>NC_016131.3:63797354-65057354 GCF_000005505.3 Brachypodium distachyon
TGTGTGTGAAAGCTTGGTTTTAGGGTGTGTTTGGATGGTGACCAAAACCAACCATGCCAATTTTTTTGTTATGACAGAAAATTTGGCTCTTGGATATTTTGGCAAGACCATGCTCCCTAGGCAATGCTAGTTCATTTTCTTGCCAACATTGGCCAAACATGGGCAACAAAAACCTTAAGCCAAATTTTGACGGGGTTGGTTTGGGCTCAAAGCCTCAAACCAAATACACTCTAAGTTTTGACATTTGGCATGCTGAGAGAGAAGGGGGGTTTCGTGACAATGTTGTGTTACTGAAGTTCCTTTTGGCGTTCCTTCTAAAATGATATAGGTCATAATCAAAGACTAGTTGGGATGGCTAATTAGTCAGAAATAACCTACGTGTTGCTGCACGTTTAATTCCATGACCAGGTTTAGCTCAAATCCAGGCTGCGTTTTTCTTACATCATATGTACTCTTAAGAAATATTTCATCGGAACAATTGCCTTTTCTTACATGATTTACCCTTAATTATACTAAACTTTTGCAAATATTTCCCATTATGTGCTTTTGGTGCGTCATACCTTCTGAATCCCTAGTAGAAAAGCCATAGATTAATTAGCATAAATGGGAGATAATCACATTAACACATTCGGCTCAATTATTTTTGTGATGATAGTATTTCCCATTATGTGCTTTTGGTGCGTCATACCTTCTGAATCCCTAGTAGAAAAGCCGTAGATTAATTAGCATAAATGGGAGATAATCACATTAACACATTCGGCTCAATTATTTTTGTGATGATAGTGAAAAGACAGACGGATGGTTTCTTCAACTAAGGAAAAGAAAGCAACATGATATGTTTAAGTTGTTATCTATTCCTATCTATGATTTATCTTATCAATTAAATAGGCACAGTTTACTCTTGTAGCAATTTACATTTATGTTCAGGCTTACATTATGATCATGTCAAAGATAAATGACATACCTGGTTATATATAGCTGGGACTTAAACAGAGAATATTAATCCGTACCGTGCCTGTATGTTAACTCTTAGAGGAAGCTTTTGGTGAAGATATTTCTTAAAAATATATTTCTGCATTACCAAATATTCATCTTTCAGATTTTTTTTGTTTTTCTTTGAGCTAATATCCTCTAAGTAAACTTTCACATACCCTCCTGTGATCTTATCTCATCAGATGTTGGGTGGGCCGGATAACTACCAGTAAGTTGACAATTGTTGTTTAAGAAAAAAGTCCATTCTAAACCTGAAGTTTGCTTTCAGTTTAAAATGAACCGGACTTCAAATCCACAAACTTCGAACCCTGAACCTGGCCAACCTAGCCCTTCCTGTTTGGCTGTTAACAAGCGGGAGATACCGAAAGCGGGATGGAGTCGGTATGTAGAGTCCAGCTGTAATGACGGTGCACGGCGGCGGAACAGCGCTAGGTAGCGCTAACGAGCACAATCAGCGGAGGTGGCGTCAGTTTCACATGGAGGTGGTACCACAGGTGCAGAATCATGTGATTGATTGGGAAAGACGTTGAGCGAGAGGAGGTAGTGTAGCCACGAGCAAATGTCCAGTGACTCGACAGCAAGGGCAGTGGATGTCAGTCTAATACAGAGAAGATAAAATCGACTCCAACGTTGGGGCGTGCGGGGGTCTCGCTCGATGGCATCCCTGCCTTCTGTAGGTCGACGAGGACTCCTTTGATTGTGGAGGCCAGGGACACGTCAGTGGCACAGATGCCCACATGTTGGCACACATGAGCAGGTGGCAGGGTGGTGCTAGGGTTAAGGGAGGGGTGGGAGGCTCATAAGAGGAAAGGAGGGAGGTAGTGATGCCACTTTATAGAGGAGGTGGCATGAGGAAAAAGGTGGACACACCAGTGAGCGATGGATACTACCGAAAAGGAGGTAGGAGGAAGAAGCTGATGTTTGGGGCCCACAGTTGAATAAGAAGAGGGCATGGTTAACCTCGCCTTTTTCGCTGTGTGTCAAACGAGCATATTATGTAGGTTGCTGGGATTTGGAAGTTCAGGGTCCCGAAATCAGGGAATGGAAGTACGGGGTTACGACTTGCAGCACAAAACAAACTTCAGTGTTCATAATCGATTTGTTTCTTTCCTGATCTTTGTATGCCCATATCTGGTGATTATCAACCTGACCAGCATTGTAAAATAAGAACTCCTGACACTAAATTACTGATCGAGGTATATTGTACAATTTTCTTTTGTTGCAGCCTTTGTTTCTACTAAACCTTTGTGTACTGATGACAATGACAAGGAATAACTTTAAAAGCTTTAAGTGTAGTTGTTTACTCAACCATGGAGCACAGATGTCTTAATTTCTCGCACTATTTGTTTGTTTTAGCCATTTCTGTACAAGATAGTGTGTACCTTTTACCATATTTGCTTGTGTGCTCTCACCATCTGCTGGACTTTTGTTCCTCAATGCTATATTATCATCTTATTGCAGTTTAAGCGACACGGCAATGAGGTAAGGCGTGAAGTTGGACGTGCGAATGAAGAATGTCTTCCTGCAGAAAAGGATTTGCACAGTTCCAAACATAAGGATGTACATGTGAAAATGCAGAAACTGAATGGAAGCTATCATGACTCGGTCTATCAGGATTTGGAGAAGACAAGATACCAGAAAAGCCAAAATGGCAATGAAGAAGATGAGATTGAGGAGGGGGAACTGATTGAAGAGGACCATCAGGATAGTTTTCCAAAAAGCAAGCTTAATCATCCAAGAAAAGCGACATTGAAATCAGTGATTGAAGCAAGTTCGGCAGGTCAGTTAGAAATGATTAATGCAATGTCAAAAGATGTTTGCGACAAGGAAGTTTCATGGGAATGTGACAATAAACACATACTTGAGGTAATGGAAAAGATGCAAAAGAGAAGGGAGAGGTTCAAAGAACCTGTTGTTACCCAAAATGACGAAGATGGGAAGAACGAACTGTTAGCTGTTGCATGTAGTGCAAATGATATCAAGAATCTGCGACCTGCAAGGAAACGTCGTTGGGGTGGTAGTGGTTAGATGCTTGAACTAACCTTAAGTCATGCATATTTTATCTCATTGTCATCTTCCAGTACTTGGCA
The DNA here is from genome assembly GCF_000005505.3 of Brachypodium distachyon. Lineage (NCBI taxonomy): Eukaryota > Viridiplantae > Streptophyta > Magnoliopsida > Poales > Poaceae > Brachypodium > Brachypodium distachyon. Next base: position 63,800,438 of record NC_016131.3, read on the forward strand.
GGAATCGAAATGTCAGGAAAACATTGAGAAGATGACTGTCTCCATGGGATCCAAGTTCAGATACTGTAGATTTGATTTCTTTTGATGATTGGAATAGGATAAAAATGTACAAACATTCACATTTTATCTTTCTAATTCACCTACAGCTCATTTTTGTCAGAGAATAATGGCTCCAGAGTGAACATCTGCACGTACTTGTAATGGGCTACTCTTTGTTCGGGAGAGAATGTTTTTTTTATGCTTGGGTCTTCTATCGTTACGTTTCTCTGCAATATGCACATATCGTTGTGTTGGCTGCACTGTTGTGCAGTGTGCAGTGCAGCTATACGCCTGCCTTTATCTGTCGAGTGTATTTTCTGCTTTGGAGCTTTTGATAACAGCCAACTTGTTTTGCAAGAATTTATTGGCTCCTAAGCAAGTTATTTTACAAGTCTAAAAGACACTGAAAATATCCCTTCAATTTATGTTTTTAAAGATGTGTCTGCTGTTTGTTGCTTCATATGTTTAAGCCGTTCAGACAAACCTAAGTGAGTGTTATGCTGGTTTATTTTTGTGTGAATGGCTCTGTACCATCGCAAGATCACTCGACTCTTGAGTCTCTGACTGCTGGAGTTAAAAGAGTATCATCCGTTTGCCACATACTAAGTGGCCCCAGCGGCCAGCGGCCATCAGTCAGCCAGCAAAATGGATGTTGACAGTTTGATACATCCCCGGTCGCATCACAGGTACAAATGGATGCTTCTGCTGTAAAAAAAAAAGAGAAGCAAGAAATGGATGCTTCTCTTTTCCTTGTCTGTATTTCTGTAGCTCGTCTATTTCATTTCGAGAACACGACATGGACATTCGCCAAACCTCCAGGTGCACACAGTGGCATCTGCACCCATGGTGGTGGCCACACACCTGTTCATCTACTTTTTCCTAATCTCTGTACCTATCTATTAATTACGTTTGCCCATTTAGATCCAATCACCCTCTCTCTCTCTCTTTCCATTTGTACCATTCCTTTCCCGTCGCCGGCGACATCTCCGTCTCCGGTAAACAACCCGCTGCCGCATCCACCTTCCCACCTGCCCTCCCTCTTCGCTCTGCCCACACCCTAGGCGCTAGTGTTTTCCCCTTGGCGAACAACCAGCGGGCAACAGAAGCGCCGCTACCCGGGTGCTCGCGCCTCAGATCCAGCAATCCGCCTGCCGTCACGGTGGCCATGGACGACATCCAGGGCCTCCTGGCCCGCGACTTCGGCCTCCGCCTTCAGGGGAAGGCCGCGCCCATGTCGGCCGCTCGCTCAACCGCGCCCATGTCGTCCCGGGCTCCTCCGCCCCCGCCCCCGCCGCCACAGAGAGCTCTGTCCCGGGCTTCTCCGCGGAGAGCTCCCGTCCCGGTGATTTTGTGCTGTGATTTTTTATTTTGATTTTTGGTGTACCATGTGATTTTTTATTTTGAATCCATCGTGTGTCATGATTTTGTGTTGTGATTTTGGAGTACCATCGTGTATCATGTGATTTTGGAGTACCATCATGTACGGTGTGATTTTTGAATCTTTGTGGTTTCTTATTTAAATGTTCGTGATATGATATTTGAGTACCATCATGTACCCATGGTACATGACGAGGTACTAGTTATTTATGAATGTTTGTGTTCTAATTTTGTCCCGATACATGATGTAATTTATCGTTGATGAGGTACTTGTTAATTGTATCTGTGATGTACCTTCACGTACTCATCATATACTTTCATGTACTCGTTGAGATACTCACAAATTGTTAAGGTAAATGTAATGTATCATACGGTGTACCCGTATCATAAATTCATGTACAGGAGATATTTAAAAACTGTTAAGGTACAATACATATATCATAATGTACTAAATATGTACTTAAAAATATGTCATGTACCATAATATACTTAAAAGTGGGAGAGAGAAAGGAAAAGAGAAGAGCAAAGGTTGTCAGTGGCTAGACTGTTAAGTCCCTCTAATTTAGCGGGAAAGAGAGAAAGAATGGGAGAAAAAGCCAAACTTGTGGCTAGCACCGCACCGTGGGTGCAAATGCGACAAAGGGCACCGCCTCCGTGTTAACGGACGTTCGGCCTCGTGTTCCTGCAAGATTTTTCTTTTTTGTTATTCGGAAGAACCTGCAAGCGGGATAGATGATCGCACAGACTAGAAAGAAAAACGCCTCCCGGAACAGAAATACGCCACTCTTCCAGAAAACATAAACTCCCACCAGCTGCTGCCCCACCTTGTCAGCGACGGCGATTCGAACTGGCGCCTCCCGTGGCGACGTGGCGCGCTCCGAGCCTCTCCAGCTACTCACCCCCATCCCCGGCTCCCCGCTTCCCCCTCCTACCCCCGCAACTTCAAGTTCGGCAGCAACGGCACCGCACACGCGTGGGCAGCCCCGTAAATTCCAACCCCCTTCCCCTCACAAAGGCGCGCCTCGGCCCTCGGCCTGCCCCGCTGCTCCGACCAGAGCACCAGCACTCTCCGGCTCTGCTTCGCGCCATGGCGATGCGGCTCTTCTCGTCCTCCCCGCCACCCCCGCTCCTCTCGGGCCCTAACACGACAGCGCTCTTCTCCATCCGCCTTCGCCGCGCGCGGCCGCTCGTCTCAGCCGCGGCGGCGGGGGGACCCGAGCGGGACGGGGGTAGGTACGACGCGGAGGCGGTAGGCGTGGGGCCGTTCGACAGGAGGATGGAGGAGATTGCGAAGAAGGTTCCGCTCTTCGAGCCGGCGATGGGCGAGCCCCCCGCCGCGGCTGACCGCCCGCTGCCCATCAACCTCGAGCTTTGGCTCCACCGGGCCAAGGTGCATACCAGGAAGTACGAGTTCACTGACGCCGAGAAACTGCTTGACAAGGTGCGCACGTAAAGAACTGGGGACATTACGCAGTGGAATTTGATAAGCATGCATATCCAAAAAAAAGAAGAAACGTCCATCTTAGTGAAACAACAAGAGATAATGAAGTCGCATAGTGTGATTATCAGTTTTTTAGTTGTTTATACATCAGTATTGAGTAGTTTAGTTGATCTAACTGAGGATCTGACGATCTGTTTCTGATCCAGTGTATGTTGTACTGGCCTGAAGATGGGCGCCCATATGTCGCACTTGGGAAGCTATATAGTAAACAGTCGAGGTTTGACAAAGCTAGAGCAGTTTACGAAAAGGGTTGCCAAGCCACACAAGGCGAAAATCCTTACATTTGGCAGGTAATTAATTTGTTGTGATTTAATGAGTAAGAAATACCACGTTGTACTTTGTTTTTTATGAACATCAATGAGTGACTAATAGCTGTTCATAGAAGTTGCTGAGACTAGAGTACACCGAGAGCTCCTCCAAGGGATCAAGGCAGGGTCAATTTTGCCTTATTTACAGACACTATTGATGTCAAAACATAATTTCTTGAATTGGTTTTACGAACTAATTAGAAGTTGAAGAAAGTCATCTGATACTTACGAATGTTAATTCTGCATGTACCTGGATGGAATCATCTTTGGCATTGTCCAGAATGTGCATGTTGTATGCGCCTAGAAATTCATTCAGCGAATGACAAAGTCCAATAAAGCATGCAGAAGTCATTGTTGTCATTTTACATTGAATTACAGTGCTGGGCAGTGCTAGAAAGCAGGGGCGGAAATCCTCGGAGAGCACGGGAGCTATTTGATGCTGCTACTGTGGCTGATGCAAAGCACATTGCAGCCTGGCATGGCTGGGCAATTTTAGAAATCAAGCAAGGAAACATAAAAAAGGCTCGAAACCTACTTGCAAAAGGTCTGAAATGTTGTGGAGGAAATGAGTACATTTACCAGACTCTTGCTTTACTTGAAGCAAGAGCAGAGCGATTTGAACAAGCACGAACGCTATTCCAACAAGCTACTCAATGCAATCCAAAAAGTTGTGCAAGTTGGCTAGTAAGTATTTGCTTTACAGTTACCTATTTACTACATAAATTGCAGGGCTGTATTTTTGTAGAAATTATGAACTTATATATGGCAACTTTCTAGTAGTCCTGGGCTCAGGTAGAAATGCGGGCAGAAAATAATGTCATGGCCAGGAAGCTCTTTGAGGTAATACTTTACTTTCCGTCTCAAGTTAACCATACATTTCATTCACGTTTTTGCTGATCTAGTTCTCATCCATTTCCTTGAGTTCATGTGTCTTAAGAGGTTCTTATCTTAAGATGTAGTGTAAAGTAGCAAAGTAGAAAGGATCAAAGGAATTCCACTAGAGATGGAATTGCTGTGGATTCAGATTATTTGTTGGGAGTTATCTGGTTGTTTTTAGAACTTAGAAAATCTGCTCCACTTAACTAGCATCATTGTAATGGTGAGATTCAGTTGTTCAACTATAACGACTGCTAGGGTCATAATGTAATGCTCTCGGTTCACGTCTATATGTGATGACTCTGCATATTAATTATGACATTCCTTCAAAAAAAATATCAAAATTCATTGCAGAATATAACGTCAGTTTTCCTGTGCAGAAAGCTGTCCAGGCTAGCCCTAAGAACAGATTTTCGTGGCATGTCTGGGCACTCTTTGAGGCCAATCAAGGCAACACTGACAAAGCAAGGAAATTACTTAAGATTGGCCATGCTGTGAATCCTAGGGACCCTGTAATTCTTCAGTCACTTGCACTGCTGGAATACAACTGTTCATCTCCAAATGTTGCCCGTGTATTATTTAGAAAAGCATCTCAGATTGATCCAAAGCACCAACCAGTTTGGATAGTAAGATTTTTCTGCACTTAACTTTTCTGTTAATCTGATCATTTCAGTTCCATGTGCTTTTTTAATTCCATTTACAGTCTGCTTGTAAGCTTGTTTTAGTTTTTCTACTGGATGTTCTGCCTGGTGATACAATTTTCAGTTTCTGCGTTGATTTGGTGTAGTACCTCTGGCACTATGGATGCAATTTGGGAGTGTCCTAGCTAGTTGTTTGTCATTGTGTACAATCCAATGATTTAGGGAATGGAAACTTCAGGGAATATCCAGTGGATCCATTGAGTTTATAATATTTTTTTGTGCTTTTGTTATTAGTTGTGCATTGTGCTCTATATCCTTTTACAATCTGGAGTTTAGACTATTTAGCCGGTGTCCTTAAAGACCTCCAGTGATATATTTCGAGTTTCTCTAGAGTTTAATTTTTGGGTGCGATTAGATATATTTTTAGGGTGTGGTTCAAAGTCGCCTGTTTTTTAAGAAATGGGTCTTAAATATCAGTCGAAGTTTCAGAGCCGTTGAATTAAGATCTGAGGGTCATCCTTATTCGCTCATCTCCTACTTGCTATCGTTGGATTAAGATCCGATGCCTAACATGTCGATTGATCTCTAACTAAAAAACAGGCGACTTACAATAGCAAAACCGATATTTTTAATACTTAACTTTCACTATAGGAGGTCTTGAGTGTTCTCTTCTTTGTTTTTAGAAAGAGTATACAAGCAGGAGGATAAACCAACACATACCATACTCGCACCACAACATGCACACATGCCTAACCTCCCCTACCGGTCGGAATATATTGAAAGCTTCACCGGTTCTACTTGATGTGGGCACACACTACCCCACTTAACGCGTAACTCAAGTTAAAATCCGTCAGTATGTCCACATTGAAGTAAACCGATTTGATATAAAAGATACTCCCTCCGTCCTGAATTAACTGACATGGATTTGTATAAGAATCTATACAAATCCGTGTCAGTTAATTTGGGACGGAGGGAGTACTTGGTCGGATATTTCTTTAAAACTTAGGAATGAAAATATATGATTAAAGTACCAGTTTGCTGATATAAAAGAAAATTAGAACATATGTATCTGCCTTGGCCTTGCTGTTTGATGCTAAGTGCCATGGTTGTCGCTTATGGACTCTTTTTTTTTGTCAAATTATATTTGAAACTTAGCATTTCATGTTATAGGCTTGGGGGTGGATGGAGTGGAAAGAAGGAAATGAGAGAACTGCACGATCCCTCTATCAAAGAGCCTTGTCGGTTAATTCAACAAATGAATGTGCTGCTCGTTGTCTTCAGGTAAATAATGTCCCTCAAACAATATCCTATACTTGGTTAAAGTGCTAGTTATAGTCTTGCATCGTCTCGTATTCCATTCACTACTATACAATTCCATTTGATGAATTAGTCTCTCATGGTTTTTCAAGGTGAACGCTTGTATGTGTGAAGCATCTGGCCATCTGCTTTACTATAGTTCTACACACTTAAGCAGATAAAACTTCCTCTTTACCCATGATTTGAACTACTCAAGTTGGCATTCATTCTAGTAACTGGAAAATTATAATGTCACCACTATAAGTATCAGCCTATTAGGTACCGCTATTTCATTTGCTATCTTGTAGCATAAATTATGTACCTTACTTTATAGGCTTGGGGAGTCCTAGAGCAGCGTGCTGGTAACTACACCGCTGCCAGAAGATTGTTGAGGTCTTCATTGAACATAAATTCTCAGAGTGAGGTGACATGGCTGACATGGGCGGCATTAGAGGAGGAACAGGGGGATCCAGTTCGAGCTGAAGAAATACGGGACCTTTATTTTCAGCAGGTTAGTACTTGCAACCTATGGAGTAACTTAAAGTTTGTGCCTGCATCTCCATGAACAACACAGTAGCAGCCTAGCAGGCTAGCAGCAGTTGTTGGTCTTCACATTGTCGCTGATAATGCAACTGATCATTAACCATCCTGACAGCGTATCGAGGTTGTGGATGATGCCTCCTGGGTGATGGGCTTCCTCGACATCATTGATCCGGCTCTAGATAGTGTGAAGAAGCTCCTAAACATAGACCAAACTTTCGGGCCAGGCAGGCAAGACAATGTGAGAAGCGCGACAGACCAAGGTAGAACCACCACGAGGACCTCTGCAGCTGGAGAGCTCTCTGGAGGTTCCACAGCTGAAGGTTCAAGTACTCCCGACCTCAACGGCGTTGACGACAGCCAAGCTGTTGGAAACACTCGGGAGGCAGAGAACGACTTTGATGTGGACAGCTTCATCAGGAGGAGGCTGGCCGTAGACCCGGCAGAGCTAGATGCGTTGCTCGAGGGCTCTGATCCGAGGAGAGTTGTCTCTGAGAGGAGAACGCGGCGGCTGACCAGGAAACCTCTCCCTCTTCTCCCCGTTCCTTAGTTCTTTGTTCTTCCAGTGAAGCATGGAGCGGTTGCCATTTCCAGCGTGCATCGATCACTAACAGGTACTGTGACCTGCGAGATACAGTAGTAAGTAGGACGTGTATTTCTGTGTATATCTGTACGAATAAGAACGGCGATGTTGTTATTAGCATTCCGCTGCTCATTGTTAGGTGTAACCATGTATGTATTTCTTTCAGATGCTGATACGAGAAGTAGTGTAGTTGTGTATAGAGCGCCCAGCATTAGTCAATTGTATTTGCAGTATAGTTACAGCATCTGTTAAGCATTATGGGGAAACAGTCTGCAAATTGCCATTTCGCCTAGAGGAGAATTAACTTTAAGCTATTCATCAGAGAATCTTTTATACTTATACCACAAGTGGGGTGTGTAGTTCATGGAACTGAACTTAGGACAAGAAATTCAAAATGTAGACTACAAGATTCGAGCATCGTCATACTGAAGCAACAAATAAAGGCTGCCTATGGCATTGATCAAGTTAGAGAATCTCAGAGCAAATTTGTTAGACATGTTGCTACGGAGGAAAAGAAAGAAATTGGTGTACATAAGAAAAAGATGAGACATGACTAATGTGATAATATCCTAGTCTGGGTACAACAGAGACGATACTGTCAAATGGAAAGCAGAAACTAGAGCAGAACTCTTTAACAGTTAAATAATCTAATATGTAATTCCTGTCTCCGTGTAGTAAACTCACAAGCTTAGCAAAAACAGTATAGCATGCAGTTGAAGCCTTGAAGCACAGTCCCTAAAACACCGGTCTGCCCCAGCACACACCCGGTGGCGGTGGCGTATGCTGCCCCTGGAAATGCGGCGGATGTTGCGCCCCCATAGGAGGTGGTAGTTGCTGCAGTGTCGGAGGTGCCGACGGGCCGATGCAGCCCCAGTGAGGCGGTGGCGGCCGCTGCTGCAGCACAGGAGGTGGTAGCCAGTGCGGCGGTGGAGGAGGTGGCCAGCACCAAGGCGCTTGCCGTGGCAGCAGCTCCGGGGGCGCGCCCCAGAACGGTGCCGGATACGACGGCGGTGCCGTTGGCGAGCGCCAGCATGATGGCGGTCCTGCAGGCTGAAGATGCTGCGTGTACGTCGGCGCTCCCGTGCACGACGGCGGTGGCGCCATGGGCAACGGCAAGCCCCAGCACAGGTGCGGAGGAGGCGGCGTCACCTGCGGCGAGCCGAAGCCTGATGGTGGTCCACTCCAGCGCGGCGTCGAGCCAAAGCCCGGTGGTGCGGAGGGTATCGGCGCCAACGTAGGGGTAGGGCGGCTCCAGCACGGCGCCGCGGACGAGCCGAAGCCTGGTGGCGGGGAGCACGGCGACGAAGGCGCCAGAGTCTCCTGGCGCGGGGGCGATAGCGGCGGGGGTGGAGGAGTCGGGGATCGCATCGACAGCGGTGGAGGCGACGGTGGCGGCAACCACATCTCTTCGTCTTCCTTGACCTCCTCCTTCACCTTGTTGGCGCAGCAGGACGAAGCGACGCGCTGGTAGGCAGACCTGCGCGTCCGCTTGGACCGCGCGCGCCGCACCGCCAGCGCGAGGACACGGTCGGCGGGCGGGGGCGTGGGTTGCACCTGCTCCGGCGGGTCCCCGGAGGCAGCGAAGGCGGCCACGCAGCCGACGGGACATTCCTCCCAGCCGATCGCATCAATGTCGGCCTTCGCCTCCGCGGCGAGGATGACTGCGGCGGAGGGCGGGGCCGCATGCGGCGCGCAGTGCAGCGTGGAGCGGCGCGGCGGCTCCAAGTCGACCTGCCCCACCAAAAGGCCCATGATGTGTCCTCCTGCTCCCTCGCAACAATAAACATCAAGTCGCGCCAACAGCATAGCGGAAGCAAAAGGGAGAGAACAAATTGAAGGTAAATTGAACGAAAGGACGGAAGGAAACCTTGTGGTGATGGTGGAGCCTGACGAAGCCATGCATGGAAATGATCTGCAAGCGAAGCGGCCATATCAGACTCAGAGTCGCACGTACGGAACGAGCCCATCGCATAGGAAGAGTGCAGATTCAGTTTTAAAAAATGGAAGAGGAACAGATTAAGTCCAAAATATGGAAGAAGAACAGATTAAGAACACTTGCAGGGGAAATCGGAGATCAAGGGGAAAGTTGGGGCGTATGCAAACAACAAACAGAGGACGGAGAGGGATTTGGTTAAGCACGAACGTGGTTGAGGTGGTCTATGGTGACGCGGGTGCCCCAGGGGTCGACGAAGAACCGGTGGTACTTCTCCAGCGTCAGTGGCCCTCCATGGATCTCCGTCGTTTGCCGTCGTCTCCCTCTCCCCATGGCTTCTTCGCTCTCCACCCACACGCGCCTCCCCTCTCCTCCTTCCGCTGTTCTCTTCTCTCTCCGGTGCCCACCTCTCGGCTCCGAACGCCGGTGTCTTTCTTTTGGGATGGCCAACCTGACGACTGGCCCCGCAGAGCAGATGAAGGAATTGATGCCGTTGGTGCGGCCGTGCCGGGCCCACGCACCCCTGCAGGCTTCCCTTTCGCCCGAACAAGCAGACAAACAAACAAGGCGTGATCGACCCCCAACAAGATCATCCGAACAACGTGCAGAAAATTGCACAAACCATTCACCTTTGCGAAGCTTGTTGCGCAAAACACCCACTGTTCATACGTCTAATCCATTGCACATAAGTTCTAATCCCAGTTTCAGCGTGATAAACACGTTTCTAACAGATGGGGCCCACCCGTCCGTGCCAACATCGCGTCTCGGCCTTGCCAACGTGGATTGGGTCGGGCCCAAGAGTACCTCGGGGCGGTGAGCCACGGCACGGGCGCGTCGGGCGGACGGCGCGGCACGACGCGGGCGAGCATGCTTCGCGGCGCAGGCGCACGGGCGGCGCGGCGGTGCGTCATGGCGCGGCTCAGGCACGCGGGCAGACGGGCGGCTTGCGGCACAGCACGGCACGGCTCAGGTGTGGGCGGCGTGGTAGGGCGCGGGTTACACGCGGACGAATGGGCTGCGTCATCGATTACGTCGTCCGCGCCCAGCTCTGTCATCGCCCTCTGCGGCTTTTTGGGAATCCGGCGGCGGCGGTCCTTTGTCTGCGTGGCAGCATCAGTGCCGGCGGCCACCCTGTACTCGGCGAGGTGAAACAAGCTCCAGCTCTGGCCGTCAAGAGGAGCCGTCGTCCCGGACGCCGGCGGAGGCGCGCACCTCGTCCGTCTGCATCACGGGAGCATCCAGCGTGACCGCGCTGCCCGTCCGCCCGTGTTGAACTGCAACGCAACGCCGCGCCGCTCCGAAGTCCTCTTCGGCCCGACCCAATCCTCGCTGGCAAGGCCGAGACGCCACGTTGGCACTGACAGGTGGGCCCACCGGTCAGAAACGTGTTTATCGCACTGAAACTGAGATTAGGACTTGTGTGCAACGGATTAGACAAATAGTAGGTGTTCTGTGCAAAAAGTATAAATAATAGATGTTTTGCCCAAGAAGTCTCACAATAATAATGAGTGGTTTCTGCGATTTCCTCGAAGAACGTTTGAGCCTACCTTTTGCAGTCTTGCAGACCCAGGCCAAGACTCCAAAGCGACGATGAGTCTTTGATCCATTCGCCTCGGCTTCGATGGAAGTGAAGTTTGGTCAGGTCCGCTGCAGGTCCAGTTGTTACTTTATGAATGGCCGAAAGACACCAAATAGGCCAAATACGGCGAAGCGAACGCGACATGCTCTATCACTGTATCACACATCACGTGTAGGGGTGTTGATCGCAAGCCACGAATGGCGTCCCACCGAGTCGTTCCAACGGATAAAGAGGGAATAGCAAGGGTGTGTTTGGACAGTGATCAATGTTTATCTATCAAATTTTTAGTCAATTGAGTGTTTATTTGAATAATAGTAAAAAAATGACAAGCCAATTCTCCACTACCAATTTTAACGGGAATGCCTACGTCTAAGTCGACTGAGAAACTCGATGCTGCATGTGTGTGTACATTTTTTTTCTTTGACCACCATTTATGTGTGAAAATAAAAACTAAAGATAAATCATCCAACTCCTCTGCATGCATGGATTTTGGTTCTTCATATAAGGTGGAAAACCACAGTGGCACCCCCATGGAAAATTACAGCTGAGACAATTTTAAAAATTACAGGCTAGGTGCAATTTTAAAAATTACAGGTGAAGTTTTAAAATGTCGGCATACATAGAGAGCAAAAGAGTGGTTCCGGTAAAAAATAAATTGTTAGGGACCTATCACCTAGAAATTTGCATAATTTTTGCGTGCAATTGTTAAATTTGCGCATAAATTTCACTTGGAATTTTTAAATTGCCCACAAAACTCCACTTGCAATTTTAAAATTGTACCTAAAATTTCACGTGCAATTTTTAAAATCTACTCACTCCGTCCCATGTTAAGTGACTTTCTATTACATGTGTATCTAGACGCTTTTTAAGCACAGTACACTCATATTTGGGCAAATTTGAGTGACTTAATATTGGACGGAGGGAGTAATAGTTATTCTTTTTGTTGCCTTTTGCCTTCCTCCCTTTTTAAGGAAATTATGGTGTAACTGTAAAATTACAGTTGCAATCCCATGCGGCGGAGAAAATTGCAGTTGCAATTGGAAAAATATACGGGTGCGGTTGTAAATACTACAGTTGCAACGTCCATCCAACTCGAAAAATTATAGTTAGTGCACATGTATGATTTGTGCAAATGTGAAACTCAGATTGTGCAATTCGAAATAAACATAGAGGCTTAGAGAAACAGACAACCATTTGTGATAAAGTCGATCGGATAAACTAAACAAATAAAATAGGGGCCATATTATGTGCATTACTAATTAGTTGCATATGAAAAAAGAAAAAAGAGACAACAAAAAATAATTAAAACAAGGAAAAGTAATAAAAAAATTAAAAATGAACGAAGTTATAAATAAGGAACAAAAATAAAAATAAAATAAAAAACAAAACAAAAAAGTCAACATGTAGGAGATTCAAACCTCAAACCTCGTATTGGCAGGAGGCAATGCTAACCACTGAACCAACTAGTATTCTTCGTCAACATACAATGGTTTACTATTCTATCCCTGCTTATCTCCATCGACCCAGAAATTGCAATTCTCAGGCGACTGAGAGTTAGCAAATCCGAATTTTAATTTATTTTTCTTATCAATTTTGACCTACTTATGGTTGAGATACAACTAGTTTAGATCAAATGTACAAACATTCAAGTGGTTTAATCAGAACAACCAGACCAGATCAAGGTAGCCCGTAGCCCTTCCTGAAACTGCAAGTTACTACCTCCGCTGAACTGACCGGGGCCATCATGATTCAGAACAACTTAAACCGGCAGTAAAAGAATACAGGATTAGCAGATCTGCAGATGCAAGAAAATAAATCGCCCAAATGCTCGAAACAAACTCCGAACGGCGTTAATTAAACAGGCATACAGTTTTGATCATTAGGGAAATCAGAAATTCAGTTCAGCACTTGGGTGTACTGCAGCTAGATAGTGAACGAAACTACGGAGTACAGATCAATCGACAGAGGCAATGCCGCCGCTGAGCCTGCAGACGAAGGGTGAGGGCGAGAAAGCCGTTGGTGGCATAGAAGCGGCGGCGCGAGCCAAACCTCACTTATGCGCCGGTAGACGAATCCTCGACCTCGAGGGACGGGCGCGTGAGCAGCTCCCCCATGCTCTTCTTCTTCCTCCTAACCGCTTCCTTTCCCTGGCCCGTCGACGCCCACTTCCTCTTCCCTGCCACGGCCGGCGCCGCGGGAGGCAGGGGCGATGTGAGCGTGCTCGGAGGGGAGACGCGCTGGACGGCGCCGGAGCCCGGGAGGACGGTCGCGAGGGGCACGGGGGAAGGGGCGGAGACGGAGAGGAGGGAGCCGATGGGGCACTCGCGCCAGCCGAGGTCGGCGATGTCGCGTTTGACGTCCTCCGTGGAGAGCGCGGCCGCCGAGGGCGCCGCCGCGCTAGGCGGTGGCGCGACGGCGTTGATGCTGACGGTGGAGCGGCGCGGGCGCAGGAGCTCGACCGAGTTGAGCGCGTCGAGGATGACCGGCTGCGGTCAATAATAGATGAATGGGGGAAGCAAGCGCCAGGATCATGCATTAGCTTTCCTCTCAGCGATGGGGTCTGTATACAGGAACGGAGAATGGGGCTTTGGGGGCAAGGGGTACCTTGTTGGAGTGGTGGAACTTGATGAAGCCGTGCATGAAGACGATCTGCGAGGCGACAAGGAGTTAGAGCAGACATGCGCGTGGAGAGAGACACAGAGAAGGGGTGCCGAGTTGCCGACCTGGTTGAGGAGGTCTATGGTAAGGCCTTTGCCGCTGCGGCTGCCGAAGAAGAAGACGTAGTCCTCCAGCGTAAGCCGCCGCCGCCGCTGATCCATCGGCACCTTCCCCATCGCCGCTCTCTTTCTCTCTCTCTCTCTCCCCTCTCCTCTTGCTGTGTGCCGTGGATGGGGATCGAAGAGGAGAGGAACAGCACCCAACTTTGCGTGTTAGCTAGCCGGCGGTGGCAGCTTTTTTTTCCTACCTACAGTGTCGTACTGTCGTCTCCCGCCCGCTCGGCGAGAGCGGGTTGCCGGGTTTAGCACCGTGCGCCCTGCGGACTACCCACATAGTATCTGGCACGTGAAGCGATCTGCGAGTCATTCTAGCATTTCTAACAATTTTTATGCATCACATGACTATTTCAATTTGCTAAAATTTGGAAAGAACGAAACCGTCGGACCTTCGAGGAGAAGCTGCTCTGGCAGCACCATTAACTATGGATGGTGGCATTTTGTTTTTTCGGTGGCCCGACGCAAAAGAAATAAACCATTTTCCCATGAAATTTTGTAAATCGGTATTGTATTCTCGCATCTATGTTTCGGATATTTTTTGTGTAAATATATACCGAGCTCCAAAGCTCGGGAGCCAAAAGCAACATCTCATTATATCAGCGCAATATAAAATTCCATTCCAAGATGAGACTTATTGTCGATCTTCATACATTGATCTGCACACTGTGGACTTGATAATCAGGACATTATGCAAACTGTGTTGCCAGTGGCCAGGAGAAGGCCAGAGAGAATAACACCTAGCAGATTGGAGGATGTCTAGCAGTACATCGGGACATAAATAGAACGGAGACAGCTCACTACGGATAAGTAGGAACAACATTTTATCATTAACATCATGTAATAATGTACAATCTACATCAATACGTTTCGGGAAGGTGACAAACCAAAACTGGAGAAAATTTGGTTCAAAATCTTGCTAGCGATCCCAACCGGATGGTCGCTTTCTCTCTCTCCGTTGATCCCTCGAGCTGCAATACATGGAAATTTTGACCAGCGATTAGCAACCCGAATACAGAACATTGCAAAATACTGGCAACAGATCTACAAGTTGGATAAAATGATCATGCATCCACATAACAGCATACCTTTCAGGGGTTGTGTTCGTATTTTCATTAGTGTTTCCTGCAGGTCTGGATGTGGAGACAAAGGAGGGTGCCGGTGGTGCTGGCCGTGCTGCGCCTGCATCTCCTCCTATGGTGCCACCAGAGACAAAACCACGAAGTGCCGGTCTTACAAACTGAGCAGCCCTCAAAGGCGCACTGTTGCTCGGCATACTCGAAGCCGCTGAGACAAAGCTACTCTTAAAATTTTGCATCATTCCTGTCTTCAACGCGTTTACAGTTGCCGACCTTGGAGCAGGTACTTGTGGCCCCGATTCAGTACTGTAGCCTATGCCAAGGCCGAAATCAACTCCACGTATGCCACGCCCGCGTCCACGTGCACCCCCACCACCACCACCGCTGCTGCCACCGCCGCCTCCACCACCTTTACCTTTGCCACCTTTCTTCCCACCTGATCAGCACAATAAATTGTTAGTATAATCAGTTTACAACAGGATGCATCTAGATCACTTGATGTGTAACTAAATAAAAAGGATTAACCTTTTCTAGAGTCACGGTTTGCTCTGAATCTCCCATCCTAAAATTCAAATGATAGTCATGTTAGAAAAGGGTCTGTATTCATGCTAGAGCGACTAGTTACGCTGAATGCGCATTTGCTGCAAATGTGCAATTTTGCAATGCTATGTGTTCAGCTATAATTCCATGCGAGTTTGCGATATAATGCAAGACAGAACGCGAAATATTCACCACTAAACTGCCAGGAACCTACCTTCATTGCCAGATCCATAAGTTCATTGGGCACATCTTGACCAGCAGCAATCAAACTATGAACCAGTTCACCTGCAAATCGGGTTTCTTTCTGCGTAATCAGAGTATATGCAGTGCCATCTTTATCACCAGCGCGGCCAGTTCTTCCAATGCGATGAATATGCATATCCATTTCTTTTGCAATGTCAAAGTTCACAACTGTTTTAATTGACTTTATGTCCAGACCACGTGCGGCAACATCAGTTGCAACAAGAACATGGTAAGTCCCAGATTTGAAATTCTGTAGTGTCTCCATGCGAGATGCCTGATCCTTGTCACCATGAAGTGCTGCAACTTTGAATCCTCTCTGATTCAACTGGTTCTCAATCTCATCGACTCTAGCCTTCTTAGCTGCAAACACAAGAACGTCTCCATCATCAATCATCCCGGGCATTTTCTCGATAAGCCATGGCATCTTCTCAGCATCGGAAGGGAGTACATTCACAACTTGTTTGATGTCTTCATTAGCACTGCCAACTTGACCAACTGTAACTCTAATAGGGTCGCTCAAAATTTCTCTAGCCAAGCGTTCCACTTTGTATGGCATCGTTGCAGAGAAAAGCAAGGTTTGTCGGTCTGGTCTAATTTGACCTACGATGGATCGTATCTGTGGCTCAAAACCAAGATCAAACATGCGATCAGCTTCATCAAGAACTAGATAAGTTGCCCTAAACATCTTCAATGCCTTCATCTTAAGCAAGTCTATTAGTCTCCCTGGGGTAGCAACAACTATTTCACAGCCTGCTTTCAGTTCTTTAAACTGATCAAATTTGGAAACACCACCATATACAGCAGCAACTTGAAGGTTGTAAGGCTTAGCAAACTTCTTAGCTTCGAGGTATATCTGATGTGCTAATTCTCTTGTCGGAGCACATATCACTCCTATTGGACCTTCTTCTTTCTCAAGCTCAGGCTGATCCATAATGTGAACAATCATAGGGAGCACAAATGCTGCAGTTTTGCCTGAACCGGTTTTCGCAATACCAATGATATCTCTCCCTGAAAGTACGATAGGTAAAGCCTGGCACTGAATTGTTGTCGGTTTTTCATAGCCCTGCTTGGCAATAGCATTCATTAACGGAACAGGAAACCCACAATCCGCAAAGTTTTTAACTGGCCTTGGCACATCAAAGCCTGAAACCCGAATTGCCAAACTTTTCATATAATCAGCCACCTCTTCAGCATTCATCCCTACAAGAGACAAGGAGGTACTCAATACATGTTGACTCCTAGGATAAATAACGAGAAAAAAGAACCTGTAGAAGTTATAAGCAATTTGGTTCATGCTAGTTGTTACCACGCCAAACATGAGAAAATACTTGCAGGGGTCCAGTTGCATAGGCTTTGTAACATAAAGAAACTTCATTACACTGATTCTTTAGGAAAAGACAGAAGACGAAGAAAATACAATATGCACAACTGAAAATATTCCACTTTCGTATAGACACTAGCAATTAAAGTAAGTTCTGTCTTAGTGTGCTGGAATAGGGAAATCACTAGTATGGGCCTTTGACTGCTTCCTCGTGGAGGGTAACTCAGGACTAGTGATACTAAACCCTCCAGCAACTGTTCCCTTTGAATGCACTATAACAAAATACTGTAAAGAGATAGTGTTAAGTGTTAAGGAAGCATATAGGATGCTAAAAATATGTCCAGCAGATTCTCTACTTGGACACAACACCTTTGTGCATGGGCCACTAGCTCATCAAATGCAACCTTGTTAGTGCAGAATAAGCTCATTCATAAAAAAGAATATTCACAAAAAAGATATATCTCGGTTCTGTATATATTCAGATAAATAAGCCAGAACAATGTGGAAATTAGGGTAGACAAGATTTATGTCCATTTGGAACACTGGCAAGGGCCTCCACAAGACAAAGGTGGAGGAAAAGCTTCAGCCCAAGGATACTGAAGTAAATGCTAGAGCTTAATTAACAAACCTAATGGATCACACCAAAAATATCCGGCACAAAATGTTGAAAAATGAGTCATGGCTTTCAAATAATTATTATGTATTGAAACCGTTTCAGGTGCATGAGCGCCATAACTGTAAGGTGATGATGACCAGGTGCCTGCCATCTCAAAATAACAGACTTGGAGGTATCTATCCTAATAGCCGACAACCAAACAATAAGCATGCCATAAAAAATAAAAATAGTGATCCAAGAGCTGAGTAAGGCATCATTTCCATTACAAAACAATGGGACATTAAGCTTTAACATACAATCAAAATAGCTTATGCATAGTTCATGACTTAATATACTGAAGCTAGACCTATCGTCAGACTTTATACTATGAGATCAAACTGAGATTTAACAGTCAACGAAATGATTAATCAAATTGGTATCACAAGTTAAATATGGGAGCCAAGTGCTTCACCTGAAATGGACGGCTTCTCCTCGTAGAAATCCTTGTTGAACGACTCGTATTCGATAGTCGAATGGTCCAGGGGAGGTATGGGTTCTATCTTCCTCTTGTCCACAACTATGGGGTTGTCGTCCGAGTCATACTCCATCATGCCGGCGTCCACGGCCTTGGCGGCAGCGTATACCTCCTCGTCGGAATTATACCCGGCGTTCATAACGTCGGCGGCAAGCGCGAGCCCGGCATCCTTCTTGGCCCTCAGGAAGCTCTCCATTGGGTCGTCATCCTCGTCAGAGTCCCCGAGGCGGAGGGCCTCGGGCTTGGGCGGCGGGGGCGGGGCGCGAATCTCCTCCTGGATCTCCGCCATGAAGGCGTCAAGCGGGTCGATCTCTTCATCCTCCGCCTTGCCTCCCTCCGCGGCATCCGAGGGGGCGGCGGCGTCGTCGGAGAAGGCGATGTCGTCGAGGTCATCCTCAGCGGGGACGTAGAGACGCGGGGCGGGCTGGGAGCGCTCGAAGCTGTAGGACGTGGGGCGCGGGATGCTGAAGCCCTCAAGCCTCGTTCGCTTCGACATGACTGGCCGGCGGGCAGCGAGGAGGTAGCGAGCGAGCGAGCGGGCTAGGGTTTGCGAAACGGCGAGGAAGACGATGGCCGCGGAGAGTACTGGCGCCGCTTGGCTGGGTCGGGGGTTGGAGTGGGCCGTGGCGGGTCAAGGTCGGTCGCTGCAGTGGGCCGTCATTTGATGGAGCCGGCTCGTGATAAACGGAGAGCGTCTTGGGCCGGGCCGACTCGCCAGTTTAAGTTGCCTTGTTTGGCAGCCTCGTGTCATGAAATCCAGGACCGGCTCCTGCCACGAACCATAAAAGTGGACACGGTCGGTCACGCGTGATGTGATCTCTGGAATGCTGCATGTGCATCACTACCTTCCAAAAAAAAGCAGAGTACCACTTTAAGTCAAACCAAGAAAAAGCTGCATCACATGTGATGATATAAAATCTCGAGTTCTTGACATCAAACGTCCTGCCAAATAATCACCGTCGTATAGTAGCTATTAAAAAGAATCCAATGTTCTGAGAAAGGAACATCATTGAACATCATAGTTAGTCAGGCATGGCAGCATTAAAGTTGATCAAAGGTACAACAGCTGGCTATTATAAGTCCTAGAATGCATGGACGCATGGACAGTGTCTTAATACAAGGAATGAATTGTATCCTCCACTAAACTACCTATTTCCGTCCCGAAATAAGTGCGGAATCAAACAAAAGACACCCCTATGAGAATTCAAACCGGTCATCCTGCTAACTCAGTGCATCAGTCAGTACATTTGTTTAACATACATGAAACAAAGACTACTCTGTACCATTTTGGGCTGCTCATTTTAGTCTACAAATCGATGGCTCGCTAATATCGCGTGTAATTTGGCTTCATATGAGGATTCGTTTGGGGTTTGCCATCACGGACTTACAGTTGACTACGGTAGCCTTTATTCGACGGAACCAAACTTTGGCGTTTTGCTATGAGGTTACTGTTTTGTCCTTAAACCAGCCCAAACTAAGTTTACTAGGAGTAGAACTCTTATTTTTTTTCTACCAAAACTAGGAGTACAACTCTAGGCTAATACTCTAGACAAGTAACAGATGAAGAAAAGAAAAACATTTAACATTTAAGAGGAGCTATCAATGTGGTTGTACCTATGCAAGCTAATCGTACTTTTTTGTAGTCAGTTATTTTTAATTCAGACTGGTCGATCATGCCAGTGTATTTTCTCCGGTTATTTTCCACACCAGCTTGTGAGTAAACACAAGACTAAAAACAAACTGGGCCTCATACTCCTAAGAGTTTGTTTAAAATCTTTTTTATCATACTTCTTCCGTCCCATATTAAGTTACTTAAATTTGTCTAAATATGGATGTATCTATGCTTAAAAAGTGTCTAGATACATCCGTGGTGGAGTTGGAACATTTTTTTAGGGTGGCAACCGGGTTTTTTGGGCTTTTTTGCATTTTTCTCAGGCCTTTTTATCATCATTAATAGTATATGTATATATAAAATCAAATTGTTAGGGTGGGGCTGGCCCCACCAGGCCACCCAGCTGGCTCCGCCACTAAAATACATGTAATAGAAAATCACTTGATATGTGATAGTTTGACATGATTGTTTTTTCCTTCCAATTATTCATTTCTTGTTGGATAGAAAACGTCCGGAACTGTCATTTTTGGAATAAAATTTTGTTGACCTACTTAGAAAAGGATCAACTCCAGTGCATCCACTCCACTCCAACAATATACTCCTACTTGCCTTTCGTCTCCCCCCATCCACCCCGTACGTCCTCTTTCTTCTCCCTGACCTATCTCGTGCTCCGGCCTACCCAAAGCTCCAATCCGCCGCCCGCAGCCCTAGCTTAGCGTCACCACCAACGCCTCACACCTCTCACTCGCGTCGCCCACCCGGCACACCATCTAGATCCGCTCCATTGCAGGTGTAGGGGCGGAGATCCAGTCGGTTGCTGCAGCCTCTGCGGGCAGCGGGCCACAGAAGATGGGGTTCATGGGGGCGAAGCTGTTCCCGTCGTGCGAGAGCATGTGCGTGTGCTGCCCGGCGCTGCGCCCGAGCTCGCGGCGCCCCGTCAAGCGTTACAAGAAGCTGCTCGCTGAGATATTCCCCAAGATGCCCGTAAGTGTTCGGTTGTCGCTATAGTTCGCTTAACATGCTCTACAGAATGTAGCCAAATCACCTGGTTATCTTGTGCCGCCACTGTCGATGTTTTTTCCTGCAGAATGTAGCTTCCGGTATTACTTGTAAAAGACCACTGATGGTCATATTTTAGTAGTGGGGTGTATAGCTTCTTATGTTGCAGAATTTACTTTCGCAGGATGGCCCTCCAAATGAGAGGAAAATCATGAAGTTATGCGAATATGCTGCGAAGAACCCCCTGCGCATTCCTAAGGCATGTGATGTTCGCGTTATGTTTTCTCTTATTTTATTGCTAAAATATTCCTTAGGAAAATAACCACTAGTTCTTCCTTCACTGCATGCTTGCCAGATTGCCAAGTTTCTGGAACAGAGGAGTCGCAAGGAGCTGCGTGCTGCCCATGTGAACTATGTCAAAATTATCACTGAAGCGTACAGCAAACTGCTCTTCATTTGTAAGGAGCAGATGTGAGTTTCTGAAAATGTTGGCTGCCACTCATGTTTCATATGTCAAAATGCTAATAGTTTCCGATGAAGCTTTGTGGCTAATTTTCTATGTCATGTTACACATGTGATGGCACAGGGCATATTTTGCAATCAGCCTAGTGAATGTCCTTACGGACCTTCTGGAAAGCAAGCAAGAGAACATTCATATTCTTGGATGTCAAACTTTAGCGAAGTTTATTTACAGTCAGGTGGGCATTATGATGAACCACACACATATTGTGTTATAAACATTGTATTTCAATCCGTTCCTCATAATCATCCAAGTCACTTTGTTTTCTTTGCGTTGTGTATGAGATTTCATTATTCTAGCATGTTTCCAGGTAGACAACACATATGCACGGAATGTTGAAAGCTTGGTTCACAAAGTGTGCACGCTCTCACGTCAACAGGGAGTGGAGCATAATCTTCTGCGGGCAGCAAGCCTGCAGTGTCTGTCAGCAATGGTAAATGTGGTTTTGCAGTTCTTTTTCTTTAGTTCTGTTACTTTGTATTTTTGTTTAAAAGTTAACTTCTGTTAATTATTGTAATACTTGTGCAGATATGGTTTATGAAGGAACATTCATACATATTTGCTGATTTCGACGAGGTAACTTCGATCGGTTCTTTTTATGGCATTGTTCCATTGATCATACTTGTGGTTGTGGAGAATCAAAGGAGATTAAACTTGTTACTGGAGTAGGTGCAAATTTCTCAATTTGTATTGTCTTCTGCACACTGCAAACATTATCAACTTATCCATTTTACTCATGATCTGATATTCTGACTTATAATAAAATGATTAGATCATTATACATTAGAATTCAAATGATTGCATTATGGTTTCTTTCTTTCTTCGGGGAGTTTAGGCTCCGTGTACTATTTCTATTTGATTAGTTCTTGAATAAATTTATATTTCTCAAGTTTATTGCAACAACGAATGTTGAGAATTCAAATTTCTTGGATGTTACAGATAGTGCAATCGGTCTTGGAAAATTACAGAATGGAGGAATCCACTGGTGGTGATGATGAGAGACATGCATCACAGCATAACTGGGTTGATGAAATAGTCAGGCGTGATGGAAGAGCTGGCTTAGGTGGAGGTAATGATGTGAATTTCCGTAGTGCAACTGCAACTATTACACTGCGATCAGCAAGGGATTCTTCAGCCTTGACCAGGTGAAGTGTCATTTATGTATGCTTGTTGTACCACTGTTTTCTAAATTTTGTTCGGAAGGATTCATGCTTCTGTAGATTACACAAGTTTTTACTGCATTGCGGTCTCTCAGTTCATTTTGGTCTTACATGCTGTCAAACAATTGGGCATCTATTCCTTTTCCTATTTTGAAGGGTACATGCATGCTAATGGCAGTATGGCACACTTAAAGGCGTAGATGTGTTTCAATGATTATTTTACAACTTATTTATGTGACTAATGTGATCTTACTATTAAGTGCATGCACGGTGCACCAGAATGCAGAAAAAGATCATGAAAGAACACACTAAATAAACTTTCCTTTAGAAGAATAGTAGAGTAACAATATAAAGAAGTCAAGTTCATGTTCACTGTTTGATCCACCAATGAAGAGATGAACGGGAACTTGATAACATAAGTAATTGCCTTGTGAATGATCATCCGACATGCTTGATGCTTCTTCTTTCATACTCAAGCTCAGATGCACCCAACAAATTACAATTTCTTTGAATGGCGATGCAGGGAGGAGCGTGAATCTCCAGAAGTATGGTCATTTATCTGTGTTCAGAAGCTTGCTGAACTGGCCAAAGAGAGTACAACCATGCGGCGCATCCTGGATCCAATGCTTTCGTACTTTGATATGAAGAAGCAATGGGCTCCTCGGCATGGATTGGCTTTGCTTGTCTTGTCTGATATGTCTTATCTAGAGAAAAGTTCAGGTAGCATTTTTATTCCCCAAGAAGATTTAGAATTTTGGATGATCAGAATTGCATGTATAATAAAAATGTAAAACTGCATAAGCCACATTATAATACATATGGAAGTTCTGTTAAGATCTTATTATTGTAGTTGCCTAGCATGCTATGGAGACCTTATTCTTCCTAGTAGTAGAGAACATGTCAATAATTTCCTTGCTCTTCCAAACTGCCAATCTATCTAGTTGCCTTTGAGCAGACACTATGTTTGGTGTTTTCAATTGTCAGGTGCGTTATAAGCTTATTACAAGTTTGCTGACAACTTTATTATCAAGTACATTTGTAGTCTGATGAAGTGCACTTTCTTTTCCTCTTTGCACTGTTTTAAGGGCTTCCCTTGTCTGCTAATACTTTTTTTTTCTCATAGGCAATGAACAATTGATTTTGACTGCTGTCATCCGTCACCTGGACCACAAGAATATTTTGCATGATCCTCAGACTAAGTCTGATATTATTCAGACAGCAACGTCTTTGGCACGGCAGTTGCGATCACGAGGAGTTGCTCCTGAACTTGTAGTAGCAGGTGACTTGTGCAGGCACTTGAGGAAAACACTAGAGGCTCTGGAGTCAGCCAGTGTCGAAGAGCTTAACTTGAATGAGTCTCTTCAAAATTTCCTGGAGGGTTGCCTTCTTGAAGTTGTTAGAGGAGTATGTCCTATACTATTCAAGTTACATGCTAACATTTGTCAATCGCCATAAATATTTTTGTTGCATCTTTCGTAGAAATTTGCAACTTCACAAGCTTTGATGTCAAAGAATTGCACCAGCAAATACATATAATTTCCCCACTTTCTCTAAGTTTCAGAATTTCTTCTAGGTTCATGATGTGCGGTCACTTTATGATATGATGGCGATTACGTTGGAGAATTTGCCTTCTATGCCTGCTGTTGCCAGAGCAACTATTGGAAGTCTGCTGATACTTTGCCACATAATCTCTTTGACTTCAGGATCTTCAAATTCTCCTATGGTCAGTTTTGAATTCATACTATCTAGTCGTTAAACAAATGAACTGAATATTAAGGGCTGCAATCAGGTTCAGAAACCGTGTATCTCTTCTACACATTAAATAATTTACCGTACTGCCTACTTTCCATCTTTTACAAAATGCTAATCCATATTCACTGGTTAGTGGGCCACGGCTGCCATTCTTTGCTGATTCCTTTATCTAACTTTTGTTAGCAGGTGTTTCCAGAAGCTCTTCTCCAGCAGATACTGAAGTCCATGGTACATCCAGATGTAGATACTCGTGTGGGGGCGCATCACATATTTTCCGCTGTTATTGTCCGAGGCCGAAGCCATCAGAGGGGGGATTCAGAGTTCCTATATGAAACAAAGAAGTGGCAGTCTCGAGCTACATCTGTATTTGCTTCAGCTACTGCTCTACTTGAAAAGTTAAGGAGAGAGAAAGAATGTTTAGGTTCAGATAAGCCTGGAAATATGATGCATGATGATGGAAAGGAAAGAAACATACACGAAGAGGATAATAAACATGTTTGGGCACGAAAAAGTCCTGCTTATTTTTCAAAGTTGGTCTTCTCTTTTATCGATCGATGGGCAACACTGAGTAGTTCCGCAGAGGTACCTCCCCCTACCCCCTCCCCTCTCCAAAGGTTATTTTAGTACCGGTTCGCCTGCAAGAGTTTTTTGTTTATGTTGCTAATGTTTATATTTTAGTCAGGTGGGTCCATGTAGAGGGACATGTATCTCTTAATCACAATTACTGAAAAAAATCTTGAATGTATCTTCCAGGAAACGAAAATCGTCCCGTTGACTGAAGATCAAACAAATCAATTGTTGTCTGCGTTCTGGATACAGGCCAATCAGACTGATAACACTCCTTTTAATTATGAGGCCATAGGTCATTCGTACAGCCTTACGGTTCTTTCTTCCCGCCTTAAGGTATGAGTTCCTTTTGGAACTACAGCTTTGAAATTTCAATTATCATCAAGGAAAGTTTATCGAATGGTTGTTATTTGTTTTCACATTTTGGGATATGAATTTTTCTTTTATGAAAAGATAAATAGCCATGTCAGTGGTTTTCTCTCCTCTTTATACATCAAGAAATATATCCTTGCATAGTATGAAAGTTCACATTATTTTGGTTGAGTAGTATTCCCCATGTTGAAATAATGATGTTGCTGCTGCAGAATTCAAGCAACACTAATAACGTTCAGTTCTTCCAGTTGCCTTTGTCCCTCAGAAGTATTGCCTTAACCCCAAGTGGTAGGATCTGCATAATGAAATTTATGATTGTCTCTTTCCTGCATCCGCATCGTGAAAGTCACTTGTATTTGTTTATGCAAATTTTCCAGGAGACCTGTCCCCTTCTTGCCAACGGTCTATTTTTACCTTAGCAACGAGTATGCTGGCTTTTGCTGGAAAAATCTGCCACATTACCGAATTGGCAGAGCTGCTAAGATGTTTTACATCATCCAATGTAAGTGCGAAGTTCTAGTACAGATTCTAATAAGATAGTTATATTATGTTTCTTTATGTGAAATTTCACTTCAGTTTTTTTTCTTCTAAAAATGTATGATTGCAATAGACATTTTTTAGGCATATTTCTTAATACTCATGTTCATTGGTGCTTCACTTTGATGGTAGCCTTCTTCTTTTGTGCCCATTGCCCAATTATCTCTATACAAACATTTGCTTATTCTACTTAGCAAAATGTAAAATTATTTTGTATTTCCTGAATGTTCAGTGCAAACTATGTTATGGAATTTTTTGCAGATTGATTCTTATCTAAGAATTGGTGAAGACTTGCAGCTCTATGTAAGGTTGCAATCGGATATAGGCAACTATGGTTCTGAAAGTGATCAAGACATTGGTAGATCTGTTCTTTCTGATTGCAGGAAGAAAGTGGGGATAACTGATCAGCGAGTACTTGATGTCATTGCTTCTGCACTTTCTAGTTTAACTGAGGTTAGTCATGTGAGATTGTTTTGTTATTTTCATCTGTTTGCTGTTGACTGCATTTGTGGTCCTAGTAAGATCACATGCTGATGCTGTTGAAAGTGATGTACTATTTCTACCGTTCTTGGAATTACGTAACCAGATGGACAAGGATGTACTCACTAAGGAGCTCACGGAAATGTTTACTCCTGAAGAAGTGCCCTTGTTTGGGTCAAATTCAGCCCTTGACTGGGCCAACTTTAATGCACAGGCATTTTCTGATGAATCCCTTTCTTTTGACGAGGTAGGTCACTCACATTAAATGGCCATTAGTGATGGCACACTTTTTTATTTTTATTTTGAGAGGAAGGCACAAAATTTGTTAGGTGGATGCACTTGCAACAGTTTACGATAGTGCAATGTTCCTTCTTGTAACTGCACCTTATCATCATTAATATTTATTTTTACATCTTCTGAGAGGTCCTTTTCTATTGTAGGAGTGTTCGAGAACCTCTTCGGTGGATGGTGGATTTCACGAGTCACCAGCTACAAATACTGCTAGCTCCATATCCAAGATTACTCTACCACAATCTGCTCCCCGCGTCTTGGGTGTTGGTCAGTTGCTTGAATCGGTGAGTTCCTGCGATGAAATTCATCTGCCCCCCTTGCACATGATTTACTACTGGGCTAGCCCTCTTTCCCTTTCTACCTCTGCTGTAATCTATTGTATGTGTGTGCATTGAAGCTAGTTATAACTACATAATCATTGTTATTCTTCACTTCATTATCCATATCGGTCTCTCAGTAACAGACTGTTTCTGTGGTCAGGCGCTACATGTAGCTGGCCAGGTTGCAGGTGCATCTGTTTCTACCTCCCCCCTCCCATACGGAACAATGACTAGTCAATGCGAGGCCCTGGGATCAGGCACTAGAAAGAAGCTATCAAGTTGGCTTGTGAATGGCCACGAGTCGACTCCCGACAATCCGGTTCCAAATCTCCCCGCTGCCCAGAATTTTATCACTCCCAAGGTATGAAGATTCATTGAACCCCAAATGTCAATACTGGTTTGCTGCGGATCTCGGTATCACTAACTACATTTGTCCAGGCAAATTCCTGTGGTTTGGAGATCAACCGCACGTCATTAGAGCCGTGCTCCACGGTGAAGCTTCCACCCGCCAGCCCCTTCGACAACTTCCTAAAGGCTGCCTATCGCACCAAGTTAGAGATGTGATCAGCCTTGGGGATCACAGCTAACCATCCTGAGCAGAGCTATGCTTAAGTATCTATATAAGCATCCAACACTAGTTTGTTTATCTTAAAGACTTGGCCATCTGGCTGTATGTAACGTGGTATTATTAGTTGTTGTAGCGTATGCATGACCACGTGTATCTCATGTACTAACCGGCCGTAGCGTGTGTATGGTCATGCGTACAGTATCTCAGTACTAGTTGGCTGTAACCTAGCATGTATGTTGTCTGTAGGGAGCAAACTTCTATTCGAGACTTATTGCGTATGGTCTATGAACATTCTCTCCGTTGCCTCTCCATGTATGCTCCATTTATGTAGTCTAGGAATTTTGAAAAACGTAAAAGAAGAGAAAGGGCAAATGGAATGATGCAACGTATATCACCTGAAGCCGATACGTTCATATTTTGGTCGAATTATGAAGAGATTGGCTGCATCAGGTGTAACAAAACAAGCATTTCTGAGTACTAGTGGCTGTGGCATCATTAGTGCTTGCACGTGTCAACTAGCACGTGAAAGTTATTTGCGAGAGAAATTGTCCATTGCTTGGAGTATTTTTAAATTAGTGAGAGTGATTTGTTTTTAGTTGAGTTCAATTGACAGAAAGGTTTCCAAATTAGTCATGACGTGAAACTAATGAAACAAATTAGTCATGACTTGAAACTAATGAAACAAATTAGATTGCCGTGCGACGGGCTAAAGCTACCACTTGCACATGAAAAGTTGGCACCGCCGGACTAAAATTGCCACTGCGACACGTTGCTCCATTGCAACCACGTTCTTCCCAATCAGATGAACAGCAGATGAAAGGGCGAACGTTCGGTCCTTATAAACTCGGTTTCATAATTTATGGGGGCAAGTCATATGGGTGACAGTGGCATTGGGAGGTAATTAAAACGTGACGTATATCATATGTCATTGAAACGACATAAGATGGATCCAGTCGGTTGGTTGACTGATATTTTAGATCAGCCGTTACTCGCTTTTAGTAGTAGCAGAAAAATGCTGAAATTCCAAACTTGCACTCCACATCAATGTTTAAACACGATTTCCACAATTCTTTGTTAGGAACATTTGGCACTTATCAGAAGGCGCGTGAATTTAGGGAGCGTCTAGTTGGTGAGCAATCATAGAATCATAGACCAAGTGTAGCTATCACAAATGATGTGGCGAACAAAATGACCACCGCAACTCTCTACGATAAGTATGCCATGTATGAGCAACAAAGAGAGGCAATAAATATACGAACAAACCAAATACGGAGTACTAGCATTTGTATAAGGCCTCTTTAATTTTCAAGATCCTTAGGCGCAGAAATAAAAATATATGGTAACATTACAATATAGGACCACTTGAATTTGAATCCTACACAATTGAATTTGCAGCGGTGTTCGTTAGATTGTGGTATGCAAAAATAGAAGAGTTTCTCCATGAATTTTGAATCAATGGAAAATTTCCTACTACATAAAATATATTTCTAAGGATTTCAATCCAAAAACCATAGAGATGCCTGACAATGCTGCTAAATGCAAGCCCAGGCCCAAAGTAAAAAAGGCCATACTCTTCCTGCGCCCCGCGTCGTTGGGTCTTCTTCAGTTTCTTCGCTCACCCTGTCTCTGTGTCTCACTGCCCTTCTTCTAAGCACTGTCTGCTCTTCGCGGATAAGAAGCGCAGCCAAAGCCCCCTCCGGCCAAAACCCCACCATCGCGAGCTCTTCTCGCCCCATCCATGGCGACCACCACCGCCTCCTCCTCCTCTCTCACCGCCCCTCTCCTCGGCCCCAAAGCTAACCCCAATCCAGGCCCCAGATCTCTCCCGCTCCTCAGGTTCCCTTGCCTCACGCACTGTCCTTCTGTCTCCTCTTCCCCTTCCCAGCCTCTCTACCCTAACCGTCTCGTCTTGCAGGACCCGGAGGTGCGCCCGACCTGTGGTCGCTGCAGCCGGTGGAGGCGGAGTGGGGACTTACGGAGCTGCTCAGAGGCGCGGGATTTGGTCGATCAGGTGAAGTCAATTTGGGGACAAACACTTTGTAGCTCAGCCTTGGGTTGGGGCAAATTTTGAGTAGGGATTTAATGGTGCTATATGTGTATGGTAGGGATGACTTGCTGATGCCGAGGTCCCCCTACTTCCCTATAGAGTCTGCGGGACAGGATCGAGGGCCCTCGCCCATGGTGATGGAGCGGTTCCAGAGCGTTGTCAGCCAGCTCTTCCAGCATGTACGGGATTATTGGATTGTGTGCACAATTATTTGGTCTCCCCTGTAGAGATTTTGTGTATATGTATTGTGCGGTTTCTGACCATGTGCGTGCATTTTGGTGTAGAGAATTATCCGGTGTGGCGGTCCTGTGGAGGATGATATGGCAAACGTCATTGTTGCGCAGCTTCTTTACTTGGATGCCATTGACCCCAACAAGGTAAACTGAGAAGAATAACACTCTTCCTTCTGTGCAATTCCTAATTCTAGATCAATAGTTGTCAGGCCAGAAGCTTTGTTATGATCTTATCATAGCTTACTCTAGAAACGCTGTTCTGTATATGAACACGGGGCTGTTTCTGGAAATTAAGAAGTAGTGTGTGGCACTGTGGTTCTTGGATGTGCTTATCTATTTAAGGAAAGCCACTCGATATTGTAGGAATTTTTTTTATTATCTAGATCCTAATTGCCAAGACCTATGTGATAAATGTGCGGGTGTATCTGTTAAGATTGTTTATTTGTATTGATGTCATACCTCAGTGATTTGGTTTTGAGCTTCTTAAGTACTCCCTCCGTTTTTTTATATAAGGCGTATAGTCTTTTGCGTGAATATCAAGGCAGACATTTGACTTGGAGGGAGAAACTGCCTGCTCGATGCCATCTATGAGAAAAAATCACCTTCTCCTGTGCATACATACATCCACAAAAGGAAACTGCCGTTTTTTTCTCCACTAGTGCAATGGCTGGCTACCGATTTTTCTCTTCGCATGCAATGGTGGGCTCGCATGGACCAATGAAAACTCTGTGCGCCTTACATTTCGGAAACGCAGAGAAAATTTTATATGCCTTGTATTAAAAAACAGAGGGAGTACGCCTGGGATTGGTTACATAATTGTGTTCTCGAAGTTTCTCAGTGCTGTCAAGTTTTTGCCGCATAGTTGGTGTTACAATTGCAGGCGTTGACAGCGGATTTTCCTGGCAGTGCATTGAACTCACTACTCTCTTTCCTTCCTCTGCTTTCTAGGAACTTGTGATTTCCATTATGATAGTAATGGAAAGAGCCCGTTCGAAAAAGAAAAAAAATCTGATCTTGGAGCTTAATTGTTTGTAGAAGAGGCTGATGTTTCCATCTCAACTAGCAAATACCTCATTTTTTCATGACACATCAATTTTCTTGTAGGATATCATTATGTATGTGAACTCTCCAGGAGGGTCAGTGACAGCTGGTAATAACTCAGACTCATATTTGTTGTCATAGATTCATCTTATTCCTGCTTCAGTTGCTTCAGTAACATAAATTCCTTTTAAGGGATGGCCATATTTGATACAATGAAGCACATCAGACCTGATGTTTCCACAGTTTGTATCGGCCTTGCTGCAAGGTACCGAGTACTGACGATCTGTCATCTTTCTGAAAATATTCTGTTATTTAACATGTAATTGGTTCAGGTATAGAATGCTTTGTACATTGCATATAATCTCTTATCATTGTGTTTGATTATTAAAATCAGGGTTTCAATTCCATTTTTCTGGTTTCCGCTTATTTAAACAAGTACCTGTTTCCAGCTATTCAGCCTGCCTAATTCGTTTAAATTTCTTACATTTAATACACATATAGAATCTTTGCTGGTATCTGGCATGTTCTATTTAATATAACCTTCCCAGACTAGGGATGAGTCCAGTTTATTGCTGCAAGTCTTTCATAGTTCGAGATAGCAAACAATTTTGCATAACGGGGTTTTCTAACCTCATATATCCTTAACTAAGATGAATAGGATTTCAAATTGTATGATTGTGAACTCTGTACGGATGGCTAAATACCAGAGAACCACTCCATTTGTTCATTGTCATTTGTTTAGTTTTTGTCACTTGTAAACTCACCTTTTGCAGCATTTAGGTTGTAAATAAGATTGGGTCGATATTTACTACCATACTTTCATTTTTGGATGCTTACTTATACGACAAAAATGCAATGAATAATGTCGGCAATGAATATGGATTATTTTAGAAGAAGGTGTTCAATAGTTCCTAGTTTTAAGTTTATCTAGGTGAAGGTATGTAACGGTGTTTTGGATAGAATATCAAGAGAACTGACTATATTTTCATGATTACAGTTCCTTAGTAAAATGATTATGTGTTCTCAACTGCAAATGTACAAATATTCATTATTGTCCCTATGTTGATTGTTTTCCCTTCAGCTTCAACTTCATATTCTGTGATGCCTTCTGCTATATTGTCTTTTCTTTTAGAAAACGGAAGCTTTATTGCCCCCACCCTCTGCATCTAGGATGCATATAGCCTAAAGTCTTACATTATTCATGACAACTTGAAAACACATTACTCCATCAAAAAGTGTGACAGGCCATACATGGCCTCTGCTATATTGTCTTGCACTTGCTTTTACGTGAGACATTGATTATTAACACTCTTTTCTTTTTTACCTTTTTTCCATCTTTCCTTCTGCAGTATGGGTGCTTTTCTACTTAGTGGTGGGACAAAAGGTAATATGACTGATTGCAATTACATTGCTATAGTACTAGATGCAGCCTACAACTTGGATGACCTCCATGCTTCAACACACACATCATAGAACTGGTGCATGTAATGCAGGGAAGCGATACAGCTTACCTAACTCAAGAATAATGATCCATCAACCTCTTGGAGGAGCCCAAGGACAAGAGACTGATCTCGAGATCCAGGTGAATTTCCAAAGCGAAACTCTTCTGCTAATTCTAGACCAGTACAGCATCCGAGTAAATGACGATTTTCTTCCATATCTTATGCCCTACTGATTTATGCTTATTCTAAAGAAACAATACTTAGTTTTACACACCAATGAAATACAATTGATATTTGCATCATCATTAGTTGTTAGCGCTCTAATTTTGAATTACATTTCTATCAGGCCAATGAGATGCTGCACCACAAGGCTAACTTGAATGGGTACCTAGCATACCATACCGGGCAGCCCCTGGATAAGATCAACGTAGATACTGACCGCGACTTCTTCATGAGTGCCAAGGAGGCAAAGGAGTATGGCCTCATTGACGGAGTAATCATGAATCCTCTTAAAGCCCTTCAGCCGCTTCCAGCTTCCAGCTAGCCATGAAGCGGGCAACCTCAGATTCAAGCATTTTTGTTGTGATCTTTTGGAATTGTGTTTGTACCATGCTGTTCTCGTTAGTCTGGCTAGATGTTTATGTATTTCCGCATCCTGAAGCTTCAGAGGTTGTACAAAACAGATGCACTACTATAATATTCATCATAATGGCGAAATGTTGCACCTGGATTAACAGCATTTTCATTAGTTTCGCCTTGGTTTGAATACTGCTTCCACAGAATTACTTCTTTCGTAAAGGTTTTTCTGGGTATCCAACAGTGAGGCATTTGCATTTGTTCTTGCATTTCACTCGCAATAATAAAATCATCCGCTGGACAGCAGATAGAGCGCACAGAGGCTAGCTTTGAGCCTCCAAAGAGTGACGAAATTTTCCAGGCTAGTGAATGTATGTTCCTTCATTTTTTTTGACGAAACATGCTCCTTCATTATTTTTGACGAAACATGCTCCTTCATTATTATTGCACTTCCGATACTTAGCATTAGTTCAGCTATTTGTTTTCTACTCAGCTGTTATTGGCAGACAAAACTTAAGCCATAGCACAACAGGCGCGCACATAGGATGCAAGATCATGCAACAATTTCCATCAGGTGTACTACATACAGTAGGGTACGGATAGTACCATCTCCTCACTTTTTCACTTCATCTATAGCTAGACAACAACATTTACAATTCTTACGGGTTTATAAATTATAGTAGGCATAACATAGCCGCTCAGACGCAGAATGGGGGTGGCTCTTGTATCCAACTTATGCACAAACCTACCTAAAACTTGCCCTCGATGTAACCAGCCAGTCCATTGATTTTGAAGAACTTCTTGATCACAAGGGCCATAATAGCAAGAGTCAGACCAAATGCAGCCAATGTCAGCAATCTGTCATGCTTTGGCTTCTGGATTGCAATGGCAGGAATCTGCGGTGTTGTGGCAACTCTTTGAATGCTTTCCCTGGGACTTTGATCAGCCGTAGAATGGTTGGTGACCGCATCTGACCTAGCTTGAGTTTCGACAATGTTTTCAGCAACTTCGGCCTCCAAAGCAGGCTTTGGGAGGTCAGCAATCGCAGAGCCAGAGCTGGTGTCAGAAGTTTTGACACCTTCAGCTGCTTTGACAGCATGCTCAACAGAAGCATCGTGTGGGGTTAACTTGTTAGCCTCCTCATCAGGGCCATTCGTCAGTAGTTGAGGAACTGGTGGAGCTTTACTGAGCATTTGCTCATGGATCTGTGTTTGCAACACTTTGTTGTGTCAAAGAAACATAACAAAAGATGTATTCAAGTTCTCAATGTGAATTTACCTCATCAATTACTCTTTGGCGTTCGGGGGAGCCGAATTTTGGTGGTGTTTCACGTGATTTGAGAGCCAATGCTCGTCTGTCTTCCTTTTTGTAGTCCAGTGAACCCAATGCCCCACCAGGATTTGTTGGCATGAAAGCAATCAATGCTACAAGCGCTGTGCGCACTGCAATATGAATAATGTAGCTCAGCACTGGATAAATCTTACGAACAAGGAGAAAAACTATATATATAACTATCAAGAAAACGAAATAGATAGATCTGCTGGAAGGAAGAATTGTGGGTTTTTCTATATTAAAGATAATCAACCATTCGACCTACTCTCGAGTCCAGATTATAACATATGGACAAATAAAATCCAACCAACAAGATATGAACGCACTACAAACATACACATTGTGAGAAATGTTTGCAATTGAGTCTCACAAACCAGAGGTTCGTTGTACTAACCAAGATAATTTAGTGACAATAAGATCTAAGATTACAGTTGTTTCACAAGAAATAAGTATGCATAACATATAATGAAGGAATAACATGTTCCTCCTTTCACCTGCCCATGGGACTAAACACTTGGCATGCAATTCCACAAAGAAAACTTTATTAGGCTCCATGGGCATACAGTACACAGCATGACAGCAATATAAATTTTATACTACAGAAAATGGTGCCCCAACGTTATAAAGGTGCAAAACTGCAAATGATCGCATACGAATTCTGGCTCTAGTTTTAAGTGTTAGTATACTAGGCTTATTCTAGTAATCATCTCAAGCACATACCAGATGCCGCTGGCATAACATGATAACAACATTTAAAACATGTTGTTAAACAGACTAACCCTAGTACTCAAATTCACCTTAAGAATCATAGGAACTACTCCCTCTGTTCCATAAAGGTTCAAATCCGTGCCAACCTTTATGGTACGGAGGGAGTAGAATGCATTATCTTATAGGAAAGTAGAATGCATCTTTCTTTCAGTTGTCGTAGATAAGTACTTGCCACATTAAAATTCTGAAAACCTACAGAAGATGGTATTTCCATACGCACCACGTTAATATATCCCACAAAACCAAAACACTATTAAGTACTCGTAATGGTAACACTCAATGCAGTTTGTTGTCCATTATTTTAAGGGCTTATTTGAGCAGCCGTTTCACAAACAAATGACCACTCACTGACTCACCACTCCATGATGGCTGCCAGTGCTCAGGGTGGTAATTGGATATGCTCAAACATATCTTCTTCTGAATCTCAAATCTTCCACTTGGCTGCAGCAAATAGATAAAGAGAAACGTAGAAAGCAAGATTTATCAATAGGTCACAAAACGTATATGTTGAACTAAGAGAGAGAAATTAGGACACAGCAATTACAGACCGTGAGCAGCATGAAGGATGGTGGCTTGAATGGGTAGTCCGAGGGTAACTGGATCCTCCCGTGGTAGACTCCTCCCTCAAACTCACTGTCCCGTGGCCCCAGGATCGCAAATTGCCACTCGAAGATGTCCTCCTGCACGGCAATACACATTTGGAGGTCATAATAAGGCGATCAATGTCCCAAATTGCGGTAATAAACCTCTAATCTGGAATTAGAGCGCACTGTAATAATTTCACTCTTTGATTCACACTAGGTTCATCGAGATGTCTGGAATCTGCAGGATATCTACCGTTACGAAGGATCTAATGACAACAAGGATATAACTATGTTGATCAGATTGAAATAGTACAGATACCGCAATAAAGATCTAGACAAAAAATGCAGATACACCTAGATGTCAACGGATTAAATCCGTCACCTGAATTTCCGCACCCCATCAAACGCCACTAATTCCAAGATTACGTAACTAACATTCGATTCAGGCCTAAAGCAGACCAGATCGGATAAAACACAAGGTAAAGGTAGGAGAAGGGATCGAGAATTGAGACCTCAAGGGGCAGGGCCATGAAGTCAGGGGAGGGATTGGACTGCATCTCCTTCACCTCCTGCAAGATCCGCTTCACCGCGGGGTTGCTCCGGTTGAACTTTCCCGTAGCCGCCATCGCCTCCTCTGCAGAAGGGCCCGTAGCCTCGCCGCCGCCGCCGCTTATCGGTGCAGGGATAGTAAAGCCTTCGAATTGGGAATCGTAGAGAGGAGAGAGAGAGAGAAAGAGAGAACGGGGACTGGAAGGAAAAGGAAGCCCGGGTGGGGGAGGATTAATGGAGGGTGTCAATGTGTCCCTGCCGGATGGGACAGGTAAGTTATTTGAGCCCACTTGTAAGTGAGGGTTGAGGTGGGAAGTGATGTGGACGGTTGACGTGGCGCGTCGTTACTGGTTCGTGCGTCGTGGGCGATTAGGCTGGACCGCTGGACGAAGCTTCCGTAGATGGGCCTTGGGGGTTGGGCAAGCTCGGACGAGAGATACTATGTGTCTGTCTATCGCTACAAAGTTTTAACGTTTTAAATCCAAACTCATTAAGGACACTCACAATGTTATTTTAATGGTGTATCTTAAGCATTGATTAGGTATTTAGATACAAAATTACCGATGCATTGTACCTTACTGTAGCTTTGTATCTAAAAGAGACTTCATTTCATGTGTTTTGAGATTAATACTGACATCTGAATAACCAGTAGCGGACCTAGGTTTTCAATATCGGATGGAACAAACATTGCGTTTCTAATATTGGATGGGATGAATACACTACGGTTCTATTTTTTCCTAATTTTTTTGATAATTTGTACTAAAAATAAAGGATTTTGAAAATTATTGGGTGGGGCGTGCCCCACCCAATAACCCGACTGGGTCCACCCCTGTCAATAACCTTGTAGCTCCATTTGTGACAATACAAATAACTAAATTCGTGCTAAACAAACTTGATCAGTTTATAAGTTCATTGCCTATAACGTCCGTCTAGAAAATAAACTATTAACACAATACGGAGTTGCATATGTTCTAACTGAATTTCTAGCTGATCGAAGAGTTCATGCGCGGCTCATGAACAAATTATGCAAATGATTAAAATCATATTGTATCCTTGATGCCTGCAAAGCTTCAAACACAAAAGGCAACCTTAAACTGAAGGAATTTAGGCACTATCGCCTAAACTTGTTCAGCTCTGAAGTGTTGTATACCAGAATCAAGGGTCAATGGTCAAGAACCATGGTCAAACTGATGAACTACCGTACTACTAATTGCCCTGTCCTGATTAGAGCTGTAATTTTGTGACCCTCAGATATCCTTTGACCTTTCTTAGTTCAACCAAATGAACTAAAATTTTAAAATGACACATTTGGAAAAAGAAACTAGTTCATTTGTTGAAACCTAAAAAAAACTAGTTCATTTGTTGAAACTAAAGAGGGTGAAAGAGTACCCTGACAGACCTTCCTCAGAGTTGGAACATCTGGACAGTCGCAGGGGGCAGCAATGGCGAAAACAAACAAGCAAGAAGCAACACGAGCTAGACAGAAGCTAACTCCACGTTCTTTCGTGCTGCCGGCGCTCCATTCCCGAGCTGCACCACCGACCTCACCGCCGTTCCATTCCCTAGCTCGCTTCAAGGTGACTGGTTTGGCCTCTCACGGCTCAGCTATGGCCAAGGAACGACTAGATCTTATTCTTCGATCAGGAGTTTAGGACCAAGGTTGAGCGTATGCACCCAGCGCAAGCAGCCATGGTAGCTTGGCGGATTGTAGACTATATGAGATGGGGAAAAGCTGTAGAATACGAGGGCAGGAAGGAGGACGGGTGGGTTGCACACGAGATCAAAAGCGGTGAATTAATTTCATCGGTTCCATCGCCTGGAGTCGTATCGTGTTTAAGATACCATCGCACTGTCTCTCGTGTTTAATTACCCCTCCGCTTCGGCTCTGGACCGTATCTAAAACAGGTTAATACTTTGCCCATCTACATAACCTATAAAGTTGATCATCCTAATTGCAATTAATGTTTGCAAGCTTGACGTGCAAGGTATTCACATCATCATCCACGTCATGTACATCATGAAGATTTAAAGGCTCCATATCACCATTCACGTCATGTGTTGTTGTACATTAGAAATCCATTTTGGTGGTCCATTCGAATTAAATATTTTGATACCTAAGATTTTTCATCTTCACATTGCATCTATATAAGCGTTTCGTCAGAGTCGGGATGTCCGCCGGAGCTTCTTCTCCCAGCCATAGCGCGCGGAAGGCCCGAATGACGGCGTTCAGCAAGTTGACGCCGAATGACTTGAGCGGTCTAACCCGGCTAACGATGCTCACCAGGTAATCCACCAAGTCGTACTCGAATGACTCCCCCTCCGCTGCTGCCGGCTCCCTCGTCCGACGGGCGACCTTCACGGCCTCTTGAGCATGCTGGAGGGATGTGGGGAAGAACTCTGTCAGAGACGAAAAATAGCAGTGAGTCCCGGCACATTGTCACGGCTACTCAGACAAGGAATTGGATGAGAAATTTAAGTCGAGATAACTTACTCGTCTGCATGCTGTCGATCTTGACGAGTTCACGCTGGACAACCTTGAATAGCGCGGTCTTCTCGGCGTCCTCCAATTCCGCGACAGTAGCGCGGGTCTCGAGCTGGGCAGCTAAGTCTTTGCCCTTCTTCACCTCGCTTTCCAGCCGGATCTTCCCATCGGCTTGGGAAGAGAGGACCGAGGTGAGTTGATTCACCTTGATTCGGTGCGCATCGTCTTGCGCCGTGATCTGTGCCTGCAGCCGGGTCACCTCTTCCCGGTGCAGTTCGGCCTGCTGAGTCTTCTCATCTGTTTAACAGACAGATATTAGAGAGATTGATATCTAATATGGATGGAACCCGGGATACAGACGGTGAGTTACCTTGGACTTCGGAGACGCGCTTCAATAGCTCCGCTACTTGGGCGCTGTCCCTGGCTGTGAACAGGAGCAGGTGTTAGTTCTCGCCGCACATTGATACTCGGACAAAGATTCTTTTCTGGTCAAAGATACTTACCCTGGCTGTCGCGCTCAGTTTTGAGCGCCTCGTGCTCCGCCTCCAACTTCTTATACTTTGCTAGCAAAGTCTTGAAAATGGCCGTGCACTTGTTCATGCAAAGCTGCAAAACAGTGATTCACAATTAAGGT
Organism: Brachypodium distachyon; assembly: GCF_000005505.3. Lineage (NCBI taxonomy): Eukaryota > Viridiplantae > Streptophyta > Magnoliopsida > Poales > Poaceae > Brachypodium > Brachypodium distachyon. Next base: position 63,839,061 of record NC_016131.3, read on the forward strand.
TACTGCAAAAGGAAGTTAATGCCCTGAATGTTGGAAAATAAGTGTTTGAAGTATTCTAAGATTCAGACCAACTGTTCTAAACTTCAGGAAGACTATTCTAAACCCGGCACGAATCTCGGGGAATAAATGTTTGAAGTATTCTAAGCTTCAGGCCGACTATTCTAAACCCGGCCCGAATCTCGGGGGATAAGTATTTGAAGTATTCTAAGCTTTAGGCCGACTATTCTAAACCCGGCCCGAATCTCGGGGAATAAGTGTTTCAAGTATTCTAAGCTTCAGGCCGACTATTCTAAACCCGGCCCGAATCTCGGGGTATAAGTGTTTGAAGTATTCTAAGCTTCAGGCCGACTATTCTAAACCCAGCCTGAATCTCGGGGAATAAGTGTTTGAAGTATTCTAAGCTTCAGGCCGACTATTCTAAACCCGGTCCGAATCTCGGGGAATAAGTGTTTGCAGTTCTTCGGGACAAGCTTCAGGCCGACTATTTCCTACTCACGCTGAACCTCGGGGACTAGGAATATGGATACTATGCTGAATTTAGAAGTTGAAGTTTTATGAAGGATTGTTCATACCTCCGTGGCTTGGCCGGCCTCGAATAAAGCCACCCGGGCTTGGTACATCCGGGTCGAGATTGACTCCGGAGTTGCTGCGGGCGAAGGTCCCACCAGCAGGCTTTGCCGAGCCGACTGCAAGGTGTTGGAAGTCACCTCATAGTGGTCGGCGCTGTTTCACTCCATGACGGACTGGCCCAACGACCCCCAGCTGTGCCCGCTGGTCGTTCAAAGGGGCACCTCCTGTGGCCTGACAGAAGGCCGCGGGGCAACGGAACCCTGGGCTGCCGACCCTGCAGCAGCAGCAGGGCCTTTGGCCTTCTTGGCCTGGGCGGCAGCAGGTTGGGCGTCCGCCGGCCGCGATGGAGATGGAGGCGGCGTCGGGGTTGGCTGCGGCTCTTGAGGTCCTTGAGGACCCGCAGCCGGCTGCTGCGGCATCTCCGCAGCTGATGGCTCCTGCGACGTCTCGACTGCAGCCGAGGTAGGAGCGATCTCGGTAGCGGCCTCGCCTGCCGAGAACCCGGCCGCAGGAGTCTCGGTCTCGCCGACGACCGCGGCGTCGACACTCGGGCCGACATCCTGGGCGGGGGATGTCGGATTCCCGGCAGTCTCAGTCCCGCCCCTAGCCGGGTTTGAAACCTCGGCGCGGGAAGTGGGAGCTGCCGGGATCTCGGACGCGATACACGTCCGAGATTGCGTGGCCATTAAAGCCTCCCTACAGAAATAAAAAGCTTAGTCATTCGCATGATTTTGAAGAAGGAAGCCGGCATCAGAGGTAGAGGTAATAAGAGCCTTACCCGACGATCAGGGGTTTCGGCTTAGGACCACGTGCCGCGGTTTTCTTCCGCTTCACGTTCTGCGAAAGATTCTTCTCGGCGGGGCGCTTTGCAACCGCGCGCTTCTCCTGAACCGGAGCAGCGGCAGCAGCCGGTTCCGGCGCCTCAGCGGCATGCTCACCCGAGTCAGCTATTTCAGGGATAAGGCAGGATTAAGCATTTTGGTTACGAGAATTATGATGTTTACAAGAAGATGGTAGAGACTCTTATATTCCATACGGCGAGGGCCGGTGTGAGCAATCGGCATGAAGTCCTCCGAGTCCGGATCTTCATGGTCGATGGTCAGGCGCGGGGCCGCAAAGCGTTTGTCCGGGGATTTCCCGTCTTCATTCTCTTGACGGGCGAACCTCTGCAGAGAAAAATCAGGTGCCGCCGAGTTAATTCAAAGCAAGGCCCGTATAATCTTATATCGGACGAGAGCAGAAGTTACATATAAACGAGAAACTTACCGGGGGCGCTCGGTGTTTCCGGCTGTACGCGGGCATACCCCAGCTCCAGTGCTCCGGCAGGCTGATCTTTGCAATCGCTTTGACCCGGCGCCGGACGTCGGCCTGGTCAAGCCAGACTGTCGATACTCGGTCCGGGTCGAGCTGACCGCTGTAGAAACACATTTTGTGTAACCGGCGCTGGAGTGGGCACAGCCGCCGGTACACGAAAGTTGCCAGGAGATCGTCGGCCGTCATCCCCTCCTCCTTGAGCTCGAGGATGGCGGTATGGATTTCGTTGACCTCCGGATTGGTCTATTTAGGATCGAAAGACCAATTCTTCTTCTCTTCCGGGGGGCCGACTTCGAACCCCGATAGGTTGATCTTGTCAGCCGAAGAGGAGTTTTTGACATAGAAAAGGTCTTGAGCCACTTTTTACATGACTCAAGACCCTGGATCCTTGGGAAAGCCGAGTTACAGCGAGGGACGATGGTGGCGGCGCCGCATTGGGTCATCGGCTTTGTGGCACCGGGATTATCTTTGTCTGGGAGAACCTGTGGCCGGAACATGAAGTACCGGGACCACAGGTCAATGGATGGCCAGAGGCCGAGATAACCCTCACAGCAGGTGACGAATGCTAAGAGGGTGAGAATGGCGTTCGCTGGGAGATGGTGCGGCTGAAGGCCAAAGAAATCGATTAAAGTGCCGAAGAAATCGCTAGGGAGGAGAGCGAAGCTGCGCTCAAAATGAGAGAGGAAGACGACGCACTCACCGTCTTCTGGAGTCGGAACGATTTCCTTGCCGGGAACCCGGCACTGGACCTCCTCCGGGACTCGCCGAGAGCGGCGGAGCCACTCGATGTCCGTCGGGGTCACATCGGAGCCTTCCCAGGCGGCGCGCTCGGAGCTGGTCCTCTCCTCCGCCTGAGAAACAGGGTTGACGGCCGGGGCGCGAGAAGAAGACGCCATGGATGGAAAGTAGATCTAGGGTTTGGAGGTTTCGGTGGAGATGGTGCTTGCGCAAGGCTCGGGCGAGCAAGCGAATGCGGCGGAGGCCTAAGTCGTTGCGGGCGAAGCAGCGGCGGTTGCGAGCTCGGAGGCGAGAAACTGCGGTGGCGGAGTTGCTCGGAGCTAGCAAGCGGCAGTGAAGTGCGCGAGGAGCAGAGAAGAGCGAAGGGGCGAAGAGAGCAAGGAGTGCGAAGGGTTTTCCGCCCATGCCCTCCTCCTCCTTTTATACCCGAGCCGCAGTAATGGGGTGCGCGTTTCCCGTGCAATCCCCTTAGTGGCTAATGGGAAGATTGCCTGTGATTTGGGCAGTTATGTCCATCAAGGCGCATGCTCGGTTGCTGCGCGGCGTGCCGCCGAGAATCCCGCGAGATCCGGAGAATGTGTGTGCGTGTGGAAACCGAAGCCCAATCCTTAAATGGCTCGGTCGGCTTTACTGTCCGGTGAGACGGCACGCTCGCCTCAAACAGCGCAAGGGCAGTAACTCGAGCCTTATCCTCCCGTTGGGATAAAGAGATAAGAAGTCCGAATCACAGCTGGCGGTTACGTCGGCAGAAGCAAGCTTTTAATTGTCGGTCACGAAGAAGAAAGAATCTCGGCTACAAGCAGGATAAGTATGACAGCCCGGAGTCCCGAATCAAATTGATCTCGGCTAGGAGAACCTGGGGATATCTCGGCGTCCTTCTTAGCTGGATTCGACTAAGCGTTGGTGGTCTGTCTATGGGAAACTGTCGCAGCCCGACATATTTCTATGACGGACCACAACTCAAGAATACAGCTCAAGGAGCACCATTGTAGAGCTTGTCTATCCCGGCTAATACAACAAGGCAGGAGTAGGAGTCTTACCTCTGCAAGAGGGCTCCGAACCTGGGTAGATCCGTGTGTTCTTGCGTGTTCTTCTTCACGTCCTCCCTCCTCCAGATCCCTCATCGTCCATCGGCCCCAAGTTAAGCCATCCTATGGCATCTGCCGTGACACCACCACAACATGTTGTCATCACCAGCAAAACCACTTAGGAGAGAAATGCCCTTTCACCTTTGGCCGTGCCTAGGCCTCGTCCTCCAGCCCGCGGGCTGGCCCGGCCCGTTTAACTTTTTTTTTGAAATTTTTACAGTACGTACCTACCTACCGTAAGCCCATCTGTTCTTCTTTTCTAAGCCTGGCCCAATCCCACAACGGCCTGCCTCTCTTTTGAAATTTCTTTTCTCCAGGCCGAGGCAGCCCACTCAGCAGGCACCTCTCGATCCGATCCTTCCCGATCCAGATCTCTCCTTTTTCGTGCGCCAATTCTCTAATCATCCTTCTCCACCTTAACCCGATCTCCCGGTCCACCTCCAGCCTCGTCCCGATCTAGTGCGGGGGCGGTGCACGCGCGGCGGCATAAGCTGCGCAAAGGCCGCACGGGGTGGCGGCGACAGCAGTTATGTGGCCCGGCCGGCCCGTTGGCCAGCTATAGTTGTGCCAGGCCAGGCCCGAGCCAGTCTCCCAGGTGGCCAGCTCCAGACACTCCACGATTGGACCCTAGCCGTCGGAGGAATAGGAGCCACCGTTCTGTCGGTTCCCCTCGTCTCCGACCGTCTATTAGGTATCGGACGATGAGGGGAACCATAGATAAACATCTGGCTATAGTTTGAGTACCTTCTTTGAAGGTTTTGTGTCCTCACGACGGCGTCCTGACGATGGAGGCGGCGGCGTGTGGAACAATGGTCTCCCGGCTCCATCCTCGTCATGGTGTAGTCAACACGATCTACTCCATGGAGCTAGTGGATCTCGCGGTTTATATTTTTGTTATTTTGGTCTTCTTCCTCACCGGTTCGGCGACGGATCTGCGTTTCGACAACCTGACTTGCAAGGGGTGTGTCCCCGGCCAAAGTGCGTTCAACCATAATAAGTTCTCATCGGTTGCGGCGAGCGACTCATGCGGCTATTCAAAACCTACAAGGTTAGTCCAGCTTGTGCAGGTCTGGTCTTTTGGAGTTTCATCACGAGAGACATGGAGAGATTTCAAGATGCGGATAACAGATCTAGAGATTTTTACTTCGAAGAATCTTGATGTAACTTATAGTTTTATTAGGGATCTTCGTTGTAGTTTTTTATTTCAGTTTAGTTGATACTTTGTACTCTCTTTATTGAATCAATAAAGTCAGATATTTCTAAAAAGAAGAAGGAAGAAGTATATACCTGTACTTGCGTTCCATCGAGCAGGTCCCATGGCATTGGCAGCAGCAGCGAAGCAACACCAGCGATCTTCCTTTCCTTCCTCCCAAGGGAACGGGACGACACATTCGTAGCCACCTCAGCTCGCGACCGGCAGACGAACTGACAAGCAGAGCAGGCTGAAGTAAGGCATCTCGGACTGCGAGTTCTGATGCGCACGCGCTTGTGCGGCCTAAGTCGTCGAGGATCGCCCCCTTGTCGCTTCCAGCCGCCGGCGCCGCCCCCTTCGAATCCCGGCGGCGGCTTTCTAATCTGTCGCCGGCTCATCCCCCTTCGGATCCCGCTGCTGGCTTGCATTTGCGCGCAGACACGGATCCCGCCTCCGGCTCGCATTTGGGCGGTTGGAGCAGCCAAGGAGCGCCGCTGCGCCGCCCGTTTCTTTTCGTAAGGGGGAGAGCGAGATGCGAGGAAAATTGGAAAAGGAAAAAAGAAAAAAAACTGGAGATAATTGCGGAGGGAGAAGGTAACGACGGAAGCTGGAGATAATTTCGGGATGGCGAGATTGTTATCCTGTTTTGGAGGAAACCAGATTGTGTGTGCATGGGTGGCAAGGACGGAGGTCGATCGGGGATGTCAGATTTTCTTACGATGGTTTTTTCGCTCGGGTGGTAGCACAATAGGACATGAGGGACCGACGTAAGTAACTGTAAATTAAGAAATAGTAAAGATAAACTTTAAGCGGCGCTTAAGTGTTTGTATGGACATAGTGATCATTTTTAAGTCTAAACCCATATTTTGGGCCAACCCATTTCAGGCCCAACCTATAAAGGTTCAACCCAGGACACCTATAAAAAACCTCTATAGGTGTCCCGGGTCCTTCTCATTTCTCTCTTTCTCCTCTCCTTTCTCTCCTCCCTGCCTCCCGACGCCGACGCCGGCCTCCACCACACCGCCGCGACGCCGCTGCCGGCCTCCACCACACCGCCGCGACGCCGCTGCCGGCCTCCCGGGCCCCGCCTCCTCCATCCGCGCGCCTCCACCGCGCCGCCGACGCCGGCCTCCACGGCCCCTCCATCTACGCGCCAAGGAATAGGCTACCTGGTAGATACTATCGATACATCAGGTGCAATAGAGTAGTGTGTGCAGGCATTTTCATGTTAGCACTCGATGCTATAGTTGATAGTTGAGCTTAGGACTTGTTTGTTTCCCTCCTAGATTATATAATCTTGCTTACGAGTCAAGTGTAACATAGTAAAAGACCACCAGGGGTGCCAAAATAATCTGAAATAAGCTGCCCAGGAGATGATTATTTCAGATTATTTTGGCATCTTGGGTGATCTTTTATAATACTACCATTGGACCATGAGCTAGATTATATGATCTAGGAAGAAACAAACAGATAACAAAATTATAAACTTTGGTCTTTCAGTCCTGACATAATGGCTTTTATTAGCATTCCGTTGATTGGTTAGATGGTTATAGTTTTACATTGTTTCTTTATTACTGCTTATGACCCCCCACATATTGCCCCGTTGTTATATTTCTAAAACAATTCTGCTTCAGCCTTGAGAAAGATGCGGAAAGCTAAGATGGGCGGCGGAGATCTCACTAGAAACTTTTGTAAGAACAGAAAAGCTTGCAAGACTGAGTGGATCTCAGGTCTCTAGTTTTTCTTTTTCTCCTATCCCCACCCTTTATTGGTGCATTCACAGTTGACTTAATGATTTCTTTTCTTCAACTAGGTCGCTTGCGTGATGGGGACTCTAGTCAAGATGTTTGCACTAAGCTATCTGATTGCGGTCGAAGTGTCGTCTCAATTTCTTTATGCAATGGTAATTATAGATACTGCTACAGTCTTCTTAGTTTTCCAGCAAATATATATTGAAACACTACCAGTTCAATGATCCGAGCGAGTTGCAATCTTCTGTAGGAGACATAACCTTATTTTCATGCTCGGGCATGGCTATAGGACATGAAGGGTACCGTATTACAAGGTTTCTAAGTTCTGCAAGTTTGGTTAGGGCTTTACATGGTAAAACAAACGAGCACTATTTTGACTTAAAGGTTGACACTGACATTCACTGCTTATTACTATTTTGTTTGGTTCTGATCATTATGTAATCATTACTTGCCTTATTATTGTTTTGTAGATTGAAGTGCGCCGTGAAGGCAAGGAAGTATATAGGGGTTTTATGGGTGAATATGATTTAGTTCACAACGTTGCTGTTGTCAAAGTCTGTGGCTTCCGTGATGTTACTGTTGGAAATTTCCATCGTAAGCTGAAATCTGTGCCCCATGGTGAGGCATGTGTAGTTGGACGTGATGTCTCTGGTGACCTAATGGCCAAGAGTGTGGAATTGGGTGAAGATTTAAGGGCATATGTGGATGATAAAGATCTTGACAGTAAAACCTCAATGGTACACTCGCGTTACAATAAAGCCATTTTATTCTGTTTAATTTATTTTATGCATGTAGGCAATAAAAATGAATTTTATTTTATATTTAACTCTTGTTCCATACCATTTATATTTTGTTCAAATGTAACCTCATTACCTGTCACCTTTATTTGGGAAGGTGCAACGATCTTTTCTTTTCATGGGAAAGTTGCTGGCACGAACCTTTTTTTGGTTACGGAAAGAACAGTTTTCCTACCATGGGGCACAATTTTGAAGTGTCTGGACCGTTACTGGAAAACCTGGGAAAAGGAGAGAGGTCTTGCACGTTCAACAAGTTTGGTTGACGGGTATGTCTAACTGATGTATGCCTTTCATTAGTTCACCTACTCCATTCTACCTCACTTCCTCTTCTCTTGCATGAGCTTAGAAGGTCAGGCTTTTGTGTTCCAGACAGCATATGTATGTGATAATCTGGATCATTCACTGCCCTTCCTTATCTTGTTTGGCATCTGCATTTTTCAGTTTCTCAATGTTTACTTCAAATATTAACTTGTTTCTTTGACACCTCAACCAAAATATTTGTTGTTCTTAGGCATGTATCACAGTTGCCTTGTATTATATTTTTTGTATTTCTTATGCCATTGTTGCAGCTGCATGTTTGTCTTACTGAAATGTGCATACTAGAAGGCATTATCATCATGTTTTTCATTAAACATTTATTATATCCATACAACTTCAGGTCATATTTTCTGTATCTTGTTTTTGGCCTATGATTCTAACTAGGTTTTGGCACCATTTTGTGTATTAACACACTGGCTTGATCCATTTTATTTTTGGGTTACTGGTAACTATTATTTTCTTCTGCAGGTTTGGAGCACCTGTAGGTGGTAAATCTAACAGACACCCAGAAGGTGAGCCTCCAGCCACTGAAGACTTCTTAACATTGTGGTATCGTGCAAATTGTTGCGGCTTTGTAACGATATCTATTTAGATGCTGTGCAAGTTTAGCTCTTTACATTTTTATATCAACTAGATTAGCTCTTTTACTTGTACGCTTATACTGCTTGAGTATATATATATATAAAATCCATTTTACTCCCAAGTGTAGTTACTCACACATTGAAAAACCCACTTTGGGTATGTGTACATACCCATACTCCTATCATTTCTGGACGGAGGGAGTATATATATAAAACTAACCTTGTTGCACCAGGACGCAGGGATTGTCTCAACCAGGAACACTTAGATATAGACTTGAGTCAGCATTTCTATATTTGCTGACCTTTCTTAGCTCTCCTGTACGACTAACAACTATTCCAAAATGTATGTTTCTCAGCTGGCATGATTTTGGTCAATGCTTTTGAAGAGCCTTTTGGCGATATACGTGGTGAAGGTGTTTGGGCAAAACTTGGTGAAAAAACTTCTTCTAGAATAAATCGCAGTGTTGTCGCACTGGCTTCATTCAATGGTGACTTTATAGTGACGTGCCATTTACTGTTTAATGTTTGTTTTGATCACAACTAGCTGATAACCAGACTACCTGATAACCAAAATGTGGTGCAGGAGAAAAAAGAAATTTTGCATGCACGGGTTTTTTTATTGGATGGAATGGATCTACAAAGATTTTGACATCGGCAAGCTTGATTAGAAATTCTGGTGACGAGAACAACATTGTTGAAAACTTGAGGGTTAGTGCTTATTATCATGCTATTGCTTGTTCTTTTAAGGTGCTGCTTAAGTCTCATCATTTGTATCATTTTCAGATTGAAGTGTTGCTTCCAAGCAACAGAAGCATAAATGGGACGTTAGAGCATTATGATCTACATTACAATGTTGCTCTAGTCAGTGTCAAGAATTGCTATAATCTTCGTCCAGCAAATACTCTTGCTTCTTGGCCTATGTGTTCTGATGTTGCAGCCATAGGGCGTTGTTTCAAATCACGTGAATTAACGGCTACGAGTGGGCAGCTAATTTTCTCGACAAGCGCACTTGATTGTTTCTTACTTCCATATTCCTCGTGCAAGATTACTAAGGTAATTATATGTTTTTGTATTGCCTACTTTTTTATGGTGAGTAAATATAGTCAATTCCCTATTTGACATTGGAAAAAGATGTACTTTCTTATCTGCCATTGAAAAATTTGCAGTTCCTTATCTGCCATCAAGTTTATCTTCGGTTCCTATCGTGCCACTGCAGTGTACAGAACCTACTAGCGGTGCTATTTTTGGTATATGAAAAAGGCAAATATGCCCCTAGGATAGGACGCGGCAAATGTTTCCATCACCCTGTTCAGCTGATGGTTTCTGCGGCTGATAAGCTGGCTGATGCTGTTTTGTTGTGAGAGAAAAACACTATACCATGGCTGATAAGCTGAGCTGAGTAGAGATCTTTGTTTCCTTTCATGCCATTAAGGTGCAAAGACCTCTATGTTCAGTTTCAAGCACACATAATATTAGTTCAAATGGTATGAAAATATTATCCAAAACATGACACAAATACTGGTCCGAACACATTATCAAAAGAAAAAAGTGAGTCTGAACACATAGTTCATAGAGATGGCCCAAATACACCATGTCTGGCATGCAGTTCCTTAAGGGACAGAAGCTCCACATAATGGTTTAACATACATTGGTTCACAGAAACCAAGCCAAGCAAAAGGATGACATGCTCACAGCTCATGGTACACTTTCACATCATAGACTAAGCATTTGAATGCTTCTCGTAGACTTCGAACGACTAGTAAACAACTGCTTCTTGCTTGTGGTAGCCATTACTGGGCTATCAAGTGGCTGCAATATCTTCGCCTTCTTTCTTTTCCCTTTAGGCTTCTCCTTCTCCCCTTCTTTCCTGATTGCCGTAGCAATTTTCTTTCTTTTCTTGGTTGGCACAGCAGCAGGACCTACAGCTTGTCCATCTGAACTGGACATCGACGCAGCCATAGGATACTCAATGGAAAGGGCCTCTGGCAGCCACTCGCAGACCTACACCTAAACATGTATGCATAAACACATTTCAGCCCCCACAAATAGTCACAAGGTCATGCAATGAATCTAATTTGATATCTTACCTGATGGATTTTCTAGAACATGATGTGTCACCTTTATTTTTATTTTATTTTCAGTTGAAGCCTCATATTCTTTGACTACATAAGGAAGTCACTTAGAAAACATTGCAAATTTTAATGGAAACATAAGACTGTAAAATTGAGTGCAAACCTTGCTGGAAAACTTATACGAGTTGCCGATGCATTATCATCAAAAGCAACAATGCTCGACTCTGTGGCTGCTTTGGTGGTTCTGCTCTGTTTTTTTCGTGGTCCTCTGCATAATATGAAAGAAAATAATGTATGTAAAAACAGGGTCATTGCACCAAGGAATTAATGTAAAAACATGTGAACAACGTTTCATGGATTTGTAGTGTTTGTGCCAATTATCGAAGCTCTCTACTAGGTTGTTGTTACATGTCTTTTTTCAGTGGCAAATAGGGAATTTACTCGTACATATATAGTTGCATCAGAGTGAGTTGGTTAGCAATACCTATTTGGAATAGAAATCACAACCCGTCGATGTCACTTTGCTAGCTTGGGATTGGAGGTCCTCTTGTTACTCTGGATGGGGATGTTCTTGGCATGAACTTCTATGATAAGAAGATAGGAACCCCTTTCCTGTTTTGGGCAGACATTCGTAAAATTTTAGCATCGTTTGACAAAAGAAGGTATTCAAATGCATATCGCATATATTATTTTTTCTGAGCATTTAAAGAAGTTTGCTACATGATCTATTTAATGGTATGCTTAACAGTACGACGGGAGAAATTTGCAATGATACCTCTGGTGTGCCTTTGTGAAAAATGGATAGGGATTGCATCGATAGGTTTAACAGGTGGGTATCCTGATGCATGTTATATGCTTGGAGCATTTCATCGATTGACTGTCAACAATTATGCATTCATAACTACAGGTGGCCTGTGCCCATGCCATGCTGACGGCGTCCTGATTATGTGGATGAGGATAAATTTGATGCTGATGAACGCGAGTACTGCTATATTAAGGGAGTGAAATTCAGGCACGCATAGATGCAGTCACGCCCTTGATTCTTCTCTCCATATCGTTGCACCTGTGCCACCTTTTTTTTTAAACTATCCTGTGTCACTTGTTATGGTCCTTTTGTTGCCAAGCCTACGTGCTGCTTCTGTTTCTTAGGATTATGTTGTGCTCTGTCGTGTAATAATGCATTGTGGTACTCGTTAACCGACTAATTAGTTTGCATTATTGTTTTGGGCCCAAGACAGCATTCTGCATTTGGACATTTTTGGGCATGTTCGGACTTTAGGATTCTTTGAAAGAGATTGAAAGCAACCTGTTTGGTGGCAAGAACTATTGGATTCAACCTTGCCATTTTGGGGGGCAAGAACTATTTTGTCTGTGATAGCTGTGCCGTTTTCATCGTTAGTATTTCTTTCACTACTCTACTCCAAGTTTCTTGAATCCTTAGTCACATTTTCACGCGGACAGTTTGTGTTGATGTGCGTGCGTGATACATCTGATTTCCTTGCTTGCATCTGATTCTTGCATGCACGACCAATGACGCAAGCGGGACATTGCACTGCAGCAGCATAGTAGATCGATCGAGATCAGTACCAGGGAAATCAGATTGACGATACGCATCAGATTTTGCCGGGATGGGATGGGATGCTGCTCCTCTCCCAGGATTGAGCGCCATGGATTTGCGCTAATTTTTTTTAAATAATATGATTTTTAATATATTTTTAACATAATACGCATTTTTTAAATTTTTTAAACATAATTCGGCCTCGGTTTTGGCTTAGGCTGACTGAGCCTACTCGGCCTGGCTGAAGCTGAAAAGGCCCGGTCCTCCGCAGCTCAGCCAGCAGGCTCTCGGCCTGGCCCAAGCCAACAGGAGCCCAGTCGGCTTCGCCGAGGCCGACAAGCCAGTCGGCCTAGCTGTGGCCGATTGGGGGCTGGGTGGGTCGAGGGCCCAGTCTTTCTTTTCTTTTTCTTTCACTAGGAAGCGGCCGTATGCTAAGTAAGCCTCCCGAGCGGCCTCCTGAAACGGAAAGTACGCCCCATCAAAAAATGCCACCGCAGCCTGCAGCCCCGTCATCGCACGTATCCATCCCCCGTCTGCGCTTGCGTTCGTGCGACCAAGTGATCCGCCAGGCTGTGCTTTTTTCCATCAAGCGACCATGTAAGCGCAGCAAGCAAACTATAGGTTTTTTCCATTCGTTCTCCCCTACCTACCGCATCAATAGCAGAAAATGCATACGTCTTTCGCTGCTACTTACGAGCTAGCAACTGTAGATAAATCTGCTTAAAACAGCTACTGAAGGGAAGCAACTAAAGGTACGTATGCTTGCAAAAACGTCTCCAAAATCTCTCCATAACACTCCCTTGCTTCTAATTTCTTGAACAAGAATTCAATCAGCAGCATACGAACAAGGAGCAACATAGTGCTAATCTGTAACATCGAAAATAGTCATGAATTCAGTTAAAAAAATAGTCATGAAGAAAAAAAAACTTATGCCACCACACAAGATTGTACAAATCTACACACCAGGATAGCCACCACACTTAACACAAACAATTTAGATTTTGCTGCGCCCTGGTGGCAATTTTCGCTATTCTGGTGAAACTTCGTCTTTTATACTTTTCATGCTAGCAATTACTGCTCTTGTGTTAACAACTTTAACTCTCATAGTACCAACTATTTTTCTCATCTAAGCAACTTTGGCTACAAAAAATGTTATAAGTATCGACTCTTGCTCCCGTACTAGCACCTATTGCATACGGCAAATTTGTCTTTCATACTGACAATTTTGACTCATATACTTGCAAATTTGACTTTTATACCGTCAATTTGACTTCATACTAACAATTTGGCTTTTATACTTGCAACTTTAATACTCATACTAACAACTTTGATTGCAACAATAATTCTTATACTAGCAACTTTGCCGGCTATCCTTGCACTTTGACTCACATATTAACAATTTTGGTGTGGCAACTTTGATACTCATACTAGCAATTTTGCTGCTATACCTACAACTTTCACTCATATACTAGCAACTTTGACTGATATATTAGCGACTTGTTTTACATGCTAGCAATTTTGGTTCATGTATTGGCAATGTTGACTCTCATACTACCAACTTTGGTTTTTATACCGGCAACTTTCACTCACGTAGTAGCATCTTTAGCTGCTATAGGCAACTTTGACTTCTCATGCCAGCAACTTTGGCTGCTATACTGACAACTTTCACTCATATACTAACAACTTTAACTGTTATACTGGCGACTTTGTTTCACATGCTAGAAATTTTGATTCCTATATCGAAAACGTTGACTCTCATACTAGCAACTTCGACTGCTATACCATCAACTTTCACTCACATAGTAGCAACTTTGAGTACTATACTAGCAACTTTGTTTCACATTCTAGTAATTTGGTTCATGTATCGGCAACCTTGAAGAAGAAGAATACACCCAAGTAGGTGTATCATCAATTTAAAGAAGAAGAGTACGTTCTGATGCAGCTACAAGACCTAATGGGTGCATACAAGTGATCTAGCATATATTTCTCTCATATTGACTACTTTGACTCATATACTTACAAATTTGGCTTTTATACCCGCAACTTTAATACTCATACTAGCAACTTTGGCTTCAAAACTTGCAACAATAATTCTCATACTAGCAACTTTGGCTACAATACTGACACTTTGACTCAAATACTAGTAACTTTGGTGTCTATACCAGCAAAGCGACTTTGCTGCTATAACAACAACTTTCAATCATATAATAGCAACTTCGACTGTTATACTGGCCGACTTTGTTTCACATGCTAGCAATTTTGGTTCCCATATCGGAAACGTTGACTCTCACACTAGCAACTTCGGCTTGTATAACGACAACTTTCACTCACATATATAGTAGCAACTTTGGCTGCTATACTGGCAACATTGTTTCTCATACTAGCAACTTTGGCCGCTATACCAACAACTTTCACTCATATACTAGCAATTTTGACTGCGGCAACGCTGATTCTCATAGTAGCAACTTCGGCTTTTATACCGGCAACTTTTACTCACACAATAGCAACTTTGACTGCTATATTAGCAACTTTGTTTCACATCCTAGAAATTTTGGTTCATATATTCGGCAATTTTGACTCTCATACTAGCAACATAGTACAAAATTTGAGACACTTATTATGGATGGGAGGGAGTATTGAAAAATCATTGCAACGATGTGCAAGATGTACAGCTTAGGATCAATAATAAACAACTATGAGTTATTTTAACAACTATGTACACATAATAAACAACCTTGTGCTGAAAATTTATCCTAAGTACATATAAAGTTTAGCAACGTTTTGGATTATTTTGCGAGGTGCAACAACTTTGAATCAACATTAAACAATTATTTGACATATTAATTAACTAACTATACATAATTAGCAACTATTTGTTAAACAATCAACTTACTGATGTTTGGGGTTTAGCAACTTCGGATGAACGGAAAAGCAACTTTATATGCAATATAAACAATGATGAAGTGCTCGCCAAACATAAAGTGTATGCAGAACCTTACCATCCGTAGATCTTTTACACTGACAAAAATCAAAAATAGAAATGACAACTAAAAACAAGAAAAAATTAGGGAAGTGTTGTTCTAGTGCAGCACTGTTCAATGGTAGAAAAATTCGGTTGAAATCTGCTATACGTATGACGTCTTACGTCCGACGGTCCGTTTGTGCACACCGCAGCTAGCCATCCGAGACAATCGGACGTGAAACGTCGGACACACAACAATTCCGAATTCGGTTTGACTGAGACCACCCACACAGAAATCAATACCATTAACCAGCAGGGAGATCACAGTTTGGTTCTTGTCAACAACTACTCGGCAATCAACTGTTTGAATGACCAGAAAAAACCGGCGAAAGGTCATACTCAATCGCTCTATAATGCAAAGATCAGTCATATACAGAACGTTGCAACTTCCTGCTGAAACTCAAACAATTTCACGTGATGATTTTTCCAAATCCCCTCCTTCCGTGTGCGGTACGGTTTAGAATAAAATTAAGATTTTCTACTGAATGAAAATCACATCATTAATACGCTAGCAAATGCAAATTTATGCTTATGATTGGTCCAGGCGCACAACCTTCGGAAAAAGCATTTGTATCTGTATATAATGGGATTCCAAGGTCGCAGCATTACATGAACTAACCATAGCCAAGCCAAGGAAGATGGCGTTAGCAATGCTAAGATGGCGCAGGCATGCACCAATTGATAGTTGCTCCTCCTCTAGCATGGCCGCATCCAGATCAAGGCCCCCAAGGAATTCTGACTTGCGCCAGCGCCTTAGGTGGAGGCTGTGATTCCTGATTATGGTTAGCCTGGATTTCATCCGGATGTGCTAGCACTCGTTGCGCGCAGAGCCGACGGGCAAGAGTCGACGCACGCGAGCTAGCCAGAGGGTTGACAGGAAGACATATCCCAGCAAGAAAACAAGACCATGGCGTCGAAGCAGACAACGAGGAGGCGGAGGAGGTTGCGCTTGCACGGCGTCGAGGGAGACAGCGAGGAGGCGGAGGAGGTCGATGGAGATAGCGAGCAGGCGGAGGATGAGTCTCCGATGGGAGGTTGAGCGCCCGGAGGCCGGGCCGCCATGGCTACCACGACCGAGTAGAATTTGTCGATTTGGGCATCGAAGTGAGGAGATGGAAACGAGGAAATTGACAAAGAGGATAAGGATGGATTGTCCGGCAGCAACGAATCCAATCGGACGGTTCGGACCACCGTGCGCTCGCTAGAGTCGAATAGTGCAGCTGCACGTATTAGCAACCGGGTTTTCTTTTTCTTTTTCCTTTCCATTCCCTTCTTCGTCCCGTGCGCCCGAGCCACCTCCGGTTTCTTCTTCTGTTCTTCCTTTTCTCCTCAAATGCCTCGATTTCCAGCCCAAATTAGTGCAGTTTGATCCCATTTTATCCACAAAATCGCATCCCCTATCTAGTTGGCACCCAAAGACATCTCGATCTACTGTTTTCATAGGACATGTAGAGCTAATTTTGTGGTGCTAAGTTTGAGCAATGGCGGTGGTTTGGAGTAGTTTTGTGGTGGTGTTGGTGCTGATCCGGTGACTGGCCACATAAAGTTGAGAGCCTAATTTTAAAAAGACCGGTGCATACAACGAATGGCTGGCCAATTTTAAAAAAAGCCCGACTGCCTCCTGTGGCCGGACAATTTTTTAACCAATGGCCGCCAGGCCCACTATCAGAAAAACTTCCTTCTTCTCCATGTTGATTACAATTGCAGAACATAACACACTCAATAAACCTCCATCGCCTCCGGTTAGCTCGAGCTGACGGAGATGCTTTCCTTTCAACAGAAGCCATAGCCGGGCCCTCCATTTTCTCTTCTCCCACAAGAAAATAGTACAGAACCCCCCTTCTTATTCCCTCCTCCTCTGCCCCCTTCTCCCCATCCCAACCCGCGCCTCCGCCGCCACTAACTCAAACCCTAGCTCGCAATGTCGACCGAAATCAAGCCCTGCCACGAAATGAAAGGCTCCCCCGCTGGCCTCCTCCACCGATTGCTAGCTAGGGTTCATAAGCAGGCCGCGTGCGCCATCTTCCCAGCTGGAACGAGGCTCGAGGACCTCATCGCCGCCGTGGCCATCCTCGCCGCCAAAGCCGAAGTAGCTGGCCCACGACGCAAAGGACTGGCGGTTGGAGCAAGCCGGTCGGACCGGAGGGCGCGACAGGAGGCTCGTGGGCCCGCCAAGGCCACAGAGGAGCCGCCGCCGGATGCTGGTACGCCGAAGCCGAAGAAAAAGAAGTTCTCCACGAAGAAGAAGAAGGCGCCCTGATGATTTGGTGATGCTCGCCAATGTCAGGGGACAACAAGTTCACCTAGTTTCCGTGGCGGCCCCATACGTCGTCACGGCCGCCACGTTGGCGGTCGCCCGCTCGCTAGGCTACGCCGGCTACCTCCGCCACCACCTTGGCACGGCACATCCCTTCTTCCACGCCACCTACGGCACTCCGAACTTTCATTTTCAGGTTGGCCGTGACGTGGAGGGTAAAAGCCCTGGCGCGCAACTTGGTTCGAACGAGACCGATGTTTTCATCGACAACAACAAAGGGCATCACGTGTCTTGCGTTGCTTGGCGATGCCGTGGACCTCATCCAGGTGCTCTCCGAAGCAGGAGCTACTACCCACAAGCACCTCCAGACGATGGTCGGGACAACTGCTGCAGTGGGGTTGGGAACTGCAGGAGCAGTGATAGTCGGCACTTTTATGGCATGCTGCATTCTCAGCTACCACAACTGAAGAAGTGGAGTTTAAGTTAGTTAGGTCGGATGCTTAAGTTAGTTTTAGTTTGTTCCATTTAGTTTGCTTGCAACTGCCCGAATGTTAACCCCCTATGAATGTAAGACTATTTTGCAATGTGGTGCCCTATGTGTCATCACTTCAATGCAATATGTTTATTTGAAGTTCTTGTCCTTGCTCAATTTTGCTCCACAGGCTTAATAGTCCAAACATTTCAGAGCAGCTTCCTCATTCCTTTTTTGTTCATAACTATTTTATTGATGCGAACAAACACATATAGTTCAAATCAAGAGCCACATATCATTCGAATAGTACACACAAAAACATTATCACTACACTGCCACAACATGCAGTCATACAAATACTCTTTTGTTCTACAACTTCTCAGCTAAAGAAAATAACACAACCCCGAACGCCAGTGCAGCACTGAAAGATGCAGCAAAACAAATGGTCAATTCTTCAACCTTCTTCTTGTTTTTATTCTGTTGATTCCTCATCTCCTCTAGCTGCTTGTCGAGGTCCTCTATCACTTTGTCCTGGTAAGCTAGTTCAATTTCCATGAAAATCTTTTCATCAGCTAGCTTCTTCTTCTGCATGTTCTCCTCGCTGACCATGGATGCCAGAGAACATATCTCTTTGACCAAAGCATCTTTCTCATCCAGCACATCTTCCACAAAGGAACGTTGTTCCTCAGCCGATTCTCAGAATCGCCAAGCTCCAAGGCCAACCGGACGTTACGATCCTCAAATCCTAAATCATCCTACAGTAAAATTACAGAACTTTGAATTACAAACACTTTCGCACAGGACAAATCAATAGTGAACTTCTTCGGGCAAAGAATAGAGGAGGGGGGGGGGGGAAGCAAAATATCACCTTGTCAACTGTATGAGAGCTGCTCATGGGGACAGATCTGGAGCTCAAATTGGGGAAACTCCTATGGTGGCAGCTTCGGGCTGCAAATTGTTGCCGACAGCCGGGGGGGAGGGGAGAAATTGGGATCCTAGTTCGCAAAGATAGATGGGCTGCACGCGTGTTCGTGGCTCAGTTTTGCGTGCCGAGGAAGATGGTGGTCGCGGCATCGGTGGCGGCTAGGTCAGGGTGAGGGGAGGGGTGGGGAGGGCGGGAGATGGATGAGGCCACTAGGCACGCGACATGTCTGTTATTGGTTTTCCAAAATAGACCCCGTGCCAAATAAGTATTACAAAGAAGTCCCTCACCTCAAATCCCTCTATCCTCCTCTTTCATTCCCCACTCTCCTTTTGAATCCCTAACCCTAACTCCATTGTAGCGGGTGGCCACAAAGGTTGAGGCGACGGGGGGAAGGTAGGAGGCTGACGTCGAGGGCCACGTCATGGTGGACATTAGTGAGCCCGGGTCCAATGGGCATGCGGCTTACGGGAGGTGTATTGGACGGTGCCACCGCAATGTGCAATACCGGTCAGTAGTTCTGCTCCTCTTCAAAATTGGTCAATTTGGTAAAGCCAATTATTTTGTTCGATTTGCTTTAATTTGGCCCTGTCGTCGTTTCTGATGAAATGAAGGTGCCTAGTGATGACGATAAGGCTGTGATGCGGTTTGATGAACAATATAAGAAGTGTACGACTTTCATTAGACATATCGCATAAGAGAATCTGAAGATGCACAAGGAAATTTAAGAGCTGAGGGGGGTGATTTTCAGAATGAAGACAGAGGGGAAGATTAAGGACAAGATTCACAGGGCAGAGTTGAGGTTTAGGGAAAAAAGATGTAGCTTGTCTCATTGTGGGTGTTGCTGCGTGTTGTATTCTCTATCTTGTGTGTGCATTGTTAGTTAGAGGGTTTGTGTGATGGGATCCCTTGTATGAATCGGTTGTTTCGAATGTACGAAACAAATAATGAACACAATTTGATTACCATTGGTGCAATCGGATATCAATTTGGAGAAAGTGGAATTTTGAAGCTCCCTAAAAAATTGTCCATTTGGGTGTGCCGAGGGCCTGAAAGTAGCTGTTTTTTCGATGGTCAACAAAAGTCAACTTTCTCAGAAAAAGTTGAAATTTGGTTATTTTGCACAACTTTCCATTTGAATTCCATTTACATCATGTGGAACATTTGGAAGGAGCGTAACCGACGTATCTTTCAAGCAGTGGCCGCCCCTACCTTTGTCGTCGCTTCTCTAGCCCGTCGCGATATTGATGCTCATAGACTTCATTGATGCTCATAGACTTGCTTTTAGTCCGTTGAACACGTCGTGAGGCTTTTTTTTGCCATGTCTGCCGACTGTGCTTGGTCCGATGGGGCGGTTCGCTTTCTCTCTTTGTTTGACCTTCTTCATGTTGTTTTGACCTCGGTCTATTGTACATATACTTGGTTTCTTCCTTCTAATATTGCACGGCAGAGCTCCTACCTTTCTCGGCAAAAAAAAAAATACTCATCCTTGTATATAGGATCGATTACTTATCTATCTTTGAAACGGACTGGTGATCCAAATAACAAGCATTTGTTGTCCTAGTAAACTTATAAAGGTTTCAGGACACTTGAAAGTCCTCTTTTTGCAAAAAACAAGGAATTTCAATATTCATTGTAAAGGATGACAATCAGACCGTAGAAATTCAGAGACAAAAACAGGACCCTGTTGTGGGAAACATCAGTCCCACCAGTTCCCCCAGACGACTTAGCTAAGAAATGTGCAACCCTATTTTGATACCGGCTAACTTTCTTCAGTAATATCTCCTGGTTTTCAGATAGGTTTAACTTCATTGATCAGAGAAATGAATTTAGATTGGTCTTCAGAATGGCTCCAGAACAATTGCAAGAGCATGGCGCAGTTGGGCTGCAGGTTACTGGTAGATCAGTATACCGCCAGGTCAACGTTGAACTATCCATGGCAGAATATCCCTGCTTCACACGCCTCTGTACAGTGCGGTAACCGCTAAAGATTGCCAGGTCATCAAAAGGACCACGTCTGTCGAAACACGCAATAACATCCCTATACTTGCACTGTCATCAGAGCACAATCCTTGTTCACGAGCACAATCCTTCCTAATATTGGTTAAGGGTCAACCTCACGTGACCAGTAACCACAAAATAGAGTACCTGAGTGCTGCAGATCCACCAAAGGACTGACAGGTTGGTGGACGAACAAGAACTGGTCATACTAAAGCAATACTGCAAAATTCACAGGTACAGACCTCAGAAAACCTCACCGCACCCTTACGGATCCCACATACAACAATACATACTTTCCAAGCCCGGGAGGTGCGGCAAGAACATCCTAATATTGGAATTCGTGCAGTACTTTTGCAGGCAGAGCCTGATAATCAGCTAAACTGTATGGAACTACAAACAAAGCATCCAAATCAGCTTATTCCAGAGCAGGTCGATCTAGGTAATCCTGATTATATGGTTGATGGAGAGGAGGTACATGATGTCAATGGCATTATTACTAGGCCTAGTAAACAGAAAAAACAGACATTCAGTTGGCCCTGGAGTTGTTAGTGCAGAACAGAGACACGAAGAGCCTCTAAATCATGTGCAGCGTCAGGTGCAAGTTCAATGTTCCACCACACATATAAACTGGAAAACTGGATGCTCCACTGCCCTCAAAGCTGTAAATAGCAACCCACGCTCACAGTGATCACATTGCAACTTTCATCTCTTTCCCCGGCTTAAAAAACATAACATGTGTTCTCTCTCGAGCAAAAAAAAAACATAGGCATAACTAACTATAAGATGTATATCAAAGAGGGAAATAATCTAAGCAATTGCTCTTCAAAGAGGTACAAATGAAACCAGGTGAAGGGCAGCAGAACGATGTAGGTCTGTATTTCATTTCCATTATCCGCATTATACTCAGCAACTAAGAAATTTTTTTCTTCTGAACTACCTTTAAATTGACGGTGCAATAAAAACTGAGAAGACAAAAACTCACACATGATCAGACAATGTTGAATTCATTTGCCTCCTACAAGGCATGTTGAGAAATAGCAATGCATACTTAATAATATTCTGGACCACTCTGGATAATTTGAGAGTGTTGGGAATTGATTATGCATATTTGAGAAGATTCTAAAATAGTTTGGATTATTAGAGGAGAATATATTTACAAGGAGCCATCTAGTGTCATGAGAGAGGATATGAATATTGTAGAAGGCTTGAGAGGTTATTTGAAGAGTGTTACAATTTACCATGGCAGGACCTAGTTAGGGTAAGTTTCAAGAATAAGTGAGAATTCTCTAGAACTATGATACATGTAGAGTATTCTAGAAAATTGTAGTGGGATGTACCACATGGTCTTGTACAAGTATAAATAGGGGTGCTCTCCACCTCATAGGTGTATCACAACCACCACAAGTAGTGTATCACCACATCAAGTAGAGAAGTGAGCTACCATGGTAGGGTTGTCTGTAGAGTAGCCACTAAAGAGAGTGTTGTACCAACATTGAAATAGTGAATAAAGTGTTGAGTTCCCACAAGTTTGATATCTCAAGTAGTGTAGTGTGCAAAGGTCCTCAAGAGTGGGTTTTAGTGTCGTCGCCCGTAAAATCTCTACAGTTGGTATCAGAGCAGGTTGGTCGGGACCATTCAGGGAGGAGTCTTTAGTAAGTGCGGGGCACTTACATCAGCCGGTGCAGTGGTAAGCGCAAGGTGTTTACATAGCTCAGTGTGGTACCGAGAAGGTGCTAAGGGGAGATTCTGCCGGAGCGCAGACTGGTTTGGGACCAAGTGAAGTGGACGCGGGGCGTCAATTGAGATGGCAGATCTCATGATCGCAGGCAATGGCCTGTGGAGGCTCAATAGTCATAACTATGACTATTGGCAGACTTGCATGGAGTCCTACCTGCAAGGTCATGACCTATGGGAGGTCATTGCGGGCACCGAGACAACTCCTCTAGAGAATGCAGAAGCTTTGCGGAAGTGGCGCATCAAGGTAGGCAAAGCTATGTTCATGCTAAAGACGGCGATTGAGGAGGACCTAGTGGAGCACATTGGAGATGCAAAGACACTGAAGGAGGTTTGGGACACATTGGCGAAGCTATTCTCAAGGAAGAACGAAGCACGACTTCAGCTCCTAGAAAATGAGCTCGCAGGTATCTCACAAGGCACTTTAACTATTAGTTAGTACTTTAGAAAAGTGAAAAATATTTGTCATGAGATATCCCAACTTGCCCCGGATGAGAAGGTGAGTGAGGTTCGGATGAGGAGAATCATCATCCATGGTCTTAGACCCGAATACAATGGGTTCATGGCTGCGGTGATGGGATGGCCTACTCAACCTTCAGTAGTGGAGCTGGAGAATTTATTGGCTAATCAAGAGGAGCTAGCCAAGCAGATGGGCGGTATCACCTTTAAAGAAAGAGATGAAGAGGATGTGCTCTTCACCTATAGGAAGAAGAGTCCACTAAGGAGCCGAGAAGGGGTGAAGGAGAAGTGGACGAAAGATGAGAGGTGGTGCCCAAGGGAGAGCAGCTATTCAGGGGGAGCTCAAAGAAGAAAAGAAGATCAGCGGGAGCTAATATATGAAAGAAGAAAGAAAGGTGAGTGTTTTAATTGTGGCAAAAGTGGCCATCTTGCTAGGGATTGTTGAAGTCCAAAGAAGCATTCGGAGAAAGAAGTGGTGACTATGGCGGATGTGGTCTTAGAGGAGGTAGAGTGGGATGCTCAAGAAGGATTAAGCATGATGGAAGACGAAGTCTATTTTGTTGAAGACCTAACTGAAGGTGAGCATCCATCAATCCAAGGTGTGGCTCTAGAAGAATCTAGAGAGGATGAGGATGAAGAGGAATGGGATGCTGAAGGTGGCTCCTTCATAGAGGATCTAGAAGAATCCGGAGAAGAAGAGAATGATAAAGAAGAAGAATGGAATGGTGAAGGTGGCTTCTTCATAGAGGATCTAGAAGAATCCGGAGAAGAGGAGAATGATGATGAAGAAGAATGTGATATAGAAAATGGCTTATCCACCGAGATGAGAAATCTAGAACCCATGCATGAGCTTCCAGTGTTTGGATATGACAGTGACGATGGAGACTTGCAGGATCATTAGGATAAGCCAAAGGAATAAGGGCTTATACATTATGTGGACGAGAAGCCACGTGAGAAATCTAAGTATAAGGGAGATGGTGATGGAGCATTAGTCATGCAAGATGATCCATCAATGAAGGTAATGGAGAACAAATGCATAGATCAACATAGAGTCAAGGAATCCCAACGGAGTCAACACGAGGTCAAGAAACATGAAGTATGGAGGACAAAGCCACCAGATCCGAGGTATGTCCGTGGTTCTCTTTCTCAAGTATCTTCATACATGAAAATAGAAAAGGGTCAAGTTTGGATAAGGACAAAGAAGAGAACTGAGCTGCAAAAATGCAATGAGGTTAAAAAGAACTCAATGCACGAAGAAAAGAAGAAAGTTCGTAATGGAAGAGCTCAGAAGATCCAAGGACATCATTGAAGAGATGATTGGGAGTCAAGTATGCATTGAGGGGGAGTGTTGAGAAATAGCAATGCATACTTGAGAATATTCTGGACCACTCTGGATAATTGGAGAGTGCTGGGAATTGGTTATGCATATTTGAGAAGATTCTTGAATAGTTTGGATTATTAGAGGAGAAGATATTTACAAGGAGCCATCTAGTGTCATGAGAGAGGATATGAATATTCTAAAGGCTTGAGAGATTACTTGAAGAGTGTTGCAATTTACCATGACACGACCTAGTTAGGGTAAGTTTCAAGAATAAGTGAGAATTCTCTAGAACTAGGAGACATGTAGAGTATTCTAGAGAATTGTAGTGGGATGTACCACATGGTCTTGTACAAGTATAAATAGGGGTGCTCCCCACCTCATAGGTGTACCACAATCACCACAAGTAGTGTATCACCACACCAAGTAGAGAAGTGAGCTACCATGGTAGCGTTATGTGTAGGGTAGCCACTAAAGAGAGTGTCTTACCAACATTGAAATAGTGAATAAAGTGTTGAGTTTTCACAAGTTTGATATCCCAAGTAGTGTAGTGTGTAAAGGTCCTCAAGAGTGGGTGTTAGGGTCGTCGCCTGTAAAATCTCTACAAGGCACAAACCTTAAATGTTAATCAATTAAACAAGAACAAAGCCACTGAAATGGAGCCATGGATGGCATTAAGAAGCCAATTCGGTGGACCTTATATTAGGATCTTATGACCAAGCAAACAATTTAGAATAAACAGCAAGTGGAATGTAAATTTCTAAAAACAACTAATTGATATCATAACTGCAATAATTTTTATTTTTTTTCTGTTTTGAGAAAGGAGTGGCCGGAGTGGTTAGTGTTTCGGGCTGTTGGGGGAGGGAAGAATTTATCACTGCCGGACTTAGAAAAGCGGTTGTTAGGGATACCAGGCGGATCACCGGCGTACAATGCAATTTACACCACCAGCACCAAGCGAGAGAGCACCTCCTCCATAGTAGCGAGCCCCTGAAGGGGTATAAAAAAGGAAGAGGTAATAATATATAAGCACATGTGCAGAAAACTTGAAATTCAATTCGTAGAGCTACGTCAAAAATTGCGTCTTACATCGAACGGTATACCAGCAAAAACATTGAGCACTTCACGGATCGTGTTGGACGACACAGCCAGCGTCACGGGCACACTATCATCGATACCCGTTTTGCAGGACGTGCCAATGACACCACGGACGCAGTCCAGAAGTACCAGTTCCAGTGTTACACCGCATGGTAGGCAGATTATTCGTTTGCCAGCCTCCTTCATGCAGCTCTCGATGAGATCAGCAGCCTCCCTTCAATTTTTTTTAGTAGACAAACGTAAAGAAAAAAAATATAAGAATCACCGCTGAGCAGGATTTGATTTTGTATGTATAAAAAGACAAGTGAAAACCTACCCGATACATCCCGGTAAAGTAGCTGCCAGCATTATGACAGAGGTTTCATCCAACAAGCCTTCCGGGTTGCAGTACCCAATTGTAACTACAGGCTCGTTGACTTGGCCTGGAGGCGTCAAGTTCAGCGCGAGAGGGCGCTCACTCCTCAGCCCTGGAACGCTGAGGAGAGCAATGTCAGTGCCAGCATGGCTCTTGATCACCTTAGCTGCATATTCTTGCACCACTCCCGCCACCATCCTCCTTATGGGCACGGACACTGCCCCTTTTACCAAGTGTTGACACGTTAGGACAAGCGAAGTGGTAGGTCCATCCTTGATGATGAAGCCGCTGACGAAATACATCTCCGGTTTGGTGGCGGGTGGGGATGGTAGCTTCGCGACGATCACGGTCACCACGCTCTTCCTCGGGCGCATATCGCTCGAGTGAACCGCCTTACTGGCCGTGTCTTCGTCCTCCTGGTTCTGTAAGTAACAAAGGAAATGGATTGAGAATTGGGTCGGGGTCGCAAGGCCCACCAAATAAAATAATACAGCCCATAGAAGGAAGCCAATTCCTTTGCTAATTCATTCTTGCAGGCCCAATACGACCCAATCCAAATAAACGGCTAAACCAAATAATTAACTAAGTACTCCAACCAATGATTAGGGACGGATTAAGCAAGCATTGGACATCATTACACTCTAACCTAAGCTAGGGTTTAGGGGTTTTGGAGTGGGCGAGGGCGAGGGCGAGGCCCTCCTGCTCCTCTCCGCCTCGCCGTCGCCGGTGGCCGGCCGGAGATGTGGATCGGCTAGTGGGGAGTGTAAATAAAAAAAAGAAAATGAAAAGGAGGAGCCTTTCTTCGAGCTCGAGCGGTAGCGCAGATGCGTTGGCGAGCAAGGCCCGAAACGGCTGGCCAGCTGCGAACCCGACCGTGGCGGAAGGAGTCACATTTCTGTAGAATGAA
This sequence comes from Brachypodium distachyon, assembly GCF_000005505.3. NCBI lineage: Eukaryota > Viridiplantae > Streptophyta > Magnoliopsida > Poales > Poaceae > Brachypodium > Brachypodium distachyon. Next base: position 63,865,585 of record NC_016131.3, read on the forward strand.
TCGGCTCAAAAGGATGGAGGGTGTGGTAGGGAGGGAGGCGATACAATACCTCCATCACGGCGGGCGGGCGGGCGGCTTCTCTTGCTCCTCTCTCGTCCCTGTACGTCGGTCTCCTTTCCTCGTCCCCGTCGGGATGTGATCTGGTTGGTAGGGGTCAAGCCGTCAGGAAGAGATAGGGCCGATCTTGCGAGCGCGTGAGTGGGAGGAGGGCACAGCAGCGCCGTGGGTGATGTTGCTTGAGAGCAGAGAGCCTTTTCCACTTTGGGAAGAAGAAAACTGGCACGTCGGGGCCTCAGGTCAGCCAGCGAAGGGGTTGCCTCTCCACACAGGCAGCAGCACGATGGACTAGCCTGCTAGTTAAGTGTTGGGCCTTTTGTTAGTGGGCCGAGTATGTTGTGAGCCCAACTTAGCGTGTGTCTGCGAGACCTGCTGGGCGCATATCGCCGCCGCGCGCGTGCGTGCGTGAGGATTATGGATGAATCATGGTACAAATGCTAAATGCGTGACTCCGATCTACTCTTCCCTGTTATATGATCCCCAAATTTTCAGATCTTGCGATTCCTCTTGGTCCAATCCTCAGCGTGACGCGAGGAGCGGCATCAGAGTTTCATTTCGATCCCCAATTTCTCAAAAAATCTCCAAAATATGTTTGTTCGATTCTTCTTCATTTGTCTCCACAATTCTCTTGATTCACAGCGTCAAACTTTGGCAACGGGTGTGGAATTGCTTCGGTGATTCTGCGCAAAACACGATTGCGTGTACCCTAGCTAAGTGGGAGTGGATTCGGGGTGGGAGCAACGGGGCGATCCAACAAACCTACTCTGACGGACAGAATGGTGACGGCGGAGGCCGACCTCGCCAGCATCAAGGACATCCTGAAGGACACATCCACCCGTTTGGTCGAGGTCACCACCACCCTTTCGACGCTCACCACCAACACCCAGGATCTCCAGGAGCGCGCCAAGCGTACCGACGCTACCTTGGAGCGTATCATCCAATCCACGACTGACAACAACAAAAATGTGTTGGATATGGGATCCGCCGTCGAGGGGCTCACTCAGTGCGTCACCACCTTGGAGACGGCGCTGTCACCGTCATCGAACCCGAGTCAACACCAGCGACCGGATAACTCACGGCCCAATGGGCACCATTCTCCACACCAGGGTGGTGTTACTGGGGAGGATCGAACCCCTGGGCACACCCTGGTTGGAGGTGAGCAATCTAGAACCAATAACTTATTTCCCCATGATGATGAACATGATGATTATGATGATTATGCTCATAATTGTTCTGCTAGACAACATCATGGAGCTAGGCTGCCTAAATCTGATTTTCCAACTTTTCATGGTGATAATCCTAAATGGTGGAAACAACAATGTGAAAAATACTTTTGATTGTATCAAGTTCAAGATCATCTTTGGGTAGATTTTTCAACTATGCATTTTAGGAGCAATGCATCCTTATGGCTGCAAACATTTCAAGCTATGCATACAATATATTCATGGGATGCATTATGTGTTGTCGTGTTTGCTAAATTCAACCGCAACAAGTACACAAAGACAATGGAGACTTTCTTTGCATGTAGACAAGTAACCTTAGTTGATGACTATGCATGTAAATTTGAGGAACTCATGCACAAGGTTCTACTGTTCAATCATTCATATGATGGAACCTTCTTTGTCATTCAGTTTCTAGAGGGGCTAAAGCATGTAATCTGCAAAGCTATTAAATTACAACAACCCAGGACTGTTGATCTGGCTTTCTCTTTGGCTGAAACACATGAGACTCTATTGGTGGAGGATCCTACTCCTATCATCAAGAAGGTGGAAGCCCGTAGTGGTTTTCAAGGCAAATACACCGAGCCTTACCAACATCAGGGTATCTTGGGTGATTTCACTGACGGAAAGAAAACTGAAGTTATGGGCAAGTTCTCTGACCAATTTGATAACTTGAAAGCACAACTCAAATTACCCACTCAAAAAATACCTACATCACAAGTAACTGTTGCCGGTGGCGGAACTTTGGTGCGTGACAAGATGATCCCTAATTTTCAGTGGTGGATGCAGAGGGAAACATTTGTGGCTGATGTGAATGTGCTGGCACTGAAATCTTATGATCTTATTCTTGGCATGGACTGGTTGGAAACTTTGGGTGATATGTGGGTGAATTGGAAGAAGAAGACAATGAGGTTCCACCACAAGGGGCAAGCGGATTACATTAAGTGGTCTTAGTAACATTGTCACTACATGTTCTCCTATCTCTGGGAAACATCTAAAGAGGCTGCTGAAAACTGGAGGTGTGTCCCATATCATTGTGTTGAATCAAATGGAGAATGTGAGTCCACTATTCCCGCTACAGCCCCAATCTGACCAACTCAATACCTGATTGCGACACATGGTGTAGTGTTCAAGGAACCTACCCAAATATCACCTCATCGGGAGTTTGATCATCATATCTCTCTGTTACCCGGCTCCAAGCCGGTGAACATTAAACCGTAACCCAATGCAGAAATCATAGATTGAGAAACAAATCAATGTTGCACAAACATCTCATTCAACCCAGTGTTAGTTATTTTGTTAGCCCGGTGCTACTTGTCAAGAAAAAAGATGGAACTTGGCGTTTCTATATTGACTATAGACACCTAAATGCAAGCATAGTGAAAAACAAGTACCTGATGCCTATTATCGAGGAGTTACTCGATGAATTGTCAGGAGCAGCCTTTTTAACTGAGCTTGATTTAAGATCGAGGTACCATCAAATACGAATGGTAAAAGGAGAAGAACACAAGACTGCCTTTTGTGCTCACAAGGGATTGTATGTCTTCCGAGTTATGCCGTTCGGACTCACAAATGCACCTGGAACATTTCAATCTGCGATGAATGAAATTTTTGTTGATCAAATTCGCAAATATGTTCTGGTATTTATTGATGATATTCTCATCTACAGTACCACATTGGAAGACCATGTCCAACATCTAAAGGTGGTGTTTGAATTACTTCAAAAGCACAACCTGTTCCTCAAGATGAGCAAGTGTTCGTTCGCTCAAGCGCAACTTGAGTACTTGGGCCACATAATCAGTGCCCATGGAGTTAGCACGGACCCGACAAAGATTTAGGCTGTTAAACAGTGGATAACTGATGTAGGGGGGTCAATTGATTCAGCTAACAGATCAGAAATTAAGAGGCACACGAGCAAGAGAAGCAGGGAATTAGATGAGGCTGCTACTAGCAGTGCTTGATTTCAGTCGTTTGTTCCTACAGGTTCTTCCGTGTTCTAGAGACCAAGGGTCCTTCCTATGTAAGCCACGCAGGGCTTCTCTAGAAGCTGGATACATTACACAAAAGGTGACCCAACATAAATAAAAGAAATAAAACTAAAACTCTATGATTCTGACTTTGACCCTTCTTATTCAGCTAATCACTTGTGGTCAGTTTGCCTGCATCATCCACCCCGGGCACGGAAGAACTCATTCTCGAGCTTCAGTCTTCGTCTTCAGGCATGTCTCCATGATATGGCACAAGGTGCTTCACGTTGAATACATCAGAATACCTAAATGGTTAGGCAATTTTATCTGATAGGCATTATCATTGATCCTCTTGATCACCTTGCATGGGCCAATTTTCCTCTGGCTCAGTTTGCTGTACTCACTGGGAGGGAAGCGTTCTTTAGTCAGGACAACCCACACGTAATCACCTTCCTCAAATACAAGTAGACGGCGATGTCGATCGTCCATAGCTTTGTATTTAGCATTGCTCTCTTGTATCCTCTGTTTCACAAGCTTATGGATTGAACCAATTTCATCTACCATGCTATCTGCTTTGGAACCTTTTCTTCCAACAGTAGGTATAGGTGCTAGTTCGAGCACTCCATTAGGAATTCGGCCATATACTATTTCAAATGGGGACATTCCAGTAGTACGATTTGGGGTACGGTTGAAGGCAAATTCTGCATGTGTCAGAACCGTATCCCATTGCTTTGGTTTGTCACTGACAAGAGCTCGTAACATTTTTCCCAAACTACTATTTACCACTTCAGTTTGTCCATCCGTTTGTGGATGATAAGCCGTACTAAAATTCAAAGTGGTACCCATTTACCTCCATAAGGACCGCCAAAAGTGGGACATGAACTTAGTATCCCGATTAGAAGTAATACTTCTTGGTATACCGTGTAGTCGGACTACTTCTCGGAAGAACAAAATAGAAATTTGACTTGCATCAGATGTCTTTCGACAAGCAATAAAATGTGCCATCTTACTGAATCTATCAACCACAACAAAGATGGAGTCCACTCCGACGTTGTGTTCGAGGAAGCCCCAGGACAAAGTCCATACTCACATCTATCCATGGTGCATCTGGTACAGGTAATGGCGTATATAAACCTGCATTAGTAGCTGTACCTTTTGAAACCTGACATGTATGACATCTCTCCACAAATTTTTCCATGTCCCTCCGAGCATGAGGCCAAAAATACTGCCGCAGAAATAGCTCCACAGACTTGCCCCTGCCACGATGGCCTTCATGAATCTCTTTGATGATCAGATCACGAACAGAACATTCAGGAATACAGAGTCGAACCCCTTTAAAAAGAAATCCATCATGTACGGTGTATTCAATTGATTTCTTACTTTGGGCAGCTTCATAGATCTTACTGAAATAAGGATCGGTTGAGTAAAGCTCAGGAATATTGTCAGACCCAACAACCACAACTTTCATCATGTTAAGACATTGTGTTTTACGGCTCAGTGCATCAGCGACTCTATTTTGTGTTGCAGATTTGTGCTTCAGTACAAAATTATACTCCTCTAAAAAACTTACCCAGCGAGCTTGTTTACGAGTCAAATTTGCTTGACTGCGAAGATACTTGAGAGCTTCATGATCACTGTATAAAATAAACTCTTGGTGCAGTAAATATTGCCTCCAATGCTGCAATGTTCTAACCACTGCATATAATTCAATTTCATAGGTTAGCGAAGTTGTGCACCTGTCAGTTTCTCACTGAAGAAAGCCACTGGGTGTGATTCTTGACTGAGAATAGCTCCAATTCTTGCTCCTGAAGCATCACAATGTACCTCAAATAACTTGTTAAAATCTGGTAATGCTAGGCAGTCTGCTGAGGCTATTTTGGTTTTGATTTCCTCAAATGCTACTTGTGCATCACTTGTTAATTTAAAGACACCACTACGCTTCATGCAATCAGTAAATGGTGCCATGATGGTGCTGAAATTTCGAATGAATCTTCTGTAGAATGAAGCCAGCCCATGAAAACTGCGAGCTTCCGTTAGTGAGTGTGGAGCTGGCCAATTGAGAATTGTCTCCACCTTGCTGGGATCTACCTGCAGCCCCTTTTCAGAAACAATGAAGCCTAGAAAAGTTAACAGATGAAACCAATAGCTCACATTTCTTTGAGTTGGCATACAACTTCTCACGCCTTAAGGCAAGTAGCACTTCTCTCAGATGTTGCAGGTGCTGTTCTAGGCTTCTGCTATATATTAAAATATCATTAAAATATACCACAACAAACTTTCCAATAAAAGGCTGTAAAACATAATTCATTAGTCTCATAAAAGTAATAGGAGCATTAGAGAGTCCAAAAGGCATTACCAGCCACTCATATAAACCATCTCTTGTTTTGAAGTTCGTCTTCCATTCATCTCCTGGAAGAATTCTTACTTGGTGGTAGCCACTCTTTAAATCAACTTTTGAGAATACCACCGCGTGCCAAATTATCCAACATATCATCCAGTCGAGGGATAGGGAATCGATACTTAATGGTGATCTTGTTAATTGCTCAAGAATCAACACACATGCGCCATGAACCGTCCTTCTTTGGTGTCAGTAGTACAGGGACAGCACATGGGCTTAGGCTAGGCTGAATAAAGCCTTTCTCTAACAATTCTTGCACTTGTTGATTCAGTTCTTCGTGCTCCTTTGGATCCATTCGATAGGCTGGGCGATTTGGCAAGCTGGCTCCGGGTATTAAATCAATCCGATGTTGAATGTCTCGCATAGGAGGTAGAACAGATGGAAACTCTTTTGGTAAGACATCAGAAAATTCTTTTAGTAAGTCACGTGCTTCTTTTGGCATGGCAATCTCACCCTTCTGCTCTGCAATTAGTAACAAATATGCACCTCCCTATATACAATTGACCGATCCGCCCCCAGGCCAGCCTTGCTGTTAAAATAAATATGGGAAGAAGGTGGGCAGCACACTAGCGTGTGCCTCTTATTCTTCTTCTTCTTCCCCATTTTTTTTTTCTCTTGCCAGTCCTCTAGTGTGCTATGCACTCTCTCCTCCAAATCTCAACCACGATGAAGGAATTAGCTTATGCATGTTGCAGAGCCCAATCCCCATCTCTCTAGTCTTCCATTCATCCAAAAATCATTTGCATCAATAAGCAAATGCAAGATTATGAAGGAAAGTAGGCAGGGAGAGACGGCAGGACCAACATCTCCATTTGTGAGTGAACTTGTAGTTTTCAGCAACAATTATAAGCTCGTGGATCTTCTCTTTACTGTCCTACTCCTTTCTTCTTCAACTGAGGGGAAGCATGCACTGACCATCGCTGTAGTTGCAAGGCTGAGGTTTGGCGTTGTCACCATCATCATTGCGGAAACGGTTGTGGCTACTGTCTCCGCCTGTTGAATAATTCAGTTCATTAGCTAGTTTCTTCAGCTTTTCAGTATTTCAGTTAGGAACTTTCCTTCACTACCGTTTGATTTCCTTTCTGTTAAGCGCACGAGCCGCGTCTGTTGTGCGTGCCGTGCTTATAGGGTCGCATGATCGATCAGTGGGACTCTTTCCACGTCGTGGGATGGCACGACTACAGGGGATCGAGGCCTAGCTTCTCGGCATGTTTGTTAAGCGATGAGTCGCTGTGAATAAAAGGGGAAACAGAAAAGCAGCGAAGGTTTGAGCTGCGCAAAATTGTTCTTGTCTACTCGCCACTTTCATAGCCTGTGCTAACACGTGGTATCAGAGCCGCGTTCTCAGGCGATCCGTGAGAGAGAGAGAAGGAGGGATGACGAAGTACGGAGACAAGCAGGATGGTGGTTCGCCGGCTACGCCCAGTGGTCAGACATCACCCCAAGACGGAGGTGCGATGGTCGTCCACAGGAGCGGCTGTGACGCCGGGTTCCAGTCCACCACGTTTCCTGTTCTCATCCGCTCCAACTATGGTGAGTGGTCAATCTTGATGAAGGTCATTTTGCAAGCACGCTTCCTCTGGGATGCGATCGAGACCGGCACGGAGATAATTGGCGATGAGCGGAGCGCGATGGAGGCGATTCTGCGCGGCGTGCCGAAGGAACTCGTGCCGGCGCTGGGCGCCAAGAAGACTGCCAAGGAGGCCTGGGACGCGCTGAAGTCCATGAGAATGGGGTCAGACGCTGTCCGTGAGGCGAAGGCGCAGGGTCTCGCAAAGGAGTTTGAGGCGTTCAAGTTCTGGGACGGCGAGTGCATCGACGAGTGCGCTGTCCGTCTAGCCACCCTCGTCACCTGGTTGGCGGAGCACGGCGAAACCCTCTCGGAAGGGAAGGTCGTCCGCAAGTTCCTGCGCGCCGTGCCGCGAAAGTTCTCACTCGTGGCGTACACGATCGAGTCCACCGTCAACCTGGACACTACCTCCCTGGAAGAAATTTCAGGTCGGCTCAAGGCCGCCGAGGAGCGGCTGGAGCAGGACGGCGAAGGTGATGCCGGTGGGAAGCTTCTTCTCACCGAGGAGGAGTGGCGCGCCAGGTCCAAGCGCCGCGAAGGCGACGGATCCGGCAGCAGCAACTCCGGCGGCAACAAGACTCGCGGTGGCAAGAACCGCGGGAAGGGCAAAGCTGCCGCAAAACCTGCCGCGGCAGGAAATTCGCACGCGGCGGCAGACGAGCCGGCGAAGGACCAGTGCCGCTACTGTGGCAAGCTCAGGCACTGGGCTCGCGACTGCCGGAAGAAGAATAAGGGCGAGGCCCACCTCGTTCAACCCGTCGCCGGCAACCGCGATCAAGATGAGCCCACGCTGCTCATGGCCTCGGCAACTCTGTGCATCCAGGGACCCATGCACGAGGAGGGTCATGTCTTCCTCAACAAGAAACGGGCCGAGGCGCACCTGAGGCGCGGCGATGAAGGGTGTGATGGGCGCTGGTACCTGGACAGCGGCGCCTCCAACCACATGTCTGGTGATCGCGCGGCATTCGCGGATCTCGACCAGTCCGTGACCGGCAAGGTGAAGTTCGGCGCCGGCTCCCTGGTGGACATTTGCGGACGCGGCACTGTCGTGTTTGCGATCCACTCCGGCGACCACCGCGCACTCACCGGCGTCTACTACATACCGCGACTCCGCACCAGCATCGTCAGCCTCGGGCAGCTGGACGAGAGCGATTGCGACACGCGCATCCACCGCGGTATGATGACTCTGTTCGATCGTCGCAGCAATGTACTTGCGCAGGTCCCGCGGAGCAAGAACCGGCTCTACGTCGTGCGCCTGGAGATCGCGCGGCCGATATGTCTAGCTGCGCTGCCGAACGACGATGCCTGGCGCTGGCATGCTCGTCTCGGGCACCAGCACTTCCAGGCGCTCCAACGGATGCACAGTGGTGGCAGTGGTGGCATGGTACGTGGGCTACCGCACGTGGACCACGTCGAGCAGCTGTGCGACGCCTGCCACGCCGGGAAGGAGCGTTGGGCGCCCTTCCCGCAGCAAGCCAAGTTCAGGGCGGCCGAGCCCCTCGAGCTCGTCCACGCCGACCTTTGCGGTCCTATCACGCCCGCGACACTGCAGGGAAACTGCTACTTCATGCTCCTGGTGGATGATGCGAGCCGGTACATGTGGATCACCCTGATGCCGACGAAGGACGGCGCGGCGCAGGCGATCAAGCATTTCAAGGCCGGCGCCGAGGTCCAGGCTGACCGCAAGCTCCGCACGTTCCGCACGGATCGTGGTGGGGAGTTCAACTCCAACAAGCTCGCCCACTACTTTGCAGATCACGGCGTCGAGCGGCACTTGACCGCGCCCTACTCGGCGCAGCAGAACGGCGTGGTCGAGCGCCGCAATCAGACCGTGGTCGGCACGGCCCGGAGCATGATGAAGGCAAAGGGGATGCCGAGCTTCTTCCGGGGCGAGGCAGTCGCGACGGCCGTCTACATTCTCAACAGGTCGTTCACCCGTGCTGTGGACGGCAAGACACCGTACGAGGCGTGGCACGGCGACAAGCCTTCCGTCGAGCACCTTCGTGTCTTCGGCTGTGTGGCGCACGCAAAGGTAACAAAACCTGGTTTGAAAAAGCTAGATGATCGGAGTGTTGCCATGGTGTTCATAGGCTACGAGCAAGGCTCAAAGGCGGCCTCTACGACCCGAATACCAAGCGCGTTCATGTCTCGCGTGATGTGGTGTTCAACGGAGGGGCAAGCTGGGACTGGGGGGAGCTCTCTGATGCCTCCACCGGCATGAGCTTCACGGTTCCAGTAATGGTTAATGGCGCAGCAGCGACATCGTCACGCGCAGAGGACGGGGGTTCGACCCCAACAAGCCAGGCCCCGTCCCCTGCCGCAGTTTCTGCCGCCAATTCTGCGGCGGCAGGGACGTCAACTCCTGCCGCCAGGTCTGCCGTGCCAGGGACGCCAACTTTTGCCGCCAAATCTGCCGCGGCAGGGACGCCGACGCCACCCGGCACGTCTCCACCATTGTCGCCTGCGCCAGCTACACCGGACAATGAGTTCGTCACGCCTCCGCCCGTCGACCACGACCACCTCGACGCCGACGACGACGGTGAGGCTGTGCACCGGTACCGGCGCATCACCGATCTGTTCGGCGCCAGTGCCACTGTGCCAGAGAAGGCTGAACGCCTGCTCCTGTCTGCTGAGGAGGAGCCTGTGACGTTTGAAGAGGCCGAGCCACACGATGCATGGAGGAAGGCGATGCTCGACGAGATGCACTCGATCGACGAGAACAACACCTGGTCTCTCGTTGATCTGCCGCCAGGGCAGCGTCCCATCGGCCTCAAGTGGGTCTACAAGTTGAAGAAGGACGCTGCTGGTAATGTCGTGAAACACAAGGCGTGCCTCGTTGCTAAGGGCTATGTGCAGCGCGCCGGTGTGGATTTCGACGAGGTGTTTGCTCCGGTGGCTCGACTCGACTCAGTGCGCCTGCTCATGGCCATAGCAGCGCAGCAGAGTTGGGAGGTGCACCATCTCGACGTCAAGTCGGCGTTCCTCAACGGCGAGCTCGCTGAAGAGGTGTACGTGGTGCAGCCGCCGGGGTTCATCAAGGAGGGTGAGGACAGCAAGGTCTTGCGCCTCCACAAGGCACTGTACGGGCTGCGTCAAGCTCCGCGTGCCTGGAACATCAAGCTCGATGACACTCTATTGCAACTTGGGTTCCAGCGAAGCCCATCAGAATATGCCGTGTACGTACGCGGTGAGGGTGTTCGACGACTACTTCTCGGCGTGTATGTCGACGATCTCATCATCACCGGTGCGAGCATGGCAGAGATCAACTCCTTCAAGCAGCAGATGAAGGAAAGCTTCAGCATGAGTGACCTAGGCCGGCTCACCTACTACCTTGGCATGGAGGTGAAGCAAGACGCGAGCGGCATCACTTTGTCGCAGACTGCGTATGCCGGCAAGCTGCTGGAGAAAGCGGGGATGGCTGACTGCAATCCAGTGCAAGTCCCCATGGAGCCGCGATTGAAGTTGAGCAAGAAGAGCTCCAATCCTCCGGTTGATGCTTCCATGTACAGGAGCATTGTCGGCAGTCTCAGGTACCTTGTTCACTCCCGGCCGGATATTTCTTTTGCCGTCGGGTATGTGAGCAGGTTCATGGAGGCACCTACCACAGAGCACTATGCGGCTGTGAGGCACCTGCTGCGCTACGTAGCAGGGACAAAGAACTTCGGCTGTCGTTTTGCAAAAGACGGCGAGCCCTAACTTGTCGGTTTCATTGACTCTGACATGGCCGGCGATGTTGACGACCGGAAGAGCACTTCCGGCGTGCTGTTCTTGTCGGGGGGTGGGGGGGGGGGGGGGCATCACCTGGCAGTCGACCAAGCAGAAGGTCGTTGCTCTCTCCTCGTGCGAGGCGGAGTACATCGCAGCTGCAACAGCTGCTTGCCAGGGCGTCTGGATCGGACGCATGCTCGGCGATCTGCTGAGCAAGGAAGCTGAGACGGCAACCATCAACATCGACAACAAATCCGCGCTGCAGTTGTGCAAGAATCCAGTCTTTCATGACAGGAGCAAGCACATTGAGACGCGGTACCATTACATCCGTCAATGCGTCGAAGATGGGAAGATCGCCGTCGACTACATCAACACTACTGATCAGCTCGCGGACATGCTGACGAAGCCTCTGGCACGGCCAAAGTTTGAAGAGCTTCGCGGGCGAATTGGCATGATCAAGGTGAACTGATTAGGGGGAGTTTGCTGAATAATTCAGTTCATTAGCTAGTTTCTTCAGCTTTTCAGTATTTCTGTTAGGAACTTTCCTTTACTACCGTTTGATTTCCTTTCTGTTAAGCGCACGAGCCGCGTCTGTTGTGCGTGCCGTGCTTATAGGATCGCATGATCGATCAGTGGGACTCTTTCCACGTCGTGGGATGGCACGACTACAGGGGATCGAGGCCTAGCTTCTCGGCATGTTTGTTAAGCGCTGAGTCGCTGTGAATAAAAAGGGAAACAGAAAAGCAGCGAAGGTTTGAGCTGCGCAAAATTGTTCTTGTCTACTCGCCACTTTCATAGCCTGTGCTAACACCGCCGACCCCATTCTGATCCATCGTTGTTGCCTTCCCTTTTCATTTTCCAGGTGAGCTCTAGAGAACGCCTTATCTCTGTCTGTAGTCGCATGCTTCAAATGGCCCTGCTATGTTATCCTCTAATTTAACTGCAGAGAGTTCAGTTAAAGGCAGAGAACTAAAAATTTCTGTTGCTAACTGATCCCTTTCATACTTAGTGAGTTCTCCGAGATCTTGAAGTGAATGGTTAATTTTAATTTGTTTCTTAGCAAAAGATCTGAAAGTTTCTGTATTTTGAATCTCAACAACTGGCAGAACTGAACCATTTGAAGTAACTGAGTCACTATTGATGGTCTTTACCTGCCAGTACTAAAGAAACTAACAGTGTTGATACTCTGTTAAGCAATATGCAGTCACTGAATTATAGACCACATGTAAATTCGAAAATCACATCATTAGATAAAAGGGAACCGAGTTCCAGTGGGATTTCACTAGATCTTGTTAATAGCTAAGCATGCCCATGTACTGCAACTAGTTAGGTGTTGTCAAATTTGTTCTGATGTGGCTCACAAACCATCGTTTAATTTAGTAGCTTGCTGAAACTCTTAGCACACGATTTATTAAGTGACCTATGGCTGCTGGCTGTAGACCCATTGGTGGTCAACTCCACCTATGTTTATCTGTAAGTCCAGTTATTTGTCTCCCCTACCTGTAGCTTGCAAATTTATTTGTCACAGGGTCTTTAGAAAGCTGATAAGAACCACTAACATTTTGCTCTCCCTCACTGATCAGTATACCCAAAATGTCATTATTCAATCTTGGGGTCAATTTTTTCCTAACCTTGGTTGCAATCTGGTTTGATCAAATGCAAGATTAACTACTGGAACCTATTGTCTTGGAAGCCATTTATTTGGAGTTGAATCACATAGACCGAACCCCACATGTTATTTAGTAGACCAACTGGGTCGTTAGTAGCTAATGAGTTGATTAGAATTTACTAAAGTTAACCGGCCACTACCTAATGCATCTTAGCTGTTAGCAAGCTAGTTTTGCATATCTGAAATCAGCATGCATCCATTTAGATGTGTTCTCCCACATTACAAATTATATCACCACTAAACTGAAACTAAAAGATCAAGTGTCCACAATGAACAGCAACCCCCAATAATTCTGTTTTATTCTAGCAGGTATTGCATACATATATTCATTGATCAAATAGTTTCTTAGTCTTGATTTGCTCTTTTGGAGGTTATTTGCTTCTTATTGGTGTTTCGGCTATTCGGATTTCCTCGTGCTGCAAATATGGAATTGTCCGCACCTTCTCCGTCTACGAGGCAAGCAGAGCTTGTTGCATTCATCCATTAATTTTATACTTTCATTTAGTGCCTTGCTCTCAGATAATTTCTGCTCTATCGTTGTGCATCAGAACTGAAACTAGTATGTCTAGGAATTGTTTCATTTTTCTGGCAGCAGCAGCTGGGATTAAACTGATGCTTAATCAACTTAAAGCTGATAAGTAAGAGAGGCGGGTAGCATGTCGTGGCAGACGGTGGCAAGTCGTTGGTTCCCCGAGCATCTAACTTGGTGCCTCGAACCATACATCGAGTATCTAACTTGGTGCCTCGAGCCATACGTCGAGTATCTAACTTTTTTTGGAGGCCACCGGGTTGACCACCGACATGCTACTAATAACCCTACGGCCCTTTCGTGAGCACATCAAGAGTGCCTCCGGATCATTTTTGCCCTCTTGAGGACTTGCTACCCTCATTTGGGAATAACCTCTGGGACGCCCGCTGGTGCTTGCCAACGACTGGTTCCTTCCTTGTGAAAATTTGAAATTGTTAAGGTGTTTATGTGGATATCTTATTGATGTCATTGTGGACCTGAGGTCATGTTTATGTGGATATCTTAAAGATGTCATTATTTATGCTACGAATGCTCATGGTCATGTGTATTACTATTATCTTGTCATATCTTGTTGTTACTGTTCTATAACATGTTTCTAGCATTTTACTACATGCTTACTTTTCTTAATCAAGCACGATTAAGTCTTGCGAGTACAATTGTACTCACCTAGGATTTTCCTAGATTTGCAGGTGAACAGGTGTAAATGAGGATCACATATTGGTGCTTTTCTTGGTTTACCTTAATCAGCTACTCCCGTGGGTATTTGTTGGGCTCTTGTGAGATGGCTGGTGGTTGCCATCTAGGGTATTCTATATGTTTTCTGCTTCTGAATTTAAGTTTCTCTTTTATTCCTACTCGACCTACGGTCGTTTGCTTGTAAGTTATTTAAGTGTCCTGTGTTTGAGACCTGTATTCTGAATATGTAATTCTACTAGAGTAGTTTGTGTTGTGATACTATATTTTGTTTAAGCACGTCATGCACAATGCGTGTATGATCCTGCAGTGCATGACTTTTGTTTGAGTGTTTGGAATTCTCTTGTATGTATGAAGACGGTGTTGAGAAATACCAGGACTGCTAGTTATCACCTCCACTTGTTGTATTCTTATACCGGGTGGATGGTCGGGTCCCAAGGCAGTGGGTTGTTCAACAATTTGTCTTGTATCTACAATTGAGGGCCGTTCACTCAAACAAAAGGACTTTGGGATTTATTTCAACTCTTTGGAGGTTGCAACCCCTTATTTCGGTCTTATTCCAATTGTGAGTCATACGCCGTGGTTGCGTATGTAGAGTTGGATAAGTGAAAGTCATGGACCGTTGTGAGTCATACGCCGTTGGCGTATGTAGAACGGGTTTGATTTGGGCTTCAACGACCGTTGTGACCACATACGAGCGGCGTCTCGTATGGTTAATGGTGTGGGGTTTAAGTCCCGGGCCCTGACAAGTTGGTATCTGAGCCAGGTTGACTGTAGGGAGAAGCTGACGCAGCTCTTCTTCGGTGGTCGGAACACCAACCCTTCTCCTACCCGAACTGCTTATGTCTGACATATCCCTGATGCCAACCTCTTTTGAGTGGAAGCCATGGGCCTACTTTTATAGTTCAAGGGGTCACCACACTGGCGAACTTAGGGCACACAGCATGCGTGCTGCTACAGGAGAACATCCCCGCTACAAGACGAATATGAAGTTGTCTGCCTGCACCGTGGCTCCTATCCAAAATGATATGTACCCTGCCCAGGGCACATAGAAGCTTTCGACCTTGTCTGGGCCGAAACGGTGACAGTCCTGGCGCGGCATGGAAGCTAGCCGGTCAAAAGGTAAAGGAGGGACCTGCTGCGTCCCGCCTGTCGTCCTTGCCGGCGATTGTCATATCGCAGTCCCGAGGACGCCCGTTGAATGGGCAGATTTGTACCAGCCAGGCTCGTGGGCGCCAAAGTAGCCGCCCAGGACCGGCTAAGGTAAGCAGTGACGCATTCCCTCCTCGGGTGCAGACCAGGCATCCTCGCGGAACCTTTTAATCTCGGACCCGAGGGAGGAGAGAATGGTCACAAGTCTCCTAAGAAGACGGTCCTCGGGGTACCCCGTCCCCGGGGATCCTTACGTGACAATGTGGGGCCACGTCTCACACTCCTAGGATCTGGGATTTCCCTGTATCCCCGAAGCCGACAGTAGGCCCCGGGCATTGAACCGGCAGGAGGCAAGTGCTGATGTAGAGCCTCTTGCAGGGCGATGCCCGCCCAGGAGCGAGGCGCCCACCGCAATGATCTCCTGGCGCCGCACGTGGAGATGACCTGCCACGACTGGACGTGGCCTTGACTGCTCTGCGCGGTGGTCTCGATTCCCGTGCTCCATGGGAAGAGCCGCTACGGTCGTGGGTTTGTGGGTGCGCTAATCTAGGCGGTTTCGGGGGAATTGAGGGGAAGGGCAAGGGGCAAAACCTAATATACCACAGGCGCCGCCACTTCCATCCGCTCACATCCCCCTTCTCTCGCCCGCAACCAGCCGCAGCCCACGCCCTTCGTCTTCTTCCTCGCTTCGCTGCTCCGCTGCTTCTCCCCATGGCTCCCAAGGCTCGCCAGCACAAGAAGAAGGGAGGGAAAAACAAGCCTGGTAAGGCCAACGCGCCGCAGGGGCCCGCGCCCCTGGGCGAGGGCCTCGTCCTGGCAAAGCACATGGACCGGCTTCGGGCGGCGATAGCAGGCCCCGACAATGTGCACGGTGAGACCAGGATAAGGCCAGCTGGCGTGGAGTGCGGTGCGACGGCTTCCGGGTGGTGTTCGCCGGCGGTCTCGGACTTCTTTGCGGCGGGGCTGACGGTGTACGGCTTGCAGGTGGCACACCTTCATCCCGACGCGATTATCGTCATGGCAATCTTCGCCCACTTGTGCGAGAACTTTGTCAGCCTGGCACCATGCGTGGCGTTCTTTCGCCACTTCTTCGTCCCCGAAGTTTCTGACAGGAACGCGCCGTTAGGCAGCGTCTTTTGGACACTTCGCGACGGGGAGGACAGGAAATTTCCGGCGGGACCTCTCCGCACGGCGAGTTCCGACTCCTGGCCGCGCCGATGGTGTCTTGCCGACGTGGGGGAAGACACGGTCGACGTCTTCAACCCGCCCGACAATCCGCCTTTCTCGGACCTTGGCGCAATGTCCGGCTTCTGGGAGGGCCTGGACGCGCGAGACGGGGACTTCTTGGATGCAGCCTACCACGTGAGGCGACTCGTGGAGCGAGGGTTGACGACCCCGATGGTGGTGCGGGACTTCCTCCAGCGTTGGCTTGCTCCCCTGCAACGGCGATCACACCCTGCCTGGGCGTACTCCGGCGTGGACGACCCTACACGACTGTTCCCGGGGGAGGAGCACGAGCTGGACAACGAACGCCTCGCCCAGTGATTGGGCCTCTTCTTTGGTGGCGTCGAGGTGGGCGAGCTGCCCGAGTTGGTGGCGCCCCTCTGCGACAGCGGCTATCGCGACGATGTTCTTCAGGTTATGCCCCACTGCGATGGGTGGAGCATTCAGGACTCTTGGGGCCTCCCCACCCGGGAAGAGCTAGCCGCAGGGTGGGAGGCCAGACGCGCCCAAGCCATGAGAAGGCGCGGCCCAGCCGGTGGTGGGGACTCTGGGAGCCCGGGGGAGGGGCATCCCGACCCGCCTCCCGGACCCTCGGGACCCCTCTACAACCAGCAAACAGGCGGTGAGGAGACCGCCGCCCCCGATGAGGACGAGGACTCAACTCCGCTGGCTTCATTGATAGGCCGGGGAGGGAGGGTCACGCCTCAACCTCGGAAAACTCGAGCGGGACTCTGCTACCGTCCCTGCTCTGGAAGCGGAAGGCTTTCTTTGTGGTGGATGACGAGGACGAAAGCAGGCAAGCGGGGAGAGCGGTGTTTTTACGGGGCCCGTGACCTACCGGTCAGGGCCGGATCGTTCATCGCGTCGTTGAGATTCGCGCAGCCGGAGCGGTGTATTCCTTTTTCTGAAAATTATACATGACCCTGTACTGTATCTTGCGCGATACCACATCCCCAGTTACCCGTGCCCCCATCTCTGTCCCTCTTTCCTGTCAGGCCAAAACGCGGCGGCCTCCGTCGCCTTCCTCTCTCCCTCGTGCCCCTCCCTCGCCTTCCTCCAGCTCCGCCTCCAGCAGCGGCCGCGCGGACCCCGTCTCCTCCCTCCCCGAGCTCCGCCGCCTCGCAGCCCGGATCCGCCCGGCGCCGTCCGGATCCGCTGCCTCCCTCCCGTCGAAGTGCGGCCGCCACCGCGTTCTTCCCCGATCTGGCGGGATCCGCGGCGTTCTCCCCTGATCCCGCGGGATCCGCGCCGTTATTCCCCAAATCGCGAGCTCCTGGAGTGCGCCGCGACCGCGTTCTTCCCCGGATCCAGCGGAATCCGTGTCGTTCTTTCCCAAGCCGCTGGAGTGCAACGCCGCCGCGTTCTTGCCCGGATCCAGCGGGATCCGTGACTGCCGTCTCCAGGTACGCACGGGCACGGCGACGGCTGGTTGCCGTTGGTGAGGGGGTGATGCACCTGTTGATGGATCCCTCTTACTCCCTTCCCCTTCTTCGTTGCAGAATCTTTTTTAGGGATTTTTATTTGAAAGAGCTGGAAACGAAGATTCTGCGTGAGGGGCTACTGGACAACAGGCCTATTGATTGTGTTTTGTGCTTGATGCAACAATTTTGATGTATTGATTGTGTTTTGTGCTTGATGCAGCAATTTTGATGTATATTTGTGTCCTAGACGAAGAAATTAAATTCTGATGTGTGTGGTTAATTTGTTCTGTGCGGTTGATTGATAAATTTTGATCAAAAAATTTCCATATGTTCATGGATAGATATTGGTTGTTGGATGCTGATTTTTTATGCACCAAGATTGCCAGAGGATGTGAAACTCTTATATTTCTCCTTTGTTCTTGCGTGTGTTCAAGATCTGCAGAAGGGGATGAGCACGTTTGGTTGCTAGATATGCAATTTTTTGTTTGTACCATTGATATCTTATTTCTATATCATTGATTTTTGTGTGTACCATTGATTTGGCGTGCCATATGCCATGGATTGCAATTTTGGATTGAAAGATTTAGATTGCAATCAATGAAATATCACAAAATTATTGTATGTACCATACATATCATTGATTTTGTTCTATACCAATCGAACTTCAAGCGTTGATATGAGGCTACCATTTCAATTTCATTGAAAAAAATCATTGTCGTTTGTATCAGTGGTATTGAAATCTTTTTCCATTGATATCTTATTTGTATATCATTGATTTTTGTGTGTACCATTGATTTGGCGTGTCATATGCCATGTATTGAAAAGATTTAGATTGCAATCAATGAAATATCACAAAATTATTGTATGTACCATACATATCATTGATTTTGTTCTATACCAACCGAACTTCAAGCGTTGATATGAGGCTAACATTTCAATTTCATTGAAAAAAATCATTACCGTTTTTGTATTATTGGTATTGAAATGAATGATATTTCTGTGAAATAATAATGGTGTTGAACAATTTCAGTGGTGTAAGAATGGTACTTCCCTCCTTCCAACAAAAGGATGTCTCAACTTTGACCAAATCTGAATGCATCTATACATTGAGTCATGTCTAGATACATCTAAATTTTGACAAACTTGAGACATCTTTTGTTGGAGCATGATATATTCCAGTGAAAATTTTAACAAATGGTATTGAAAAATAGTTATAGTATTGAAAAATATCAGTGATGTGTCCATGGTACGATAGACTCCAATGAATTGATAGTAGCAATGCATTGAAATGTAGTTTAGAAGATTTGGCAGAGGATAATGAGGGGCCGAGGTTTCCTTCCGTGCCAGCCTTTCCCTCTTAGCACATGGTGGGACCAGCACATGGGTAATACCGTGTTCATAAATGGAGGAAAGCATCAATACCGAAGAATACACATAGTGCGTCTGGGGTGCTGGCAGCGAGGGATTGGTTGCTCCCCTGCCGGTACATAGCCGGCCCGCTAGAAAAGAGTTTCGCGGCAAGCGGGCCCTTCCCTATTTTCGTACTTGGGTGACCCGCCTAACCCTCCTCCCTTTCTACAGCACTGCTGACTGCTACCACCAAGGAGGCGCGGGAGGAGGCGGCACCCTCCGGGCCGAAGCCGGGTAGCTCCTCCATCCTCACTTCATTCTGCACGGTTAGTCAAACGACACAAATAGGGGTGTTACCCGTCTCTTCCTGATCCGCAGGTTCTTCAGATCCCGGGAGTGCTTCCCGGGTTCAGGGGCCAGGAGAGGCCCCCCTCTCCGTGGAGGGCCTCCCGGGCAGGAGCCGATGCCGAACCCCGGAGCCTCCAGCGCCGGCGGGCCGCGGTGGGGCCACGCGTGGGGCCCAGTCCCCGGGAGCTGCTGAAGCTAAACAGCATTCTAGCCCCGCTTCGGAGGCCAGAGCGTCCGTGCCTGCTCCTCCAACTTCGTCCCCACCGGCCCGGGCCGGGGCCGGGGCGGGCTCCTCAATGTCCCGGGGCGAGCGGGGGATGGCACCCGACGCGCTTCCGGGCGCGAGAGAGGTCTTCGGAAAAGCCCCGCGCGGGATCCTTGCGATAGAGGCGCTCACTCGCGCCGTTCACCATCAGGCCGCGGAAATCTCGAACAGGGAGCAGAAGCTGCTGCTCGAGCGAGAAGAACTTCAGCGGGCAGTGGAGGAGGCACGTGCCCGAGTCGCCACGGCCGAGGCCCGTCTCTCCGAACTCCGACAGGAGGTCGAGAACCAGGCACAGGCCGTCGGAAGGGCCCACCAGGAGCTAGCCCTCCAGGGGGCGCAACGCTCGTCGGAGCTGGAGTCCGCGGAGGCCAGGCTGGTCTTGCTCAGGAACGACCAGGAAGCCAGCGCTCACGCGGCCGCGGAATCCAGGGAGTTGCTCCACCGGATCATTTCCGGAGCTCTGCTGGCGGAGCGCCACGCTCACGCGGAGGCTGATGTCGTCCACGCCACTCTCGGGGCAGGTCGCCGCGTCCATTCAGGTGGGTCGGGAGTTAGCGGAGGCACGCTCTGCGTCTGCCCAAGCGAAGATCGACGAACTCCGTCGGGGTGTCAAAGAGGTGGCCGACGCCCGCGACAAAGCGCAGTGGAGGATTGAGTCGTCCAGCATGGGCCTTCTTACCCTGCAAGACAGCCACCGATCGAACCTTCAAAGCATCCAAAGCAACTTGACAAAACTTGCTGGAGCCATTGTGTGTGTGTGTGTGGGGGGGGGGGGGGGGGGGGGGGGGGAGGGGGGGGGGGTTGCAACGGCGGCGATGCAGCCGTCCGAACCTTCTCGCTATATAGTGGACGCCACGCGCTTTACCTCCGGCATGGGCAGCAAACTAGCGCGGCTCCTCACAGACCAGGAGATGACGATTGACGCGAGGTCAAAGATTTCATCTCCCAGTCTCTGTCATCGATCGAGCATGGGACGGCTGCGCCACCGCCTGCCTTCACTGCCTGTGGAAGCAATACTCAGGCCCGTCCCTGCCGACCAGCGGCCTGAGGAAGAGGAGGCAGTCCACCCCGTCGTCGAACAGCTGACGGAGCGATGGCCATGGCCGTGTCGACGGTTGCGAGATCTGGTAGCTGGGAGATAGAGAAGTTGGGTTTAGGCCTCTGCGAGCAAGAACCTTGTCTGCGAGGAAGAGGAAAGGAGTCTATTCGGGATGGTCAACTGTACAGATTCCGCCAGTTGATCAACGCTGAGATGGAGCGGAACGTGCGTGGACGGTTAATGGCCCATAATAAGTGTTTTTGATTTAGTACCGATACAACCTTGTACTGAATGCAAGAAACTTATTATGAATCAGAAGGAATATTGATCACGAATCTCCACATCTTTTAACTTCAAAAAGCTTTTGTTGCCTTGTTGACCACGTCTGAAGCTAGCTACCAATTACATTAGAGCAAGATTAATAGGTATAGCCTGCTGCTGGCTGTAAGTTTTGCCATGTCACCTCTAAATAGTATAATAGCTAGTATGTATAATAAGTTGGCTATAAAAAACACTATTTTATTAATAGCAGGCTTACATTACTGTCTCACAGGGTGCCTAGGAGCACGTGTTGCAGCTGGCTACTAGTTAACAGCCCACTTCTCTTCTCTCTCCTCTTCTTTTTCCTCCAACTAAGTACTAACATAGTATTTTAATTCTTGTAGCCAGCTTATAGCACATTATTATTCTTGCTCTTATTGGAAGAAAAATATTGTTTTTAATATTTTTTGCAATTTCTATTGAAATATCTATGATTGAACTTAAATAAACAAATATTGTCTCGCAAAATCATGCAGAAACAGCCAAGAAGACAGATCCAGCCTAGTGCTATAGTACACCAGGTCCTTGCTTGAAAATAAAGATAACTAACAGGAACCAACTGGTTCCCACCGGCTTTTCTAAGAGGAGAACCACAAAAGAACCATTATGATGAGGACATCCCTAGTCCTTTATCATTAACTCCAATCGATGATGTTGCTGCACAAGACAAGCCCAATGAAGTTAGACTTGGGCCAATAACAAGAGCACGTGCAAATCTACTTGAACAACAGGTGAACTCACTCTTAATTGAATCTGATGTTTTAATTGATGAGAACTTTATACTACCTAAGTCTATGCATTTATGTATGATCAGATTTGAAGATGATTCAAGCCTTGCACGTGGAGGAGAAGAGTTGCAGCAAGATCCATTACCGTTGATTTCCAATATCAAGTTGAGCGCGAGGAGGAGAGGGAGGCCGGCGCACTACATGAAGAGGAGGAAATCAACCAACAATAGAAGTTGTTGTGGCTGATGCTAGGACAAGTCCTACGACAGTCAAACATGTCTAAGGCATCAGCGCACGTCGAGTAGCATGTGACAGGGTTTATTTGCCTACGACAGAGTTTATTTGCCTAAGTGTGAGTTGGGCCTGCGTGCTCATGGTTTGGGTCGAACCCAACGTTTCGGGTCAGTTTGTATCAAGTTTGAGTTGAACCAAGTTCGAGTCCGAGTCCTTCTAGGTTGCCGGACGTCCACCACCCCTATATAAGTTGAGGGGCGCCCACCGATGTGGTTATGACTAACCACGTACTCGACTCGAGTATACCCGGTACAGCCCAGCTGGGGGCCCACAAGGAAGCCTACTTATTTCATCGATTCCATCACCTGGAGTCGTATCGTGTTTAGGATACGATCGCACTATCCCTCATCTTTAATTACCCCTCCACGTCAGATCCTGGACTGTATCTAAACCATGGCACGTTAATACTTTGCCCACTCTAGTTTATTTTTGGCCAACACTTGCCAACTTATGTACTGCATCCGTCTTGAAATAGATTACATACAAACAATTCAACCGGGACATTAAGTAATCACCATTTCACTAGTAGAATATTAATTTTGCGCAGTTCCAACCTAAATAAAAAACTTGATGCCTCTGTGCGGAAACTTTTGCTCAAAAGTTTTACATGTCAAACAAATGGCATGCAGAGTGAGTTGGTGTTCCTCATGGCATTGACTCGCCACATGTGTAACTTCTTTGATTCAAAGGAATTTCGTTGGATTTGAGGAAGGTTGAACCTTAGAAATTTTCCATACTAGGAGCTCATTTGCTTCTAAGGAAATAAAACGTATAAAAAAAGAATGATGTATGTCTGTGATAGGATGTCAGTTGCCAACATAAGGACTCGTTTTTGCCTCATTCCTATGCATGTCTAATGAGAGCTTAGACTTTTATGTTTAGTTCCAAAAAAGAACACATGATATCAATGATAATTCTAAAGGAATCACTTTGCTTATTTCCTGCAAGCCCAACGCATCTATAATAAACTTTTTCCATAGAATTGTCAAATCTTTGATTTGGAAAAACTCCAAATGAAATGAGCCCTAGGCCATTCTGATTCATTGTATTGGAAAAACACATGAATAGAAAAAGAGTGCAAGGTTGCAATGTCATGCCCACTTGATTCCTACTTTGAGACACAACAACATTAGTGATCTCATATTGAAGTCAGTTCAAATATGTCCACAACGATCGATATGTTTGGCCGAGCTAGGGGGAGACGTGGAGTCGATGCTCTTATCAAGGCAAAGATGGCGAGGATGTCGAAACCAACAATGATATAAAATGGCCAATATGCTTTTGTTGATCCTAACCTCGCGAGTGTTGGGAAATATGAGAAATTTCTGTAATTATTATATAGGAGCATAATTCAACATGTACAATCTTTATAGCAGCATGAAATTCCTAGCATGCAATGCATGACTACCTAACATGATAGGCACCACTAATCTACACCCTAAGCATTACACAAATATTTATATAGAAACAAGATGGCAAGTTCTCTCGTGCAACCTACACAGGGTTTGTTAACGTAATCTTGGTGCATGCTCAAGCCAGAATGTTGGTGCGGTGCACAACAGAACTCTGTAATCTTGGAAAGGCAGGACAACGAGCGCTTTGCGGGTTTGAGCTATCTAGAAACACTACCAGGTCTCGATGCTTCAACGTGCTCGAGGATACTGGTCTGCTGCTTATTGGTGCACGCCAAGAAAGCGTCAATGAAGATCGAAGTGGCCCTACACTCTATCTGATATTTTGAAGATGGAATGAGGAATACCGGACGTAAAATGGCGACTATGCGTTTTGATATAGCATGTTTAGGCTCAAGATGACAATGGGCCCCGAACGTATCCCCGTGGTTCTTACACCACTGAATGAGAGGATTGTCAAATATAATCTCCGCATGTTTGTTCGTGGGTCAAAATGGATATTTCATGGGTTTAAACCCACTCCAATATCCACATAACATGGCCCAACTTCAGTCTAGCCTATTAGAGACCCTACTATCTGGTATTCTTATCCTTATCCTTAAACCCTAATTTCCATCGCGCCGCCGCCACTCTTGATCTCGATATCCGCCTCTAGATTTCTAGGCTAGTCATTATTTTTGCTTAAAAGAAATAGTGTGTATTCATTTGGGTTTGGGTTTTTCTGGCGAAGAAAATAAACCCTACTTCTAATCACATCGCGATGGAGATCGAAAATGAATGATGTGATTGAGCCTCTAAATTATTTCCAACTAGCAGGTGTGCCCGCGTGTTGCTACGGGTCAACAAAATCACAAATTATTTAATTTTATTTTCTGTGTAGGCAACTCATGACGCCGTCGAGGTCGGAATGCGGGTGTAGTGGCGTGGGTTGTAAGACGGAGTAGGAGAAATCGTGAAAAAACAGGAGAAAAAGAAAATAACGGGCAATGATGTATTGGTTGTAATTTTAACGAAGTTAACCTATGACGCCCGCGACAATCACCACTAACTCCAATTTAATAGATAGTAATAGATACATGATGTCAAAAAAAACGCTCGTTGGACAAGCACTAGCCGACGGGATTTTGTCACCGTTGCCGTCTTGAGCCTAGGCTGCAACAGAGAGCAGAGCCGTCGCCGCGTCGACAGGGAGAACGGAGGAGGAGAGAAGTCGGCTCGCGCCACCGCCATGGCGTCGTCGTCGTCCAAGATCTCCGACTCCTCCTCCCACCGGGACGGTCCCAAGGTGCGGGCCTCTCGATCGATTCCACTTGTCCGATTCCCCTCCTCGATCTCCCTCCCCAATCTGATCGGTTTCGATCCTTTCCGCTTTGTTTTTCCGCAGGGGCTGGGCGTGGACGCCTCCGGCCTGTCAGCACTCCACGGGAAGCTGAAGCAGCTGAAGTGCCAAGCCGAATTAGTCCGCCTCGCGTCGATCAAGGTAAAGCACCGATCACATCTCTAAAATTCGTTGGGAAATCGTGAATTTTGGGTTTACTCAATCTGGTGGTTGGGGATTGGGTTGTGTTGGGTCTTGGCAGGACATGATGGAGGCAAACAGGAGGGCGCTGCAGAGGCACACGTGCGGGCTATTCGATGTGGCCGCAGCGGCGGAGGCCTCATCGAGGGGTACGGAGGGCGGCAACGTGCTGTCGCAGCGCTCCGCGGAGGGGCATTCCAGGATCGTGGGGTGGAACCTGGCCAGTGGGTCGGGTGAGAGGGAGGTGGTGCACGTGCAGGAGGAAAATCAGTCAGCCGTCGGGACGCTGGCGCTCTCGAGCTCCGGCGGCAGCGCGGTGCAAAGGATTGTTGTGCGGCTCGTGAATCTGCCGTTGGTTGATAAAATTCCTTCATACACCACCTGGACCTTTCTGGACAAGTATAGTGTTGCAACTCTCTTTGTACCAGTTAATTTGATGACTTGTTGTTAGGTTGCTCTTCACTCTTCAGTTCTACATGGGGTCATATGTCATATAGAGTTAACTTGAGAATTGTGGAGAGGATACTTGAATGTCAGAATGCACCTCTTTAGATGAAAAAACTTGTTCAAAATGTCGAATGATCACAAGAATGTCAGAATGCTACGAAAAGTTCTTAAGCTACTTGTTGTAAGTTTATTAGCTTGATCTGTTTATCAAAAAATATTAGCTGAATTGATTCAGATGAGATAATTTTGTTACATGCGTGTACACCTTGTAAGGACATATATCGTTTCCGTATTGTCTTTGGTATTTATTATCTTTTAAACAACACTGCGCAGAAACCAAAGGATGGCCGACGATCAATCAATTGTTGGTAGGAGGAGAATTTACTATGATTCAGTTGGCAATGAGGCTTTGATCTGCAGTGAAAGTGATGAAGAAATTCCAGAACCTGGGGAAGAGAAGCATGTTTTCACAGGAGAAGAAGATCAGCTAATATGGTATAATACTAGCAATTTTATCTCCCATAATCCCCATTTGAATAGGCTGTATTTTTCCTGTACTATGTGCTCTTTTTGTACCAACAGGTCATGGACTTTTGATAATATGGTTGATTCTTAAATGTACCAGAACAAGAATATTGCATTAACTGGAGAAAATGTTGGATCTCTTAAACATACCAGAACAAGAACATTACAATAACAGAAAAACATCAGCCGTGCCGCAATGGCTAGTTGCATTTGTCTAAAAGTTACTTTACACAGCTTACATGCTATTCCCATGTTATGTTCCTTAAGAACTTCTCATAGCATACAGCTTTCAGCTTTAGTGTACCTTGTGCATTCTAAAGTGGAAGGCTAATTAAGCCAGTGATTTTTTTCTTTTTCAAAAAGATATTACCAATTGCAGAACTTGACTGTTATCTGATGAACCAATGGCCAGTTGAGATACCTTTTTATGTATATTGATTGCAAAACCTGGAAATGTTTGACGTTAGGCATGGGTTCTATGAGGGCTTAATTAGTAGTTTTTAAAGTACGTTTTCGCATTGTCTCGTCACAAATTTTGCCATCTTTTCGGTTTTCATGGTACCAGAGTTTCAAATTTGACCTCAACTTTTGTGAGAGATTCTTCGGTGCTGCTGAAAAGAACATATTTGAAAGCTCTTTATTTTCAACTACTGACCACTCTACTACAAGCAGTACTGCTTCGATGTTTGTGTTATTTGTTTTTTCACTTCTATGTTTTTTACATTGGAAGTTTTTATGTGAATCTTCTTAGATTATATTTGTGCAATCAATCTAAATATTTAAGTGCATATTGGTGAAAGACAGACAAGTCACACGTATGCTTCTCAAGGACACGAAAGGGAGTACTCATTTAGCCAAGTGGTGTGAATTAAGTTGCTTCTACACACTGGAATAAGAATATAAACGCCTGCTTAATTAGATCTGATTAACTTAATAGTAATTATCCTGCCTGAAAAATACTACTTTGCACACTGTTGTTATCATGTGCAACCATGCCAATACTATCCATATCTCTTCACAATCAGTCTTGCAAAAAATAATTTTCTATGTGTGTATATATACTAATATGATCCTGACTAAGTGCTGCAGGAAAGTTACTCAAGAACATGGGTCAAGCCAAGAGGTTTTAAGTGCCATCTGCCAGTTTGTTACTGCTTCTCCTTCTGAAATTGAGGTTGTCCATTTCATTTAGCAAGATTTTCATTCAGTGGATACATGTAATTTTGACCCTACAGTTATTCTGTTTGACTTGAGACTGAACATGATTCTGAGCCTGTTGTTTTCATTAAAATTTCAGGATAGATCTAAATTTCTTTGTGTGAAAAATGACAAGTACTCTGGATTTTCCGAAAAGACAGAGAGCCACCTTGACAAGACTGTAGATATGGTTTTGGATTCTTTTGATAATCTCTTCTGCCGCAGATGTTTGGTATATTCTACTTCTGGCAATCACTTTTTGTCCTTTTTTATATCCGTATGCCAAGGTATGATTTATTTGATAATATTTGTTCACGCAGGTTTTTGATTGCCGTCTCCATGGCTGCTCTCAGAACTTAGTATTCCCAGTAAGTAAAAGGTCATTCATGTTTGAATAAAATTTCTTTTCTCTTCTGCTAAGTATTTAACTCATGTGCTTGCAAGAGTGAGAAGCAACCCTGTGGGTTTGAACTCGATGAGAACAAGACCCCATGCAGTGACCAATGCTACCTTCAAGTATGTTTCCCCTCAAATTTTCAATTGTATTAACTGGCATTAGCAAATCTCCCCTTAGTTTTTCACTTAAATTGCACTAATTCCTGTGGCAAAAATTAAGAACTCTTTCATTGAAATTCTATCGGTGGGTAACATTGATGGGGTTTTGGTACCCAAGGGTTATTCCATTCTTTTTTTCCGCGAACCTTGTCACAGGGTAGGGTGTTCCTGCAATTCATTAGAAGAATGGATTGTCCTGGTTTATGTGGAAAACTAGGCTAATGATCGCGGTTGATTATGGACAACCATGCAAAAACCCTGACAACAGCAAAGCCACGAAGCTATATTACTAAGCATATATCACTGCCCGATGATGACACGCCAGCAATCGTAACTCTGCCTGCTAGCTGGAGGCATTCGTGCTCCCGACTGCTCCCTTGAAGCCGCTAAACACATCCATTGGCCCAGGGCAGGCTACGAGCTCTTCGACAATGCCTACAAGGAGGGGAATGATGCCCCTTTGTCATTATTGGCACGGAGCCCTGCTGGGACAAAACTTTCGCCTGGAATGCCTCGCACCACCACCCCACCGAACCTCGATGGAGGGAGTCCATCCATGCCAGCAGCAGCCACCCCAGATCTGGCCAGCCATGGTCCAGTGGAGGGGATGAACCCTTTGTCGAGGCCTCCAAGGAGGACAAAGATGCCCAGGAGTGCCATCATCACCGGCATCCAGGGGTGGGCATACGATCTATATGGTTAATGCTTTTGTTTATTCGGTTTTCCAAACATCCGGTGTCTGTGCACACTGAAATTCCACAGAGAATGTAGCCACCAAATCCTATTCGTTGAATTTCTTCAGTGCGGTTTATTCGGTTAACCGAGACGCTCGTAAACCCATCAAGCCAACCTGTCATGAGCAGTCCAGTGCAACAATTTGCCGTGCGCAGAATGGAACATAAACAACTGTGAGGTTTAATTGCAACTAGCAAGTACTAGTAGCCACACGAGCCATGAGCTATTAGGCCTCTCTCAATGCATAGTCTCTTAGGTGTTGTTTCTTATAGTGTAGAATAACTGCTAAGAGACCACCTCCCCAATGCATTGTCTCTTAGTGTTGTATCTAAAGTAGTATAGCACTCCCTCCGTCCCATATTAAGTGATGAAATATTACATGTATCTAGACGCTTTTGGGGTATAGATACATCCATATTTTGGCAAATTTGAGTCACTTAATATGGGACGGAGGGAGTACTTATTTCTGTCAAAAAACGTAGTACTTATTTAATAGCTTCGTGAGAAAAATTTAATGACTTTGTGTTGGTTTGCCTGAAGAGATGGTAGTTAGCATAGCAGACGGTTTCTTCATTAATCATGTGCCACATAGGCCAAATGCTGACGTGGATGTCTAAGCGACCGCCACATAGGAGCATTGGGAGAGGCCTTAGTGATGACTTGCTTACGTTGTTGGGATCATACATCAACGCTAATAACACATCAATCAACGTGCATATCAAATCATGAAGGCAGGCTTGCCTTGCATGATACAAAACTTGTGAGCGGCTAGCCGGAGGTACGAGTGGCCTGCAGGTAGAGTTACCGACTCGCTAGATGAAGTTGGGAGCGGTGCCTGTGGCTAGGTTAGTGAGAACGTGGATGGCTAGAGTACTAATTAATTCGTAGGGTATAGTGCTAATTATTGGGCATTTGAGCCGACTTGGGCCCGTTGCACTGCATAGAACATATAGTTTGGGTTGTTCGGTGTATATGTGTTCTGGGGACTGCATACCGATCTCGTCACCGATCACCAAACACTGAACAGTGAATGTTTTCTCAACCCAACCGATCACCAATCACTGGTTTTGACCTACAATGCGGTCAAGACGGTTGGGTTCTAGTTTTTGGTTTCGGTGTAAAAGTGCCCACCTCTACCAGCATCGAACCTTACCAGATCCAGATTTGGCAAAACCCACGGGCCCAGAGGAGAGAAGAATTTCACATTTGTTTGTTGACCTGAGCTTGTTTACTATGCTCTGAGGTTAATTTTGAGTTTAGTTTGTTCCCAGATGAGAGAAGGATTTCAAGATGCACGGAAATATGATTGTGCTGCTTCTGCAACACATAATAATGCCCCCCTTCTTTTCGGCTTCTAGGATGGGCTTCTCTCAGAAGCTGCTCTCCCCAGCTTCTTGAGAAGCCGCATGTGATTTATGCTAACTCCCTGTTTGTTTGGGCTTCTGATTCAGCTTTTGGTGCTTCTAGCAATCTCAAAAGCACTTCTTCCGTTTACACTTCTCCCGTTTAGGCCCTGTTTGTTTGGGCTTCTGCTTCAGCTTTTGGGTCTTCTAGCAATCTCAAAAGCACTTCTCCCGTTTACACATGAAAGCACGTCTGGAGGTGCTTCTCAGCTTCATGTGTAAACGGGAGAAGTGCTTTTGAGATTGCTAGAAGCACCAAAAGCTGAAGCAGAAGCCCAAACAGACAGGGCCTAAACTAATTTGGAAGCCTAGCAGAATGTTTAGGCGGCTTCTCCAGGAAGCTGGGGGAGAGCAGCTTCTCGGGGAAGCCCATCCTGGAAGCCGAAAAGAAGGGGGTCAATATGGAGTCAAGACCCGCCTCACACAAAGTTGGTATTGCTATAGTGTCTGAATCAGAAGATTCGAACCGAGAGGAAGACATTATTAGATCCAGTATATATGTTGGAACAAGCAGATTAAAGATATATTCTGAAAGCGCTGAAAAACATACTACACCGCCTTCTGGGGATATTTCTGAAACTGAAAATATACCCAGTGATATGCTTCTAAGAAGTTTAGGGAAGCGCAAGATTTCAAAAAGACCTAGGTCCAGCGATGATTTTCCTGATAAAAAGGCAAGGCAATAACTTCAGATACTCCTTTTGCAAGCCATGTACTGAATGAACATTCCATTTCGCAGATTGGTGACACAAGACCAGATTTCAAAAAATCTGGAGGCAATCAACTAGATGATCCCAAGAGCAAAACTTCTAACAAAAATAGTGGTGGTGGAAGCCCAACTAGTACTACCGAGGATGCAGCAATGGAGAGTAGCAATAAAGAATCAGCTGCAAAGAATTTGCTCAGTTCCAGCAGGGAGGACACTCTTTCTTGTTGGAGTACCCTAGAGAGAGGTTTATATTTGAAAGGAGTTGAGATATTTGGGAAAAATAGGTAATTCTTTGGACATATATAAGGAGCAATAGTTAAAGTATTATCTCCCCTTGTGTTATCTGGAAAAGAGTTCCCTGATTAATTTAGGTTAAGCTTCTAACATTACTAAACACTGGTTTGAATTGTCAACAGTTGTCAAATAGCCAGAAATACATTAGCTGGCCTGAAAACATGCATGGAAGTGGCTAGCTACATGTACAACAACGGTGCAGCAATGGCAAAGAGGCATCTCCTGGGTAAATCGATCTCTGGTGATTTTGCAGCTGAACAAGATTACATGGTATGCGCTGAATTACATTATTAATCTCGTGCTCCATCTCAATATTTTGTATGTAATTGTATAAGGAACGTCAAAACAATAAAATATGTTGGTTGTCATATCATTCTGGATACAGTTCCTTGCTGCTGTATTGAGTTTGCTTATTATGCTTTCCACAGAGAAGGAATTACATGATTTGATTCTTAATTATTGCATGACATGTTGTTCCTGATTTTGAAGTTCTTTTGCTTTCGATTAAGTTAGGCGTCCTTCAGGTTCAGGTTCAGGTTCTTACGGGTCGAACACTGGTTCACCGGTTCACTGTCTTTTTTTTTTTTGGTATAAAATAATATTATTTTGTTCATAAATATGCTGCAATAAACAGATAAAAATGTAAGTTGCAAAATTATCCCTGGATTTTTCAAAGTTACCCCTGCAATAAACAGATAAAAACCTAGAGATAGCATCGTCTTCTTCCATTTCCAAAGTTACCCTACATTTTTCAGACATAAATAAATCTAGCAAAGGGTATCTTAAAAAATCTGCCGCTTGGGTCACTTTTTTCACAGTCCGGTTTGCCGGTTTAATAAAAAAGACCCGTTCGCCAGTATTCTCCGGTTCAGTGGCATAGGCTGTCCAGTGCGCTTAACAGACCGTCCAGGTCGCCGGTTCTGGTCCGGTTCAACTGGCGGTCCGGTCCGGTGTTTTAAACTAGGCCTTCAGCAAACAAGTGAAGTTTGTTACACATAGTATTCCGTAGAACTGCTGTTTGTCCAGAGCTCATAACATGGTATCCCCAGATTTTTAGAGTCTGGATAGGTGATGGGCTGAGTGCTACCATGCGCGTGTTCCCCTAAAAAAACATGCCAATTTCTGTACATATTTTGCACTCCCTTCTAAATGAAAAGGGAGCGTGTCTGCTGCTTGCTCGAAAAAAAAGGACTGGGTAGTTAGGGATTACAAACTAGATCATTTTATCATGAATTAAGGACATATTCTACTGGCTCTTTGAATTTCCTGTTTCTACTTCTAGGTGCAACATTGTCAATATTGTTGAGCGATACGGGTTGAGTGCATAAAATCACTAGTTGTAGTGACAGAAAGCTATGGGAGGAGTGCATGTCTCAGCTTTCTGTTCGGAGCCAGACCTTCTACCAGCTAACACCGTTAACCATCCCAAGCCTGCCTTCACAAATAAATCAACTACTCCCTCCGATCCATAATAAGTGTCTCAGATTCTGTACTTAGTACAAAGTTGTACTAAGTCTGAGACACTTATTATGGATCGGAAGGAGTAGGATATAATATCAGTACTACTGCACATTCAAAAGCTTTGTTTTCCACCAGTTATGTCAGCAACATGATTATTTGCCCATGATTTTCTAGGAGCAAGAAGTGGTTCCAAGAACAAGGATCTGTCGTCGGAGGGGCCGAATTCGAAAGAATAAATATACTTCAAAGTCTTCCGGGCATCCAGCTGTTAGGAAAAGAATTGGTGATGGGAAGAAATGGGAAACACAGTATACACCATGTGGTTGCCAGCAAATGTGTACCAAAGGTTGTCCCTGTATGGATAATGTGACTTGCTGTGAGAAATACTGTGGGTATGTTCCAAGATATGATACATTCCCATTTTTATCAAGCACAAATCTATTATCCACCTCATCTCTTCCGGGCTTTGCCTTCTATTTAGGCTGAGTTTGGCATTGAGGTGGATTACGATAGTCCAGCTTTGCTTATTTGTCTGTTTGCCTGACCAACTTTTGCCTGCTTTCCTGTGTATTTTCCCACAACAGATTATAAAATAAGTTCAGTACAACACAGTTCAGCAACCGCAAAATGAGCCTTAATACAAAAAAAAAAGGTCTAATAGTAATATTCTAGAAAGAAAAATATATATTAGCAGGAGCATGTATTGAGCTGATTCGAAAAGCAAGTGAAAATGATTGTAATGCGCTGTAAGATATGCAGTTCTTTTTTATCATCATATTTCTTACATCATATTAATAATGTATGCTAAGCAAAAACTTGACCCTGACTTCTTTTGTTAATTACCATTTAGGTGTTCAAAAAGCTGCAAAAACAGGTTTAGAGGCTGTCATTGTGCAAAAAGTCAGTGCAGAAGCAGACAATGTCCATGTTTCGCTGCCAGTCGAGAATGTGATCCGGATGTTTGCAGAAACTGCTGGGTGAGGTAATCAGCACTTGTAAATCTATATCTTCTTGGAGTCTATGAAATAATTGTGTAATAGGATTGAAAGAATTTTTTTCTTAACTACCTTCATGCACAAATGTAAGCTTTATTCAAATTTATGTTGCGTATTAGTTTATTAAACTTCACGCGTTGCTCATTCTCTTCAGCTGTGGAGATGGATCACTAGGTGAGCCACCAGCAAGAGGTGATGGTTATCAGTGCGAAAACATGAAACTCCTTTTAAAACAACAACAAAGGGTGAGAACATACGTTGTTTTGTCCTTGTCCTCTTGACATCATTCTGCGCTACCTATCTTTTTACTAATTATTGATCGCAATTCAGATTTTGCTTGGAAGATCTGATGTTGCAGGTTGGGGTGCATTCACTAAGGTCAGATCACCGAAGCTTATGATAGCTTTCCATTTCTTCTCTGTGCTAACTATATTTTTGTGTTTCATGACATACCAGAACCCTGTGCAAAAGAATGATTATCTTGGAGAATACACCGGTGAATTGATTTCTCATAAAGAAGCAGACAAGCGAGGCAAAATTTATGATCGAGCAAACTCTTCATTCCTGTTTGATTTAAATGACCAGGTCTCCCCCCAGCCCTGCCTATTGTGTGCGGCTGTGTTAGATTATTTGGTTGTTTGAAGTCGAAGTGTTAACCTCTAATTTGATTGCTTCACACAGTATGTATTGGATGCGAATCGCAAGGGGGACAAATTAAAGTTTGCGAATCACTCCTACAACCCCAACTGCTTTGCAAAGGTACAAATTTTTAACAATATATGCTGCTTCATGCTTTGTCTTTACAAGAATTTCATTTCATCTTCTAACTATGATCCTATCCAGGTGATGATGGTGGCTGGTGACCATCGTGTTGGTATCTATGCAGGCGAGCGTATTGAAGCTAGTGAGGAACTCTTCTATGATTACCGATATGGACCTGACCAAACTCCACACTGGGCAAAGAGACCAGAAGGATCAAAGAAGGAGGAACCATCTGGCTCTCACCGCCGAGCACACAAAGTTGCTCGATAGTTGAAGTGCAGCTGGCATGATACAATCTGCTGCCAGTGCTCTCATGGCCGAGCACACAAAGTTGCGCAGATGGGATGATACAATCTGCTGCCAGTTATACCATAATTTATACAGATTTTAGTCGCAGTACATTATACAAGGATACCATTTGTTGGCATGATAAAAAATTATGTATTCATTAGTAAATGAACTCGCAGGCCAAGCTTGCGAATGACCAAAGAATAAGCTTTCGTGGATTTAGTTAATAGTATAAAGTCTGAATTATAACATTACTAGCAGGTGTGCCCGTGCGTTGCTACGGATCAACAAAACCACACGCTATTTTATTTTTCTGTGTAGTAAGCCTGCCCATGGATACCCGACCTGAATGGTTATAGGTTATGTGTTGACGTTTATAAAAATGGATATACCCAATGGGTCGTCCCGTTATTCATTTGTAGGTTATGGATATGGATTTATACTCCGTAGTAAGGTTCCCGTGTGTTGCTACGGACAAAAAAACATATAGAGACATTAAATAAAATGATTTATCAATTTTGAAAATGTATTATCTGTAACCAATATGCAATTGATAATCGTGTCATAACTATTGTGAATAATTCTTGTCGAAATACTACATGTATCTAGATGCGTTTTGGGAATATATACATCCATATTTGGACAAAATTGAGACAAGAATTATGGGACTACATATGTTCAATATAGTGGAGTGTCCGTCCGTCCCCTCCCGGTTCTCTTTCCCGTCCGGTAAGGAGCCGCTGCAAAGGGTCTGACCGCCGACCGAGTTGGAGCAAGAGAAGCGGGCGTGGGGGCTAAGGTGCAGAGCATAGGGGCTGCGGGGGCAAGGCGGCAGAGGGACAGCCAGCGAGGAGAAAGCCGACGGGCTGGGCCGGATGTAAGAGGAAGCCGACGGGTGGCTGTAAGATCCGCTCTCAGCCTTAGCGCCAGCGCAACTGTTCTCTCCACCCGCGGCAGAGGGAGCGGTTTTTTCCCGTGGCTACAAAGGGGTGCGCAGGTGGTTGGCGGAGGTCGGGAAGGGGTCCGGCGGCTGGTGGCTGTGGAGGCTTTGCTTAGAGGCAGGCACGCCCCACGCATCGGGCCTGAGCTTGGTTGTACGACGTTGGAATCATGAATAAGACGAGGGAGAAAAAATAACGGGTAGTGGTATATTGGTTGTAATTTAAACGAAATTGACTTACGGAACCCAACCATTACCAACAACTCCATTTTAATAGACTGTGATTTACTCTTTCGGTACTTGGGCCAATATGCCAGGTAACCGGAGATTTCTTGAGCATCTATTCTACCTAGGCCTAGGCATGGGTGGGCCGGCCTGGCCTGAGTCCTGGCGTCCAGGCCCAGGCCCGGGCTCCTATTTCCCGCTTGAAGCCTGTTCTGAATGCCGGTTTTCGGACGGTTAAAAACTGTGCAACTCTTTTTTTACTGACCAATCAAATGACATTGCCTAGGTTTTGAAAGAAAAAAATGTCGCAGGTGTCTCTGGACTTGGATCCTACCACGGGAGCATGTGATGAAGCCCTCGTGCGGGATATTTTTTGGGAGGAAGATGTGAATTTGATTTTGGCCATCCCTGTCCCGCTGTCCGTGAGGTGGGAGGTAACTTGCCTTGGCATTATGATTCTTTTTTTCTAAAGATATTGGCATTATGATTCAAAGGGCACCTTCTCTGTTCGCGGAGCAACTGTTCGTGTCACAGTTCCCGGCAAAAGTCCAGATGCTCTTATGGCGGCTGGCTCATAACAGTCTTCCACACAAGCATTCGTCGTCGTGGAGTGGACTGACACGAACTGTCCAGTGTGCCAGAGGTTCCATGAAGATGGCAGCCACATTTTTCTGAAGTGTAAAGGAGCCCAAGCGATATGGAAAAGAAGAACTGGGTCCGGAGGAGGTGCGAAACAAGCTTCTGACATACAACCACCCAAAGGAAATCATGTCTGATATTCTTAGGCGACAAGATCCGGTGAGACTGAACTCCGTCGTTGCCCTTGGGGTGCTAGAGGTTCACCAAGATCAATCGGTATGCCATGGATTTCCCGAATTATTTCCTGTGTTAGAAGGTGCAGCAGCGTGAGCCTCTTGCGCATTGCAGTCCGCCGGTGGGAGATATGCTGAAGATCAACGTGGAAAGGTCTTTTGATGCGTCAACTAGGACGGGCGGCTGGGGCTTCGTCGTTCGCGACATATGCTGATATGCGCTCGCCTGCTAATGTCCATTACGAATATCAGATGAAAACAAAAGAGCGCAGCATTTTCAATCTAGTAAATGTCGGCCAAAAAAGGCTTTCAATTTGTTCGAATCTAAAGGCGTACAAACAACTTCAACATCAATGCTCAAATTTTGTCATATTTGGGTCCTGGAGGCATGGGCCATGTGCAAAGTATTGAAGTAAGCACCGATGGAGTTTGAATAAAGTTGAAAATAAAAGAGCGGGTGTCTGATGTGTTGTTTGATCAGCCCCATGACCCCATCGGTGTATCGTAGCAAGTTTAGCTACTGATTGTAACCCCGTTCTTTGAGTAATAAAGCTTCCTTTTTCCCGGAAAAAAAAAGAAAACAAAAGAGCGCAGCATTATGATTATGGAGTTTGAACGAAGTTACAGGTTATTTTAAAAAAATATTATGACATCAACAAAACTAGAAAGTACTCATAGAGAGAGCACCACAATCGCAAGTTTGCGTCTCTTTATTGAAGCTGAATCTCGATGACATAGTTATCTACTCCCTCCATCTAGAAATATAAGGTCTCTGTATTGAAGCTGAATCTCAATGACATAGTTATCTACTCCCTCCATCCAGAAATATAAGGCCGAATCCCAATATGAAATTTCAGAAATACAAGACAACTTTCCTTATTTGAATTAATTTGTTACATGCCCTCCCGCAAAAAATTCTCTGTAACTCGTATCTTAATTTGATAATTACTTGACACTGCACGTTACCAGCTGGGAAGAGATGCTATGAGAATGAAGAGTAAGTATCAATTTTTATTTACAGAAAAATATAAGGCTTCTTTCTATACAAAAAAAGTACTAAGTAGCATCCATATGATAATTGCTTGGCACATTATCAGCTGGGAAGAGATGCAAAGAGAAGAGAGTTGCACCCATAATTAAATCACGTGTACAGACGAAAATATAATGCCCCGTCCTAACAAAAAAAGAGGAAGGAACAAATAGATTTGCCACTAACTTCTAACACCGATTTCTTGCGAGGATACTAAATGGTAGAATAATAACTCATTCCATGTATCTGGCACTCCAGGAAGACACCAGTGGCTGCAGTCCTGGGAGCTAGATGTTGTCAAATCTCCTGCCTTTCTCCCATAAATAGATGGGTGTCCATCTATCCTGAGCCCAGATAGATTGGTAATGTTCATAATTGTTACAGGAGTCCTCATTTGCTTCGTCACCTGTTCAAAGATCGCATTTCTCTCGGGCACGGGCCTTGCACGAGTGTCATTAAGGGGTGTTGTGCTCTCTTTGCAGTGCCCCCCTGAATTCCACTCCCCGCCGCTGAAACCAGTCATAAGTTGTTGTGTTGAGCATGCTTATAGGAGATTGCTGTCAATTGGAGTTGCTTGTGTTGGATTGAACGTCTCAGATTTGAGGAAGCAAACCTGAAATGCGATGGGGATGAGCTTCGGAAGAACACTTGAGTTTTCCGTGGATTGATGTAACGGTCGACCCATGATGCCCATGTGGTTAGTGCTCGATGGAAAGCTGTGGAGACATCGAGGTGGGGATGGACAGTATCCCCTTCTTGATAATAATTCACTCTGCAAGCAAATGTGGTATTTAGATGCCATCCTTATGTTGGTAACATAATCTTTACAAAACCATAATTTACTGTAGTTTCTATGCAAGTTCTAATTTTTTTGTAAGAATAAAAAAAACACAGTTCCAGCTCTCATTTAACCCTAAATACTCCTAACTAGATAAGCTGTTTCCCAAATGGTACATAAATATAAACTACCTGAAGAAAGTGTCAGTGCTTTTTCACTATCATCAGCACTCACCCAGCTTTTGTTTTGTGATGAGACCACCAATGAGCAGTGTTAAACACAAGCACATTAGCCCCTCTCCATCTTGACGAGCTCCGATCAATGGTATCAATCCGTAGTGTCCTCGTACGCTTTTGACCAATTCTTGACTTGCCTTCATGCACCAAGAAATGTGTCACATGGTACTCCACACTGCAGTTATAGTCCTGCAGAAACCATGCCAATATGACTCATACACATTACATTAAGAAATTGAATAGACCAGTTCCACATAAGACCCAGATCATACAAACCAGGAACTTGAAATTGTAATCCCCTCTGTCCTTAGTAATCCTGCGGCCGCGAGCTTCATGAATTCTTGCAGGATCGGAGACTGCCTCTCTCAACAAGCACATCATGGACTCCCACTGGTTCCTGTTAAGGGAGTCCCCTACAAACACTAGCCGCTTTCCTCTCAGCATCTCAAGCATTTTCCGAGCATCAAACCTAAATTTTCATAGCAGGCCGAAGTTAGCAAATATCAAAGTTCTAGTTGTAAATCCTAACAACCATGAGAATGGTCAATTGTACTAATGCAGCACCTAGGGATACTGCAATGCGTTGGCTGCCACCTCCACTTTCTGTAGCTTTTATCCATTCTTCCATTTGCCTCACAGCTGAAGCCTTCATCTACGAATGGGCAAGAGTTGCTTGTGTAAAGTGGATAGCTGTCATCAAACACCCACCTCCCATCATAAACATCGCATTGTGCTGTTTTGCTTCTCGCCAAATCCATTTTGCTCGGAATAGCTTCCTGGGTCAGATTAGTATCTTGCTTTTTTCGATTTATTATTGGAGCTTCTTTTGAGTTGTTCTTTGTGGTTGAATGATTCGAGATTGTCCATTGCCTGGCTTGTTGCGAAGCATCGGCCCCTTGTACAGAGGAATCGCCATTTCCTCCCACGCGGCCAGGGTGCAAGAATTCGCCTTTGGTTCTCGAAGGACCTGAAGCATCCATGGAGGAGAAATTGACAGCTTCTGCGGACTTTGGCCTCTCCAAATTCCCCAATGAAGCAGCTGCTCCCTGGGAAGCAGAATCATTGCCTAGACTTGACCTCGCTCTCATTGCCGACCCGGCATCATCTTTGCTCAGGTTCTCGCCTTCGACGGAGATGGGTTTCTCCACAACAGGACCTTTCGCCAGCTTCTCACCGTCTCCACCTACGGGAACAACTCCTTTCACCTCCATTGGCGAATCCAAACCTGTCAGAGAATAGTTTCCAGCTCCCGTAACATCCGTCCCCTCCAGTAACGCACCATCTGCGGGGTTCTCACCATACCCACCTCCAAGGACCGCCTCTTCCACCTCCACCGCCGAGTCAACTGGCAGTTCACCAGCACGGCCGCGGCGGTCTCCCTCGACAGCCGAATCATCCCCCAAACCCCCGCCGCCGCTCCCGCCCCCAAGAAACGCCCCTTCTTCCACTTCCACCCCCGCACCCCCACCTCTGAGAACCGGCAGCCCTGCAATGGCGGAGCCATTTCCTCCGATTGAGAAGGCGAAGGGGAGATGCAGGGGGCGGCCGAAGCGGAGGGCGAAGAGGGAGAAGAGGAAGGAGAATAGGAGGGAGGAGGAGGCGAAGGAGAGGAGGATGAGGCTCTTGGGGCTCTGGAGGTGGTTGGAGGAGGGGCTAGTCCTCTGCCTCTCCATTGCTGCCCAGGAGAGATAGAGAGAGCGTAGCTGCTGGTGCAGCAATGTCAGGGCGTGATAGAGGCGGCGGCGGCGGCGAGCCGAGGACGAAGGCAAGCAAAACACAAGCAGGTCTGGACTGGAGGGGGTTTCGGTGTAACGGCAACGGAACGGGGAATGTGGAGTGAGTGGCGACTGGTGACTCGTCGTGCCGACAGCTACTTTGGCTTTTCTATACGGAGAAAAGGGTAATTAGTAGTAGAGGCAAGTACTCCTGCTCCAACCTTTCGTTTGAACTAATCTGCAGCACAATTATCGCAATCGAGCAGTTGGAGGCAACAGGCGCTGGATGTACGGGGGCATGCACGGGCAGATGAACTGACCGCTGGCACACGAGCTATGCACTCCCTCAAGCACTTTTCGACCGAAGAGTTTACCACGAATTATTTATTAGTTCACGCGGTTACCTTCCATAAGAAACACCAGATGCAGCAGCTAACTGACCAGAAAGGAGAGGTAAATTGGGTGCACTGGCGCGTTTTTATTTATTTTAAAGAAATTAGAATCTTTAAAAGACGCGTACAGCCAAATTGTTCAAGAAAAAAAACACGCTCAAAAACATGGGAAGAAAGACGGTAAATTACATCTACGCTCAAAATTTTCACAGCTCTTGATTCCTGCAACAAAGGAGTTTGCACCGTAAGTCTTTGAGCGGTAAGCTGACCGTTATCGAAACAACTAGGACCATTGTCTGTTCTCTGACTGTGTTTCCTCAAGGCCCTCAACGACGTCTTTCAAAGAGAGATATGATTTTCATAGGCGGCGCCAAATCTCTCGATGCCGCTAACGGCATCTACACGTATCTTCTGTGGCCAACACGTGTCTATTGTTTTTCTTAATCCCCTGCCACCCACCTGATAATCTCTGTGCCACCCACGTGCACCCTTATCTTTATCTCCTTTCCTCTCTCTCCTCTCTCTCTCCCCCACCACGTACAGCCCCTACTTTCTCTCCTCCTCCTCCTCCTCCTCTCTCTCTCCCCTCGTGCTTATGCAGCAGCCCCGCATGGCCGGCCGATGCCGCGTGCTGTTGGTCTGCCGCTGCCCTCGCGGCTGTGGGGAGCAGCCAGACGGAGGAGGAGCAGATGAAGGTGGCTAGATCTCTACCGTCTC
Source organism: Brachypodium distachyon (assembly GCF_000005505.3). Classification (NCBI taxonomy): domain Eukaryota; kingdom Viridiplantae; phylum Streptophyta; class Magnoliopsida; order Poales; family Poaceae; genus Brachypodium; species Brachypodium distachyon. Next base: position 63,906,685 of record NC_016131.3, read on the forward strand.
TCTCGCGACTGACCTCTATCGTCGTGACCAAACTCCACCTCTATCTCCAGCACTCCTTCCCTATCCGTGGTACCATGAGGGATGCGTGGTTTGTAGATTCATCCGTAAATAGTTTGTTTATGTTCTTCTCTTTCTTCTAGATCCATCATCGATGGTGAGCTTCTATCTCGTACTAACTATGTACTCCGTGTTTGCTGTACCATAAAGAGGCTAGATCTTGTTATTTTGCTTTTGGATTTCTTGGTTTTCTCTTTGAGTTAAGAGTACGAGCAAGAAGAAAACGAAGAAAAAATCGTACCTTGTCATATACCAATGGTACATGTTGTGATTTGTTTGATGCATATTAATGTAACATTCTATGTGCTGATGTACGCGATAAGTTTAACGTGTACCATTGGTACATGACAAGGTACTATGTTTTAACGAATGTTTGTACTATGTTTTAGCAAGTGTTTGTACTATGTTTTTTCTGGTACATGACGTATCATAATTTATTTACATATGAGCTAGTACACATTAACGAGGTATATGTTTTCGTACTGTGATTTTTTCATGGTACATGAGATTGATGTACTCGGTTTTGGTAAAAAAAAATCTGGTACATCACGTACTTTACGAGTTGATGTACACAATATTGATTTTTTTCACGAGGTACTTAAAAACTGAAAAGGTACTGAGCAATGTACCCTGATGTACTTGCCATGTACGTGGTACGTTGATGTGCCCGTCATGCAATGTTTCATGTACTACAAATGAATGATGTACTTGTCTTGTAACGTTTATGTATCATTGTTTGGTGTACATTTACCTGACATACTGTAATATGTACATACAAATAAAATTACTAAAAAAAAAGTGGCTCTCTATGTACAAAATAAATAAAATATCTTATAAAAAAGTGAGAAAAAATATGAGTGGGAAAAAAGTGAGAAAGAAAACGTTGTGTGCCTGACACAAAGGAGAGATAAGCAAAGAAAATAAGAAGGTGTTAGGTGTCACATCCAAAAAGTGGCCGACAAAGGTAGTACTCTCCATGTTAATTATCTCTATGCAATATAAGACAAAACAATTACTCCCTCCGACTGGAATTACTTGTCGAAATATTACATTTACACATAGATATATCCGTATTTGGGCAAATTTGAGACAAGTAATACCAATCGGAGGGAGTAATAAAGTGTCTGACATGAAATATGTGGCTACAAAGATAGGGATAAATACCTGCCATGGATACAGCATCCGCGTTACATAGGCGGCGGCATTGGAGCCGATTGTTGACCCATCGTAGCTATCGTCTGGTTCTCATCCCACATCTTCTTACCGGATACAATGTTTCTAATAATACAAACAACAGTCTAGAGGCTACCGCAGATCGGATCAATCAAGATTAAAAACCGCTTGCTCGTTGGCTGCCAAAATTCATCAGCAGACCGAGTCGGTCGCAGGTGCCCCACACACCAAAGAAGGACAACAAAATATGTGAACATTGGATGCCAAAGGGCAGGAGTCGATGTTCCATGCCATTATCGTCGCCGGACAGACACCATGTGCACGAGCACAACAAGAACCCCCACCGTCGACGAGGAACCCAAAGGTCACGACATCCTTTAGCGGTGGCGAGGCGCGGTTTCCATCCTCGCCCGTCATTGCGTGGCCACCCTGTTGGGAACCGGCGAGAGCCACTATCCACCCCTGAGGGTTTTGTCCGCGGCAGAGAGGGGTCAGAGGAGGAGGCGGTCTGTTTTATTGGTGCACTAAGTTTGTCGCTCAAAAGATTCCAAAAAAATAACCAAGATTTATACAAAGATACATCTATTATGTATCAGGATTTGAAATTACAAATTGATGTACATCTCAAGAAGCTTAAAAAAAGACAATAAAAATGATATTATTATCTCTAGATTTGAATTTAATAACAGTACTTAAAGTCGGATTTATTTTGTTTTGTTTGTGAAGCTATTGCAAATTTAGGGCAGGTGTAAACCGTGTAAAGCTACAATTCTGGGGAATTTTAACGCACAGTTCTTAGGGTTGTATCTAAACAAGATCTCATTTATTATGTTTTGTGAGAGAGAAGTTAAGAATTTTCTTAGATTTAGCGCTAAGAGTTGTATCTATATTAAGATACCATGCATATCTCTTTCTTCATTAAATAGGTTGACACATTAGATTTTTACCTACGTGGCATATTAAGATACGTACAAGGTGGAGCATTGGGAGTGGCTTTACCCCGCTAACGAGTAACAAAAAAAAACTCATAAATCCGATAGTTAGCTATAGACATGTCCGCAACCGCATTTAACTGTCATCGTATTTGGCCGAACCAAGCAATTCCCCGCTCTAAATGCCGATCCAATCGGTCACCTTGTCTCTCTCACTCTCTGATTTGTTCTAAATATTTGAATTTTCAGTTTAAATTCGGTTGAGTTTTCTATTTTGAATTTATACTCTCAAATGGTTGTACAAAATGACCTGAAAAAAGGACACGCGTCTTGTGACAATTACATATGGGCACATCTCAGTTAGAGCATGTACAATGCAAGGTGCTAAGACAGGTGCTTACGAAAATAAATCAAACATTTTTTTAAGCACCAGTGCTTATTTGTATAGAGGAGGTGCCAAGTTAGGCATCTGCTTAGTCTAAATAAGCATCAGTGCTTAACAAAAACCAGTTAATTTTTCTAAGCACCCACCTAGGCATCTTGCATTGTACATGCTCTTAGATGGCGAAGTATCGCCTTTACATGTTAAAATCAATACGAACGTTAGCTTTTTGTTACACCCGTTCTAGAATGTGTGTCTTGTTGCAACTCACTCCTACAAAAATGCATTTTACTACCATATGATGAATGGATGTATCCAGTAATCAAAAGTATTTGAATTTGTGTTTTTTTTAAATGCCGACATTTATCAATGAAACATGTACACTTGTAATTCATTTCAGAAAATTGACCACAACACACCGTTATTTTCCGGCCTCTGCCTCGTCTTTGCTATATCTAGCATAATTCAGCATATTTTCCAGATCGACTTACAAAATAATTGTTCTTCATATGATTTAGAAGTGGCAGATCAAAGAAAACTCAGGCAGTAGTAGACAATCTCTTTAAACGACGGAAAAAAAAGAGAGAGTCGTCAACAAGGCATCGATCGTCGACTCATCGCCGCACGGGCCTCAAGCGCTACAAAGGCGCGAACACCGCCTTGGCAAGGACGTGCGTCTTCTTGCTGCCAAGGCCGAACCCGAAGATGTGGTTGACGTACACGTCCCCGTCCTTCACCGTCGCCGACGACCCGACCCGGTGCGCCGGCCCGACGTACCGGCCCGTGACGCTGGCGGTCTCCCAGTCGTCGGAGCTCTCGACCAGCCGGCTCGGCATTCCCGCGACGGCCAGCCTCGTCGGGGAGAGCAGCTCCAGCCCGTCGCCCCTCTTGAGCGAGCCACGCACCTTGACCACGCCCACGCCGCCTGTCCTCGGGTCCACCTTGAAGAGGTCGCCGCCGCTGGTGTGGACGACGAGGAGGTAGCCGTTGGGGTGGTAGACGATGCCGTTCAGGCCGATCAGGTTGTTCGCCGTGCCGGCCCGCTGGGTGAAGGTGCCGTTCTTGATGATCGACAGTGGCTCACCGTCTGGGCTCACCTTCCAGATCTTGCTGCCCATGATGTCCGTCACGTACGCGTTGCCGTCCTCGTCGACGGCCACGTCGTCGGCGAACGAGGACTCGCCTGCACGCGTGTTAAACAAATCACGACTTGAATAAATTAACCACCCGTGAATACTCATCTCGCAGTACTAGTGGACTCGTGGCAGGATTCATTCTTACTACGCACAGGTTTATGCCGGTTACTACCCACTTGTGCATTGACACTGATCTTGTAGGACTAATATTTTTCATTCAGGAGCAGCGGTGCACTAATGGCATGATTCATTCTTACTACATACTACAGTACAGGTTTATGCCGGTTATTCCCCACTTGTGCATTGATATAACGAATAGGATCCTAGTACGTGTTTGGTGCTTCACTGCTTCCCTGTTCATGGCCACATCTTCTTTTTTTATAGGGTTGAGGACAACAGCTTAGTTCTACGTAAACATGGCAGACTATTTGGTCTGATCTGTACTAACAGCAGGATTTGACGAAGGATCCTAATTCGTACTACAATGTGACGGCTCTTTTCTCTGTTTGCCATTTACGTTCTGCCCTACAAAAGATGCCAAGCCACAGGGATCTGTACTGCTGCATTGCAGCCTCAATTCATGGACGTCTCGACACAATTAATGATGGCCTCGGCCCAATCCAGCAATTATTCATCGTTCCATTCTCCAACGGATCGTCCAGATCATGTCGAGCGATTTTTAATGGCGGGGCATAAAGGGAGTTGGGGCCCACCGGTCGGGGACCCTCCGGCAACGCAACATGAATCCTCATCAGAAGGCTAGAAAGAAGCAAGAACATTCGTATGGCCGGAGAGAAAGAGAGAAGCCTTCAGATCGATCGATCACGGCGGCGGGGGACGTACCTGGCCCGTCGAGGCGGACGAGGAAGAGGCGGCGGCCCGAGCCGAGCTCGTACGCGCCCACGGCCGCGTACCCGAACCGCGGCGGGCGGTCGGCGTAGGCCACGAGGACGCGCCGCCTCGTGGCGTCCACGGCGAGCCCCAGCGCCACCCTCCCGGACACCTCGGGGTCCGCCACGAATACCCGCTCGGCCAGAGCGTCCTCCTCCTTCCCGGCCCCGACGCGCACCTCGGCGACGCCGGCGCCGAAGAAGGTGGACACCAGGAACCGCCCGCCCTCGGCGTCCCACTTGGCGCACTCGTGGAGCCACCCGTCGCCCGCGTAGGAGATGCCGCCGGCGGTGCCCTCCAGGAACGCCACGACCGCGGCGGCCGCCAGGGCCACGACGGCGAGCGCGGGCCCGCAGAACCCCCGCCCGCCCGCCCCCGCGTCGGAGCCACCGCCGCGACGGCGCCGGCGGCCACCACACATGGCAACAAGCGGCGGCGGGCAAGATCCAGAGGGCGGCACACGGCACAGGGGTCGAGAGGCTCGCCTTCTCGTTTTGTCTGTTCCTTCGCTTGACCGACTGATATGGACGGAAGAAAGGGGTTCCTAGAAATAAAATTTGACGAAGTGCTACGCCTTTTTGGTGGGGTTTTGGTGGCTGTTTGGCGAGCGGCACAGCGCGCTTTCGGAGCGGAATCTTTCGGGTTCGGTCACTACAGAAATGTCAGAAATTACAGTCCGATCTGGGACCAGAGAGCCGTGGTTCCCACTTCCCGTGAAGGACGTGGTGGTGGGGGCAAATGGGTACGGGGACCGGAAGTGGCGACGACGCCTTTGGCAATTGGCAGATCGGCACCGGATGCCGCCTGCGACCGCCAGCCCGGCGGACGCACGGCAATGGCTACCGATTTTTCTCTCTGACGGCCGTGGGGGTCTGGGGTGGAGCAGAATTTTCTGCTCCCAATGTTGTTTGGACCTGGAAAAAATCAAAAGAAAGATCACCTAGAATTGAGTGGTTGAATCCTCGCAAAATAGAGCCGGTAAATTCAATTACAAATTCAGGCCATCAAAACGATTAGAAATTAGAAATTGCATTCTTGAGAAAACGATTAGAAATTAAAATTCAGAATTTATACTATGAAAAATGTGTGAGAAAAACATAGGACGGTTGTCAGTGGCGGATGGCAGATCGAGAAACAAAATTATGTGGGTGCATTGCCTTAAAAATATCCCTAAAAATATATAAAATGTTGTACTTAACTTTTTTTTTTTGCAAATATTCTCATACACACCCCTTGCAAGCGGGTTGTCAAGCAACTAAATCGACGCAAAAACGACGAGGACGAAAACCAAAATGACAAAAATATATTGGTGAGATCCACTAGCTGTATGAATTAGACCGTGATGGCTTCTTCTTCTTTTTTTTTTTTGGAGGAAAAGCTATCATGGCACCTTTGTTGATTGGCAAAAGTACGTACTCCACGAGCAAACTAGAAGTAAAATGTGGAGGATCCTCAAGCCAAAGAATGTGTTAAGACCCAACCGCCTGTCTAACTAAATATGAGCTACGACATTACTCTCATGAGGACAATGTTCGAACACAACATGGGAAAATCCCCTTGATGAAAACGAACACTCTTCATAGATAGCTGTTGTCGGGCTAATCGAATTAACAAACTCTTGCATTAGACCGTGATGGCTACTTCGGGACCGAGATTGAACCAAAAAAACCTTTATTCTCTACATCACTATCACCAAGGAAACAAAAACCTCGTGATGAAATAAATTAGATATCAAACGTGGATCTAAGGCCCTCCTTTTTCCGATAATGAAACAGTTATAAGAGACTAGGGAAACCGATCATGATAAAAATTCCGTGGGTTGGAGCCTCGAGCACACCTGGGCTAGCTTTTATTTGCTTAGCCCATTCAAGGCTAACTGCAAAGCAACACATGCCTGTAACAAGTCATGGTCCCTCTCTCCGGCCACGAAAGATTGCCCTGATATGTAAACGTGCCTTGACTCTTGGTACAACCGAGGCGTTGAAGCCCACCAAAAGACGAATAATCCCATTCCCCACAACCAAAAGACTACAATACCCCTAAAAAAAGACTACAGTTTGCAACCGTAACATTTTTCCTGTACCCAGTAGCAGCTTAAGTTTGAGAGCAGAAAACCTGGCTGCCACCGTCTTCGAGGAAGTTTCAATCTCCGACGGCTTCCCTCGTTTCTGACGGCCGATGCGGCCTTGAAAGATGAGGGGAACTATAGTTTTGCTAACATCTTTTGTTAGGTTCGTGTGTTCTTCTAGGTGGCGTCTTGGTGATGGAGACGTTGCCGTCTAGAAGACTGGTGTCCTGGCTCCTTCCTCGTCCTAGTGTAGGCGTTACAAATTATGCCATGGAGTCGGTGATTCTCATGACACGTCTTTTCGTATTTTTGGTCTTTTTCCTCGTTGATTCCTCAACGGAAAAGTAGTTTTACATCTTGTCTTGTAATGGGTATGTACCCGGTCATTGTGCGCTCAATGATTTTAGGTTCTTACCGTTTGAGGTGGATGGCTCACGTGACTTTTCAAAACCTTTGACGTTAGTTAAGCTTGTGCAATCATGATATTCTGCAATTTTGTCAACAAAAACGTGGAGAAGAATCAAGATACGAACGGTATTAAGAGAAGTTCACTTTGAAGGACTACAATAGAGTTCTTAGTTTTGTTACCGTTGTTTGCGTACGTTCGTGAATTGATCTTTTATACTCTCTCCGTCCAACAAAGTATGTATCAATTTTAACTAAATTTGAATGCATCTATGGTATACACTAAGTCATATCTAGATACATCCAAATTTTGACCAACTTGAGATATATTTTGTTGGATGGAGAGAGTACTACTTGTTTCATCCATAAAGCCGTTGTTTAAAAAAAAAATAGCAGCTCAAAGGCAACAGACAAGTCGTAAGAAGTGTCTGTATTCAAACTTTCAAAGCGATCTTCAGGAATCGAGAAATAGAAAACATACGCTGTCCACCTCGACAACAAGACTTCGCACGTCACACAAATCATCAGAGGCATGCATGAAACCAGCCTTATTGAGCATGGTAGCGTGAAGCTTGCATGCATGCACACCTGGTCCAGCTTCCCCAGTCCTCTATCTGTTCATCAGTCGCATGAACAAGGCAGCCATGCCACACCTACATATACCTCATAGTGCCCGTTGCACAGCTCATCAAGCAGCTCGATCCACAACTGCCATCTTCGAGCGCCTCAGATCGAGTTCCGCGCATCAGATCAGCAGCAAGAGAACTTGTGAAATGGAGCCCCAGAAGAAGCAGGTCGATGCCCTTGTCCAGAAGATCACGGTGCTGCACGCCGCCATCGCCAAGCTGCCGTCGCTCAGCCCTTCCCCCGAAGTCGACGCGCTCTTCACGGAGCTCGTCACGGCTTGCGTTCCCGCGAGCCCCGTGGACGTGACCAAGCTGAGCCCCGAGGCGCAGAAGATGCGGGAGGGCCTCATCCGCCTCTGCTCCGAAGCCGAGGGGAAGCTGGAGGCGCACTACTCCGACATGCTGGCCGCGTTCGACAACCCGCTCGACCACCTCGGCATGTTCCCTTACTACAGCAACTACATCAACCTGAGCAAGCTGGAGTACGAGCTCCTGGCCCGCTACGTGCCCAGCAGCGTCTCGCCCGCGCCGCCCCGCCGCGTGGCGTTCATCGGGTCCGGCCCGCTGCCCTTTAGCTCGCTGGTCCTCGCCGCGCGCCACCTGCCGGGCACGATGTTCGACAACTACGACCTGTGCGGCGCGGCCAACGACCGCGCCAGCAAGCTGGTCCGGGGCGACAAGGACGTCGGCGCCCGCATGTCGTTCCACACGGCCGACGTGGCCGACCTCGCGGGAGAGCTCGCCGCGTACGACGTGGTCTTCCTGGCCGCGCTTGTGGGCATGGCCGCCGAGGAGAAAGCTAACGTGGTCGCGCACCTCGGCGCGCACATGGCGGACGGAGCGGCGCTCGTCGTACGCAGCGCCCACGGGGCGCGTGGGTTCCTGTACCCGATCGTCGACCCGGAGGATATTGGGCGGGGTGGGTTTGAGGTGCTGGCCGTGTGCCACCCTGACGACGACGTGGTGAACTCCGTCATCGTTGCACGCAAGTCCAAGGACGCGCGTGCCCGTGGGGCTCACGATGGGGGGCGCGCAACCGCGCGCGGCTTGCCCGTGCCAATTGTCAGCCCGCCGTGCAGGTTCGGGGAGATGGTGGCGGACGTGATCCAGAAGAGGGAAGAGTTTGCCACTACTGAAGTGGTCTTTTGAGTTTCGATCCATGCGAAGGGACGAGAATAAACATGCGTACGTGGTCAAATGGCCATCATCGGCCGCTGCGCGATCGTTTGCAATTCGTGATGTTTCTCCTGCTATCGATGTATTTCTACTCATGTGTTGTTTTGTATCTTGTGATGATGTAATATGTAAGTCTAATGTTTATTGATGTAATCCCCCATTCCAAAATATTCACTCCAAAATACCGATGTAATGTCGGCCTGGTGCCTTTACATATCGAGTATGGGTTACGTGCATGAGTACGACTCAAACACATAAGAGCATCTCCACTCGTCCCCCCATAAATCGCCTGGCGCATGGCCATATGGGGGGCGCCGGCGCAAGCAATTCGTTTGGGATGGAACCGACACCCAGTCGCACCCCCCACACGTCGCCCCCCACAAATTTGGTTTGTCTCACCGACAGTGCTGGCCTGCGCTGCTTTTTAGTTTCAGCCGGCGCCCTCGCTAGCCCCCCTGTGAGTAGGAAGCGGGCTGGGGGCGCCGGCTAAATTCTTGGGCCACACAGGCTACTTTTTGGATTCAGGGAAGTGAGTTGGGTGGGTTTTTCAGTGCCGGCGTCCCCATCTGATGTTTGGGGGGCCTTTAGGGGGGGAGGCTGGAGATGTTCTAACTCTCCGGTAATTAAAATCCAATTGTAACCAGATGCATACACATATTTGATATATATCTCAATGCAATGCAACAATATAAAAAGTCACCGGAAGGTAGCCAAATTAAGAGTCAAAAACTGTTAGGCTAGAAACGAGACCACAAAGTGATGGCCTGACGCCCCGTGGCAAGGGTGGCCGAACTGGCAATGGCGTGGTCGTCTCGATGTGCCTGATGGCCTCAATGGGATTGTCATCGTCTGTATCATGTCAACTTAGTACATGGGGAGAAGCATCCGTAGTCATTTCCGGAGAATAGACGAGATTGCCGAATCTCGATAACATATTTCGGTGTCATTGTTGTAATTGCTTGTCCTCGTATGGTCAATGTGCGCCTTCGACGGGTACACTAAATCCTACCTTGCATGTTTGTGAATGAAAACTCTTCTTAATCTTGCAATTACACACACATATTATTCCTTGGCACATTGCCCCTCCTCTCTGCCTTTCATGGCACGTAGTACATACATACATGGATGTGTACGCTTAAACACCACATACACTTACAGCACAAGGTAAACAACATTTACCTGACTTCGAAAGTTGAATGCATAGTAATTAGGTAAGTAGTAGAGAAAAAACATCAGGCCTGCAAGCGAGAGGAATATTGTTGACGACACACGCAAACGACGACTCATTTGTCGGCGTGAAACGGCTTATTACCGCCAGCTCGCTGGTTCCTTGGTTCGGCGGTCACGCCCATCGCCATCTTATCAAACCTGCAGGGCGTGCCGACCACTGGCACCGGGCCGGGCGGGTGTCCACGGCGACCATGAAGTCCATTGGCATGCATATCATCAGACTTGCGTGCAATGATGACGGAGTTAATCACGTCGTCGCCAGGGTGGCACACGGCCAGCACCTCAAACCCACCTCGACCCAAGTCCTCAGGATCCACGACCGGGTAAAGGAACCCACGCGCCCCGTGCGCGCTCCGCACGACGAGGGCCGCCCCGTCCGCCATGTGCGCGCCGAGGTGGGCGATCACCTTGGCCTTGTACTCCGCGGTCATGCCTACGAGCGCGTCCAGGAAGACAACGTCGTACGCGGCGAGCTCCTCGGCAAGGTCCGCCACGCCGGCCGTGTGGAACGACATGCGGGCGCCCAAGTTCTCGCTGTCCGCGCGGACCAGCCTGATGGCGCGGTCGTTGGCCGCGCCGCAAGAGTCGTAGTTGTCGAGCAGCGTGCCGGCCGGCAGGTGGAGCGCGGCGAGGAGGAGCGAGCTGAGCGGCAGCGGCCCGGACCCGATGAACGCCACGCGGCAGGGCGCCGGCGCCGGCGCGACGCAGCTGGGTGCGTAGCGTGCCAGGAGCTCGTACTCCAGCTTGCTGAGGTTGATGTAGTTGATGTAGTAAGGGAAGATGGCGAGGTGATCGAGCGGGTTGTCGAAGGCGGCGAGCATGTCGGAGTAGTGCTCCTCGAGCTTCGCCTCGGCCTCGTAGCAGAGGCGGATGAGGCCCTCGCGCATCCTCTGCGCCTCCGGGCCGAGCTTGGTCACGTCCACGGGGCTCGGGGGAACGCACGCCGTGACGAGCTCGGTGAAGAGCGCGTTGACGACGGGGGACGGGCTGAGCGACGGCAGCTTGGCGATGGCGCCGTGCAGCGCCGTGATCTTCTGGACCAGGGCATCCACGGCTTCCTTGTTTTGGGCCTCCATTCTGCACTATGTTCTTCTTGCCACTGATCGATGCACGAACTCTCAGGCAGTACAGTAAGTAACAGATGAGCTGTCGGACGGGGCACTACGGACTACGGGCGGCATATGTAGCAAGCAACAGCACAGGTTACCCGAAAAAAAAAGCAATAGCACAGCTGCCTTGTTCTCGTGGTGCGACTGCACCCTGCACAAGGCCTTTTCTGAACTCAAGTGCACAACGCCTGGAGGCTGGGGAAACCGGAACACGTGCGCATGCTCACAAGCTTCACGCGAACAGGGACATCATATTTTACGTGAAAAAGTTCTCGCGAAAATAAAAAATGTAATCACGGACACGAGGCGACAAACTTCACTAATGTCGCCGGATGCAGAGATCTATTCTAAGCCATCAACTCATCTCGTGCGATTTACAAGAGGTATATAAACCGTGTTTTGATTCGAGTCAAAGCGGAAATGTACCTAATGGTATGAATTAAAAATCATCTGCCACCATTACGTGGACCTCCGCTAACTGCTATGACATGACCCGGCATCCGAACAGAAGAACAAAGTCGATTTTTATCATAAAAATCGGATCATATATATACCTGTGATCACCCATTTTGTTGCGAGTAGTTGATTCATACGTATTACTACGTGCCGAGTTTTGGTGTTGAAGTGGAGAGCTAGTGTTTTCTATGTCATCCATCCTCAGGATGTTTTGAATAGACAACAAACAATCATTTATCGGACCATCATTTATTAGGACTTTGGGTGTTATTATTCCTTCTTGCTTGCCATTGTTTACTCAACCCTAACAACCGTCCGGTTTGGGTACTGGTGGATCCTCCACATTTCTTTATGTGTCTCTCCTAAGATTACTCGTTACGGGTACATGCATGTATCATCGGGTAAAAATACTTGTGTTTGAAATAATAAGATTTGATCATAGAAACTAAATCAAATGTGGACATATCCGGTGAAAACTCCATCAAAATCATTATAAAATATTCAAGAAATTCCATATTGTTTTGCTCGATGTTTCATATGTGCGTAAATTTTTCAAGTCCAAATTCATTCTCCTTTTGCGGGCAGTGAAAAAACAAATTCAGCGTGAATAGTGGTTCTTCAAATTTTGAAACTATTCACTTATACATTTCTCTCTTTTATTCCTTCAAAAACATAATGGAGTCTTGATTGAAATTTTATATGTTCGTAGAAAATCAAAAATCCAATGTATGGTATTTTTCTACATTTTTTTTGAAACTTCTAAATATGGTTTCTACTTTATACAAAGTTTGCACTGTATGGATGGTTTTTACCTGATATTCGAATAAACCCATATCAAGTTATACCTAATACTCCATCCAATATTCCATAATAAGTGTTGCCGAGATAGCACAACTTTGTACTAAATCAGCGACACTTATTATGAATTTGAGGGAGTAGTATTTATTGTTTGTATGCAACTTGAACAACTGAAGTGCATGAATAAAATTCCTAAAACCACCGTAGTCCACTATAGACACTTGATAATCATGCAACACCGACATGTTACCAATCTGAAAAGTTCTTTGTACCGGCATGCGGCCTGGTACTTGGGTATGGGTTGTATATTCCCATAACCATACCCATTCCACCCGATGGGTATATAATTTTCCTCGTTTGCATATTTGTGGGTAAAAACTTAGCCCAAATCCTTACCCTAATGCGTTTTGGCCACCGGGTACGTGGACAATAGGTACCCATAGTAATCTTTAGTGCATACCCGATGGTTACACAAGTACGAGTGTTCCGATTACAAACTAAGTTGAATGTTCAACCTAGGGATGCATGAGGCCCCTTATACCGGAACGGAGGTAGTACCAATTTATTAATAATTGATTCTCACGGTGTTTTTAGGAGCACGTGATACAACGGGCAATTAGTTTACCTTCTTCTATCTTCTTTCTCCCGACTAACCAAAAATGTAATATTTTAATTTATACAGCATGCTTACGTCACTTTTATTGCACTTGTTCTTAAAACAAACATGGCAGCAGTAACAAGACGCCACTACCGAGGAGAGAAAAAAAGAAGGAAAGACTCACAAGTGCTGGTAGGATTAATGTTTGAGAGACAAAACAATTATTTATCTCCAATGAAGCTCATGCTCATCAGCTCATACTTGTATTTATTTTTATTATTACTATATAAGAAGGAGTTGATGGGTCGTGTCAGATCCACACTTTCTTCCCAGTGATATATTTTTAAAAAGACTAACGCAATGCATGTGCGTTGTTACAAATAAAAAATGCATGTTTAAATAAATTATATGATATCCTCTATTGTGATAAAACAATTGGTTCGAGCTCCAGAGGTGATGGGTCGTCACCACGATTAAAATCTCCATGGTAAATCTCAATCAAGAAAAAGAGCAAACTAACTTGGGCGCACCTACAATGGTAATGTACCTACAATGGTAATGTTCTAACAAATTAACTCAACCACCATTTTGTTTTATGAATACTCGACCAGCATCAGATAATTAAGAGAGCTTGGCAGGATGGAGGATGGACGCACTTTCTGAAACAATGTATATTATGCTCCTTTTTAGCGGATGTGGTAGCTCATCTTTATTCCTCTAGGATTGTCAATCTTGCAAATTTGCGGAATCCCTAGAAAAATTACATAGATAGTTAGATACTTAGAGGTGGGCTATAGTCATGAGCAAAATTTCATTCAAAAATTTGATCATGGTGACTGCAGTCCACCCATTCGCATCACTATGATTTTTGGATTTTTGGAGAACTCTATAGAGGTGCGGATGAGTAGGGATGCACCATATATTTTTCGTTTTTCTCTTTCTACTATACATACTATGTTCACAGCTTCTCGTTGAAAAATTCAGAAAAAACTGAGTACGTATCCAATTTCGTTGAAAAATACTTTCATTCATAGGGTACACAAAAAAAGACAAATATGTGGATCTACATTAGATGCACTATTCATCAACTGTAGATGCATCTAGTGTGGATCCACATATTTGTCTCTTTTTTAAGCTCACTTGATATTATTTCTTAATGAAAATTTATGGATAAACATTTTTTTGATTTTTTAAAATACAAATCTCCATGGAATTAAAAAAAAAGCATACACATGGAGTATTTTAGTCAGGAAATTTGCAAATACATACTCCTTTATACAGAATGTTTTTCCTTTTAATGAAGTGTGCAGCGCAAGTCTTAAGGGTCGTGCCATATATTATTATACTTTTATGTGGCATCGACTGCATGTAATTATTATTTCCACCTCGTTTGGACCTCTGTTCTTACTTTCTTGGCATGGCTATCGACAATTTCCTATCATGCGGCGATTGCCTACAAGGGATGAAAAGACTAGGTGTATACACTACTGTACACCTATACAGTATCATCATTAATCGTGTGAAGAAATTACATGCATCTTTGGCCTCCCCGCCAACGGAATACAGTTGAGAGAATTCAACCAGGGGCAATATCTACCAACTTGAAGGCTTTCCCTAGCACCCACAAATCAGTCAAATAATCTCCCGCTGAAATCCAGTCAAATACAATGTCAAGCATGCCTGCCTTGCCTTGAAAAAGCAGTGAAGCGCCTGTGGAGAAGCACATTTTATTTTTCCCCTTGGGTACATGTTGTCCAGAGATGATTTTATTTCACATAGATCATTTTACGAAATGTTCTCTCAATCGTAGTTCATCTGTATGAAAACAAGAAAATGTGTTAGTCGTCTTTGACTGAAGCATAACTTTTTCACAAAACATGCATTTTAGCATGAGCGGGTGCACATCTAACTGAGTTTAGAAGTTAATCTATAAGCACAGATAAAACAAAACAAGTCAACAAACTCATTTGTTTTTTTAAGATAACACATTTGTTTCAATATGCTGTGATGTTGGTGCAAATTTATTTGATGGTCAGTGGTGCCGGTTCAGATGTTATTATGCAAAAAAAATGACAAACAGACACAACAACTTTTCACTACAGATTAAATTCCAACAAGTTTTATGGTTATGGCAACAGCATTTTGATAGGGAAACTGGGACCTTTTCATCATAGATAAGAGTAGCAAAAATACAGTGAGAGAAAAACAAAAAAAAGGGACTAGCACCAGAGGGCTGGGTCATCCTTTTTTTCACAACTTACTTTCGGGAGCTCCCTTTTGCTCCCTCATCCTACCAGTTTCCCAATCGCCACACAAAAATCCGAAATAGTTCCCCAAATTTCTGAAATTTCGGTCATTTTGGTGGGTTCCAAAAAAAAAAAGTTAAACCTTGGCCACCAGAACACCCCTAACAAGACGGCTGCATCTGCTAATGCTGCTCAGACGGTAACTCATGCCAGGAATGGCTGCTTACCCAAGAGTGGTGCAGATAGGCATGCCGGGAATGGCTGCTTCATTGGCTAGGGCTTGGACAATTGTTGATGCTTTGCTCTATGTGGAATTTATGCCCTATCTGAGTTGGTGGCTCATCTTCCTCTAATGAAAAACAGTAAACTAACTTTAAACACGATGAGGAGTGTCAATCAGCCAAGACAAGCAAAAAGAAAGTTACCACAGAAGTGATCGTGGTATTGATGAGAGTTCATTGGAGCTTAGACCTTCACAAGCTGCTCCACCACCACTAGCTGACAGTGTTTCATTTTTGCAATCAGACACTGAATCTGAATCAGCCTTGCTAGTACTGTTTACACAGTACTTCTGCAGCCACCTATCAGACTCCCAAAGAACGTGCATAATGCTCTCCCTAGCAGAGTACCCATGGCTTTCAAAAGGGAGTATTACCAAACGAGACTGCACACCGTGACCTTTCAAGGCATTGAAGAATCGGTCCGACTGAAATATCAAGGTGGGACAAATTAGCCACTGACCAGGAAATAAAGATTCCCATAATACTAGGACAAACATAAATTCATAACAATGTAGAGAAATTTTCCTCAAAATAAAATGCAGGACAGCAGGAGATAATAATGTGAATAAGCCATTAATTATACAGCCTAGACATTTCAGACAGCGGCAACTAAACCATTACTTTACTATGTGAGATGCAGAAGGTCAAGTGACAATGTCACATACACAGGACCTGGAACAACAGTTCATACTCCCCAAGGCCTTGCAGCGGTGTCTGTTTTTATTCTACCTATGAATATAGAAGTTTGGCCACATGTACAACTTCCACGTGGAAAACAGATACAGTTGCAAGATAATCTATACACACCCAAATGAATTTGCAATTAAAAAATATTCAATGTCAAAGGTGAGAGTAGTGATGACTGGTTAAAAGTGAACAACTGACCCTTGTGCAGAGGAAATGATACCTCACACAGGCTAAAGGTATATTGGTACAAAGGACTTTACCTGCATTGTCAGTGTTCCAGAATTATTGTCTTGTTCTCCGTGAATAAGTAATATCGGTTTCTTAATTTTGTTGGCCGACATGAAAGGGCTCATCTCAACATAGGTGTTGGTCGCCTCCCAGAGTGTTCTGTCCTCGTTCTGCAGAAAACATGTAGGCCATTAAGAAATACCGAAAATCTGATACTGCACCTGATAGGGAGTTACCCATTCAGCATTTGCATGTACCTGAAACCCAAATGGAGTTAAAGTCCTGTTGTAAGCACCAGAACGAGCAATTCCACAGCAGAAAAGATGGGGGGCATGAGCTAAGAGATTGGCAGTCATGAATGCACCATATGAATGACCGCCAACAGCAATTTTATCCGGATGAACCACCTAAAGAACAGTCATTGAAGAGATCATGTCCAACCCTTTGAAGGCATTGCCCAGGCAAATGACTTGTCAAGTCATTCCCGGGTTTTTTTTGCAAGTAATAGTAAAGCTCACAAAAAAGAATTACAAAAGGCTCACCCCTCTCCTAACAACTTCCTCGACAGCAGCTTCTGCACTAGTTACTAGTTGTTCCACATAACTACAAAAAATATTAACATAACAATAGAATAAATCCCATGATACAAATGTTGTAAACGAAAACAATTCAGAGTCACATAGAAGGAAATGGAATAGGGAAGAAATAGAAAAGGCACCTATCGTTAGCCTCTACATCACCTTCACCAATAATTGGGATTGTCGGACCTGAAAGAATAGCAAACCTGCAAACCAGAGTGTTGAGTGAGAGTGTATCAGAAAGAAACATATTTGAAAGACATGAATATAAATATAAAGTTTGGTTAAGGTGGTGGAGTAAGTGCTTGCCATTAAGAAACAAATATAGGAAATAAATGGTATGTACATTATTGAATAGCAAGAAGAGAAATAATACCCTCTAGCCAACCAAAGCAAAGGGGATGTAGCACCAATCCCTGAGAACTCATTAGGGGAACCACGCACTTGTCCAGCAGCATCTTTGCTTTTAAACTCACCAGGGTAGGACCAAACTAAACATGGCAATGGTCCGTCTTTTGATGCATCATAACCTGGAGGTAGATATAACTTTGCAGTAAGTTGAACACCATCCTTCCGCTGGTATCTTATCATTTCCTTATACAATGAAGCAAGTTGAGGGTACGGGTGGGGGAAATTTGTAATCTGAACTTGCTTCTTTTCTGGCCAAATTTGCAGGTAATATTGTGTATTTTCTGTCTTTGATTCTTTGGAGGTGAGTATCTTTAACTGATCAAGGGGTAGTTCCCCATCAATTTTGTCTGACATCAGTGCAACAACAGTTTCGAAGTATTTTTCCTTATCACTTTCCCATATTCTCTCTTTACAACCAGTGTTTCTGCAAAAACAAAGGCATCAGCTGGCATCTGGCATACATGGTACAATTATATTATAATAGAAAATAAATGGAATAATAATAGATATGAACATACATATCAAACAAATCAAGGAATGGAACATTTCCTTCTGGCGTGGCGCCCATTCCATTCAGCAAGATGTAAGTATTTTCGTCTTGTTTATTAACCTTTGCAATAACATAGGTTCCCATGGCAGTTCTTCGCAGCATTGGTGAGCCAGGATCTGAGTACACATCTTCTGAAGATCTATCAAATAAAATACGTGGGCTAACATCTTTTTTGTCAGGAGAAATGACCCATGTCCTTGTTTTCCGAGTTTTGTACCATGATTCATACACCAAAGCAAGAGATTCATCACACCAGGAGATTCCTCTGCACCAACAGAATGAGAACAGTAGAACAACAAAGTGGGAAGAATTAGTTACTTGGCACACAAGTCATAAAAGGGGGTATTGTAAGTCCACAACTGATACCATAAAAGATATTGTCATTTTGTTATATACAGGTACCAAATACACTACTCCCTCCGTCCAACAAAGGATGTCTCAACTTTGACTAAATTTGAATGCATCTATACACTAAGTCATGTCTAGATACATCCAAATTTTGACAAACTTGAGACATCTTTTGTTGGACGGAGGGAGTTAGATGATTTGGAAAGATATTTTTAAACTATGATGTTTTTATAACAATTTCATATTAATACTCACGCTAATTTGAAATATGCTGCTAGCAGTGTTGTATCTATGCCAAGCACAAAGCTTAACCATGATATCAAGATGCAATGAAGCAAAGATTTCTGATCCTGCTGGAGTGGACTAGGAAGTTCAAAAGAAAATACCCATATCTGAGGTCAAGTTTATGTAGAATTTCCGGCTGTTCGCCATTCACGAGCTCGGCATTTTCCATGTACACTATATCACGTGGTGAAACTTCTACCTTTGCATCTCCACCATCCTGTGTCTCGACCCTAAGAAAAAAGAAGGATAAAATAACCTGTATAGCATGTAGTGACAAATGACGGATGAAGTCATTCTCAACTTAAGTCCATGAGCATATGATAATTAGAATGCTTGCAACAGTTGTATAGGTGCGATTTCGGAAGTTTAAACCAAAAAAGTAATTATTTAAATGTTGTTCTGCATACCAATACAACGTTGAAGGTTTGTCTGGTCTCCAAAAGATTGAACGTTTTCCCTTGCGCACGCTGCTCGTCGCTATCGGTATGTCCTCGGCAAGGGGCAAATCACAAAGTTCTCGAATAAACTTTCCATCTGAAGTCCATAATTCAACTTTCTTTGGGAACCTTCCACAAGGTACAATATAGGAATACGGACGGTGGATGGAAGAAAGCATCAAGTATTTGTCATCTGGTGATGGATCAATGGATGTGTATACAGCAGGAGGGCCCATTGGCTTCACAGTTCCATCCAAAGATGCCAACATGAGTTGTGAGGTTGCATAGTAGTCAAAAAGATCAGCATCATATTCATCTTTCAGAAGATCCTGGAAAGTCCTCACTTGGACAACATTCTTTGTCTCATTAGACTGAATTTTTGGACCAGATGGAACTGATGGCTTCTGTGGTGGAGCTCCACATGATACAGGGATAGTGCAGACTAACAAAGTAGAGTTGTTAATCCATACAAAGCTGCAAGTTTCATAAAATGTTACCTACAAGTAGGAATAGACAAAGACAGGAAGCATAGAACTGTACAGATTGATTTCACCTGTCAAAAATTGCATTTAAATATATTTCTGGAGATTTAAAAAGTGGTCTTGCTGCTCCAGATTCAACGTCTGCAACCCACACCCTTAGCTTGCTGCTTTTGTTGTCCTCCTGTTTTAAAACAACAGTCATTATATCTAATCAGCACAAGACATCAACTCTCTTTGTTTCACAGAGACCAATTACCTCATCAACTCGAACACTGAATGATAAGTGACGCCCATCGTGGGACCTAGATCACATGGTTCAATACATAAAATCAATATTCATGCAACTCATAACAAATAAGTATAAAATCAAATTACAAAGTTAGTTTAATCGAAAAATCTGGAAAAATTACCAAGTAACAAAATTAATCCTCGCTCCTTCCGGGTATCCATGGACCTCTTTCTCTGGGCCCAGAGTCCCATTATCCATCAGCTTATGGATACCTATTCCAGTGTAGAAAGACCTACAGAATAGGTTTATCAGATTCCAATCCTCACACCAAAAAGTTTCTTGAGAGCATTAACGTTACTTACATTCGGCTCCTAGTGTTGGAATGCCCATCAATCCTTACACCAGCAAGTTTCTCCTCAGGTTTTGCAAGATCAGATAGTGGTGGCAGTGCTCGACGTTTGAGAAATAGAATCTTGTCCTTGCTTGGTGAGAACGACAGGACAGGAAGTGGTGGCGCATCAACAATGTCCTGTATTTCTTTAGGGGGAAGGCGGTAGCCCATCTCCCCTGATGAAAGATCTGCATGGTATGCAAATATATTTAATTTCTTCAACAGTCCAATCCACAAGCAAACCAAATCACCAATTGAGGTGAACTAAAAGAGGGCAAGTAATGTGATTTTTAGCATAACAAGCCAGATTAATCCAACCTATACAATTTTATAGAAAAGAATCCAGATCACAACTGAATAGAATTACTACTATCTTTTCCACAAACCGATCCAAGACCAGAGCTCTCCAATCTCTCCGCCGTCAAACAGTCCAATCCACTAAAACCCACACAACTGCCCCCAAACCGCACGACATGAAGTAACAACCAAATTAACGTTCTTTCGAAGAAAGGAAGCAACACGGACCATCGTCTTCTTGGGCCAAGCCAGATGCAGCCGCCGCCGTCTCATTGGACTCCCCGGCCGCGCCGGAGGCAGCGGTGGCGATGTGGGACAACCTAGACGCGGCTGAGCTCATGGTGCTCCGGTGAGGCAAGCGGAGAGAACGTGGGAGACGAGGAGGGCGCAGGGGCGCGACCGGGAACAGGGCGACGCGGAGGCAAGCCCTGTGGAGGATGGAAAGGGAAGACATGATTTTCAGGCCTCCAGTGCTTCTTGTATACGAGTACTAGATAGCTTTAGAATAGTGGGGAGGTGGGATACCTTGATGGAGAAAGATGTTTCTGCCCTTTTTGAAAAGGAAAATTAGGTTCTACATAAAACAAATTTACACATTGCAATTAAAGTTCACATCTTTTTTCACAAAAATCTATTTTGTATCAGTTAATTTTTGAGGCTCGTGCTTTTTGGCTGGATATTTTTCCAAACACGCAGAAAATAGTTATTTGGGCTGGCTTCTTGGAGATTTGAGACATGCTAAGTGACATGTGAACCATGGTGAATTTCTCTGACTGGAATCTGATCCAAGTGTATAGCATGGCGTGTTTTTAGTCAGAATGAAGTCATGTTGTCGACATAGCATGGGAGTGTGGGACGACAGAGAAAAAGGCCGAATATCACTTTTGGCCGGAGCCCGGTTGATTTGTTTTTTCCGAAAATCACATTCTAAGTTTCAAAATTGAAAAGATATGGGTGTACATATGACTATACGTTACATGTCTGTTAATATTCATTACGAAATATCATGAATTTCGAGCTACATAGAAAAATAAATACTCACTTCTTCCCATATCAAGTGACTCAAATTTGTCTAAAAATGAATGTATCTATATACTAAAATACGTCTAGATACATGTAATATTACGACACTTAATGTGGAACGATTGGAGTACATATATTCCAAATAGATCTGCAATTTACTATTCTAGATCCACATATTTGAGATTTTTGCGCATATCACCAATCTTGACGAAAAATCATAGGTTTATGTACTTACACTGCAAAAAGATTAAAAAAAATCTAAACATTTAAATACGATCTTTCATTTTTCTAATAGATATCATACTCCCTAAAGGCCAGAAGCCAAAAGACCGTGTTCAGAAAAGAAAGAGATATAAATGTATCCTGAGATGAGCAGCGACAACGAGCAGCAGCTCTAACAGCTACTCAAACTTTGATTTATTCGATATATCCTCCAATTGGTAATTGCTCTTCAAGTTCAAGTAAGATAAGAACCAATAAAATTGATCAACACCAAAATTAGATGAATTAGCTCATAACAATGATTGTCACCAACAACCATTCATAAACACAAGATCCTAGCATCCATAATCCGTTTCATGGATTAAAACCAAATTGTATATTGATTAGTGTTAGGGATGGAGAATCTCAACTCCCAAGCAGCTCCCTAAGGCAACTCCAGAGGGGCGACCAAAACGGACCACTATTAGTGGTCGTTTGGGTCGCAGGCCGGACAAAATAAGGTCTCAGTCCGGCCTACATCCGTTTGAGTCGTGCACTGCGTCCAGCGGGCGACCCATTTTGGTCTGGCAAACACAAACTTTGCACAATAGTGGCCATTTCAGATCCAAACACAAAGTAAATAAAATTCAAACAAATGTACTAAATTATTACAAATCATACAATACAAATAGTACAAATAAACAAAAATTGTTTCAAATATAGTTCAAACACTCAAATAAATAGGAAATCCTTACTGATTTCCTACATGTTGCCACATGTGCTCGACTAAATCATTTTGGAGTTGGTTGTGAGCTGTCCGATCCCGAATTTCATGATGCGTATGAAGGAACTGTTTGAATGATGTGGTCCATGTAGGGGTTCAACCAAATCCCCACGAAAATCCCATGCTTTATCATAGATGGAATCATCATGCTCGTCCTCAAAAATCATGATGTGCATGATCACGCAGGCAGTCCCCACCTCAGCCATGATCTCTACATCACATGTTCTTGCAGGATGACGAACGATGGCCCAACAAGCTTGCAATACTCCGAATGCCCGCTCCACATCCTTCCTGGCACTCTCCTGCTCTTTAGCAAATCTGCATTTCTTCTCTCCTTAAGGCCGGCGGATGGTCTTCACAAATGTCGACCACTCCGGATAGATCCCGTCGGCCAAGTAGTACCCCTCGTTGTACTGGTGGCCATTGATCTCGTAGTTGACCACCGGAGCTTGGCCTTCCGTAAGCCTAGAAAACATCAAGGAGCACTGAAGCACGTTGATGTCGTTGTGAGAGCCTGCCATGCCGAAGAAGGAATGCCAAATCCAAAGATCTTGTGATGCAACCGTCTCAAGAATTACGGTGCACCCACCGGCATCTCCTTTGTATGCCCCCTGCCAGCCGAATGGGTAGTTCTTCCACTCCCAGTGCATACAATCAATGCTTCCAAGCATTCCGAGGAACCCCTGGGACTCATTGACAAACAACAAGCGGGTTGTGTCCGCGGCTGTCGGCGCTCTCAGGTATTGAGAGCCAAACACTTAACCACCGTGGTGCAGAATCTATACATCGATTCAAGGCAAGTGGACTCGCTCATGCGGAAATACTCATTAAGACTGTCACCGGTGACCCAGTATGATAGCATCCGAATCGCGGCCGTGCATTTCTGATAAGTGGAGAAGCCAATCCTCCCATAGGCATCTGTCTTGCATATGAAGTAGTCGTCATATCGGCCACACCTTGCATGATACGCCTGAACAACGGCCGGCCCATCCGATAGCGGCGACGGAATAGGTGGGCAAGAAACACAAGATTTGTGCGATGGAAGTAGTCATTGAAAAGAAGGACATGGCCGTCTTGTCTATTGCGGGCCAGCGCGTAAGCACCCTAATCGACCCCCTACGAATTGGGCGCCAGATATGATTCTGTTGATGGATGAAGAGAGCAGCACTCACCAGCAATTCGGTGTCGGAGTCGGAGTCCTCATCGGACGAGGTGTCGATGAAGTGCTTGAAGAAGAACTCGGCGTCGCTATCGGCCATGGCGGGCGCGAACTTGGGGACGGCTGGGCGGCGAGGCAGGCGGCAACCTTGGCGGTGGTGGCGATGGAGTCTGGAGTTGGGATCTGGGAGAGGGGAAATGGGATGGGGGCGACTTTGTGTTGGGTGGCTGACGGGCGGGCCCCTATGAAGCTACGGCGGACGAGAGGGCGCTCCGTGCGCGGTCCGGGTCGACGCAAACCTGGCCCAAATTTGGGACGGAAAGGGGTCAAACCGGACAAGGGTGGAAATGAGTCACCCCGCTGGACCGCGGTTTTGATCCGTTTCGCTCAAACAGACCGTGCCGGCCAAATGGGTCGCCCCACTGGAGTTGGCCTAAATGCGAAGATTCTGATATGGCGCATGGCTAGGGATGAGGGGCAGAATGGGAAATCTGCATGTAACCGTTTTTGGGGCAAAACCCCCAAATATGTCATGGACAAACATTTGGAAAAACCTTTGGAGTTGCCTTTTTTATATCCGCTGGAGTTGCTCTTAGTTTACCAGAAGACGGAGGTACTTGTTTTTCTTTTAAGCTACTCCAGGTACACAAATTCAGTTCTTATGAATGGTAAAAGAGATTTAAAACAGCAGGAGCCTTCAGTACTAACAGAAGAAATTCTAGCCAAATAAAGTGGCATCTGCAGCTCTGTCAAATTAGAAACGTCCGTGCAAGACGACAGCAAAACGAACTCCTTCCCGAAGAACGGTCTTAAAAGGATACCGTCAGATATGCTCTCTGCTGTTTAGACCATTCAACAGGACCACAATGGTTGCATGCAAACGTTTCTATATACAGTGGCCAAAACAGAAAAACAGAATTGCGAATCCTCACCTAACCATATAAAACGAAGCATGACATGTTATGGCTCAGTATAGTGAAGCTTTGATCCATTACAAGTCAGCTAATATCAAGTTTTGAAGTTTCAGAACAAACTGAACCCCTCTGATTCCTCCTGGTTCTCTTCTGGCATTTCACCATACGTTGGTTCCTCTGTTTCGGTACTTCTATAGTTATCTGCATATTCTGAATCTTCTCCTGAAGAATAAGATGATCGATACTGCTCTGGTCGAACAAACTGAAGCATATAGTTCAAGCCATTGACAACATCGTATATCATAAGTCCTATTCTTCCCCCAACCCAACTGCCTAGCTGGCTTCCAGCAAGATAACCAAGCTTTCCCAACCTCTCCTCGCCGTGGAAACCGCCCACATAGGTTCCAAATAAGGTGCCGGTGCCCCGGAGAAAACCTTCAGTCATGCTTCCACCAAAGTACATTGCTTCAAAGAAGTCCCAACCAGAGGAAATTATTGGCCCTAATATCCTCTTGGCTTGACGAGCGGCCACTTTCATCGCTTTTGCACCAACCTTCTGAGCTTGCTTGGCTGCCTCAGCAGGACTGAGGCCTTCTGTCACAGCATCAGCCAATGCTTTCTCAATGGCTCGCTGCCGCACCATTTCCATGTGTGCACTTCGGAGGTTGTTGACATACAGCTTCACCCCCTCCTTCCCTGCGCACGCAAGACTACCCGAGCCCATATCAAAACAGTTCATGAATGTGAACTGCCCACTCTTCGATGCAGCCTCCTTTCCAACAAGCTCCCTGAACTTCTCAGCTGTAAATTAGAAATTTGGGTTAGGATTTTTACAAAGAGGCAAGCTTTACTTCGCCGAAATGACATAGGCAGACAAATATCTAGGAGGAAATTTGGATGTCAAGAATACTAAAGCACTAATAGCTTACCATGTTAAGCTATTAATGTCTTAGTCTTCTTACAGTGTGGCTAATTGCTATGACATCATGGAGTCCTGGCTTGCAAAAATCTCAACTTCGCAATTCAGTAAGAGTTGTTTCTAAGAACCAATTTGAGACTCACGGATCCACTAATTAGTGCATGGAGCAAAATTGAGCAAAGAAAAACATGTGGTAAATTGTGCATGTGCATACTCAATGGTACATGTAGGGGGTGTTCAAAAATGGGTTCGTTTTCAACCCATGAAACCAGCATATACACGTATTTGTACGTCAGGACAAACCAACCGTCAAACATTAGCTGAAGTCACATGCGTAGAACGAAATTGAACTAGCATCTTCCAGCCGGTTTTGGCTGGGTTGAAACGAACCTGTTTTTGAACACCTCTAGGTACAGGATAGACAGTGGCGGAGCCAGAAACTGAAGAAGGATGGTGCTAATATAGATCTAATGGTGCTATATTATGGGTATTTCATAATTATAAGCTAGATAGCTAATAGAATCTCTTGTAAACATCCCCTGCTGGAATGGTGCTACAGCACAGGTAGCACCACCCCTAGATCCGCCCCTGAGGATAGAACTACAAACTAACCACACATCAGGGGTCACAGATTCATGCTCAGTTTGGCATTGCTGAACTGTGCTGAGTTGAACTTATTTTATAATTTGGTGTGGAAAATACACATGAAATTAGAGAAAAGTTGGTTAGCCAAACACGAAAATAATAAAAAGCGGATGAAAAAAATAACGGAATTATGATAATCTACCGCAATGCCAAACGGAGCCTCAGTTGAAATATAAATATATAATTGACAACACATTCTACTCCAAGTTCCTCATCATAACAGCAGCGTGTTACACTACCTTCAGAACTGAGACAAACAGCATGTTTGCGTTACCTGGTTCATATATAATGGGCGTTTAACCCATGCTAGACAATGTTCGCTTGTTCCTGTTCAGCACCATAATCTGTATAATAAGCGTAGCTAATTAACAACGAACTAATCCCTAACAAGTTAGTACTGAATTCGCACCAAATTTGTGGCTTCACGACCTAAGCCATTCTTTCCTTGTGTACACTTCAAATTCCACTACCCAAATCAACCCAAACCTAGGGAAGGAAATGCTCAATTAAACCCAAAACCGGTCAAATTTCAGTAAAAGAGCCGTTTCCTTTGCTCTTTGTGGCAATTACTAATTGTCCAGAAGCCCAATATCACAGGCATCGTCACTCCAAACCAACCAAACCTGCATCCAGTTTTCGATAGGAAATAACCGCCAGTCCGGCACCCCCCAAAATCACCGAATCACGGATCAAAAGGTGCCAAAAGTTACACGGGAAAACGCACGGAAAGATTTGTCGCTCTTTGCAGAACAGATTAGCCGCGAGTCTTCTCTTCATGAACTGTTAACCTAGAAAACTACACATAAAAAGAGGCAAATTAAAGATTCAGCGACAGGGAAGCATACCGGTCATGCTGAGGGCGAGGACGCCCGTGATGAAGAGCAGCAGCTGGACGCGCCGCTTCTGGATGTCCAGCATCTTCGCCGGCTTGCACCTGGCTTGGACGCTGCAGGGAGGAAGGATCTCTCGTCTGAGAAGGAGGAGGAAGAGGGGAAGGAAAGAATAGCTCGAGAAAAAGAAGGCTGCAGCGTTCGCTTCGCTGTTGCCACGTGTTAGAAACGTAAGAGAGTCAGAGAAGATGCGCGTTACCACGCGTGGGCCTAATTCCATGGAGCCAATCGTAGATTCGTAGGAGGAAATTCCTTCGATGGTGGAGAGGCAGGGCCGAGATGATTAATGATAACCTTTAAAAAAATATGCAGCTTTGAAAAAAAAAATACTCACTCCGTTCATAAATACTTGTGGTTGTTTTATTGCAATTTTAATGCAAGTTTGTATTAAAACATCGACAAATATTTAGTAACGGAGGAAGTAGGATGCAGTATTATCATACTCCGTATGATAGTTTCATCTTCAGCAGAGATTGGTATAGAAACCTTAGGAGAATCCTAAATCCAAACATAAACCAAATCTCCGAATAACTATGGCTCTAGCAAGTTTATGGACCGCCGATCTACGAGTTCAGAGAGCGAAGGTGCTCATGCTTTCGACATTACACTAATATGCTAATATGCAGTGCGAAAACCATGCATAAGTTTGATGCCATCGGGTTCTACATAGATACATCTACGGCCAATTTGGATTGCCTACATGACGCCATCTTGCATTGCCTTTGTTTCCGCTGCCTGAGCACCAAAAAGGTTCACGATAATTTATCTTGGCCATCTCGGATCAAACACCTAGCCACCGTCCCTACATTCTTGTCGAGTGTTGCATCATTGTTGACCTTCACATAAATGGAGGTTTTACCCATCCAACTCAATGCAATGGAGCAGACAGGAACATTCACATTTTAGCCTTTTAAAATAAAGATTACATTTACCGAAAGGTGAAGTCGATATTTTGCTACTTCCTCCGTCACATTAGTAGACTTATGTCATTGGATTTTGACCAATCCTTTGACCAAAAGTTACTTCATAACATATAATTTATGTTATCTAACTCATAGACAGAAGCAAGAACTTTTGTACATGATAATAATGTAAGTAAAATAATTACTGGGTTTGATCAAAACAAATAAAATAAGTTTGGAGCAGTAGTTTGCTTTTTAAAAAGGACCGAACTTGATAGGCTGAAATTTCGAGGGATCTAGCTGCAATTCTCTAGCATCATAGCCTGAGCTTGTGGGAGCGCCGCTGGGGAGCGGTAATCACAAAATCATACCGGCGCCGATGGACGGCGGTGGGGTCGCGCCGACCACGACGGCGTCCTGGCTGGCGAGGCACCGCGAGATGTACAAGCGGGCTACGCGGCACCCGTTCACCGTCTCTATCCGCGACGGCACCGTCGATCTGGCCGCCTTCAAACGCTGGCTCGTCAGTTCCTTCTCTCCTCTCACCCCCAGTTTCCCCCCAGTCTCTTAGGCTTACTCTTGATAGTTGATACACGATGATTACAAGGCTAGGGCGGTTGCTTTTTTACGCGCCGCAGTACTAACCTTTACGGTACATAATCTGTGTGGATTCTTACCATCGTAGTTGACTATGGGTGGATCTTGATTTGGAGCGTGCGACTTTGCACATCGAGTATTCGAGTTACTAGATGAACTAGAGGTTCTTTTATGTATTGCAAAGAACAAAAAGACAAGTACAGAAAGGACTTCATAAGGCTCTGTTTACTTGGCTGCTCAAATTAGCATGTGTGTAGTATTTGCAGTGGTTTGGTTGATTTGGGGTGATTTGGGTGGTTGCTGCTTCAACTCTAATGTGGGAAGAGTCGGCAATTCGAAATGGAAACTGAAAGCGTGCAGGGATAAATCTTAGGGTCAATTGGATCTATGCCACTATAATTTCCAACGGTTGGAGATATGCCATTACAAAAACTTGAGTTGGAGAAATGCCACTCTAACTTTTTATACCTCTATTCATGTCATTTTCTCCAATACCAGCACGTATACTGTCTAAATACGTATAGACATAGCTCCATACGAACAATTTTTTTCCCATCACAAGTCAAACAGTTTTATTTCTCTTATTCCCCACGCATTCCTCATATCCCGTCCCCAACGATGGACTC
This sequence comes from Brachypodium distachyon, assembly GCF_000005505.3. Taxonomy (NCBI): domain Eukaryota; kingdom Viridiplantae; phylum Streptophyta; class Magnoliopsida; order Poales; family Poaceae; genus Brachypodium; species Brachypodium distachyon. The sequence continues at coordinate 63,935,832 of NC_016131.3, forward strand.
ATATTACTTTTTTTATTTTCTGTAATTTTTGTAGATTTTTCTGAGAAGATTAAACTTTGTGCCAAATTTGATTTTTTTTTAACCTTTATGGCGCCTGGAAGACTCGAATGTACTGAACATTGTAAATAGGGGTATTATGGTAAATACTGTTGTACACGCTGAAATACATGTATTTTATTAACACTTATTGGTCTTAAGTGGACATAATGGCATTAATAAAGGTATAAAAAAGTTAGAGTGGCATTTTTCCAAGTCAAGTTTTTGTAATGGCATATCTCCAACCGGTGAAATAGAGAGTGGCATAGATCCAATTAACCCTAAATCTTATTGTACCGGGGTTCCTGTTTTGGCTTTCTTAAAGCCAGGTAATTGAAATGTTACATCTCGTCTAAAAATGGAAATAGTCGCTCAGTTATTCATTTGGATACGTGGGGGAATTTTAGACGTTTCTGCAGGTACAAGCACAGTTAATGTTGTCAAATTCAGTGTTCTGATTCTGTGAGGTAGACACCTCCGAGAGCATGGCTATGACTAAAGTCTGGTTCGCTCTCTTGATGCAAAAGAGATATAAACTGTTTCTGAAAAGAAACTCCCCATGAGCACATATTCTTATATATGACAATAGGATACGTAACAAAATTATGTGTACTGTCTGCAAAATGTGATGCTTATTGTTACCCGTAGTATCTTGTTCGTGTATAATGCATTCATGTACTTATTTGATGCACACAGCCACACAGGAAGTACCTTACCTTCGAGTATTTACAAAATGTAAAAAGGAAACTATGTTGCATTGTAGTATCTATTTTTGGGAGAAAGCTTAACTGGCAATAACAGGGTCTTCCTCTCCATTGATTATTAGTACTCTGGACTTGATAATTACAAGTTTGGTTCAGACCTCATATAACACACTAATGTAGCTTATTGGTTATTTTCTAATGATCGGTTTTGCATTGGTTATCTTTACTCTTGGTTTTAATGCTCATGGAGGGGAAAAATGAAAATAACCCTGTTTATGTTTTCAGGGTCAGGACTACATGTTTGTGCAGGAATTTGTTGCATTTTTAGCTAGTGTGCTGCTCAAGTGTTGCAAACAATCAGAGAGCTCAGACATGGAAATAATCCTAGGTGGCTTAGCTTCTCTTAGTGATGAGCTCTCTTGGTTCAAGAAGGAGGCTGCTAAATGGAGTGTTGATCTAGCCGGTGTTTCTCCTCTCAGTTCCAATATGGAGTACCGCAGGTTGATCCGTATCAAATATGCACACAATTCTACATCCTTGGGTACCTAAAGGATTTTAACGGTATCATTCATGTTGCCAGGTTTCTCCAAAGCTTTGGTGAGCCAGAAATCAGCTACACTGTTGCAATAACTACCTTTTGGATAATTGAAACCGTGTACCAGGATAGCTTCGCTTTCTGCATAGAAGAAGGAAACAAGACGCCCCCTGAGCTCCTGGGGACCTGCCAGAGATGGGGCAGCCCTGAGTTCAAGCAGTACTGCCAGGCTCTGCAGCAAATCACTGATCGCTGCTTGGCGAACGCACCATCCGATGCTGTCAAGAGTGCTGAAGAGGCCTTCCTTCGAGTACTGGACCTTGAGGTTGGTTTCTGGGACATGAGCAGTCCTGAACGGCAGCAAAATCCCCAAAAGCCGAGCACCGTGCAGTTACTGGAGTAGGTCATATCGTCGGTTCATACAGAAACCTGCATTGTACTGTATTTTCCCCTGTATCTTGGCTTCTCACTTCTCAGGGCTGCTGAGTGAGGACTTCGATGCATCGTTGTAACTTGTAAGTTCATATGCGAACTGAAATAATTTGTTTCTGTGAAACACCAGAGCATATAACTACTGAAAGATCATACTGCAATATCGTTTCACATACTCCCTCCGAGCCACAGTAAGTGTCGGAGATTTAGTACGAAGTTAACAAATTTGTGCTAAATGTCAGACACTTATTATGGTTCGGAGGGAGTACTAATCTTGGACAAACAGTCTTCCTTCCGTCTTTGCATTAAAGCCAAACAATCGCAGCTGAATTCAGAACCAAGGTTCAAAAATAGATCAATCAGAGCCAACTTTCGATCTTGGGACATAATCGATCAATCATCATTAACCATAATATCAGAGCCAAGTTTGGATCTTGGGACCTGTGGCCTGTGGTTTATGGGCCCACCACACTTCCGCTTCGCCACTCTGATTTTAAAGATTATTAACGGTATCAAAATTTATTATCAATACAAATGTTAACATCCAAGTGCATGTCTCAAGCATTCAGCATGCTAGCACTCACGCTCATGGGATCACAGCGGCAGCTCCTAAACATTTTCTTTTAATAATTCAATAATTCAACAAACTAACAAACCTCGCTTTATTGCAAGCCAAGCCAAATTAAGCAAGAAACCAAACTTACACGCCCAAGATGCCAATGTGCAGCCAGCCCTGACGGCAATGGCAGGAGCTCACGCGGCTGAACCGGCTTAGTCCTCGTAGGTGCGGCACTCGTCGGACTCGGGACTTTCCTTGCAGTACTCCTCGAGCGGGTCGCTGTCCTTCTGGCGGTCGCGCGCGTGGCTGGCCGCCGCGCTGAGCTCCTCCACCTCGTCCCACGCCGCCACGCACTCGCCGCCCTCGGGGTCCCCCGCGCACGTCTCCTCCGCCTGCTTGATGCTCTCCGTCACCTTCTGCGCCAGCTCCGGCGGCGTCGACGCCGAGCCCGCCACGGCCACAAGCCGCCGGCCGCCTTGCGCGCGCACCGCCCGTGCCGCGAACGACGCGACGGTCAGGCGAGAGCCCGGGGCCTGGGCCTGCGGGGCGGTTTTGGGAGACGGGAAGGTGGCCATGGTGATGATGGTGGCCATGGGGTTTCTTCTTGACGGGCGAAGAGTGTTTGCAGAGAGGAGGGAAGGGGAAGGTTTTGGTTGGGGTCGGGACATTCGGGTAGACTCGCCGTTTTATGTGGCTGTTCTGCTCTTATCTCCTGCTAGCCAATCGCGTGGTGACATATCAGCCTAGGCAGATTTCCATTCTAGAAGGTCTTGTTTTTCTTTTTTTTTCCGGTGACTCTAATCGAAGAGATTAGCCAGAGGTTCATATTAAGTGCTGTGCTGTGGCCATGCTTCGGGATGGTTACCTTCTTGAGTTCTTCAGACACCAGCAGCTTTCGAGGAACAGTCTAAATACGTATTCTCTCCGTTTCATAATTCTTGTCGAAATATTACATGTATCTAAACGCTTTTTAGAAATAGATATATTTATTTTTTGACAAATTTGAGACAAAAATTATGCAACGGAGTGACTTCGTTCTTACATAAAGAAGAGCATGACCAAGTAGTACATGAAACTAGTGCTAGTGCATATGCATTTATCTTGATTTGAACAAGCACACGTATATTTTTTTCGAACAAATATCCATGCATAAGATTACTAAAAAGATCCATTCATGACAAGCATCAGAAAAAGAGCTAGTCTGCACTCGAGCTCGATCATCTGATGACCCGGTAGGTTGTAGGAACAAACCAAAAGGACCATTATTCATCTAGTACTGTTAGTAAAAGCCTACAAGTCTGCTCAGGTTCATGCAGCAGCAGAAGTACAGAAACCCAAAAAGGACATCTTGAAGAAATGCGACTGAAGTTAAAAGCCAACTTCATTGTTTCCGTCAGTGGTGATCAATCCAATAGATTGGGCAATGGCTATCTTCTTTCTGATATACTCATCATAGAACTTCGTTTTTCTCAACTTTTTAACCGTCGCCGTGATCAACTCCCGAGCTTTATCCTCTGAAACTTCTTTGGTAATGCCTTTCGTGCAAGAATGAAACTCCGATTTCATGAAGGAACAATCACCCTCCAGGGCAAATTTCATGCTATCTTGCCGTAACGGAAACTTGTTCAATATATAAACTTCCTCCAAAGCAGCTCTGAAACTCTTCTCTTGTTGGGTAACCCGCTGCCAAATCTCAAAATAGAGGCCATCAGATCCCTCACACCAAGTAGTTTCATTGCTCATATAATTTAAACACTCATAAAAGCCAATGTAAGCTAAACTCCCCGTGATCTTGGAAAAGCCAGTGGCGATCTTAGTTGCTTGATAAATTCCTCTGGTGCATATTATGTCTTCAATACGAGATTGAGGCTTCATACACACGCATTTTCCCAACCACTTAAGTTCCCTTAATAATGTTATGAAGTACTCCATGTATTCATGTTGCATCTCATAGCTATGAAAATAATTGCGGTACTCATCCCAATCAGCGTACTCACAATCACCATGATTCCGAGGGACAAGACGCTGGTAGTCATTCAGGAGCAAGCATACAGAGATCAGAGTGGAAGAACCAGTCTAATATGCCATCTTCCTCAAAGCACGTGAAAAATTGCATCTTCATGAGAAATGCTGTGGTAAATTCCTCCTTGTTTTTTTTTGATAAAGAGAGGTTTTCCCTCTCCGATTTCTCATAAAGAAACTAGCTACAGAGTGTTCAGGTTCGTCCACACAAGAGAATAGTAGCAAACTGAAACAAAAACAGCTAGCTACCAGAGAACTCAACTCTAGATGAAAAACTGACTTGACAACAGCTAGACAGCTACAGTTCAAAGAAAAGAACAGGCGCCCAACCACCACCTTCTCTTAAGCACAGCTGTCTTCGCTCAGAATACCATCAGCATCAGTAGTTGAGAAAGCACCATCTTCAAACCCAGCATCCATTTTTGCAGCAACAAAAGAAACCTGCTAATAGAAGCTTCATCACCAGGCTATGCGTCTCTGAAGTGGATTCCAGCCCCTCGAAGCCTCAAAGATCTCCCTTGCCACTTGTTCAATCAGCCTTATTCCCCACCTGAGCAGGCTTTGACTTGCTTCCCTTCTCTGCAGAACAGACCAGTTATTAAGCCAGTAACAGAGCAGCTTTACAACCCCAAATGGAGAAGTTAGCCTGGCATTGTTGAAACAAGCCTTATTACGAATATTCCACAGCGTCCAAAGCAACCCAGCAACTCCAACCATCATCAGCTTCTTGGTCTGCCCAGAAAAGGAGGGCAGCCAAGAACTCCAGATCTCCTTAACAGTTTTTGGCATTCCAGGTAAACTGAAAGCACACTTTAAAACATTCCACATAAAACGAGCTAAGGCGCAGTGAAGAAACAAGTGATCAATAGATTCTTCAAGGCCACAAAATTGACATCTAGTATCACCCTTCCAGCCCCTATACTGCAGAACATCTTTGGTTAATATACTATCATGGGTAATTAACCAAAGAAAAATCTTAATCTTTAGAGGAATCTTAATCCCCCACAAGAACTTTTGTGTATAAACAACTGTAGACCACATCAAGTGTGTCTATAAAAGGAACTAACAGTGAATTTTCCATTCTGATTTAAAGTCCACCAAAATTTATCCTCACCAGAAGTGAGTTTCACTTTTTGACACATTTGCAAAATCTTGTGCCAATCTACAAAAAAACTCACCCCAGAGAGTTCTACGAAAACACACCCCAGTCCCCATATTGGAAACCACCGCAGCCACTGAGATCTGTTTACTAAAGCAAATTTCATATAAAACTGGAAATTGAATCATTAGAGGTTTTGAACCAATCCACAGTCTTGCCAAAAACGAATATTCTGACCATTACCCACCAGAAATTTGCACAAACCAAAGAACTTGTCCTTTAAATGAGTATTCCAGACCAGAACATGGAATCACCAGCCCTATGCTTTATTCCCCCCAGGCACTTTCCTTTGATATATCTGTTATGCAAAAGTTTCTGCCAAAGCCCAGAACTATCAAAGAGTTTCCATATCCATTTTCCCAACAAAGCTTTGTTCATAACATCTAGATTTAGAATCCCCATGCTCCCCAATTCTTTTAGTTGGCAAACTTTATCCCAGGCCACTAAATGATATTTCTTGATCCCCTCCCCTTCCTGCCATAGCATTCTTGCTCTAAAGAAGTCCAGTCTCTTCCTTACCCCAACAGGTAACTCATAAAAGGACATCATGTACAGGGGTATACTGCTAAGGCTGGAATTAATAAGGATGTCCCCCCCCCCCCCCCCAGTGGAAAGAATCCTCCCCTGCCAACATCCCAGCCTAGCCTCCATCTTATTCTCAACATTTTTCCAATGCTTATTTCTAATTCTAACAGCATCCACTGGTATCCCCAAGTAAGTGAGTGGAAGCTCACCCCTCTTACAAGTGAAAATGGAACTATAAATGTGTTCTTTATTCACAGCATCACCAAAGCAATATAAATCACTTTTGTGAAGAAAAAAAATTAATCCTGACATTTGCTCAAAAGCACATAGCACAATTTGAGATTTCTAGCACTAGCTACATCATCCTGAATCACGAAAATGGTATCATCTGCATACTGCAGAATGTTAACCCCCCCACCCCCCATCAACTAGTTCAGAAATAATCCCTTTAATTAGCCCAGTTCTATTAGCATTTTCTAATAAAACTGGTAAGGCATCAGCAGCCAGATAAAAAAAAGGAGTGGTGACATAGGATCGGCCAGTGTATGTAGGAAAGTATGGACCAAAGTAGTCATTCACCTGCCTCCTCTCATAATTCCCATCATCCAGTCACACCAAAGATCAAGAAAACCTTTAGCTTTGAGCATTTGATATACGAAAGGCCATTTTATTTTATCATAAGCTTTTTCGAAATCAACTTTAAATAAAATGGCAGATTGTTTATTAGAGTGAATGAAGTTTAATGCTTCATGTAGCACCATAACTCCTTCCATAATATACCTTCCCTTAAGAAAAGCAGTTTGTTTATTTGAGATCACCTCCCTAACACAGGAAGACAACCTATTCATCAATACTTTGGTAATTATCTTAAAGCTGACATTCAACAAACATATTGGTCTAAATTTTTGAATCTGTTTGGCATCCTTGCACTTTGGAATCAATGTAATAATTCCATAGTTTAACCTCTCAATATTAAGTCCCCCCCCCCCGATAAAACTCTATTAATAAAGAAAAAAGATCATGCTTAACAATGTCCCAATAAACCTGATAAAATTCAGCTGGTATTCCACCAGGTCCAGGGGACTTTTTTTTTCCATGTTAAAGATAGCTAACTTTAGTTCATCCATAGTAAAAGGAGCCACTAAACCAGAAATATGGGGTTCACCAATTTGTTTAATATTATGACATTCTAGGCAAATCCCAGCAGTGCTTGAATGTCCAAAGAGTTTTTTTATAAAAATCAGTGACATAAGACATCAACTGATCTCCCCCCTCAATAACCCCCTCATCTTGTTCTAAAGATAAGATTGTGTTCTTTCTCCTTCTCGCATTGGCCTTAGCATGAAAATATTTTGTATTGTTATCTCCTTCCAAAACCTCTTTCTCTTTAGATCTTTGTTGCCACTTTAGCTCCTCCTGCCTTAACAATCTATTGCATTGTAGTTCTAGATCTTTCTTCAACTCCAATAGAGCTGAAGTACGACATGTAGATTCAGCCAGAATATCAAGATCAGTCACCTGAATTGATATTTCCTTCTTCAACTTCTTATACAAAGCATCCACATTCCTATTCCATCCCTTTAGTTTTTTCCTAATATTTCTCAAAATCCACTGCCACCTATCAATAGAAATTAAATGATTTGGAGCAGAAGCCCAAACTTCAGCAATGATTTCTCTCACCCCCTCTCTTTCAAACCAACTAGATTCAAAACGAAACACAGGGTCTTTCCTAAGCTGCACCCCAGAATCCAACATCAGAGGAACATGATCTGACAGAATCCTATCAAGGGCAGTAACTACTGTGAGAGGATACATATCCTCCCAATCAGTGCTCATTAATATCCTATCCAATTTCTCAAAAGTGGGGTCATCATGTTCATTTGACCAAGTGAATTGTCTCCCATTTAAAGCTAACTCTCTCAAGCCAGCCTGCTCAATGATAGCATTAAATAGGAAGCTCCATCTGTTATAACCATCCTCCTTATTTTTCTCAGTTTCTCTTCTTATAATGTTGAAATCCCCTCCCACCAAAATAGGATAGCTACTATCTTGACATACCTGAGAAAGTTCAGTTAAAAACTCCTCTTTATGTTCAATCTGAGCTGCCCCATAAACCACAATCAAGTTCCATCTAACATCATGATTTCTATCAAAAAGAAGCAATCTGACATAATGATTCCCATTCTGTTGTTCTACTATGTCAAAAGCAGAGTCCCTTACTCCAACTAGAATCCCCCCCAGATCTTCCTCTGGATGGTGCCCATTTCCAAGTGAAAAGGCCCCTTCCCCCCAAGTTAGCTAGATCAACATTAGAGAACTCATTTCTCATTGTCTCCTGCAAACCCAGGAAATTTAAATGATGTTCATTAATCAGTTCTCTAATGTATCTCTGTTTAGCCTCCTTCCCCATCCCCCTAATATTCCAGAACACCCCCTTCATTTTTCTTTTTTCTATATTTAAGCAGTGCCTTCACACTAACAATGTCAGGTGAATGTCTTTTCGATTTTTTATTTTTCTTATTCACAAACATTTGAAAACCATCTCCCTCAACAGCAGCATCAAGCTGGTCCAGCATCTAGATCAGCTAACAACTCATCTAGAAGCTTATCGCCAGTTAAGCCAACAATATTGTTACTAGGAACACCTAAATCAGGCGCCCTATCATGTTGGCAATAGAAATTTATTCTAGCTTGCTCAAGATCCTTGAGCAAGCCCACATTGTGGTCCACCATATCTATTGCTACTCCCAAATTAATTCCTATAGTTGAAGCAATTTGATGCAGAGAAGCATTATCAGAGTCAACAAAGGATAAAATTTCTTGTGTAAATTTCTCCTTGTAAGGAACCATTTCCAATTGAGCAAGGCATCTCTAAAATGGAGCGTGTAATGGTCGGCTCTTGCGAGAGCTGCCCTCGCGGGCAGGCGGCCATGGAGGCCCTGCATGCCACCGCCCGTCCCTGCCTCTAGGATTGCCTCCACGGCGATGGTTCCTTGCGCATCCCGGTCCGTCGTTGTTGTGGCGGACCCTGCCTTCTCCACTGTCGTCTCACCTGGCTCCCCGTCTCGACCGGCCTCCAATGCCGGGTCGACCACTTCCGCCCCGATGGTTGGGCCGTCTGCTGCTACGTCCGGGGTGGAGACCGACAAGCTGACCAACCTCGACGTGCCTGATGTTACCACACCAGATGCTTAGAGGGAGCTGGGGACCCTTAACCCTGTGGAGGAAGCTTTTGATGCTCTCTGTCTGTCGGCTGGTTTGTCGTTTATGTGCCCCTTTTGTGTTAAATCTGTTGTTTTTGTCGACCACTGTTGTGCTTTGGTCGTGTCTGCTTTTCTACTCTGTTTGTTGTAATGAATAGTACAACCTCTGCTTCTCGGTCGTGGAATGTCCTTTGCTGGAACGTTCGTGGCATTAATGCGTTTGGTAAACATGATGCGATTCGTGCGCGTATTTTGGAAAGAGATTGTTCTGTTGTCTGTCTATAGGAAACTAAAAGGGTGCACTTTGATCTTGCTTATGTCAAGCAATTTGCCCCTCACAAGCTTGATCATTTCGCTTCGGTGCCGGCCGCAGGGTCTATTGGCAATTCTGGGGGCCCGATCACGATCTGGGATGTGGCTCTTTTTAGTGGCACCATCATTGACTCGCTCCCCTTCGCCCTCCATGTGATGCTCAGATCCCACATGTCGGCCGATTGCTTTCACATCGTCAACGTCTATGGCCCTTGCTCTGCGGATGCGAGGTCGGAGTTCCTGGACTGGCTGTGCTCTCTCGATATTGGGGATAGGCAGGATTGGCTCTTCATTGGTGACTTCAACCTCTATCGCTCCCTGGACAATTGTAACCGCCCGGGTGGCAATATTCAGGACATTCTCAGCTTCAACAACGTCTTAGTTGCTCTCGAACTCAATGAACTCCCCATTCTTGGGCGTGCCTTTACCTGGAGTAACATGCAAGAAGATCACCTCTTGGAGCAAGTTGATTGGTTCTTTACCTCCAACGCTTGGGTCGTCAACCATCCTAATACTTCTGTTAGACCTCTTGTTCGAACTACCTCTGATCACGTTCCCTGTGTGGTTAGTATATCTACTTATATCCCCAAGCCTACTGTCTTTCGTTTTGAGAATTATTGGATTCATATGCCCGGTTTCCTTGACGTCGTCAGTACATTTTGGAACCTGCCGGTTCGTGCCAACAGTGTGGCTGGCGGAGTTGTGGCACGTCTCAAGGCTGTGCGTAGGGGGCTTAAGTTGTGGAGCAAGCGTTCCCCTCACCTGGATGTTTGGATTGGCAATAGTGAAATGGTGATTGTTGAGCTGGACTGTCTGGAAGAACTTAGGCCTCCCGCTTCCTATGAGTTCAATTTCAGAATTTTACTTAAGGCTCATGTGGCTAGGCTCAGAAATCTGAAAAAAAAAATCATTTGGAAGCAGAGGTTCTCTATTCACTAGGCCAAACTAGGAGATGAATGCACCAAATTCTTCCACGCTTGGGCCACCAAAGCCCATCGGCGCAACACCATCCCTCAGCTGCGTGGCCCAGATGGTTCTGTGGCAGACTCGCATCAAGATAAGGCCCAAGCCCTCTGGCTAACCTTCAGGGACCGCTTGGGCCAGGCCGAGCCTTGCGTCCTGATTCCGGAAATTGCAGCCCTTATCCGTCATCACCCTGGATTGGATGATCTGTTGGCCCCGTTCTCTCAGGATGAAATCGATGCCGTGGTTAGGCTTTCCCCTTGTGACCGAGCTCCCGGCCCTGATGGCTTCAATGGTCAGTTTTTTAAGTCCTACTGGCAGATCATCAGATTTGAGATTTATGAAATGTGAAATGAGTTCTACCTCAACAATGTCAGTCTTCGCTGCATCAACTCCTCCTTCATCACCCTGATTCCCAAGGTTCTGTCCCCAGAGTCTGTCAATGACTTCCGGCCCATTTCACTCCTCAACACCTGCCTCAAACTGATCACCAAGATTCTTTCCTTCCGTCTGCAAAGGGTCATTCTGCAACTTGTTCATGCCAACCAATATGGTTTCCTCCAGAGTCGCACCATTCAGGATTGTCTCGCCTGGACCTTGGAGTATATACATCAGTGCAAGCATTCACGCGGAGAGATTGTGGTTATCAAGCTAGACTTTGAGAAGGCCTTTGATTTGATTGATCACTCGGCCATCATTGCCATTCTTCCGAATCTTGGTTTCGATGGCCGATGGGTTGGCTAGATTGAGAACCTGCTTACTTCAGGTTCCTCTTCCATCCTTCTTAATGGTATCCGGGGAAAGCAGTTCAGTTGTCTCCGTGGGGTCCGTCTGGGCGATCCGCTCCCCCCCCCCCCCTTATGTTTGTCATTGCTGCAGATCTCCTGCAACTCATCATCAACCGCGCTTTCAACCTGAATCTTCTTGGCCTTCCTATCCCGAATGGCGATGAGCACTTCCCGATTGTCCCATATGCGGACGACACCCTGATCGTTATGCAAGCCTCCAGCTTTCATCTTCTCTGCCTTAAATCCCTCCTGGAGTCGTTTCATCAGGCAACGGGTCTGATGGTGAACTATTCCAAGTCCTGCCTCATTCCCATCAATGTCTCCGAGCAGAAAACTCAAGTTTTGGCTGGCACTCTTCGATGCTCTGTGGGAAAATTCCCGTTCGCATGTCTTGGCCTTCCAGTTGGCACTACCAAACCTAAGCTTCAGGAGCTCATGCCCATCATTGATCGTATTGACAGAAGGCTTGCTTCTTGCTCCTCTTTTCTATCCTTTGGCGGGCGCCTGCAGGTTGTCAAATCGGTCTTTTCTGCGCTTCCGGCCTTCGCCCTTGGTGTCTTCAAGGTCCAAGAAGGTTTCATTGAGGCGGTGCAAAAATGCCACAGGATTGCTCTCTGGAATAAGTCAGAAATCACGGGAAGATGTAAATCTCTTGCTGCCTGGGACAAAGTCTGTGCCCCTAAAGCCTGTGGCGGGCTTGGAGTGCTTAATCTTTCGGTCTTCAATGAAGCTTAGATGGTCAAGTTTTTACACAAGTTCTACAACAAGACGGACACTCCTTGGGTTAATCTTGTCTGGTCCTCTTATTACCTGAATTCGGTGCCCCGCTGTGATAATAGCTTTGGTTCCTTCTGGTGGAGGGATCTGATTCGCCTTGTCCCTGCCTTTAAGGAGGCAACTAAGGTGCTGCCGGGATCTGGCTCTTCCATCGCCTTCTGGCAGGATGCCTGGGAGGATAACCTCCCTCTCTGTGATAGATTCCCGCGCGCTTACTCTTTTGCCATTGATAAGGATATTTCCCTTCAAGATTTTACTGGTGTGGATGATCACTTTGCGTTGTTCGCCCTTCCTTTATCCACCCATGCCTTTCAAGAGCTGCAGGATATCCTCCTCATTTTAGTTTAGCTTTCTCTTCATCATCAGGACCATGACCTCTGGCTATGCCGTTGGGGCTCGGGTGCCTTCTCTTCCAAGCACTACTATTTACACCGCTTTGCTAGCCTCCAGGCCAATGAGAGCACGAATTGGATTTGGCGCAACAAATGCATCCCCAAGATCAAAGGCTTCATTTGGCTTCTGAATTGTGATCGGCTCTACAACAGAGATATGTTGGACAGAAAGTGCTGTAACATGGATGGTTTGTTGTCTTGTGGCCTCTGCAATGGCAATTCGAGGGAAACTAGGGACAACCTCTTTTTTCTTTGCTCCTTCAGTTTCGACTGCTGGCTCCGTATTGGCATCCAATGGCCTGGCAATGCCCCCAACCTCTCATGTCTTCATCGTCTGCGTCTGACCAAGGGGGCCATCCTGCCAGCGATCCATCGGGAGGTCTTTATGTCTGCGGCTTGGGAGCTCTGGAAGTGTAGAAACGACTTTATTTTCAACAATGTTTCCCCCTCGATTAATACTTGGTTGGCCAAACTTCGTGCCTCCCTTGTTTCTCAAAGCTGTAGGTTTAGCAGTGGAGCCAAGGAGGCTCTGCGAGCCAAGTATCAACATGAGGATCGGTTGGCAGCTTCATCAAATATCCACGGTACTCCTCAAAGCCGATATCCTCTCCCAATCTCAATTCATTCAGCTTCCGGATTGCATCGTATGCTTCTTTTGCAATCTTGATTGCGGCAAATTCTCTACTTTCCTGGGTAACACTCACAGTGTTGCCATGGTCATGGGCATCGATAGGACGCCTAATACCAGAGTTGGAACAGCGGGAACTCGTTCTTGTTCTGAATTGTGGAGTGGTACTTTTCGTTGGGAATGATGTACTGCTTCTCGTGTGCTTCTCTCTAGCAACACGTGCTTCAGTTATGTTGACGGACCCTTGAATACTTGAGGGATGGCGTTGGAGTTGATCCGGGGGGCACATCTTTGCACGGTTTTGTGGTATCGAGCCCGTTCCAACCTTCTTCTTTTGCTTCCGCAACATCTCTCCGGGCGAGCCCATAGCCGGCAACGGCTCCTTGCCACGGTGCTTCTGTGACATCCCACTGCTGGAGCGTGTATGCATCATCTCCTCTTCAAGGTGTTTCTGTGCCATCGAGCTCGTACGCACCTTCTCCTTTTGCTTCTGCAACATCTCACCGTGCAATCTTATACTCCACCGCTTGGGCGTCTACCTGCCGTCTCTCCACTTGAGCGCCTGCCCGCCGCCTCCTTTTCATGGAGCTTTTGCGGCATCTCTCCGCTCAAGCCAGCAATGTTGGAAGCCCATTGGATGCCCGGTGGCCGGCGTCGGAGTTGAGATGATCCTATCTGCTTCTGTGGCACATAACCTGTGTACGGATTCTCCTTTTCAAAGGGACAAGTCTGCGGCATTGAGTTTGCAGGCATCTTGGCCTTTCCGTGGTACTCTGGCGGCATCCCTCCGAATCGCAACACAATTTTGCAACCCAATAAAACAATTTGGGAGTACGGGGTACACGGTACCGGCGGTGTTATTGGTCGCAACCTGACGCGAGGAAGTGGTGAGGAGAGCTTTCCCTCGCCAGTGGAAGGGCGAAGACGCCCACGGCGGAGATGCTCACAGATCAACGAGCTCGGAGGGCCTGAAGCGTCGGGGGACACGAGAGTCGGCGGCTGGATCAGGATTTAGGGCACAACGAAGCTAGGACAATATGTTCAGGGATTGAATCGAGATCGGATCCGAATAGGGAGAGCAACCAAGGAAAAGAATAACTGAAATCCAGTTTTTGCGAAATCCTAACCCGAGTTGCCGCCGCGCGCCGGTCGCCTTTGCTACGCCGCGCTAGCTGGTCGATGGCCGGGTCGGTAGCAGGAGAATTGCGTGCGCGTGTTCCTTGATTAGGAGAATCCGCACACGTATAGTACATACACGTTCAGGAAATTAAGATTAATCCATCCATAAAAAAAGGAAATTAAGACTAATCCATCCATTAAAAAAGGAAATTAAGACTGAGTTGCAGACGGGTCACACAGGTCGGGCGTTCACAACTTCACATGCTAAAAAAAGTATGAGATGTTCTAACTTCGATCTCAAGTCAAACTTTTAAAAATGTAGTCAAATTTATAAAAAAAACCAACATCTATATTCTATAAATTTATTTTATTTTATTAAATCCGTAATGATACATGTCTTCATGATAAAATTGTTGGGTGCGGCTATTTCTCAGTCGTCTGGTTTTTAAGTAAAAGGCTTACTTGACGTATCAAAACCGTTGTATTAAGATCCGAGTGTTATTTCCACTCTCCTCTCTCTCACGTGTTATCGTTGGTTTTAAGATCTATAACGGACAGGCACGTAGACTGATCTCTAACTAAAAACCTGTGATTTCTTAAAAACCGATAATTATTTGATATTACATATGTTAGTACATTTTTCTATAAACTTTCTTAAAATTTAAGAAATTTGACTTACGACAAAATTTAAACATTTTGTATTTAGGAATAAAAACATTTAAACAGATAGCAAACCATCTAAATAAAAGCCAAATTATTTTCCATAGAGCACTGCCACATATAAGAAGTGGTAGGATCGCAGAGGCGCAAATATAGACAATTTTTGGTATATGGTTAATCTAGAAAATTATGGCGACGTGTAAACTAAAGCAAATCGGTGCACACAAATTAGACATGCGATACGGTACAAAGTCGTAGTAGGATGACATATCTATCTCGATTGCATGAACATTAAGAAAATCAGCTCAAGTCTAACAGAAAGATGAGTATAATATCTCGTTATTCCCAGTAAATTGTACCGTAAAAGATCTCCTTTTCTCATACTGTTTACGTAAAAGACCGCAGAGTTATTTGCCCCCTTCCACTTGCACATGTAGATGCTTAATTGCCTCTGATTTCGACACAAGATCGTCCGAGCGGAACGAAACCATCGGCGTCATGCATGTATATGCTCTGAAGTCGACGGAGCCAAAGCCCGGCTGATCCGTCAACAGCGAGCTGCGTGTGTTCTTTCGGAAGCATGCATTTGTCCGGCCGGCACCAGCCGCGGCGGTCCGTGCCTCGCGCCCCCACCGGCCCGCGGTGACGACACGCAAGTCTCTTGAGGCGCGCGAGAAGTTTTAATTTGTCGGTCCGCATCACGTACGCATCGACGTCTAGTCACGTACAGTATGCTCGGGTTGTCGCCGGCCCCTTTGTCAGCATCGGTTGCGTCAGCGTCCGTGTCAGGATGGTAGCGACTCGGCGTTCATTAGTTTGTTCCTTCTTCGTAGCGAGCAAGAATAATGGCGACATCTCCGGATCCGCGTTCCATAGAAAAGGCTAAAAGCTCGTCGAAAGGGTAAACAATGTACCAAACCACCTATCACTACCATAACAGCATTCACATACATCGAAATGTTTTTCTTTTGCTCTCGACCGATCTTTCTGTATGCATCTGATCTGCTATCTGCACGTCGTTGCATCATCTCAAATTCTCAGTATATATGTGTGGTTTAGGATTCAGGTAGGTGTACACACAACTTCACCAGATTTTTATTCAAAATATATATGAGCGCACCACAGTCTTTCTCGCAAGGAAAAAAAAAAAGCACACCACATGCAGTCTTACACGTAGTCCAGACTTCACAGAGCGGACCGACAAGTCAGCACTCACGGACGCAATAGCACACATCATACCAGATTACCAGTACAGTAGAAACGCAAACACGCCAACGTAGTTACGTACGTACACACAATATAGTGGAGTAGTAGTAGTAGTAGTACATGGTTCCCGATTCAGCGCCACTCGGGAGGCTAGCTAGCTTCATCGTCCATGACATCATCGGGCGGCTGGAACAACGTCTGATCAATCTCTGGCGACAGCGGCGGCTGGAACAGCATTTGATCAATTTGTCGCTCCAGCGGCGGCTGGAACTGCAGCATTTGATAAATCTCTGGCGGCAGTGGCGGCACTGCTGGTGGGCCGCCGCCGTACAGCTGCGTGAGGTGGGCCGAGACCTCGGGCACGTCGAGGGGCAGGTCGGCGGCCTGCCCGAGCATCCGCAGCTGGGAGTTCCGCAGCTGCAGCACCGCGTAGAGCTCGCGCGCGTGCGCCGCGCGCACCCGGTTCTCCTGCTGGAGCAGGCGGCACTGCTGCTGCCGGATGCCGGCGGCGGCCCGCATGGCCTCGTTCTCCAGCTTCAGGCGGCTCGCCTGCGCGGCCAGATCTTCCTCCCGCTGCTGCCTCTTCATTCTGGATCGCTGCGCCGACAGCCGGTTCGAGGTCATCCGGTTGCGGCGCCGCTCCTCCTCGGTGATCGCGCGGCGGCGTGGCGCCAGCGCCGGCCGCTGCCGCGGAACCATCGATCTCTAGTTCGCTCGTAGAGGAATGAATCGATGTCCGAGAAGCTAGTGACGGACTGACAGTGTACTTGTACCAACACACAGTAAAGGTGCAGAATAGATCGAGCTTGCTTGGAAGGAGGGAAACACACAAGATCACTACAAAGAGGAAACTAATACTTACTAATGTGGTTTTGGATCGAACAAAAACCAAGGTAGGCTTCTGTTCGATCGAATTCTTGTGAATCGTGGGGGCAGATCAGGAAATCACGTAGAGGAAGTAGAGGAGGACGATGGAGAGAGAGTGGAGGCAGCAGATGTGGTGTAGGCTAGGCGCCGGCGGCGTCGACATGGACGGTGCGGGTACCACTTCCGCTGAAGCTTGAAGGATGCGAATGATTAGGCTCTCAGGTAGGAAGGTGTATATATGGGCGATGGTCAGGAGGAGGGAGGAAGAAGAACCTACAGAGACTAGCCAGCCTTCATTTTACGTGCACTCTGTGCGGAACTGCGGACGCGCCGGCCAAATTCGCTTGTGCTGTTGCGTGTGCACCAACCAATTCGTAAACTATAATTACGCTCTTGTTGTCTTTGCTCAATTGGTTTCGAAATCAAGTGTCTAGCTGTCAGTGCTTCAGCAACATGTCGTGAAATTTCCAGATATGCCAAGGAAGTACGTACGCAACTTCCATGAACGAAACAAACCTGGGGTTTAATATCTCGGTATCTCCCCCCTCTGATGATGCTCACTGTTGATTTGGTGAGTTTTTGTTTCTTTAATTTGCCAGGGCTCGAGTCACCAGTTTGTTTTAAACTACAGTTAAATTGGAGGTGAGTGTCCCTCTGTCTGACCAAAAGTGCACCGGTGTTCTTTACTTCCCTGAAACTTAAAAATGGTGCACCAGGACGAACATAGGAGTACACAAGGTCATCAGCAGAATATGCAACTTGCTGCAGCTATACTTCAGTGTTACGGCATGTAGGCACAGCGTATAAGTTGAGAAAGAGTATTATACCGAGCGGTTTCTGTCGATGACTACTATGGAGGTATATGCATGGTCCGGCGCCGACGAAAAGTCGCTCAAGAATCTGGGAGTAATGAGCTCTCATACGTGTTCTGGGGTTAAAAAAATATGCGATGGCGATATCGAGATGTCCTGGCCTTTGCCGGGTGGCTGGGGTGACGAATAGTTTTTACCCCAAGGGCGATGCAAGCAATATAGTACATGTCGTGTTCGGCCAGTACTCAGCACGCACTAGGCAGGGGCAGGCTGTGCCGTGGCATGGCTGGTAACTGAGGGTTGGTAAATCAAATCAGTAAATTAATTAACGCACCTAGAGACATACGCATCCTTTAGTCCAAGATTGTGTGGTTTGTCGCATTTGTTGTACTTGGGCAAAAGATCAATCAGCAGGCGCCAGGTACTTTTGCGTATGTAAGCATGTTGATGCCTCCATTGTTCGATGATCTTTGCTTAGACCGAGTCAAAAGGAATTAAGATAAGGGGTGGGGCCCACGAACCAATGTTCGTGGCCTTATCCCAACGATACGCACCCTGATCGGGGTTGCCAAACCAATCGATGGTTCTGATCCCCTGTCATGCAGTGCTATATAAGAAAGGGGATCGGCAGCAGACGTTGACAGACTCTCGTTCTCGTTTTGCCCACGAAACCCCGAAACCCTAAACCCAAACCGATCTGGGAAGCACTGTCTACGACGGGAAGACCCGAGCTTTCTGCTCCCGTTCCGGGGCAGTGCAGGTGGCGACCTGAGGGAAGGTGGAGCTTCACCAGAACCCCTCCATCGACTACTTCCCCTACTTCCTCTACGGCGGCGCCACTGCTTCATCTCTCCACCGACTCCACGACAATGGCATCGTCCTCCATCGCACGTATGAACCTCCCTATTATCTCTACTGTTAGTGCTCTAATTAATTGCCGGTGCATGTTTAAGCTTAGCCTAATGAATCTTAAGTTCTAACATTGGTATCAGACGCCTAATCTGGTAATATTAGAGCCTATTTTTGTTCACCCGTTAATCCGATTAGGGTTAAGATTAATATTGCTTAATTACTTTCTGTCACTGCTAATCGCACTTGATTAAGGCCTAATTACGGTTAGATTTCCTAATCGGATTTTTGGCCGTGGGTTTTCATGGGTTCACTCACGCATAATTGTCGGCAAGAAATTAGAAGGAGGGGAAATGATTTGCAAAACCCTAGAAAAATTCCCCATTTTCCCCAAACCCTAGAACTCCAAATAAAAAATTTCGGGATTAAAATTTTGAACTAACCTAATGGATGGCGGCGTGGGGGTCTTGCATCTCCTCTCGCTGTCATCGCCTCCAAATGTAACGCCGGCCGCCATGAATGGGCCGCAGCGGCGCTTATCCTCCCCTCAGGGAGGAGCCGCATGGCATCACACCATGCGAGGGTGGGAACGCTCCATGGCGGCCGGTCTCGCCGCTCTCACGTCGCCGCCCTTTCGCCGCCTCCCGCACCTAACGCCGGCGCCGGCGCCGCCGCCACCGCACTGGGTTTTTTGCCGCCGAACGCGCGCGTCGCCTTCGGGCCACCGCCGTCTCGGGTGGTTCCTAAAAACGCGGGGGAGGAAACGGTCTGGGGCGGCTAGGGTTTGGGGAAATCCCTTTTTGTTGAGATCGCGGGCTGGGCTGAACCGTCGGATTAAATCGGACGGCTGCTATCCATGCGGGAATAAAGCTGGGCCTTCGGGCGCTTAACGGGCTGCTTTCGTGAACGGGCTTCGGCCCAAGTAAAAAAGGCCGTGCATTTATTTATTATCCGTTGCGCACGCGCGGGGAATCAAGTGGGCCGGGCCAGTTTCGGCCAAAAATGATGTTTTACTGTTTTTTCTTTAATTCCAGTGCATTTACCCAATAAGATGTTCCATTAAACATGTTTTGCACTGATAATTAATGGAAAATGGCCGAATTTTATTCTTGCTGACTATAGTTGGACACATAATTATTCTGAATGAGGTTGATCCAACGAGATACTTTATTTAGAATATTTAATTTGTTCCATGATGTTTACCTTTTAGGCATCAATTAATGATTAATTTTTAATGTATATTCCTGATGTCTAATTTGGTAAAATTTTGGCTCTAAAATTAACTCTAACCAACGTTGTTTTAACTTATGAGCTACCCCATTATGTTTGCTACAATTCTTTGTCTTTTTTGCCCAACGGTAATATGACTTAGAATTGTATACTCTTGCATGTTTATTAATCTACCAAGGTAAATTTTTAATCATGCAAATTAACTCATGATTTTCTTATGTTATAATTGACAGCCGCTACATTGATGCGTTATGACAACATTGAGGTGCTAACGGGGAGCAACTTCCAGAATTGGAAGTCCCATGTCGAAATGAGTTTGGAGGTCAATGGACTCGATTATGCTCTCAGGGAAGAGAAACCTAAGCCTCCAACTTCTGGAGTTGCTGGGTATGATGAACTTATGAAAGCTTATGAAATAAAGCTGGAGAAGTGGGACAATTCAAATCATGTAGCCTTCCTTGTTATGAAAACTTCAATCTTCCCTGATATCATCGGGGCTCTCCCCGACAATGGCACTGCTAAAGAATTTCTCAAAGCAGTTGAAGAACAATTCAAAAGTTCGAAAAAAGTATATTCTCGAGAGCTTCTTGGCGAGCTTCTTCAGAAGTATGTGATTGAAGGAAATGTAACAGGTCATATCTTGAGGATGGTGAATGCAACTTCGAAGCTTAAGACTTTGGAGTTTGTCCTTAATGAAAATATCCTAATCCTCCTGATATTAGAGTCTCTCCCTCCAGAATTTGATCAGTTCAAAATCAATTACAATTCCTTGAAAGAAAAATGGTCACTCGCGGAGATGACTCCTTGAGTTGTTGAGGAAGAATAAAGGATCATGAAACAGGCAAAGAACCAGGCTTTCCATGGTGGCTCTTCCAAGAGAAAGCATGACGGCCAGGCATCTTCCTCAAAGGCCCCAAAGAAGCAATTCACCCACAATGATACTCAGGCTGCCAGCACCTCTACTGGAGATGTGAAGAATACTTGCCATTTTTGCAAGGAGGCAGGCCATTTCCGGAAGAATTGCCTTGGATTCCTCAAGTGGATGATGAAGAGAGGTAATGATGAAGTTACTTTCGTTGATGAATCATTGTATGTTGATTTTTCTCGAAATACATGGTGGATTAACTCAGGTGCAACCGTTCACGTTGCAAACTCTTTGCAGGGATTAAGTTTGATCAGCACCATAAAGGCAAGAACAAGAAGCATTAAAGTCGCCAATGGGAAGGAAGCCGATGTTGAAATCGTGGGGACTCTCACATTGGAGCTGCACACCGGCTTTCATCTACATTTGAATAATGTCCTTTACGTACCTACATTGAGTAGGAATTTAATTTCAGTTTCTTGCTTAGACGATATTTCTATTGCATGTTTGTTTGGAAATCAACGATGCGTTATCAAACATTGTAACAATGACGTTGGCCTCGGTGTCAGATGAGGCAAATGATATATGTTAATGCTTAATTCTTTGGTTGATGTTTTAAATGTGAGTGACGTTAATGTTTTGAATGATGCATGTAATGCTGAGAAGAAATGGAAAAACACAAGTACTTCTTCGAAATTGTGGCATCGTCGCTTAGGCCACATTTCGAGGGGGAGAATGGAACGTCTTATTAAAAATGAAATACTTCTCCCATTAGACTTTTCAGATGCAGACAAGTGTATTGACTGCATTAAAGGAAAATATGCAAAAACGATTAAGAAGGGAGCTACAAGAGCCTCACGGGTCCTCGAATTAATTCATACTGACATATGCGGACCCTTAAATATTAAGTCTGTAGACGGGTTTGATTCATTCATCACATTCACGAACGATTTTTCCCGTTACGGATATATTTACCCCATACGCGAACGATCCGAAGCTTTGGACAAATTTAAGATATTTAAAGCCGAAGTTGAAAATCAATTGAACGAAAAGATCAAAGTTGTACGTTCTGATCATGGGGGAGAATATTATGGAAGCCACGCTCCTTATGGGCAAATTCCAGGACCTTTTGCAAAATTTCTAGCTGAAAATGGGATTGTTGCCCAATATTCTATGCCTGGTGAACATCAGCAAAATGGTGGCTGAGCGCCGCGATCCCACACTCATGGATATGGTGCGAAGTATGATCAGTCATGCAAGTTTGTCAGTTAGCCTATGAATGGAGGCTCTAAAGACAGCTGCGCACATATTAAATCTCGCTCCAACAAAGTCAGCACCAAACACACCTTATGAGATGTGGACGGGAAAGAAGCCGAGTTTAAACTATTTGCGTGTGTGGGGCTGCCCTGCAGAAGCAAGAATTTTCAATCCACAACTTAAGAAATTAGATCCAAAAATGATAAGTTGCCATTTTATTGGATACCCTCATAGGAGAAAGGGATACTGTTTTTATTGTCTGGGTCACACCACTAAATTTGTGGAGACCCGACAAGCGGTATTTTTTGAGGATAATGAAGTCACGGAAATGAGGGAAATTAATCTTGAGGAGAAACGGGTATGTGTCCCGTCCCAGGCCATCCAAGAGATTAATCTCCCGTTACGAAATATTAACGTGACACGAAATATTGAACCTGAGGTTCGTCGCTCAGGCGCTCAACCAAATGGAGATCCTGAAACAGAAGAATGTCCCCAGCCAACTGGAGACCAAGAAAATGAGGATCCTCAACCAGAAAATGATCCTCCACCATCACCTCCTGTGAGGAGATCACCGCGTGAAAGAAATAAGGCCATCCCAGATGATTATGTCACTTTTATGAGTGAGGATATAAATGATGTTGGAAAGGTGGAGGACCCATCCTCATATAAGGAAGCGATCACAAGCGAAAACTCGTCTAAGTGGGTAACTGCCATGGAGGACGAGTTGAAATCTATGGACACAAATAATGCTTGGGACTTAGTAGAAATTCCCAATGGAGCTAAAAGGGTAGGCTGCAAGTGGGTCTACAAAACTAAATATGACTCCAAAGGGCATGTCGAAAGATTTAAAGCAAGGCTTGTCGCAAAAGGGTTTACACAGCGAGAGGGAATCGATTACAACGAGACTTTTTCTCCTGTGTTATCCAAGGATTCTTTTAGAATCGTTATGGCATTAGTGGCTCATTATGATTTAGAGCTACATCAAATGGATTTTAAAACGGCATTCCTAAATGGCGATTTAAATGAAGATGTATACATGACCCAACCGGAAGGTTTTGTGGTGGAAGGGAAAGAACATTTAGCATGTCGTCTAAAGAAGTCGATTTATGGCTTGAAGCAAGCTTCAAGACAATGGTACCTCAAATTCGATGAAGTGATCCAAACTTTTGGTTTTACGGAAAATGTTGTGGACAACTGCATATACGTCAAATTTAAAGGCAGTCGCTTCACAATTTAGTTCTATATGTGGATGACATATTGTTGGCATGTAGCGATAAGGATATGCTATATGAAACCAAGAATTTTCTGTCATCTAATTTCGATATGAAAGATCTCGGTGAAGCCTCGTATGTCCTTGGCATTGAGATTCATCGAGATAGGTCTAAATGCACATTGGGACTATCACAGAAAGCATACTTTGAGAGGGTACTGAAGAAATACAATATGCACAAGTGCTCCTCCTCACCTGCTCCTGTAGTCAAGGGCGATAAGTTTGGGACATTTCAATGCCCCAGAAACCAAATTGAAGCTGATCAAATGAAGCATGTTCCTTACGCTTCAGCTGTCGAAAGCATTATGTATGCACAAGTCTGTACACGCCCTGACTTATCTTATGTTACCGGGATGCTTGGCAGATACCAATCGAATCCAGAACCAGACCACTAGAAGGCCGCAAAGAAAGTCTTGTGTTATATGCAAGGTACTAAAAATTACATGCTAACGTATCGAAAATCTGATAACCTAGAAGTTGTTGGTTATTCAGATGCTGATTTTGCCGGGTGTGTGGATAGTAAGAAATCCACGCCAAGATATATATTCACACTCGCTGGGGGAGCCATATCGTGGAAAAGCTCCAAGCAAACTTTGATTGCTTCATTTGTAGCATGTTATGAGGCCACTGGGCAGGCTGTATGGCTAAAGAATTTTATTCCCGGACTTAAAGTGGTAGACAACATTTCTAAACCACTGGTGTGGTACTGCGATAATGAACCCGCAGTTTTCTATACGAGTAACAACAAGTCAAGTGTTGCTGCCAAGCACATTGACATAAAGTATCATGCTGTGAAAGATAGAATCCAGGATCAAATCATTGATGTCAGGCATATCAGCACTACTCATATGCTTGCGGATCCGCTAACCAAGGGCTTACCACCCAGTATTTTTCGTGATCATGTTGCCGGCATGAGACTACTGGAAGCCGAATGATCCTGGAAATTTAAGGGACCAATAAAAGTAACCACTTCCAATAAGAAAAATGTTATCTTTTGAAACAGGCTGCTGTACTATAAGTATTGAGTTTCAAAGACATTTTATCGGTCATTGTAACACCTTACTTTGGTATGATATTCCTGTAGAAAGGTACGAATGTAAATAAGCCTAACAATCAAGGGGAGAATGTTGGTTGATCTTTGCTTAGACCGAGTCAGAAGGAATTAGGATAAGGGTGGGGCCCACGAACCAACGTTCGTGGCCTTATCCCAACGATACGCACCCTGATCGGGGGTGCCAAACCAATCGATGGTTCTGGTCCCCTATCGTGCAGTGCTATATAAGAAAGGGGATCGGCAACAGACGTTGACGGACTCTCGTTCTCGTTTTGCCCACGAAACCCTGAAACCCAAAACCCAAACCGATCTGAGAAGCACTATCTACAACGGGAAGACCCGAGCTTTCTGCTCCCGTTCCGGGGCAGTGCAGGTGGCGACCTGAGGGAAGGAGGAGCTTCACCAAAACCCCTCCATCGACTACTTCCTCTACGGCGACGCCACTGCTTCATCTCTCCACCGACTCCACGACAATGGCATCGTCCTCCATCGCACATATGAACCTCCCTATTATCTCTACTGTTAGTGCTCTAATTAATTGCCAGTGCATGTTTAAGCTTAGCATAATGAATCTTTAAGTTCTAGCATCCATATGTCCTTTGCGGCACCAGGTAGCTTTCTGCCGGTGCTAGCGGCATTGAAGCTTTGGAAATTCAATACGTGCGAGCATGTTGGAGCAAACGATGTTCTTTGTGGGGAGGGGAGGGTGCAGTGCATCTTGCTTACGATCCACCGAACTTTCTCTCTTGTTTTTGTGCCTGCAGACAGTATAAAAGTGGGCGGAGTATCTTCTTTCAGCTTTCCTCTCTACTTCGTTTTGGATCCAATAAAAGCAGAGCTGATTTGCGTGATATGGATATTCTTTTTATTTTTTATTTTGCACGACAAGTCAGGAACATTTGTTTTGACACACGTAAACATTTGTTCTGATTTGCGTGATATGGATATTCTTTTTTGAAAGACATGAATGTTTAGAAAATCATGGATTTTTTTATACTCATCAACACATATCTTGATTCTCAACATACTCTAGTCCCTCCGATTCATAAAAAGTGTTGCCCATTTTGCACTAAGTTAGCACGGAGTACAAATTTTGTACTAAGTGGACGACACTTTTTATGGATCGGAGGGAGTACATGAACATTTTTAATAAAACATAAAATATATTATGAAATGAGAAATTCATGAAGGTTTATTTTGATACACAAAAACATTTTTATCGAACACATGACTTTTTAAGGCACGTGAATATTTCTTTGAAAATGCATCAATATTAAAATACCCACTTTGTTCCTCTAAACAAGGCGTATAAGCCTATTTGCTAAGACCAAGGAAAGCACAAGCTTCTACTAATTAATCTCCTCGTCGAGAGCGCACTGCGGTTGGCTGCATGCAAAGCAAAGCTCTTAATTAACCATTGCTCATTGGATGCATGCTTGTCCAGCATTCAATACAACAGTATACGCCTTGTTCATAGGAACAGAGGGAGTAACTTATTACAGAATTTTAATTTTACAAAAAAAATCTTCATGATTCATTATCCCGTTTATCGTTCATAGAAAAATGCTCATCCTTATGCTCTTCGTGACAAAAATGTATTTTAACAAAATGTTATGACAGTAAGAAAAAATAAATTGGACAGCTAAAAGAAAACAGAGAAAATAATATTCAAGACCAAATTAGATTTTTTTTTACCACAAAACTCCTTTCATTAACTGTTAAATTACATCGCGTACGAGAAAAAGGTACAATGTGAGGAGGAGAATCCAGCCAGCTCGCCGACACCGAGGACTTAGCCAACTTCGCCAATTCATGCACCACTTGGTTTGCTTCACGTGGCACATGGTCGAAGGAAATCTCCATGAAATCCATGACGAGATCGATAAGTATAGCAAACGAATTGCATAACAGGGAATTCAGACTCATGACCTCTTGACCCGTAAACGAAGCCATGCTTTTCGTCAAAATCAATGTTTTTTATTTATTTGAGGTGAGTCAAAATCAGTTTTTTTTTTAGCGGCCCTATTTATTTTAGAACCGTCAGGAGTTTACTAATGGGCCAGACCACGCGAGCGTGAGATGCCCCGTGGGGTTTGTGGCAGGCGCATCGCTAGTTCGCAACGTTCTTCTCTGCCCCCTGAGGCCCTGAATCGAAGGGAGCGGCGTGGGCTCGCATTGCACACAAGCATGTAGCATGGGCCAAGGTGGTTGAGCCCAGCCAGGTGCCAGACCCATCAGCCATGGCTGGTGATCCTTCCGTGCTTGCGGCATGCACCGCACACCAGAAAAGGTCTGTAATGGATTTCCGAGTATTATTACACGCTTCTAGCAGTGCTCCTTTTTCTATAGTGCATATGTTGCGGCACTTCGCATTTGACGGCTTCCAAGCAATTAAGCAGGCGCTCCGGTAACGATGAGAAAAATACGTGGAAAAAGAATTTGAAAAACAAGCCAAAGGACGACAAAACAGAATAACATCGCAGGCCAGTGTGGCCGTCTACGTTGGCACGGCGGCCCTGAACGTGGGGTGCAACAGCCGGGCGAGCTCGCCGTCGTCCGCGTCCAGCGGCCCGCCGGTGTCATTCCCGACGCGCTGCACGGCGGTGCCGTTGAGCGACTCGTGCGCGAACCCGTAGAGCTTGAGGATCTGGTCGTCGGCGAAGTTGAACGCGCGCTCCATCCCGAGGCGGCACTTCTCCGCCGGGTAGCTGTCCACGTACCGGCGACACGGCTTGCACCCGACGAAGTGCGTGACGAGGGGCCACTTGCCCTCGCCGCGGCCTTTGCTCCGCATCTCCTCGTACCTGTCCACGATCCCCTCCCAGAAGCCGTTGAGGTCGTACGAGTTCTCGAAGAAGACCTTGTCGCCCCACCGCTCCCGCTGCGTCACCAGCAGGTACACGAGCGCCGACTGGTCGTCCGCCTCGAACGGCGGCCGGCCCGTGAGCTCCTTGGCGAAGAGCTCCCCGTACATGTCCCGCACGGGGCCTCGGGGCCCCATGGGCGCCAGCGCGTCCAGGAGGTCCAGCGACCACTGGCAGTTGCGGATGAGGAAGCTGCCGGTGTTGATCCCGACCCAGTGCTTCTCCTCGTACACCTTGGCCTCCCAGCCGTGGAGCACGAGGTTGTGCCCCGCGTACCGGTCCCAGGGGAGCTCGAAGAGAATGTCCGTGAACACCGCGTCGGAGTCCACCCACCAGAGGAACTCCGCCTCAGGGTGGGCCAGCATCATGGACCGCAGCAGCGGCAGCTTGGCCCAGAAGCCGGACATCTCGGGGTCCAGGAACGCCGTGTTGTAGAAGACGTCGAGGCCGTGGACGCGGCAGTAGTCCGCCTTGTTCTTGAACGCGCGCAGCAGCAGGTGGTCGCCGTCCTGGTCGGGGCACCGGGACGGGGCCGACCCGGTCACGAGCAGCACCCTGGGCCGGCCTGCGGGCGGCACGCGGGCCGGGAACTCCGGGTGCGCGGCGAGCCACGCGGACCGGCGCGCGTCGTAACCCAGGATGGTGCGGCCCAGCGAGTAGGGCGGGTCCGTCAGCTGCCGGGCCGGCGGGAGGCCCGCATCCTCGTCGCCGTCGTCGACGGTTGTCGCGGTGTTGTTGCCGGCTTCGGGAGGCGGTTGGGGAGATTCGGCGGCGGCGATGTGGATGGGGTTGCTGAACTGGACGCGGAGTGCGGGGAGAGTGAGGGAGGAGTTGGTCGGGCCGAGGATGAGGAACAGCGCGCCGGTGACGAGGAGGACGAAGGCGAGGGGGGTGATGGTGTTTGCCGGCCGGCAGTGGTAGTAGTAATGCTGGCAGCGGCCGGATCGCCGGTCGCTGGCCGGCTTGCGTTCCCCCATATTGCGCTGCGCTGCTATGATAGTAATATGCTGTGGTGAGCTCGCGGCCGGCGCTGAGTTCAACTTTGAGAGCTCGCAAACAAATGCTTCTGTTATGCTGTTCTTTAATTTGCGTTCGGTCGGCGTGCAGCGCAAATACTTCCGATTTTTGGGATAATAATTTAAAAAATACTGCTAGTACGAAACTAGAAAATACAGGTGCGACATTAGCGTCTGGATGTGATTCTGTGAACGATGTTTCGGAGACCTAACCCGGGTTACTTCAGGCGGACTCCGTTCCCTCGGGCCTCACCTGGCGGGCTGTCCTCAGCAAGTGTCAACGGCATTGACTGCACCATGTAAATTGTGTTGTCCTTCGATTCATTTATGAGTAAATTTCACAAAACCATACTTCTTGGAGGTAGTGTTTCATTGTATCACAGTTATCACTAATAGTTCTCACAGAACAACAGTTTTTTGGGACAGTCTGTCTCAGAAAACCCAGATCGGGTAGATTAGGACTTTTAATGGTATTTTTGACAGAATGGATCCACCTGCCATATGCCACCTCAGACGGGCCAACCTGTTTCGTTCCCACGTCAAACTCCATGGCGTACATGTCATGGGCGCCGCTGCTGCCACGGAAGAAGTCGGTCGGGTCCGGCAGTTGACATGGCAATGAAACGGGTCGTCCCATCCGACGTGGCATATGACAGGTGAGTCCCACATGTCAGAAATACCATCAAATGTCCTAATCTACCCAGTTTGGGTTCTCTAAGACAACCTGCACAAAAAAATGCCGTCATGTGAGACTGTTAGTGATAATTGTGGTCCGATGAAACCCTAACCCCAAAAAATAAATCTGGTTTGCGAAATTTACTCTTCATTTATAAAGATACATGGTGAGTTTTTGGCCAAGCAGTCGACCAGCTAAAGTTGTTAAATTACTTGGAAGTGGTGTATATAATCCGCACACATGAATGACTCTTACTAATTTTCTCCATGTTCTCTGACTATATTGGCTACTCTAAGATGTTTTAATTTAGCTAGTGATCCTTCATAATCACAACTAGAAATATTTAAGAGCAGAGAGGAAATAGAATTGCAGCCTTGCAGGACTTATAATTCATAGCTGCCATACTGAAGAGACCTGCCATCTTTTTTTTGAGGTGCCCTTTCTCATATCAACGATGGAATCACCTCTGCCGCAATGAATGACGGATGTGTTAGAATGTCAGTACAAGAATCCTCAAGGACAAATGTTAGGTTCAATGACCATCGCAAGAATGGAAAAGATTATTTAGGAAAAGATTGAGAGTGGACTGAACATGCTCGGGTGGTTTGGTTCCGTCCAGTTTCAGGATAAAGATCTAAACTTGCCGTTGATGTCCACATTTATCTGAATTTATTCTAAAATTTAATCGGTGTTATTTTTTAATGTCAGGTGGTTTAGTGTCAACAACGAGACGTCTATAGTGACTTTGTCAATCTCAAAATCTGACTACTCAGTCTCTCGGAACTTGTGTGTTTCATATGCGTGACTGTACATGCGAGTTTGTGAATGTCTACATATGTCTTTTTTTTAATAAAAAAAGGATTTTGAGAACATCAATCCAGAATTTTTATTGTCGGAAGCAAGTTTTGAAACATCAAATAGACATAGTTATGCATACGGCTAAAAGGAGATATTTTAGCGAGTGATTGGATCATTTGATGCCTTTTGTGTGTGTCTCTCTTTACTATTATGAACAAACTACAGTGAAGAGAAGAGATTTCAAGTATACTCCGTATGGTACAACATAACAACATATGGATGCGATGTAATTATCACTCTCAATCTTCACGTCGAGTCTCTGAGCTTACCCTTACTTTGTGACATTTCACCAGTGAGAAAGGGCTAGCTCAACCATGGGCCCACATGACAGCAGAAAGTAGCAGCGAAGAAACAAGAATTAGAGTACTAGACTAGACAATTTGCGCCAACGACAAGAGCGTCCAGATTCCAGAACTCAGAACTGGCCCTGTGAATGTGATCCATAGCCTTCTCACTAGGACTCCGTCTAAAATGCCAAGTAGCGTATGTTTCTCGCTGCCACTTTCCTATTTGCAGAAATCATCGTTCAAAAAATCGGCAGATACTTCGAGTCTTCGATCAAGAAGACCATTTCTCTCTTCGGTTTGGGCGTTCAGCATCTGGCAAACGTCAAGTGCTGCATTACACGTTCTTCTTCTTCAAGCTGGTAAACGATCAAAGTATGTATGGGGATCTGCGGAATCCGGCCTGAGTAGTAAAATAAATTTTTCTATAACAGTGGAAGTGAAGAAGATCCAAATCTCGGTGCACATTGGGGCTGGGAGCCTTTAATTGCCCATGTGCATTGACTCAATTTTCGTGCAGGATTGTTCTTCCCAGAGAATACGGTGCAGCTCTAGACATGGTGGCAAAGAGCTACAGAAACGGTGCATATACTACTCGCCACGCGCCATGTGATTCTCTTCTGAAAAACATAATCGATCCTTTGACCGTGGACCTTACATGACACCACACTTTGAAATTGTAGTACTCCTTCATACTTTCAACCACACAGTGACATTGGTACCGCCCACTGAAACTCTATGTTACATACCAATAGTTCACAGAATTCTGCAAAAAGGTGTATATATGATCTGATTGTGCGATGGATTTTTGCAGGGCACCCAACCAGACAGATTTTTTATATTCTTAAAAGGTGTGCAACATAATTTCCAAAGTTGTGCCATGTACATCAAACGATGAAGAGTCATCGTTGAAACAGACGGTTTCGCTAGCGGTTGTTTTGAATTGACTTCGTGGCGTCCGGCATTTTTTTCTCCCGAGAAGCGTTTTTGCGCAGCCAGGGCCAGTTCTCTGCTGTATGTGCTGTACGCTTCCTAACTTCAAGCACTGCTGGGTTAACGCATCAACAGAATGCAATAAGAAAGAGTTAAACCCATCCCATAAACCCAGGAAACAAGCAGTACAAGTACTCCGTACTTCACTGTAACACGATCTAAACGCTGAAAATAAGCAAACTACGTGCTGCAGCCCAGATGGCACCGGAGTCAATGTGGACTTATTACTGCTTCGCTGTTCCTTTCATTTTTTTACTCCATGGACTTGTGGCCTGTGGGGCTCCGTCTTGGGCAGATGGACTCCTCTAAGTACAAGATCTTAACAATGTTGGAGGCGGGCAACCAATGTTCTGGCAGCTGATCGTCTTGAGCACCAAGGTCTGCACCTTAATGCGTGTCCCCTTGTTAACAACGCAACTCTAATTTCACTCAATAACAAGGAGGCAAGCTTGGATGATTGTTTTCACGGAACAGCAAGAGCCGGGGGATTGAGAAGAGAGCAGAGGAGCCGCCGCCAGGATCGTGAATTCGTGATCCTTCTGGATGCCGGCCTCTGATGTCTTTTGTATTTGTAACCTCTTTGCAAGCAGGTCCCGGCACAAATGAACTCGACATCCGGCCCATAAACAGCTCCTAACAGGCTAGCCCAAGTGTAGTAGATACCAGGCCCATAAACAGCTCCTAACAGGCCCTCTGTGATCAAGCGGGTGGAACAATCTCATCCTCACGGGTTCTGTCTTCGCGAAACAAGTATTGACAGGCCCTGCTCTAAAGAACAGAAAACTATGGACAGGCCCCCCCAAAAAAAAGACATCGGTTGTTGCTGTAAAAATAAAATGATTTCAAACAAATGGATGGCATTGGCATCGATCGTGTTGAAAAGTTTTCCTAGCAGCCGCTCGGTCCGCAGCCTCATGACAAACCAGGGCAGCGTGCTTTCTTATTTTCCACCGCTAAGACGAGCGAATGGAAAACAGTCACTACGGCCCTCGACATGTACTCGGTGAAGCCTGACTACCTGACGGAAAAAAAGAGAAGGGTTTATCCGATCAACCAAGACAAAATTCGCGGACGGCTAAAATGTCAAGTCGGTGAAGCCAGCATTTGCTTGATCTTTCGGGGGAAAAATGTCAACCCCTTCTATGTATTTTGGCTAACTATAAGATTCCCTGATGACTAAGATAAGTGTGTGTGCGCTAGACCGCGAGTCCGCATACGCTACTAATTAATTAACACCAATTTGAAGTCAATCGTTTTGGCTGTCCACCAGCGAGCTGGAGCTATCAGCGTAAGACTAGAAGCCATTTGGCAGACAATACCCGATAGAAGCACGATCGCCGTTTGTATTTATCTCTGCATCGGCACACAACACATACACGGGATGCTAGCCAGACGTATGGCGGCACGGCAGGTCGTCTCTGCTGTTGCCTTTCCAATCTCGCCACCGGTCAATCGATCGGCCCGCCTGCCGGTTGTTGCGATATTAGGAGTGCATAATAACGCGAGTAGTATCCGTTTGGAAACCATCGAAATCTAATTTTTGATGGGATTTTATTTGGTTAAATTTGAATTTCTTGTTCAAAAATCATGTTTGTCTACCACTTGAATTTGTAAAGTGAGAGACAATTCCAGATAAATGATGCCTTTGGAGATGAATTGGGGTTAGTTATGGTGCAATTTCATGGAATTTGAGATTGAATTCCTGTGGCCAATTCCATGCCAACCAAACAAGTTCATTTCTTGAATTCAAAATGAATTTCATAATTCTAATCCCAAATGATGGGTGCTAAAAGAGCTGGTATAGTTTTTCAATTTACACACATGGAAATGATGTTTTCCGTATTATGACTCAATGCCTTCCTGATCCATCAATTAATTACAAATCAATCATATTACTTTCATGTCGCAACTAATCCAGAGAGCTTTCAACCAAAAATTGTCAATTATTTAAAACCGAATCCTAGTAATTCAATCTTATTTCAGTTATGTTGACAATTCCTGTCATTTCTTATATACTCCATCTGTATTAAATTTATAGCAAACAAATCGACATATATGGTGTCGAATCAACTATGAAAATATACTTCACAATAAATCTAATGATTATGATGTGAAACCATAGATGCTGATCAAATTTTAGAGGGTCAATTTTTTTATGGGTGGTTGATCAAATTTTAGAAACTTTGACCATCAACAAAAATTATACACACTACATTTTGAAACGGATGGAGTATTAGTTAAGTGTGTGCATTGCATGTGCACATTTACTAGTTGAGTATTTAGAATGAAGGTGCTTAGACGAGTGATTACGAAAATAAATCAAACATTTTCTTAAACACCGGTGCTTATTTTTTCAAAACATCTTGTGTTGTACATGCTATAAAGAAAATGGGTAGATAATGTTGAGGACTGGTGTTGTATTTTTTTTCCGCTAATTACTACAACCGGTAACCGTTGTTGGGTAAATTTTGGAGGCCCTAAATCCCTAATAATCTTTTTGGTTCCTAGTTCCGTCGTATATCCCGACGCTCCGCGCGCCATCGCCAGCAATTTCTTTCGCTGAGCCTGAACTCTCCCCATGCATGTTCCTTGGCTTCCGCGTGCTGGACAACGTGCCTGTGTGCATATTGGACAACGTGCGAGGCAGTCAGCAGACATGGTTACACGCTCAGGAACTGAAGAAGACCACCTCCACGAGCTAGGCTCATGCTAGAGATGAACTTTGCTAGAAGTCGCCGCCGCAAAAATTGTTTTCATCACGTACTGATAAGTCGTCGACTTGGCATAAATTGCAGGTAATGTATCCGGTGAAAACTCGCAAATCTGAAAACTTGCATTTAGGGTAACTCTAGCCACGCGACCCAAACGGACCGCATTTTGTGTCCATTTTGGTCGCGGGCCGGACGCAAATCATTTCCCTGTCTGGCCTTCGTCCGTTTGGGTCGGACCCCTCCCTAGCGCTGCGACCCATTTCAGGCGACTCATATTTGGCGTCTGAATTCAAACGCCTCCACTCTTCATGGGCCGACCCCTGTTTTTGGCCGCAAGCACGAATTGAGGCCAGTCGATGGCAACCAAGTTAACAAATTAATGTTCAGACCTCGCTGGCGGACATATAATCATAGTTCATTACATCAAAACGCAATCAAATTAGGCTCTCGATGGCGTTGCCAACTCTCCATCTTGTGTTGCCGCATTTCCATCCTGCGAGGCCGAGGCGCGTCGCGTTCTTGTATCATCTTCCTCTTGGCCTTGAACCAAGCTCGCGTCGCGGGGTCCAGGAGGCTCAAGTCCGCCGTCATGATCCTTGTCTCCTCGGCGAGCATCACGGCCTCAGCTGCCTTGGCTGTTTTCCTCGCGTTGGCCTCGTCGACCGTGATCTTCCTCTTCTGCACCTCGATGAACTCCTTCATTTGCTCCTCCTTCCTTTGTTGCCGCCAAACCGACATGAGCTTGCGCCATATTGCCGAAGAGAAGGATGGTCCGCAACGCTTCGTCCTATCGCTCCTTGGTGCGGACCTCTTCCGTGAGATGCCGCGAGATTTCCTCCTTCCGCTCCCGCTCTTTGGCGGCTGCGATGGCGGCAACACGCACGATCTTGCGCTGCCGCCGTTGGTCCCTCTTCCCAGACTCGATGGCCCTTCCCTCCAGGTCATCTCCTTCTTCGGCTTCTTGAGCCGAGCGGCGGGGGCGGGAAGGGTTGGGCCTGCGGTGGCGGCCTCTGGGAATGCTTCGGCGGCGGCGGCAGGAGCTGGGGCTGCGGAGGTGGTGGGAATATGGGCGGGAACATTTTGGAAAGCCATGGCGATGGCGCGCGGGAGCGGCAGTGGGGAAGAAGACGGGGGAATGAAATGGTTGCAGGGACCCAGGGGTTTGTGGAGGCGGACGAGCGGAGCTCCATTTCTCGTCCGCGCGTGATGCAAACTAGGCCTAGATTTGGGTTGGGAATGGGTCGCGCCGGACCAAAAAGCGGACGGTGGCGGAAATGCGTCGCCCCGTTGGACCGCGCATTTGGTCCGTTTCCACCGAAACGGACAGGTCCGGCCCAAATGGGTCGCGCCGCTAGAGTTGGCCTTAAAACCTTTGGATCCTGAATAGAGGGCCAAGATCTTAGGTGGGATTGCACACCGTCCACTTAAAGCACATTTTGCGAAACCCATTCTGTCTTAGCTAACGTGCCATGTGTGGCTTAGAAGTCCAACAAAGCGGATACCATGGTGGCCTCACGCACACCCATCGGTTATGGAAACGAGGTTCATTTCCCGACAGGCGAGACGATGCCAGAAAAACCTCCAACAATGTTGGGGATGTAGCCTCTCTGCGCCCTAGTCCAAGATTGGATCTCGTCCGGCCAAACCAGGTGGCTTTCATATAGCGCGGTGGTCATCCCTTTCGCGTTAATGCCAAACACCCATCTTATTTACACCCACCGTTTTGGCCACACATTTGGTCTTGCGTCTCTTCCTCTCCTAATTAATCTATTGTGCTTTAAAGTTAAACTAAAGGTGGGGATTAGCAGTGGGACAAGCTGACAACTTTAGCGTTCTAAAGCTTTACCTTTCGCGTTCTAATCAGTCCGCACACAAAACAGGGGCGCGAGAAGAACGCCACGGCTGCACACAGAACGCCGGACTCCATTGGAACCCCGTCTTCCCTTCAGTTCGAGAGTAGCAGCCCCACAGATTGGATTTGGCCGGTGATCTAGCAGGAAGCTGCAACACCATGGAATCAGCCCCAACCCTCGTGACCATCACAAGAACGCGAGCGCCGGCTGGCCGCCGCCGGGCCAGCAGACCCTAATACCCTATCGCCTGTTAATTTCCCGCTCGTATGGTTTCTTTCCTCCGTGCCGCACCAAGTGCCCTGGATGCAAACTTTTTCTTTTTTCGACTGTGGATGCAAACATTTTATTCCGTCGCATGATCAGCTTTTAAATTGTGCTTGAAAAACAACTGAAACTGAAACCTCATGAAGTTGGATTGGAGGATGGCCTGACACCTGGCTTCTATACTGCAACATTTATTACTGAAACTCTGCCAAAAGGAGTCTGCGGCGAACATTTTATTTTGCGTTGGATAGTCTCCTTTTAGAAGTTCTGGCAAAACCTGTGGGCTCACGGTGCTGTGGTGTGATCACGTTTTCAGGGTGGAGTAACATTTGGGAGCCCGGGTGCCGTTCGATTGGGTACCCTATTGGTCAATTCATCCAGCAGAAGTTTACCCTCCTGTCCACAGCTAGCAATGGCTTCCATATAAAAACACTGAAAACCAGCTAAAAGATAGCAGCAACAGCATTCGCTGGCAACGCGCAAAAATAGAAATCATTTACCATATAGCTAAAGTATCGTGCATGCCTTGTGGATTTGGAAGTGGATTATTAACTTCCGTCAGTTGGCTATGCGATTCAGGACCTGCGTGCCTTCCGTTTCTACTACACGTGTACAGCTCACACGCATACTCGAGCATGACCGGTGCAGTATATTCTGTGGGCAGGCATTCGCAAAGACCCCCCAAGTCCAACCGGCGCCGGTCGCCGTCGCGCGCCCTAAACAACCAAAATTCCAAACCCGGCCGGCCCAGTCTCATCCATGGCCGCTCTAATTTAACTAGCTAAGAGCCTAAGGAGTGGTGCTCTGCAGCGTCATAGTCGCTCATATATACAAGCACGTACAGGCTGGGTGCAGCCGGCGTCGCGCGTGCATGTCTCTTCCGTCGTCGGCGATGGCGGAAGGACACGCCGGCGGGCAGCAAGCGGCGGCTGACCGGCGAACCAAGCAGAACCCGCTGTTCGCGGTCCCGATCATCCCGGTCGTCCTGTTCATCGTGGCGCCGTGCGCGCTCTTCTTGTTCACGTCCGACCTGGCGACGCTCCCACGCATCCGCATCGAGTACGCCGCCAGCCGGAACGATGCCGCTCCCGCCGCGCCCACGCCGCCACCGGCGGCTCCAGTCGCTGCCCCTGCGGTGGTCATTTCAAGAATCGAGGAGAAGCCGCGGGAGGAGGGGCAAGAGCAACGGTTGCCGCCGCTGCGGCAGCTGACCGACCGGCCGTACTCGCTGGGCCCGTCCGTGCCGGGCTACGACGCGCGCAGAGCGGAGTGGCTGGCCGCGCACCCGGGGTTCCCGGCTTCCGTCGCGCAGGGCCGGCCGCGGGTGCTGGTGGTCACCGGGTCGGCGCCACGCGCGTGCAAGGACCCCACGGGGGACCATTTACTCCTCCGCGCGTTCAAGAACAAGGTGGACTACTGCCGCGTCCACGGCTTCGACGTCTTCTACAGCAACGCGGTGCTGGACGGCGAGATGTCCGGGTTCTGGACAAAGCTGCCCTTGCTGCGGTCCCTCATGGTGGCGCACCCGGAGACGGAGCTCCTCTGGTGGGTGGACTCGGACGTCATCTTCACCGACATGCTGTTCGAGCCGCCCTGGGAGAAATACGCGGGCCACAACCTGGTGCTCCACGGCTGGGACGAGGCCGTGTACGGCTTCAAGGACTGGCTCGGCGTCAACGCCGGCAGCTTCGTGATCCGGAACTGCCAGTGGTCGCTCGACCTGCTGGACGCCTGGGCGCGCATGGGGCCCCGCGGGCCCGTGCGCGACAAGTACGGGAAGATCTTCGGCGACGCGCTCTCCAACCGGGGAGCCTACGAGGCCGACGACCAGTCGGCGATCGTGTACCTGCTGGTGACGGAGCGGGCGAAGTGGGGCGACAAGGTGTTCCTGGAGAGCTCCTACCTCCTGCACGGATTCTGGGTGAGCATCGTGGACAAGTACGAGGAGATGCGGAGCAAAGGGCGGCCGGGGCTCGGCGACGAACGGTGGCCGCTCGTCACGCACTTCGTCGGGTGCAAGCCGTGCAGCGGGGAAGGCGCCACCTACGAGGCCGCGAGGTGCCGGCGCGGGATGGAGCGCGCACTCAATTTCGCCGACGACCAGATACTCAAGCTCTACGGGTTCCAGCACGAGTCGCTCAACACCACGGCCGTGCGGCGTGTCAGGAATGAGGCCGGCCGGCCGTTGGACGCGGACGACGAGGAGATCGGCCGGCTCTTGCACCCACCGTTCAGGGCCGCCAAGCACTTGTGATCAAGCAGGATTTTTGAGGTAGCTTGGACCAAAACGTGCGAACATATCGGGCCCTGTTGCAGACAAAATTTTCTGCATGTATGTAAACACCAATCATGCGCTTCAGTTGTGAAATGTGAGGTCATGTTTTTCCTTTTTTGACAGCAAAATGTGAGGTCATGTTTTTCCTTTTTTGACACCAAAATGTGAGGCCATGTTAGTAACCCTCTCATTACCGAAAAATATGTTAATGACATCAAAATGATCTGAGCTTTATTCAGACGTGCCAGAACGTATACTGATTTACTGATACATACTACGAAGTACAAGCAAATGTTGCACACCGCTGTGACATATTTGCCTCCGCAACTCTGAACAAGATGTCAAGTGCAATAAGCAAAAACGTGCACCTTATCCTAGACTTGGTGAACCTGACAAATCAAAATTTATTTGATGTCAGATCACTAGCAAAACCTCCTTGCAATTGTAAGTACTAAATTTACAGGAAAAATGACTACAGTGTGATAGTTATTTCCTTATGAAGAACATTTATAGATTGCCTAGCTCAATCTAGCAGGTGTTTATTACAATGAGGTGCCAGATTGACATGAGGTGATGTATCTGTCACCATTGGCAACAACAACATACCTTCTCTAATTAAATATAGGCAAACAATCAAGCATATTTCCATTACATTACCTTCTCTCTAGCTACAAAGGTAGACTATAACATTCGTTCTGGGAAACTTGCTCTGATGTTTCATTTGAAAACTAGTCCGTACCTTTCACCAATTGAGATCTGTGTTGTATTTGTCAGTGTAGTAAAAAGAGAAGCATCTCTCTTGCAATCACTTGGACACTGTACGTTAATGCTAATGATAAATGGTAACCATGATTTGTGGTCAGACATTTCCATCATCTTTATCCAATGATGATGACAAAAAGTTGAAGATGAAATCATCTAGGTCGCCTTCCAGGACTGAATCAGGATCAGACACTTCATAGTTAGTCCTGAGATCTTTGACCATACGGTATGGCTACAAAAAGGAAGATATATCAGTCATGTCTGAAGGACTATACAAGTACAAACATCAATACGTTATGGACTTATGACTTCTACATTCAGGAACATCTATCCGCACCCTAGCTCATTTCAGTATTTGAATAGCCAAGCATTCTAGAAGGTTTGCCTCTTTTTTGTTTTGAAACTTCACTATAAATATTAATGCCAGAAACTAGAAATAAAAACATGTACTGAATGCTCCAGTGCATAGTTACTAATGTGCAGCTTCTTTCTTGATTCTCAAACAACAGCATATGAGGATGTGAACAACATAAATAGGCTGATGAATGCAATGGACTAGCTGAAAAGAAACATCAAGTCAGATCATAGATAATGCAATGAGAAGTCGTAACCTTTCCTTGACAACATGGCAAAATATCAGGTGAAAACCACAGTTTCGGTGCAAACTGTGCAAACTCCATAGAAACCATGTTTAGAAGTTTCAAAAAATTCCAACAAAAATACAGTGTGTTAGGTGTGATGTTCTACAATCCTGAAAATTTCAATTTCAATTTGTTTTGGGAGAAACAAAAACAGTGTCAAACAGTGAAGTATCACTGTTCATGCTGAACTTGTTTTTTTCCTGCCACTAAATGAAATTGAATTTAGATTTGAAATTTAACACATATATAAAACATCGCTTCTTTAACATATGCAATTTTTCAAGAATCTTTTTAACTTTTTAAGATGGTTTTCACGGAGTTTTCACCGGATACGCCGCCTCTAGCTTAACCTTATTCTGTTATTCAATCTCAAAAGAAGGAAGCCTCACATGGAGCACATAAGATCTTATTTGGTTGCCCCAGCTTATTTCAGAGAGAGATTGTGTGTGCTCTGCATTCATCTGTGCTTGACGGGTAATCTCAAGCTGATCGAGCCTAGATTGGAGCACTGCCATTGCTGATGCCTTATTCATATGTTGTGATCTG
The DNA here is from genome assembly GCF_000005505.3 of Brachypodium distachyon. Taxonomy (NCBI): domain Eukaryota; kingdom Viridiplantae; phylum Streptophyta; class Magnoliopsida; order Poales; family Poaceae; genus Brachypodium; species Brachypodium distachyon. The sequence goes on from NC_016131.3 coordinate 63,975,796, forward strand.
CATATTTAGTACGAATTAGTACACATATGTTATACTCATGAAAACAAAGAAAAGCCAAAAAAGGATGTTTCAGTTTGATCAAGAATCTGGATTCTGGATCATTACTTCGCTAGTAAAAATCCAATTGCGTACCAGTTGACAGGGAACGAAAAAACACAGCTAGGTTATGCTCGAGAGATTAACTACTTGAATTATAAACGCATCAAAATTACCTCTCATTTTGACAAGTTGCCGTTGTACCAGTTGGGATGTGCACAATTCTAACAGCACTTTCTGTTGTGTTGGCATGCTGGCCACCAGGTCCACCAGAACGAAAGCGTTCTATCCGAAGATCTGAATCGTTTATCTGGTATCTGCTAGAGGCATCACCAAGAATAGGTATTACAGCCACAGCAGCAAAGGAAGTGTGCCGCCGCTTTCCACTGTCGAATGGAGAAATCCGCACTAATCTATGAACTCCTATTTCCGATTTGGCATATCCAAATGCATAGTCACCATCAACTTTGATAGTAGCCCTCTGGAATAGCAGGGGAATCAGTATGAGAGTAACAATTTTGCTAAAAATCATCATCGCATCAAAAGCTAAAGAAAGTAAAAACGAATAGTAACTTCATGTCCACATGGGATCATTCATATTGTGATCTTCTCTACATAAGTGTATAATGGCGCTAATACTGTATAAAGTAGTGAATTGACTGGATTCAGCAATGGCTTGCTGGAGAAAAAAACAAGTACCTTGATTCCTGCTACTTCACCAGGCATTTCTTCTACTACAGTGACTGCGTATCCACGTCGTTGAGCCCATGATCTATACATGTTCATAACCATGGCAGCCCAATCCATGCTCTCAATGCCTCCGGCTCCTGCTTGAACCTGGTTGTGACATTGTTGACAGTGACAATAATAACATCACTATAAAGCATAAAAGAAACATTATAGTTCCAATATTGTAGGAAACTGTACAAGAATTAATGAGTGAGCACTTTGACTAGATAGTACAACAAATATACCTCAATGAAACAAGGGTAAGAGTCATTGTCTCCAGAAAGCAACGCATTGAGTTCTTTCTCCTTTGCATTTCTTCTCATATCGGCTAATGCTCTCATGGATTCCTGCACAGGACGGTTTGCACCATAAAGGGTTCCAGCAAAGATGTGAAACTATGTTTGGAGCTCTATATAATGCAATTATGTAAAAGAAGAGATGTATTCACCGTTTCGAGTTCATTATCACCCTCTTCGCGTGCAAGCCTCAACATGTCGATGTGCTCCATCAATTCCTGCTCGAATTGGTTCACTGACTTAATCTTGCCCATGAGCTCGCCTTGCTCACGGCTAACCTTCCCAGCGAAAACTGGATCCTCCCAGAGATCTGGCCTCTCCAATACCACAGCTAATTGCTTCGATCTCTCCAGTAACCATTTCCACTGCACAAATCAAAACCCAGTTGAAGAACCTTACAGAGATAAGTCACCCAACACGCACACCAACACCTGATCCTACGCCATTCCAGCGGCGGCTGTGCAAAAAAATTCGCTTGAACAGACATCCTTGCACGTGCGCACACACATACGCATGCACCTGCGAACGCACGTTAAGTGTTTGTTGATATGCCTGAGAGGAACAAGCACCTGAGATGCGCATCCCAACCCAACAAATGAACAGTCCTCGGCGCTTGACCTCATAAACATATGGAAAACATGGGAGCATTGAATCGTACAAACATTGGACCTTGAGGCGCTTCTTGATAAGCTTGATGGACTGTGCGACGGCGGCGGCGTGGCTGCGCCAGTCGCTCTCGGCCTCGGCGAGGATCGTCCACCCCTTGTCGGCGATCGCGTCTACCGTCATACCGTCAGCGGTCCTCGGCGCCTCCACCACCGGCGCCGGGGAAGAGAACCACCGAGCCGGCTCGCGAAGGGGGCATGATCTGGCGGTAGCAGGAAGGCCGTGAGTGGGCCCCAGAAGGGAGGACATGGCAGTGCCATGGGGGAGGATATGGTGGGTAGGGTTCGGGGCCCTGGAGCGGAGGTGGGAGAGGAGGACCGCGGCCGTTGATCTGGTTAGGAGGCGGGAAGCCATTCCCGTCTGCTCCGACGCTGGCTGCGGGGAGGACTGCACAAGAAGTAGTACGGTGTACGGAGTAGTTCGTGTCTCGTTGGATGAGCCGGCATAACAGAAGACGTTTTGCCGTGTGGAAGGCGCCTCCAGCGTATTTGCTATTGAACAGAACGCGTTTTTGTTGTGTGGAAGGCGCCTACATCGTGTTTGCACCGTCAGTCGCTTGTTTTATCAGTTTAGCAATAAGGGCATCCGCAAAGGTCAGCTCTTCGTGGACTCTTATTTAAAATTTGCTGATGTGGAGGAAAAAGAAATAAGAGAGGAAAGGTAACTGACTTTCGTGAAGAGTTAGATTCTTAAGGAAATAATCGACGAAGAGTCAGCGAAGAGTGAGCTAAGAGTCGACCTTTTAACCATTGTACAACATCGCATTTAATGCTAACAAATCATGTACTCCCTCCGCTTAACAAAAGATGTCTTAACTTTTACTAAATTTGAATGCATCTATACCTAAGTCATGTCTAGATACCAGGACCGGGCAGGTAAAATCGAAGGCCCCGTGCGAAACCGTAAACTGGGCCTCCTTCGCTTGAAAATTGTGTTCTCTTTATTTATTTATTTATTTATTTTCATTTTTGGGCACCAAATTTATGCTTTCTAACATGCATAACTGATTAATTGATTAGCGGAATCAAAACTTAAAACACTAGATACAAAAGATCAATAAAACAAAATTAGAGGAATCCAGATCAAGAATTTATTGATTAATTTTTGATTAGGCGAAAAATTAAGCGGATTGCCGCATTAACCTGTGTGGCTGTGTCCTGGTCGAATTGCTGTTGCTGCTGCGCTACAGCTCCAAGACTCTGGCGAGACGAGTTCACGAGAAAACGGGCGTCGGCGGTTGGGATTGGGCGAGGGCGATCGAGTCCTGCGCGATGGAAGAAGAAGCATCTGGCTCATCCTTTCGGGTCCTGTTTGGCTGATTTACTGATTCCCGAAATCTCTGAGACTCTAAACTTCCAGGACAAAACGACAAGTAGGTAAAGTGCTGGCTGCTAGTGCTGGAGTCACGCAAGGGCTTGGAGAAGACGAGTCGCTCGCTGCTCGACCAGTCGGCTTGCTGATAAGCAAGACGATTAAGACCTAATGTGCTGGCAAAGCACATACTCCCTCACGCTGCATACCATGAAATTTTGGGGGGGCTCCAAATTTGGGGCCCTGTTCCACGGCACAGGCCGCACTCCCGTCCGCCCGGGCCTGCTAGATACATTCAAATTTTGACAAACTTAAAACATTTTTTGTTGAACGGAGAGAGTAGAGTCATTTCACAAGTTCACAAGTCATTGCACGTGTTTTATCGTTGATTCTAGATGACGTGGCTGACTCGTAATCGACTCTTATTTGAAATTTGCTTATGCGGATGAAAGAGAAATATGAGTCAACCTATCTACCATTTTAAATCATCACATTTAATGTAATAAAATCATTTATAGTAAGTGTCAAGTCTAAACACACAACCTATTACACACGTTATTTTGTCACCGAGTCTAGATGACGTGGAGAGTCGACTATACAATTGTGGATGTCCTAACAGTCTTGGCAACAATATGCACAGATATGTGGTAAGCAAGGGAAGCTATGAGACAAGCATTCAGTAATATAGACAGCCCCTCTCTTTCATCCATCTAACTTTTTTTGCCATTTTATCCTCAAGAATGCGCCAATTAGCAACAACAAGCTTGTCAGTGCTTACAAGCATCCCTGGATACTTTAATAGGCCAGTGTGCCAATTGACAATTGAACATCACGACACAACATTGGGTTTTAGTTGCATCAGGTAAAATCATCAGGATTTCACAAAAGAAAATGAGGAAATTCATATATTAGAATCCCATTGGAATTTTGTAGCAATGTCAGGTAATTGAAATTCTATAGGACCTACGAGAGCCTTAGGATTGTAGCGATGAACATATAGATTCATGTACGTAACTTTTTTTTCCTCCATATGTTGGAGCATTCTAAGCATGAGCTTCAAAATAATGTCAAAATTCCTTTGAGAAGTCCAAGGCAATCTCCAATCAAGATGCAAGTTCCTGCTAAAAGTTGGTGTGGCATCCAAACAACAACTTTGTAAAATTCCTATAGAAATTCACAAAATATGACGCAATTTCAGCATTGTTTTCTTCTTTTATTTGTAAGCATTGTCAACAGGAAATCCATTTTTTTTTATCCAAACTACGGCGGACCGAGGCCAGCCTGCACAACTGTATTAAAAAAACGCTGAACTTTACAAGAAGTGGTAGTCGAATTTACATGGGGATGGGGATTACAGTCTAGAGGCAAGGTGGGACATCATGATTGCCGAGTCGTTTAGAAGAGCTTTACGGGAAGCCGAGTTGCATCCGGAGGATCAAAGAACCAGGTCGGAAGCACAGCGCGTGATGACTTCATGGGGTTCCTTAGTAGAGCCATTGAAAACCATGGCATTCCTTCGTTTCTAAATATTCCAAAGCACAGCTATTATAATTGTGGAGTTGACGTTGTCGGAGTGGAAGTGGGTCGCGAGGTCGGCCAAACAGGAAATCCATCGTGTTAGTTTCAAGCAGGAACCTCTCTACCTCTTTCGTTTTCGCTTGCTTTTCACTGCGTGTTTTATACATATGCTCCCTCCGTCTCACATCAAGTGACTCAAATTTATCTAAATATGAACGTATTTATATAAAAAATATGTCTACGTACACCTAGGAAGTCATATAAAAAATATGTCTACGTACACCTAATATAAAGTCTCATAATGAGACGGAAAGAGTATTTGTTTGTCTCCCTTCTACCAGTTTTTTTTTCACGGAGACGCAAGACAGAACAGAACAGGAGAAAGGCGAGAGAGAAGAAATACACTTTACTTGACCATAGCACTGGCATCGAATCTTCTGATAAACCTCTTTTCTCCTTCCAAAAAAAAAAGACAAACCTCTTTTCCAAAGACCCCTTCACATCAAATTCACCCCAGCGTCCCTCAAAAAGTTCAAACACAACATTAAGAAGGGCGCCTTTTCTGTATTAATGCAGTATACATGCACCCAAGGCCGGGGCATAAGGCATTCATCTTCCTTCTACTTTGTGATAAAATAGTGGTAGCCGGTAAATCCGGGATCAGAAGCTTGCGGCTGCTGGCCACATTCCGAACTTCCACAAATAAAGTTGCCACGTAAATGAATTCGTATAAAAAGATCGCTGAGCAAAATACGTGACATAGCATTTGGGCTATAGAGGCGAAGCGTACTTGTACGATTACAGTAATTATTATTGGAAGTGGCTACACGGAGAATGGAACACTGACATTGACACTGCATCAGCTAGACCTAAATCAGTTCCATCAGTCGCCGGGCCATCGCCAGGTGGCTCAAAGTATATCCGAGAGCACGTTGGCGGCCGCGGACAGCGCGGCGCCGGTGATGGCGCACTGGACGATCTGCTCGTGAGAGGCGTTCTCCGAGGTCAGCGCGACCGCCGCGCCGGTCACGGCGCCGGCCACCGCGCTGTTCTTCCAGTCGTGTGTCCCGCGCACCTCTTTGAGGCCGTAGGTCAGGCCAGAGTGCATCCCAGCGGCAAGCCCTGCACGCATCAAGTCAGACCAGAACGTCGACAATGATGTAACTGCAAATTTGGAGGCAATGTAGTAACAGCAGAACGTGCTACGTGACGGGATTTCTGGAAGTGAAGTATTTACCCCACTGGAACGACTCTTTGCTCACGCTTTTCACCTGAGGAGAAGCAAAGTAAAATGATCAGAAACGAACTAGGAATCGTACGCAGCCTGGCAGCACTGCCAGAACGGTTTTCTTTAGAAATTGGTTTGGCTTTGCATACCATGTCCTCGGCTGACTTGCTGTTGTTCGTCCCTGCTTTTCCATCAGAAAAAAGGACTCATGAACCAATTTCAAGTCTGAACCCAGTATGAATCAAAAGACATTGATTTCCATGGTACTAGTGTTGCTTACCTTTGATGTCCCCGAACGTTCGTTTCCTGGTGCCGGTGGCGTCCGACACCGCCCCGGTGCCCCCCGACTCACCTGCAGCAGCAGCACAGCAAAGCAAAGCAAAACAGAGTGAGCTAGCCGTACTAGTCTTTCAGTTTAGTTTAGCTTTTTTTTTTTTTTTGAAGGGAACTAGTCATTCAGTAAACCGAAGAACTTCTCTATATTATATGGGTCTCACTATGGCTCAGTCGATTGAGAATTCTAATTTCTCAGTCGACCGGCCTAACTAGCTTGATTTAATGATTCTGTTAATTACAGATGGGTGTTGTACACAAAGCAAGCAAACCTTCTTGTGATTGTTGATAAGTACGTAGTAGCAACGGACTTTCCTTGGTACACTGACCAAGCAGGTTAATCACAATAAAAATTGGCCTTGAGCTTTACTCCCTCCTTTTGGGTTTATAAGACCTACTCGAAATTTTATGCCAAACTTTGACCAAAAATTACATTTAATATGAGGTTATTGCGGCACAAAAGATATATTGTTGAATAACATTGGAAACTCTTTCTAATGTTATAACTTCAGATACATATACTAAATATAATTTGAATAATTGTTGGTCAAAGTATGGCAAAAAATTCAATAGAAGCCATATAAGCCCAAGCGGAGGGAGTAGTACTTTGCTTGTCAAACCAATGCTTCTGCTGGAAAAAAACTGACCGTTCCGGACCAAAACATAACACATGCAAGCCAAACCAAACGTTGCATCGCTCTGACAATTTCTTTGAAAAAGGAGAAAGGAAAAAAAGCCAATAAAAAGAACAACAATCACATTTTAAAAATCTGCACTGAAAGTTTTAAAAAATTGCATGAATTTTTAAACATTGCATGTGAATTTTTAAAAATTGCACTGAAATTTTATATGCAATTTTCTTAGGCTGAAACCATCCATTGCGCATTTTTAAAAAGAAGAAATGTAGGCATCCCTTAGCATCCTCCTAAAATGGGCCTCCCATGACCAAAAAAACCGTAGACCGAGCCCACACCATAAATCTAGGCAAAACCCAACTAAGGTTGAAAAAAACATAGTTGCAACCGCTTGCAACGGAGAATATTACGGTGTGGCTGCAAAAATTGCAGCTGCAATATGCATGCAACCGAGAAAATTGCAGTCGCAGCCATACTGCTATTTTGCGGTAGTGTTGTATAAATAAACTGAGTTGCAGTTGCAAAAGTCAGCAGACAAATTCCGATTGTAATTTATGAAAAGACACTAAGTTGCAACTGCAAAAAAAATTTACAAAAATTAAACTTCAAATTATTAAACTAGGTTCCAGTTGCAAGAAGTGCAATGAACAAAAGGCTTTGAAGGAGAAGGAAGAAAACTTAAATTCCATAAAAGAGTACTGCCATAAAAATATTAACAAGATAATACAAGTAAGAAAGCACCAAAGGATTTTAAAATATCAAGTGATTTTAAAAAGAGAAGAAGACGAGAGTAACAGAACAAGACAAGAAATATATATATTTCATGGAGCCCACTTTGCCGTGTCCACGCTCCACACGAACAAAAAGAGCAAATAAAAAAAGCCCATAAATACACGGTAGAAAATAGACCCACGGTCTAATCAGGAGCCAGCCCACAAAACGTCCCAGACCAGGCCCAACCTCCTCACGTGGCATGCTCGGACAGAAAGATCGTTAGCCTATTCTCACAGTGATACAACGCAAACAAGTTGCAAGAAAATCATGCACAGATCTCAACGTCCAAAATCGGTGGCTCATACAATCGAGCTATTTTTCAGACGACTGAACAGCAAAACTGATAATACTAAGTGTAAAATTAAATTGCATGTCAAACACTCGAAGCAAGGTCAAGAAAAAATTAGAAAATAATCCACCAATTTTCTAAAAGAACAAACAAAACACATGGGCCCACTGAAACAAAACACACACAGCCCCACACGGCCACACCCACACGGTGCCTGGTCCAAGAATAATGCTCAGCCCCTAGCTTGTCCGTGAAAGAAAAAAAAAAAGCCGCACACAAATCTTAGCACAGCATGGGACGGCTAGCAGGTCGACTGAGAAATCATTTTTCTCAGTCGCCTGAGGACTAGCAATTCCGATATTGTAAGGGCATTAGCATGAATTGCTTTAGTACCTTCGACGGCCATAAAGTAGGAGTCCCGTGTGACGGCCTGGATCGCGCCGATCTGTATACCATTGCAGGAGATCAACCAAATGACACATGGTTGACGTCTTCAACAAATCACGCATGATACGATACATAGTACTAGAGGCACATAGCGGAATGGAAGCCGAGAGAGGTGAGGCGTGCGAACGTACCCCGGCAGCCTTGGCGAAGCTGTCGGCAACGCGGTTGAGGAGGGGATGGCCGAGGTCGAGCATCCAGTTCTTCTCCAGGCCACGCACCTCGTCCACGAACTTGCGTGCCTCGTGGGTGCTCATCTTTGCTCCTCCTTCTCTCCTGTTCTAGCTAAAGCTATGGTGATCTTGAGAAATATACTTGGTGCAAGCTACAGCAGCAGTGTTTAGTACGGACAGAACGATAAGTACGGCAAGGGGAAACACGAGCAAGCTGCAAGTGTAGTCCAACTTTGAAGGCCGAGAGGCAGCAGCAGTCGCCCGCGGAACAGATAGACGAGGAAACGACCAGAACCTGACAACAGATGAACAGCACGACACGTACGCCAGCACCACGGACGCGTGGCGACGCTCGGGGTTACTCGTGGCACTCTTCTGGAACATGCGCTAGTGGTTCGAGAGATCCACGAAATCGTTCTGACCTGTTTTTCCAGCACCGACAGGAGTAGTAGTGTGTTTGTATGAGAAATAACTCTATCGCTTTGGAGTTCGAGAGAGGGGTACACGATAAATCATAAATGGACCGCTAAAATTGGCATGTTCAGTGTTCACGACTTCACTGTAGTGGGTGGTAACATACTAACATTGAAGGGGAATTGAATCCTGCTGAACTTTTATGAAACGCAAGACACGTCTTGATAGTACACTGCGTCTGCTCTTTTTTGTTTTTTGACTGATTTTGAGCAAGTAGAGTCATGGAAAAAAAGAGAGCACATTCTGTTCAATACAATACAATGTCTTACAAAAAACGTTGCATGGACCACTCCAGTCATCAAATGAAGCAACGGGCTGTCATCGATAAAGAAAGTTGCTAACATTTTGATCTACCTCCAAATACTAAAGCCATACAAGATTTCCGGAGTTTATTTCTCTGTTGACGCTGGGCCTTATGGATTGATCCCAAGTTGAACGCGCCAATCTTCAAGTTGCTTTTTTACTTGTTTTGAACCTGTAGAACCGTAAGATACGAACTTGTTGACGGCGTTTTCAACACCCAAATATGCAAAGACGTCGGTCTCAAAGACAGGGTGGACTGCTTTTAGGTCATCCATTTTTAGTTCTGTGAGCTGACAGTTCTTGGACACACATAGAGCTACACACCTTCCAACTATCTCGTGAGAAGTTCTGAATGGAACGCCCTGCAGTGAAGAAATATAGAAACACAGAAGCGATAAGGCTATAAGATCATGTTAATTTATGTACTATTGTGCTATTGTTTGATCGGATGTTGTGGCCTAATTCTTATGTAAACTCTTCACCAAACTTATGTTCATATGTAAAAACTATGGCTAATCCGAACCAAGGAGAGGAAGAAGTGTTTACCTTCTTCACAAGATAATCTGCTAGCGTTGTTGCATCCAGATAGCCAGCAGGCAGCGAACTTTTTATTCTTTTTGAATTGAAAGAGATATTTTGAGCAAACTCGCTACATACTTCAAGCATTCCTAGTATGGCCTTCACACTGTCAAATAAGGGTTCCTTGTCTTCCTGCTCGAAAATTAAATTTCAGAACATACACAGGAAACCAAGCTTGAATAATAAAAATATAAGATGGGACTCACCTGCAGATCACGATTGTAAGCCTGTGGAAGGCCTTTGCAGAGGACTAGGACAGTCATGAGATCACCAACAACCCTAGCAGATTTCCCACGAACAAGCTCCATTGGATCTGGATTTTTCTTCTGTGGCATAATACTGCTTCCAGTTGAAACCGAGTCACTTGGTGTCAAGAACCCAAACTCCTCTGATGCCCACAAAACCCATTCTTCACCAATGCGTGAAAGATGAATAGCAGCAATTGAATTGGCAGCAAGAAACTCCAATACAAAGTCACGATCAGATACTGCATCAATACTGTAGAAATATGTCCGAAGTAGGATATGTCAAAAGTGGGATTAACCCAAAAGGAGAAAATTTGGAGAGAGAGAGAGAGAGAGGGGAGTCATTTGTTTCATTATTTGCACTCCAAAAGTCAATAACAGTTGGTACCATGTGATGTAGGGCCGGGTTTATGGCCACATTAAGGATAAGGAGAAGGGGGCAGCGGTTTGACCCTAAAATTAGGAACTAGGATTCCTATCAATCTAGTTTACTTCGAGGCTTGAATACCTACCTTATCTTCCAGATTTGGTACAGACATTCCTTTTCTCAAACCCTCTATATAATAAATAGAGGCTATGTGTAACTAGAGGCATATATCAACAAAACCCTAAAAGGAGACCATGCTCCAAACTAAGCTCGTGACATACAGTAAGAGTAGCAACTTGCATAGTATTTTGATTGCATAATGATAATCCAGCCCTAAGCTGGGAATGGCAGTTGAGGTCAGATAACTAAGAATGCCAATCAAGAATGAGTACAGATAAGCAAACTAACAAAGCTGGGTATCTGTACAGCATAATGCTTCATGTTTTCCTAAATGACCACAAAATGAAAAGTTAATCAGGTCTGGCATTTTTTTTTCTGCTTAGCTTCAATTTCCTAAGATGGAAGTGCTCCAAAAAAACACACGTTTAATAGGGTACATGTGCACTATGACAGAGACTCATTTTAGAAGATGCACAGTATCTAGAGTGTTATGTTAACAATTTCATAAATTAACTCTAGCTTGGTTACAATTCAAGCAAGTATATATAAGAGAAAAGATGATTACAATTCTACTGTACATGTTCACGCTACTAAAAAAAATCAAGGATGTTGGTTACCTGTTCTTCATCGGAGCTGTAAACTTCAAATCTTTAGCAGTTTTGAACCTATCAATGGGAAGTCCAGTTCCGGCCAAAGCACAAGCACCGAGTGGGCAGAAATTCAATCTTTCTCTGCAGTCGACCAGGCGGCCAGCATCACGCTCCAACTGTGAGAAGCATGAGTTAAAATAACATCAGGTTCATTTCCAGTAATATGGTTTCACTCCAGGGCAGAACTTAGTTCAGTCCAATGTGGGCGATGGCCCTCCTAAGCCGAAATTTCAACATTAAATATGATTTGTTCACGTATAAAATAATTACTCAAGAATAAGTTGGCAGATGCTTATTAGTTGGGGCACCATTTGCTGGGTTATTTCCCTTCTGTGTTTTGGTTCAAACTCTGCTACAAAGAATGAAGTAGTATTTCATGAGGCAATTAGTAAAGTATCTGAAGCACTATTACACCCTGGCACAGGAAACATAGCAAGTGCTTGGCTATAAGCTGTAAGTGTAACCTTAAAGCTTAGTTGCATGTCATGCTGATGTGACATGCCAGCTAGTGATGCAGCAATTCAAAGACAGAAGGACAGGCTGTGCAACAGTAAGAAGGGGTGAAGGACACACATACAGCGATTCAAATTTCGCAACTTGTTCTACAAAATACAAAAAGGGATTCTAATCATGTGAAATACCTCATCCTAAAATTCAACTGTTTCCTTTGGGTATTATATTGCAGCATGACTAAGTAATAACCAAATGAACCAAGTTGAATGTTTCATTGCAGAAAAACTTCTGTTCCGCACAACAGATCCTTGGGTATTATATTGCAACATGACTAAGTAATAACCAAATGAACCAAGTTGAATGTTTCATTGCAGAAAAACTTCTGTTCCGCACAACAGATCCTCGTATTTCCATTTCATAGTAAACAAACTGAGCTGATGTACCACAGTATCAGGTAAACAGCTGTAAACAAAACAAAATCACATTCAAACTGGTTAAATAGAGTGGATTAGCTTGATTGCTACAGTGTGCACGGTGGATTCAGGGGTTTGTTCACAACTTTACAAGGTACTAGTTAAGAAAGTAGTGATCAGTAAGAGACATGGTTGACCTACAAAAAAGATACAGTAGGGAAACCACACATTGAAAAAGCAATGACATGGTAATGTGAATAAGAGGAGGTGGGTGAGGGTGGGGGGCACCTGCTCAACATACGATAAGAGAAGATGTGGCAACAAAACAGGCTGTGCCCTTTGAAGATGAGTATAACCAGGGACAATTAAGTCAACATATTTTGACGCCAGCAAAACCAGAGACACCTGGAACAATAAGAATTAGGTTAATGTTAAACAAAGAATGTCATACAGTGAGGCACCACAGAAGAGTTATCAGAATAGGCACAAATCAAGTGCCGGTATCTACAAAGCGGCATGACTTACACAGTTATCACTTGTAAGAATATGAGAACATATGATAAGTTGATCAATCACAAGAAGAAATATTTGAGTTACATGTAGCGTAGAGGAAATTTCTCCAATCCTATGAATCAAAGAGGCCCTAAAGAACTGCCTCAGAAAAAGTTCTATTTCTGGCAAAGCTTAAGCAACAGGCCCACCATACCAGGGACCTGTGCAGAGTGTGTGCCTACACAGGGCCCCCATTTTATTATCCAATGCTGCTACATATCATTTATCAATTACCAGTATTTAGTCAGTACTCATGCACTACGCAATGAAGAAAAGTCTTTACTAGTACATTGGATTCTGCACACCGAACCAGTCTCGTTAGTACAGATTCTGTATCACGCACACCTCCTTTCATTCTCTCCATCTACACTTCCTTCTTCTCTTCCAACTGTGTGCGACTTGGCCCAGTTCCTCTCCCAAGCGCAGGCTATACTCCATTACTCTTCTGAACTCTCTTGATACCCTCGTCTAGCTAGTCTGGTTGATTGGTTTCTTTGCCATTTCCCCAAAATAAATCTGTTGTTGATAATAAATAGGCACGCGCCACTTTCAAATTCTCATCTAATGAGTTATACACAAAGGTCAAGCTACACCCAGATTTCATTCCAAGGAAAAATATTGGATTTTTTGCTAATTTTTTTCAAACAACTACATGTGTTTCCTGATGAAAAAAATTTGCATATTAGAAATTTTGTTAACTATTCCAGTGATGGTTGCATCAGCAGAGAGATTTGTTTTTCCTAAATTAAAATAGATGAAGCCCCAGTTACATTCTAGCGATTGAAAATCTTGTTTTGGAGAAAGTTACCTATGAAAAGCTAATTGAAGAATATCTGTTGCATCAAGCCACGCCAGAAAGATGTAAGTTCTTTTAACAGTTTCATTAATGGAATGATAAGAAAACTTGTTTTCCTAACTCACTTTTGTTGTACTTAGGACTAATTACAAGGATTTCTGCTGAAAAATATATGTTCCAATTTTGATTAAAAAAACTTGTTTTCCTGATTCTTTTTTTTTGTACTTGGGGTCTAACTAGAAGGATTTGTCCTAAAGAATATAGTAGTTCAGATTTCAATATTTGTATTTCCGATAAGATGTAATTTAGAAAAAATATAGTGGATACGATTAAAAAAATAGTTTTTGACTTTTGTTGTATTTACGGCCTAATTTTGGATTCCACACCGGGCCTCTAATTTCGTGGGTACGACCCTGTTAAGCAGTAGGGACAAGGTACAGATACCAAATGCATGAAATCAGGTACCTTCTCCCCTCCCTCTTGAGGGACTAGAAAAGTTCTCTTCTGAAGATGCGAAGCCATTGTCCCTATGTGAGCATTACTGGAAAAATCACTAGCAAGTAGGAATAGCTTAGCATTTCAGTTAGCTTTCCTACATATCGAGGTGGTGTACCTAGCCTAATAAAAATAACAATTGATCTACCATAGATCATGACACCAATATGAACCTGCAATGTTTCGTGATGCCTCCGCATAAAGCCGATGAACATGGCCCCAGAAAACAACATGCACACAAAAAATTCAATTTTTTTGCGGGTATGTATACAAAAAATTTATACATGATTACAAGCAGCACACCATGAACATCGCGAAGAGAACTGAGAACAAACCTGAAACTGTTTGATGCGAATCAAAATCTTGTCAATAGCATCACGGCACCATAGCCTAAGATCTGTCACAACTTGGTCATTGCGGCTCCTGGCGGTATGTAGCTTCTTAGCTGGCTCGCCAACCCTCTCAATCAGAGCTGCCTCAATGTTCATGTGTACGTCTTCCCGGTCCTTTCTCCACTCAAACTTGCCATCTTGGATCTGCTTCTCGATATGATCAAGACCCTCCAATATAATATCCCTATCACCAGTGGTTATCAAACCCTGCAATGCACGATTCAGAATTATGACTCAAAAATATAAACATAACCCCCTAATGGACAAAGGAGTAAACCATTAACCCTTCAGTGCGACGCTCGGAATCAAGCTAGCAAGTTGGCACATCTACAATGCGCACCAAAAGCAGCACAATGAAGCTAGAAATTTCATCGAACATGTTGCGAGCATAACATCAGCAGCGGGTTCAGCCCCCACCAGACTGCTTCGCCGCAGACTGGTCCAAAGCAGAGAAAGCATTGGTCGAACACCTAGACAGTCACGATACCGCCACGAACAAGTGATTTGGTGGAGCGCACACAAGGTACCTGGGCGGCGAGCATGGAGGCGTGGGCCTTGCTACCCACGATGTCATACTTGTATAGCTGCCAATCGTAGGAGATGGACTCCGTGAAGCGCTCGACGGCGTCGGTGACGCCTTCCTCGAAGCGCCCGCCCCACAGCTTGGACTCTTTCTTCTCCTCGCTCTCCGAGGACGACATCGGGGTGGAAGCCCCCGCGACGGCTGGGAAAGCGGGGCGGCGGCGGAGGGTGACAGCGTCGCGGGTGTAGAAGGCGAGGCGGGCACGGCGGAGGGAGGTGGGCGCTGGGTAGAGGAGGGACTGGGAGGTGGCAGCCATATGTGGCGCCGATGCGGCGCGGCGGCGGCGCGACGGGAAATAGATGGGTTGCCCTGGTGGTTTAAGGGCAATATGACAAGAGCTGTGGGGCTGTTGGTTAGGGAGACTGGACGACGGGTTGGGGTAGCCCTACGGCGGGAGATAAATGCGAAATTACGACGCTTTTTTCCCTAATTTTTTTAGTCTACTAGTATGCGAAATTGCACAAACCATAAAATTCAAGCTATGAGATCTAATTTGACACTAATAATAGGGTTACTGAAAAGCATTCCTGCATTTCAAGCAACAGACATGGCAGTATGCCAGTATGGCACTGCGTCAGACCATATCAGCTATGAGATCTAAGACACTAATAATATAACACTCCATCTGACATAACTCTGTTTACTGAAAAGCATTCCTGCATTTCAAGCAACAATGGCACTGCGTGAGACCATATCAGTAACTTCAAACTTACCGTCTCGGCGAGCATGTCGGCGTGGGCGCGGCTGCACTCGATGTCGTGCGCCCACAACTCATTGGCCTCCGCCACCACAAGCGGCTCGGCAAACCGCGCTCCAGTACTCCCGGCCTTCGCTGCACCCCCGTTAAGCCACAGCGTTGGCTGCTCCCTGGCCTTCACCACCGCCGCTGGTTGTTGGGACCGCGGCGGCGGCGGCTCGTTGATGAACTCCAGCGACGACTTCATCGACGACACCGCGGAGTCGTCGTCGCTGCCAACCATCTCGATGAGCCCGACGCCGTGCGCGGACAGCCGCTCGCCCGTCGCCAACTCGACGATCTGCAGCCCGTCAACCTGCTGCGGCGGGAACGTCGCCCATGCCGAGTCCGTCGGCTGCGGCGTCGCGGGTAATTTCCGGCCGGGCGTTGCAGGCGAATTACTAACGTTGCCGCTCTCAGGAACCGCGGGCGGCGAAGGCGGTTGGGACACGGCCGGCGTCGCGGCGGGCGTGAACTCCGATGCCGGCGGGGAGCGTGGCGGGTGCGTCACCATCGACGGCGCTGGCGTGAGCGCTTGGCGGCGGGCGATGGCGATGGCCTTCCGCTCCTTCTTCTTGTTCTTCTTCCGGAGGAAGCACGCGCGGATGGACATGGACGGGAGGCAAGGCGGCTTCCTGTGCTTCTTCTTCTTGTTGTTGTTCTCGGCACCGGCGCTGCCATCGGCCGGCATGGCGTAGACGAAGAAGGACGGCTCCTGACCTTGCTGCGCGTGCTCGGCGCCGATGCCTGCCGCTGACGCGTCGCGTACCCTGGACGGCGTCCGGCTCCTGCTGTGCCTGCTGCGGCTGCGCCCACGGCCGGGGCACCGGAAGAGGGACCTCAGCGGGTTGAAGCAGCACGGCGTGGCGCGGTGAGCGCCGCCAGCGCATTTGCACCGGGTGCGGCGGTGGGACGACGACCGGCCGCGAGGCGTCATCGTGGACATGTCTGCAGGTTTAGGAACCGGCCGGAGATCGATCGCACCTCTGATCGGGGTTCTGTTTGTTCGTGTCCTCGTACAGGTTGTAGCTGGATTTTGTTACGTCCATTCATGGCTTACGTGCAGCGCACTCCCTGCGGCCATGAGCCCATGATCGTGTGCGTTGTGTGTGATGCGTGGAGAGCTCGTTTGGGTCCGGGGCGCTTATTTGGCGGCACGATGATTACTTACGTCGATTACTTATGTTGGAAGTCAACCTGGGACAATCGGCGCTCAATTGCTGTTCTGCATGTTTGCTAACTGCAGAAAAGGAGGTTAAAGTTCAGATGAGCAAGCTCTATGTAGGATTGGAAAAGGAAAGTTGATTCTTAATCACGTATCTTTGTTGTTTTTTCACGAAAGTCGACCATTTTTTATAAGACTATCTTATCTTAAATAAAAAATAATACATATAAGTCGTTGGGAAAAAAACGACATCGTCGTCAACCTCCGCTCGCTGGGTTGCACGTGAACGAAGTTTGATGCCGCCTCTAGATTTTCGAACCATGTCCGAGCCAGGAAAACATGGTTGACTTAGCAACTGAAAAGTGACGGGCCGCAACCACAAGACGCTGGTGATTGATCTGAGAAACAGAACTCTGTCACGAAGAAGGCGACGAAGAGGATTGGATGACCATCCCAGATCCTAGACAGGTTCAAAGCATTCCGAACTCACTAGCTCCGCCGAAGCTCGTCGAACCTTGACAACTTGAGAAGCACCACGCCAAGACCATTTGCAAAACACAAGGACATAACCAAATCTACTACTCCAGACGAGTAACGACAAGATGATCCCCCAAGCTCCTCTATGTCATTGACAAGATCGTCACCGAGGAGGTGAATCATGAGTTGAAAAACTTTATTCGCATACTGCATGTCGTCTCCATGTCCAAATGATGCCGTTGTCAACGAACCAAATCCTAGCGTCAAGAAACCTAACTACCGCGTCGCTTTGCAGATCTGGGGTCTTCATCTTCTCCACCGCCGAAGTGGCAAGCGAAGGAGGAGAGATTGGTGGTGGACTAGTTCCGCGGTACTACTACGGTACCGCGGTGGCTCTTTCTAGACAGAGAAAAGAAACAACTGGGGTTTCTAAAGAGAGGGAGATGTAGGCATCCCTTGCCCCACGTTTCGTCGTTTGGTGTGTGGTGGGACTTCCTAAGGGACTGGGAAATAAAGTTTTTTTAAGGAGTGTGAGATAAAGTTTTAGAGCATCTCCAGCCCAACACTTGAACAAGGCCACTGTCCAGTTTCCTTTTAGGGGAACCCCTTTCATCTTAGGTAGGCTCCGGCTAAACGAGGTCTGGGTAATGGACCGTCCCGTCCTGACTCGTTGACGAGAGCTGTGCCGGCCCGTGTTTTCTCTTTTGGGGGAAAGTAGATAGACCTCTGATTTGATGAACGAAATCAAGCATGTTCCGGCGGTGAGATCCGTGGCCGCACAAGCGGTGTGGCGCTGCTGCGGGTGACAGCACGACGTGACCCGATTAAACAAAGCCGACACGGGAAGTTTCGAGACCCTCAGGCCTCAACCCGAGAAGAACCAGGCCCACCTCGCCTTCGGCCGCGACTACCTCGAAACCATCGCAAACACCGGCGTAGTACGCTACGCGAGCAGCAAAACCACGGCCAGCCGCCAGACGGCCAGCAAAACCAAACCACGGCCAGCCATCATGCGCGAAACGCCCAAACAACCCGCGGAATAGCGCCCCCGCAAAACCGCGAGCCACTCCTCGGGCGCGCAACATATATAATCCTGCTCCAGGAGCCTAACCCGTCCCCATCAAAAAGTCGCACACTTTTTACCGCGACGGTGTTGAGTGTTGGATCGAGCTGGTGCTCTGCTCGCAACAAAGGCAGAAGAGATGGAGACCGAGGGCCGACGGATACTGGTTGCCGTGGACGAGGGCGACGAGAGCGTCCACGCGCTGCGGTGGTGCCTCGCCAACTTCGCCGCGCCCGGAGACACCGTCGTCCTGCTCTACGTCCGCCCGCCGCCGCCCACGTACTCCCTGCTCGACGCCTCCGGTACGCACACACTGTTTGCCATCACCCTCGCGCCTCTGCTCCTACACGTGAACCGATCCTACTCTTTTTTCTTCACTAATTAACCTGTACCGTAAGCTCCGCTAGGCTATCTGTTCGCTGAGGAGGCGACCGCCGCGATCGACGGCTACAGCCGGGAGGTGGCGGAATCGGTGGTGCAGAAAGCGCGGAAGCTCTGCGCGTTATACAGCCGGGAGTACGGCAGAGCGAACGGTGGGATGAAAGTGGAAGTGAAGGTGTCGGTTGGGGACGCCAGGAGCGTCATCTGCGAGATGGTGGACGAGCTTGGAGCTGACGTGCTGGTGATGGGAAGCCATGGCTATGGCCTCTTCAAGAGGTAATTAAATTGCTCACTTACGGTATTATGTATGTACTGCCACACGGGACGCTCCCAGCAGTGAGACCGGCTTAACGGATCCTAATTTCAGCTTCTCTGTTTTGCTTGCACTTCAGTCCTGTGTTCTCGATGGTTTTGCAGAGCTCTTCTGGGGAGTGTCAGCGATTACTGCGTCAGGAACGCGAACCGCCCCGTTCTCATCGTGAAGTCATGAAAGGGATGGAACTGGTTTTTGAGTGATCGGCGATGATGCACGTACTTCGGTACTTGCAAGTGAATATGTGATGTTTGACATTTCATTCCAAGCTATTTATTCAGCTTTTCTTTTCTTTTTTTTTCTTTTCTTTACTTTGTGCTTAATTAATCCCCTTGTAACCTGCCAGAGGAGCCAGGGAACGTGTCGTGTCGAGTGATGACTCTCGAGTTCTCTGGCGACGTATGTTGTTGTTGTATGTTGTCGGGCATGGTGTTGCACATGTTATGTACAGTAGCAATCTGTCGTGAGTATTGTATCTATCATGGATTGTAATCAGACTCTACTCACCAAAGAACAAGTCCACAAACTTCAGTTAATTAGGAGTACCTTATTCGCCCACACACAATATTTCAAGAGATATTATACTACAGACACGTCCATTTTTAGAAAATTTGAGTCACATGTAATATTTTGACACTTAATACGGGACGGAGTGAGAACAATTTTCACCGGCGTCTCGGGGAGAATTTACATGTTTAATTTCTTCACTGCCCTGCTTTAATTTTTTGAGAAACACGACGGGTACGTCACCTACCACTGAAAGAATAGCGTCGGTTAAATCCTGAAATAATCCAGGGAAATGTGACACTCATGTCAAGTCTAGGACTTCAACCTAGGTGGGCAGATTTCACCACAAAGAACCAGACCAGCTGAGTATGATCAGTTCACGCCCCTCCTTTTATTTTTTAGAGACAAATCGCTAGCTTCGTCTTTATTTTTTCCACTTCAACAACACACTGCAAGCATAGTTCTTTGGGCCGTGTAGTGCATAGCTATTGTTGGGCTCTTCACGTGGAGTTTACTCATGGCTGCACCAAAATGGAGAAGATGTACTCCCATCCCTTAGGTGCCACCGTATGCTCCCAACGCATGATAACACACCTAAAAAGTTTTCAAAAATTGCAAAATAAGTTGAGTGGGTTCATAAGATATGTGTCTGCCATGTTACAAAGTTTCAATTCTAAATTCATTATATACAAAGAGAAACAAAAAAGACAAATGCAAACATGAACAGTGTCAGAAATTTTGTCTATTGTGTTTTTGTCTTTTTGCGATCTACTCACATCTAGATTTGTCTTTTTTGTTTCTATATGCATATAATGAATTTGGATTTGAAATTTTGTGACATAGTAGACACGTATCTTATGAACCCACTCAATTTATTTCAAAAAATTTAAAAACTTTTTTTATGAGTGCTACCGTGCGTTGGGAACACGGTAGCACGCTAAGGGCCTGATTGGAAGCCCGGTTTTTGGGCCAAAACAGGTGTAAAATTCGGCGCACATTGTTTTTCCAACGGAAGCCCAAAACTCTGATTGGTTGACCGTTTAGGTATTCCTTTACCCCCGTTTTAGGCTTGTTACAAGCGGAAACTAATACGGATCTCAGGAGATCCGAATAATCTCACCGAGATGGACACAGAGACAAACCACGAGAGAATACAGTGGCTGGATCGATCGGAGGCGCGACGACGGCGGCTGGGACGATGGGGATCCACCGAGGAAGGATGCAGCCGGCTGCAACAAGGGGATCCAGCGGCGGCGGCGGGACCCAGCGGCGGATGCTCGGCAGAGGTCGCAAGGTCCAGCGGCGGATGTGGCAGGATCCAGCGGCGGATGCTCGGCGGAGGTCGCAAGGTCCAGCGGCGGCGGCTGCCCGGCATTTCTTCTCTCCCAAACACTAAACGCCGGTGTTTTGATTCACCTGTAACCTGTTGTGCACGTCAAAATGCACCCGTAAGTATTCACGGGTGAAAATTTTTACATAGTTTCCAAGCGGGGCCTAAGGGGTGGGAGCACCGTATATCTTCTCCACCAAAATGGTATGCACTGCTAGTGTGGGTTGCGGAAGCCTGAAAGCTTTGTGGTGATGTGGTTTGCGAGGTTGTCTCTTGATATATTTTAGTTCGGCGTGGTTATTTCTCGGTTGTTGTTTTTTAAGTGGAATGTTAAATATTGGTATCTAAGCACCATTCATACTTCCTCCTTTCAATCATTCGATCACAATCTTAAAACTCAAAGATCCGATGTCTAAACAACGTACTTGTCCCTAACAAAAAATCTGGCGATTTAGACATAACGGAACCGTTTTAGTTGTCTCTAAATGTAACACTGCCAACCATCACGTGGCATTATTATCTGGAAAAAAACATCAAGTAACATTTCCGATCGAGGTCAGCAATTGTCTGACGTCTTGTTGGTGTAAAAACCGTCAGTCATGACGCACATAAATCCACTGGCCGCCTACAGCACCATATAAAAGGTTAAACACCGTTCGCTGCTGCTGCTGTCTCTTCAGCGTCTTTCAACGTCGGCGGTCGTTCCAGCGGAGTGTCGGCGACCGAAGATCCCGAGAGCGAAAACTTCCAGGTCAATTTTCACGATGAGATGAGATGTTACGGCACGAGTAACGAGTTGAATCAATGGCTTTTCTTTTTCTGCGCGATGCTAGCACGTGCCTTTTGCATTCTGTATGTATACGTATGCATTTATCCGGTTCGATCAGATCGACGTCCGTTTGGAGATATTCTACGCATCCTAAGTAAATGTTCGTGAATTAAGAATTTATGTTATGCTGAGTTTCTGATAAATAAAAATTATGTCAAAATATTATTTTTTTAAAATAGTTATCTTGAGAGTCATGAAAACCAATCAAGCATTGTCAAGAGATCGTGATACGTTTAGAATGAGTGACAATTAGATGATTCCGTATCCATTAAAGGGTTGTCTTGTTGAAGTGAATTCGCGACCACCAACTCAAAACTTTATAAGTGTTAGATGAATATATGCAGTTCTTAATCAAACAAAACAATTTAAGTGAACGCGCATCACGTACGCCATTGCAAAAACGATTTATAACCAAGCACTACACTAAGTCACTAACCAACACCGTTCTGTTGTAAGGTTACAACTAACGGAGGAAACTTGGTCGTCCATCGCGGTTGCTGTGGGATAGTACGTACCCTATACTAATTACAAGTAAATCTTTCTTTAGATTTTCTCTGAGCATATGCATAACTATATATCTATTTATGACCCCTCAACGAATGCATGCAACACAACAGAATCGCTTGGGCAAGAAGCGACCTGTCCTTTTCAAACAGAGAGCTGGAGAGAGAGCGGCCGGGGTCCAAGTCCAAACAAACAAAACAGTTGGACTGGCATGCATTGCCGCATTGGCATGTCTATGGGGACTTAATTAGATTTGAAGTGCCGGCTGGGTCAAGGAGAAGACAAGCAGTACTCTATTAGACTAAGATTAATTAGATATGTCTCGGCAGATCGAAGCTTCATACCTGGTTGGTAGGTACCCATCCCTCTCCGATCAACCGAAGCTAGCCATCATTCCCATCGCTCGACCACCATCACCACGGCAGCAATTTGGCCAGGCTCAACTCGCACGCAATTCTGTCGCTCTTGCAAAGGCACGGGATTATGGAAGAAACTGATAATGGTGAACAGTGTTTCCTTTCCAGATTTGGACAATGGATTAAAGAGCTCTCGATCCGTAGTGATTTGGTAGTAAGAAACATATCAGATTCCCATTCTCTAGGATTTGTGCTGGAATCCTAGGTGCCGTACGTCTTACATGATGTAGTTTTCTTAGTGACAGAATGTAGATTAGTTCCGACTTGTGCTAGGGAGTACGTAGCAACTACACTATTGGGCAGAATCGACTAATTGTGACTTGTACCAGCAACTACTACACAATTACTGCTCCATTACACAAAAAATAAACCTATGTAAGTTGTCGTGTAGTATCATGCCCTCCGGTTAGGTGTATCAGGCCTGATTTGGTTAACATAAGGATTTGAACAATACTTAGTTTTCTTGAACATATGAACAATACTTAGTTATGTCATATGCTCTTTTTACACAATATTTATTGAGCTCGCAACGCTACTAATTTTTTATTAGGTGGACTGCATGAATAAAGCTGGATCATCCGACAAATAAATGGGGCATGCATCCGAAGCGTCAGGAGCTGCACTTAACAGTTCAGGACAATGCCATATTAAAGAGGACAGATATTACTGCTCCCTCCGTTTGGGTTTATAAGGCTCAATTTGAAGTTTGTGCCATACATTGATTAACAATTATTCAAATTATATTTTGTACATGTATATAAAAGTGATACCATTAGAAAAAGTTTTTCAATACGAATCCAATGATATATCTTTTGTGCTGCAATAATCTCATATTACCAATGTAATTTTTGGTCAAGGTTTGGCATAAAATTCCGTGTGGGTCTTATAAACCCAAACGGATGGAGTATGTAATTTATGGGACATAAAATTAATGTTATTGGATCCGCGTTCAAAACTTTAAAAATGCAGGCATGAATGTATATCATGCAAACCACATATTAATAAATAAATTTTGGACAGAGCTTTCTATTAATGAATTAAAATGCGCACCAGCACCTTTAGGTATATTAGTGCACCAGACAATTAAATTCATCGTTCAAAAAGTTTTGAATTTCCCCCCCAACATTGACCCAAGATGAATCTACCATGTCACAAAATTTCAGACCCAATCCACAACTGAAGATACAAAGAGGACAAATCTAATGTGAATAGTACCATCAGGATAATATTCAGTCCAAATTTAAGCAGTACTATTCATTTCTTGGTTTGTATTTTTTTTGTTAACAAAATCATAGGTTGAATTTAGAATTGAATTTGTGCCGTAATACATATATTTAAAATTTTGCGTCATAAAAAAATCAGATTTTTTTCGTGACCTTTGAATGAGTACACCGCCAGGGTGGGTAGTTTATACCTCATATATATTAATGGAATATGATATAATTAATAGATAACATGATCATTTAGAAACGAGCAAGCTTGTGTCTCGCAAGCTCCGTTTAGGTATTAGAGAAGACTTGGACATGTACTCCGTTTGCATGTTTTCCCATGGAAATGCAGGTAGGTAGCTAGTACACAAAGACTGTTGATGACATGAGCGTCAAGAGTAAGACTTACATAAAGTAAGGTTGGCATAGACTGTACTTTGCAGCAATGATGCTTGGAAGTAGAAGGATGGCAATTATGAGTGTCACTAGATGCTAAACTACGAAGCCACGATCACGGTAGGCCCAGCATCCCGCCAAATTTTCTCCGTAAAACTCCAAATTCTCCCTGTCCAACATTTGCCAGCATTGGTTGATTGACCTCAAGAACTTTCCTTTGTTCTCCTGATATAGTTGGAGATGATGGTATTAATATCCATGTCTCCGGACACGACACATTTGGTCGTCCGAAATCTGCAACGTGCAGGAAGATCACCAATATAATGAAACAGGCTTGATCTCGTCAACTTCGCAGATTCATCTAACCAAATGGCAGAGCATCAAAGAAAATCCATCAAACCAAGTTAGCTCACCACAGCTATTTCTTGCTCATTTAAATTACGCAACGAGAAAAACCCAAACGGGGACCCCATCAAATGCAGGAACCACTGCACGCGCTTCTGATTATTCTACGACTAATACAGTACATCCCTCCGACAAATATATAGTACCAGAACCGGATACTTGGATTCTCCTCAAAGCAATTTGACAAGGAATTAATGGGCACGCAGACGCAGCAGCCGGCCCGGACGGGAGAATAGCGGAGCGCCCCCAACGGCAAAGTGGTCGCACGTCGCCTTCGGACCTGAGACAGAAAGTACGCATACATCCATCCAGCTCAACCGAACAAACTCATCACCAGACAGTCAGACACCAGGTGCCAACCAAATCGAAGTTTCAAGCCCATCCTCGACCCAACCCATACTTCCTAATTACGACGTAATCCGCTGGTTAATTCCTTCCCTTATCGTGTGTGTTTAATTTCCTGCTCTTGTCGTAAACCCTTTTCCTGTTAACGCCTTGAATATACACACATCCTGCAGTGCAGCCTATTCCCGTTTCCCCGACTCTTCCGGGAAAATTGAAGAACATTCCAAAGAATTTATGCCAAGTAAGTCTAGCGGCAGTGACGAATTCTCTGATAGTTAAATGCGTTCAGAACAGAACAAGTCTGAAAAGGCCCGTGACGGTGCAGCGTGTCAAGGACGAGTCAACGCGCCAACGACCTCACTGTCACACACACGCGGGAGAGGAGACGAGAGGAGCAGTTCGGTTCAAACCGAACCCGCCAATTTCTTGGCTTCTTTGCCGAGCCAACTAAACCTCCCCTCCCCGGCCGAGACTTTTCTAACCTATCGTGGGTGTTTCCTCCCTACGACCTCACAATGTTTTACTCCAGAACAATTGGCTTCCCACCCACCTTTTAATACCCCAACCATCCCTTCCTCCCGCCCCGCCATTACCTGCTTTGCTCAAGCTCAATTAGCTTAACCCTCTGCCGATCGAGGTGCATACATACGACGGTGGAAATATGGGGAACCTGGTCTCGGCGGCTGGAGCGAAGAGCGGCGGAGGGAAGGTGGTGATGGCGGACGGGAGCGTGCGGGCGCTGAGCGAGCCGGTGTCCGTGGCGGAGCTCATGATGGACCACCCGCGCCACTTCGTCGTCGACGCGCACGCGCTGCGGCAGCAGGAGAAGCACCATCAGCAGCAGCGGAAGGCCGCCACCAAGGTCGCGCCGCTGCCGGCCGACCACGTTCTGGGCGCCGGCGGGGTGTACGTCCTGCTGCCGGCCGTCCGCGGCAAGGTGTCGGCCGACGAGGCGCGGCGCGTGCTCGCCTCGGCGTCGCTGGCGCGGTCAAGGTCGATGCCTGGCGAGCTGAGGAGGAAGCTCTCGTTCAGGAAGAGCCGGGAAGAGGCCGGTGACGAGCGGTCGGCGCCGTTGGCTGAAGTGGATAGGACGGAAGAGACGGAGGCGATCTCGGCGGAGGGTTTCGAGGAGCTCCGACCGGAGTTCTTGAGCCGGGAGCTGTCGATCAGGGGGTGGAAGCCGAGCCTAAACACCATCGAAGAGCGTGTCATGCCCAAGAAGGTGTCCCATTGGCTCTTCTGAATTTCTCTCCTCCTGATGGATGAGGAGCCGGGGTAGGCTTAATTTGACTTTGTCGTCGAAATTTTTCTTCACTTCTCTTTCTTTTTTCGAATGCTTGTCGTCAAATCCTATGTAACGAAAAGGCATGGAACATGCACGTGATGAGATAGCACAAGTGAAATTTCCCGTGTAATTATATGTTGTATCAGTTAGATGTTTGGAGCGTGTGCTAATCGACAGCCTTGTTGATCGATGAGGAAATTAATCGGAATGAAGGGCCTCCTTTTTATTAGGCGCTGTAAAAAAAGCCTCCCTGGATAAGAAACACCCTGATTTGTAAGATGACAACAAATGGTAGCAATGCGCTTGTTAAAATAATAGATAATAACACCAGCCATATAAAAACTTGTATCGCACGAGCAATTTAGTACGACATCTTGTAAAATAGGGTGAAGTGGTACATCAACTCGTGTGCAGATTCATATGCTCTGGTGGGGACACGTGTCATGCCACGCTGGCAACACGCACGCGCTAGTAATCACGACCCCCTAGTTCACCTAGTCCCGACGAGCGGCCGGACTGCACTGAAAGCCCGACTAGGCGATTAAAAGCACACAATTCCGTAATATATGAGTCATCATTAGCGCGAATACATACATACAAATCTGAGACACCATTCATACAAATCTAACAAAATTCGGAAAAAATTCAGACGACTTTCAGACCGTACACAATTCATCTAATCAACTCATACTGAGTGGGAAATCTTCAGAACTAACCACTACTATCATGAACATCATTTCTAACATTACCATCGTCTGTGCAAAACGCGCCGATCAATTGCCTATTACCCTACCAAAACTCCACCCAAACCGAAGTGATCGTGGAGAGAAGAAAAGCACAAACCGTCGAGACGAAAAAATTCTGTACTGCGAATAGCCTTGGTCCCATCGTCGGAGTTGTGATTCGTGCGGCATCGTCGCCGCCGAGAAGATTGTGTCACCGCCATCGTGCTCAAGGTGAGAGAGGAGACGATCGAAACGAATGATTTCAGAAAAAATGTGAAATATGAAAGAAAAAACACTATTTCCATCATCTGTCCGTCCCGTGGCCCAAAACAAAAATATTTTGAATCTTTTAAAACACAAAAGGAAGAAACCGCGTGGAGATCCAACGTGAAAACTTGACTCAAACTTGGAGCACAGAGAAATTACGGCCATTTACCGCTGGCACGGTTCGATCCCGTTCTCTTTCGTCCCCTACCCCTATCCCGTTCTTTCCTGTTACCCTCTCCCGGTTCCCTTCTCTCTCCCAAGTCCCAACTCCCATCTCGCCGGCTCGCCCGATGCAGACCGAGATCCCTTTCTCGCTCCCACCTCGCCCGACGCAGAGAGGAGCTCCTGCCGTAGCAACTGGGCGGAGGGAACCCCGTACCCGGGAGCGGCGGTCGCCGGGGCGGAGCTTGACGAAGCCGAGCGATGGGCCGGCGTGGTGGCGGAGGAGCTCGGCCTGGAGCACGGCGGGGTCCATCCGCGAGAGGTCCGGCGGCGGCGGCAATTTCCGCACGGGCCTCGCGGCGCCCCAATGCCGCCAGTCCTCGTCCTCCTCCTCGTCCACCACGTCGCGGAGGTCGTCCAGCGACGTCTCCGCTCTCGACGCCCGAGCACAGGAGGTCGGTTAATGGGCTTCCAGCCCAGCCCAGGAACAAAGAAGAGCAGCACCGAACGAGTTTAGGATTGGGAAGCTGGATGGATGGATTTTGACAAGAGGCTTCCGAACACACCTCAGTATGGGCTATATAGCCTCTATGGCCAGAGAGTCAGCCAGAGGAGCAAAAGCTAGCCCGCGTATTTGGTCCAGCCCACACCACCCATCATGGTGGAGAAGTCCAAATTCGGGTCTCTCGCCTCCAACACGCGACCGGATCCTCTTCGTCCGCCCTTGATCGGACGGGCATTCCGGCGTGCAAGCCACTCAACTCGGAACCATAAATACCAGTGAGTGAGCTCACACACACTCTCTCTCTACCACCTCACGCCTTTGACACTCCCGTTTCGCCACCGTGTTCTTCGGCTTCTGCCTTGCAGAGAGAGAGAGAGAGAGAGCAGAAAAGATGGGCTCGGAGGGGCCGGGGCGTGGGCCTGAGAGGGACATCGACGATCTGCCGCGGAACGACGCCAACTACACGGCGCTGACGCCGCTCTGGTTCCTGGAGCGGGCAGCCCTGGCGCAGCCGGACAGGGCGTCGGTCGTCCATGGCCCAGTCCGGTACACCTGGGCCGAGACCTACCGCCGGTGCCGCCGCCTCGCCTCCGCCCTGGCGCAGCGATCGGTCGGCCACGGCAACACGGTGAATTTCTCCTCCTTGTCCCAATACTTGAAGAGTTCGATAATTTATCTTATTTTTAGAAAGGCAAAAAAAGCAACCACCAGAGCTGGTTGTGAGTTGGGCTATTCTGTTGTATGAGCTCAATACAGAGTGGTTTGATTTTAGTACGGGGTATCTTTTATAGAAAATGGACCCTATCTGCTCATCTGCAAGATAAATGGTCCTCAAATTAGTCCATTGTTGTGCTTAAAGTTAAAGTAAAGAAGAAGAAACATGGTACTCCATCTCCATGTGCAGTTAAATGAAGTTACTCTCCGACTTATATATTCAGAAGAGTGAAATGTTGCTGTTTCTATTTGAGAGTATATTGCTAGATATGTTCCACTCAATACTGCAATATGTTTACCTTTTATTTCCAATGGGATTGGAAACATGTCATATTTTCCCATTTGAGAAAAAAACACAGAAAAGAACAAGCATAAGACGGAACTGTCACTGTTTTCAACAAAATGGAAACATGGTATCATCTAGAAGGTGCTCCTAATAGGTTGGCAAGGAAAACACGGAACCATCACTGTTTTAAGTCAAATAAGATAAGCTTATCCCTTTCTTTGGTTGAGTCTTTGTCCATGATATTATCAGTTAGTCTATTTAGAGTATTAGGTCTAAATTCCTGGAAGCGCCAAAAAAGCATGTGGAATGATGGTTTATTTTTGTTTCATCTTTGGTGGGTTCATTGCAGATTTGTACCAATTCCCAATTCCCTTGAGGTAAAAAAAGGTCGCCGCCCTTTTTATTTTGGGATCCCTTTTCTTTTTCTTTCCGAACTGGGCTTATCCCCCTTTCAATCACTTTCATAATGAGAATAGCGATGTTCCAGAAACAGAGCATAAGGGCATCTCTAACAATTTATATGAAACAGAGCATAAGGACATCTCCAACAATTTATATGTTAGGTTGTGAGAAAAATTGTCCATGTCATCTACCAACAATGCATTATACAACTATTCAGATGGAATCTAAGTAAGTAGCCTAATAGGACGTGAGAGAATATAAATATTTGCTCTACAACCTTGCTCTCCAATCTCATTCATTATCTGCCACATCACCAAATATCCTACATGGTAAATTTACTAATAACCATCTTACAACTATTGGAGATGACTTAAAAGAGACAAGGGAATGGTGAGTTTGACGCACTTGATAGAAAACTTGCTGGCCTTGGGCGCACTTTTAAGTGGATGGTTCATTTATTTACTGCTGAAATGAACATCGTCGTTTGTCTGGTCAATAGCTTCCTTGAGTATTGCAGTGTCTTTGTAGAATTATAGGATTAGACAGAACTTAATTTTTGTTTTATGTTTGTCCCATTAGGTTGCTGTGATAGCTCCAAATGTTCCGGCAACTTATGAAGCGCACTTTGGTGTTCCAATGTGTGGAGCTGTGGTGAACTGTGTCAACATCCGGTTAAATGCTGAGACGATCGCATTCCTTCTTGATCATTCCATGGCAGAGGTTGTGATGGTGGACCAAGAATTTTTCACCCTAGCCGAAGAATCGCTGAAGATAGTGGCAGAGAGGAAGAAACAGGAATTTAGGCTTCCAATCCTTCTTGTTGTTGGAGATCCAACTTGCAATCCAAAGTCTCTACAGTATGCGCTGAGACATGGGGCCACTGAATATGAAGAGTTCCTGAAAACTGGTGACCCGGAATTCAATTGGAAGCCACCAAAGGATGAATGGCAGAGCATTGCCTTAGGGTACACTTCTGGGACTACTTCAAGCCCAAAAGGTGTCGTTTTGCACCATCGTGGCGCATATCTCATGGCGCTCAGTGTCGCTATGGTGTGGGGAATGCCGGAAGGGGCTATTTACCTGTGGACTTTGCCCATGTTCCATTGTAATGGTTGGTGTTACACTTGGGCATTGGCTGCCCTCTGTGGAACCAGCATATGTCTTCGCCAGGTATGTTAAAAACCTGCCCTATCACTGTCTGCTGGCTCTACTAGCAGATGTAATTGGCAATTTTTGCAAAGTCAGCTAATCGCGATGATGAAGACAAATAGCACTCCCTCTTTCCCAAATTATAAAGTGCCCTCGTGTTAAAGATTTACCTCTGATCATCAAATTAGACAATTAATTTATGTATCATCTGCCATAAAAGTGATGCTTTTGGAAAATTATTCGAATGCAAATTCAACGGCATAATTTTTATGCACATGATCCATATTTTGGTCAAAGTTGAATCTTGAAATGCGTAGCCATCTTATAATTGAGGGTACATGCTAAAGCAGGCTGAGCTAATCATAGAAGTTGTGTTCTTGGCATGCGGTACTTACAGTGTATTGCCAATTACAGAATGCAACTTTTGTCGAACTGCTAAGTTACACAACCGCAAAGTTGCATATAGTCAAAACTTCCTAAAAAAATCACTTGCTGGGAGTAGTAGGTGGTACAAATCGAGTACAATATCTCCTGTGCGTTGATATTATAGACTTTCGTGGGATGCATTTCTGGTAGCAAAGGGTGTAACCAGTTACGCAGAGTTCATTTAGCCTTTTAGAATTAACTAGCACAATACCTGTGTTGCTACGGACTTAAAAAAAAATACCCTGCATGTTTAAAGAGAATGTTACACTATCATTTATTGACTTCGATCAAATAATCCATATTCATTTTCTATCTAAATAGCTTGCGTCAAATCAACAGTTGGTGTGGTCCAAAGGTGACGGACCACTGCTACCAATTGAGATCTTGATAGGAATAAAGATAAACATAATGTGGAAACACTTCAAGTTGGTCAAATAACAAAATAAAACAGCCGTGCTATTCCTTTGTTCCTTTTGCTACTTTATGTTAAGCTTGATTCTCATTAACCATTACGCTTGGGCAGGTGAGCACAAAGGCTATATACACCGGCATCGCAAAACAAGGAGTCACACATTTCTGTGCTGCACCTGTCGTCATGAATAACCTCATAAACGCTCCTGCAAGTGAAACCTTTCTGCCACTCCCCCGTGTGGTAAACGTCATGTTGGCGGGAGCTGCCCCGACACCATCTCTTCTCGCTGCCCTGTCTATCCGTGGTTTTCGTGTCACGCACACTTACGGTCTGTCGGAAACCTATGGCCCGTCGACAGTGTGCGCGTGGAAGCCGGAGTGGGACAATCTGCCACTGGAGGAACGTTCCCTTCTGCATTGTCGACAGGGCATCAGATACACTGCACTGGAAGGCCTGGACGTCGTTGATCCCAAAACAATGGCCCCTGTCCCAGCTGACGGCAAGTCCTACGGTGAGATCGTCATGAGGGGCAACGCTGTCATGAAGGGCTATCTGAAGAACCCCAAGGCTAACGCGGAGGCGTTTGCGCATGGCTGGTACCACTCTGGTGACCTCGGTGTGAAGCACCCCGACGGGTACATAGAAGTCAAGGACCGGATGAAAGACATCATCATCTCCGGCGGGGAGAACATCAGCACCCTGGAGATCGAGAAAGTGCTGTACATGCACCCCGATGTCCTCGAGGCCTCGGTCGTTGCCAGGGCTGACGAGAGATGGGGAGAGTCGCCATGCGCATTCGTTACACTGAAGGAAAGTGCTGACAGTTCGGACGAAGCAGCCCTGGCGGGCAACATCATGAAGTTCTGCCGTGAGAGGATGCCGGGCTACTGGGTGCCAAAGTCGGTCATCTTTGGGCCGTTGCCGAAGACTGCGACAGGGAAGATAAAGAAGCACGAGCTGAGGGCAAAGGCCAAGGAGCTTGGCCCTGTGAAGAAGAGCAGGATGTGAACTGATCTGATGCTGAGATGTACACATGTATAGAGATCGTGAATAAGACCAGGGTTTGTGCTTCGGGACTTCGGGATAATTCCCGCTTGATATGACTTGCGTGCACAAGTCGTTCCCCGCCCCCCAGAGAAGCTTTGATTGATGTGCTGGTTGTGTTGTTTGGATAGAGATCTGAGTATGATTCAAGCTGTGTTTATAGTCTCTGATGTGATCTCACGCCGAAACTGAGCAAATAATGTGCTAAACTGCTAGTAATTTCGAGGCCGTTCTTTTGTTTCTCGATGAATCAATCCCCTGTGTTTCTTGACTTGATAATTCCTTTCTTCCTAGAGTTGGGAAAAGGGCAAAGGTTCTGCCCGCCCAGGTATTGTATAGCCTTTGTAGGAACGTTGGAATTCAGCGAATTCGTCGTGGCACCACTGCACCAGTCAACCTCGCACTGTAAGACGGGGCCACACATGCACGCCGGACGTCGGCGATGGACAATAAATAAACAGCGGGATTCCTCGCACGCCGCCCACACGCACCTGCCCGCCGGCTGCCGCGCCACAAAAAAAAAAAAAACTCCCGCCCGGGCCACGAGACGGCCCCGGCAGATCCCCGCCACCCGCTCCTCATCCCGCCTCCTCTCGCACGGTCGTCCCACCACGCGCCACGCTGGCCCAAAGCCCAAACCCCCACCGGCGTATAAAAAACAGACGAAGCGAAGCGCATCGCGTCCCCATTTGTTCGGGCTCCACTCTCAAAAGCTCACGGCACCGTGCCAAGTCAAAGCCACACAAGTCAGTCAGGCGAGAGAGAGCGGCGTAGCCTAGGTGGGGGAGACGAGAAATGGCGGCGGAGAGGGACATCGACGAGCTCCCGAAGAACGCCGCCAACCACACGGCGCTCACGCCGCTCTGGTTCCTCGAGCGCGCCGCGCTGGCGCACCCGGGCCGGGCCTCCCTCGTGCACGGCTCCCTGCGCTACACCTGGGCCGACACCTACAGCCGGTGCCGCCGCCTCGCCTCCGCCCTCGCCCGCCGATCCGTCGGCCACGGGAGTACGGTACGGGATAGATGCCGTCTCTGTTTCCCCGGCCATTTCTTTCTCCCCTCTATATCCTTTCCTCTGCGTGTGCGACTGTTCCCTGAACTTGCGGGGTCACGTCATTAATTTGGGCCCGCGAATTGCTCTTTAGATCCTGAACTTGTGCAGGTGTGCCAATAGAAGCCCAGCAACGTACTACATCGACTAACGAAAACCCTGCTTTATCCAAAATTTGACCATGAGTTTTCTCAAAAGCTTATAAAAGTTGTCCAAGGACACGTGATAGCTTCTGCGTGGCAAACTTTCAATTCGGATCACACGTCAGATTTTCAGATTAACCTAAGTAAATAGATATTTAACTGAAAAGGCTGGATAAGCAACTATTCGTGTTGATAAACTGGGCTTTCCGCTCCTATTTCTGGTAACAGATATCATGTCCCATCATACTGATAGATGGTTGATAGTTAGGCGGATGCATGGTGTGCTTCTTCAGTCCTCAGCTAGTGTGGTGGGAATGCATCCCTAAAGCCTGTCCTTTCAACTCGCGTGCCTTGTGCATTTTTAATTGCACAAACACGTGTTGAGATTTGATGGAGGGACATATTTCTCAATGCAAAGTTGCATAATAAATAATGCCAAATAGTGTGTTAAGGCATCCAAATTGTGTACTCTATCCATATTTGGGCAGAGCAGCACATAGCATGCTTAATGCTTTGTTATTTGTCAATACCTTGAATTGTGGAAATTGTATAGAGTAACTGGCTAACTGCGGCATTGTTGATCTAGAAGAAGATCTGGAACATACATTGCATCGCCTGCATACTTTTTAGAGACTAGAATCATTAATAGGATATATGTAACTATTGTTTTGGCTAAAAGATTCCGCATTTCATATCGATTCTTCATACCCGGAGTTACCTTTGGTTTTGAGCTTTGCGACACAGCCTTGTTATTATGAACCCTTGTGCAAGCTGTATTTACTATTGGTGCTCATCACTCCATTCGTCTTGTCGGCATAAAAAAGATGTTTGCCAAGAGTTCAGTATACTGTTGTTATACAGAAGATTGAGTACTGAAATCACCTTGAAGACGGTGGCATCTCTTCGTGTTCTTTTCTTTTCGAACCGGGTTATCTCCCTTTCCATTACATGAATGGAAATACCGAAGTCTTACAATATGATACATAGATAGAGAGAGAGGACGAGTTCAAGGCACTAATAGGAACCCGCTGTCAACATCTCTTCATGTGCTACTATAGTATTTTGATAGACTATTTTGTGCTGGCTAAAACGATTGTGATGCATGCATGCTATATATCCTGTCATGTCTATATTGATTTTCATTTTCTCTTAAATCTGTCAGGTAGCTGTAATAGCTCCAAATATCCCAGCAATTTATGAAGCTCATTTTGGAGTTCCCATGGCTGGAGCAGTGGTCAACTGTGTCAACATTCGATTAAATGCTCCCACTGTTGCATTTTTGTTGGAGCACTCATCAGCTGAAGTTGTGATGGTTGACCAAGAATTTTTCTCTCTGGCAGAGGATTCTTTGAGGATTATAGCAGATCAAAAGAAAGGTTCTTTCAAACAACCACTTCTAGTAGTTATTGGTGATCATACATGTGATCCTTCAGCCCTCCAAAATGCACTGAGAAAAGGAGCCATTGAATATGAGAAGTTCTTGGAAACTGGAGACCCTGAGTTTGCTTGGAAACCACCACAGGATGAGTGGAAAAGTATCGCCTTAGGTTATACTTCCGGCACAACTTCGAACCCCAAGGGTGTGGTATTGCATCATAGGGGTGCTTACCTAATGTCACTCAGTGGTGTCCTGGTATGGGGAATGAATGAAGGTGCTGTTTACTTGTGGACTTTACCAATGTTCCACTGTAATGGCTGGTGCTATACATGGGCGCTTGCTGCAATCTGTGGAACAAATATATGTCTTCGTCAGGTATGCCTCGTTATTTTGGAACCATGTTTCAGCAGGTACCTTCCTACTGTCGAATGTCTGTGTAACATAAAGTTTGCACAGAACTTTAGTGGTAAACCTTATTTTAGAATGTACAGATATGTTTCCTGGAACATATTTTCTGTATGAATCAAAGCTATATGCACAAATAGTAAGTTTGAGACCACAATCATGTCACTGGGAAGTGTAGGTATATTCTACAAATCTACAGATTGATGCAACAACCTCAACAAAATCATCATGTATAAGAAACACCATGATGAATATTAACAACAAATGATGCTATTGAAATAATGATTCGAGTATAAATAGTAAAAAGAAATCTAGCTTGATGCTTCTTTATCAGTGTTTCTTTGCACATTTAACTTTCAATAGCAATGCAGTCAAATGACTAAAGATATTACACCAAGATATGGACAGAGATAAAAAGGATAGCCTAGCAAAGTATGGGTAATAAGAACCATCAGTGCAATGCCACGCTAATACTACCTCCGTTTCGGCATACAGTCCCATCTCCAAAATCCTGAAATTTCAATATACAAGGCCTTTCTCTCCTTCCACCAACTCTCATCTTCAATCATCCAATGCATGTTCTAAAAAGATTTTGACTAGCCAATGCATGAAGGAGAGGGTAATTAATACATGAGATTTAATGCTTGGTTCAAACACTTAATCATTGAATGCAGCTCTGCTGCTTTTGGTCAGAAAAAAACACTTTATTAGGCCCTCGTTTCGTTATAGTGATTTTGGAGATATGACTTGTACACAAAACGAAGGGAGTAGTACTTAGGATGATTACTTGGGCTGTTAAGTTATAAGAATGCTATCTTGATTTAAATTGGAGGACAATTTTAACCTTTCTTTTTCACTGCTCGCTTATGCTTGAGCTTCATGTGACAAGAACTAGCCTTTTCATGATTTGCTTGAAACAAGTTTGGCATACTTGGTTGTTATTTTGTTGGCTGCAAGGATGCTGAGGCCTATAAAGGAGATTAAGATACTTCTTTTAGACAATGGAAGGAACATCCTTCCGGCTTCGGCATTAAGATATACACAACCATGGAAATTAACAGACTTGGTTGGCTGATTTACTTTCTTGATAAGGGAATAGTACTATCATAACCACTGCATACACAGGATGTTCACAGCCACGTGTTAATACAAATATTCAGAAGGGGAAACATACAGCAAAGCAAAACAAGTTCGAGAACCGCCAAATGGACAAAACTGAGAACCTATAGATCAGTCACTTTGTTCTTAACTTTCAGGTTAATTTTGTTAGCACCTCATCTGAATCATTCTGTGTTGTGTGTGTTGGTATAGTGAACAATTTACTTATCACATGGAACAAAATTAATTCTTCATCACTAGCAATTTAACTCCATTCACCCACTAGCAATTTAACTCCTTCTGTGTGAGTGGAAGTCCAGCAATTTAGTTATCTCATCTCACAAGCAACTGGTTCACCAAGCATCTCTTAAGCTGACTCATATTTACAGGTAACAGCAAAGGCCATTTTCTCGGCAATAGCCAGCCAAGGTGTGACTCACTTCTGTGCAGCACCAATTGTCCTGAACGCCATTATCAACGCTCCTCCGGCGGACACCATTCTCCCCCTGCCGCGTGTTGTTGACGTCATGACTGCTGGCGCTGCTCCGCCACCCTCAGTCCTTGCATCAATGTCAAAGCTTGGCTTCCGTGTCACTCATACATATGGTCTTTCAGAGACATATGGACCATCGACAGTATGTGCATGGAAACCAGAGTGGGACAGCCTGCCAGCCGACGAGCGTGCCCGCCTCCATGCTCGCCAGGGAATTCGCTATGTAGGCATGGAAGGCCTTGATGTTGTCGACCCAAAATCGATGGCGCCAGTCCCAGCCGACGGTTCCACCCTCGGAGAGATTGTCATGCGAGGGAACGCAGTCATGAAGGGCTACCTGAAGAACCCGAAGGCCAACGCCGAGGCATTCGAGAATGGCTGGTTCCATTCTGGTGATCTAGGGGTTCGACATCCAGATGGCTACATTGAGGTTAAGGACCGAGCCAAGGACATCATTATCTCTGGTGGGGAGAACATTAGCAGCCTGGAAGTGGAGAAGGCGGTCTACCTGCACCCGGCGGTGCTCGAGGCGTCGGTCGTGGCTCGATCCGATGAGCAGTGGGGTGAGTCGCCATGCGCCTTTATCACGCTCAAGGACGGCGTGGACGGTTCCAATGAGGCAGCATTGGCTGGTAACATAATGAGCTTCTGCCGGGAGCGACTGCCTGGCTATTGGGTCCCCAAGTCCGTAGTGTTCGGGCCACTGCCGAAGACGGCGACAGGTAAGATCAAGAAGCATGAGCTGAGGGCCAAGGCCAAGGAATTGGGCCCAGTCCGGAAGAGCAGGATGTGAGCTAGGCTAATCTTGCTCTGAGACTTGGTATGCTTTACTCCTCGTCTGAACTGTCGTTTGACTAATCGCTTGAGTACTTTGTTGGAAAGATGTATACCACGAACTGTATTTTCTTGTATCATGTACTGTACGAACCAGCATAATTGCTAGATTGTTTCTTACCGGTTGCTAACGGTGTATATATGGCGTATATGTATTAGAGTTATCTAATCTTCTGGAAGACGGACATGGACTGAATTTTCAGGGTGCTGGTGAAGAGCACTCCTGTCTTGCTAGCTGGTAGTTTACCATCCATCATGGACATTTTGGTAGGACAATTACAAGAATAAACAATTCGAACAGATTCGAGTTGGAAATATCTCGTTTGTGTTGCGCTAGTGCTAGTGCATGAACTAGTAGGACTATGGATACCACTGTCAACGAACAGTCAGTCCTGCTCTGAACATCAAATAACTTCTAAGATCCTCGCCAAAAAAAATACGAGAATGAAAAAAAAAAATCATCTCGGCGACCCATTTTGTCCGTTGGGTCAAAACGGACACCCAATTCCGGTTTTTGGTCCGGACGCGATCCAATGACCCAAATTTGCTTCGGATTTGGGTCGCGACGGATGATCGTTTTTGCACTGAATTCGTCCGCACCTGCCACCTTTTTCCTCTCCTGACCCGCATGTCCATAAGTAATAAAATGGACCAAATGTGTGGCCTCACCGGGGCAGTGGACCCAAAAATGGATCCGGCTGGAGTTGCCTTAAGCGAGGGTATCAGAAAATCCAATTTTAAAAACCGACCGAACAGCAGTATCTTATCCAGCTTTTGCTTTCCGGCCTGAGATCTAAAGCAGCGGTAGTTGTAGCTTAGGCCCAAGCCAACCAAGAGGCAGTTCACTCACCAGCGCCCAGCGAGCAGCGAAACAAGCAAGCGTGCCGATCGATCACAGGCCAGCACGGCAGCGTCCATCAAGGCCTCGCTTCAGCCAGAAAAAACGCTGCAAAAGCGAGCGAGCTTTGTTCTGCAGACGTGCAGCGCCATGCAAGATTCTCTGGGGCGAAATCCCAAATTTGTCACCTCGCGCAACGGTGGTTGGTTGCCTCTCGCGGAGTAGATTTCAACGAAACAGACCTTGAGGCGAAAGAAATTCACAAAATGAATTCGACTTAAAACTATTTCACAGATATAACCCTTCTGTTCAGGTCCTGACGCAAGGACGCTATCCTCTGAAGCATAGCTCCTCTTCTTTGGACGTTATGCCTCTGAAAGCGTGGCCAAGCTGGGCCCCATCCGTGATCGTGTAGCGCCCTTCTCTGGGGCACTACGCCTGCCCCCCTTGAAAGGTGCTAAGCCTATAAGCGTACCTCCAGTATGTCGCCGACACGCACCTGAAGCTCCATCAGCGCGAGAAGGTACCCAATCGACCACCCGTACGTGAACCCGCCGGCGCTGCCGGCCCCCTCCTGGCAGCACCTCGGCTGCTCCCGCGCGCGTGCTGGTTCAGGGCAGGACCGCCTCAGCCCGTGGCAGCGCCCAGCGCCTACAACTCCACCCTCCGGAGCAGTGGCTGGCCGGGGCAAACTGAGCTCTATGAAACCCCTACGAGGGCCATGTCTACTTCCTCGCCAAGCTCAGCTGACCCTAGGCATAAGCAGAGATGGCCACCTTGGTTGCCTTCATCAACCGCGACTAGCATATCGCCCCCGATGACGTCCGGCAGTAGCCAGTAATTGCAACACCTACTACTACTAGTAACTAGTTGAGGAGGGAGGACGGGATGTTGCCTTGTTTTCACCTTCTTTTTGAGTCGATTTCTTCTCTGTCCATACTACCGGTAATTTAGTACCACTAGGTAGGTACAGTAGCACAATCTGACCGTCGATTGAGAGAGGAAGAGACTGAAAACATTTTGGTATACAGATACTATATCTGAGTAGAATCAAACAAGCTAGTCATAATATATATACTCGTACGACATATTACATGTTCTTACTCCTTACCCCAGTCCGTCCAGTCAGATCTGTCGTCGTATATATAGCTGCATAAATATGCATGCATCAGTATCAATGAGCTACTACTAGGTACTCCAGTCAGGACGAGCATCTTCGTATATACAAATATAGATTTTGTTGTTGTACTTGTACTACAGCTAGCTAGAGCCCTGTTTAATTGAGTTGCTGCAGGCTAGCTGAATGCGTGTCTTTTCTTTTCGTTTTCTTGAACGCTTGGTAGCATCATCCTGGGCGATGCGGAGATGGAGGACCAGAGCCGCCTGTTGCTGTTGTTTGTTAATGAGCTGATGTTGTTGCTTTTTAACATCCTGCTAAGGATAGCGTCCCAGGCAACGTCGTTATGCACGGACTTGGCAAATTTTCAGCTCCTTTCTCAGTCCGAAGTGTTGCTTTAAGGCCGCTATGCCCTCAAGGATAGCGTCCGTCTGTAGGGCGCTACATGAACGGGTGTGGGGCCTGGGCTGGCCCTGTTTGGCCATGATGGCAGGGGCATAACGTCCAAAGAAAAGGCGCTATGGTTCAGAGGATAGTGCCTTTGCGTCAGGTGCTGAGTAAAATGATTATATCTGTTCAGAAGATAGTACCCTTGCGTCAGGTGCTGAGTAAAATGATTATATCTGTGAAATAGTTTCGCGTCGAGTTTATTTTGTAAATTTCTTTCGGCTCGACGTCTGTTTTGTCGAAATCTACTCTCGCGGACCGCACGCCTGGCCGACACCGCGGCTCCGAGTGACATCCGACATGCATGCAGATGCCGCAATCATGAAGAAGAAAGAAAGAAAATAGAGTACATGTTCATTCCATCATATTCGTTGGCCACAGGGATAGACAGCACTCTGCTGGCACGGCACGGGGAAAACACCGGAAGGAGAGCTCTGTCTTTAATCACTTGCCTGGTTTTTATCCAGTCTTGAGCTGAACTAGATCGATCAAGATATAACTGTCGATCTAAATACTGTAAGTAATACCTGGCCGGCACAAATCATCATGGGTAGCATTAGCTGATTGGCAAGTGGGGCTTTCCACGTCTTGCAAAGGACATGCTCGGGGGTATGTACGTCATCTACAGAACACAGTCACAAGAATTGTCTAGCGTGCGTAAATGCAAGCCTAGCCTGTTTGATTACTTCCGAAAATTGCAGAGCGAGTCTGAGGAAAGGCTGAGACCACAACGTGGACTCCTTTCCACCATCGGAATCCAGGAAGATATTCCTGTCGATTTCATTTGGGTTCAGCTCATGGACACGGCAAAGAAATGATGAATGAGCCGGGAGGAGGAGACGCGGAAAGGAAAGATTCGGTGAGGAGGTGAGCAATGTATTTTAAACTACTTCGTCAGGGTTTTTTTTATGGACGTGGTTATTTTTAAGTTGCCTGGTTTTTAAACAAAAAATCTTAAATATAAATTTGAATCTAAGACATCAATGAACATAGATTATGGTTGTATTTACATTATTATTTATGTATTTTGCAATACATAATCATCTTCAAAAGAAAAGAAAATTTTGATTAAAAATCCTGTTTGGTAAATGGGCGGGAGAAATAAACAGGATCTTGTAGCCAAAACCTTGGAACCAGTACAGTTTTCTAATGTTCCTGGTGAAGCATAAAAGATATTTCTTCTTCTCGTTTTTATTTTCCTTTTGTGATAGAAATAAAAGATAATTTGTTTAGAGTGTGGTCGGTATGATCTCACATTCTCATGTCTGGTTATGTTTCTGGAGTCAGCATGGCAATGGGGCGGGTCTGAACGGACGGAGCATATATCCATATCCACATTCATCCACCAAAGTATCCGTGGAGCGAAAACAATATTCATATCCATATCCACCGGGTATGCGGGTCCATGGAGCAACATAAAATGTCTTAAACAACAACATATAAGCCTCACAAATTTCTCACAAGAGGCAATATACATAGCTCACAAGAAGTCTCACACAATTGAGAAAATAAGTCTTATTACAACACAACACAGTACATAGGTGAATATAGAAGATACGATGACATATTTCTTTTGAGTGGGAAGGAGAAGTATTTATATGACTCATATAGCTAAATAATGGACCCACATGTTAGTAATTTATTTATCTTATTAAATACCGGGTATCCATGGATATTCATGGATCATATGTGATATCCGTGCCCGCTTCTTGAGTTGGCGGGTATTCATTAGTGGATATCCATGGAGCGAGAACCCACTGCATACCCGCGATCCATGTGCTGGATATCCATGGATATCCACATTTTGAATATTCATTGCCATCTTGATTCTGGAGCAGCCCAATCTGAATATTAATTGTTAAAATCTAAAATAAGAGAAAAGTGCAACGCCCGTTTTCATTAAACTCACTATCAACTACTCTCTCTGTCTCATATTAAGTGTCTCAAATTTGTTCAAATATGAATGTACCTATACATAAAAAGCGTCTAGATACATGTAATATTTTGACACTTAATTTGGAACGGAGGGAGTAGAATATATTGCTGCTACATTATATCCGGTGCTCTCACCCTCAAAACATGCCCATAAAAAGCGCTGAAAATAAACCACAAGATCTCCAACGCACACCCTTAAGTATGTAAGACACTAAGGCATTATTCACTACTAGTGTATTTTGAATCACAAGTGGATCGAGTATTTGAGATGACCGTGTGTTCTCAAACCTCCTTCCACCCGAAAACACCAATATGAGAAGTATTTTTAATTAATGTGAAAATTAGATGTTTTATGAGAAAAAAAGGATTTATCCCATGTAATCCATACTTATACACATTCGGGATTTCTAGTATTTTTTGGATTTGGAGATGATAATAGTCTACGAACCATATAGAAAACACCAGTGTGAAGAAAGGAGATTTTTCTAGAAAAACGACGCACACGTCTATCCATCGGTTAGTAGAACTAGCAAATGCGTCATTTACGACATCCACCAAAAGGTTGCGCTCGGCGAAATCATGCTTTTCCTTGACCTCACTCTGCTTCTGTAAAGGCACCTGTATATGACTGCAGCAAATTGGCAAGGGAGATTAGGAGCTGCTCTGGATCTATCGGTCCGATAAACCACCTTTTGGAGTACTTGGCAAGCATGTGGTGCCGACAAGCAAAAGGAATTGTTCAAAGTTAGCAGCTGAACATCCTCAAATTAAGTACGCATGCATCTTTTTAAAATAAAATAAAATCAGAAAACCACATTTTTTAGGTGTCGTCTCATCATCGAGCCCCTCCTTTTGCTAATTTATCCACAGAAAACACACATTTTCGGACAGACCGCCCACTAGTCCAAGACATAGGTTTAAACCCGTTTGATATGATTTCTGACTAATATGCCCCACCTGTCAAATGTCACGTCGGACCCGACTGGACCCAACCCGACCTGGTAACCTGCAATTTACTCCCCTAGCCCCCCCCCCCCCTTCTCCTTCCTGCATTTTCGGGTCCGTTGTTGCACCTGACAGGTGAGGGCTGCCTATAAGGAATCGTGTTAAACGGGTTTAAACATGTGTTTTGGGCTAGTTGAGACAGTCTGACCGAAAATGTGTGGTTCTGCGGGTAAATTAGCAAAAATGAGGCTCGGTGAGACGAAATTTTATTCTTTTTTTTCTGTATTTGTCGCCACGAAGTTGAATTAGGTCATAATTAATGTCCTCATATATACTGCCTTGTCATCATCTTATCAAGTCCAACCACCCCCGGAGAAAAATGAATCTTCCTTGGCTTCCAAGATCGACCATACCAGACAGGTTGCTTCGCGTGTGTAACCTAGATTTCGAGCAGATAGCTGTTGTTAATGCCTTAATGGAATCAGTACAGTATGATCGATAAGCCAGGTTAGCCTACCAACAATCCACAGACAAATGCACTGTCACAACTACCCGTGTTTTCCGCCCAAATCATACATTTTCTTACAGTGAGATCTATTGACAGGGTTAGCCTACCAAGTCAAAAACGGAATGCATGTACCGCCACAAAATTTTGGGCTTCGCACAAATCATACATTATCCGTGGTTAACTTAAAAGTGTCAGCATCTTCATTGCGATGGAGACTCGAAAAAGGCTTCTAGAACATGATATGGATAGGTGCCACATGCAACCATTCGCTTCGTTATCAGAGGCGAACTTTGGTGTTGTTTCCAATTGAGAACGATGACGAAGAATCCAAACAAAAATAATTTCAAGTCACCAACTAGATTCTTTA
Source organism: Brachypodium distachyon (assembly GCF_000005505.3). Taxonomy (NCBI): domain Eukaryota; kingdom Viridiplantae; phylum Streptophyta; class Magnoliopsida; order Poales; family Poaceae; genus Brachypodium; species Brachypodium distachyon. The sequence goes on from NC_016131.3 coordinate 64,019,660, forward strand.
CCACGGTGTATCTGCGTGTTCACTGAGCTAATTGGGCTGCAGCATGCACCCCCTATGCACAACATATATGGGCAAATAATATACATGGTATAATCTTTACCACTCCCTCTATCTCATATTAAGAGACCCAAATTTGTCTAAAAATGGACGTATCTATTTTTTTTGACTGAAAACTGTAAGGGAGGCCCCGACAGTAAATATATTTCATTAACAAAATGTTATGTACCAAGGGATAATTACAGAGCTAAGGTAGAGACCTCAGCCAGTAATATTTTGGCATTTAATATGGGACGGAGGAGTATTATCTTTTATATTTATCTTCATTTTTACTATTATAAAGACGTCAATTGTTGACGGTGGTCCATCCACCATCAAACCATCTACCCCTTGTTAGATCTTGCATGAACAATTAGAATAAGAGTGAGAGGATGTCGAGTACAAATGATATATATTATAAATCTGTAAACATGTAGTGTTACCAATTTTGTAAATCTGTAGTAACCGCGGAAGGGGGTGGGAGGGGGCGTTTATTTTCAGTACGGAACTTTAGGATGAGGCCTAAGTATAATCATGTATTTTTCTATGGTGCAACGTGGCTGACAACATGGAAGGCTCCATGCGTTGCAAAAAAAAAATCTAACAAATACGAAAAGAAAAATGAAAAAAACCTTGTATAAAAAGATTCTTAAATAAAAAATTAAATTTGGTTTTTGGATAATTGGCATAAATTATTGGTACTCTCTTCCATCCTAAATTCTTGTCGTGGTTTTAGTTCAAATAACTTCCTCAGATTCTAAAACCTTGTCATGGTATTTGAACTAAACGACGATAAAAAATTAGGATCGGAGGGAGTACTTGACAAACATATTTGTGATATCTAGATTTTCAAAACAAATAGAAGGGTGGAAAGAATAATAACGGAAAAGGTATACTTTCTATTAGGTTTGGTGGAAATCGAGACGTTCGTCAAGTGTCTTTTTAATTTGTTAAGTTCATTTTAAAGTCAATCACACTGATGTGTACTCCCTCCGTTCCGTAAATGTTGACACGGTTTTGAACTAGCTCTAGTTCAAAGCCGCGCCAACCTTTATGGGACGGAGGGAGTATTATTGATTTAGGTTCATCACGCAAAACAAGTTATCTTGTTGTTACGGGCATGCCCAGAAGCCTAAATCCCGCATAATAAAACCTGGATGGAGAAACTCGGTTATCTTTGTAATCCTATGTTGTGCCAAATGCAACCCCCTATGCGCCAATATCTAAAAGCTTCTCCCACATTGGCATGACTCAGGGAATGTACAATGCTTGATAAGACGGCCTTCTCTTATGTGTTCCACGTCATTTAAAAAAGACAAGAAAACATATTGTACAATAGGTCATCTCTTATTGCCTTAACTTACAATTAATGCTTAGATAAATAAAATTAAATAAATAAATTCTAAGAAAAGGTGAAATCTAGTACTACCTCCAATCCTAAATTGTTGACGAAATATTACGTGTATCTAGACGCTTTTTAAGAATAGATACATCTATATTTGGACAAATTCGAGACAAGAATTTACGATCGGAGGGAGTATAATGGAAAATTTGCATTTTTTTTTGCATTATCCTTCTCGTGAAGAGATCATCTCTTAGCTAAGAGATGGCAAATGTCTTTCTTCATTCCTCTCTCCTCAAATCAGCAATTATCCTATGTGGCATCGCTAAGAAAAGGCTAACATCACGCCATTGTACAAGCCCTCATTCCTGTCCGCTAATTAGACCCACCTGACACACACCAAGATTTCCATTGCTCATTGATTGGATTTGGATTGATCTCACGTGTTTCTCGCCAACCCTTCCTTATAATAACAAGCCATAGCTGCTGCGTGTATAAAGGGCGGCCTTTATGGTTGGAAAACAGGGACACATTATTAGGAGCAATGCAGGCATCACACATGAACATTGCATGAGCAGTGCTGCATGCCGTATATTTATCAAATAGCTATCTGATCAAGAAACAGGGCATCGGATCCCTTTTTCTGTATTAAGTTCTCACTGATATGATGTTTTGAAACTGAAAATGCTGTAAACTCCATGATTCGTTCTTGCAATGGAACCGGGGAATGAGCTCGGTTCGTCTTTAAAAAAAAAAAGATGAGAGTGATTTCCCTCCAGAAAGAGAGGATCGAAGACGAGTGTAAATTACATATCCATTGTGTAACACGCGGTAGGCATGTATGCATGTGATGTCGGTTGTGCACCGGGTCTTTACGGTTCTCACCTCACGCGTGCAATTGCAAAGCTCTATATATATCGGGTTACCTCCTCTGCTGGCACTTCACTTCTCCTTTGCCCCTCCCTCCTATATCCCTCTCCCCACGCAGCGTGCACAAGGTTCTCTTCTTCCCCTCTCAACTACCCAATGACGCTTGCATTGCAGCTTTCATTTCACAGCATTGGATTGGCCTCCCGGCCCTCTTTTCGTGCGAAAGTTGTTCGCCGTCGTCTTGCTGTTTATCTGCTCGTAGTCAGGCGCTAAAACTTGCAGTATCGTTTCTTGCAGAGAAGTGAGGGAGGAGATCGAAGCAGGGGGGAACAGGAGATGGCAGGCCGCGGTGAAGCCAAGTCATCGGTTTCTCCGGGTGAAGAGGTAAAACAAATTCAGTAGCTTCTGTGCATTTTCTGCTGGCGAAAACGAACATGATCGGTGACTGCAATTTCGAACTTCTCTTTCAATGGTTTCCTAGCTTAACTGAACAAAATACAGTGCCTCTGCCTTCTGAATTATGGGGGGGGGGGGGGGGGGGGTCTCTGGCTGGTACTTGATAGAGATATCTAGAGTAACACGCCCTCGAAGCCAGGCTTGATTTGGCCTCATGGCGAAATTCAGATATACATGAACCCTTGATGCATAACGAAGATAAGATAGTTTAAGAGTTTCAACTAGTCCAACTCAGAAACCGGGTTTGCTTAGGAAGCTGTCCTTGGTGTAATCTTGTATCCGGTCCCTGAACACACAACCTCTCAACCATAAATATGCAGGGATAAACTCCTGAATCATCTTTGTTCGCCCATAAACTGTGACATGCGGCACAAGAGTCAGGGATTCCTTAAGTCGTAGTGTTTGCCTATGTCATTTTCCTCGCCTTTAGGCCGCTAAAACATGCTAGGCTATCAGGGAAAGAAGGAAATCGTCAAAACAAGCAATTATACCAAAATGTTATTTCGGTGCATCTTTGATGGGGCTTAAAATCGAACTATCGAAAGCAACTTCCTACAGACCATTACCTAACGCAATCCTAAATTAAAACGCACTTATCCTCAACACCTACCTAGCGAACCTGCAAGATCCTGCACTACCGGCTAGCTACTACTGTACTACCTTGCAAGTAGTAACAGCAGTAGAGCTAGTGTAGGTTACGTGCAACAACTGTAGATTGCTCTTGTTGACCACGCGCACCAACACTAGTTAATTACCAAAGAAAGGAAGGAAGGACGGATGAAAAGCAAGCTAAATCTAAACTCTACGCAAGAATCCATTGACCGAAAGCTCCGAGGAGGTTTCTGAAGAAAACAAAGACGAGGTGCGTGCGTGCCTTGTGATGGCTGACGGGCTAGCACTTTGTCTTGAGCCGTCGCTAGCTGTCCCACACTTCCATTGGCCACCACCACACCATACCGCCCAAGAATCTCTCTCGCCTTCGTCACCTCTGCATGTCAGCTACGTACGCCCGAACAAACAAACACCTCAGGTACCACCGGCTGCATGCTGGGATCAGCGGTTTCAATTCAGCCCGGAGCGAAGGCGAAGCGGCTCAAGCTGGAACGTACCCCGTCGCTTTCGTCAGTTCGTGGCCTTTGTTAGGAGATCGCCATCGGTATATCTCGCATAAACATTCCAGTGGATCAGAAGCGACCACGCAGCGGTTTTGAGTTACGCGTCCGCGAGGACGATCTGCGGTTTTGGCGCCTGTGACCGCGAAAGGGACGCTGCCGCTTTTGGCCAAAGAACCTTTCTGTTGTTCTTTCGGCCGTGCGGTCACGGTTGATATATACGGACGGCGGCCGCAAACAAAGGCAGATGCAATGCCGGGCAGGGACACGGCTCGGTGCGTGCCCGTCGTGTCGAGATCCACCGGACTGGACTGGATAATTGTCTGCGTTTGTGCCGGCAGATTGCCATGGACCCCCGAGCAAACGGGATAAGCATGCATGCATGGAGGGAAATTCGATCAGTGTGTCGCGGAGCTTCGAAATAGAAAATGATGCGTTGGCTTTTCTTCCGCTCGTGTTAGGCGGGGGAGGCTCTCTAGCTGTCTCTGATTGGATTTTCTTTTCTTTTTTGAGCGGTGTCTTGTTTGCAGGCCTATGTTGAGAAGAAGTTTGGAGGAATTGCGCCCAAGAAGCCTCTGATATCGAAGGTACTCCGTATTCAGCAGCAATGTAGCACCACTGTTGTAGCGATCGGAACTCTCAGTATTCCTTGACTACAATGACTAGGACATTCCTCTGTGTGTTAGTAGTTAACAACAACAGGGTCATGAATTATATGTATGAAAGCGCATCTGGCCATTTCCCTAATTTGGTTGCATTCGTGCGTGCTAACGCAGGACCATGAGCGTGCCTACTTCGACTCCGCAGACTGGGTCCTCGGCAAGGTCAGAGAACAGAACAAATCGCCCGACATTTATTCAGAGTATATCTTTGGGACGACATCTAACACCATGTTTTATCTCCTGGCATTTTCTTCAGCAAGCTGCGAACAGCAGCAGCTCAAGGCCCGCAGTCGAATCTCTGAAGCCCAAGCTGAAGGTCAGTAGAACAGCATGCCTGAATATTGCTGTCACTGTGTCGGTGTAGAAAAACTTACAATGGTTGCTTGCTTCGTTTCCTCAGAGAACGCCTCATCACCAGCTTCCCCCTCGCAATCCGACCTGCGCATCTGGCTGAGACTTAAGGTAAGAAGAGGCCTCAGATCGACTCTCAGGCTTTTTCTGATGACAGATTCACATGACATTCCTTGCTTCTTGTCGCCGTAGGAGGCACACCGCAGCAGCATGGTGAAGAGCTCGGAGAAGGAGACAAGTGACTACGAGAGCTCGGATTAGTGTTTAGCTGGTCCTACCGAAAAACTCTGCATGCAAATTGGCTTCTTGGCACTTCAGCTTCTATATGTCTGAAGTGATTAGTTAACGTTATCAGGGTTAAGTCAGATGGAACTTGGTATTTTAGAATCTTGCTACATTCACCCAAAAATAAACAAATTTGCAATTTGAAGTCACTCGAGAAATAGTTTTTCCTAAAGTTCACAAAACCATGGTTATCACGAATTGTCTCACATAACCACTCTTTGGACGGACGTTCTCACATAATTCAAATATGTCACTCACTCCGTCCCATACTAAGTGACTCAAATTTGTATAAAAATGGACATTTCTATATACTAAAATACGTCTAGATACATGTAATATTTCGGCACTTAATATGAGACGAAGAGAGTAGATTAAACAATTTCTGACAACTAGCTGAGACACGTGCAGAGTCGGGTCCATACCAAGGAGGTGAGGTCGGATTTCGGTTTTGTGCGAATGACCATCTGAAAAGTGATTTTTCGTTGCGACAGTTAGGGATAGCTGTTGATTCTACTCCTTCCGTCCAACAATACGAGGCATATTAGGTTTCGGTTGATCAAACCTTTGATTACAAATTACTTCATGAATACGTGACTAATGTGATCAAAATCATAACTATAAGCAAATATCCTCGAGTATGAATATAATGGATATGAATTTATGTCATAGTTATAAAATATATATTAATAGAGTAATTTATGGTCAAAGCATTGGTCAAAAGAAAACTAATATGTCCCTTATTATTGGACGGAGGTAGTATTAAACTTAGAAAAAAATGTGGTTTTCTGGGGAAAAAAGTCTAAGTCAACCTATAACAATAACAATAGACACTTCATGAAATAGAAGGTTCAGAGAAGCAAGACACTCACCAAGACACCATGACCGCCCGGCAACTCACGAGGCCCTGCGCCGACACCGTCCTCTCTCGCGTCTCTTGCCATGGAGCTTGGCTGCACGTGCACTGGCACTCACGGCGTTGCGAGCCGGCGTGTGGCAGACAGCTAGGGTTGGCGACGGCGAGGAGTAGAGAACTACGAATCGAACTGTTCGTTTCCTGCTCGCGACCGTTTGGCCAGATGCACCGTGCTCGCAGATGCTGCGACAGAAACAACAGGTGATGAGCAGGTCCAGGAAGAGCCGAGGAGATGGGCTGGATGATGGGCCTGTATTTCCGGCTGAGTATCTGGGCTGTATCCAAAGTCCACCTTTGACCCTGTAGATCTGCCTCTGGCTCGTCGAAGCATCCTCTAAAAAAAAAAACACAACACGCAATCCACCAGAGCATGTCTCCATATAAATCATGTTCTCCTCCAAAATTCCATCATCTGAACTCACCGGTCGGAATCAAGTTATTTGATACTCCCTCCCTCCCATATTAACAGCATGTATCCATCAGACCTCGTTAGTACAGGCTTCTTCGTACAGGCCGAGCGAAACACTTGTTAAATTTAAATCATGGCTCCGAACATGCGGTGGTTTACCAATTGGGCCCTTAGTCCATTGGGTCCTTGCACTTGAGCTTTATAAGCTTGTCGGACACAGAATCGATTACAGGCGTGTAGACAGGCCCATCTACACCTAGTGGTGCTACAATTCCCATCAACATTCATCCCAATGTCACTCGGATCTTACCGTTTTGGTACCATTTTCCTTTCAAAAAAGAAGGAGAAAAACTAGTACAGTATCCTTGCTGAGTGCACTATGCTACTCCCTCTGACCCATATTAATTGTCTCAGATTTAGTACAAATAATCCGGCCGGAGGTAATACTTCATTTTCCCCATCCCTTCTAGTTTTTTTTTCTGCATTTTCCCAGTTACCACAATATGATACTACTCCATCCCAAAATAAATGACACTGATTTGTATAAGAATTTATACAAATCCACGTCACTTTTTTTGGAATGGAGAAGTACCTTTTTTCTAAGGTGTGATTGCTGTCAAAGTTGAGAACCAATCACTCTCCCAAATCTATCGAATCTGGCCAATCCGGGTATGCAGGTCGCAGATTGCAACTCACCAGATAACTAGTGATGTAGTGTAATCTGTTACTCCATTTCTTTCCAATTCCTTCTGCTAGCCTTTTTTCTTTTGCCTTTTTCCCCTGTCCTGCGTTCAAGTAGGAATCCATCCACCTTTCAATTTTGTCATGCCATTGTAGTACCAATCTAGATCTGGATACAGCTGCACTGCCTGCACACATGAGTACTTGGACCAGTGTACCATACTTTCTCACACATGCATACATATGCTCAGTTCAGCCAGCTTTGGATCGTGTGGCTGCCCTTGGTTCTTCCTTGCCCATCAAAAGATCTTCTATCTCATTATTTTTTGTCACTTATAAGCTGTAACCTTCGTTCAGTCCGTTGTTACCCTGCTGGCCTGCTACACCAATTTAATAATCGCCCATGTTGCAAACATGAATGATTTAGTAATCAAGGCGAAAATGATGATTTTCTTTGTTCAAAGTGGGGAAAAGATAAAAGCTCGTGATCGACGTGACTATCTGCTTTGTTTACAGGCTTTCATACGACTAAATCAGGTTATGATCATATCATGTGTCGATCTACCTAATTTGCGTCTAAACTAGCACCATCATAAATCATTTCTCCACTGATCAGGATCGCCCTTCCTTTTGCTTTTAGCGGGATGCTGCTGGTTATGTTATTGGATTGCATGATCTTTATAAAGCTTCAATCATGGTCAGGATAAGATCTTGCAAGGAATCATCTAAAAAAAGATCTTGCATGGTTTCATCTTTCCTCACATTTTTCTCTCTTTGGTAGTAACACAAATCAAACAAATGGGTTGGCAACAAACAAGAGCGTGCATGCAGTGTTGGATCCAGATGCAAATGCATACTACATGCCTGCAAAAGGCTGTGTGCGTATGGTTGGGAAGGTCTGGAATAGAACCAACTAAAGCAGTGAGAGCCAGGCCAGCATCATGGAAACACCTTTCCAGTTGAAAAGAAGGCTGGAGTATGCGATGGCAACCATAAAAAAAGAACAACAAGATCATCGAGTCGATCAAGTTCTTGTTAGACTGGTAGATTGAGATCAAACAGGCGCCCACGTCCACGTGTCGTCAGCTCGAAGGAGAGGCTACATGCATGCGAGCTGGAGCCAGGATGCCAGCCGGGTAATGAGTTTTACACACTCCACTATTCTCTGTTTGAGCAACAAATGAATGAGGTGGTTACCGCACTATTACAAAACGATCTATATGTAACGGTACATCAGTAACGGGTCCGACACGACCATTACTGATGAACAATATCAGTGTCGGTCGCGGCCGCGACCGTTACTGATGAACAGAGCGGGGTCTGTCCGTCCCCGCCCAGCCATACATCAGTGGCGGTCGCGCGAGACGACCGCCACTGATGAACCATCATACCTCGCGAGAGACATCAGTGATGGCCAGTTAAGAGTCGACCGCCACTGATGAACCACGCATCAGTAACGGTCGCGTTAGGCGACGCGACCGTTACTGATGTATCCCCTATTATCAGTAAGTCACCCAAGTCCCGATCGCCACACCACCCTGGTAGCGCCTCCTCCCTCTCCCTTCCTCCTCTCCCCCCCCCCCCCCCCCCCCGCCGGCCGCCGTCTCCATGGCCGGCGAGCTCCATTTCACTACTAGAAATCACAGTTTTCCGTAGGGTAGATTTCTTTACCTAGAGCTGATTTCTCTCTTCTTGGTAAAGTAAATGTGCAAATAGTGTAACTCTAGGAAAAGATAATTTGCATCCAAAAATATATGTGAAGTAAACTATACCTAGAGTTAATTCCAGCCCTAGGTAAAGGATGCCACGCTGGCTGAGGAAGATGCTCATGGTGGATGATTTTTCATTTCTTTTTGGATTCATCTCGTGCATTTTCTCCGGCAGGCTCGCATCGTTTTGCACAGGCCCACTAGACAGCGACAGAGACGGAGCCAAATTTTTCGCTTTGTCCTGAGACACCCTGCAGGAAAGCAAAAGATCCCTTCTCCCATCTCAAAAAAAGGTCTTGGTCTAATCCCCTCTCGCCGTCTTCGTGTTCATGGAGCCCCGCCCCGCCATCCTAGCGCCGCCTCGCCGTCCCAGAGCAGCCCCGCTGTACCCGTGCTGCCCAACCATCCCAGCGCCGCCCCGCTGTACCCGCATTGCCCGGCCGTAGTAGCTCCGCCCCGCTGTACCCGCGCCGCCCCGGCCTGCGCTGCCCTCGAGGATGCGGTCGCGGTGACCGTGCCTGGAACCACGGCAGCGGCGCGGTACATCTTCTTCTCGTGGTAACTCCCTTTGGTCACCGCCCCCTTCTGGTTTAATCTCTCCCTCTCAATCTTCTCTAGCTCTCTCCATCTATCTAGGTCTCAGCATGCTATGCTAGATGTTCTTGGATTTTGTTTTTTGACAAATTTTGCTGGTCTCGCCATCGTATGCCAATCCACCCCATCGAACCCATGAATCCCTCGCGCAGGCGCCCTCTACCACCAGCTACTTCCCCTGGCACACCGCCTCGCCCTCATGGACCACCCATCCGGCCTACAACTCCTCAAGGTAACTATCTGTACCTCCCTTCGTCCTCCTCCTCAATGCGCCCCTGAATTGAAGAATAATGGTGCAAACAAGTCTGTAATTCAGTTACTTTCCTCCCTTCCTTTCTTTACTGCAACTTGCTAATTGTTTCCACAGTATAGATACTTGGAGATTGCTCTGGAATTTCAGTTGTCATATGGTGGGGTATGGAAGATTATAGAAAAGGAGAACATGAAGTTGACTTTTGTAGAACTTTGTGTGTTATTTTTAACTTGCAAGATCCATATTGTCTTCAGACGTAATGGTCTTTCACAGATTATTGTCAACGGTTCAAATTGGGGTAATGGACATCTATGGAGTGCTTCAAATATAACAGATCAGTTTTTTGGTCTATAGGAGCCCAACCCTAACACGCAGTTTGTTTAGATTGGAGTCAATTTCAATTTCTGAATCATTTGTTTGATTGCATAGGGATGTTACCATTTCGGCCTTGTCAATCTTCACTAGGATCTCCAAATCACGTATGTAATCACTTTTCTCAATCTGAAACTGAAACAAAGAAATAGCTATTTTCAAAGCTCATCTATTGCTTTGCAGATTCTAAATGACAACAAAAATTTCTAAGGTCTTGTTAAAGTTTCTATATGTATCTAGATATTGTCAGTTAAAATAGACACAAGTGGTTATATTATTGTTCCCTTTGGATACTAGATTACCAGTCATTATAACCTTCAGTGAATGAGTTGATCAAAAGAAAGCTTCGAGAAAGTGGTACTTTCAGTAATTTGTGTAGTCACAGGAATACTTTTTCCACTAATTTACCAAAGCTGAACTACATAAGTACTACCAGTAGTAGAAACTTTTTTTTTTCTGAAGTAGGCACAAGTTACCTTCTCAAGTAAATTCTCGAGGTTAGTTTGTTCATGTTCTTCAGTTAACGTGCTATCGGTAACGCCGATTTTGTTTTGTATGAATGCCAGGCTATTTATATTGAATGAATCGGAGCAACAATATCTACTTCATGACCACAGAAAAGTATATGAGGTATTGTCACTGAAGGAAACTGAAAGATGCGTGGAACAAATGCAAAATGTACCTAGAAAATTTCACTCTTTTATATCTGGCTATTGATGCTTAATTTTGTTGAAAACGGTTCTCATTAGATTCATCAACTGCAAATTTCTAATCATGTAGTTAGACTCACACGTGTGCATGGAAGAAGATTACTCTGTACATCCCTATCCATACTCCTAAATGGCCATGGATGCAACCATCTCTTTTAAGATGAACTGACTGCTAGGTTTTTATAAAACTTTTAAGTGTCTGGCTCCTTACTGAAAACATGCAGCATGCATATGAGATGTTTATTTTGTAATCTTTACATTGCACCTCTCCTCTCCTCAAATGGAATGCATGCCCAGAAACTATCAAAAATTGTGTGTGCTGTTGCATGTGTTTTTTAATTGTACTGATGTGCTCTTAATTTATCAACTTATTTCAGGAGCACAATATCAACTCAAATGTTTCTTCTGCCACGAGCCTGCTGCAGATCAAGATGGGTTGTTTGGAGGGTTCTTCAATGAGTCATGCTGCTCATGAGCATCCAAATGCCAGCAACTGAATAGGTCTTGCTTATGCAGTTTTTTGGTGTTGCAAACTCTATAGCTACATACTCATCTGTGACAATAGTTGACATGTTGAGTCATGTTTTTTGGCTTAGCGAACTCTTGCCATTTACTGATTTGTTATGGATGTAATGGGGTTGTTTTTTGGTGTAGCTACAACATTGGCTACTGATCATGAACGTGTTATTTCCATGAAGAGTGAGATTGATTGAAACAATTTGTGTTTTGTGTTTGTATTGGTTATTAATTCTGGCTCCGTTTGAATATATTTGAATTATGGTCATTACGGATTCACATATAGTGAATATGAATTCCAATATGGTTCCCTAGAGTGTATTTTTCAAATTCTGGTTGGTAAAGTCCACTAGGGGAAGATGGTGATGTGGCATATGCAGCACCCATGTGATATCTTTTCCTAGAGTTCAAGCCCTTAGGTGAAGAAATGTTTTCCTAGAGCTGTCCAAATGCCCCTAGGTAAAGGCCCATTTTCCCACCATATTATACCTAGGGTTCTTTTCCTAGAGCAGTCCCTAGGTGAAGCCTTTACCTAGGGGTTTTATGCTTTCACCTAGAGTATTTGGCACTAGGAGAAACCGTGTATTCCAGTAGTGTTTTTGGAGCTCCGGCGGCCGGGGAGCTCCGATCTTCGAGCCCGAAGCTTCCCTCTCCCTTGCGAGCTCTCTCTCCTTCCCGATCTGTCTCGCCGGCCTCCAATTTCTCTCCGAATTTCTCCAATTTCAAAATTTTGAGCTCCGGTCGCCGGCCAAAATGCGGCCTCCTCGTAGTCACCCAGAGCTTCCCTCTCCCTTGCGAACTCTCTCTCCCACCCGATCTTTCTCGCCGGCCTCCAATTTCTCTCCGAATGTCTCTAATTTCAAATTTTTAGTTAGTCTCGGTTAATTAACACCTTAATCACCTTGTCAACTATTAGGCTAACTATTTTGCTTTGTTTGTTTTCTTGTGTATCGTTTTGTAGATCGAAGGACCGTTCTTGGATGTACGCCAAGGAAAGAATCAATGCTCGATGGATAATCAAATGGACGGTCTTTTTTGGAGTCGCGAAAGGTGATATGGAACGAAAAGGACTTGTGATGATGCGTTGTACATGTCGCAAATGTGGAAACACATGCATGATGAAGCCTGAAAATGTTCAGATGCACGTGCTGGCATCAGGTTTGTGGAAGGTTATTCTCGCTGGACTTGTTATGGAGAGGATGTGGTTGATGTCGGTAGCGGTAGCGAAGATGATGATGCCATGCGGTATGATCTGGCGAATGATTCCGAGGAAGAAACAAGGGTCGATGAGGAGGTTAATGTGGAATGTGAAGGAGCTCACGTGACAGGATTGCCGAAATGCTAGATGACCCGTACCTACGGGACCAGCTGGAGGACCCCGAAGATGAGGCAGAGTCTTCTCAGTTCAAAAAATTGTTGGAGGACACAAACACACCTTGTATGATGGAGCTGGCGAAGAAAACAACGTGTTCGAAGTGATGTTCGAACTTTTGAGGCTGAAGGCAGCATCATGCTGGTCAGACAAGGGCTTCACGGACTTGTTGAGTTACCTTGCTTCGGTTTTTCCACAGCCAAACAAGTTGCCCAAGAGCACATACGAGGCGAAGAAGATTACATGCCCGCTTGGATTAGATTGCGTGAAACATCATTCATGTCCAAACGACTGCATGGTATACATTGGAGAGTAAGAGAACCATAAGAGCTGCAACATATGCGGCGCATCGAGATACAAGAAGAAAAACGCCAGAGCTGGCGAACACGATGGGGAAGAAGTGATGAAGGGCAGGCCGGCAAAGACTGTCTGGTATCTTACGGTAGGTGGCCGAGTTGAGCGTTGGATGCAGAACGTTAAGGACGCGAGATATCTCGTCTATCACGATCTGGCGCATGCTGCATTCGATCCTGACGGGCACTACCGTGTGGAGGAAGCTGGGGTCCTAAGACACCCTGCCGATGGGACTCAGTGGAGGAACTTTGACACGGCATTTTCTGCTTTCGGGGAAGAGCCCAGAAACCTGAGGCTCGGTCTCAGCACTGACGGAATAAATCCCTTCGGAAACATGAACAACAAGCACAGCACATGACCAGTGATCTTGTTTGTCTACAACCTTCCTCCATGGTTAATCTTGAAGAGAAAGTACATCCACATGTGCATGCTCATATAGGGTCCAAAGCAGACGGGAGCTGACCTAAATGTGTATCTGCAGCTAGTGAAGGATGAGTTGAAGCAGGTTTGGAACCCTGGCAGAGTGGTTTGGGACGCAAACGGGAGGGAGTACTTCACGATGAGAGCAGCGCTTCTGACCTGCGTGCATGACTACCCCGCGAATGGAAATACTTCATGCCAGGTGACACATGGCTACAAGGCCTGTACAAAGTGCATGGAAAACACGACATCGGAGAAGTTGCTCGCTTCATCCAAAATTGTTTACATGGGCCACCGAAAGTGGTTGGATGCTAAAGACTCTTGGAGGGATGACAAGGAAAGGTTCAATGGGAAGACGGAGCACAGGACAGCGTCGAAGGAGAAGTCTGGTATGCAAATCCTCGAAATTGTGAACGATCTTGAGGTTGTCCCCGAAAAGATTGCTGCGAAGAAATATAAGGAACCGGAAGGCCTCGTGTGGAAAAGGAGCTCCGTATTCTAGGACCTGGAGTACTGGGCACATTTAGAATGCCGCCACAACATAGATGTCATGCACATGGAGAAAAATGTATGCGACAGCGTGCTGGAGTTGCTGATGAACATTCCAAAGAAGACGAAATATGGACCCAATGCACGGAAAGACCTGGAACTCATGTCTATCAGAAAAGAGTTGTGGGGCAAAGATCAAGTGTCGGCAGCCGACAAGAATGGTTTCGTGACGGTGACCATGCGGTGTCGTCTTGCATGTTACAACCTGTACAAAGACGAGTTGCATAGGATGTGCCAGTGCCTGCAGGGCATTAAAGTTCCATCGAACTACTCGTCGAGTATCAAGCATCTAGTTGACATCAAGAGTCACAAGCTATCTGGCATGAAGTCTCACGACAACCATGTCATACTCACTTAGTTACTTCCAGTCGCAATCAGAGGTATCATGGAGCCGCACGTAAGGGAGACAATCGTGAAGCTTTCTGACTTCTTTGACAACATCTCGCAGAAGTCAATCACCGTTAGACGATGCCAGATACTGAAGGATAGTATGATACAGATTCTGTGCGAGCTCGAGATGTTCTTCCCTCCATCATTCTTTGATATCATGGTCCATCTAATGATCCACATATGCGATGAGATCTTGTCCCTAGGGTCCTCGTTACTACATAACATGTATGGCCCTGAACGATACAACGGGGTTCTGAAGCGTTACGTTCGTAACAGATCGCGTCCGGAAGGTAGCATCGTGGAAGACTTTAGGGCAGAAGAGTGCATCGAGTTCTGTACGGATTGGTTGGCCGATCAGAAATCAATAGGTGTTTCCGATTCACGACACAAGGGCAAGCTCGATGGCGAAGGTGGCCTTGGACATACATTCCTTAATGTCTATGGAAGAGGAAGGGAACCTGACTTTGAAAGAGCACATTTGGTTCTGTGTCAAACTGTCGATTGCTGCCGGCCTTATTAGAAAATGCACATGGAACAACTGCGAAATGAAAACCCTAAAAGAGAAGAAGTCTGGATCCACTGGGAGCACAATAAAACACTCGTAGCATGGCTGAAGAATTATTGGTACGGCAGGGAGACGACCAATGTATCAGAAGAGACGGTTGCATGCTTGTCACGGGTACCTGCTTACCACGTCTCTACTTGGCAATCATACGCAATCAACGGTTATAACTTCTACACTGCGTCTCAGGACCGTAAAAGCACGTATCAAAATAGTGGTGTAGTCATGACTTCTGAGACCGCGACCGACGACAACAGCAAAACCAAAGCGTTCTTCGGCGTTATCGAGGAGATCTGGGAATAGGAGTACTCGATCACAAAGATCCCAATGTTCCGTGTAAGATGGACCAAAGGTGACAAAGAAGAAAGTCACAGGTTCATGACGATGGTGCTACCTCCTGAGATCCCTTGTGAACAAGTTGACGTGAGAAAAATCCCGGCAAGAGAGGAATCATAGGTCTTTGCTAAACAATGCAAGCAGGTATTCTACAAGACGAACCGGCAAATAAAGACCGCGTCGTAGTAAGAAGAGGGAAAAGAAGCATTGTTGGAGTGAACGGAGTTACTTCACAAGAAGACTACGAAGGTTTCCATGATCTGACGACCGCTGCAGATGACGAAGAAGTGGAACGCATGATATTAACGAGGAAAAGGAGAGGGAAAAGAAGAAGTGATGGGAGCGAGAGCGAGAAAATACCACAAAAACCCTATCTCAGAAGCAGTTATGCGAGGAGTCAAGTTATGACTTACCGAAGGAAGGAGAAGCACTAGTAGTCACATTGTAAATGTACTCGTATTGAATCTTAATGCAAACTTTGTAGTAAGTGAAATTATGTGTGAACTTTGTATGCATGTGATGAATTTTTTGAATTTAACTAGAAAGGAGCCCGAAGCGTGATAATGTTAGTTGAGATATAACTTAAAGCTTGTTAAAATATTTCCCATGCAAGTTCGGATAAGTTGATTCTCAGGTTTCTTGTTCCAAATAGTATTAGAAAATCCATTTAATTATTGAGCATGAACATGAGCCTTCTAAATCCTCTTGTGAATTAATTAGGCGAGTGTATTTCCCATTGGCAGGAGCCATGAATAGCCAACAGGGTATTGCACTTGCATAGCAGGCTTAGCATGAACATGAGCCTTCCAAATCTGCTTCTAGTACTGCAGCACCTCAGCCGCGATTTGCCGGCGTGCTGCATCGTCTAGTTCCTGCTGCTCAACAACACGCCCATGTATCAGCCTTTAGCTTTCCAGAGAAAGGGAATTGGGAAGAGTCGAGGAGATACTAGAGGTTGACACCAAACAAGAAATCAGAGACAACAGTTGTTGAGGAGCTTGCGGCGACCTAGTGGCCCATACCTGACCATGTATGGGGACGAAGAAGTCAGAGGAGATTGTGGTGGTGATCCCACGCTCCTCCTCCCTCGTTCCCCTTCCGCCGCCTCTTCTCCACTCAATCTCTCTGCCCTCTCTCTCTTGAATCGGGCACCAGACTCGCTTGTACTGTTGATTCGGCCGAATCCGGCGCCGGCCATGCCACCCTCTCCTGTTCTCATCCCTCCCTCCCTCCTGTCCGCCCCTTCTCCTCCACACTCTCACGATTCAGCCACCGCCGCTCCTCCCGGGTCAGGGGCGGCCCCCTGCCACCATCTCTTCTCCCGGCAGCACCCCGATAATCCTAATCTTTCTGTCCAATTCATTCCTTGTATCGTCAGAATCTATCGCCCGCCACACAGGGGAAGAGGAGGCAACGCCCGCCACTCCGCCGCCTCCTCCGTCATTGATCCTCTCCGCTAGAGCCGCTAAATGGACGCCTAGATCTACTCGCTCGTCAAAGGGGGAGAGGAGGCAGTTGGACGACGGGTGTGTATTGTTTTAATTTTTTTAATGGAGAAAGCAGTTCAGCTAATTCGGCGGTTTGGAAGGGTGGTGACGGTGTGGTGAGTGGCGACGTACCGTCACCACCACATGGCTTTTTTATAAGAGTTAAGATGTAGCACAAATACTAGAAAAATGCATGATTTTATTCCTCAAACATAATTTCAAAGGGACAGGTTTTCTAAATTTAAATTGGTACAACTGCCCCAACAAGCATAGGAGCACATCAGTAACGGTCAACTACTATGTGACCGTTACTAATGTATAGGTGCTCATCAGTAACGGTCGGTCGCTCTATCGCCCGTTACTGATGTGAGCACATCAGTAATGGTTGCTGAGTCGCCCGCCTGTTACTGATGTATAGGTGCTCATCAGTAACGGTCGCGTGGTAAGGCGACCGCCACTTATGTTCTTCGGCAGATAAAAGGGATGGCCGAAACCCTAGCCCGTTACTCTTCTCGCCTGCGCGTCGCTTTTCTAGCAGACCAGCAGTGGGCGCTCTCCTCCCCCGGGCGAAGCCCTACCGGATCTCCGCGCCACCGCCGCCATCAACCTCCTCCCTGTCCCCGAGCCCTCGAGCCCGTGCCGTCTTCCTCCTCCACCCCGAGCCGCCCGACGCCGCCATCTTCCTCCGCGAAGCTGCTCGACGCCTTCGTCGACCCCGTTGTCGTCCTCGCCCGAGCGCCGCCACCCCGCGTCGTCCTCCTCCCCGACCCCGCGCCCTGGTCCCCGAGCCCGAGCGCCGCCACCGCGCGTCGTCCTCGCGCAAGCGCCGCCACCCCGCGCCACCGTCTCCCTCCTCCTCGAGCAACAGGTGCGCGCCTCTGCCTCCCTCCCTCTCCTCTGATTTAGGCTTGATTTAGGGTTAGGGTTAGGGTTAGGATTTGTTGCTGTTAATTTAGGGTTTGGATTTAGGATTTCTTGCTGTTAATTTAGGATTAGCATTGCAGTTTGTAGTAGTAGATAATTTATATCAAATTAGATGTACATTTCCCACCACACACCAGGGCATGTATGTGGAAGTGGTGGGGATTGTTAAATCGCTGGAGGTAAAACAGAAAAACAGAAATAAAATTTAACTGTAGTTGTGACTCCTGCTCATATATAAGTACGACAGAGAAAAGTGTAAACATGGGCACACATATCGTAATAGATAATATATAGCACACATGATATATAGGATTAGCATTGTATACATGATATATAGCACACATCAGTAGATAATATATAGCACAAATGAGTTTATGCTATAGATGATATATGCACACATCAGTAGATAATATGCTGTTGTAGATAATTTCTAACAATTACTGATGAGTATATGCATTGTAGTTTTTTATATATACATGCTGCTGTTTATATCCTATACATATATGATTTTAGGTTTTTTATATGCGATATACATGATGTTTTATATGCTATATACATGTTGTTTTATATGCTATACATGTAGTTTTTTATATAGCGGTTTTATATGCTATTTTGGAGAATTGAGTAATGAATTGTGGGCCCGACCATCGTGTTGGGTCATCGGAGAAGGGGCCGGCCATTGTGCCGAGGGGTTACATATGCGGGTGGGTTTTTTATGCAGGTTTCGAGCTCCTAGTAGAGAAAATTTGTTAGTTTTTTAGCATAGGTCATGCCGAAATTTTCGGCCGATATATATTTGTTGGTTTTGATGGCATAGGTACGAAATGGGCAAGAGTAGCCAGAAATCAGTTCTTGATCGGGAGGACGTAGATCGTGTCGATGAAAAGTCTTCATCGGGAGGAGGTACGAAATTTTCGTGTCGATGAAGCTAGGATGATTATTTTCCGCCTGCTCCAAAGCGAACCAGGGTCCAGAAAAAGCTCCCCGCTTCTGCTGAAATAATAGAACAAGCTAAGGCGGAGGCGCAAGAGCAGGCATCTATGGTGTGTCAAAAGGTGTCAAGAGAATATGCAGTGCAAGCCGTCCATCATTTGGTGTCGGCATTGGCCAAAGACCACCCCGCCCTTGACGCCATACTCGGGGGAGGAGTGGAAGGTTTGAGGAACATCCTTCCTCCTCTTCCCCATGAAAGAGCACCCCGCTGAAGAGCAGCGCCGCCTCGGACACACGTATGGACGACAAAGACACATACACCCCAGGTTACAGCCCGGCTCCTAGCATGGACAACCCCCCCCGCTAGCCAACCGGACCCAAGCGAGGGCATCCGGGATAACGATCCGGGTCCGAGCGACAACATCCTTGTAAGCATACTTTTCAAACTCTTATTCACTCCTTACCTTCATAAATAAAGATCTTACACACATATGCCTTCTTCTTGTTACGCACAGGCACCTGTGAAGTGTCGTATCCACGTAGACAAGCCTGGGAAGCCTGTAGGCGCCATTGGCCGCCTGATGCCCAGACAATCACCGCCACTGGTGCACGGCATTCTAATGAACGACACACAAGTGAGTGTGATGGTGGACTCCGTCGTCGACGACCATCGTGATTATGCTATCCCGCTACCTCCGGAGGAAGGCGTGGATATCCTAGGCGGTTGTCCAAACTACCGCATTATGTGGCCTAGGAGTATGGTATCTCTCTACAACCAGCGTCGGCCCTCTATGACTCCATCTCCGTCCGCCCACAAAGGTACTTCTCAATCGCCGCTCGGCCTTTCCCCTAGGATACTTCCTCCTTTCGATGCCGGCGGAGATGAAGAGCGAACAATGTCGATGCCTCCACAGCTCAAAGATAGCCAGACAACAGGGTCGGCACAGGCTGGAAGCATCCCTCCTATCTTCTCTCTCTTGGGTGCCGCTGAGTCCATGGGTGGCCGCAAGATCTATGACAAGTACAAGGCAGAGGAGCAAAAGGCATGGGACAATAAGAGAAGGCATAAAAAGAGGGGGCGCGGCGGCAAGACCATCAAGGAGTTCTCCAATGTCAATCAAGATGAGATGCACTATGTGCCTCACATAATTGGAGTCTGGGAAGACAATAGGCCTGACATTCTCATGAAGAACCCCCGTCAAGGCCAGAAATTCGAAGACAGATCCTATTTCGTGGGTAGGGAGTTTGACCGGGTGCTTATTTACTATCCTAGAAGACCAATGGTCACCGAAGATTCCCTGCGTACCGTGTCCAGAGAGATGCAAGAGTTTCATCAGTTCTACATGCAAGCATCAGCTGGTTTTCAACAGCATGCCCAACAAATCAATATTAGAATCCCACGAGACTATGTCTTCTTTGACCAAGAAACTGGGAACATTCAGGAACGTCCTATCACCTTTGGTGTGGAGTTCAACGAACTGTTCCACCTCTTCAACTGCCAAAAGTTTGATATCAACCTCTTAAGGCTGTGGTCTGCCTACCAAATAAGCAAAATGCGGCGAATGGAGGTCAAAAAAGTAGCCATTTTAGACCCCGCGGTGTTCAACTACGGTGACATCGGTTTTGAGCCAGAAAAGAATCCCTCAAGAACCCTGACATCTAAATACTTGGTGGCATGTATGGAGAAATACGCGGACCACGATTTTATCCTCTTCTTCCTTAATTTGGAGTAAGTTGAATTTTATATATGGAATCGTTTGTTTTTTCTAGTTCAGTCTTTCTTATACACCCATAGATACTAATTAAAGTTTGTTTTTTTTGAAAACAGAGACCATTGGGTGACACTACTCATTCGTTTGCCTTGGTCCGCGGTGTACTACTTCGATTCACTACTTCCGAAGAAGGGTGTTCGAGGTCGGTACTGAAAACCCATCAAATCACTCATTAACAATGCCTGAGAAGTGGCGACCAAGGGAAAACTAGCTCGTAAAGGCTATAAAGACGAGCATCACCACAACCACAGGTTTCCTTGCCAGCAACAGCCGCCCGGCAGTGTGTACTGTGGCTACTACTGTTGTCACATCCTTATGGAGAATGCCAGCATGTTCAAGCCTGAGTGGAAGGGGTCAGTCGCGGCTGTGGAAGAGTACTGGCGGCCCCAAATGACAATGGCACACCGACCTAAATGGGTCATGTATAACATTCAAAGGGAATTCGTCCATCTCATCAACAATGAGGTCATCAAGCCTAGTGGGGACTTCTACGAACGCATAGAACAAATGGTGACTAGGGTTCACGCACAACAATAGCTTCAAACATGAAATGAGATACATCTGTATTCTTTATATACTTTTATGAAATTTTGACACTTTGTAATCAATGTCGTGAAGCGAGATACATTTGTATTCTTTATATGCTTTAAATGATGCGGCTTTATATACATTTGTATGCTTTAAATGATGCGGCTGTGTATTTTTCTGTGCTCTGATGTGTTGTGCAGTATATATTTTTCTGTGTATTTCCTGTGTATTTTCTGTGGTTTTAATTATTATTTTAATTACCAAAAATTATCAGTGTCGGTCGCTCGTCTGACACTGATGTGGCAAAGCGACCGTGATTGATGTACATATCATCAGTGACGGATGCGGAAACGTGACCGTCACTGATGATGGTATTCATCAGTAACGGTCGGGTCGGGCCGCCCGCCACTGATGATAGGTACTCCCTCCGTCCTGTTTTAAGAGGCGTTACATTCAAACCAATCTGTCCGTCTATACGAGGCGCAGATCGTTTTTTAATAACCTTTTTCTAGCTAGACGCTATGCCTTACAACATTAAATAATTGCATGCTCCTGAACAGACCAATCGCTGAATGCATGTATGCTAGGCAGAGCTATATAGAAAAGCATGCATGCAGAGCCCCACGAAAAAACAAAGCGCCAAAGATCAGTGCTAGCTCGGCTTTCTAAACTCATTGGTATGTGCGCAGAAATAAACACGTCCAACCGTTACTGAGATTGTTTTTCGACAGTTGTTGATAAGCGTTAGTGCCGTGCGTGCCGTGATCTTCTCCTTCGTCTATATCTTCTTCTGGAAAAAGAACCAAAACACCCTCTTTTTTCTGCATGCATGCGTGGGTTCAACTTGCAAGTTGCTAGCAACGACGTACGGAGAACGACGCATGAGGAGGCAGGAGAGGCCCTGCCAACAGTCACACACCACAGTACTGTGGAGTGTGGACCAAGAAAATAAAACGCATGCAGATGCAGGAGCTGCATCGCATCGCATGCATGCATGCCACAGTTGGCAAGATGGAGTACTTGGATCGGGCCTTGCCAAAATTCCAATCCTGTGGCGGCCTACGAGCTAGTACTAGCGTTCATCCAAACGTACGTACGTAAGCTACGTCCATCCAAAACATCCCAGCTGCGAAACCGCGCTACGTGCCACGCATAATCGATCAGATCTCTCCTGCCTGACAAGTTAGGCACCATGCGTATACCATGTCGATCGCATGCATATACTGCATGGTCCAAAGTCACCAACAACTGGCTGGGGCTCGTCAGGATTCCTGCTCCGCGTGTCTCGTCGTCCACACTAACCAATAAATACGCCGGGACAAGGCACGGTACCCAACAAAACAATCTCGATCGCGCGCGTCGGTGTGCGTACATGTGGATCGATCCGGTATGTGTTTGTGGACTGTTGGACACTTGGACTTGTGCAACTACTCCATTTGTAGACAGAGCATCAACTGCCCGCTGCCAGGCCGGCCCCACCGGCCTCAGCATGCATGCATGCATGCAGCTCGGTCGACCAATCATTGACCAGATTGATCTCTCGCTAGCTAGCTCGCGCCTGCGTGTCTGTCTGCTAGCTGCGATGCTGCATGCACCGAAAAAACTGAAAACTACCTGGCCCCGCGCCCACACGACAGGCGGGCATGCAGCGTGCAGTGGTTCGTTTGGTGCCGCGGCGACAGACCACGCACGCCTAATAAACGCAATGCACGTGTGCGTGCTCAATTAGTGGCGGCGTAAGTCAAGCTTAAGACCTTTCTGCGCTCGTTTGCCCCAACCCCTCTCAGGTAAAGAAACGATGCATGACATGACATGACGTGACGGCACATGGCAAGAACATACAGGCCAAACTGCCATCCACGATCCTTCGACACGAGTAGAGAGATGGCCGGCACCAAAATTCGAGTCGACAAAAGCGGCCGGTGAGCTACTACCGCGCAAGCTCATCATCATCATGGGTGCAACTACAGGCGCTGCTGCTGCGCGCATGGCCACCGGGACAGCAGCATGGCCCTACTGCCTGTCGATCAGCTTGACGATATATGGAATTGGATCCTATCTCTCTATCCAGTAAATCGGCATCGCCCGTAGAGTAGAGACAAAGACAGAGATAAATTCTTTCCCACGCTCCATATAGTGCTGGGAGGATGGACTCCAGTGAGAAGGCCCCCAAAAACTACTGCCCGATCGAGGTACAGCAACGCTCAGCCGTGCCCAGCGCAAAAATCCTAGTCACCGACATGCAAGGCCCATTGTTATCAGACCCGGCTGTCAGTGACGGAGAGCGCCGGCAGTCCGGCCACCTCACGTCGCAAAACCAAAGGATCCGTGTCATTGCATTATTAACTGCGAGTGGGTGGGACACGCTGCTGGGCCTCGGGCGTAGTCTGGCATCACGGTCGGGCCCACGTAGGCGCTGCCGTTAGTGGGCGACGGCTCTGCAATCTTGGGCCCGCGCATAAACAAGTCTGACTTGGGCCTTGCTTAAGCTGGCCCGCTCGTCATCCGAGTTAGGCGAGGTCACATGGCGCCCATTGTGGACCCGTCCCGGGGACAGGGAGCTGGGCTTTCCTTGCCTGCCTGCCTGCCTGCCCGTCCTGCCAGCCCCCAATCAGCCATGGAACTCTGTGTTTCACTGCTTCACATCCATACATGCATGGCACGTGACGCGTGGTTGCACGCAAGTAACTAATGCACGTGTCTTAGGTGTCTCTGATCGACGGCATCAGTTAGTTCATGCAGCGCCCTAGTATCCGATGAAAGGAGGACGCTTATAAGTTATAACCCGAAAAAATCATGTAATTTGGGCAGACGTAAGTTTTAGGTTGGTCTAGATGACTACATCTCATCAGATCGGCGAATCATGTGCTACGAGTTTTTAGTTAGCAAAGTGCCACCGGCGTGCTGCCGGGATCGAACTGACGTCATTCATGGGGTCCCTTAGGGACGCACGCCAAGTCGACACGTTGCATCGTACTGCTAGGAACTGACGTCATTCATGCAGTCGCTGGGGAGCAGCTAGCAGTATACCTTTTTCCCTCTTAATTTAAAGAAGGGTGGATGGATTACTGATCGATTAACATAGGTCCATCCGGCCGTACACGTGCGCCTGCGGATGCATGTTGTGCGATGACTGGAGCGCCTCAGCGGACACCGATTAATGGGCAGAAGCGACGTGGGTGTGCGTGCCATCTCGATCGCCACCAGTATAAGGGTAGCCAGGCCAGCACCGCGACTGATTGTGATAAAGGACTCAGATCAATCGTCCGTTTCCTCCCGGCCCCGGCCGGGCCGCGGTCCTGCGCTGCTGGCGCCGATAGAGAGAGCCGCTTAGTACTTGCCCTGCTGGAACTCAAGGCTTTGTGCTTTGATATAATGCGCCCACACCAGCAGTACACCGCAGTCGGTACTACAGTCCCAGATGCCTACCGGGAATCCTATGTCGATGGACCTGGGAGCCGGGAGCTGGCAGCTGCAACTTTTTCCGGCCCTTTCACTTTCTCCAAAACAAATTAAAGGATCACTCCAGCGTTTAGCAGCTGACGAAACAGGAACGAGAATCAGAGCCAGCCTTGCTAGCTCTCTGGCGTCGACAAAAACTTTCAACAGTACCGGCGTATATACACGCACGTCCAAGCCAGTGGCTCCAAAATCTCGTCCCAAGTTTAGGCCAATGGTCATCCGGGAACATGTGGCATTTAACATCAAAGCCAAAAGCACTGTGCCGGTGTCAAATCGATCGATCGATCTGACGCTAGGCTGCATGCAGCTGTAGCCTTCACCACCTCCAGACCATAGAGCAGAGCCATCACAACCTGCATGTGTGTACATGTACATGCCATGTATACGTAGGTACATGCATGACCCCCTGTACGTGAACAAATGGACAGAATTAATTAACAGAAGGCTTGCATTAATGCGTTGGAACACGACGGTCGGTAGCTCCTTGTCTCGACCCGCGACAAAGAACGGAGGCGGCCATTGGCCACGATCGACCGATCCCTGTGAATCTGAATGGCATTCGCATATACTAGTACAATGCGCGTGATTGAGAGCGTACTTTTGCTGGTGGTACTGATGCGTGTGCATGCACGCCAACGGGACGGAGGTGATATAAAATCTAGATGGGCGGCTTTAAATCGGAGCTAGCGTTGGCGACCCCACGTTACAGACGCCGTTAATTACATAGTCGGGGTTTTCTTGTAGGGGAGGAGAAGTGGGATCCGAAATAACGTACACACGTGTGACGTATAAAAGGACCGATATCACGATATGATGGACATATACACAATGTTAGCCATATGCCGCATGGTTCGGATGGGTCGTTAGCTTAATTAGCTAGCGCGGCCGCATGTCATGCGCGCCACAGGGAAACACTTCATGTGGCACAACCAATACACAGTACGTCACATAAATTGCTGTCATGCACAGAGAAAGAAGAGATCGATCCGACCCTGGCCCATGCATGAGCTGGAAGCCGGGGAAGAGGCATGCACGCACTTGATCGATCCGTGCGTCTAACGGCGACTACAACGTACTCCTACATATGCACGCACGCATCAAATTAACAGTATATGCATACACATAGTCCCCTCATCCCCTGCATTGCTCTGCTCACTCCACTGACACTCAACGAATGAGCATTTGAGCAGGGGCAACATACACTGCGTGCAATCTTGCGTGCTGTGTTCCATCTTGTTCCTGCAGGGCAGATGGATCATTGATCCATGCATCATCGTTCGTCCCAATCCAAATCCACGCCGTGCTGCTGGATCGGAGGACGACAAGAAAGACCGATCGGGCTGCATGCATCATCCCTAGCTGCCGGGCTCCGTGCCTTTGTGCTTATCCCCTGTACGGCCTAAACTAAAACTATTCAGCACAGCACACAGCAGAGCTCACGCGCGTCATATATATGCACCCATGCATACGCCAAGTCATGCATGCATGACATGTCCTGCTCCACGCACATTTACCTCGATTCATGGCTGTGTTCTTTTCGCGCGCCCTCTTTTTTCATGGAGGCTCTTACATGGATTCGTTTTACCTCTGCCGACGTCTGTCTCAGACTGCTTCAGATATAAAGTGCTGGTGGGTTTACTCTTCAGGGACGTGCGTGTCTGTTTGGTAGCGCTTGTTCCTGCATGGACACCTACCTACTTACGTGCTGGATTCGTAGTAGTATAGGAGTAAAAGATAAGGGAAACTAATTAATGAGGTCTCCGGATCGATCTGGACAAGAATAAACACCTACCGTACTATAAGCCATGCTTTGACCACTTATCAAAGGACGAGAGAGCTCGTAGGCATGGTACTGAGAGTACGGTACTACGTACTCCATGCATCAATTAATGGCAATGCATGCACACCATAAACTAGCTAGGGGCTAGCAGTAGTAACAAATACATACAGCACAAACGCATGCAAAATTCCAACCGGGTTACTGGACAGTAACGCTACCATTTGTGTCCAAAACAAGCCTACATAAAAGCGTACAGCTCGAGGGCGGCATTCATGCCCGATGAAGAGCGATCCAGTTTTTATTTTACAACTTGTCGAGGGTACTAGCACTACAGTGCAGTGTACTCCAACACAGAGATGCAGGTAACGGATGCCTGGATCTGAATGGACAAACTAAGCTGACGATCGAGTACACATCGAGCGTAACTATCCCATTAAAGCATACTGTTACGTACTCTCGTCGTCCCTGCTGGTTTCCTGCAGGTTGCTGGCGACAACTTATGTACCTGTGTGTGCGTACGTACGAATTAATAGACAAGAAAAAAAAAAGAGTTAGGGACTCAGCAAGCCGCTTGAATTCGATCAACTCGTATTTTAGTCTGTCCCGGAACAAAGTTGACCTGAAAATATACGAGCACATTTTATAGCTCGGTTGAAATATATACGAGCCAACATTGAGCTAATGTCATCGGCATGATTCGAATTAAGATACTATCTCCGTCCAACAAAAGATGTCTCAATTTGTCAAAATTTGGATGTATCTAAACATGACTTAGTGTATAAATGCATTCAAATTTAGTCAAAATTGAAATATTCTTGTTGGACGGAGGGAATACCTTTATTCCTATATAAAAAAAATCATAGCGGCGCTCGGTCACTTTTGGATCGTTTCACATTGATTTGGCACCAACCATTACATCGATAACAAATATGGATTATACGATTTAAAATAATCGATAATGACACAATATTCTCTTTAAATAAGTAGTGTGTTTTTAGTCCGTAACAATGCACGAGTACGTATGAAATGGAATAATCAGTTGGCTTTCCTTTCTTCTTCCCGACTGCAGTAATCTGATACCATTTTCGATTATTTTGGAGCAAAAAATTTCGAATAATAGCCAGTACAGTATGTCAGACGATCCTTATATATTTTTAATGGTAAAAGCAAATATGAAAAGTGGAGCCTAAGAATCTTATGTTGTGTATAAACAAGTGGAGCATTAAAAATTTAAATATTTATCTGGCTTAAAAATTGCTACAGATCATTATAAGTCGAATGCAAGCCAACTTTACGGCTTGACCTTTATCTCAACTCAAAGTTAGCACTCCTTTTTTGCGAGTATTAGTACTCCTTGTGTGTACGTGCGACATACCTGCATGTCCGGCGAGTAAATCTAAATCAGGGTATGTCGCACGTATGCCGTGCACAAGATACAACCAGGACCATACTAGTCTTGTATCTTGTATACTAGTATGGTCCTGGTTGTATCTTGTGCACGGCATATTAAAACACGTATACTGCAAACATACGCCATACACGTACAGGACTAGGTCAACACCATGAAAGACAACGCGAGCATTATACTCTCGATCCACCTTTTCCTGCCACCAAAGAACAGTACCAAAGCGCCACTACGTTGGTACAGGGGTAACATGCAGAACTGGAGATTCTCTGAATGTTACTGCATCGTAGCCAAGAGCAGCAATCTGGTTATTCCTTGGCGAAAGGCACCAGTGTGCGTGCAGATTTACCCAGACGATAGTAGTAGCATGATACCGAGCTGCGGAGAGAGGGTCGATCGACCGATGCAGAAGAGCACGTCACGTACGGTTGATTTTGAGAGCCGCATTGGCCGTCACAAAACGCCGAAGATAGCGCTGCCACGCACTCCACGTAGTACTATCCATGTGTGTACTTCGCATTGCTACGTAACGCACCTAACACCCGGCCGTGGTTGTATTACCTTTCAAAACACGAGCTTTCTCGTGGTTATTGGCTTACTGCAACTGTTGACGGCTTGACGCTGTACATGTCGTCGACGGGAAAAAGTGAAGAAAAAGACGACCGAGAGAGAGAGTGAAGGATACTCGATCGAGGGAAAGAGGGAAAAGTGAGGGGATCACAAGAAAGCGGCTTCGCTTTAAGCAAAGAGCCAGGGTGTCCTAGTACTGTCCAGTATAGTAGGAGTAGCAGTAGCCGACTAGATGGGGGCTGAACAAGGTCCAGAAGACGAGAGAGATTGTTCTCGCTCGGTTCTAATCTCCTCTTGTTTTCACCCCTTATCCCTGCTGGGACGCATGCATTCATGGCTACTCCACAGCAGTAGGACAAAAGACATTAGACATGATTCCCCCTAGCTTGGTCTAATGTTGCGTCCATTCCTTTCGGTCTTTGTCTCGCCATCTTTTTTAATCACCTGGTTCGCCAAAATTTACTCTCTTTTTTTTTCGCTGTACTGTGTTTTATTTTGACAGCATGTACTCTGTGTTGTTGTTGTTTTGACCAAGATGTACTCTGTGTTGTTGGTTGTGCTGAAACATCAAAATGTCTCTACACAGCTGTCTCGAGAGCACGTCCCGCGGGCCGGGGCCGGGTCCAGCACTCCAGCTACGGTGGATTTGGATGGTCCAGATGTTATTCGTGTCTATCACTCTAAACTATCCTAGTACGGTCCAGATGTTTGGTAATTTGATGCATATTGGTTTCGTACCACAATTATTTAGCGGAAACTAGGCATGATATGTTTGGTAGTCCGTCCATTACACATTAGGGTTTAGACTTGTTGTTGGCTATAAATCGTGCATATATAATGTGGGGTCTACAACAATGTACTATAATATCCGTTGAATCTTCCAAGTACATGCCAAATAGTCTGTGTGGTGCAGCTGTACAGTCTGCCTGTATATATCAAATGATCAAATTTATGGAATGTGTCACTATTTTTCATAGGATTGAGGCGCAATGTTCCTGTTTTACATACAAGTTTTTCTTTTTCTGCGAGTATACATATAAGGTTTTTAAAGGTACATACAACGGTCTAGGGGCGCCACTTTTGATTCCAAAGATTTTTCTTTGATTTGTAGGATTAGAAATCTCTGCTACGAGCCACTTTTCAACCAATTTCGCAAGTAAATTGTAAATTTACGTACACCCGGTCTTCCTCTTCGAAATTTAAATATTCATGTGTCACGGAATATGTTTTCCATGTACTGTAATCAAACATGAGTAAAATGCACCAGAGGTCCTAATTCTTTCACAAATGTCAAAAGTTAGTACATTTTAGTTTTAAAAGTTTCATAAGTGGTTCATGTCAGGTCCTATACTGGCTCTGGCGCGTGCCGCCTACCTACATGGCTCTTCGGGCCCACTAGTCAAGTGCCAGCGCGGACGGCTTTTTGCAAATAACCCCCTGCCTCTTTCTGTTTTCTCCCCCGCGAGCCCACCTCATTCTTATCCTCTTCTCCTCGCCCCTGCCCACAGAACGGGTGACAGCGGCAGAGACCAGCTCGGCAGCGGGGCTGCCCAGAACGATCTCCTCCTCAGCACATGGCCTCGAGCGCGACATCTCGTGAGGCCGTGCGCCGGGATCCAGGAGGCCTAAGGACCGGATGAACATCTAGCGATGCTCGTGGACGCTGCTGTAGGGGCCCGAGACCAAGACCAAGCAGGGCCCCGCCGCAGTTGACATCCTCTTCGTGGCGCCCGGAGCTCCCCGACGAGGAGAAGACCGACACCGGCGATCCTCCCTGGAGTCGAAGAACTCGTCGGCCTGCTCCTCCCCCTGCGCCATGGGCACACACGCACGCGCTGCTCCTACCGCACCACACGGCTAGACACGACCACCACCGCGAGAGTCAAAGTAGAGCCCGCCTCTTCTCATCGGCGCCGTGCACCGACCGATCGGCGGCGAAACAGGCGAGCCGAGTAGGACCAGATCTCGCGCGCGGCTGCCACTGATTCTCGGATCTCGGGAACCTCAGCACTGCCCTGGTGTCGGCCCTTCCACTCCTCCCCCTCTCTCCTGTTGGCTGGGTTGGGGATGGGATGGGATGCAAAAGGCGAGAGGAGAAGAATGAGGTGGGCGCGTGGGTGAGAAGACAGAAAGAGGCGGGGGGTCATTTGCAAAAAACGTCCGTTCTGGCACCTGACTAGTGAGCCCGAAGAGCCACGTAGGCAGGTGGCACGCGCCAGAGCCAGTATAGGACCTGGGATGAACCACTTAAGAAACTTTTAGGACTAAAATGTGTCGTTTCAAAAAAGTAGGACTAACTTGTGACATTAGCGAAAGAATTAGGACCTCTAGTGCATTTTACTCATCAAACATCCTTAGTTTGGCGTTAATTCATATGCCTCCTACTACTCTCCGAGAGGGCGTGGCTTTGTAATCCTCCTTCTTTAATTCTTTTGTTTCCTACCTTTTTTCCAGTGATCAAAATATATACTCACTCCGTCTGAAAATAAGTGACGTGGATTTGTATAAGACTATAGGTGCGTTGGGGTGGTTGTATAAACAATATTTAAGATGCACTAAGAAACTTAGTGTTTTGGTTCCTGGGCTCGAGTGAGCCCCATTTTCTTCTTTCAAAAATTACATTTTAGAGTTCCAAAAATTTGTGAAAAATAATGTGCGTGAGTATATGAGTGTATATGTTACATGTCTGTAATTTTTTATCAAGGAATATTGTTGATTACGAGCTAAAAAAACAAATAGTCCCTCCGTCCAACAAAGGATGTCTCAACTTTGACTAAACTTGAATACATCTATACACTAAGTCATGTTTAGATACATCCAAATTTTGACAAACTTGAGACATCTTTTGTTGGACGGAGGGAGTACATAGATTTCAAATAGATCTACATTTTACTATTCTAGATCAACGATAGGTTAGTTTCGCACATATCAGAAATTAATGTATTTCTCTGCGAAGATTTACACACACTTACCATATGTCTACACTTGGGATGAATATTTACTAGTTTTTTAAAAAAACTTACAAATATAAATTTCAAAATTTCAAAAAAATTGGGGTCCATCAAGCCGGATCTTGAAAGGGAGTTCCCGATCGCTAAGCGGCAATATATTAATATTAAGAGTGACTTACCAGTATCCAAATGAGTTCTAATTTATCTTTTACGTCACAAAGAAATTAGGAGCTTTGGTGGTTTCGATGCTTTGTCATATAGGTTAAGGTACCTTATGTCTCTGTTTCTTCATTTAGTATGCCAAACCAGCTTTTTGTTCAGTTAAAAAAACAGATTAATTGTTGTTTAATTAAGATCATTAAAAGCTAGCTCAGCTGAGCGACCTTAATTAATTAGCTAGCTAACTGCAGTGATTAATCAATGGCTGTGAACGACACGACCTAGCTAAGAGCAAGATTAATAGTACAGCCAGCAGCTGGCTGTACTACTCATTTAAAAGACAACTTACAGCCCACTGCACCACTAGACTCGGCTATTACCTGGCTGTATAAACCACTTAAGTATTTAATGCTGGCATATGCATAAAAATCTGTTGTGATTCACAGTGAACTGCATCTTTGTGGCCATTTCAAAAACAACACACAATACATGGCACCTCAGGAAGTATTACCAGACATAACAAATATGATCCCGACAAGAAGTATTACCAGACAAAATATGATCCCGACAAAGACGTCGTAAGCAACAAACAAGTGGCGCAAAGCACCATGACAATGATACTAGACATTACATGCGTCTTTATAAGAAATCATTAATCAAACACAATACTAATAAGATCTTCGGCAAACAAGCCGCAAGTTTTGATCTAGACGGCGACAAAAGCTTATGGCCACGTCAACCATCAACATCCCATTTGGATACAAAAGTTTATGACGGCGACAAAAGTTTATGGGCCTGACAAAGCATAGTTGGAACTTCAGTAGAAAAGAGCAACCACCCATTTGCATCAATAACTTTGAGTCACTGTATGGGAAAACAAAACAAAGGCAAGTGTAAATATTTACAAATGCAAACTTACAAAATGTACTATCAGGCAGTAACACTATCCTAATTTTGGCAGATCGGGTATAATTTTTTAAGCTATTCTCATGACTAAACAATAGAGTAAAGTGCTCTGTAGTTAATAAACAGGAAAAAGAAATAAGATTGGAAAATTCATACCTATTAGAAGCACCTGTAGCAATCACCACGGTATAGCTCAATCCTGAAACAAAAATGCATGTGAGATATCATGTTGATCCTCAATGTCACAAGAAAAAAAGGAATAGTTATATATATCAATAACTTACCATGATTAATTATGACGGTTATTTTGAAACCTATGCCAAATATGCTCAATCAAATCATTTTTAAGCTGGGTATGTTGTGGGCGAGCACGAATAGTAGCTTATCTACGCAACACATCAGCGAAACACAGATTTCCGCCAACATTCACTTCAGGAGGTAGAGCAAATGAAGCCTCGGGATTTTCATTCAAATCAATATGAATTTTGACCTGCTCTTTCTCATCTTCGACAATCATATTGTGGAGAATCACACAAGCTAGCATGATCCTTCCAACACTCTTTCTCTTCCATAGACGTGCAGGACGGCGGACAATGGTAAAACGGGACTGCAATACCCCGAAAGCATGCTCAACGTCTTTCCTTGCCCCTTCTTGGTGCTTGGCAAACAACTTGTGCTTCTCTGTTTGGGGAAGTGGTATGGTCTTCATAAAGGCAGCCCATTCAGGATATATACCATCGGCAAGGTAGTAACATGTGGTATACTCATTTCCATTGACAGAAAACTGAACTTGAGGGGCTTCTCCTTTCAATGCATCAAAAAACAGAGGGGATTGGTTGAGCACATTCAGATCATTGTTCGACCTAGCAATTCCAAAAAAAGCATGCCAAAGATGAAGGTCCTGGGAAGCAACGGCTTCGAGGACCATTGTTGGTACTCCATAATCACCACGGGTGAATTGCCCCCTCCATGCTAAAGGACACAACTCCCATCGCCAATGCATGCGATCGATACTTCCTATCATTCCAGGGAAAACACGAGACTCGTTAACATGAAGTATACGCTCAACATCCTCTCGTGTGGGGCGTCGCAAGTACTCCCCACCGAACACCCGAATCACCCCTTGTGCAAACTTGTCCAAACACTGCAATGCAGTGCTCTTCCCAATCTTCAAGTACTCATCAAGGGCATCTGCAGGGGTCCCAAATGCTAGCATGCGCATGGCTGCCGTACACTTTTGCAATGGTGAGAGCCCTATTCGACCACAACAATCGGCCCTATAAGTGAAATAGGGAGACCACTGACCAAGGGCATTCACGATGCGTAGGAAGAGGTCTCTATTCATATGGAATCTTGTACGGAACATACTCTCGGGGTAGAGTGGTTGTGCAGCGAAGTAGTCCTCCACCAGACGCTAATGAGCACCTCCATGATCCCTCCGAATGGTTTTCCTTGGACCGTGTCGTCGCTTAGAGGATCTAGCCCCGAGCCTAGCCTTGATTTTCATCACAAGCCTCTTAGCAAAGGAGTCTAGTACCATCTGCTCAGTACCATAGACTTCCATAATTTTTAATGGGGCTAGCTCATCAGAATCCGATATGGTGGGAGAGGAAGCTGGGCTGGTAGGCTGAATAGGAAGATGAGAGGTAGAAGAAGGAAGAGTCTGGACTGGTAGGCTGAACAGAGGATAGAGCATTATACATATGTGTCATGTTTTCTTGGGTGTATAATTATGTTACATGGTTATCTGGACTGCATTGCAGTTAAGTGTGGTTGGACCATGACTACATGATTTTTTTCACTTCTTGCATGGTTATCCGGATGAGGTTTGTTGACTATAATTTTAGCATATTAAAATCTTATATTTCAGCCTCACATTCACAGATTCAGTACTTAAAAAAAGACCATAACCCTACAATCAAGCATGCTGTCAAGTCAAATATAATTTATTAAGCAATGGTACAGTAGAGTGAACAGTACAGTAGAGTTCTCTGTAGTTAATAAACAGAAAACAAAATGAGATTTTTAGAGATTGCTGGAATTAGATGTTTCGAGCTTTATAAAAAGATACACATGTTAGCATCTAGCTTTATAAAAAGATACACATTTTAGCATATTAAAATCTTATATTTCAGCACAGAATAATGTGAAATAAAATTGATTTTAACTAAGATAGTGGATAGTAGGAAATACCTCAATCAGTTTTGCCAAATAACTTCTCCCTGAAACACTTCAGTGCCAACACGTGCTCGGATCTCACATCTTCGGGCATCCACTTGTGTCTTGCATCATCAACGATCGGTACGTTTCTAGCATGACTGACTCCTTGTGATCTTTTGCTGCAAGGCACGCAAGCTTCCGAGCTTCAAGATTCTCACTAGACACACGCCTTTGTGTTTCTAGCATCTCTTTGCGGCCTTCATTTGCTGCATTCTGAGCATCTACAAACTTGGTAAGCTCAACTTCAAGATCTACAATACAATCCTGATCCTTTATTTTGCGTTTTCGCTGCTCCTTAGCTTGCTTACCACCTAGTGGCCGTTCATCACGAGCATCATCTAGAGTGAAATGCTGCCCCACTTCATCATCAACACTAAACTTCCTCTTGTCCGGCTCTAGATCTTCTAGGCGTTCCAAATAGGAATCCCATTTTGGTTCCTTTTTGAGAAACTCCCAACAATGCTCAAACATAAATGGACCATCTTCTTTATGGTCTGCCTCATAAGTTCTCATTGCCCTCTCCTTTAAATCCACATCAGATTCACCACTGGCATACAAAGCATTAGCCTCCTTCCAGCTCGCACAAAACCATGCAACCCTTTTCTTAATTCTCGCAAAGCGATCCTTCACTTGCTTGACTAGCCTTGCCCTGTCTTTTGGGGTGGTACTGTTGTAAACAGCAGCAACATCTTTCCAATATTGGTCGTTCTTCTTGTAATTTGATTGGATTGGATCATTTGAATTATTCAACCAAGCACTAACCTATAATATTATAAAGAGTTTATTGTTGTGCTAGTAATTAAATACATGGAGCCAGCATGCAAAGAAACAAGCTTACCAATCTACGATCCTCCTCTTTTGTCCACAACAAGCGTTTCTCAGTCCTTGGACAGTTGCCACCATTGTTGTCATCGCCAACATTGATTGGCTGCTGTGGAGTCCCATTGCTAACGGCTTGTGCTTGGCTTGATGTGTTCTAAAAGAGACTAAGGAAGCCACCGGGCGGGTAAGAATCCATTCCCCTACTCAAGCAATAGATGATCAAACAATTAACCTCATATTATTTACTTTACTCACTACTGTAGGGAATCTGCAAGACTAGTAGACATGTTGGTATGTACCATTTTAAAAGTTGACAAACAGATTGTTGGAATTAGCATACTCCTTCACCAAAAGATACACATGCTAACATGCTACATTTGAAAAGTTTATATACAGGTTGTTGGAATTAGAAAACTCCAGCTTTACCAAAAGAAACACATGTTGGTAACATTGAAGAAAATTATGCACGGGTTACTGGAATTAGATCACACTAGTTTCTGTCAAATCCTATTAGTTAGATTCACAATTATAGGGACATCTCTGAATCATCCATCTATGAAAATTATGAGGACACAAAATTCCTTCCAATCCATAGAACAACTATTTGTCTATCTAAACCATGGAAACTAACCACAACACCTCCATATCATACAAAGAAATGACACGACGATGGAGTATCAGATTGTTCAGAATTGAGACAAGTAGGGAAACAAGTGTATCAAACTAGCATTGTTTATAAATAAAAAAATTAACAATTTGCACAGTAAATGCATAAGCTATTGAGATCGCATACCATGCTTGAGGATTGGAGTCATCAATATTCCCTGTCGTGTACCAAGGAGATGCAGAACCACCAATGTCGGCAGGTGGTGCCCAGCAAGGGCCTTGAGCCGAATCTCCTGCTACACTCTGTTGCTGCAGCTCGGCGAGCCAACTTGATACAGAGGAGGGCGCCATGGACTGCGGTGGTCGTGGAGGGATCCAACTACCTGGTCCGTGCGTGGAAGTGAAGGCCGATGGCAAGAAAGGATGGGGCGGACGCTGGACAAGATGAGGCGGCCGCGGCGGGACGGACTGAGGCTCCAACGGAGGGACAGACGGGGGCACCGACGGAGGGACGGGCTGAGGCGCGGGCGCGCGCGTCCTCTTGGAGTGCGGACCCATCTCGTGGTGCCGGTGGCAATTCTTGGGTTTGGTGATTTGGGGATCTTCGATTTTGTTGCAAAATACACGATTTGGGGCGAGGCAAAGGGCGCGGCAGTGGAGGAGAAGTGCGGGGGGCGAGGGAGAAGCGTGGGAGGAAGCGGGGAAGAAGCGCGGGAGGAGCACCAGATCGGGAGCGCCGGCCCTAGCGCTTGCTTCGAGCTGCAAGCCGGCTATTCTTCTTCGTTTGTTGCGATTTTGCCGGGCGTTTCACGAGTCGCCCGCTACCTCCCTTCTCTCCTCGTTATGTGGAATTTTGGTGACGTGTACTGCGTTATAGCATGCTGAGTCGGACTATTGTACCTGCTCTAACAGCATCAAGTCTCGACGGCTCGATGCTTCTGTTTAAACAAACAACAAGGTAACCGACAGAACTGATTCGCCTTGCGTTTAATTTGCCCGTCCAATCGGCCGTCTATAACCATCTTGATTACGACTTGTTTTTTCTATAATCATCTTGAACATGACCTCGATCACTCAACCTTCATGTACGAGACACGTCCACAGTTGCAATTATGTGCTTTGCAGAAAGGAACAAGGCTCTTGACGGAAAAGTAAAGGAATATGTGCCATATATTGCCCTTCAAAAAAAAATATGTGCCATATATAGGGCTGGTTTAATTAACACTATTGTATGTTTTACTCACAAGTGTATTTGAAATTTGAAGGGGTTGTGTGATCACCCAATACTCTCTAATCCTTTTTTACCCCAATTCACTAGTAGGAGAAGTGTTTTTAATTCGTAAAAAACTGAGGTGTTTGTGGGGAAAACCTAGGGAAAATCTCAAGTAGTCCCTGCATACCAAACAACTCATTTGAGGTCTCTAATGTTTTTGAGCATAATACCATAGAAACACTAGAAAAATACACTAGTAACAAAAAAGGCCTTAGTGTACAAGTTGACAAAATCAATCTTCTTCTAAAAACGTAAAGAAAAGGAGGTGTTTATTTCCAAGTCGACTTAGTCAACAATCATATCCATAAGACGAAGATTTTCCCCTTTGTATTTACAAATTTTTCACGATTATCAATGATTGGATCACACAGTTGTTACCATCGACTTAGAAATACACATTTTCCCATTCGCCTAAAAAAGTAAAACCATAAAGAGTGATTTTTTTTCCTAAAAAATAAAAGCTTGTATTGACCTCAATGCTATATCGATCGATACATCCAAAGAGTATCACACCCCCGGCCTTGGCGCCAAAACGCACACATCCAAAATAACAGAGGACAATCCTACGAGTTAAAAAGGAATATAACAACTCTAAAGAGACTCAATCCGACGACTAACTGCTAGCCATGATGGCTGAAAATGTCCCTGACCAGCTGATCTAACTTGTTGCAGTCCATCAAAGCCAGTTTACAATCCATTTGCTTGAGTAGCATGTACCAAGTACAAAGCCAAAATGTGCATGCATATAAGACCTGCACATGAGATGTTTAGTTCTTGCAATTGAAAACATTATAATTTTTGCGTAGCCAAACAACTCAACATAAAGTTGCAGCCCCATCCAAAATAAACGTCGGCGCTCAATTCTTTATTAAACCCCACGTAATCAAGACCGAAACATATGAGGAACATCACGACTTCATGAGGCTATTTGACTATTCACGAGACTATTTGATTATTGACCACACATAACGAGAGACATGACACGAGAAAAAAAAAAGAAGTACAATAGTCTCATCCTCATGACAAAAACTGCACTTTGTGCTACTCCCTCTGATTCTAATTTATTGTCTCAAATTTGTCCAAATATGAATGTATCTATTCTTAAAAGACGTCTAGATACATGTAATATTTCGACAACAATTTAGCATCGGAGGGAGTACCTTTCAATTCCACTTAAGCAAGTTTGTCCTTAGCTAGAGTGATCCCGCGCCGCAAGAACCAAAGGATTTTTTTTTACTTTGAGTGAAACCTTTAACTTTCAAATCCCTTTGTTGCAATTCGGTATATCAGAAAGCTTGATACATAGAGTTGACCCCAGTAGGATGAAAGTTTCAATGGAACCCATGACCAGGGACAA
Source organism: Brachypodium distachyon (assembly GCF_000005505.3). Taxonomy (NCBI): domain Eukaryota; kingdom Viridiplantae; phylum Streptophyta; class Magnoliopsida; order Poales; family Poaceae; genus Brachypodium; species Brachypodium distachyon. The sequence continues at coordinate 64,058,069 of NC_016131.3, forward strand.
ATTCACATTGCTAAGACGATTCAGGAGCTCAGTCCAAACTACCAGTTTAGGTCCCTAGCTAGATACGTGCTACACGTGTCAGCATGAAAAAACTAAGCGAAATTACAAGCATATCGACTGGCGATGACAACTCTGCTCCCGACCTCTTGGCGCCCAAACGGGCTAGGGCAGCGCGGATGACCTTGGCTGTGAGCCAATAAACACATATTTGATCCTGATTTTGTGAAGTTTTTTTCTTACACCAAGGGTGCTGATCTAGTAAGTCTGGACGAGGTGCTTGCTGCTGAGCTTAACGAGTTTTGGGGAAGGACAATTTTGGATTCAAAGAATATTATTATTATTTTGATAATTTTCATCACGTCTAGACGAACATGTCAAGAGACAAGTTTGTACTTTGTCGTCCATCCCGAGCTGGCACCTGCAGACCAGTGCTGCCAATGCCAATTAATCGATCATAGCTCGGGTTCACAGGGTGTGTGAACAAGTGACGACGTTGGGTGATCCGTCTTGAGAGTTTGAAGCACTGGCTACGGGGATATGGCCACTCATAGAGTGGCAGCTGTAGCCGACTGGTTCCGATGCTGCAGGATGGCACTGCACGGAATCTCAGTCTTGTGCAATCACATCGGTTCTATCTCCCGTCCCGCCAGACCCCGGCACGACAGGGAATTCAGCAATGTCAAGAATCACCTTCAATTCGACGCTCGGCCGCTCGCTACACGTAGGACATCTCGAAAATAAGTTCCGGGTAGACGTCTTTTATGCGATTGAAGACCCCCGGCCCGCAACTGTACGTGTTTTGCTTGCAACACTCTTTTTCCCCACCAATTAAAGAAAACACTCGTTTTCCTTTGCTCCGCATAGTATTAGTTGAGATTCTAAAGTACAATGATACCGTACTACTCCCTCTAGTACATAAAAAATGTCGGTCACTTAGCAGGAATCACGTAGGATAATCAAATTCCTTTAGACGCAGTATAATCTTTTTTAGGCGGAATTAAACGAGTCCTCGGCCATATGAACATTTATCTATGGGGATCAAGCAACTTGTGGGATTACACTATGATAATACCCAACAACCGTAGCAAACAACTATGAAGTTATCCACGGTGTATTCGTCAGTTGACTTTCGCCCAAATCCAAGTCATACGCGACTTCACAAACCCATTGGAATCCAAGATGCATCCAACAGCTAAGTAAGGATGCGGGTAGATAACTACTCGGTATATTTGCACGAGATCTCGCCCTCAGAAGTCAGAAGAGAAGGATATTGGATTCTATCCGGAGACAGGGGACGGGGTTACTGCTTCAGAGCATCCGATGGTCTGCATGCGGCAGCGCCGATGGCTGCGCGGGCACGCTCGGCGCCACGATACACGCCAACGTCAATGTTCCCCACCCAACTGCAAACAAAATCTATCCAGCGAGACCACGCTTCGATGGCAAGCAAACCAAACGGAATGGGTCAGTGGCGCGGTGCCAAATCGCACACAAAATAGCCCGAGAAGGCTACACGCCGCGAATTGCAGAAACGGGATGCGTGTGGGGACAGTGGATGGCAGCAACGCAATGAGGCAGTTGCAATTCAATGGAGTGGTTTTTGTTGTTGGTGTCCAGCAAGCCATCTTCTTTTCTGGTTCGATTTGAACAGAAGGTGTTGATTGGTCCATTGGAGTATAGAGCGACGAAACTTTGCTGCTCCTGATCCTGATGATGGTTTTCTTTTTGCAGATAACAAAATACTCCATGTTGGTTCTTATGGAGCTGTTTCAACTAGGCAACAAAAAAATAAAATGGAGCTGTAAACTTGGAAGATGGTTTATATCAAACCCCGACAAAGTAGTACTACTGACTGATAACTATATTTGCACAATAGTCTATAGTACATAGATGCATCCGTTTTTGGAATATTTGAGACAATAGATATATCCGTTTTTGAATAAATTTGAGACAAGTAATACCGGTCGGAGCGAGTATATAATTTCAAAGTAATGCGAATTTGCTCAGCAATAACAAAGCATGCAGTATGAAGGAGAAAAGTTGGTAAAATTTGTGAGCTAATTTCAGAGTATCAAATAGAGGAAACACCTCCTTCTTTACCAATCCTTGTGAGATGAGAGCTTATCCATTTGTACACATATCGAAGCAAATTTGGATCTAAACCCTGGAAAGAACCCAACATGCTTTCTGAACAAGTTACCTCATCAAGGAATATATCGACAGATACATACCCCAATTAGCTCGAACATGCACACATGATTAGCGAGAGATGCTCATCCCCAAAATTTCTGCTCCAATGATAGGACAACTTTGGCACAGAGTCCATATATTCGCTGGGTAGATCGGGTACACGTACGGTCCGTATATGTATGCGTGATCAATCCAGTACGTATATTGCACGTACACTGGATTAGCGTGTGGTATTTTTACGGTAACCAGGGCAATTAGTGCAGCCGCGCAGGCGATCACGACGGAACGGGAAGGCGAACATGGGTTAGGCCGGATAAAGTTGTCGCATGCCGTGGCTGTAAAGCGGGCGGGCGACGCTGACATTTCCTCGTCACGTGATTCATTCAATGTGCAATGGGTAAAGCGGATAGGGGGTTTATAAAAGGAAAAAAAAAGTATTGTATGGCGTATGGATATGAGTTGCCAGCCAGCCAACAGCAGAGGCGTGGCGTGTTGCTTCTGCAGCACTCTACACAATTCCGACTCAGAAATTGCCCTACGTCTCACGGGCGGTGTACGCACGCATGATGAGCAGCTACAATTTATAACCACTGTAACATATCTTACTCCTGCTGCCACAAGGTTTTGACACAGTGTCGATCAGCATGGGAGCGGCAGTGAAAAAGTGGATGAGAGTTTGGCGTCTTGCAAGTAAAACGGCGTCCGATGTCCGATCGAGCAAACGCCAAGATTGCCAAAAACATTCAGAGCCATGCGTCATCGGTCTCTATCTAGTACGTGGATAAGAAGATCAAAGCGACTCCCCTGCAACCAAAAGCAGCGATTTGACTGCATGGCGAAACTTTTCACCACATGCTTCGTTCGCTCGTGCACCCTTCTTTCACGTACACAGTGGCGCAGCAAACCTCCGTCAGCCCCGTCGATCCTTAAAGTTTTTAATCTAACCGCTCCTACATACTACGTGAGTATCGAGCTCCGGACAGAGGTTCAAATGCTGGTAGTTGCGCGATTGACAAGTGCGCGCGGCTGGATCTGTTTGGCTCAATGGTCCTTTGCTTTTTGTTGCTGAAGAAAGTACAGGGTCAATTGGCCTGGGTGTTGCCGTAAGCGCAGGCACGATTATAAGTGCGACCTCATGGATCACACCACCCACGCACCTGTATCTCTGTAGCAATGCACGAACTGATCAAACCCGGTTCGATCTGTTCAAGCCAGATCAGTTCGGAGACTGCATCAAGATTACTTTGTACTACGAGTGTTTTCCGTTCTTCCTCTGTGGTCGTTCCCGTAAGAGCATCTCCAACAGCATACCCATATTTTGTTAGAATACCTAAAAACTGTGAACACGGGTATTTTGTCCAAAAAACTAGCTCCAGCAGCATACTCGTAAAAGTTGGGTACCCAAATTTTTTGGGTAGCTAGCCATATTCTAGCCCCCAATACCCATATTTGGGTATTGAGAGCTAAAATATGGGTAGCTACTGGAGGGAACCAACTAACCTGAAATTTCAGGTTTCTCTCCCCATGGCCCCTCCGCTCCCCGTCGGCCGGCTAGAGCCCGCCGACGACCTCCCCGCCACCCATGACCCCTCCGCCGCCTCTCTGGCTGCCACCGCCGCCATTCCCCTTGCCCCGTTGCGTGCAGCCACCTCCAAGCCGAAGGCACATCGGCGGCTAGGGCTCGCGCCGCCGTCGGCCGGCGTCTCGCGCTCGCCTAGCTCAACTCCCCACCAAACCTGAGGGCTTCGCCGCCTAGCTGTTGCCCCCGCCGCCCTTGACCCCTCCACCGCCTCTCTGGCTGCCCTCGCGTGCCGCGCATCACGCCCGCAGCCGCCCTTCCGCGCGGCACCGAGCTGGCCAGCCCCCGCCCGGCTCCTGGCCCCCAAATTCCGGCCACCTCCGAGCCCTGGCCCGAGCACCCTCCTGCACCGCTCCCTCCCGCCCGCACGCCGCGCCTACGAGCTTCTGCGGCCGCGGCCCAACCTTCGCCCGACCCGCGCCGCCGGCCCACGGGAGCCAAATTCCGGCGGCCGGCGGCCTCTCCGCTCCATCTTGGACCACACACCGCCTTGTCGTCGTCTCAATTTCGTCGGAATCGGCGATTTGAGGTTCAATTTTGTGATTGATTAGGGGTTGATTAGGGAGAGACGGGAAAGATGGGGAAAGAAAAAGATAAGAGAGAGGAAGAAGGTATCTCAGCTAAAAATATGCTCTTTTGGGTATTTGTTTTTGGGTATCCTGAAATAGTTGGACACATTTTGAATACCCAAATTTTTTCTCAGCCTCACTCATAACGGGGCTGGGTACCTAAAATATGCGTATATGCTCAAGACGTAAACACGAAGAACCACCGGATAAAACGAATCGGACGGGACCGGAGGCAGTGTAGTGTAGGCCAAGTCGCGCCGCTCACGGATCTCGCTGGCCGAGTGGCCCCGCCAGCTCGGCGGTGACGTGGGTCACTTTGCGTAACGCGTCGGGAAGCCGTATAAATACGGCACGGGGCGTATTTAAGCCCACCTTTTCTCCGTGTACGCGCTCCTGCATTGGTTGCCGGCCCAGACCCGTGACGGGGACCAGAGTTGCAAAATGCATGATACTTGTATTTCTGGACTCCATTTGTTTGTACGCGTATCTGCGTACGTACAGGAGTACTTAGACTGTACTGCAGCGCATACAGTGATGTACTGTCTTTTTTACCCGTACAAACTTTCACTTCCGTGTATTTCCGGGATTCGTATACTGTACAGTGTGGAAGGCCAGAAGCTGTACACTGTGTATGTAGGGAGTATTTATGAGGCCTAGCGTATAATTCTGCAAAATATTTTGGATATGTGCCCCCGTTTGGGTACGGTTGGTACAAGCGATATCGATACCTGCCGGTTTTGGTTTTGTTACACAAAACACCGCGTACAACAGCTGGCTATACATTTCATTGTTGGTCTGTACCAGCCCATTTAGAATATCGAACGATATATGGGTCATATCACTATTTTTAGGTGAAACTGTTCTGAGGTTTGACATCTTGAAACATGCAATATTCTGGGTTAAACTTTGTGATTTAGTGTCTCCGAATGTACAGGAAACGCACTGAGGGATGTAAAGAATCTGCCTCTTTGAGCTTGATAAGCTAAAATAAGATGACAGAACAAACGAATCATAAAAAGGAAGAAAAAAAGAGAAGAGAGAAAAAAAAAAGAAAGGGAAATTGTTGGGTAGAGATAGCGAGGAGGCGTAGTAGTGGGGCAGCAATGCTATTCTGTATCCCCACTTTTTAAAGCTCACCACCTACGCGAGACCTTTTTATTTTACTGGGGCTGTGACCTGTGAGAGCGAGGAAGGGGAGATGTGTTGGATTGGCATCTCGGCCAGCTAGGATGTTGAGGGATCGAAGCTTTCTCTGAAAGGGAAAGCAGAAGCGAGTGAGAGAGGTGCGGTGCAGTGCAGTCAAAGCTGGCATTTTTTTTTTCTTTCATTTGCCATTATATTCTCCCTGCCCTGCCCATCCCCGTTTTCCTCCCACCCATTCAAACCGAGAGAAAAGCTTACAAAATACGCCAGGCGAGATAGATTTGGGAGAGGTAAAACAGGATCCGTATATAACCACCTCTCTCCTCCTGCCTTCTTCCCTTGCCTTGCCATTTCCCTCGTCTCCTACCTCCGTCTCTCCTCCGAGGTGGTCTTGTCCAGCGTCCCTGCTCCTTGGGGATCGATCTGAGCTTCTGTTGGGTTGCGCCGATTGATGCGGTGGACGCAATGGCGGTGTCCTCGCCTTCTGCTGCTCCGGAGAAGAAGAGGAAGTGGCTCCTCAGCAGCAACAGGAAGGTCAGTCAGTGCGCGCTGTGCTCTCCCTCTCTCGTTCTCTCCGTGAATCCATTGTTGGGACGGGTTCCGTTCTTGCCATGCCCACGCCACACCAATGGCTCATCTGTTCAAGAACTGTTTGGCCGTTCGGTACTTACTGCACAAGTGCCAAGAACATTTGGTTCTTTGACTCGAGGAGTTGTTTGGTCGTGTGCCGTATAAAATCGAAATGGCAGGACAACTTCTTTGAGTCAAGAACCATTTGCTTCTTTCGAGCTTGGTGCGCCTTTTGTTTTCCTGTTTATTCCAAGGTCGAACTGGTTGATCCGAGCGCATTCTGTCTGCTCGTCGGTTTTCCTCTGTTTCTCTGTTTGTGTAAAAAATCCAGCATCGGCGCTGAAAATCTCATGTTTTCTGTGGGCATTTCCGTGTACGCAGGTGATCGACAGGTACCTTCGGGAGGCGCGGGCGATTCTCACGGCGGCGCCAGAGTCCGGCGGCGGGGACGCTGTGGCGGCGCTGGGCCTCGTCGACACGGCGCTTGAGCTCTCGCCGCGGATGGAAGCCGCCCTGGAGCTGCGGGCGCGCGCGCTCCTCTCCCTGCGGCGGTACCGCGAGGTCGCCGAGATGCTCCGCGACTACATCCCAAGCTGCGGCAAATCATGCTCGGGCGAGGACACTTCGTCCTCGTCCTCCTTGTCCTCCAGCTCCGGCGACCTCGGCACGACCTCCCGTGCCAAGCTCCTCTCGCCCGACCGCCACCGCTCCGACGCGGCCGAGACGGACACCGGCACCGCTCGCTCCTTCCGTTGCTTCGACGTGTCCGAGCTCAAGCGCCGCGTCCTGGCAGGCCTCTCCAAGAACCCCAACACGGACACGCAATGGAGGTACTTGGTCCTGGGCCAGGCCTGCTTCCACCTGGGCCTCATCGAGGACGCCATGGTGCTGCTACAGACCGGCCGCCGCCTCGCCTCGGCCGCCTTCCGCCGCGAGAGCGTCTGCTGGTCGGAGGATAGCTTCTCGTCCTCTGCCGCGGCCATGGCTGCTGCCACGGTGTCGTCTTCCAAGTCCGGGTCCGCGGCCGCGTTCATCATACCGGCCGTGGAGTCAGAGGCCGTGACGCAGCTCCTCGCTCACGTCAAGCTCCTGCTCCGCCGCCGCACGGCCGCCATGGCCGCGCTCGACGCGGGCCTCCCCGCGGAGGCCGTCCGCCATTTCTCCAAGATACTCGAGGCGCGCCGCGGCGTGCTCCCGCACACCTTCGCCGCGGCCTGCCTCGTCGGCCGCGCCGCTTCGTTCCAGGCCGGTGGCCGCCGGGCGGACGCCATCGCGGATTGCAACCGCGCGCTCGCTCTCGACCCCGCCTACATCCCGGCGCTGCGCGCCCGTGCCGACCTTCTTCAGTCCGTGGGCGCGCTTGGGGACTCCCTCCGTGACCTCGACCACCTCAAGCTTCTGTACGACGCCGCGCTCCGTGACGGCAAGCTTCCGGGCCCTCGATGGCGGCCGCAGGGCGGTGTGCGCTACGGCGAGATCGCGGGCGCCCACCGCAAGCTGATCGCCCGCATCCAGGGGCTCCGAACCCGTGTCGCCGGTGGCGAGGCGTCTAACATCGATTACTATGCGCTACTGGGCGTGCGGCGCGGGTGCACGCGTTCGGAGCTGGAGCGCGCGCACCTCCTCCTATCGCTCAAGCTCAAGCCCGACCGTGCCGTGGTGTTCGGGGAACGGCTGGAGCTCGTCGACGAGCACCGCGACCTGGAAGCCGTGCGCGACCAGGCCCGCTTGTCGGCTCTGCTCTTGTACAGGATGCTGCAGAAGGGGTACTCCTTCATCATGTCAGCCGTGATTGACGAGGAGGCCGCCGAAAGACAGAGGGCCAAGGAAGCCGCGGCTGCGCTAGCCGCCGCAGCGGCGTTGGCCAAGCCAGAGCCGGCGGCGCCACCGATCATGCTGGAGAGGCCCGGAGCTCCCGTCACAAACTGCAGCACTGTGCAGACGTCGAAACCAAAGGCGCCTAAAGCTGCTGCTGCGACGGTGCCAACGTTGTCCAAGACTGCGGCGCCGGCTGCGACGACGACGGCGGCGAGTGCGGCGCCGGTTTATCAAGGGGTGTTCTGCCGCGACCTGGCGGTGGTGGGGACCTTGCTGTCCCGCGGCGGGTTCGACCGCTCCCTCCCGGTGAAATGTGAGGCGATGAGCTGCTGATCAATTGGTTCCAGACTTTCAGCCATGGATGGCATGGACCGGACGGTGACGCAGGTGCGATCTGATGAAGGTGGTGTACGGACCACCGGGACGGATGGGGAACAGAAGATCCAGGGAGTTGGCGGGAAAAAAGTAGACGCGTTTGAATTATTCCACAGAACTCGCTATTGTACAGTTTGTGAATGAAGAAGAAAATGAGGGCAAAACGAGAGTGATTCTTGTTGAAGAGGTTTCTGGACTGGAGGAGAGAGGACTGGATGTGAAAGGGAAATTTTTTGGTTGCATCTTCTTCAATGCGAGTCGTTACAGTACAGTGTACTAGTTTTTCCTCTAGCTCTCCTCTCCCCTTCCTGTTGTCGCTGCTCAACTTGGTACGACTCCTCGAGTACTTATCATGCACAGTACAGCCTTTCAATAGGACTTTCTTTTCTTCACCTCATCATTCCGGTTTCTGCTGCTATTTGCTCTCCATCCCATTGATGGATGCTCCGTATTTTGTTAGTGTATGCATATACATGTCTGCTCTGAAATTTCGAGAAATTTCGCTTTTTTTTTTCCTCTTGTATCACAGTACACACAGGTTTCTTGGACTACTGGTATAGGCATCTTTGCATAAGCATCCGGCCACTGCGTACAGTGTGGGTCTTGCTAGCACTTAAAAGCTGCCCGTAAATGATGCTCAGTGACTGATTGCTAGGCTGATGGTGGTGCCCAATTCCACTGCCGCGCCCTGCCTGCAGCCTCTGCCCGGTCCTGCACCTGCCATTGTTTTGTGCATGCCTGCCTGCGCGGGTCTCTGAACCGTGGCTGCATCGACGGGCGATGCGATCTAGTGGTAGATCATCATCTCGTCTCTCTTGCCCGCTTTTGCAAGTAAACTGTACCTGATCGCCTCAGCTCCTACTTTGCAGCTACTAGTACTGCAAGGCTTTTCGTGTGGTCACGGAAAGCGAAGGATGCTGATGCATCGATACGTGCATCCGTGTTGTCACCAAAAAAAATATCTAGCACTTCTAGCACCAAAAATTACTACTGGTAGTTCGCTGTGTGATGATCTCATCAGCGCCATTGATAAGATGAGCCATTAGCACGATCTGCACTGTGTTATAGTATTATCCTACTTGACTGCCAGGAAAATATATTTAATATCTTGACTTTTTTGGACTCGCGTATAATATGTACTGTGATGATATTTGGGATTGGAGAAGAGTGGATCATGCGTTCTTTAGAGAGAAAAGACTTCCATCCAGTTCTATTAGAAAGTCTCTGCTGGAGATATCAGCTTACGACGCAAATTACCACGAAAGTAACTTTCATCGACGAATCAGACATGTAAGCTAACATGCCAACAAAATTTTAGCTCCAAGCAAGAACTGAATAAACCCTAACAACCCGTTTGATACTCCTCATTTCATTCATTTGATAGAAATGCAATGAAATCAAAATTTCATTGAGATTTCTTTCGTTTGAATTTGAATTATGTATTGAAAAAATCATATTTGTCTACCACATTGATTTGTAGAATGAGAAACAAATTCAGATAAATGATGCCTTCTAAGGATAAGTTTGGCGTTGAGGTGGATTATGATAATCCAGCTTATTCAACCAGCTTTTGCCTATTTTGATGTTTGATTAACCAACTTCTCCATATTTTCATGTCACAACAGATTATAAAATAAGTTCATCGTACGGCAGTACAATTCATTAATGCCAAACTGAACACAAAAATTACTTGAGGTTAGCTATATATGTGATTACATATAATTCAGATTGAATTTCAGTACTCAATTACGTGCTATCCAAACACGTTGTAAATAGAATTTAAAATGAATTCTAAAAATTGATCCAAACGATAGAAGCCGACATGTTGTAAGATTTCTCGACTTAGGTTATCGCCGGAAAGGCTGGCCGTCAGGATGAAAAAAGGTTAGCTTGGTTAAAATTCTGCACTGGGTTTACCCCCCAACAGTTTTAAAGCCTAGCGTGCGTCATCTCATCTCGTGTCGCTACCCCGCGCTTCCCCCGTCCATCGGATTCGCTGTCGCAGGAATCGACTGACCGGTTGATTAATGGGGCGCGCGCTGGCGAGATGACGCACTGCGCGCGGCAGTGGCACATAACTCACGGCACGGGGTACGTGAGCCTCACATTTGTTTAGCATCACTGACCAGATCTTATCTCACGGAACGGGCAACTTGGAGCTAAACAAACTCCCGGATCCTACCGATAAGAGAGCTTTAGACAGGGCAAGGCAAACGGTTTTGAACATCCATAAACTGTACACGGATCGGCGCTCGCTCGCTCTGTGGCTTGCTTGCTTGCTTTGCGTTCCTTGGCTTGTGTGTGTGTAAATCGCACGCACCTACCATGTGGCCTCCACGTGATCTGATCCACGGGCTCGGGAGGAGTGTTGCGAATGATTAGGAGGAGGTGACGGGATGGGTTAGTTATATGCCATCCGGGACGGGTTTAGCTTTCGCTCCTAAAATCCAAACCGACCCCCTGATGATGATCAAAGCATGTGGCCAGAGGATTGGACGAAGCGTTCCGCCATGCTGCTGGGGATCGTGACGTAGGTGTCGCTGGCACGCAGTGAGTCCGTTCCTTCTCACTGGTTCATGGCCTGTGCCGACTTGGTTAAAGAAATGGCTCGTGGGGGTCGCAGTACCATGCACGGCGCACGTACTTCTGCGGCCGGGGGCAATTAAAAACTACCAACAGACAGGCTCGAGGTTCCTGATGCAGCCGTGACGTACTACGTCGTCGAGGAAGTAACTGCTGCTATGGCAGTACTGCTAGACCGGCCCGTGGCAGCACTGCACGCCCCTCTTTTCTGGCAGGATATAATTTCGTGATCTCGCCGGACTCGATCCGTTTCTGAGCCCCATTTCCGGTGTGTGTATAAATTAAGCGCGAGAAATCTGCGCAAAATCCAGCTTTTCGGCAGCGCTACGTGGCCCGATCGCCCCGATCGGATCACGTGGCGTTTGTACGTGTTGGCGTACTCTTGTTATATATCCAGAGTTGCTCGGCAGTTCAAATGGGAGAGAGACTACTTGAGCATGTACCACTGCGTCATTACGTTAACCAGAACGCGATCAGTGGTAGCCTAGTAGTAGTAGCTGATTGGGAGGAATTTTGTACTCCGTAGTACTCCTACTATCGGGTACAGGTAGCAAGTGGCGACGGTTGTCTCGTGACAAGCTAGCTGGTAATGTCGATCTGCGGGGCGAGCAGAGCTGCATGAGTGGTGAACGTGCGACGCGACGGGCGCGATCGATCTGGCTTCCGAGTGCTTCTCTGCCATTGACGAGACGGGAAGATCAGATTGGAGTAGCGGACGGATGGCTGGTCACTCTGATGATTGCGTGATAATGGGAGAGTATAAAAAAGAAGAGGAGAACAGGGGTGGATTAGCTGTCCGGCCGGCCGGCTGTCCCGTGAACGGGAAATACTAGTAGCACTCCCACGTACTGGCACTTTGACCGCCCTCGCAGTGTGCAGAGAATTCAAACTTTGGTCAAGAAAAGAAAGAATATGAGTCCAGGTGTGCGCTGGGAAATCTTGTTCGGTTCCGTCGTGCCATGTCAGAGGCATATACCACTACACGTCTTTGCCAGCTGGGAACACGAGCTGGGTAAGTGCGGGGCACACAGCAGGGCATGGGCGGGCCGAGGCGAGAACAGGCGGGCCGGATTGTACTCCGTTTCTTTCTTTCTTGCTAGCTCGAGAGGAAGAAGAGCAATTAACTTGCGGGGTCACATGCGTGTTAGGCTCTGGTCGGCGCGTCCCTCCCCGCCGTGCACGACACACCGTGCGCATCAACTCTCGCCGCCATGCGCAGGGCCGTAACATATGTAGCGTCGTGTCTGCTGGCCGCATGCTAGTCGATCTTGTTCACCCTTGAGCCACGATAAAACACTGTTTCGTCTGCCGATCTTGACAGTATACAGTGGGTTCATGTGCATGCAACGCAGAAACGCGTTTTGATTATTACTAGTTCCAGTTTTCCTTTTTCTTCATTTAAAAAAAGGAGTTAATTTCCACACTGTAATAACCAATTCGAATTATTTTTATCCAGTGGGTCCCGTGCAAATACAATGCCACAACCAATAATCGATTCAGATCGAGAAATTTAAGAAAAAGGGCGAACAAACATCTGTCCAAGCCACATTGGGAAGAGCCACCGTGTACGCATCGAGGTTGGCACTACAAAAGCGCGTATATATGCATGAACGTTTAGCGGAAAGCGTTGTTAATTTTCTGCCTCATGAAAGAAAAGCTGCGACTTAAAATACCGTTGTTTACGAGCTGCCGTGCATGGGGTCGGTAAAGGTTTCGTGGGCAGGCGCGCGCATGTCAACGACATGCACACATGGGGAAGAGGACTGATGAGTTTGATCTTTGTGTCCGGTGCGTGGCTTTCCAAACCGGTCCTTATTCCTGCTGTCTTCGAGGAAAATGCACGGAGATGCACATTTTAGTAGTACTACCCCGGTGAGCATGAAACGAAACGAAATGACTGCCGCCATTGATTCGCGCTTTCGACGAAAAGGGCAGGGAAAGAACCATAATGGCAGCTCGAATCGTATAGGCACTCCATCCACGGCCTAGCTCGAATCGCATACGCACTCCTTCGCTTATTTTGCGACGGCTCAGTCGCTCACTTCGCTGCTGAATATATATAACTGCCACGCTCTGTGACCTGGCTGCGCGTGCGTATGGTACAACTAGCCAGGATGACGTCTTAATCCATCACTTGGGGTCTTAATTAGTTGGATGTTCAGTAGAAAGCGCAAGAAATGGGAACAATAGTTGTAGACGTAGGAATTAGTATAGTTTAAGGGACCAAATGAGCCCTTTAGAAAATAAAAAAAAAGGAGGACAATGCTCCCGGTTGCTCCCTCGGTCCAACAAAAAATGTCTCAAGTTTGTCAAAATTTGAATGTATTTAGACATGACTTAGTATGTAGATGCATTCAAATTTAGTCAAACTTGAGACATGATTTGTTGGACAGAGGAAGTATATTGTTTTTCCTTGAAAATGAGGGACTCCTCTGGCCCACATCAACAGCACACAACCTCACGATATTATTAATAGTTTGAAATTTAACATGATCCCATTCATCTTACACCGAATAAGTACGAAGCAAAATTAAGCAATATATAGCCGATTGCTAGCAGGCAACCGACATGGGTTGAACAAATTCCATAGCCGATTGCTAGCAGGCCACCGATATGTTTTTTTTTAGGAAGTTTGCATCTTAAAATTCATCGTAAAACATCAAATGTGGGCCTAATTGGCGTATTTATCATGGATTTAGAGGCCCTAGATTATGGAACACAAGCAAAATTGCCGAAGAATGAAAAGATCAAGGGATGGAAGGGGTTTTCTGAAAAAAAAAGGGTTGGATTAAGATTGGACATGCTGGAGAGAGAAAATTTTCAACTTGCAAACTTCCTAAAAACCGCGGGAAAGAATCTCGAAGGCCACGTGTGACAGCGCGTCTTCTCGGTTATGGCTGGATTCGGTGTTTGGACCTAAAGTGTCCATGCAAGCCAAGTTTAGTGGTAACAATGACTATTTTGCAAGATGTTGGAATAAACTGTTACAACGTGCCAAATTCATGTACTTCCAATGCTGTTTCCTCTAATTTCTTATCAAAAAATTAAGGGGATTTAATTTTTTTTAATTTTTTTGAAATGTCTGGGGGATGAACCCCACCTGAAAAATTCTTTACTGGAAAACGAAGCGGGTCAACTGTAAAGGGGAGATTACAACAATTCAAAGGAGATTACAGAGACGCGCAGACAGACCCGCACAAAGTGCTACGGATATACGGAGTACATTTGTTGGGCCTTTTACCGATTTGACTTAATTATGGAACGGGGACTGAAAATAGCAAGAAGTTCAAATACAGATGAGGACTTATGTAGAACATGCGTAATTAACATCAGTTCGTCCATTTAGTTTCCCCCCCTATAACTATGAGTCTGTGACTCCCATATTAGTGTCCGGCCAGCGCATACCACTGTGACGAGTCGACGAACCGCCGCAAGTACAAATACATTTATGCATTGAATCATTACACGCATCATCTTAAGAGAATATTTTTTCATCACGAAACAGGCAAGCTAAGCATGTACATGCACTGGTGTGCATGCATTACATATCAGCACTTAACATTGGTGCCGCTAGAGCATGGACCATACACGCATGCCTAGCTCTGTTCAGAATTCTTTGCAATTCTGTAGTAGCAACAAGCTGCAACCACTGCAGAATCTTTCAGGCATCAGCACAATTATTAGGCCAATTCAGACCTTAGAAAACCCATTTGCTTGAGTACTTCCAACGGCTAAGAAGCAAGATTTAACAACTACCACGATCTTACCCAAGCATACGTCACAGGGATGCCTTTGCGTGCATATGTATACAAATCCACGGCCTCCAACTTGCGAGACAGAAAAATATTCAATTCCCAAACTGCTGCCTCTTGATTGACTGGTTGGGTACAAGGAGATCCAGAGCATCAGGAAGATACTATCTTATCTAGAAGAACCAGTTCTTTTACCGAAACTGCTAGTACTGCTCTACATGTGATTCGTGGTTGTAGATAAAGTAGACATAGATCAGATCCCCTCTTCTGTACTGTTGGCCACTCACAGGCACAACCTAGAAGCACTCAACCATTTTTTACAGCCTCATCACGGAGCACAAATTGTGTGGTTTGGTACTCACCTATCAGACTTGTTGAGAAATTAAAGAACTTGTGGGCACAGTTTTTCTCTTCAAGAATTTAGACCAATAGAAAGAGAGAGAGAGACTGAGATCATACCTATTGATGTACTACTCACAACAGTACAGACAGTTAATTCCTTATATTAATTAGACTTAATGAACTGTCAGCAGTAGCCCTAGGATACCCTATCATTCATATGGTTGTGTTCTTCAGAATCAGAACAAGATACTAACTGCAGCAATATTAAAGCCAGTAGCAGATATATGGTGGTCACCCCCCCCCCCCCCTTGTGCCAGCACCAGCTACCCTCAACGATAGACTTTACTTTGAATTCTCAGTAATTATTTCAGATAACCCCTTAAAGGCTTAAACTGCACTGCTTGGAGCTAAAATTTATGTTTTTTCACATGAAAAATAAGTAGTCTTCAAGTTCATTGCCGTGCCGTTCCTTGGGAAATAATTAATGGCTAGCTCCTCATTCTTCAACAACAATAACCGCTACATAAATAGACCCAGGCCATATAAATTCCTGCAATGGACCACACTGTCCTTTGCATCAATGGAAATGGCAAACAATGGATAATCTTACACCCATATGTGCCTCCAAAAAGAAGAGTCCATGTGAGGCAGCAACATGTGAAGGGAAACGGCAGTGCGAAATTGAGTGCGGACGAAGAAAGATGTATTATTACCCTATCTCTTTGGGGGAACACAGCTTTATGTATACGTACACAAATGTATGCTAGTGCTGGTTTCTGTGGTACCTTGTTATTTTGGGGCAACAAAGTTCGGCTAGAATCTATGGCGCACGCATTGATGGATATCATGAGCACGAAAGGAATTCCGAGTTTCCAGTTGGAGAGACCACAGGTGGATGTGGAAGAACAAGGCATGCGTGAATGGCTTTGGGTCCGGGTCATGTGAAGTAGCGTCGTTTGTGTTGGCCATGGTGGAAGTCATGTGAATGTCATATGTGTCTAGCCAATGTATCAACTCACAAAGAGCATATGACTCCAACACCGCTCCCCTTCCTTTGTGTAATTTCTCGTATATGTACATTGTAAACTTATGGAACTAAGCGCGCAAATTTCGTGCATGAAATTTAGATATCTAGCTAGGCAATAATTAATATCAACGCCGCACTGGTTGGATCACGTACCCATTTGATCCTAAGCCAACTACTCCGTAATAAGTATGATTATGTTGTGCGCATTTGACGATGCTAAGCTAAGAGTGTTATCTCTTCCATTACAAAAAAAGAAGTGAAAAATGTATTATGTATGACAACATTCAATTCCTACAGAACTTTTATGTGCCGTTAGTTTTTTTTCATCTTATGTAAAAATCATGCAAAATTCTCAATTTAGGGATGCCCTTCGAGGGCCACTTTGATTCATAGGAGAACTACTAAAATATGAATATTATTTCGGCAACACTATCCACATGTTTGATTCAAAGTAATTGAGCAAAGGAAAATACAGAAAAAGAATTGTTTGGCCTCAGTTCCAAAGAAAAAATATGCAGAATTTTTAGAATGTGCTTGCCTTTTCTTTTAATTCCTTTCTGTGAGAAACAATGGTACTTTTCAGAATCATGCGTATCGCACAAGCCCTGAAGGAGAACAGACACGACCTTCTGCAATTTACTCTCGTTCCATATTGTAAGGCGTATTAAGGTTCACTGAGATAAGGATTTGATTTCACCAACAATTACTCTATTAGTATGTATTTATGTGGCCTAAAAGTTGTGTCTCTGGACTGATATTAAAAAAAAACTTACTTATGTTCATACTTTTCTATCACATAAATTACATATAAAAGAACAATCATTAGACAAAAAAACTTTGACTTAGTAAATTCTAGTAATACACCCTCAGAAAACTAATAAACGCCGTCGTACAGAGATCATGATTGATGGCCACATTCTAGCAAGTTGGTTCGTATCTACCCATAACCAGATAACTAATGCTCACAATTAGACCATCCTCTGTACTATGTATGCCGGCACATGAAATTCTGGACAGAACCAATAATGAGTTGCTTAATTGCCCGAGCATAGCATCTTCCTGGCTGGCGGCGTTTCCCGGCCGCTTTTCGCCTGCTTTTGTTCTCCCGCCCCGTTTAAAAATTCCGTCCGTGGTTTTAAGCAGCTTGGCGTATTTTACCTTACTTGAACTTGTAAAGCCTTGGATTCCACTGGCCGTTTGATTTTAAGGAGCTGGACGGCACGTGCGACTGACTAAATCGAGTCGCACATGGGGGCCTTGACTTGGGCCGTAAATCCCTTTTCCCACCTGCGGAAGCAAAGAATTTGTAGCTCGTACTTGCCAGCATTTCTTTGGTGATGCCCGTGCACCGTGAGATGGGTTTTCGTTTTCTTTGCATTTTTGTTAATCGCCCTGATTTGCTCCGTAACCAAAGAGGCCGCCGGTGCATTCGTCCTGTCACGGGGAACTACCGATCGACCCATGCCTGTCCAGTTCTGTCACCATATATGTAGCCATTTCGAGACTGGGCAAGCACGCCGAGAAAAGATCGATCTTAACAGATTAATGTACGTACGTACGTACGTGCATACGTACATTGGGGGCCCCTGCCTGCCTTCCGCTGCAAACAAGCCGCGAGAAGATCATGACGTGCGGCGCCTTTCCGTGTATGCGAGCACATGCTTCTCCCATCTCGGTTCGCGTTATCTTTTCCTGCTTTCTCCTCTTTTCCTGCCGGGATTACGATAGAGAGACCAGAGAGTGATCGGCGTACAAGTGGAAGGGAGCAAAGGAAAGGATCGTGTCACATGGATCGGGAGGCAAAGGGGAGCGTGATGGCGGCACGTACTGGCTTTTGTGGACAGCTTCAAGGGGAATCCAAAACGGAGGCACGCTTTGAGTGTGGCACAGGAGGAGGACCAGCTGCGCGCCGGAAAAGCCTTGGGCCTAATTGCCCGATCGGTGCATAGGAAAATAGTTTTACCAAGAAATTATGAAAACGGAATCTCTTTTGCGCTTAAATCGCCTTGCCAGCTTTTCCGCTGGTGCTGTGCTGTGATGAAAGGCTTCTTCGCTGCTCTATCCTTTTTATGGCTTCTGAGCCAAGTCATTTTGCCTGGCTGGATGGATCCGTTTTACATGCGTGCTGTGCTGTGATGGTCTCCGAGTTTCCCTGTTTTAATAGGGGCGTGGCCTTATCGCCGTATAGTCTCATGATGGAATTCCCTGACGGATGTGGAACGTATTGAAAGCGAAGGCTCTGACGCAATCATCAGGGCTTGTCTCCCTCTCTGCTCGCGTGCTCGGACCGTAAGCATGAACGTGTCGTTACCGAATTGGTCTGATTCTCTTAGGCCAGGTGTGACCGGCCTAGGCCCAGTAGGCCCAGTAGCCTGTTTTAATCTTCTGCTGCTTCGTCTAGGCCGTAATAATATTGAGCTGTTGATTCTAAAATAAAAAAATATATTGAGCTGTTCGTAGCAGCAGCTTCACCAAAACTGAAACATATCTGTTCATGAACGAAGATTGAAGAAAAACGTTGTTATATCAATCCATCCAGAAAGCTTACAAAATGAATCAAACTAATATAGTTAGAAAAATGCACCAAACTAAATGAAACAGGTCATTTGGGGAACATGGTACCCAAGTGGCCAAATGACCTATTTTTTTGCGCAGAGATACCCAAATGAGCTGTTTACACTAGATTTTGTTCAATATTTTTTTGCGAAAGAAATGCTGGACTGGCATTTCTTTCTGTATTAAAGATTTACATTAGTGCTAAGTATTACATTATTCAGTTCAATAGAACAAGAAAAATCACCGGTAAACAAGAGTATTTTTTCTTATTTGAGTGGACGATAAACAAGAGTAGCACCAAGGCTGGTCATAGTGGACGATAAACAAGAGTTACTACCTACACAGTAGGTAGTAACATATATGTGATGTCATGTATTATGTTATTTATTAATTTGTAGACTCATCTTGACTTGATTTGTATCATGTTATGGTAACATATCTAGTTATCACAAACATCTCTTTCCTCATTAATAACATGCCACATCACTAAATTTGCTTAGTTGTCACTTATGTTACCATCTATGTTACTCCCACTACGAGCAGCCTAATGTTGTTGGCTGACGAGTTGATTGACAAATGAGATTCATTTCAGGGCCTTTTTGTTTTTCTGTCAAGTGTCCTGGACTGGGCCTATGGACCCATGATTTAGTCGGTCTGGGAGAGGCGGTACGACGATGGATCGTTTGGGCTTTGACATGTTAATAGTGGGCTGAACTTTGGAATAAAACATTACTATTGGTAGACGTAAAGGAAAATTTGCACAAGGGGATGTAGCTCAGATGGTAGAGCGCTCGCTTAGCATGCGAGAGGCACGGGGATCGATACCCCGCATCTCCAGATCTTTTTACTTGGTTCGCCTTGGTTTTCTTTTGGTATAATACTGCAGTTGCTTCCTTGAGCCTTTTGGTCAGAGAGGATTGGTCGGAGTATTGACGAAACGTATTGTTCTTGCTGCAGTTGCTGTCATCCAGAAGCTAGTGAAAAAAGAAGAGGTTCAGTTTTCAAAAAAAAAGAAAAAAAAAGAAAAGAAGAGGCAGGTGCAGGTTGGTCTGATTTTGCTGTTCCTTTGTTTTTTCTTACTAGTCGTGTCGCTCCCATAATAAACCACCGATCACAGGGTAACACATGGGGTTAATACACACAGAGCTTTTGTTCTCCGCCGTCTCGCCGATGGGCTTCCTCGCCCGCCTGAGCCGCCGCTGGTGCGGCATCGCAGCCGTCATCTGCCTGTGCGCATCCTCCTGCAACCCAGGTGAGCGCGCATGCACGCCGACGTCCGACCCAACGCCTGCACGCGCACATCCACTATAGCTAATTCTTCGTGGTTGACGCGAACTCTCTCTGCGTGGCAGATGTGGCGCCGATAGAGCCGCTGCTCTTGCCGGACGCGCCCGCGAGGTCGCTGCAGTGCTTCGAGGACGGCCAGGTACGCACTGCACTGCGAAGGCTGTTTCTGGGTGTGTCTTTTATTTACCTTTGAGTCGCTTGGGGCTTCGAGTTTGAGCGTTGTCTCGTTCCGTGTCCTCACTGTCCTGGACTCGTGGTGCAGGTGTACGACTGCTGCGAGGACGCGTACCGGCTGAACCCATCGGGGATCATCGGCGTGCCGGTGAGCGCGGTGGACTACTACTGCGGCGGGGCGTGCGTGGTGGAGACGGAGGACGTGCTCAACTGCGTGGCCAGCGCGCTGGACGGCTTCAGGTTCCACAACAGCGCCTCCGTCGAGGGCGTGCGCTACGCCCTCAGGAGGGGATGCAGCCACACCATCAAAAGAGGTGCCTGAACTGCCTGCCCCCTTTTCTTTCTCCTGTCCATGTTTTTCTCGTCATTAGTTTTACATTTACCACGTCCCGTTGCATGCAGGGGACTTCAACGATTTGGAGCCACCAATAGGTGACTACCCGGATATCTACGGTGACTTTGGTAGCGACGGCTACAGGTTTACGGTTCCTCTGAGAATGCTCACCTTTCTAGGTGGCGCATTGCTCCTGGTTCTTAGTCGCTGAATAGTGGCGTTTGTAATTTGTACTGACGTCGCAGGATGATGCTGTTTTGTTTTGGAAAGATTCCTTTTCATGTATCAACGACATTCCACAACACTAACGAACCACATGGGCTGAAATTGTCAGTGGGAAACGAAAATAGACAAACTAACATACAAATTATTATTTTTGAAAACAAACTAGTACCACACAGTTAACGCAGCACAGAACTAGGGAAACGATAACTACACACAACAATGCAGCAGGCAGCCAGGTGCACAAAACAGAACCAGTTTAACCAAATGTGCAGAAATTTACTTCCCGGGAGGAAAATATATCAATTGAGAATTTTCTCGGTACAAACATGTACGGCTCAGTTACTTTCAACCTCCAAACCAATGTTCAACCATCGCATAAAACATATAATTACACATTTCATGCATCGTCTTCGAGGCTTCCAGGAGAATTTCAGAAGAATAAATTGCTACGGCCAAGCAGATCCTAGCAACTAAAAACTGGAACAACATTAGAGATCAACCATCTTCACAAGCTTTGTGTACATAACACGATTATCCCTTGCGGAATTGCTCTCAGCAACAGCAGTCTGTACCAATTCCTGCTCAGAGAAAACTAGACACTGTTAGTTACTAATAAGAAACATAAAAACTAAATCGATTGACACAATATCAAACAAGCTTTTGACTCTTGTGCAGAATGGAAAACAACGCAGAAAACAGATTTAGATAAAGAATTCCTGGAGAATTTCAACAATTAATGACTATGCATGGTAAATAAGAGAAAGTATCTCACCTTCACGTCCTTATTAGACAAAAACTTTCCCAAGTTGTGAACAATGCACTTCAGATCTTCCGCCTGCAGTTGTAAAATAAGGACAATGCAAAATGATGTGCAATAGTAACCAAATGAGGCAAAAAGAGCAACTAGTAATATAGGAACTGCTTAAAGATCTGTGTTAGTATTTTACCTTGATATAACCTACTCTGCTTCGATCGAAGTACCGAAAAGCCTACGAGGTTGAGGAGAAAGAACACACATTAGCAACATTTTAAGTTTTTGTGGCAACTCTTAGTCTCAACATCGAGCAGAACAATTACCTGCAGCAGGTCCTTATCGACCACCTCATTTCTTGGTGAATCTCCTTTCTGCGATAAAGCTGCCTTCCCCTCCTTACTCACTACATTTTCCCCAACTTTTACCAAATCTCCTTTGTCTGCCGTAGCAAATTTGCCCTCCCCTGAAACTGACTTTCCATGGACGCAATCTAATTCTATCTCGTTCCCCACTTTCTTGTTTCCTTTATCTTCTTCTGTTACCTCTTCTGGTTTGACCTCTGTACTGTTCAAATTACCCTCACCCTGCAGCACATGCACAAGTAGACACAGATTACACATAATCAATCTCTTGGCATGGACAAAACAATCAGGTACAACGTAAAGCATGAGAAGGGAAAGCAGGGCAGTAGTCTTATTGGCGTGCCTTCAAATTAAAAAAATTAATCATAAACAGCCTCTACATGAAATTTGAACTATCATGCAATAACCATGGAAGCATGTTGGCTGTAAAAGCTACCGTACACTTTCTTGTAAGTTCTCATGCAAAACACAAATGTAATAATGAAGTATAGTAGCCAAAGCTTCCACACTAGTCGAGGATGAAATAAAAGTAAAGAGTAGGGCCTGATCTCATGGAATTATTTGCTCAAGTATGCTTCATATTAATTGTTGTGATTCAATATTATCAAAAGACAGAACGCCTTATGGATCTCAGCATACAACCATCAATATCTAGTCCATTAAAAGCATGGACAGAGAATGTTAACCTCTTGCTCAGCAGCAGCATCCATGTCCTCATCGTCTTCTTCACACATTTCTACTTCCTCAGGATCTTCTTCATATTCAGAATCGTCATCCATCATTTTCTCTTCTGCCTCAGGTTCATCACGAGCGATGGGTATCTGATCAGTGCTCATCTTTTTCTCAGCATCTTCAATTATCTCATCAATTTTAACTGCACTGTTATTATTAGGGGTACTTTCTGTTTGAGTGTCAATGGTTGTTTTCGATCGCTTTTCTGATGATTTATCGTCTTCCTTCTGTAGATCTTCCTCTCTTGGGCGCTTGAGTTGATTCTTCTTTGTAACATAATGCTTGTGTAGTTTCTGTGAAACAAAACATCAGACCCATGTGGGCAGATAACAGTGCATAAAACCTACTGAACATAATAACGTCTGCCCCTTTTGTTATGAAAACAAGAAAGAACATGATTATGTTCTCCTGATGCTCCAGTACCACAGGAAAAAAAAGGCCAAACACAGGTACGATATCTCAACTGCTCAGCAGACCACATCCTCACAATGCCACAGTTCAGACAATTACCAGTAAAGCAGATGTAGTATTAAGGTATGATATTATGCTTATGCTAAGAAAGTGTCAGCGGACCTAAAGAAATTTACCTCAAGAAAAGACAGGATAATGCAGCCCATTCTAAATTGAAGCATTTCACTGAACGACTCAGCAAACAAAGAAAGCTGAAAAAAGAAATAGGAGCATATAGCATATATCAATGTCAAGCTACATGAGCATCACAACAAAATAATAAATTGTATTCCGCAAAGTGCAATCAAATCACAAGCAAGGTAGTGGTCCATTTGTTATATACCTCAAATACAGAGTCCTCTGTGTCATTGGTTGTGTAGTCTAGTAGACCATCCAATGAAAGGGATATTGAACGGAGCTGCAAAATAGAACTGGTTCAGGGAAATATTTTGCACCTTTTAAGAACTTCTATGAATCATAAGACTATGTGAAATAAAAAGGAATTACAGCACACAAGGCATACTTTGGACTCTTTACTCTTTTTAGTCTGCAAAATGAGTCCCGGATGCTTAGGAGGTTCATCAGATTTCTTCTTTTCTCTGACATCTTTAAGCGACTTTTGTTTTGGATCCTTCTTCAGGTCTTTACTCCTTTTCTCCTTATCATCCTTTGTGTTATCTTTTGTTTCATCTCCCCCATCCTTATTTATATCTTTCCCTTTCAATAACTCATGTCCAGTAACCTTATCTCCATTTAATTTTTGATTCTCAGTATCAGGCTTTTCTTCTTTTTTCTGATCTGAAATCTCTCTGGGGGCAATTTTCGACACTTCTGCCAGCTTAATTTGTGAATTTCCAGCATCAGTTAAGCTTTCATTCTTTTCTTGTTGAAGCTCCGCTCCTTGAGTTATTTCAGCAGGTACAGGAGGTGTGCTCAAATTGGATCCTGAAGCAGGAATTTTCCTCTTAACAATCCTTCGAATAACTTTCTTCTTCCCAGATTTCTTGGTGTCAGGCTGCTGACTAATGCTGGCTCCAACCTTTTCTTTACTAACATCCTCAGTTGTCTGCTTAATCGACTCTTCCACAGTTTGGTTCACAGCTTCAGCAGCTTGCTTTCCACGAACCACTTTTCTGAGAACCTTCTTTATTACTTTCCTTCGTATAGGCTTTTTATCCTCGCCAGCACGATCAACAGAGGCATCACCAGACATATTTCCTTGAAAATCCTCCCCCTTATTAGGTTCCTCAACTTTAGCAAGCTCTTTCCCATCATTCTCAGCAAGCTTTGTCTCTCCATTTTTGCCCTGTTCATCCATTTTAGTATCAACTTTCTCGATTTTGGTAGCATCCTTGGCAATATCACCCTCCTTTAAATGACCTTCGTCTGTTCCTTTCTTTTGCTCCGTGCCCTCCATTAAATGACCATCATCTGTTCCTTTCTTTTGCTCCTTGCCCTCCTTTAAATGACCATCATCTGTTCCTTTCTTTTGTTCCTTTGCATCACAAGGCACCTAAAATATGGCAGCCACAAAATAGAGTTGTTAGTACTGAATGAGGGTTAAAAAATAATAGAAGTGTGCTGCTACAAAATGTCAACCATGATAGGACAAACCTTTTCATTTTTTATAGCAAGTTTTTCCCTGTCTGCTTTTGATTTTATGTATCCAATCCAAGTGCATTTCCATAAATCTACTGAAGGTACACACTCTGAAAGATTTGGTACAAACAGTACAGTGATCTCTTTATGACTAAAGAGTCCATCTTTGCCAATTCTGTTGTAATGAACCTGCAAATGAATAAACACGTCATGTCTATTATGATGATTTCAGCAATGGTATTCTGTAAATGTGCAGTGACAATTATATGCAAAAGCGAAAACTAAATGGACTTCATTATGATTTATGTGCACAAATGCACATAGCCTCATGCCTCATATGAACCCCTCAGTCACTTTATCAGACAGAATTATGAATCATGATGTCACTTATACTAACAAACATATTTCTACTTGCAGTTTCCAACAGACACATCCGGCAATATTTTCATGTATAGTTTCTACAAAAAATATTTCTACTTATTTATATATTTTATTTGTGATGTCATAACAGCGTAAAGACAATTACTACACCGTATTTTCAATTTCTGGACTAAATTTTTATTGTGACATCATAATCCAACAAATACTTTAGGCTTTACACCTTGCACGTTATTTTTATATTTCGATCTTTTTTTAACTTAGACTATATACTATCCATTCCTTCTGGAATATATAGCCAATGAAATATCAGTCGTAGACAGACAACCAGACCAACAACCCTAGTTCCTGGTAGTGCTTTCATGACGGTCATCTGCCGCCTCACAAACTCCTCAATCGTCACCCAGCAGTCACTGCTGCCCCATAACCCTACACCTTAGAAACCTGCCGCCACGTCCCTGCTTGAAGGCAAACACAGCGGCAATGGTCGAACCTTGCTGCCTCTCTGCTCCTCCCAGCCAATCGCCACCACTCCACCTAGAGACGAGCCCACGGCAAGGCTTGACCGGAGGAAAGCACAAAGACAAAAACAATGGGCAGACGCATGAAAGGCCAAGCTGCGGAGATACCCCTGATCCTGGTTAGGCTCCGCCTGCGATTCGATATTTCAGTTCAATTGAAATCCACTACTCGGGGTGAAACTCCAATCTAGATCTATCAATCAGGATAAGGGTTCGAAGCCCATTCCACAGATCACCTACTCCGATAACTATGCTGCACCCTCACCACCAACCAAGTTGAGTCCTTTTCATTCCAAATTTAGATGCTCATCTCTTCTATGAAGAAGAGAGGTCCTCCTAGGAATTCTTGAGGAAAAGAACATAGCACAGATCACGGTTTCACAAACACTGTTGCATTGCTAACATCCATTTTAGTATGTTGTCTTATTATTTCAATCTGATGGCATGCAAAGTAGTTTCCATTTTAGCACAGATCATGGTTTCACAAGCATGGTTTCCTTAAATGAAGAACGTTTGCAAAGTTCA
The DNA here is from genome assembly GCF_000005505.3 of Brachypodium distachyon. Lineage (NCBI taxonomy): Eukaryota > Viridiplantae > Streptophyta > Magnoliopsida > Poales > Poaceae > Brachypodium > Brachypodium distachyon. The sequence goes on from NC_016131.3 coordinate 64,083,914, forward strand.
AAGTGCTACAAAGAATTCAGATGTACCTCAAGGAAATGATTCCAGTGTGTGCATTTAGATAGATCAACCTGAACCAGTTCTTTAACAAATCTGTACAAGTATAGTGAATTTTAGCATAATTGCTAGTTCAAGAGATAAAATCAATTTCAATAGAACTGCAGATCATCCATCGTGCATTATTTGAGAATTATATACCTGATTGCGGTTCGAATCAAGCAAGAGCAGTCAACTAATGGATCTCCACCATCTATTGTGGCATTCCAAGGACCTCCGATTGCAATAAGTGCACGATCCTTCTTAAGGACAGCAAATTTTAAGACATTATTCCAGTGCGCAATCCGTTCCTCAGCACTCCTCAAAGAACATATATCAGCAAAAGCACCATTGCTCATGCCACTCATCAAGAGAACCTGTACAACATGTCAAAATCATCAGAATAAGAGTACTAACACAATTTGGCAACATTCCAAAATTTGAAGAACCTCATAAATGGACAAACAGTACATCCTAAGAATCTTGACATGCCATGTCAGGATCTTGTTTTGCCACATGAAAGATATACATAGTAACCAAATTCTGTTATAACCTATTTAAATGAGAATTTCTGACCCAAAAATGGGGAACCTATTCTAATGCCTTTGGATAATGCAGTTATGCAGTACCACAATTTCAGCACTGAATAGATTTGCTAGCTACACAAGATGGTCAGAAGATTATACAAACATGAGTGCAATTCCAACAGCATGTGTGCCACATTATTCCTACAAATATTTATATAGGATCTACAATTGTGCATGAATACAAAGCACTCAGAATAAGGAACTCGATCTAGTCCATACTTCGAAATAATACAAAAAAGACGGGACACAAACCTTTGCATTCCAAATGGTGTCTGAGGAGTTGGCGCTATATGATTTCTCTGAAGACAAAACCGTTCTTTCATCAAACTTACCATCCACTTCATGAATGTCATGCTCCAAACTGTTACATGACAATAATAACACAGTTACATATTCCTCTTACAATGAAAAATACTCACTTGGGCAGCCATCATATATGTGGCGCAAATTAAAATCATACCTGACTGGTGTACGCATGGAAAGATTAAGATTTTCTCTGGGCCAGTTGAAAACAACCTATAACACAATAAATCACAGATGAGAATACCAGAATCCTATGGTTCCGCATTTGAAAAAAGAAGTGATTGATATAATCAAACCTTAGAAACATCTGGAGAAATCGTTAGTCTAGGATATCGCTTTGCCAAAGATAAATAGTCCCTCTCAGCATCCACCAGGCGAAATGGAAGGATCTGTACAGGAAGAAAGCTAATTTGCATCAAATTCATAATAGGCAGTGAACCAAAAGTACCACATAACTGTGCACAAAAAGGTTGTAGTATCCGATTGCATAAAGAAGGGAGACAAATGGAGAACAGGAAACAGATTTGTCCACTATTGCACCAAAATGTCCGCCAGAGTACAATCTAAGGAGTAAGGTGGGGATGGTCATCGAATTGGAGAGAGAAAACATCTCAGCATTTTTCATATCACAAGGAGCGAAAAGCAATATCTTGGTACCAGATAAGCGAAACGGCTAAGAGAAATTACTTCGAATTGGAGAGAGAAAACATCTTAGCATTTTTCATATGACAAGGAGCGAAAAGTAATATCTTGGTACCAGATAAAGCGAAACGGTCAAGAGAAATGCTGAAAAAAGGATCAGTGACAATGGATGGATAACTGGAACTCGAGAAACAAAAAGGACCAAATAGTTCCACATGTATGTGCAGAGACAAAGGTGCAACAAACATCTGGCTTCAGAAGGACAAGAATAGGTTGATTTGTGGGGAAGATCTTCGAATCGGAGAGATATAACTTCTCAGGATTTTTCATTTCATAATGAGGGGAATGCAATGTCTTTGATTCCAGATAAAGGGAAACGGCTACTAGAAATACTGAAACAAGGATAAGTGATGATGGAATAACTGGAACTCCAGAAACAAAAAGAACCAAATAGTTCCACATGTGTGTGCAGAGGCAAAGGTGCAAAAAGGAACTGGTTCCAGAAGGACAAGAATCAGCGGGGTTTGTAGGGATGGTCTTCAAATTGGAGAGAGGAGGGAATGGTCTTCGAATTGGAGAGAAATAACACCTCAAGATTTTTCATATCATGAGGGAAAAGCAATGTCTTTGGTACCAGATAAAGGGAATCAACTACTAGAAGTGCTGAAAAAGAATCAGTGATGATGGAATAACGGGAACTCCGGAAACAAAAAGCACCAAATGGTTCCACAAATGTGTGCAAAGACAAAGGTGCAACAAAGAACTGTCTTCAGAAGGACAATAATGAGGGGGCTTCAAGACTGAGAGCACAACTAGGAGACTTAGTAAATCCCTGTCAATCAATAGATTGGAGCAACAACAATGTGACAAGCACAACTATTCGTTTACCTTGCAAATATATTCTCTCTTTATTTGTTTAACAGGTGAACGATGCCTTCAGAACAACAAATAAAAGGGTTAGTTATATAGACTGCACCAAAGACGAACCAGTAACCAGCTGCATCCACAAAGCACAGACAAAACATGGAGGTCCACCTATGCACAGCATCGCGTCGAGGTGAAAGTTGTCGCAAAGGCTTCTCAGATTTAACAGAAGAAGAACATCGCCGTTCACCAAGTGTCCTTGGTGGAGTGCGCTCCCGCCTTGGAACAAGCACATGCTTCCTGTCCCGCACCTTCTCCCGACGCTCACGGAGACGTTCTCTTTCTCGTTCACGTTCCCTTTCACGCTCCCTTTGTCTTTCACGCTCCCGTTCCCTGTCTCGCTCTCTTTCCAAATCCATTTCACGGTCTCGTAGCTCTTGTTCCCGTTCCCACTCCCTTTCCTTTTCCCTTTCCCACAAAAAGTCCCTTCGACGCTCATCGTCCCTTATATCCAGTTCACGGCGATAACCAACCCGATCCCCTGCTCGCTCATCAACCATGGAGATGCCTGGATGTACATGTGGTAAGATGCTATCTCGGTAATCAGACTCTGAAGATGCATGCAGCAAGCTCTTCCCTGAAGCATAGTCATGGCCAGGGGGCAGACCCACCCCATATCCACTGCTCGATGATCCTTGGCCGTAGACAAGGCTGTCCATGTTTGTCCTATGAGTTCCCCCCAACACTGAAGCTGGCTGTTGGACACCATATGGGACAGATCCAGGAATAGACAAGCTGTGATGATCGGCTTCAACTCTTCCATATGCACCAACTTCCAGGGATCCATGATGGATTGGACCGGTCCTTCCTGCAAAGTAATCGGCTTGTCTGCCAGAAATGCATACTTTACTCAGTGCATGGGCTTTTGTTGTGGTGATAGATACTAAGGTCGATAGTTTGGTACTAACTAGTTTTATAAGGCTATAAAGAAAAGAAAAAAAAGCTTATGAAACTTAGTCATAGGGCAGGTGTCCAGAACAAGCCATTTTCATTCATTTGAGGCATCAGTTTAAGTGATATATCATGACATAATTATAATACTCCCTCCGTCCCATATTAAGTGCCGGAAAATATTACATGTATCTAGACGTATTTTAGTATATAGATACGTCCATATTTAGACAAATTTAGGTCACTTAATATGTGACGGAGGTAGTAGTAACGATAGCAGAAGTAGTAATAATATGAAGCAAAAACCTGCGGCAAAAATTTGTATAACCTTACAATGAGCTAACATACCGTATATCAGAACCAGGCTGCAGTTGGGTGTTTATAGGCTGCTGATGGCGTGCTGATGAAACCTAAGAATTTCAACACCATTTCAATAATGAGAACTAATGAATTGTCATAGAGAAATGAGAACAGAATGGTACTCTGCAAGTGGGAAGACGCAGTCAAGAAACTGTGATCACGTGAAACACATAATTCCATATTGTTAAAAGTATAGCATGTGTGTGTGTGTAGAGAGAGAGAGAGAGAGACCTGATGGCTTCCAGGAATATGATCAGGATATTTTCTATCCAAATCAACGAGGCCCTCTCGCCTGCCGATATTAGTTGACTGTTCACCGTATATCCTTCTCTCCAATTCATAATCAGCATTGTACTGGCCTAGCTTTGGTGCATATCCACATGAAGCTAGATAGTCATCATTTGGTCTTCCCAGGCTGGACCCAACAGCTGCAGATGAGAATTTTGACGGCTCGGAAAGCGCCGTTTGATGAGCTTGCAGGCTGGGAAGACCAGAAGAACCAGGACCATTGCCAGCAAGTCCACCAACCTGTAATACATATTAGCAGAATATTCAATTAGCATATTCTGCAACACTTAATCATCTAACGGCGGTTGTTTCTCCCTTGTTTAATTCTAATTTGGGAGAAACTTCACCTCATGTTATCAGGTACAAAAATTGAGAACACTAAAAAACTAACGGTTATGAAATTAGTTTGACATGAAGCTCAACTTCAGAAAAGCTGAAGTAAATTTTCAGCTGATTATTTAGTATAAGCAGAGTGAGGGAAGTCATAAATGTTCTCAGGGTTGCAGCATACAATCTCCTGAGTCCTGGTCACACGAAGTCATAAAACAAATCATGCTTGACCAGAACTATGTGGTGAACATGAGTGGAGGTGGGGGAAGAAGAGAACTTAAGGAGGATAAAGTTGTCATCCTCCATAGTCTTCATGTAGATTGGTTGAGAGCGTGCTGATAACATGGTGGTAAGACCCCTCGTGTTGGGGCTGCCAACCAGGGCTCGAACCCTGGTTCTCACAAAATAAAGGCCTCTCACTGAATTAGTTCCCTGAACCAGGGCTCGAACTCTGGGCCTTTCCTCGACCTAAAAAAGCCTTCTGGGTGTTTCTACCCATAAGAGTCAAGTTTTTTTTCATGTAGACTGGTACCTATAGACCTTATGCAAATAATGACAACACGAACTCAGGATGTTGAATCTCACCCAGCTTCAGCTTCTGTTGTGTGGATCAACAGCTTATGTTGGGAGATGGCATAAGTTGCCCATTGGATAGAAGAGAGAGTTAGTAATGAAAAGTTGAAGATCATGGCAGACAAGATCATACAAAGGTTAGGCTTCACAAGATAGAACTATAAGAGCAGTATAGCTGGTAAACATTTATTCTTTTGTTCCTTAAATACTGTAGGGTCAAGCTTTATTTGTTAAGATTATCCAACAGAGCTGTTTTAAGTTTCTGGATTATGTGCAAAAGTTATCTGCCTACTTCTAATAGAAAATGATCGTTAGGTGTAGACATTGTTACCAAAAATGGCATGAACTCCACATTTTCCTCACAATTTGAATTATCCCCCTTCCATAGAAAAGATAAAGGGCGTAAATCGGTGGATTATTGAAATATATTAAATTCCTTCTATCTACCTAGTGATTCTTTCCGTGGATAAGACAAAGTTATACGAGAACATTAACGGGCCTAATCCAGTTCAGGATCCAGGTGGGTCTTGAAATATACCGGCAAGTTTTATTTATTTATCTATAACCAATGATGCCAGCCACTAGCTTTAACATTGGCCAAACCTCTCTTATGGCAGACGTCCACGTGGATCCAATTTAATTCCTAAAGGATGTCTCATATGCGATGGAACTGGAATGGTAGCTAACACGTTGGTTATTTACCTCTACTTCAGGCCACACATTTGGTATATACAAGGACAACACAAACCGACAAATGATAACTCGGTCAATTACACACGTGTAACATCAATGAGCAGGTAGCAACATTAGGAAACAAATTTAATTGCATCCAGACGACAAACTGAAAAGGAACACAAATGAGGGATGGAGTTAACCACCTTCTGCGCGCCATAAACCGCAGCGTAGGCTCCTCCGTATTGCCCCACAGTTCCCGGTGCAGTGTTACCGCCAAACCGAGCACCATCAGTGCCGACAGACGCTGCCGTAGAGGTTACATATCCACCGCTGCCAAGCTGCCAAAACCCAACAAGAATGGCGCAAGTGTTTGCACGATATAAGAATCTTGCAACATCAACCTAGAGTTATCAATCTAAGATCCGACGAGTTTTCAGAGTGACTTACGATTTTGCCGTACGCTTGCTGCGCTCCGTACTGTGGAGGCTGGCCGTAGGGATTGGGCCCTTTCTTCGGAAACATTGCGGATGCGACCGCCTACGGTCCTGTGGATCACAGGACCCGAGTGAAATACCTCCCAGAAGCAAGCAAGGGCACACGGCACCAGCAAAACAGCTACACACAAGCGTCTGAGGTGAGAAAAAAACCCTAGAAATGACATCAGCGACATCAGACATACAGCAACCGATCCACGGGCGAAGGACCCAGTAGGGCAAGGTACGTGGGGTGATGAGAGGAAAACGGTCGGGAGCGATAGAATCGAAGGGGCGATCAACCTGCGGCGGCGGCGCTTGCGCTAATGGAATCCACAATCCAGTCGTGCGCGAGGAGGAAGACGACGAAGGGTGGGGCGCTCCGCGGCGAGAAAATAAATAGGGTTTTAGGGTTAGGGGGTGAGTAGAAAAGAAAAAGAGAAGAGATAGATGGGCTCCGGCTATAGCTCCGGCCCAGGGGAAAAGAGGATTGGTACGTTGATGGGCTTAGCTAGTAGGGCTTCCTCCTTAACAGTGTGATTTGGGCCGTTTGGCCAGCCATCGGATGATGAATATGTCCGTCCTGAACAAAGCCGGATCGTTGTAGTTCTAAAAATAAAGACACGGATTGTCCTACTCCCTCCGACCCATGTTACTACCTAGCTATTAGATACAACTAGTGGAAATGCTCGTGCGATGCCACGGGCACGCACAGTTGTCACGACTACTTAAAAGGTGATCGACGGTCCTCCCACGCCGTCGGCGGTGCCGCACGCGCTACGGATTGCAATAAAACTGGGTATGCACATGTGGGTCTGGAAGCAAGCTTACCTTCCAATGTGAGAACGTCGTACGCCAGCATATGGATTAAGCGCAGCATCACAGGATCAACTCCTCAGAATTGTTGTTGTGATCATGTTAATCCAATTCTTTCGCGCACCGTCAATTCGGTATGACATACCACAATCCCACTCAGGAAAGGGAAAAACAAAATGCAAGGGGGGACATCATCTGTATCCAAGGCATATTCTACCAGATTTGGGCAAATACAAAAGCCAAAAATCAAAAACAGAACAGAGCACATTGATGGATAGATAACAGAAACAGTGCACCTCACGAACTGAGGACGAGGGCATGAATATTCCAGTCCAGCGTTGGATTGCAAAACGAAGAAAAGAGAAGAAACAAAAAAGAGACATGCAGTGTTACGATACGCGCATAGGTGTTGAGCTGCATGACAAAACTGGAGAAGTTGTTGTGCTTGAAGTTGTGCGGGAGCACGTCGTGCGCGAAGGTGGAGGCATCCCACACCACGAAGTTGTTGCCGCCGTGGCCCCAGGAAATGACACCATCCAGCTGCGGCTCGCTCACCAGGTCGTATGTCTTTGACAGGAAAGGCGGCAGCTGCGGACCCTGCAGCAGCGCCTCCAGGTGACGAGGCGGTACGCACGACACTGCCAACGGTGGTGGCCGCAAGCGGGGCATAGGCAGCGGTGTGGGGCGAGGGCGAGGAAGAGGAGTGAGGGTCGAGGAGCCTCGGCCCGAGGCGCGCTCCGAACGGGCGGTGAGGAGAGGCCGGCGGCGTCTTGTTCTGGAGGAATAGACAGGGCAGCGACAGAGCCACGCCGCACCCAATCGGCTAGAGCAGAGGTCGAAGAAAGAAAATCGGGGGAGAGTGGAGGATTCCGATTTGGGGCTTACCAGGGGACGGGTGTGGTGGCATCAACGCGCGCGGGCAACGGACGCACAGCGGTGGTGGTGGCCCCTGGCGGCGTGGAATCGGGGCGAGGGAGAGAGGGATCGGGGATGATGGATTGATCGGCCAAGACAGGGGCGGCGTGCGAGGGGAGAGCCGGAGAGGGGATAGGTGCGATGTTGAGTTTGCCCAAAGATCAATCACATGAAGACGCACACGCACAACGATCACACGATATTTGGCCAAGGGCGCGTATCGTGCTCTCTATTTTTCTCTTTATTTCTTTCTCAAATCCCACGGTACAAGCTTCACGTTACAACCTCAGCCTACACGTGTATATATATACCATCTTAGTACAAGAGCACACAGACTAGGACTAGGACTCACGACTTGGACTAATTCCAATCCTAAACACACAAGGAAAGCTTTATGTGAAACTAGCCTGATTACTACTCGGACTAGCGTCGAGTTCAAACTCACCCACGACAGCACTCCTAATCCTATTAGGACTCATACGTACTCAAGATTATGCTAACATGCGAGAGGGAGAGGGGATAGCCGGATAGGGGTCGGGCCGGTCAAGCTGCGTGCGAGAGGGTCGAGCCGCTTTTTTTCCCCGTGCGGTAGCGCAACGTGAGCTATCGCGCGGAAAGGATCGAGGACGTACGTACGGTGACGGCGGCCGTACCATCACCACCAACTCTAATTTAATATAATGGTATAGATAAAACAACGCCCGCGCGTGGCTGCATTATGCAACATCGTCGTCGTCGTCGCCAGTGTCCTCATCGGCCGAGGCGGAGTCGGAGTCGGAGTCCTCCTCCTCGTCGTCGTCTGCGTGCATGGCATCGATGGCGGCATAGTACTCCCTCAAGCCCACCCTCCCCCGCTCCTCAACAGCGTTAGTACGCTCCGAGTTCAGGAACGCGGCCTGGAATTCCCACTCCTCTCGCGCGTCCGCCGCCTCCAGGCCGCACTCGATGATGGTGTAAGCTTCCACCTGGGAAGCCCGCCTCGCGGCACGTTGCTCGCAAGTGTCTAGGATGCGCGACACTTGGAGGACGTGCTGGAGCTCAGGGTCGTTGTCGTCGTCGTCACTGAGGGGTGGCCGGCCTCGGGATGAGGACGGGATGTCGTCCGAGCTCAGGGCAGCGTCGGTTGCCGGCGGTGACGAGGAAGACGGCGCGCGCGCCCACGGCGACCTGCCGAGCTCTCAGACGGGTCGACGCGTTCCTTGCCCTCGTCCTTGGCCATTGCCGCCGGATCGATCGAGAGCTAGCTAGCCAGCCGGCAGAGAGTGGGAAGAGGAGAGAGAGAGCTATACATGAGAGAGATGTGAGTAATGTGAGCCTTGTTCATCTGCACGGGGATATGTATCCACGTACTGAGAGAGTAGTGAGAAGAGGAAGCATCAGTTAATTGAGTGGCAACGTGAAAGATCGGTATGGTCGACTAGAAGGGGGTTGAATAGGTGACTAACAAATTTTAGCCCTTTTTTTTTCTTGAAAGATACAAACACTTAATCTTAGGGCTTAGTAAATTCTCTAAAGTGAATGCAACCCTAGTATGACTGCAATAGCCGAAGCAATAAGATAAACAATATAACTTGCAAAAATGTAAAGGGTTGAAAATGATATCACACGAGAGACGAATTTTTTTCCGGAGTTCCACCTTTTGGGGTAGGTGTACGTCTCCGTTTGGAGGAGTGTTCTACCACAAAGGTAGAGACGCTACAAAGGCTCACTCTATTCTCCTCTCACACCACCACAAAGGCGAGGTGAGCTCCACTAGTGGCTTCCTTGAGGGCGAAGGCCGAACCCTTACAAACTTGACCGAGGCAAAATTTACACAACTCAATTGGAGGCTCCCAATCCAATCCTCGAGCGTCAACACCAAGGAGGAGATCAAGGCAACATCTTCTGTCTATGGTTACCAACAACCCAAGAGAAAAGAAATCCACAAAGCAAACAAGGGGGAATCAAATTTTTGACTTGGTGAAACCCTAGATCTAACTCTTCTCTTCCAATCCTCAAAGAATCAAGGGGATGCTCTATGGAGGGAGATCTAGTAGATTTTGGTGTTCTTGAGAGAGTGGGGGTTGTTCTTGGCTTCAAGCTCGGGCAAAAGACCCGTTGACAAAGGGTTATTTATATGCGGTCCCCAAAATCGAACCGTTATCAACTGCAAACTGCAGACACCGGAAGTTCCGGAGTGCAGCCGGAAGTTCCGTTCATTCAAGGAATAACCGGAAGTTCCGGCTCACGACCGGAAGTTCCGCATTTCCCTTGAAACTGGCCGAGCGCACCCGGAGGTTCAGGCGGAACTTCCGGCCCCTGTAGAGCCAGAGCGCACAATTCAACTTGGAATTTGGTTTTTGATTCTCTCTCAATTTGGATAGGCTTTTTAGTGGGTGCAAAATATATGTTTATGTACGTGAAAGCAATTCACCAATTACCTTTCCTTGTGGATCCCCTCTTAATAGTACGAATGTTTTACGACTCAAATCAAACCTAAAAAGCCGCTAACACCGCTACGCTTCTTTCCATCTTGAGGGTCCACTCATCGTCTTGTGCCAAATTCTTTATAAAATATGAAATGCTTGGCACTCGATTAGATAACACAACATGTTGTCATCACCACCAAAACTATTTCGGAGAGAAATGCCCTTTCACAACGTGTGCACGCGCGTGCGCACATTGCGCGCGAAACCAAAAGTCTATCGATATACCTCTAACGTTTGCTACCTCAAACAGCGACAGAGGTATAAGTGCTCCGTTAATTCGAACGGGAAACCAAGAGCCTGCATAACTACGACACATTAGTTCAACTGAACGTCACATATGTAAACGCGCGTAAAAGTTGATCAGTTAATTCGATCGGGAAACGAAGAGTTTGTATACCTCTGATGTTTGCTCCAGTCGAACGTGTCATAGGTGCCTCGAGTCTGACGTTTCCTCGGTTGGGAAGGGTCAGTGATGTTGTTTTTTTCGATAAAGGGAGCTTTATTGAACTGAGATGTCGCATCAAGAAGATGCACTAAACAGAGTTCGTACCTGATGAAAGGGCATTTCTCTCCTAGTTAATTTTGGTGGTGATGACAACGTGTGTTGTGGACTAATCATGCGTTAATTATTTCAGATTTGATATCAAATAGCGCAAAATGATTCGATGCCCTCAAGTTGGAAAACGAAGAGTAGTGGAGTTTTAGCGGCTTTTTCGGTTATTGAGTCGTAGGAACTCCGTTCTATTAAGAGAGAGTCCACATGGGAAGGTAATGGGTGAATCGCTTTTCACGTACACAAACAAACATCTTGCACCCACATAAAGCCTACCCAAAAAGTGAGAGAGAACCAACTCTAGAGCCTAACTGGCGTGCAGTTGCCCGCTCAGGTCCGGAAGTTCCGGTGGGGTTCCGGTACCCTGGAACTTCCGCCCAACCTCCGGACCAGGTCCGCAACGCTACTGAAATCCATTGTGGATTTCCGGAAGTTGAACCGGAACAGGGTCGGAACTTCTGGTGACCAGCGGAAGTTCCACCCCTGGAACTCGCAGTGCATAACGGTTAGATTTTGGGGAGTCCAGATATATACCCCTTCGTTCCCAACGGGTTTTCTGCCCGAGAACGAAGCAAAGAACAACCCCCTCTCTCCCAAGAACTCCCTAAGCTTCATTCTACTAGATCTCCCTCCATAAAGCTTCCCCCTTGTTGATTATTTGAGGATTGGAGGAGAAGATCTAGATCTAGGGTTTCACCAAGTCACAAAGTTGATTCCTCTTGTTTCTCTTGTGGATTTCATTTCTCTTGGGCATTTGGGAGCCCTAGACGGAAGTGGTTGCCTTGAGCTCTTCCCTTAGGGATTGTGGAGCTTGAGGATTGGATTGGGAGCCTCCAATTGAGTTGTGGAGCTAGCTCCGGTCAAGTTTGTAAAGGTTCGGTCTTCGCCTTCAAGGAAGCCATTAGTGGAGCTCACTCACCTTTGTGGTGCCGTGAGAGGAGAATAGAGTGAGCCTTTGTGGCGTCTCTACCTTTGTGGTAGAGCACTCCTCCAAACGGAGACGTACACCTACCCCAATCGGTGGAACTCCGATGAAATCTTCGTCTCTCGTGTAGTATCCATTCTTACCCTTTACATTCTTGTTATCTAGTTGCTTCGGCTATTGCACTTCATCCTAGGGTTGCATTACCTTTAGAGAATTTAGTAAACCCTAGGTTAAGTGTTTGTATCTTTCTAGAAAAGAAAAAAAAAGATTAAAATTTGTTAGTCGCCTATTCATCCCCCCTCTAGCCGACCATACCAATCTTTCACCTGACCTCTGCATAACAAAGATGCACACAGCGAAAGGGAAATCAAACAAAGCATCAGCGATGTTGCTATCTCTTTGACGATCCTTAGACTAAAACGTCAGCTATAGCTTATGGTTTCTTGTCTCGCCTATAAAAGACCCCGAAGCGGTCGTCTTAGGAAGTAGCAAAACTCACAAACACGCTTCATCAACTATCGAGAGCGCTCGTAGACGCAGTCACGGCCGACCACCTCTTCGTCGCTTTCAGTTGCTGCCTCGCCGTCACAACATGCATGTTGCCTCATCCACTTCTTTTTCGTCGATGACCACTCGATCCGGAAGCTCAATCATGCAGATATCTGACCGAACTCCAACACCATCAGCTCGTTGTCTTTTTTGTATATCCCCATCCTCGTCGTCTTCTTCGTAAGATTACAGAGGTATTCCAAGTAAGAATGGACGATGTACATTTTTTTCTTCATTTCTTCAACTACCTTCTTCACCATCTCTTGATCTTTTCTTTTCCTCTGCCTTCCTTTCTTCTTCCACGGCTTGCTTTTTCTTTCTTCTTCCACAACTTGCTTCTCTTCGTCTTTTCAGATGATCTCCTCTTCTCCATCACCTCAACTACTCCGCGGCACTAGCGATCGACATTTCTATGTGTACACTATCTTGTATGGAATGCAATGAAATGAATTCAATCTTGTATGAAGTGCAATGAAATGTATTCGATCATGCAAAGCAATGAATTGTGTTCGATTTGTATGGATCGGAGCTAGTGCAATTAAATGTATTCGATCAATCTTGTATATGAAGTACTGCAGTGAAATGTATTAGTCGATCTTGTATGCAAAGCAATGAAAAGTGTTCGAACCATCGTTCAATATGAATTTTCATGTTCTAATTTGTTTCGGTGTGATTTAAATCACAATTAGAATTCTCGCAGAATAAAAAAAAGTTAGCGTCTATTTTTTTAATCCTAAGAACATCATCACTGGCGCTTATCACATAAAAAAAGAGTCAGCCTAAAAGCAGCTCTCACGTGTGATTGGTGCCAAGGTATCAGAGGAGGGAACAGCAGGCGCTAACGTCGGTCCCCGACAAAATCCTCTCTGACATGTTCAACATAAGGAGCTTCAGAAGGTTTTCGTTGTCTCTGACGCTCGTCGACGTGTGAGAAGTTCGATAGTCATCGCTGACACTTGATTGCCGACACGACCGAATTGCGTCAGCATAGAGGGGTTTTCACGTGTTAGAGATAACTACTCCCTCCGATCCATATTAATTGTCGAAATATTCCATGTATCTAGACGCATTTTAAGTATAGATACATCCATATTTATGCATATTTGAGATAAGTAATATGTATCGGAGTGAGTGGTTCTCAATGCGAGGATGTTGTAACGGGATACTGTAGAGGAGAATTGGCTAAATTAAAAAATAATATTAAAAGGAGAATTGGCTAAACTAACCATACCCAACACTCACTTCTCAATGCGAGGAGCACTGAAACGGGATACTGTAAATTTTGCCTTTTTAAATTAACTCTATCTTATGATCTTATCTCTAATTTCGACCTTATTATTATATCTTAGCATCCTCGAGCTAGAAACTGTTCGCTGCGCGCATGATCCATCGCAAGTCAAGTGTACCACGCATAGGTGCTAATGAAACGATGGAAAAAAAGAAAAGTACGGAGTATAGCTAGGTCCATGCATGATCATCCAGCGGACGGGAACATACGGGACGCTGGAAGGCGTGAACTCACTGGGAGGCTGGGAGCTCGACACGCGCCACGCCGATCGACGACGGCAAGTTGGCAGCCTGGCCGTGATCTTTATGATCGAGAGCGATCCACATCCATTGTGCGACACTCGACATAACGCAGTGATTGCCGTGTAGTCCACACTCCACAGGGGCCGTCGGTGCGTGGCCGCTTCTTGCTAGAGCGAGGTCACTGCGACATTGCGATAGGCGATTGATGGGCCGGCCGCCCGGGCAGTGCTCGATTGAGGTGCATGCTAAGGCTGCGGCGTTTCTTCCAGGATAGGCAGGTTCCTTTTTCTGTTCTCATGGATTGTGCTAGGAGTTAAATCATGTGGGCACACGCATTGTACACGACCTTGACCTCTCTAAAATTATACGGTCGTTGGGTTGTACACTTGTACGGGGTAGAAACTATCGAGTCCTCCGCATACAACAAGTGTTCCTATGCTTATGTCCTCCTCCGCATACTTTACATTTTTTTCCTAGGATATCTCTGGTTCAGCAAGGCGTGGTTCGTGAGTTGAAAGCGCGCTCTTGTATATCTCCTTTCCTAGCTCATGCCTTGTGCCTAGTCCAGTGAGTGTAGACACGCTCTGTAAAGACAATGACCCCTGATTAATATTTTTTCCCCATCAATTCAGACACGCGAGCACGTCGGCGGCAGCTCTCGACCCGGCCGCCCTCCACGTACCAACCAGGACCAGGCCTTCTTGTCTTCTTCTGAGTTCTGACATCACCGCAGCAAATCTTGCAGATTACCCTCGGATCGTACGACTCGGCCACTACACGGCCACGTAGACGTATCAGCGCATTCGTCTCTCTATTTCTAATCAATTCAAAGGGCCACAACTGCCCTGCCCAGTGGACAGTGGTCCGATCCGGCAGCGACCGCCCGATCACCTCGATGTTATGTACATGGTCCTACTCCTACATTTCGTACGTTGTTAATTAATGCCAACTTGACACGAAACATGTCACGCTCTTCCAACCAGAAAATTTGTTTCACGTTACTCTATGTACGTACTACCGTGGTCTATTATTGCTAGTACTATAATATCTTTATTATAGACCTGCTGTTTTGTTTTCCTCGGAAAGGGAGAGCACAAAAGCATATATTGCTGCAAAAGCGCATTCTGAGAACATTCATTTACATTGAGATTAATAGCCGGATGTGTTGTTTCTTGTAAGATTTCCTAGTGTGTCTCTTTTCTTAATAATCTATTGACGTACTTCTACCCAAGAAAGATTTTTACATTGAGAGGAATTTTCAGTTTCACGTAGTCGATCATTAATTCACGACTAGTCCAAAGATTTAACTGAGAACTATCTATTTTGATGCAAATTTCATCAAAACATCGGAAAGCTCAAAAGGTAGTAGACGGAGCTGAAGCTTATTCCACCCAATCCTCTTGCCCCGCGAGGTATCTTCCAAAAGACACACCAGGGGATGAAGTGCCGAGAACCTCCGGAACGGTGTCATATCGAAGTGTGTGGATCTTATCCTTTGTCGTATCGACCATCTTGTCGCAGGAAAAAGTATTTCCATTTTGAGGAATGCACCGAACAATGACTAACATCAATGAGTGAGATGTTTTTTTCTTTCTTTTCCGTGAGGAAGAGGTACGAGAGTTTGAACACTGCAAGGTGCATATATACATTTTACACATGCTGACTTTAAAGGCACATAGAAGCAAAATTGGTCCGGAATCTGGATGCATGGCCTCGTTTGGTTGTCGTCAGATTGTGCAAAAGCACTACCCACTACATAAACGGGGGTCAGTAAGATGGCTGGGGCCTGGGGGCATGAATGTGGCTAATTTGCTGTCCTACCTTTTCCAGTATATTTCGATGAAATTTGAACTCGTGATGTTTGAGATTCTTTGGAGGAAGAAGGGGGCGGCAGCGGGGTCTTTTTTTCTCGACAGCGATGACTTGTGCCGGTAACTCCACGTACGTGGAACGTGGACGCTCAGCGATTAGCGCGACGAAGGAAAATGGAAACACGTACTTGCACGGGAGAGCCGTCTCAAACAGCATATGGAGGAAGTCTGAGGTAGTACTCCAGTCCACATAGTACTACTAGTACTTGCTTCGCTACCGGCCAAGGTGTCACGGGTCAGCAGCAACATCAGGTCTTAAACGAGCTCCAAATCAATCAGCGAAGGCCATGATGCCCGCCCCTATTTAGAGGCAACCTATATAAACGGCAGGACGCGCGCTTTCTGATGAGACCGACACCCAGCGCCAGCTCCTCTCTCCCCGGCCCCGGGCCCGATATGATCCCGCGACGCAACGCCGTTTCGGGTCACTCGTTACCCAGGAATCATGAGGAGCTCCATGAAGACACATCTGCGGGGAGCAGGAGTGACGGCGTGAGTTCGTCGCCGCCCACAAGTTATTTCTGACACCACTGTAGAAACACGTACATGGTGATAGGGAAATTAGTTAAAGTGCAACCGAGCAGACGACAAATTAAAGGTGCTGACGAATGGACAGTTTCTAGTAAGCATGGTTTGGGCAATTAAGTCGAGCGTGTAACTAATTGAGTAGGATTGTTGCCCTTGCGGTCCGCGCAGCGTGCACGTATTTTTGTTTCTTTGTCAGTTCCTCTTCTATCGGATCTTGCCGGGCTCTTGCTTCCCCGATCGTGAGTTCGTACTTGCAGTGGAGCACAACCTTGTGTCCCTCCTGTTAAACATCCATGCCAGTATGCTTATGATTTTGTTCCCAACTGATAACTACTCCCTCCGTTTCTAAATACTTGTCGTTGTTTTAGTGCAAGTTTGTATTAAAACAACGACAAGTATTTAGGAATAGAAGGAGTAGTGTTCTGATGGTCGTATAACACATGTTGGATACGCCATCTATCCAGGTATATGAAAAACTAACCATTCATGAGTAGATAATTAATGGGGTGCTTGTACCGCAAACCTATTAAGAACCAAACCTCCAAGGACGACGTGTCAGGTAAATGCGGATTATCGTTTAGAGGTATATGCAATATACCCGTCGATGGCAAGACATTGTTGTTGTGACTCTGTAAATTTTGCGACTCCGCTCTTTTGTAGTTTCTTTGTAAGTGTGTGTGCCGCGTGGTAACGGTATGTGCGTGCGTCCATCTACATTGAAAAGGAGATTAAAAAATGCAAGTATTAATTGAGTGTAACCCTACTTCGGGTGCAATATAGTCTTGCACTCAACCCATGCCCTACAGGAAGATCTTTTGCTCATGAAAACACACTTGCTCAAGAATATTTGTTATATTGCAATAGCGGCTAGATTATCAAGTTGGTTACATGCATGATTTATTTATTTTGTTTGGCAGCCAGGTATATTCGTTGGGAGATACGGCAACACGTTATACAAATTAAAAATAAACTACCTTCAATCCAAAATAAATGTCGCAGTTTTGAACTAGGTTTAATTTAAAACTAGTTCAAACATGCGATACTTATTTTGCATCGGAGGGAGTATAATCCAAGCGACGATGTCGATCGATCATGGATCCGTGTAGCTAAGTCAAAGAAGTCTAGCTACAAGCCAAATCATGGATTGTTACAATCACCGGATCGCGACCAACTCAACACAAGGAAAAACTTGCTGCATAAGACGCTCATCGCCTCGGCCTCTTGCGAGCGCTGCCAAGCAGGGATCGAAGACAGGTCGCATCTTGGGACGTCATTCACACATCAACCCAATGAATCTGATGTTTGAAGAATTGTGGTTTCTTCCTCCTCCGTCTCATCTACCGAAGGAATTGTGGCCATCAATGCTTTGGCAATTATTTGGCGCATTTCGGAGTCAAGGAATGCGAAGGTCTTCTCTAATGAAGATATCCCATCTCATGTAGTTCTTGAAGCTTTAATCCAGGACATAACATTGTGGTCCTTTAGACTGAAGTGCAATGCAAAGAAAATATCATCTGGTCTGTGGCGTGAATATTTCTCTTCTCTCCTGCAATTGTACTCTCGTGAGTAATATATTAAGGTGGGGAATCCCCCCCCCCCCCTTTGATTGCCTAAAAAAAATCACCAGATGGAGTTCTGAAAGTAAGTATATGGAGAGAGAGAGCATTGCTAATTTCCCCCGAGAAAAGAGAGCATTGCTAATTAACCGATGATCGTTCTAAACGGTCGATTTCTGACCACCTTGCACGCGTTGTAGTTGCCACACAAAAACACTCCCTTCCACACCGTGTGAAAGCGACACATGTGATCACTTAGAAAGCAACCCATGCGAAAATAAGTGACCTCTTTTCAATGTGTAATATATCTTCTAAAAATCTGGGACATTCTTATGAATTAAATTTTAAATTGAAGGAAAACTTTCATTTTTTATGAACTAACATTAAAATTTGGGGACATACTGTCTTTTTTCTTTCTGAATGGACTTTCACATATTTGGGAAAAATTTCATTTTTTGCATGAACTATTGAATTTCTAGACCAACTTCTAAAAATATCTAGAAGAACTTTTAAAATTTGTAGACTTCAGATGAAGTTTAATTTGTTTTTCAAAACGAACTTTCAATAGATGCCAGACTAACTTTCAAATTTCCAAAAAAACTTTTAAAAAACTGTATGGAATTTAAAACACTATAGACCAACTTTCATTAGATCTCACACAACTTTCAAATTTTACAAACGAAACCTTTTTGGGCGAGCTTTCAAAATTTCTAGACCAACTTTCAGTATATTTCAGACCGACTTTCAAAATTCGGGGAATACTTTGTGAAACTTTCAAAAATTCATAAAAAATAAAAATAATTTTAACATTTCTATAAAAAAACATTTTTTTAGAAATATATATCTATATATAATAAGATTGGGGATTTGGACCTGCCTGTGGCTTTTGATCCCACAAGACGAGAAGCCGCTTTCACCGTTTCTTTGATAGATGTTGCTTTCGATATGACTTGCCGGTATCAAGGTTGTCGCTTTCAGCGTGTTGCGTGGTTTACAAAATCAATTGTGGCTAAAGTGCTCCATTTAGGTAATAGTATTTTCTCTAAGAAAAGATAGACATAGTAAAGAAACGGTGAGCCCATGGTCCTTTCGATGATTCTTTCTCAATGTCAACAAATTCCTAAAAGTCTTTGGGATTGCAGATATTCGCCTTTATTTGATTATGAAATTTCATGGAGAAACGGTGAGTTTTGCGACTTACACATGATGACAAATTTAGTGCATATAAATTTATTCATCTATCAATATTTTAGAGACATATGGAACGTTTATATGTAAATGGTTTGAGAAATCACGACATTCCTGTGTGAGGAATCAAGAGAATAGTTTATAGACAGTAGAATTCCCTCTCCATTCCTGTTTTACATAATTTTATTTCCATAATTTCACTCTGTTCTTGTTACTTCCCGAAACTCCCAAATTATTGTGCTCTATTTTCAGCTCTACCTTAATGGAATACGATGTTGAAAGAAGGCTCACACGGAGGTGGTGGTGCGCAATATATGATTGTGTTTTTTTTTGTAAGATTGGAGCCATGCACACTTAATTGAATCTAATGCTGTTTGTGTGCCACCATGGTTTGTGTGACATGCATGTCTAGATAAATTCTCAATATGAAAATGGGTAGCAATTAGTTGATAACTTACTGCTCCTTGCAACCAACTTCTTTGCTAAAATGATGCAGGACCTTCTTCATTGCTCTTCTTTGTGTTTAATTTTATGTACTTTTTGTTTGAATAAATATATATTAGTAAAAATAAAGTATTCATTTCGGTCTGTGTTCAAGCCAATCTATCGAAAATGCAAACAAACCTTTGGACATACTGTATGAGATACAGAACGTACGAATCAACGACGTGAGTAAGTTTTCTTAGTATGTGCTTTTGTGGCTTAAAACCGTTTTTTGAGTTTGGCTTATAAGCCACACAAACATCTATTTAGGTGTTTTTGGCTTTGTCTTTTGACTTGATATTGTTAAATGATGGTATAAACAAAAAAATCAATAGGTACTTTTGTGGTTTATAAACCAAAACTCAAAAGGCACTCTTAAGCACGACCAAACAAGGCATTGGATTCTTAGCTTATCTTAGGCTCTTAGCCAAAGTTCGTCTGGGTGTTGTCGATGGAAGCAAGACATCTTGAACTATTGGTTACCAGAAGTACTAGTTGTCAGCACGGCAAGTCTGCTCGCCTGCTTCGGCTTCGGCGTGTTATTGGCTAAATGTCTACTGATACTGACCGAACGCACGCATCATAATTCATAAGGTCATGTTTCCATTTTCCTTTCATTTAGGAGTACTGTAGTAGTAGCTAGCAGGGACGCATATGACCGACACTTCGCCTTCCCTTGTACTAGCTCAGTAGTGTTCGTTGTTTCGTACACGTAACTTATGTGCGGTTACAGCGGGAACCGGTAAACTCCGCGGGTGCCCGTCGGTCGTCGGACCGAACGGTGCATGGCAAGCGGGCCGTCTCCCTCGCCCTCTGGCGTACATATGTGTGCAGCTGGACCAGGTGCAAGAGGCACGCTTGGTATCACGCTGAAAAAGTTTGTCTGGCCGCCCTACTTTCAATGCCTTTCTTCGTCCGACAGGCGACAGTGCGGCGAGGTTGATCAAACAAATTAAATTACGATCTCGCACTCGCCAGTCGGAGATCACGTTCGGCGAGAGATGCGTGGAAATTAAAAAGTTCGTCTCCCCGCCTATTTTTTCCAATGCCTTATGCGTGTTAGATATATAATACATTAGCTTAAACATTAACACCTATTGATCGTCATTAGAATATAGTCACAGAAGAGATCAGGAGTGTAGCTTACAGGTACTAATGGAAATAGACATGACTTGATGTACATGCGTCGTAGTCATAGCAATGGAGCGATGAAGGTGATGACGTCCCTCGCTCTGGTTTGAACCCACATTGTCCGTACACCAGAGTGGTTGTCTCGTCGGCCTTCCCAATACTTCAGTGCTCCTCTTAAATCGGTAGGGTTTAACTTTTGGGACGTGGGGCTTAGGCGAAATCCTCAAGTGAACTTGACCGGACCGACCCTTAATATGTGGCGTTGTACATCTTGGGGTTGAGACCAATTATCGGTTGGAGCTCACGATCAGGGCGCTAACGTGCGGGACAAGGATCACCTTCATCATTGGGGTATCACGCTCCGTGAGAGATCCATGGAAAAGTTTGTCTGGCCGTCTAATTTTTTCCAATGCCTTCTGCATGTTAGATATAATTAATACAACATTAAGTTAAACATTAACACCCATTGATAGTCATTAGAGTACACTAACAAAAGAGATTAGGAGTGCAGTATAGGTAGTGGAATTAAATAGACATGGCTTGAGGTATATGCGTCGTAGTCATAGCAATGGAGTGACGAAAGTGACGTCGTCGACCCTCCAGTTTGTATCAGTACTGTTTGTACACCGGAGTGGTTGTCGTTGGCCTTCCCAATACTTCAGTGCCCCTCTAAATCGGTAGGGTTTTGGGGACGTTGGGCTTAGGTGAAATCTTCACGTGACCGTGACCTAGTCGTCCCTTTCATATGTGGCACCGTGCATCTTAGGGCCGAAACCAACTGTCAGTTGGAGCCCACGATCAGGGTGCTAGCGTTCGGGCCAAGGATCACGAACGTTGGTTCATGGATCTTGATGTTTGTTTCGGTCAAGCCGAGATGAACCAACACTTTGTTCTTTTTCTTCAAAAAGGAGGGAAGCCCCCCTCACCCTCCTGGCATTTGCATCGACCGATGCACACTGCCATCGTATTATTAAAATGTTCAGCAATGTATCAGTTTCAAATCTCAAAAGTTACATCAAGATGAAAAAAAGATAACACAATCATCCATCATGAAGCCTTAAGACAGGCGCACCTCCCAAACTGGTTGAAGAAAACTCCTGTGCAACCATCTCCATGTTGTTGCACCCAAATTTCATAGACTCCTTGGCCGCCATCAGAAACGGTTGGGACCAAGTGCGGAGCCAATGCACGGCGAGAAAAATAACATGCAACAAATTGGAGACTTTCTTATTGTTAAAACTAAATCATTTATGCAATTCCTTATAGACCAACAAATCGCAAAAGTCCTTACAAGGATGAGCAATTGAACCAACAGTTCGCTCTTTCGTGGGGTGCGCTTGATCTCACGGCCCGGCCGATTCCGTGACAATTTAAAGTAATTAAGCTCGGACTCTCATTCCTGCCGTGGATCAAAATCGAGCACATAACAAATACTCCCTCCTTTTTACAGAGGTCGACGTATTTGGTTTCATTAAGGTAATGATTTGTCCAAGAATTACTCTCTATTTTTTTTGAGGAAACACAGTACAGACGCAAGCACTCACACACACGCACGTACACTCACCCCTATGAACGCAAGCACGCACACCCTACCCCTATGAGCACCTCCGAGAGACTGAGCCACCGGCCGATCATCTTGAGATTGACGAAGTCAGCACAGGCGCCTCGTAGTTGACGGGTACGTCACTTCCACTGAAAGCACAACGCTGGTTAAAGCCTGGGATAAATCCAGAAAATGCGAACACCCATGTCAAGTCTGGGACTTGAACCTGGGTGGGTTGGAACCAACCACCTGAGCTAGGCTCGGTTCGCTACTCTCTATTATTATGTGTTCTTTAAGACATGAAATTTATCACTCCCTCCATCCAACAAAGGGTGTCTCAACTTTTACTAAATCTGAATGCAGTATACCAAGTCATGTCTAGATACATTCAAATTTGTCAAAATTTGAGACATCTTTTGTTGGACGGAGGGAGTAATAGATTTGTCCTCGTACGTTCTTACTGATAATTGTGCATTCTTATCATATAAATTACATATCAATAAATTATTATTGATCAAGGTTGTGTCTTAACGAAATAAACCCATGTTTGTTCAGTGATAAGTAGCTAGGCTGGTCTCTCGGAAGATAATACGCCCCTTCTCCCTGACGAGCCTATACGCAATAAAGCAAATGCGACTGCTAGCTGCGAGGTACTGTACGATACGGGAGCGACCGATTTGGGGGAGGACCCCAAGCGCCCTCGATGGAGCTACAACTACAAGAGCTGGTCACCAGCTGAAGCGTTCGAAAAGGGAAGGGTCGATCGGAACACCCAGCGACGTCAAGACGCGCCCAAGCAGCCAGCCAAACGCGCGCGAAACCTTCGCGTTTACTCGCCATACAGGTGGCCCGGCCAGCCCATTTTCTTTTCTCCATGTCAGTACAGGGTACAGACATGCACAGCGCATCTCACGTGCGTGTGAGATCACAGTAGACGTCTTGGCTAGTACATCCTATAGCAGCACGATGAGTAATGGTAACAATACTTTTTTTGTGAGAGCAATGCAGAAACAACACATGGTGACGTAGCCTAGTGTCTACTGTGTACACACCAGATCGAGCCAGCAGAGGTGCCTAGCGGGCTGTGCGTATAGTGTGCGGACAACGTGGTCGCTTGCGAGGCCGCGAAGGGGACGGTGGTGAGGCCTTGCGCCACGGCGGCCACAGGTCCACGGGAGCCCACGTGCCCCCATCTCCAACCACTCGGACTGAAAATTAAAAAATTTAATTGAATTGTCGCTGCCGGATCCTACGTAAGAACGTAACAGGTACAGTAGTATGTACCGTACCGCTCTCCGATCCCCGGCCCGGACGCCCGCACGGTGGAAGTACTGCTATATATTCAGGCGCCGCGCCCTGCCGTGCCCGGCCGCGACTGACCGAGTGAGAGAAATATCACATCTAGCTTCAGTGATCATAGTAGTCCGCCCGTCCCTTCACTCACCAACTCCTTTTGGACCCGGGCCGGCGCAGATCGTGTAGATATTATCCCGCGGCGCGCGCGCGCAGGCAGGGGCATCTACCACGTGCTGGGGAGCTTAATTAGCTTGGCAAGCACTCGCGCGTGCGGCGAGAGAGATTGAATCGATCGGGGGGATATGGGGAGGGCGCCGTGCTGCGAGAAGGTGGGTCTGAAGCGGGGGAGGTGGACGGCGGAGGAGGACGACATACTCGCCAGCTACATTGCGCAGCACGGCGAGGGCTCATGGAGGTCGATGCCCAAGAATGCAGGTAATCTACTTAAAACACTGTATG
Organism: Brachypodium distachyon; assembly: GCF_000005505.3. NCBI lineage: Eukaryota > Viridiplantae > Streptophyta > Magnoliopsida > Poales > Poaceae > Brachypodium > Brachypodium distachyon. Next base: position 64,107,804 of record NC_016131.3, read on the forward strand.
GCACAGTTAAGCTGTATACTCCATATGCGAGCGCACCATGTTCATGTAAACATGCATGTATGCTGAACGGTGTCTATACTAGCTCCAGCTATTTTCTTCCTTTGCTGCTAAGCTAGTACCTGAAACTTTATTATCAGACAAATTAACTAGCATTCGATCACTAACATGTTCCTATGTTTCTGCTTCCGTTGTGCCATAGGGTTACTGAGGTGTGGCAAGAGCTGCAGGCTGCGGTGGATCAACTATCTCAGAGACGGGGTCAAGAGGGGGAGCATCTCCAGGGAGGAAGACGACCTAATCGTCAAGCTCCACGCTACCCTTGGAAACAGGTATGTGTAAAGACACACCAGCAGCATATGCTCCTGCTTCAGTTTACCGTCGTGCTTCTCTTGTTCTTTTTACTCACACACAAAACAAAAAGCACTTGCACGTTTGGTGCCATGCATTTTTCTGCTAAAACTAGTAAAAAGATGAGCATGTTTCTTTGCATAAAAGGAACAGTTCATTATGTCTAGTTATTTAACTGCCACAGAATGAGCATCAGATAATAAAGTTTCATCTGACACACAGTCAACTACTCCATATACGAGTAGGAGTCCCAAAGAGCGAGCTTATAAGAAACTCTACTGAGTTTTGAGTCTCTGCTGCCACTGGCAGCAAAGCACAGTTATTACGTCCAGTGCTCCAGTGAAAGATCGAACGTACTCCCGTACTTTAGCCCATGCCGTATCCATGCAGTACGAATCATAACACGTCTGACTGCGTCGGCTGAGAGTTGATTAGTATATTACTGTAGTTCTTTTCTGAATTATGACACGTTCGTGTGTGTTTTCCACAGTGCATACATTTATGTCACGACCGGTCGATTTAACGATTTTGTCCATGTCGCTAGTTGCACTTGCATCCAAACCTATGGCCGAAGGGCATGGCGCGTCTGCACTTTAATTGCTTTCTCGCAATAAATGCAAGAAACCTTCTAGGCAATACACGCGGGTCGTTCTGCATGGCGAGCTCGGTAATTTGTAGACCATAGAGATACACGTAAGACGATGCATGCTCTATTGCTCGTGCTAGTTCCTGTATATTTGTGTGCGCGGTTCCTCCACGCCTCGCCCAGCTTTAATCTCCAAACACGAACTGGTTAATATTTCCTAAAGGAAAGCAACACGTACCAGCCAAAAAGAAAGAAAGCAACACGTACACGTGAAAAGTGCTCGCTGCAGTATGCTGTTCTTGCGTTGATGAAAAATACTGAGATCACAAAGTTTGATCGATCGCACAATATAATGTAAATTCTAAAGACAATCACAGTGGCGAAGCTCTCTTCTTGAAGATTCAATGGTAAACACCAAAATCGATGATTTACGTACCAAGGCTGTTACGTCGTATCATTTTTTTAGGCCAAATTAACTTTTGGGTTGTCACGTAACCGTCTCCGAGTCTAAGTTTCATCTCCAGTCTCAAATACTCGTCTCTCAAAAACCACCTAGTTCAAGTGGTTTACCTGTTCGCATGTACTGATTTTGATGACTAGGAAGCAGTTCATCATACAAAGTGATTTTTATTCAGATATATATATATATATATATATATATATATATATATATATATTTGAAGGAAAAAATGGAATATAAAATCGGAAATATTAGGGCGTGTACAATGAAGTGATGTCAGCCTTCTCTTAGCGATGCCACATAGAATAAAATCTGACGTGGAAGAGAGAGAAATGAAAAAAAGTCACAAACCTTCTCTTAATTAAGAGATGATCTATTCACAAGAATGATAACGCAAAGATAAGGCAAATTTTCCATTGTACTAGATTTTGCCTTTTCTTAGCATTTATTTAGTTAATTTTATTCATCTAAGAATTAATTTTAAGATATAACAATAAGAGATAACCCATTGTACAACATGTTTTGTTGTCTTTTCTAATTGACGTGTCACACCTAAGATAATGCAGTCTTATCAAACATTGTACATGCCCTTAGTCGACGCATAAAGTCTTGATGAAGATCTGGGTGACATCTTCACTATCTTCTCTCCCACGTGTTGCTGTTGGATTAAGATCCGATAATCCAACGGAGAAGCACATCAACTTATCTTTCTAAATAAAATCAGATGGCTTCTCAATAGCAAAACCGTTATTAAAAATATATATCTTGTTTTACATAACGAGTCGTATATTGTGAAAAAATATTTTATCCAGTAGTATTGTCCATAGATGTCTTAGAATTATTTTCTGATTGCCAAACCTAAAAAATGTCTAGCTGAGTCCGTTTCTAATACGGCGTATCGTAAACCTAAATATATATACTCCCTCCGTCCCAAATTAAGTGACTCAAATTTGTCCAGACATGCATGTATGTATCTATACATAAAAAAACGTCTATATATATAAAATTTCAGCACTTAATATATGAAGAAGGGAGTACTTGCAAACGGATGTATGACCATATAGCCTAACTAGTCTAACGAAACCTCGGCTACAGTGGAACAACACTCGGTAAAGAAGCTCGCTGCTGGCAAAGAAGTTGCCAATTGGTCTTAAAACACACTACACACCCGGTAAACGCATGCACATGTAGACATGTCACATGTGTATATTGTCGTTCCCGCGCATGAATACGTCTACCCGCTATTCTCATCAATCTAGGCAGCGAGCTAGCTAGCTAGCGATGGCAATTAGTACCTTCATCTGCCAGACGGCGAGGAAACTAGAAACGACAATTAGCAGACTGGCGCGCATGAGCCGTGCTTGCTTTTGTACGTGTCAATCATGATGATGGTTATTACTCTCGTCAGGCTAGCTTGCTATAGGTTTCTCTTGTCAATTTAGTTGTCACGTTCTTTCCGTGAGGGGTTAATGTGCAAGTGCTTTCTCCAACGGACCATGATCAATAGCCATGGCACAGCGCAAAGCCCTCTTTATTTGAGCGAACGTACCAGAGCGTCCATTTCATTGGCTGCTGGAAGACATCTGGCTCACAAGTCGCTGTAGCTGGGACCTGCAGGTTTAAATGCAGGGCCCACATGCCTTAATGATTTTTCAGCCTTTACGTTGACAAACACCGATGCTGACGGCGAAGGGGACCCTGAGGTCCAGGGCTCTCTAGCAGCAGCTCCCGTCTCTATTGTACGCTGAGCTTTCTGCGCTTTACGACGCGGCCCTAGAACAACCACATGATTATTGCTCAGCAACAGACTGTGTCAATAAACTAATTAGCTATCAGTAACATGTCGCCTTGAAGTGTAAACAACCCTTTTGCTTTTCGCAGCCGCACGAAAATATCTGCAGCAGAAGCAAGCAGCTACTAACGAGTATGCAATTTGTTGAACTGACAGGTGGTCCCTGATCGCGAGCCACCTGCCTGGACGGACCGACAACGAGATTAAAAACTACTGGAACTCGCATCTCAGCCGGCAGATCCACACGTTCCGGAGGACCTACACCGCAGGCAACGACACCACCATAACCATCGACATCAGCAAGCTTTCCGCCGCCGGGAAGCGGCGGGGCGGCCGGACCGCCGGCCAGTCGCCAAAGAGCAGCACGAAGAAACACCCAGAGCCTGAGACTGAGCCCAACAAGGCGAAAGACGCGTCCAGCCCGGTCACGGCCACGTCTTCAGTATCAAGCGCACTTCAGAGCGACGAGGCCCGAAGCGCGGTGGTCGACCCGGACCAGAATCAGCCCAACAACAGCATCAGCGGCAGTCACACTTCTGATGGGCCTTGTAGCCAGGACGAGACGGGGCCCTTCTTCATGGACCCTATAGATCAGGCTGGGGGGCTCTTGGAGGCGAACAGCGCGATGGATCAGTTTGGGCTCTGGGAGGCGGACAGCTCGTTCAATCAGATTGGGCATTTGGAGGAGAGCCAGATGGAGGCGTTACTGTCCAACGGCGTTGCGATGGAGAGTGGGCTAACTGGCGTCGAGCCCGAAGGCCAGGTCCAGGTGGACGATCTCCTGGACATGGACTGGGAGGGCTTTGCGGCCCATCTATGGAACGAGCCAGCCCAGAGTGATATGATCCAGGCCGCGGAGCCGAAGACGACGACGACGGGCTCTGACCCGGACGAGCTCGACTCGTTCGTCAGTTGGCTCCTGTCTGACGCGTGCTAAGATCATATAAAACGGCAGCGTCGACCAGCGCTAATTCAGCAGGTGTTCATGTGTGCAAGTTTTGATAGTGTTTGCTAGTTTTATTTTTGTAAGTATGTGTTGTCTGGTGCATGCAAATGGTAGTAGTAGTGTAATAATAGTGTTCCTGTTCCATAGAGTTAATGGTAGATTTGCATATGGCATGTCAGTGTAGTTGGGATCGGTAGGTTCGCATGCAAAGCATCCCGGTTGCTGTGGAAGCTTGCGCGATTGCATCAGCAGTGGAATGGAACGAAGTGAACTTTTGAAATGTGCTGTTTAAATTAATTTGTCTCCTATAGATCTCTCTTTTTTTTTTGCAACTTGCATGGTCCTATCGATCTCTTGTTGGACTCGGTAAGAAAGAAAAGGATAGTATTGGCATGGCAGCCAACAACAAGTGATGGGAAAGCATGCAGGATGCTTTGCCATCGTTCCATAATGTCTCTGTTGACTTCTTCTTTTTATGTATAAGAGGTTTCGTGTTGGTTTTAATTGTAAAAGGCGGTAGTAGGTTGTCATCGTGCAGATAATCCAAGAGAAGTTGTTCCCACACCGTCAAATATTAAGCTAGCGTTATGTGAAGGCTTGGGCACACGGTAAGTTCAAGCCCATGATTAGAGTCTACTGACCGTGAGTAACCGATATTAGATACTTGAGCACTTTAGCAGAATTGGGGTGGGACATTTTCTATCTTGGCGTTTTGCGCGAAGAAAAAGAGAGAGAGGGAAAGGAACGGCCGAACGGAACAGATGGAATAGAGGGGCGATCGTTTCCGATCGATTGGAGTAACCGAGGTGCTGCCTAAAAGACCAGGCGTCCATGCCCAAGGCCCAATAGCCCAGATCTGGAAATATAACAGACAAAGGATGTATAACAGATCAAGAAAAACATTAAAAACTATGCCCAGCCGCCCAGGCAGGCTAGGGAGTCGAACAGATCGCGCGGCGTGGATGTGGAAAAAAACGAGTCGGAAGTGTGTTCGCCTTCGAGGGCACGGGCGACTCCAGAGATAGCAATCTGCCGTCGGTGGCCGCCGGAATCATTCGGTGAGTTCTCAACTTTCTGTTCGCACAGCGCACGCCGGCCTGGCCAGTGAACACTGTGCATGAGTAAAAAAGGAAAGACAGGAGAAGCCCTTCGTGTTTACCCTCCCTCCTTTGAACGACCAGTTCACCGCCGCAAAACGTCAAAACCAGCAGGCACCCAGGAGGGCAAGGGCCAAGGGCAGCGCTGCGTCCACGTCACCGAACGTTCCTGGCCAGGCCAAGCGAGACAGAGATCACCAAATAGCTTAACCGCAGCAAGGACAAAACAGCCTTGACCGCTGGAGCTCCACAACTGCAAATAGCGGGTTCGCAACAGCATCACGGAGAATAACAACACATCGAGGTGACAGAACCAGAAGCAGAAATTCGGGAAGGCCACGATCTGAACGCTACGACGGTCCTGGCAGCGTGTCCGGACACGTTCCTCCAGCCCGTCAGGTCTCGCCCGGGACACACTGCAGGCTGCTGTGCAGGTCGCTCGTCAGTATTACTTGTCGCGGCGTCCGTTGCCCGGTCACCATTCCGCGACTGTAGCGCCTCCAGTGCCTCTGTACGACCGGTGATATATGAGATCGATCCGTGGCGAGACGCGTACATGTGGCCTGCTTGCTTCGCAGATTTGCAACTAACGGAGTGATGATTGAACTCCCGTCAGTATCAGGATTTTGCTTTGCTGAGCGGAAATCTGTACGTCGCTGTTGCTGGTGGCCCTGGTGGTACCGGCAGTCGGCAGACGGCCGGTTCATCGATCGATCACCTTTGATGCTTTAAAAGACCCTATACTCAACGAACTTAAAACTGTGATCGGTCGGTCGTCTTTGCTGCTCTAAAACCCTACTCAACGAAAACCTAAAATTGTCGTCGATCATCTTTGCTGCTCTACAAGTTAACCCTACTCATCGAACTCAAAATTGTGAGCGTCTCGGTTAGCTTACTTTACTGGTACCAACAAAGAAACATCGATCATTGGATCAAGCTGAGAGTGGAATGCATGGAAGATGTCAGCTTTTCCTCCCCAAATTGTATCCACTCGTCCATGTGTTGCTCCTCAGGCAATTATTTCGCGATCGAGATCGACCAAGCTAGCAGCAACCGGGATGCATAAATTTAGCTAGCCTATATGCAGTCATGTCCTGTTTGCATCCAATGGCCAAATAATTGTGCGTGCATACGTACGCAGGACAGAAGAGGGTTGGCCTGGGACCAACGATGGAGCAGCTGCTGCGCCCGGCGTGCTGCTGTTCCGCGACACAAGACGGGCCTTGTCAGCTTGCGGGGGCGTGATGAGAGGCCACATGCACTCGCATGTGCTACCTGCGCGCCTCTCTAATCCATGGCCAACTTTTGTTACCTCAGAAGCACGGTCATAACTTATACGCGAGCGAATATGGATGATGCCCCGAGAAAGAAAAAGAAAAACCTATGATTGATCCATGCATGTTATGATCGTACTAGTACTAAGCGAGAACTTATTAGGGGCGGCCATCTGCGGACGGACGAGTTGGATTGCTCACCGGCTGGGACTATGCACCACATAATTAAGGATCATGATGGGGATTTGTCCTTGGCGCGTACACAACGAGCTCATCAGCAAGCTGTTTAGAGGACTAGCGTTTCGGCTTAAGGGTGGTGTTGCTACCATGTGGTGCATTGCATGAGTTATCGTGGACAAATCCCCAACTGCCATGCGAATGCTACGTGCTACCCTGCTGAACAATGTGCCTAATGTCGTGTAGAGAGGCTAGAATTAATGTTCTAAATGTGGAGCGGGCAACACTAAATGGGGGTACAGAGTGATCAACAAATATTGTGGTATCCACCCAAAAGTGGGTAAACACCCGGGAGGTCTGGTATTAGCTCCAATAGCCAAACTAACCACACTCCAGGTGAAGCTAGCAGCAGCACACCTGAAGAAAACATGTATAATTTTCTTGATGAGGGCACAAAATACAAGTGTTATATCTTTTAGTATGCCGGAACAGCCAAATCGAGATCTTGATTCTTTTTCCAGGGATGTTTTTCTTCCCAAAGATGTCTAAATGATCCATTAGGTCCACGACTGCCGATTGGTCAACACTGTGTACATGGATTTAATAGTCAAGTTGCCTGATTTTAGACCACTTCACAACATGCATATAAAACGTTGAAAAAGCTAGATTATGATAATCCAAACTTAGCCTTAACCCCTCATGCCACCTTTCTGTTTTGGCCTATAAATCAAGCACTACTTCACCGGATGATTTTTTTTTCCTCCAAGTGGACCCTCCTTGCGAGAGAAAGAATCTCCTAATCTTTCCAAGTTTCTCATTGGTTGTCTTAGGTAGGATTTGCATAGACACGAAGCCAGCATCTCCTAATATTTTTTTATTGTTCGAATAGTTGTCCGATGTAGGATTTGCATAGACATGACTACATGAGCGTGATAGACAGGGTTTAAATAGGATGCTTTGTGTCGATTTTCGATACTTGAGCTATCTACTCTTAAGTTGAACCATCAAACAGGTCACTAGCTTAGCCGGCTTTCATACCATTTTTCCTCGCATTGATCATCAATAACCTTTTCGTATGGACCATCCTAAGTACGTCTCCTCTACGAGTAACAGCAGCCGTGGCCACCCGTAATCATGCATCAGCTATAGGTCAGCTATAGGAGTATCGATTGGCGCCAAGGATCGATCGCGCGCAAATGGGATTGCACGCACAGGCATCGGGTCCTAATCCGCCTACTCGGCCGTGCCCACACGTCAGTGAGCAGCCGAGGCAGGCAGGTGAGGTGTCTCTGTTTCGTCTACACGCGCGTTCCGGATCTCGAAGCGCACCCAATGATGCGGCGGCCCGCGAGAGCAGGAGGACGACGACTCGGGCACCACCTCCCCGACACGGCACGTGCGAGAAGGGAGAGGCCCCCCTCTCTCTCTCCATCCCATGTGAGATTGCGCCAACTTATTTTCCTATTTATTACTACGGGCCTACAGCCAGCACGCCGTGCCAAACAAGCCCCCCGGTACGTACATGCGTGCTACTACTGCTGATCCAATCCGTTCCAGCCGCAATCCGCCATGGCGTGTCGACGACGACGATGGCAACGCTCGCCACCTCATTCCGTGGGACTTTGACACCAATCGTGGATGCGTGCTGCCCAGCTCGTGGCTAGCTGTGAGGCTCTGACTCGCAGTAGAGGAGAGGTACTGTAGTTAGTACCCGTACGGAGAGATCGCGATCTTTTTGTTTCGTACTGGTTCAGAAAAGAGGGAGAGCGGCGTAAAGGAGGTGCAAAGATGCCTTGCGGCTTTCCACGAACCGCACCGCTCTCCAAAAGCTGAATCTTGCCCGGCACACCTCCACTGCAACTTTGCAAGAATTATAACACCATAAAAAATGCCAATTATGCGCTACCGGCTGGATATGTTCGTTCTCTTTTCGTGTGGTGAGACAAATTTAGATGGGTTGCTACGCAGACATAGTAGGCTGCTCAGTAATCGTGTGGCAAATTCGCAGTAGACATGCTTATATTTATATACTCACCGTGCACACAAAAACAAAAATAGCATAATGTAGAGCGGTCTTGTTGCTTCGCGCCACATTTATCCAACTGCACCTTGCTGATGTTCCAGTTGATGTGACTAACTACTGATAACTACCAACACCTTCCAAACGAAGTTGGAGTGGAAATCATAATCACTGCCTATACAGAAACTGGGACGAAAACAGAACTCGCATACACAAGGAAATTAACCAGCACTACTAGCAATAACCATTACGTACTCTGCTTCTCGATTTTGGGGGGATTTTTGGGGTGCTTTCCTTTTTACCGGGAGAAGACGGGGTTGAGGGTTTTGGAGAACCCGCGGAGCGCGCCGTAGCTGCGGGAACTGAGGCCGAGGCACCCGAGGACGCCCTGCCGGTACGGGAGGAACGTCCGCCGCCGCATCTCCTCCGCTTGCGCCCTGTTCGGCGCCGCGTACAGCCTCTCGTGCGCCGCCGCTACCGTCGTCGACCGCCGCCGACTCTTCCCCCTTCCTTGGCCCCGAGTCGTCCGGGGTTCGTCACCGCCAACACTGTCTGCCGCCGCCGCCGCCGCCGCTGTCTCTGGCGGTGGTGGATGTGGCTTCGTCCCACGGAGCTTCGCAACGACCTTGTCCCTCGACGCCCACGATGGCGAGAACTGCCATGCCCTTTCGGGCTTGGCGGCTGCCGCGGGGGTGTCGCGGTCGTGCGCATGGGCGCTGCCGGGCTCGCTCTTGCTGCGGTGGAGCAGCATGTCCTTGAGGAACACCCAGCGCCGGGAGCCGCGGGCGAACGAGGACGACGAGGAGGAAGAGGTCGAGGAAGACGAGGACGAGCGTGACGAGGCGGTGACCGGCGGCGGGGCCTCCTCCGACGGCGCCCCAGTCGAGCGGGACACGGAGGCGAGATCCGGCGGTGGCACGAGCGCATTGAGCAGCTTGAGCCGCGGAGACGTGCTACGCATCGGAGACATGGACCGGGCGCGGCGGTGCACGGAGCCGCTCCGCAGCGTGAGCTCGCGGCCGCGCGCAGGGCCGTGTCGACGCTCGTCGTCCTCATTGTCGTCGTCGCTGCCGGGGTCGAGATCCGGGAGCGGGGACAGGGTGAGCGGCCGGATCTGGCCGTTCTGGAAGAGCTCGTCGGCGGAGATCATGTGCTCGCCAGGGCCGCCGAACTCGAACTCCGCGTCGCCTATGCCACCGTACCCCGCGCCATTCGCAGCGCCGGAGGCAGCCGACGAGGACGAGAACAGCAGGTGGTGGATGGGGCTCGCCGGCGCGCTGAAAAAATAGCCGCCACCGCCGCCGCCGCCACCGCCGATGAAGATGGAAGGGGAGCGTCCGGGGCTGGAAGGCGCGCTAGCAAAGGGGGTGGAGCAGGTGCTGTCGATGTCTTCGTCCATGGCGCGGGCTCGTCCTAGGAGTTCGATTTGAGTTGCAGAAGGTGGTGCTACTGGGGAATATGGAGGGAGATGAGAAGAGAGGTTATAAATGGGGGTCGGAAAGGACTAGGGAATTTGAGCGGTGTGCCGTGTGCGATGGTGGTGTTTAACTGTCCGGTAACTCCGATAGTTGTTGGCTGGACGGTGATGGGATGGAGATGGAGCGAGAGAGGTCAGCGGCTTTATTTACAGCCGGACTATTTGGATCCACACGTCCATGACTTGTTTTTCTTTTAGAATCTTCCATGACTTGTACGTTTACTGATTATACTTATACGATGTACACTTCTAATTCTTCTTTCGTGACTTGAATGTTTACTGATTATACTTATACGATGTACACTTCTAATTCTTCCTTCGTGACTTGAATGTTTACTGACTATACTATGTACTCCTTCCGTTTCAAAACACAACTCATGTAGATTTGTGCACTTGAAACAAGGCATCTTTCGTTTCCAGTGGCTGACCACTCATTGGATTAATAGTAAATGAATGTGACTAGTTATTGGCCGGGTGCGGGTATCAAGAGAAAAATGAGGTATGCTGTGGAACAAATGAGAAAAATCTATATGAGTTGTGTTTCGGGATGGAGAGACTACACTTCTGATTCTTCCTTAAGAGATGCGTTGTTTTGTTTTCGATGTCTGTTTTCCAGTCGACTTATAAATAGTCATCAGATGAAGATTGTTCTCATCTTTTGTACTTACATCAATCTTACACTAATATTAATGATTAGATCACATGGTTGTTAGCATCGATTAGAAATAGCTACTCCCTCCTTTTCATAAAGGTTGGCGTATTTTGTTTTTATTAAGACAAGCTTTTGACCAAGAATTTCTCTATTAATATGTAAGTTATATGATGCGAAATCATGATCATTAGTAAGAACTTTTAAAGACGAATCCATTCATATAAATTTAATGTATGAAAAAACACATATCAATAGAGTTTTCATTGGTCAAAGCCTTGTCTTAACGAAACAAAATACACCAATCTTTGTGAAAAGGAGAGAATATTTCTCATCATCTTAAAAATATCAAAACCAATATTTTATCTCCTGTAACCACGACAACTGCTGCACCATCTCACACATTTCCTGCTAAGTTGTGGTGGTAAGTCAAAAAATTGTGGTGAAGAATTTCTTTGCCACAAGTTAATATGGTAAACCGCTGCAAAAGTTTGAGGGTATAACATGTTGGACAAACTGCTAAAAAATGAGGCACGACACACTTCTAGGTTCAAACAAAAACTAGCCTATTTCAGCTGCCACACTTGGGACAAGATTTGACAAAATGTGGTAATCAACAAAACATAACCTAAATGCATTTCCCGTGAAACTACAAGACAAGATAAATTACTTCCATGTTTTGCGAGCACATACGTTAATTCTAAAACATAAAGATTTTTGGCTGTCAAAAAGAAAATTCATTTGCAAGATGCGCCGTGTGACATAAGAATAGAGCAATGCCCCATTTCAAAGTAATACTCATATGATGCATGTTAAGGGCCTCTTTGGATCATAGGTCTTTGAAGGAAAAATAGAGAATTCCAATCCTAACGAATAATTCCTATAGATGTCATTTGTATCATAGGATTTGAATCAAAGGAATTTCATACGATGGAGGAATTCAAGCATGAGACCTAACTTCATTGAAAGTTCCAATGCATCCTCTCTCTCTCTCTCTCTCTCTCTCTCTCTCTCTCTCCTCTCTTACTCCATCTAATCTCAAAATTCCTATGGTTTTCCTAGGGAACATCCATACACACTTTGGGTGGCACTATTCACTCTTTTCCAAAAAATTCCTATGTTTTGAATTTCTTCGGTATTCAAAATGCCATGGCATTTCAATTCCAAGTTTTTCCTACTCCTATGCTTTTGCAATCCTTTGATCCAAAAAGGCCGTAAGTTTATCCACCGTAGGCACCCAATATCTCAACCCAAAATCTTGGATTATGTGAAACTTGGACTTTCCACGAAATGATCGTTTGTTGATTCTACGATCCTTCAACCATCGATCAAACAAAATGCATGTATTTTTATTAACATGGCATGCCCATGAATCCTCTTGTGTGCTCGTGCTCAATGGTATTTTTTCGATTACATGAACAAAACGTTGAAATTAGCATTCAAAGTTTATGTTATATATCCATGTTTCAGTGGCGTAATCGAGCAAATTAAACATTCGAAAAAGAAGGTTCAAGCTATCCAACACATAGCATCTCATGTCCTGGTAACAAATTATGCATCTCATGTCCTGGTATCCAACTCTTGTTCTTATGAGATTGTGCCACAAGATGAACCCTTGATGTAATGTTCCGTCTTGATGTGATGTTGACCAGATGGTCGTCGCCCCCGCGTTGCCATCGCACAGACAACGATGTACAACCCCCCTAGGGCTACCATTATGTTTTTGCTCCGCCATCTTTCTCCTGCATTGCGGCTAGGCAAGGCATGTGCGGCAAACAACATGGCCTTTCATCTTCACGTCCGGTAGGCTTGGGCGATGACAAATCTTCACAAGAGGACCAAGGAACTTCACATGGCTATTTAACGTTCCAAACCGTGATTTCAACCAAAAGTGAACATGCTTGCCAAGTTTAGATAGTTAAAATAGTCATTTGCAAGTTCGCAGATTAAATTTTGTTCACTTGCCAAGTTTATTAACTGCTTCTCTTATTTGTGGAATTAAATTTTATAGCTGTTTTTAACTAACTTCAACCCTTTAGATATTCTTTTTCTGGTTTGTTGCCGTACAATCAATCAAAACATCGACGGATATGCAATCCTTTGAAAATCAAAGAGGCCGAAAATTTGCACGGGGAGCACTCTCAAGATCCCTGAACCCAGGACCTCTCGTCTGACCTAGCCAGCATGCCTTTCTCTTGTCCTCTTTATTGAAAAGTTCGGATTTCTCATTTTTCTTCTTTCTTTAAGGTCAGGGCAAAGTTGAAGGGGCGCGTAGAGATAAACAAAAACTTTTCCTACGCGAACTCCCAAGATCTAGCCGAGGTAGAAGGCCACGAGGATTACCACTAGACGCGCAGTTGCGAATTATTGATGCGGCGCCTTGATGCAGTGCAGTCCCTCGATCCGATCCAGCCGATCCAATCCCGCGATCGTCGAAGTGCTGAACGTACAGCACCTCTGCCGGTATCCACACGTGCGAGGAGGAGCTCCGGCGGCGGACTGCTAGATCCGGTGCGACGGTTGAACTGAATCGGGCTAGGGTTCTCAACGCATGAGAGTGGAAAAAACCGTGCCCTTTAGGCATCCCACGCCCCTGCTTATATATCGAGTGGAAGTGGGCTCCAAGCCTTGTGGCCCATCCACCCTGCGAGTCCAACTCGCATTGTCAGCCCAATTCCAGTTCGGGTCCAACCCGACCAAATACTTGCTCCCGCTCTTAAGTGTGTGACCCCACAGGCTCATGGCGACTTGGACACGATTGGAGTCCGACTCACAATCGATCAATCGGTAGCGGCTCCTAGCAGAACGTGCCGACTCCCAAGTACCATCGAGTCATGACGACGTACCTTCCAATGTGACATACGTCTTAGTCCCTTTTTGCCTCACGATATACCTTGTCGAACTATAGGCGATTAATCGTCATCCCTTTAATAGTTCAACTCTCTTCTCGATCTGTGATATACGATTCATCCGACTAACTCTTAGTCGATCAACCCGGTTAACAATTAACCAAGTCGCGCATGGCCATGCTTCCCGAATCATATCACTCGAGAGGGCCCGGAGAATATCTCTCCAGTCGGAGGGGCAAAATCCCATCTTGGTTATCCACATCACACAGCTTGATTCTCAGTCAACCCGAACTCTGCCTTTATAACTGCCCTGTTACGGAACAACGTTTGACAGAACCTAAGTTGGTGATCCACAACTCGGATTGTGCGATAACCTCAGGTCTAAGGATTACATTGATTGAGACATGCAAATGACGACCTACTCGTTGCATCTCAATATGGGTCAGTCCGACTCGCTAAACTCTTTAGCCGAGTCCGTGTAAGCTGGAATGACATCACCATGCCCATGACAAGTGGAACCGAGTCATCAGCCAACTTTCACATTAGTCTAGGTTATGTGTCCAGCACAACCTCAATGACTAAGGACAATTTAGTATGAACAACATGAATACATAGTTCCACAATCAAATCACATATTCAATGATACATATCAGATGTTCAAACAAGGACAACTCAATAATATTTATGAATACATTGGGAATTACATCATACATGATTGCCTCTAGGGCATATTCCCAACAAAAGTTTGCACTACACTACACTGCAAAAAAGATTAGGAAAAAGAGAACCGCAATGCACTCATAGCTGCGCCGAGATGTTTGGGCTCATACGAGCCCAATCTAATGGGCACCCACTTATCTTCTCGGAGCCGGATTCTGGTCATGCAATCCACAACTCTCGTCATATATGACCAACTCGGTTGCACCGCCACTCCGAAAAAAAAAACTAGTAGAGAAACCGTGACGTTAATTCGTTGCACACTTGCAATCAACTGTCCAACAGATCAAACAATAAACAGTGCATGATCCTCCTCTAAACATGAGAGCCAAGGGTCACGCAATACGGCAATGGTCTGCAATAACCTACTCCCTCCGTCCCATATTAAGTGACTTTCTATTATATGTGTCTAGACATTTTTTAGGCATAGTTACATTCATATTTGATCAAATTTGAGTCACTTAATATGGGATGGAGGGAGTACAACAGAGCAATAAACACGGTATGATCCTTCTCTAAACATGAACGCTAAGGATAAATGAAAGTCAATCTCAAAGCATGGCGGTACCGTGCAGACGATGAACCTTGAAGTCCCCTCGTCACTAGTAGAATCCATAGTTTTCCTTAGTGACAAATACTCTAGGTGAAAGCAAAAAACCCTTAGGTAAAGGCTTTACCTAGGGACTGCTCTAGGGAAAGAACCCTAGGTATAGTATGGTGGGTAAAGAAGGCTTTACCTAGGGGCATTTCAACAGGTCTAGGGGAACATTACTTTACCTAGGGGCTAGAACTCTAGGGAAAGTTGTCACATGGGAGCACCAATATTAGAATCAGATTGCCACATCATCATCTTCCCCTAGAGTAGTTTACCAACCAGATTCTGAAATACACTCTAGGGAACCATAATGGAATTCGTATTGACCATATTTGAATTCATATTGACCATAATTCAAATATATTCAAATGGAGTGAGAATTAATAACTAATAGAAACTGCACACAACACAAATTGTTTTGGTCAATCTCAGTCTTCATTCATATAATATGTTCGTGACCAGTAGCACGTGTTGTTGCTACACCAAAAAAACCATTGTAATTGCAGCCGTAACAAATAAGTAAATTGCTAGAGTTCGCTATGCTCATGAGCAACGATGAGAAAGTATGTACTCCTGTTCCCGACTCATGGAAGAAACGTCCAAACAATCCATCTCGATCTACAGTAGGCTCCTGGACATAAACATTTGAGCTCACATTGTGCTCCTGAAAATAAGATGACACACATTTTAGGAGTTTGGTAAATATATGTACAAAATCTGGGCAACGTAACAGCAGTAAATATGACAATTTGGCCATAAGAGAAGATCATTGTTGTGCGTCATTCATTTGAAGCATTGGAGTTAAAAGATCAACTTACAGAACTACACGATGGTAGTCACAATAATCACAGAAAATTTCACGAAGTGTAGAAGCAATAGCAACAAACCATAGTGGCATGTTATGGAATGAAAAAACTAACTACCTCTAATATAGCAGGTATAGGTAATCTCAGCAGTAAATGATGACCCAATTAGAGACAACAAATAATGCTACCTATAATATTAGTTATCTGAATATACCTAAAAGAAGAACCAAAAATTAGCACAAGCAGTAGCCAATAGTTTCACTTCAAAACTTGGAATAAAAAAAGCTAATCAAAATGATGAAGGTAGAGGATGATGAATATATCATTTAATGCCTTCTTACAATTCAGATTTGTATGAGCAGATTCAGATTCAGATTTCAGGTTTATGTATATGTTAGTATAATTACACATTTGAAGATTTCTGTTGATATAAGTCCTAGATTATTGTATTTTAGACACTTGTGGTGATCATGAGCCGATGAACAATTCATATAAAAGATCATCTATGTGGTGAATTCGCACTATTATCAAGATGTGGCTTTGCTAATACAATAAATATCCAAATGTATACTACTCTAACTTACTTTCGAACGATTTAACTGCACATGAAAACCATCTACTTGTTAGATGCTACTCTTGAGGAGATATCACTTAAAGAAATTAGTTCAATTGCATGTAGGTAGGTACAATCTGACAAAAAAGATCAGGTTATGTTAAGCTAGATGGTTACAACTGTTATGTCAGATTCATGTTGATGCAATTAACAACTGTAATAAAGAATAGGCAAACAACATAGCTTAGTCGTAAATGCATAGTGTTAAAGAAAATTCTGCAACACCGAAAGATATTTTTGCAAGGTTGTTGTTAAATGGTTAATAGAGGATACTAAAAAACTCACAGGAAGTTCAAACGATATACCATAAATAAATTGCATGCGATCCTAGGATGTACTGTATGAAAAATAGTCCGAGAATAAAGCATATAATAAAAATGTTATCAAGGACAATTAGAAGAGGACCTATAATTGCATACCTGCAAAATAAAGTTTTGCAGTTGAAAATAGGCATTTACATGCTCTGTCTTCTTATTACATGGCCTGCCGCTTATTATAAACTATCTCTGCAAACAAACCATCCACAATGTGTAAATATGAATCCGGTAAAAAAAAGGGGTGTAAATATGACAACATATGGTACAGAGAGAACAACTCCAATGAATGAAAGAAACCCTTGGAGAAATTGTGCAGGACTGGGAAAATGTGTATTCTTTTTTTGACGAAAGGGTAGTCTTCAAGTCCTTCTATTTGCTCCTGAACACTATCAATCCCTCATTCTTCTGCAAAATCTAGTGAGACTTATGCATTACGACAACTGGAAAAATCTAGCGAGACTTCATGCATAAGGACAACTGGACAAATGAATGGTTTTCACGCTAAAAAGAACCATTGGCATCTCACCTTGATCCTCTTGATCTCCCTCAGCGCAGCGGAGTAGTAACTGCTCCACCGCCTTGTAGCTGCAGATTCTGGGCAGCGAGTCATAGTTGGCGTTGTTGATTACCACGCTAGAATTCAAGATTCCAAAAATATAATTATATGAAGATTCCTGATTCCAGACACACATCAAGTACACATATGCTAAGCAATTTCAAATCTAACCAACAGCCGCAGGCTTCTAGTGTAAAACAGTAAAGATCAAATTCGCTCGGGGAGAATGGGGAAAAGGGAGATGGGCTCACCACGGTTGATTGCCGCAATGGGTATGGCGACGACGTGCTCACGGCAGTGGCAGTGCCGGTGATTGTTGGTGTTGCTTCTGCTCTTGCAGAAGGAGGTGAACTGCGGGCGGGCGGCGACTGTCGGAGCACCAGACCACGCCCCCAACCGCCTCGAAGCAGGGGAACAGCCTCCACCGGTGCCCTGCACCCGGACTCCTAGAGCAGCAGGAGAAGACGAGGCCACCGCCGGCCTCCCTCGCCGCCTTGTCCGCCGGATCCGGACCCGGGATGGCCGGATCTGGTGGAGAGGAAGGGGGTTGGATCCCCCGTACCGCTGATCTAGGTAGGACGGCAGGGCGAGCAGGCCGGGGAGTGGTACGGAGGAAGAAGAGAAGGGGAGAGAAGGAGGAGGTGCAGCGGTAGGGAGAAAAACGGGGAGAAAAGGGAGCTCGGTAGGGTGGGGATCCTCACGAGATAGAAAGCAGCGGCGGTGGGCACGGCGGGGCGGCACGGGCACGGGGGAACGGGCAGCGCATGGCGGCTTGGAGACGACGAGAGGAGAAAGGGGGCGGGATTTTTTTTACTGAGATCGGAGGATTCTTCCGTGGTGCCTCACAGCCCGTGTCACTGTCAACTAGGCCCGTGCAAAGGGAAGCGTGCCAGTCGAGAAATAGCAAGAAAAATCGCGCGGCATGAGCATTTTTTCAGCCACCAAGGCGTTCTTTACCTAGGTCCGAAATTAACTCTAGGCATACTTTACTTCACATTTATTTTTGGATGCAAATATTATTTCCCTAGAGTTACACTGTTTGCAACTTTACTTTACCTAGAAAATAGAAATCAGCTCTAGGTAAAGTCATCAACCCTAGAGAAAACTGTGATTTCTAGTAGTGCGTGTACGAAGGAGATCAAATAGAATAGCACCACGCATGTGCATTGGTCACACAGACGCTACTATCATCTCTCAAATTCCAGTTTCTAATGATAACAATGACGACATTCTTATTTGGAAACATACGCCCTCCAACATTTGTTCCTCCAAAAGTGCTTACCAAATCTTTAGTCCTTCTTTTTATGGTCACAATGTAGGTTCCCAATCAAGCCTCACGGATCAAGTTAGGAGCATAATTCATTCTGTATGGATAAACAAGGATATTCCCCCTCGTGTGCAGGTCTTCGGATGGCGTTTACTGAGGAAGGCCATTCCTTCGGGAGTTAGAGTTGCAGCTAGGTCTTCACATATAGATCACAAATGCATCGCATGTGGTATGGAAGAGACAGAGTTCCATCTTTTTTTCTCTTGTCACTTTGTGCATGCTGTTTGGTTTGCTTCCCCTTTAGGTATGAGAGTTGAAGGTTTACTCAGGCAAGGAATTAACCAGGTGGAGGATGCAATCCATCACATGATGACGATCTACAATAGTGAAAACTCTCTTTCTCTAATATTTTTAATTCTCTGATCAATTTGGAAAGCGAGAAATAACCAGCGCTTCAACCAGAAGTATTGTAATCCCTTGCAGGTCCTTTATGCGGCAAAGGCCCTTTTAAATGCAGATGAAACCAAGGAGGATCAGACTACAGGATCTAACTTTCCTAAGTCTAACACCACAGATGATTCAACCTCTGTTTGTATTGACAAGAGAAGTGATGCTGCTTGAAAAAATACTTCTTCTGCTTCTTCCATTTCAGGTCTGAGAAGCAAAGCAGGAATTGGAATCTTCATGCACTGGATCAAGGAGGGACACAAACAAGCCATCTTCATCCAAGCCTTTTCTTTTGCAGAGTCCCCATTGCAAGCTGAAGCACAGGCTCTGGAGTTAGCGGCGCTGATTGGAGCAGCTTTGGGAGTGAGCCAACCTAATTTTCTAACTGATAGCCAAGTTCTTGCAGAAGCAGCCGCGAGAAAGGATCCTAGAATGCAACCAGGGCATTGGACCATAAGACCAAATCTGTTCCAATTCCTCAATCATACTCAAGGAAGTGATGCAAGAATTTTCAAGATTAGCAGAGAGAATAACAAGATAACTCATAAGCAGACCCAGGATGCCTACAACCTTTATGACACAGGGAATTGCTTATACTCTTGTCTAGGATCAAAGCATAGATCTTCTGATTGCCCTGTAAAAGCTGCTATCGGAGCTCTAAATGTGCAATGTTGCACATTGTTGTTAGTGACGTGTCTTTGGTGAGTTAATAAATGAATATTTTAATGGTAAAAAAAATAGCGCCACGCATGTACATTGGTCACACAGACGCCACGACATTGGATCCCTGTTAATACGATGATTGCATGAACGGGTCTAACGAATAATGAAGCAAGTTATACGGTCCATGCCTGGCTTCTAGCGCATACCAGGAGTCCATGATTCAGCACAACTCCAGCTTTGTCATGTCGGCACGCCCATCAAAGATCTCATCGTGTTAGATTTATGAAGGCCACGTATGCTGACGCTTACAGCTTAGACCGTCCATGACCTGCAACGTGTGAAATCTGGTTCGCTTCCCGGTTATGAAATCTGGTTCGCAATTCGCGTATATAGGGTGGGTTTTGCATTGGACTAGCAGAAGTATAAAATGCCAAATAAACATTTACGGAGGTGCTTATGACAAACGTAAGTTCGATCTGACGTACATTTGCAGTAAAAAAGTACATTCAGTATATGAATGGAAAAACATATCACTGATTTGAACAGTTGATCTTAATATACACGTCAAATCAAGATGGATATAACTTGATAAAATAAAAAAAATGAACAAAAGAACAACGACGCTAGGCTCAAATTGCAAATTTGTACTCCTGACGTCGTCTGAAACAAAATGTAACCGATCATCTCGTAGACGAACGAGCTCATGGCCTCAGAGGATACCTGGCCAACGGCCCGGCCCAGCACGGCCCAGGCCCGTGAGGCCCACCTATAAACGTGCCGTGCCGTGCCGGCCCGTTCCGGCGAAACCCTAGCCCAGACACGACACACAAGCCCGGTCGGGCCGGCCCGGGCCCGTTTAGCACGGTGGGCCTCACCGTTGGCAGCGGTTCAGTTGCAACCCATTTAACTTTTTCCGACCAAATAAGCATACAAAAAGGCCGCACACTAGTATTAGTCACAAAACATCGCATGGTCAAGTGGTCATGCCACTTGCTAGTGAGATGGAGATCCTGTGTAAAAAGTGTTAAACGGGCCGCACCGTGCCGGCTCGAGGTTGAGGCCCAGGGGTCACGGGCTGGCACGGCCCGTTTATAATCGTGCCGGGCCGAGCCCGTAACGGCCTGGCATGGCGGGCTCGCGGGAAAAAAGCCCGGCCCGTTGGCCAGCTATACCTCAGGGTGAGCTCCTCAAGTAGTCCTTAGGATGGCAATGGATATCCAGTCCATGGATAGCGGATATGGATCGCGTTTTCGATTCATAGATATCCATACATGGATACCCGCCAACTCGTGGAGCGGGCACGGATATCATATTTGATCCATGAATGTCCATGGATACCCGGTATTTGTTAAAATAAATAAATTACTGACATGTGGATCCACTCCTCGATAGATGTATCTTCCGTTACTGCAATAAAGTACTCCCTCCGTCCCAAAATAAGTGACGTGGATTTGTATTATTATTTTGAGCAGGAATATCTTATTTTTGGATTATTATTATTTTTGTTGAACACAAAGTAATATACATGTCTAGTAATCCAATTAACTTTCGCACAGTTATGCATATGATTTTTTCCGTGTAAACTCCAGGACATCTTAAAATTTATCCTGAGTCCACAACAAATTTGAGTCACTTATTAAACGGATGGAGTGTATTGCATGTGAATAATCCATGGATATCCGAATACCCGGTGGATATAGATGTGATATTGTTTTGCATCCACGAATATTTTCGTGAATAGATAGTTGGTGTGACGATAGATATGAATATGTATATGGATTTGATCGACCCGTCCAAACCCTTCCCTTTGCCATCCTGAAGTAGTCCCAGTCCTGTATCCCCTCTCGACCTGCTCGCCGACCTCGGAAGCCTCCACTCAGAAATCAATCCATGCGCTCGGCCCGCAGTTTGTGTCCTGGTCGACGAGCTCATCCTCCACTCCACCCATGCCCTTGCAACCACCGATCTCATTCAGACTTCAATTTCTATGCCCCTGTCGGTGCCATCATCCCTTTGCTCCATGCTGCATATCCCGCCGGGAAGGGCCGCAGGTGGGGCGTCTCATCTCCGGGCGCTTATTTACGCAGTTGAACAACATCGTCCGGGACTCATTCTTCCTTTTTTACGTGCTTCCTGCGTTTCATAATTCTTGTCGAAATATCACATGTATCTAGATGTCTCTTAAGAATAGATACATTTATTTTTAGACAAATTTGAGACAAGAATTATGAAACGAAGGGGTATATAGTATATCGCCCTCCAATTTATCCAAGATGAGAGGAAAGGGTCTGAAGCTGATCCATCTTGATATCCTAGTACTTCATATTCGGTTTGGTCCATAAGAGACAATCATAGAGTTTTTTCTTTTTTAGAGAAGTACTATCAAATCATTTTACTAGCAGATTGCTACAGTATTTTCTGGGGGTCTCATCTTTTTTTTAGGGGTCTGGGGGTCTCATCTTAGTCGGCCCAACTTGTGAGACTTAGTATGGGCTTTGAAAATGTGGGACTCTTATTTATAAAAGAGCTGTCAATTTTTGTACGAGCCCAACAAAAAGTCCGTTTTTGGTTCTCGAAAAAAAAAGTCCGTTCAAACAGAGTCTAATGTTTTGAGCTAATAAAGTGGGGTACTTCGCTAAAAAAAAAAGTTCGTTGAAACAAAGTCCAGTGGCCAGACCATGTACCAACCTTTTGTTCTAAAAAAATGTACCAACCTTCTTATAAATAAAAAACGGTTTTGCTATTTCTAGGACGATAGAAAATAACAATTTCTAAGTTGATGCTAACAGTCAGATTCTGAGATTTGTTCAAGATTGATGTCGTAACTATAAATGAGGAGAAAATTTTACTCGGATAGTTATGATTGTTGACTGAGAAAGAGACATTCCAATAAAAAAAATCATAAAGATGTCAAAAGTAGAATTCACTCTCTTGATAGTATTATTTTTGTGTGTGATCTTCTTTCGAACTGCTATCTTGTTGTCTTGGTTGTGGGAATTACTTTTTATTATCCAGTCGAAATCATTTTTCAAATTATGTACTTCCTCTGTTCCATATCAAATGACTCAAATTTGTCCAAATATGAATGTATATATACCCCAAAACATCTACATATATGTAATATGTCATCACTTAATATGCGACGGAGCGAGTAGTATTTTTTTTTGTTCGTAACACATTTGGTAATATGCTATACTCCCTCCGTTGCACTAAAACAGCGACAAATATTTAGAAACGGAGGGAATAACATATAAGAAGAAACAAAGACCATTACACAACTTTACCGGTTTAAAAATCAGGAAGATATTGAAGGTTATTATTCTCACCATCACGACTGTTAGCAAATGTGATGAGAAATGGCCAATCGCTGTACGGCTCTAATCATAGGCTAGCATTGCCCGAATCCACAAACGAACACCGCACAACCGTAACCAATGCAACGACAGAACAAGAGACCAGTAAAATTGATGCATTCATGTATCTGAGTAAAAAGTAAAAACACTGCGCATGTACATGTAAAACTTGCATCAACCTAAGCTAGCAAACGCTCCTCTCCATCATCTCGTTGTACTGCAGCCACGAGATCTGGCGCTGCAACTTCATCTGCGCGTAGAACCTGGCGATGAACTCGTCCGCCTTCACGTCCACCCCGGCATCCCCGCCGCCCTCCGCCGCGGCTGCCGCGCCGAAGCTTGAACGGCTCGCGTCCATCATCGCCTGCTCGAGCAGCTGGTCGTCTTCGTCCGCGCCATCGTCCTCGAGGCTCTCGACGTCGCACTCGCTCGGCTCGCCATCGTCGTAGCAGCAGTCCTCCGTGTCGCGGGCGCCACGGCGGAAGAAATAGCGGTCGTCGTCTCCGTAGAAGCCGCAGGCCGGGGTGTCCGGGACGGCGGGCGCGATGCAGGGGATGAACCGGAGCACGCGCGCGGACGGGGTGCGGAAGCGGAACGCGGGCGTCTCGTCGATGGAGAACTCGCGCTCGCCGTAGCGCAGCCGGTCGTCGCGCCGGCCGAGGCCGAGGTGGAGTCCGCGGGTGCGCCGCAGCGTCTTGAGCAGGCGGAGGCTCTGCACCGCGCTGCCCCTGCGCGCCCAGAGCACCGCCAGCCGCAGCAGGCGCCACGCCCGGCCCCTGATCGACGGCTTCCGTTGCATCGCCTTATTAGGCGTCATCATCATCGAAGGCATTGTATTTGCCCGCTGGAAATTCGGGCAGAAGTAGAACGTTTGCGAAGCCTGCGTAGCTGCTGTTGGCCTTGTTGATTGCTGCAATGCTGCCCTGCTCTTTCGCTTTCGCCTTTTGCCTTTTGCCGAGGAGGTTTGTTCGGAGGTTTTGGGGAGCTGGTGATGAGATGAGTGGGGCAGCAGGGAGTGCTGCATAAATAGGGAGCCGAGGTTGAGCTGTGCTTTGCCTCGCTTGCGTCGTGTGGGCTGGAGCGGGAGCGCGACGGGAGAGACGAGAAGCGAGCGCGTTGGTTAATTGGCAAGTTGGCATAAGCTGGAGCAGCAGAGCAGGGGATGATTGAAGTCGTGGCGTGTGGGGCCCGGCCGCCGGAAGGGGAGGGAGGGATCCCGGGCGCTACCCCTGATCGACCGGATTTACGGCAGGAACGACACGATCGCTTGGATTTCGTGTTTGATGATTTCCGAACACGGTTTACCCCTGGCCGCCGAGTTCCGATTGTTTTGCCTTGCAAGTTCGTCAAAGTAGTACGGTGCTTTCCGAATCAGTCACTAGTCACTACCGAGCACTGGCATGACAGCCAAATGTGAAGAGTCGAAACCGAAACCGGCGGGCTACGTTTGTCGTTTTCGGTGGCGTTAACTGTTACTAGCCGGCCAGCTCAAGGCTTGGTTGCGCGTTCTGTTTTCTAGTCCCTCGTGATGAGTCGTTTACGAGGTTCTAGAGCTGTAGATCGGCATGCTATAACGTCAGGAAACGATTTGTTTTAACTTGTTCCTCTAGGAACGAATGCTTCTCAAATGGCTTGGAAAGATTATAACTACAGCTACGCGTTCCTTTCCTTCGGTCACCTTCTTACGCAATTACTCTACGGTTGAGAAGATAGTACGGCCACGCGTTCCTTTTTCCTGTGTTAGCATTGGCTGTTCGTGAGTGGGGAACATGGCGGCTTGCTTAGAGTAGTTAAGAGGCAAACCGCGTAGGAGTGTGAACTATGAAGAACTGAAACTCAACTACCAGCGTAATCTCCGCGGTTGTAGCAGTTTCAGGACCAACGAGCAAGTTGTTTACTCCAGAAAATAATACGCGCCGCAGGGTATACAGCTTGTCACATGCGACTCCAGGACCAACGAGCAAGATGCCAGGCCCAGTGCTCCACGTTGTCATGCCGCACAGGTGAAACCGTATACGCAAACACACCAACCGCTCTCAAGTCTCAAGACGACGACAAAGCACACGAATGCATGGTAATGCAGGACAGTCTCGAGGGACTCTGGAGGCTCAAGTCGGTCTTCTTTACCCCTGCAGCAAAACCCTCTTTCTATATTGAGTTTTTCTGTTGTTGTTGAGAAACTTCCGAGTATTGTAAAAATGGTGATGCCAATTCTGTTTATTTGCTACTACCTGTAATAAAATGCTAGTGTTTAATCAGAGGCTTGATTGGTGATTACGAAGCCCAGCAAATGTTTGATGTTTTCTTTTCAGATGTGGGAGTAACAATGATCTGTAACTTCTAACAGGATGATTTCGTGATATTAACACAATCATGCTCAACCAAGCTAAGAAGAGGCTTTTCAGATGTAGGAGTAACAATGATCTGTAACTTCTAACAGGATGATTTCGGGATATTAACACAATCAGGCTCAACCAAGCTAAGAGAGGCACTAGCCCGAAGCTTCCTTAGAAATTCCAAAACTCAAAAACACCAAGAAGAAACAAATTGCTGATATGACTCTGATTCATGGGGTCACATGGCATCCCCCCAGCCCCAATCCAGGCTGCCAACCAGAAACAGTGGTCACAAGCTGGAAAAAACAAGCCTGTCATGCAACCACGCAAGTAACCAAACTGCTCACCACAAACACACGTAGTAGGCCTTGGTTGTCATATAGCTGCAGCCTAAAAAATTCCATGTAGAATACAACACTTCACCTGAATATTTGTAGTTATGCAGCTTGGCAGATCTGCGAGCAGAACAAACACGAGCTAACGGTGATCACCTGGCACTTGAGATCACTGCTGTCATCCGTCACCTGAGAATAAAATATCTACTTTCCATTAGGTACTGAAGGGTGCTGTGCCATTAGCCAGACAAAGCATTACTCTACCTGCTTAGCATGAAACGAAGTAGCGGCCAAGGAATAGCAGGAGTAGAATGCCCACCTGCCCAAAATAAAAGACAGCACAACAAGGCGTATCTACGCAAAACAGATTCAGATCGAAGGACCTCTGAAAAGTCAAGACACGGTCTGGATGTCCCTAATTAACGGAGTAGAAGGTGACCAGACAGTATGTTCTAAATACCAGACAGTATGTTCAAAATACTATCCTGGTAGCAAGCTCAATCAAAGAATTTGGCAATGTTTTCAATGCTGTCTGCCAAAAACCTACGCCTAATAAACTAAATTTTATGGGCTAAGCATGATACTCCATCCGTTTATAGTGGATGTATATGTATTTCAAAGTTCAGCTTTAACCACTAATTAGACAAATAAAGTGCAGTTTGCGTGTCACAAAAGTTATGCCATTGTATTTATATTTAAAAAAATTAGAGGTATACTCGCAAAAAAAAAGAGGTATAATTTTTGTACTTCCTCCTTCCATAAAGGTTGGCACAGATTTGAACTAGAGCTGGTTCAAAGCCGTGCCAATCTTTATGGAACAGAGTGAGTACCACACAACTCACATATTATTGGTGTAATTGATGGTCAAAGTAAAATTTCAAAATGTGTGCACGTCCACTGTAAAAAAAAGGAGGGAGTAATTCTTTACTTATTAGCCTAAAACAAATACTGTATGCTAACTTGGAGTGATTCTTTACTTATTAGCCTAAAACAAATACTGTATGCTAACTTGGAGTAATTCTTTACTTATTAGCCTAAAACAAATACTGTATGCTAACTTGGTACAGTAAAATCCAAGCCATTGATGATATCTGCTGTGGTATAATTGGCATAAAATACAAACACCAAGTGTAACTTGCTGCCCTTTGATGTTTCTGAAGTGATGAACTAACAGATGCTCCCCGAATGCTTAAATAACTTTAGTTTGAGATGCCGTAGCCCTTACTCCTAACGCATGTGTCACTGTTAAGTGGATATAAGTCTGTAGATATGAGCAAAACTAGGTATTTGCTATAACCAGCTAGTACTGTTCAACCGCAATTGAGTTCACCATTGCTGGCATGGGGAAAAACATCTTAAGGTAAACAGCAAGGACAAGAAAAAATTTGTTAC
This sequence comes from Brachypodium distachyon, assembly GCF_000005505.3. NCBI lineage: Eukaryota > Viridiplantae > Streptophyta > Magnoliopsida > Poales > Poaceae > Brachypodium > Brachypodium distachyon. The sequence goes on from NC_016131.3 coordinate 64,134,876, forward strand.
AATCCCAGGCAGCTTAGACCTTTCAAATGTACCATTTAATTTGCTTGATCACAAACTCGGAAGGACACCATAGCTAGTTAGCTACGGCTCATAAGCTCGCAGTTACACTTGGCAGATACAGAACATACTGGTTTCCAGAAAGTATTATACTTTCAGGACAAATAACTACATGTCTACATCCCAGTAAAACGTCCACTCTAGATAATTCTATAAGGAGTTGTGGAAATACTTGGTGCTGACATATCATGAGACGCCCTTTAGCCCTTGAACTGCCACTCCCTACGGCACATGGGGCAAAGGGGGGTTGATGTTTGAGAATTGACCCACTTGAGTATGCAGTGAAGATGGAATGCATGGTTGCAGGCACCCCAAATGAGCGGGCAATCATCACCAGGGAACTTACAATCAGGGCAGCAGCCATCAAACGCCATCCTGCAAATGCCACATGTCTCATCTTGCGCGTCCCATGTCCATGAAGCCACTGCATGCCACTGAAGAACCTTGACCTTCATTTATTACCTGATACTATACAACAAGAGATGCAATATACGAGTCATGAGAACAATATAGTAATTGCAGCTTGTCAGATAACGGTCAGTAGGGAATTAAGGAAGCCAAGAGAAGTGAAATTCACTAAATTAAATGGTCTAAAAGGGTACAGGTATTATCTTTAGCATCTTCAATTTTACAGCTAAACTTGCAGGTAGAACAACAAAGCACATCATCCAAATGGCTCACAAGGATACAAGTCAATAACAGATTATCCTGAAAAAAGTACTCCCTCTGATCCTAAATTCTTGTCGTGGTTCTTGTTCAAATTTGAACTACAACTATGACAACAATTTAGATCGGAGGGAGTAGCATTCAGAGAGAGACATGCTCAACACACTTCGTCATGATATGCAGGGGCAAGGCTTAACATGGTGCATGGGAACACAGCAGTTGAACTCCCAGTTTTGGGCAAATAAGCTGTGCCCACTGCCCAGACCAGGACACCAAGTACAAATGAGGTCATCTCAGATCATCCTTGCACGATGGAGAAGAACATCGTCAATCCACATGTGGATGGTTGGATTCGAATGGATAAAGGAGGAGGATGGTATGTCAAGTTCGAAATGGATTAACCTATCAAGAAAGATCAAATTGACAGAACTGTGTTGATAGATTACATGTTCACATAAAAGGACTTTATAGCTGAAGGGATCACAGAGGAAACATAATAGGCCAAAAGTAACAGTAAATCAGGAATAATCTTCAATAATAAATGGCGAAAACAATGAAGCCATATATAGTCAACCAAGGGGGTCGCTTCTTATCCTAGCCGTCCCATCTTTAATAGCCATACAACTCCCTCCTCTAGTACCTAACGTTCCATCTTCTTTGGAATCACACTTGTTCCCTAGTTCGTTGCATCATGGAATTGTTCAAGGAAATAAAACAGGATTAAAACTTATCAAATTTCTGAAATTCTGAAGTAGTTGCTGCAAGAATGTCTTGAAACGAGTCAGCAGGTTCAGGCCAGAATGTTTTAAGGAGGCATATACAATATGATTCAATTATAGGCACCCAGCACGAAATATCTAGTTATAAGTCTTCAAAAGTGGATAATCGGAATACTAGCTCGCACTAGTTTCTCCAAGGACTGCATCACTAATATGGCAGTGCATGCTTTCAATAAGATACTGAAATCTGCAGGAGCATAATGACAATTAACTGGTACATTCGCAGCTATAAAATGTCTTAGAGCCCTTGAGGAATGTCATATCAGACGCTTAGAGGCCTCAGTATGCTCGTCTGTTTAGTTGCACTTTTTTTGTTTGAATGTTTAGCTGCATAACTGACGATAATCTCAAACCAAAAGTCCAGAGCTTTTCACTGTGGACAGCTTCAGGATATAACAGTGTAGGACAAGCTGAAAGGTAAGCTTGCTATATGCAGTTCTTGACTTCTTGTGTTGTACAATACCTCCAAGTTGCTGGTATTAAGAGTTCAAGTGGAAAAAAATGGTGCACCATGGAATGGATAAGTAGCAAGATAATCTCTAGTGTATCACAATTCACGATAATCGACAATGTCCTCTAATTTCACCAATTTGACATCAACAATTTGGTGCTCAGTGCTACTGATTTTAGCAGCCATTCCACTAATTGCTGTGAATTTGCCAAGAAGGAACTTTAAACGTTGCAGGTTCCCACTCCAGAGATGGCTGCAACTTACATACTTTTCTTTTGCAACATGTCTCAGTTTTTTTAAGAAGAATTATTGGCCAGCTGCACCTGGTGGTCTGTCTCATAAGAAAATATGTATTGTTTCTTCCAATTAAGGAGGTCTCCAGGAGCTATAAATTCTTGAGGTGAGAAACCAATGTACGGCAGGTGTATGAAAGGTACTACTATAATTCATGGATCCCAGGGAAGTTATAGTAAACAAGAAACTAAGATATGCATAAGGTTTGAGCCTTCCCTTGGCACAAATCCCAAACTATGCTCCGAACTGGTTCGGCATGACCTACAATACCCAGTGCATAAGGAAGCAAAGCTGCTGCAGAAATGGTGTTGGTGTTCCGAAAGTGAACCCCTGTAAACCAAGACATCTCTACTTCTCTAGAAACCCATCTAGCATTCGTAAGAACTTCAGCTTCCTCATGCTCCCTATCGCAGCTAGCAAGTCTGGCTGACAAGTTTCAAGTCATATTTAAATTTCCCATGCTCACCAAGTCGATGGCAGACACACAGCGGTAGTGGTGAGGGTGGGGGTGGAGGACGAGGAGACAAAGATGCAGCATAGAGCTGGGGAACGGAGAAGATGAGGACGCTGCTGGAGCAGATTGGGGCACTACTGGCATTTGTGGGGACACAGAATGGAGCAGCATTGGCAGCGGTAGGGGCCGCAATAGCAAGGGTCAGGTCAGAGCCAGTCAATGAATCGAGCTACAGATGAACATTAACCCTCTGTCATTGATATTCCTAGTCCTTTAATTGATCCTCGAGCTTCCTTCTATACCCTTGCAAAGCTCTCTTGCATCAAGCGCCTTTTCGCCAACCAAATATCGGAACAGGGCACAGCGAATGATGAAAACCCAGCACCACAGCCTGGAACGCCATAAGAAGAATACCCTGACACAAGATCATTCTCCATCACTCATTGACTCGAAGTATCGCAGGGAGGACGGCTAGCATTGGACTAAGGCATTTCCTCGAACACCTTATGTCCAGAACTTCAATTTGCAAACTAATCTCATCCCTCATAAGGAGAACCCCATGCAGCAGCACCTTCAGTGGACGAGTCCGCCCGTGTCATCACGGACCAGCACACAGTCGAGTTTGGAGTTGGGATTTGGGTAGGGGTTTTAACAGTGGCCCGAGGCCGCACACGAACTTGGGTTTCGGGAGGCGGCGGCAGCTAAGGTTTAGGGATAGCGATGACATACCTTAACGGGAGGGTGGAGGAGAGGCACGGCGTAGTCCGCCGTAGCCGGTCGCCGCCGTCGTTACTGAGTGAATGGATGCAACCGCCACCAGCTCGAGGGGCGAAAGGGAAGCGGGTTGACGGTGGTTCTGTTTGACCAAGGGAAGAGGAAGAACCAGCCTTACTGTAGTTACCGTTTTTTTTTTCGAGAGGGCCTTGCTGTAGTTACAAAGGCCCGTTACAGCAGCCCTGGGCCGAACTGACGATGAGTTGCGGACCTTGTGGCGCTGCCGATGATTAGTCAGGTGGGATTTCGGGGAATAGTACCACATCGCGAGCGGAAGCAAGAGGCGACAAGGTACGTGGTTATATATGTGTGCCATGAGCCAACGTTGAGAAGCACGCAGCTGCGTGGTGAGCACAAAGCGAGCTATTCTTTCGCCTTTTACTAAACAATACCGTGTGCACGCCACAAAAAGCAGCATACGCTAATTTTTTGTAGGGTGTCTTCTTTTTAAGAAGGTCCCATCAAATCAAAATTCTGAAATGTTGTTTATTTTTGTGATTATCTGGAAAAGAAAAATACCAGCATGAAATAAGCGACCACAAATTGACTGAAGGTTAGCACGCGGTTACTCAGAAATTTGGGACGGAGTACTAACAATTTGACGTGAATCTTGTACATCCTCGCTACTCATTTCGAAAGTACGATCCATTTGGGTTTATAAGGGTGTGTTTTCGAAAGTACGATCCATTTGGGTTTATAAGGGTGTATTTGGTTGACTGAATATGGATGGATGGGATAGGTATATCACTCTTTTCTCTTGATAGCTCTCATTTGGTTGGATGGATAGCATGGATATGCGCAACCAGATAGGAAGCATATTCCCCTCAGATGCTGGCTGGCGGTATCCAAGAAATTTGGCTGGATAGGGTGAGCCAGGCGCGGGCCAGCGCCCGGCCGAGACATTTCCCCCCTCTTTTTCGCTCTCTTTTCATCTCCTCACCCGATTCATTCCTCTCACGACCTCCACTCCACTCTCTGGCGGTGAGCTTGCGACCCTCAGGTACTCTCCCTCTCCGTCTTGCTCAGATCCGGCCGACCCTCTTCCTCTCTCAGAGATCTGGCCGACCCTCTCCCTCTCTCTCAGATTGGCGAAGGGTCAAGTGAACCACTAGCAACTGATGTTGTGGATGTTGAAGATGATGAACCTGCCAATGGTAATGCTACTCCACCTCCCAATGAAGAAGTCACTCATTAACACAATGTTGGTGAGTCATCCGCCTCTAGGCCCTCAAAAAGGACCAAGAAAACACAATGCGAGGAAAAAGGCCTAGGAGCAACACTTGTGGCTTTTGGTGAAAGGCTAGCTGTTGCCATAGAGAATAATGTTTTCAACGACAACACTTTGCCCGAGGGTCTTTGGGCGAACATGAAGATACTTCCAACATTTGGTGTGGATTTTCATACTCATTACGACACCTACTTGGTTGAACATCGACGAGTTGCCAGGGCATTCCACACCTTGGAGCATGATGAGAAGATGGGGTTTGGGTTGCTAGGTATATTAGAAATAACATTCCTTCACACCTTGAGGCTAATCCTCCTAAATGAAGACATGTGTATTGATTGCATGTCATATTTTGTTGTTGATCCAAAACAATGAACTTGGGATATTATGACTTATGCTTTTTTTTTTGAACCAATGGATGTATGACTTATAACTTGCTTGTATGTGATGTGCAAATGGTGTGCTGGAAATTATGACTTGATGGAACGAGTGAGGGATATTATAACTTGGTATCTTGTTGTGTGTGGCTAGAAATTTGTTGTTATGACTTATAACTTGGTGGTTTCTTGTACCAAATAGAAACTCGACAATGAGATATTGTTGAAATTTGCATGTCAAGTAGTTGAATTCAGGTTAGTATTGTTGAAATTATGATATACAAGTAATCTCACCATTTTGTTACATGAAGGTCACAACAACCTTATATCCACTCTATCCACTCAACCAAATAGAAACTGAGCTCGTCCTATCCATCTCTCATCCATCTCATCAAATAAGAATCCGGCTCATCCAACTTAGACAACCAAACACTGAAACTGGATATCCCTATCTAGTCCATCCATGGTTATGCCTATCCACCTTTGCTTGCTCGGGAACCAAACGCACCCTAAGGCTCCTATTGAAGTTTGTGCCACACTTTAACTAACAATTATTCAAATCATATTTCATACTCCATCCGTCCCATATTAGGTGACTCAAATTTGTTCAAATATGAATGTTTTTATGTCTAAAAAGCGTCTAGATACATACAATAGAAAATCACTTAATATGGGACGGAAAGAGCATATGTATATAAAAGTTATACCATTATAAAGAGTTTTTTAATACGAATCCAACAATATGTCTTTTGTTCCACGATAATCTCGTATTATCAGTGTAATTTTGGTCAAAATTCAGCATAAATTTCTGCGACCCAAACGGAGAGAGCACATGGTTCCTCCTGCTTCCATCTGTTATTAAGTACTCCGTCCTGTTGCAGGGATGGAAAAGGGCGACACGTGCATCTGTATCTGTTGTGGCACCACCGCACCAGCACAGTTCGAATCTCTCGTCAGGTTCCCGGCCTAATTTCCAGCAGGCGCGACCCCGAGAAAGGCATCATCGCCACCAGCTCCATGGGAGGGGACAACTCATTCCAGATGCAGGTAGCAGCGCAACGCGGGTTGACGGCCAGACGCATCGTCTGTTTCTGCGAATCATGTCATGTGAGCAGCTAGACCGATGCAGCAGGAATCTTTCGCGTGTGCATCGCGACTCAAATGGAAACAACCGCGTTCTCAAGCTGGACTAGCAGGAGTTCCATTTGAATCTGGATGCGCTGCTCGAATTTTTAGTTTTTACTAGCAGGAGTTCGCTGAAGGATACAACTAAAAAACCTGTATGCCTGGACGGAGATCGCTGGACACGAGTCTGATACAGCAAAATGACAAAATTATGCAGCGGCTAGAGCTGGTAGACAGCAAATTGACAGGTGCCTGATACGGCAGGAACATGAGAGACGGATACTGTGCGTACAGAAGTTCATGGATAATCACTGCATTTGCGCTGTCGCTCCCAGCCCGCGCGTGCAGGTCTAGCTGTGAACCAACAAACTATAATACAGTATGCTCCTTTTGGAGTTACAAAGAGGAAGAATAACATGTGCGCCAATCTGGGAACACAAATTAAATGGTTTTATTTTCCTCTAGTAGATCCAGTTCGTCAAGTCTCCAACAAGTCTGTCCATACAAATCCTAACAGCGTGACACATTGAAATAAACAACAATGCAGGATGTATAGCGATATCATTCATGCAAATTAATAAGTCCCGTTCGAGGTATTCAACTCCAGTTGAAACATTCTTGAAATGACTAGGCTAATTAGCAGACAGTAAACAAGGCATCTGCAAGCAAAGCAATCTCATGAGAAGCTCCTACTTTTTGTTTATATGTCTGATGACTCAAAAGTTACCCTCACAACCTCATGGACAAATTGATCCTTCAAATTTTTGGGGCAGATTAGCAAAGGCACCCAACACTCGTTCCTCCCACATAGTTCCAGCGTCTTCCGTCCTAACAGAACTCACGCAAGATCACGGACTCTGGAAGAGAGAAGAAGGGGGTACATAAGTTAGAGGAGAGACTAAAATATCAGCACTAAATGGCTACTACTGTAACATGTTAATACTAGGGGATGAGAGGCGAGAAGATCAAAACTTGTGATCAATTAATTACTTGTTAGAGATCTGTCCTATGTATGTCCTTAAACTTCCATATGGAGGATGAAAGAGAATTGTACTGAAAAATAGGTACTCCAGTACAGAAAATATCTGCAAGATCATTCGTAGAGTAACAGCTTCGCGAGGAAATAGGACTTTTAGTTTTACGGTAGAACCCGTTCCACAGCGAAACGAGGGAGGACTGCAAGAGCGGGGGTCAAACCAGGAGAACGCTGAAGAGATGGGAGCATCCGAGGTAAAGGAAGGGAAGTGATTCGTACCAGCCATGGATTAACCCGGTGCACTTGTCCTTGATCCAGCGGAATCCCCTGCGGAAGGAGGCCTTGACCTTCCCCTCCACCGAGTAGGCCTTGTAGCTCGCCACCCGCCGCCGCCTCTTCACCTCCGGGTCGCTGAAGCACCAGGCCGACCCCAGGCCGCCTCCGCCGCCGCTCTTGGTTACCGGCAGCGGCGGCGGCGGGGACCTGGAGGGGGGCGGCTTGACGACGAGGTCGATGCGGCGGTCGCCGTAGGGCACGATCTCGTTGCGGTAGGGGCGGTCGTAGTCGGCGGCGTGGGGCGCGTAGGGGCGGTACGGGCGGTCGTAGTCGGCGGCGGCCATCGCGAAGCCGGCGATGTGGGCTTAACGCGGAGAGCTTGTGCAGTTGTGCTCGAGGGAAGGAAAAGAAAAATTCCGCCGCTGCCTTCTCTTTTCCCCTTTTATTCCCCCGGCATCTGCTTTGATGGGGGGCAGGCAGGCAGGGCTGCGGTGGTCCGCTGCACCGCAGCTAATTTAGCGCTGGGGGCATCCAACGACTGCAAGTCTCCTCCTCCTACTTCCTTTTCTACTCCTTGTTTCCTCGTCAGGAAAGAGCAATTGAACAGCACGATAAAAGATGATTGTGTATCGTGAGCCGTCGCTGATGGCCTTGATGCATTGCACTGGCATCCACGGGCCGTTCTGGTGCTCTGCTTATTGCGGAATCTATTGTACTCACTCAGTTTCTAAATACTTGTCGCTGTTTTAGTAAAAGTTTTTGCACTAAAACAATGATAAGTATTTAAAAACGGAGAGAGTACCAATTAAGAAACACCAGGCAAACGAGAAGCTTCATGTTTGTTTTGGGAGGCTGCAGAAAAGCACATAAAACGCGTGGCATGTCTCTCTTGGCAAGGTTTTATGAGCTCATTGCACTAAAAATTCCTGCATCCCAAACTTAAATCCCATTTGGGTGGGATAGGCCAAATATGTTATCAGGCGTGCATGGTAAAACCTTAAAAAAAAATCAATCCTAATCGTCATTAGATCGTAAATAAACGAATCAAATAAGACTTGAAACTCTAATCACTTAAACACATTTTATGAAAACCCCTGATGATTAAAGGTCTAGGGGTTTTCATAATCAAGAGGAGGGTTTTCATAAAATTTGTTTAAGTGATTAGAAGTTTCACCGTTTACCTGATCCATTTATTTAAGACCTAATGGCCAGAAAAAAAGATCAAGTTTTTGCTGAATAGATGTTTTCACTTGGTACCTTTTTGTGAGATCTGCCAATACCTATTTCTCAGCTCGCCAAAGAAAATCTATTTGTTCGCCGCCAAACACAACATATTAAGCTAGACAATTAATATATTACGCTCTCAATTTTATTTCTGTTTTCTTCATTCATGAATTATGAGGATATTAAGTAGTACTCCCTCCGATCCTAAATTGTTGTCGAATTATTACATATATCTAGACGTTTTTTTAATAATTGATACATCTATATTTGGGCAAATTTGAGTCAAGAATTGAGTAGTAGCACAACTCCATTCACCATAGTCAATTTATTTTATTCGTGGATATTTGCAAGATTACAAAGCACTACCCAAAACCTAGAAAATGGCATTTTTGGTATTAAATTAAATATTTTCAGGAGACAAATCATTTTTTATACCTATTTACTTTTTTTTATCCACGCTTCTTTTGGGCTTTCAGGTCGGCCTTTGAGGCGGAAAAATGAGGCCCAGCCCAAGACACCGGGCTTCAGGTCAGGCCGTCCATGCCTAGGTCTACTATGTACCAATATATTCCACGCCCAAATTTTTACTATGTCTACTAAAAACATCTTGCGCGAGCAACCGATTAATTAGCGAACCAACATGTGCTAGTCAAATATTGCTAGAGAGTAAAAAACAAAAATGACTGTATTGTGATCTAACTTTAATCTGAGTATCAATAAAATAATCACATAAAACATTAGTTTCATATTTATTATCATAGAAATTTTACCTGGTATTATAATTTAGTGTACACACTACCTATCGGTGCAAACAAACTACCACAATATGTGAACTTTAGTCATCTCAAGTAACTTTAGTTTTAGATAGTATATAGCTAAATCATCTACAAAGAATCAATCAGGTTGATGCACATGTCGGTCGACCATCTGGCTCATGTCTTAAAATTTAATTGTGGATTAAGATCTAAAATCACATACAAATAAAACGTTGTTGCTGAGTTGATTATTTATGTCTTTCTAGTGACCAATCGTGCTCGTGAACCGAACTTTATTTGAGGGTATTGCTCTAATATCATATACAAATACAACATGTCGCCTCTTAGAAACAGTCAAGCGGCCGACTGTGACCTGAGTTTTAATTTCGTATGCTAGTCTAACACTTAACACAAATGATACACACATATCATTGACTTGATGTTCTTAAAATAGAATAGTAATTCATATCTACGTGATAGAAAAAAAAAACACAATGCTACTTTTCATTGAAAAAAAGGAACAATTTCGGTGTCCTAGACTCCTAGTCAAAAGAAATAAATGGTACAATACTTGAAGAAAATACATCTTCATGAAAAATTGCAAGCATATATGTGACAACATTTATATAGCCAGTAGAAGTCTGCAACTCCTGGCGAGCGCAGCAGCTAGGCTACCAACGAGGCAACGGCACCAGAGCGAGATGAGCCAGCGAGGTTGGAAAGGTCCGACATTGACTACTCGGCCTCTACGGCTCTACCACACATTCTTCTGTCCACATCACAGTACCAGAGAAAATGTCCCATCATAATAATACATTCTCTCTATAAATCTACAAGAAAGTACCCTGCAAATTACAATTGAGACATTCCTTCAAACCACAGATGTCCTTTCGCGGTTGCGAGCATAGATCGTACTTGTGTACTTGGCAGCAGCGATTCTTGGCCGTGTCGACGGTGTCGTTGCACAAAAAGAATAGGGAGTACGAGAAAAGATTATCACATATTAAATGAGTTTCTATTATATGTATTTAGACGTTTTTTAGGTATACATACATTTACATTTGGACAAATTTGTGTCACTTGATATGAGGCGGATGAAATATACGAGAATTTCATTTAGATTTTGCAGACAAGTTCTGAGGCTCAGTGTGCAGCGGAGTTCGGTGCAAGACCCGACTGAAGAGATTGAACTGGGCAAACCGTGAGTGGTGCGGCACAATTGCAGTGTCACTGCATGCCGAGAGTGTAAAGGTAAGCTAACGAGAAATTACATTGGAGGCTATTCATACTCAGTTAATTATCCATCTCTGCATCAAAGTATCAAACAAGCATCAGCAGCTCAGCAAGCACTTTCTTCTGGACGGCAGACACAACATTGCACTGCACCGAAATGGCGCTTATTAGCCGGTGCGCGCACCAAACTAGTCATGACTACACCGAATGCTTGCTGTGTTTAGCAGGTGTTAGGCCGAAGATATCTTCAGAAAGGCTGATGCAGAAAGCCAACGACTTTCTTTCTATGCGTTTCTTTCTTCAGAAATCAGAACCAAGCGTGAGCGCCATCTCGTGCCATTTTTGCTGCTGGGAGTTTGTGTGCTAGCAAACACAGAACTAGAGCACAGAGCACCATGCCAGCACGAGCTAATACTACCGCCGAAAAGAAACAAATGCAGCCGCATCCCAGCCCTGGAATCTGGATGACTGGTTCCCGTTTTGACCGGCCAAAATTAGTTAAATGGAACACCTAATCCACCGACTCGAGTCTTCGAAAAACTCGCAAAAGTAGTAGATCCCTCCCTCCCCATGTGCAACCCTTGTGGCGGTGATCTGGTCAATTAGACGATCACTCCTCCCGAAATTTGTCGCACGTTGTTTACATGTGGCCGTCTCGTTCTGTTCCTACCTTCTGAGAAATTTGCAAAAAACTTCACATGAAACAGTACGGCCTGCCAAACTATTTTGCGTGAAAATCATCAGTGAATCAAGCCAAACACTATTAGAACTAGAAATTTATGCCGAACCCAATTGCAAGTCATTTTCACCAGACTTATGAAATTTCATAAGAAAGCACATGACAGGATTTTTCACCAGACTATGACTTTTCAGATGAAAGCACATGACAGGACAGTGAGAGACTAATCAAGCCAAACACTATTAGAGTCAGATGAAAACATGCGAACATCAACCTATAATACGTACGGAGTACTACAAAAGTGAAGTCAACAAAAGGCCATTCCACTGTAGCCCCACGTAGACCACAGTAAAATTCAGTGCTGCCTTTTAGATGTAAAAAGGTAAATTTTCCGGGCTAACTAAAACTAAAATGTTGTTTGACTTGAAATCGGCATATTCGCCAGCCGGCAGCAGAGCTGACACGAACTAAAGGACGCGCGCAAAGACCACAAGAATCGTCGGGGCCGTCCGCCGTCGCAACAAATCAATCAGGCAGGCCTTAGCCAGGATAAAATACGCGCAGAACATGACTACGGTATGTTTCGTTACTGCTTAAATTTTCCTTCCAAAAAATTTAGTCTTTACTTTGTTTTTTGTAAAAAAAAAAAATTGGCTGTCAATAGAATCTTGCTCATGCCATCACATCTTGTTTGACATATTTTTATCAATTTTCTGGCCAACCATGGAGTAGGATTTGCTTGCCCAGCCAATGGTTCACAAAATTTAGGGCATAGATGGCTAAAAACAAAACATACCCTACATCACGGCTACTCTTGAGAAAATTAGTAGGCCTCATACTGTAGGAGCATCCCTGCACAGTGCAGGGCAGGACTGCTCGAGCTGGAAACGACGGGCCGCGTCCTTACCAACACTGCTGCGGTTCCAATGCTTGCATTTTCTGGCCGCGAAAATTCATGTTGCACGAATTTTTGTGCAAGCGGCAGGATTTTGCCAATATGGATTTATTTTTCAGCACGATTTTGCCCTCACCTTAGAGCTGCTGCGCCATAAACAAATGATTAAATGAGAGACAGACTGGGATGGTTAAACTAGCAACTAGTACGGAAAGTAAAAATTTAACTTCCTCACGGGCAAAAGAGCAATGCCATCAGAAAATGATCATTTTGATGGAACTGGCTTTACCGATAGCATAATGCATACATATACAAAGCGGTCCAAAAGTTCAGATACATCTTTGGTCGTAGTTTGAGGTCGTCTTCAGGACTGAATGAATGAAAATAACAAAATAAAAAAATGCCTAAGCTAAACCAAAAGGTTAAGGAGGACATGTCTGTTTCTGTCATTTACCACATCACGAAAGAATGAGCTGAAGCACAATGACAAGCTATGTTCAGTGAAATATTAAACGTCCGGCAACAAGCAAGCCCTTGTTATGCTCGATCCCACGAGCCACTGACAGAATATGTTGAGATATGTGTCAAATATCGTGTCTCGGTGTCATTCTTGATCGTGCATCCGCCGGATTTCGTAACAGAATATAATAACACGTTTGGTTCCCTTGAAATGTTCGGGGAGTAGAATGGCATTCTGGAAAAGGTAAGCATATATTAGCTCCTATAAATATCCTGACTTCACAAAACAAATGGAAAGTAAATTCCTTGGCATTGGAGTATCTTTCCACACCAGTGCATAGCAAGATGTGGTTTAATGAAGCACAAAAAAAACAACTTATGTTAAAATGAACATTTCACTCAAGTGCATTTACCTAATGGGGACTTATACCACACATGTCCTTGACGTTGCTCTTCACACATTCAGTTCGCTGGAAATTGTTTCCATCCACAGATATGCATGGAGTAGAATTTATCTGAGCCTGAACTGAAGGAAAATAACTGTTCTGGTTCTGCATTTCATCAAGCCGAGTAAGTGAAGTGTTGGCGCCTGAATGAGCATCTAAGTTCCTGTGGTTTGGTTCCGTTCTTTGTACAGAACTACTGTGCTGCCAAGAGTTTGACTCTGCTGAAGCACAGAAGTTCATGTGGCCTGGTTCAGCTCTTGGCACATAGCCACTATGCTGTACACCATTAGGTCCCACGTTTGGACTAACCACTGGCCTTTGTCTATCTAGCAAAATGCGTATCCATCCACGTCTTCTAGAAAGAGTTGCAAGCCTTCCAGATGGAGTTGATAAACCCACAATTGAAGCTCGTGATTGAGCAGGATGATTTTGCCTAGGAATCTCTCTAGGTGATACATTCAGATCAAATCCTTGCCAAAGATCGATTGAACGTGACCTTTCAAATGTGCCAATTGGTCCAGTTGCGCCTAACTGTGCAGAACTGCTATTAGCAAGGCTTCTAGCATGTGATGATCCCTCTCCACTAAGTCTACATCCTCCACAGTACCAATTTCCTTCAGGTACTTCTCTTCCCAGGCCAACACAGTAAGTATGTGCTGAGGAATCACAAATATCACATAGTAGCATGAGACTATCGTCACCACCTTGATTGCACTCTATGCATACGAGATTCTCGTACGGATCTAACCAGCGCCTTATTTCTTCTTGTGTGGGCTGATAAACCTGTGAAAGAAGCAACACAATGAGTATATGACCAAAACATACTACAGTGTTTTAGGCTTGGTTTTCAAAGGTGGAACATTGTAGTGGCACATCTCGGAATCAAGTACTTTGCATTGGCATATAACTCAATTTCTGTAAACAAGTTCGTTTTTGAACTAAATCATACAATAAATCTTGAGCTGATGTTTTGTTTCTTCAAAAAATAAGAATGTCAAATCAACTCACCATGGAATTCAGTGCCATATTATCAATCAAAATTCAAATAGGTTTCTGTAAGTCGATCATAAGAGCCTTTAACTACATAACATGCAGGTGCAAAAGCTCCAGATACAACAATATTAGCATTTTTCATTGCAACCAACATCAAGGCGAAGGAAGGCTTATTGACAATATTGAAGTAAGAGACAGAAGTACCAGAAAGGCGAATGTAAAAGGTTCCTAACCATGATTGGAGTGCACTACATTCATGAAGCCTGACCATAACATTAACATATTGCCCCAGAATTTAAATTTTCTTCCCTACTTCAACTGAACCTTGATATTCAAATTAGTGATGCACTTTTGTTGGTGACAATATCTCAGATGTGTGGCAATGAACAAATATACTCTCTCCGTCCCAAAGTAAGTGACTTCGATTTGTATTAGTTCTTATACAAACCCACGTCACTTATTTTGGGACGGAGGGAGTATAAAAAGTGGATGAAATGGATAAGTTACCAATAAAAATACTAAATATACGGGTACACTATTTACCAGAAATAAATCAAATCTCAAACACAGACTGACAGTAAACATATTCACAAATTATGTTTTCAATTGGTCATGCATCTAAGAGCAAAATGAAATAACAACTTAATACTCATGAGATCTGAAGTTGTAAAATGACCACAGCAAATAAAATTTACCTGATCGCGCTCTTCAACCATGATTACAGAATTTTTCAGTTCCAAACGAAGATCCACTTTCGATGACTTGGTGATCGTCGTGAACCGCCTCTTACACAATGGACACCTTGACTCAACCCTAGACCACTCCATGATACACGCGAAACAAAAGAAGTGCGAGCAGCAATCCAGCACTCCCTGCAGAGTCATTTTCTGATCCTCGGAGAGGCATATCCCACACCTGGGCTTCCCAGCATCCACTAGTTCCCTTTTCTCTTTTCCTTTGTCCTCTCCATTCCTTGTAAAAGAAATCCTCCTCGGCGACACAGGCGGTGTAGCCTGAGCCTCCACAGGTTTACCCTCTCCAAAGACCTCGAACTCCTTGTCTGAGATATGGAACTCAGAGTCTGAGGTTGATTGCGAGATGAATATCCTCTTCTTCCTCTTGGCCTCTTCTTCCCTAACATTCCCCAATTCCTTATCTTCAGAGTGTGAGGATGACCCTGAGACAAATGGCTTCTTCTTCCTCTTGGTCTCCCTGGAAGTCCCCAATTCCTTTGAGACATGGAATTCAGAGTCTGAGGATGACCCAGAGACAAATGTCCTTTTCTTCCTCTTGGCCTGTTCTTCCATGACATCTCCCAGTTCCTCATCTGAGACGTGGAATTCAGAGCCTGAGGATGAGCTAGAGCCGAATGCCCTCTTTTTCCTCCCCTTCCTAGCTCTAACTCTCACTGGCTCAACCATGACCAGCTCGGCATCCTCAGGTTCCTCATCCGAGGATGCAAACTCAAATTCTGATGTGTCTGAATCAATAGCCGGCCATGTATCTTCCTCAGTAACTGGTTCTGGACAGTCCACCTCCACCTGCCTTCCAAACCTGCCCTTCTTCCTTGAGTGCCGATTGACCTTGATCTGATCATCCACAATGAAGTCCTCGTCATCCTCGTAATGCTCCATGACAGGGCGTTTTCTCCGTCGCCTTGTAGGCGCAGCTTTCTTCGCCTTGGCTGAACCCACCTTCCGCTTGGAAACCTTAGAACTGCTTTTCTTCTTCTTACCACCTTTCGAAGCAGAGTTCCGTCGAACTGTATTTTTGATCCTCGGTATCTTTCTGGAGTGACTGTCACCAGATTCCTCCTCTTCCTCGCCTTCAAACTCCTCATCATCACCCTCTAATTCAGGGTCAAAATCCATGTCCTCCTCCTCTTCCTCTTCTCCCTCGTCCAAATCAGGATCAAAGTCCATGTCATCGTCCTCTTCCCGCCGTTTAGATCGCTCGGCCACTGGAGCCAACTTCTCCTTCTGGCTGCGGCCACCACATTCAGTCGCGCAGTCGAGCCGTGGTGGCTCCTCTTCCTCCTCGAGATCTTCCTGGTGGCCGCCCATCTCCTCTTCTTCCTCGAGGTCCTCCGAGTAGTCGTCGTCCTCGTCGTACCTGCGCCGCCGAGATCGTACGGCGGCCGGATTCCTCTTCCTCTTCCGCGCGCGGTCGTCGTCCTTCACAGCCCGCTTTGGCCGCGGCGTCTCGTCGTCCTCGTCCTCCTCATCCACCTCGTACTCCGCGTCTGAGCCCCCGCCCTGCTCGCCGGCGCTCGAGGCGGAGAGATCCTCGTCGTCCTCGTCCTCTTCCTCCTCCAACACATACTCCTCATCGCCGTCGTCGTCATCCGCCTCGACCCTCCGGCGCCGCCTCCCGCCCGCTCCCGTCCCCATCCCTACACACCAAATTCACCTCGAATCAGAACGAAATGGCCGGATCCCGGCCCGAAATACTGACCAAATCAACGGGCAGTTGCCCAATTGCCCTCGAGAGAAGCCAGACCTGCTGCGCCAAACGGCGAAACCCGGAAGCCACGAGTTGGCAACGACACCAAACCGATAATATTCTGCGCTGGTGGTCAGCCGTGGGTTTCGAATCGGTTTGTATAAATACTCGCAAGGTCAGAGGAGGCGGCGGTGACGAGAATTTGAGAAGCCGAGGCGAGGAGCTCGGAAACGGGAAAGGGGAAAGGGTGCAGGGGAAGGAGGAGCGACGGGGAAGGAGGGTGCGGAACTGCGGACGCGGTTGCTTTTATCGCCGCGTAGGTGGGGTGGGCTGGGGTGGCTGGCTCCTCTCTCCACCGGCTTGGCTGGCTACTGGCTAGTGGTTGCCTGGTTGGACCGTTTGGGTTGGACTAATTGGCCGCGTTGCGGCCGCGGCATAGAAGCCGGTTCACATATGTCCTAGTTTTCGCCTTGAGCCGCCGCTGATTAGTGCGCTGGGGTGCGTTTTTGCTGGGTTTCGGTGGGGTTCGTCCGTTATCACTTATCAGCGCATCGGGCGAACCAGTCAGGCAGGCCCAGTGGTGCCGTGCCATGATATGCTGATGGTGCTGGTGCCTGACGTGTCCGTGACTCGTCAGGACAATTCGATTCGTAGGATCCTGGGCCCTCCTGCCCCTGCGCGGCTGCGCTGAGCATATCTCAGGGACTCATGGTGGTCCGGGACCCGACCAGCTTTCGTGTGTTCTATTCTTTCTCCATCCATGCTGTGTACGTTGTGCTCCCCGCGAATAGAAACTGGAACGGAGATGCTCTCACTGATGCCGTGAGCCTGTGACGCGACGGGACGGCAAATCCTAATTACTTGTACTGTATCAAACATCCAGAGTTTATTAGACAGCACGCACGCTGTGCTCCTGTAGAACAACGCGTTCCCCACTGCCGTGCCACTTCTCGCTGCCATATGATCCTCGGCGGCAGGTGTCAAATTTTCAGTTCACGACCTTCCCTCTCTTGGTCATCTGCAGATTGCGGCGGCAACCATGCACTCTCTGCTCCAGGGACAGTTTAGTTCATGCTTCTACGGGTATACTCCTACAGTAGAAAACAGTTCAACGAGGCAATGGTGAGCTGAAAACAGACCAAATAAACAATATTTTCCTTTCAGGAGCATGCTGTTTTAGGCCATACTTTTACAGATATACAGGCTAGTCTCAGGCTTGTGTCAGGTCAGGCATATTTGTCACAGCCCCATACTCCCTACGTTCCCAGAGGACAAGTATTTCCTTAAGCCGCAACGACTCAGTGGTGAGTTGAAAACAGCTCACCTAAACAAAAATTTCCTTTATGGAGCTGGCTACAGGATGCACTTTCACAGCCATTTAAATAAAAACTTGATTTGCTCTCAAGATGTGCCGGATAGGAAAGCAATAAAGATTGTTTCATTTCGATTTGGAACCCTTTTTCTTACGGGGAAAAAACAACCCCAACCATTTGGAACAACAATGCCAGTTGTAAATATAACTATTGACTACGATTTGCCAAAATTATGCAGCAGGTTGCCTGATTTCAACAGGAAGTAGGACAGCCCCTAATGGCAATTTATAATCACAAGTAAATTCAATCTTCTATTCCAAAGTTGTAGTGAAATATAAGCACACATGGACATATGGAGCTCCGTGGCAAACACTAAATACAATATATCGAATTAAACGAAAAAGATAGGTGTTCTTTATTCATTGCCAATAAACTCATTTTGTTATTGTCATGTGTGATGTCTTGTCATACTTATGGACCATTATGTTTATGCAATTGAGTAACTAACTGGAGCTCCCCGCCTGTAATAATAAACTAAAAATCTGGTTGGATGTGACATTAAAACATTGAAGGTGCAGCTGGTAGAAATGAACAGAAGTAAAGATTATGAGAAGACCTTACTGAAACCGTCAAAACTTACCACATACGGGCATGCCCACCTGTAAGTGTTGAAGTGCAAACATCTAGGATACCAGTTGTCTTAGGCTCTTAGCTGGATTATCAAAATTTTTTTTTGAGGAAAAGCTGGATTATAAATTTTGGTATGACTAGAAACACCACCAAGTAAGCTGCTAAGATATGAGTACCAGTACCTGGAGGCGCTTACAGTTCCATACTCCCTACGTCACCCATACCTTGTGCTGGTAGAAACGAAAAGAAGTAAAGATTATGAGAAGACCTTACTGAAACCATTAAAACTTACCACATACAGGCATGCCCACCTGTAAGTGTTGAAGTGCAAACATCTAGGATACAAGTTGTCTTAGGCTCTTAGCTGGATTATCAATTGTGGTATAACTATAAACACCAACGAGCAGCTAAGATATGAGTAACAGTGCCTGGAGGAGCTTACAGATCCATACTCCCTATGTCACCCATACCTTGTGACCGTAGCATAGCAATGCATCAGAGGCTTCCCATCAGACCAGATCAATAGAAGAGTAAAATGAACAATATTCATAATTCATAACACTACAGAATTTATGAATTGCTAATGCCAACCATGGCTGGAAGAAACAGAGTTAAGTTAATCTTGGCCTCGCAAAAATAATAAGCTCACTTAAATAAGAATAAGAAGTTATGAGAACAATAAGACTGACATACATGACTCTAGAATCTAGATATATATTTGTTTTATTTTTGTGAGTGGGCATTGCAAATTAGTGGCAACGAAATAAAAACAAAAGACTAGAACGAAAGCAAGAAGTATAGAAACATGCCAACTAGACAGCTCCTTAAGTTCTATTTTGTTCTGATGTAAGCAAAATACTTATAGCTCCTTTGAAGCTGATTAAATTGGACTACTGTAGCAAGTGGCAATCAAACAGATAAGTATTATCTGGCTGGGTTGTTATGCAGATCAAGTTAGTGATCATCAGAATAAGAAGTAATCAGTGTATGGCATTTAACTGTACTCGATCTTGGACCTCTTAGCATTGTCAAGTTCATGTCATGCTTTTAATTTACAGCATTCCTTCTTCTGGAGTAATTGTGCATTATGTTACATGTCATATTAGCCCAAAATCCTACGAGTTACAGAATAAAAGTAAAAATTAAAGCAGAAAAACGACACATGGAACTGTGAGGCTGGTTTCAACTTCCTAGAGCATAAGAGCCATATTGTAATGAGAAACATGATGGAACAGTATTGTGCATCTTATTGCTGCAAATTAGATTGCCATGGAGTTGTCTTGCTCCTGTAGATAGACATCATAAAGTTGCAGCTGTACTCACTGGTTCTGTTTCTGCACTAAAGAGCAGAACACTCATCTTTCAAGTCAACCATAAGCCTATGAAATTGGAAGATGGCCAGCCGTTTATCCAATTGAGTAGCATAACGAAACATTTGGGTTGATTTTTAATGAAATCAATCACGGGCAGCATTAGCTCAAGGCTGAAAAGACTAAAAACATTGTTCTGCAACCAAATGCATCAGCATCAATTTCACCCATTCCACAACCACGAGCATACATATTTAGGAGTCACAGGCCAAGCTTAATTTATCAACACGCCCCAATTTGAGCTTTATTGCACCTATTGTCAACCGTGTCTTAAAACCTAGTATACCTTGAAGCTTCAGCAAGAATTCCAGTTCTTGTGCGCGCTGATCAGCGCCGACAGCAATCCGGCGGATGCCGTCAGCGTAGAGCTACCGAGCAACCCTTTCCCGTCGGTCACGTCCCCTAGCGCCATGAAGGCGTCCGCCACGTCCTGCACAACGGACAGTCGCTTCAGCAGCAGCTTCGCTCGCATCGCCCTCACCGCGTCGTTCTCCTCCCCGCAGCCATCCGTCAGCCGCATCCTGATTGAGGACTCCATCTTGGACACCTCCTCCAGCTTAATCGTGATGGAGCCGACGTAGCCCAGCAGCTCGGCCCAGGCGCTGAGGCGCTGGAGGCGGGGGAGGAGGTGCGCGGGCAGGAGGCCGGCCTTGGCGAGCCAGACGAACTGCTCGAGGAAGTAGTAGACGCCCTCGCCGCCGTAGGCGAGCAGCAGCACGACGGGCGGAGGGAGGAGGTTGGGGTGCGCGCGGAGGGCGTTGACGTCCTGGACGAATTTGCCGAGGCGGAAGGCCTTGCGGCTGAGGCCTACGCTGGACTCGAAGGACTTCAGGCGCGCGGAGGCGGCGTGGGGCAGCGGCCCCGCGGCGAGGGCGAGGCGCGCGGCGTAGCGGGAGATCTTGAGGAGCTTGTCGACGCCGTCGCGGCGGGCGAGGTAGGCCTCGAGGTGGACGAGGAAGTCGCGGGGAGGCGGGCGCGCGGCGGCGGTGGACTTGCGAGCCTCGGAAGCCATGGCTCGGCGAGTTGTTGGGGGAGGAGGCGGCGGAGCAACGGCGCCGTTCGGGCGTTGCGAGTCGGCCGGTGGTTGCGTGTATGATTCGGGCCGTGTCAGGTACTCCTATTGGGATTTCTTTCGTTTCGGTTCGTTGAAATAATTAACCGGTGAGGCGGGCCCATATGTCGGATTGATAAGAAACTCAAGCCCATGGCGCGGTGCTTCGGTGGACCGGTGCGATGCACGCGGGGACGATCGAGACACACGAACAAAGAAACGGAGGAATAAATTCCTGCTCTCGGCGGGCGGAACGTGCGAGCACGATGCGGCGCGGCTTTGAGTTGATCTAACCGGCGGACTCCGTTCGACCTGTGACTTGGGTCAATGGGTGGGCTGGGCACGTCACGTAGCGTGCAGTGTAGAGACGCAGGATTTCCGTCTCTTCCGGGATGTGCCATTGTGCCAAGCGACCGGCGTAAGTCACATAGACACATACTCCATCAAACATTGATTGTCAAGAAAAGAACACATACAATCATGCACTACAACATTATGTCTTCTCTTTAAAAAAATGCCCTGTGGATCCTAGCTTTCTTTTGGCCAACATCATCGAGGATATACTGTCATTTGACAAGAGAGCTCAGCGTCACGATTGACTCTATCTTAGCACATAACATGATTTTTCTCCATCCTGCGCATGCAAACAAGAACGTCCTGTGCGGAAATATGAAATCCTACGATCATTGCATTAGAAACCCACTTGACAAAGGTTGATATATTAATATCAAGAAAATACAAGTACACCGGGTCTCTGCAACAACACACTGTCAAGAGCAAAGCGAAGGCAAATGAGGTTGCACACAACCAAAAAAGAAAGAAAAAAGAAATACAGGACCAAAGGAGACAACGACTCACAATAGCAACCACAACCACCACCGAGACAGCCCCTAGACAACAAGAGAGAGGTTCTTCAAAGGCTTCATATTGTTACAATGTGTGCTTTTTGAAAGCGAGACTGATTTGTTATTGTCGTAGAACAAGATTGGAATAGCTAGGAAGCGTCGATGCTCGACAGTTAAAAATGTTAATTGGGTGCATACATCTGTTTTTTTTCAAGGATATAACTTTTTATTTGAGAGCATGCGAGGATATAACTGTTTTTTTATTTAGCCATCCCCATGTATTCTCTCCGATTCATAACAAATGTCTGGGGTTTACTCCCTGGAGTCGGTTTCAGGTCGGGTTTTTTTTTCTCTACTTACTTATAAAGTCACCAACATATTCATCCCAACGTCCACACCACTAAACGTACACGGAATACTAATAGTCCTACAATCAGACTCACTAAACACGGATTACTTGCTAACTGTGTGCGCTTAGTGATTACCCGCATGAGAATCTTTCAACCTCCCACCCGAACCGTTTTTTCTTTCTTTTCTCCTCACCCCAGCCATCCTCCAACGCGGCCTCCTCCTCCTCCCTCCCCCTGCGGCTGCCGACTCCTCCACACCCCCGCTGCCTCCTCCTCCTCCTCCCTTCCCCTGTGGCCGGCCTCCTCCTCCGCCTCCTTCCTTCCCCTGCGGCCTCCTCCTTCTCCTCCCTTCCCCTGCCGCTGCCTCAACCCCCACGGCCCGCCTCTGACCCCGCCATACAGCCCGCCCCCACCCCTCCTCCTCCTTCCGTTCCCCTGAAGCCGCCGCTGCCTCCTTCCCTTCCCCTGTGCCCGCCGCGGCCTCCTACCCCCGCGGCCCGCCTCTGCCCAGCCCCCCTCGCGCGCGCCCCCTCCGCACCAAGCACCAGGGTCCAGGTATAATTCCGTCCCTGCACACTATGTGCTCGATGAAATGTATGTGTAAATTTTCTTACTGTCTCTACATGAGGCGTGACTAATTATGTAAGTAGCTGATGCTGTCCTCCCAGAATCGTGCCGCCGCCGCCGATCGCCAGACAAGATGAGGTGAAGCATGGACAAGGAGAGACAAGCATGAACACAAGGACAGACAATCCCAGGGGTACTCTTTGGAGAATTTCTGCCGAATGCTTCAATCGTGTTGCGACAGATGAGGTGAAGCAGGAAATGGCTGAATGTAAAAGTGACATGAATCCATATAGACTTTCTAGAGCTCGTTTCTGGAAGGAGGTTGCGGATTTGTACGAAACATTCCTTGTTGGATCTTGTGGCCGTGTGTTGTCATCAGATGTTCCTTCAGCTTGACTCTGTTACAGCAGATGAGAGCCTCGAGATGACTATCCTCACTGTTTGTGGAGACAGTGTTCTGAAACTGCAGAAGGATGCTCGTGTTGAGGTTCGCTCATAAAAAAGATGTATTTGCTTAGCTTTTGGTTGGCTTGGATGAGTTTTAAAAGAAAAATATGTCCTTTTAAATGCACAACTGTATTCATCTCACAGGTAGTCAAAATGTTTGTTCTCTTTCAGATATTGCAAAGGCTTGTGAACTCTCTTGATCGTTGTGCATTATGGACAGGATCCCTTCCTATTCAAACTGTTGGTCTTCTACCATTGCACTGCAGCAGATTTTCACTGGGCTGTTTGCAGATGATGTTTTCTCTATGCAGGTATACAACAATTTATCTTATTCATTCTCTTGCATGAATTGTTTGCAATTATGCTCCACAGTCCTTGCTTATGCCAGCTACCAAAGTGATTGTACATATAGAACGATATTAAGGGACTGCCCTGCTTCCAGGTCTGCTACTCTACTTACATGGTTGAACAATATCATATTTGTAAATTATCATTTGCAGCTTTACTTTACACCACAGTGCTTCTACTAAGGTTGTGCTTGAGTGACAGTTGCTCTAGATAGGTGCTATACTGCTATTTCAATGTTCAACATAGGCCTTCTAATTCTATGCATCATGGAGCTCATGTCCAAGGACCTGGCCCCGCTGCTCGACCTCCACGATCACGACTTGAGAACAGAGATGGACCAGGTGGCCACATATTTTTGGGAGTGCTGTCAGCACGGAGAACAGGTGTATGTAACTCACTTAAGTCTGCTACTGAAGAATCAATAGAGATCTAAGCTCTGACTATATGCAGCCTTAAATCACCATTAGAAATGCTTTAGGATTTCTAAAAAAAACCCGGGTGGAGCCGATTAATATTATGAATGGGGTACGCTATGAAGTCATACAATGAAACTCTACCAGCACTTGTATTAAAATAGCATATAAAGGAGAAAATGGTCTGTTTCATTTCTTCTCATCTGTCCGTGATTCACTTATTCTTATTTTGGGACAAAATTATTTTATTTGTTTTGATGGTGGCTTCGTATTGATAATTATGCAACTATAAGACAAGAATGACAACTATAAAACAACAAGCACATCACTCTGGATCGCTGAAAAAGATGAATTACAGATAGGTAACTACAATATATATTGCCATATTGGAATGCACTTGGAGTTGAATTCCTTGTCATTTCAGTTACTTGATTGTTGACACTTTGCTAACAGAAAGTTATGCATGCCAGCTATACATGCAGGACTGTTTTTAAACTACCTAATTCCACAGTTGCTTTGTTCGCTCAAAATGTTATTCTGTGTCATCTCAACCGATCCTCTTATTCTTGACCATCAGGTCACTCATTTTGGAAGCAGAGAAAGCTACAGATGCTCTTGAGACTGTTGCTGCAACAAACCATTTTGCTCAAGCATCACTTATCGAAGCTAGAAAGCTTGTTACACAAGCAAGAATGTCGCTCGAGTGTGTTGGTGATGAACGGCCACCAGAAAATTGTGGTGAGCATACATCAGAAGACTCAGCTGTATCGGAACCGCACAACTATGACTCTGAGCTGTTTTGTGCCACAGAAATTCAATTAGCTCGGCCGTAGCATTGTGAAATCATGTGTTGATTTTGCTATGTATCTGCCGCAGAATTATTATTTTTAATTTTGCTGGATGAGGTGATAGCTGACCAGTATGGTTGTTTTTTTTAATCCTGGAAATCAATCCATACAAAATGTTTTTGGAACTCATGCTATTAAGTACACTTTTGGTGTTTAGAGTTGGTGTAAAATGTTTCTGGCTCACATTGTCATATTTCTTTGCAGGAATATGGATGGGTTAAATAAGGAATGACATAATAACTGGAAATATCGTTGTACTAGGATATGTTATTGGCAATGGTGGGTTGGAAATTCGAAATGCTTGTCATTGTTTCCCATCCTGAGTCAAGCAAGGCAGACTACTTACTTTTAAAATGTGGTCCTACTGGAGTACAATAGTAGTTTGAGCGGAGTGTAATTCAGGTTTTGGGTTCAGGTTATGCAACTTCTTGGAAATTCCGCTGTAAACCTTAATCATGTATCCTTGTTGGTTCAGATTTGATGATTTTGAATATTGTTTATGTTCGAATGTGATTGCGACTCAATTGTGTTAGGGTGCATGTTAGTCATGATGGTTCAGATTTGATGATATTATCAAGAAAATGTGGGCATTTTTGGAGGCCTAATTTTAGCATCTTGGCTTAAAAATAAGATCGACAAAAAAATTTGTAGAAAGACAAGTCATCATATAAAAAAGGTACTCCCTCCGATCCATATGTGTTGTAGATTTTATACTAACTTAATCAAAAAGTTGTACTAAATCTGAGCTACTTTGAATCGAAGGGAGTAGAAATCAAATTATCACGTACTGTGCAGACGTGCAATGCACAGGCTCACTAGTTAGAACAAGTTTCAGATCAGTTGGGCCACCGGGCTCTTTCGGGATTGCGTCCGAATCTTTGTTGCGCTGTGGACACCCTGCAGAGTAGCCGGAAATGCACAGTCTCAGAGCACATGACCATTTGGGCCGCTACTTTCAGCCCAGTGGCTAGCTGGCGTTGCACCTCAGGTTTGCGCCCAAAGAGGCAAAGATATGTTCAGATTTTCATATCGCGAAATCATGTAAGCCTGGTTTCAGAGTCCAGAGTGAGCTGGAAGTCATCCTGTCTAGCTACCGTTTGCAATGATGGACTGGTCCACTGATTCTTACATTATGCTCTCCTCGGATTAGGTTAACTTAACAACGCTCCATCATAACCTATCAGCAGACCTACAGTGACCTATCCACGAATGGTAGCTTTTGGGATATACATATATACACTCTATCAACATTTGGCAGACCAAGAAAAGGGAGCCGAGCAGCTCCCGCAATGATTCCGTTCGACTACTTATCTATTGAAAGGTGCTCTCTTGACATTAATATTACAGCACTACTGCATGCATGATCACTAATTAGTTTTCTCTCTCGAATTGTTTACACGAATACAATAGAAAGATTTCGCTAAACAAAGATTACTTTAGAAGTCAATCATTTGCGCTTTCCCAAAAAACGAACCGCGCTAGATTTTTAGTCGCTTCCATTCGCAAAAACACATGCAGCCGCGCGCACGAAATCGTTGATGATACGGCTAGCTAGGCGCCTGGGATCGCACACGGAATTAAGCTTTGAGGTCGATCGACTATGGCAAAGCTTTGCATGCCTGCGCAAGCAAGATGCCAATGTCGGCAAAAACCATCTGGTAGTTGCTGCTCGATCGTTGCCTTCCGAAAATTTATGTTCCTGACACGCATCCAAGTACTGTTTGGTGATACGATCTTCCTAAACTAGCAGTAACATCTTTCTCGGTGGCAGACGGCCAACACATCGCTAGCTGCATGGATGCGTCTTTGTAGCCACTTTTGCTGTGCGACTGAGTTGTCCGGCTTTGCTTGCATTTGGATAATCACATGCATGCCGGTCGAGCTAGCTGCCACCGTCGCCCTTCCCCCTTTACGATGCAAGAGACATGATGCCCCAAAGCTCGACGCCTACCTGGCCGTCTTGATTGCAGCAGAGAAATGTTCCATGGGCCAGGGTCAGAATGCGCGGGGAGAGGCACACACAGCCTCTCGATCCCCCGCTCCTCTCCTCATCGATGAGAAAGCAAGAGGAAAGATATATTGGCATATGTTTCTTTTGCGTGTTGCTTGAGCCCATCGTCATGTGCCTCACATCAGAGGCAGCCGGCCAGCTCCACCTCACAGCAAAAAGGAGCCAGCTTTGGACCATCTCTTCTCGCCTTTTCATTTTAGCTTTCACCTTTCATTTGGGAAATGGGAAATGATGAGTAGAGTCTGATTTAAGTGCCAACTTAGCAGTAGTCAGTCTCCATGCAATTTGCCCTAATCAATCACATTAGTAACAAACTTGGATACATATCTCGATCGTGATCATCAGTAGAGGGAGATTTGTGCACTGATATTGGATCGAGAAGAAGAATCCACTAGTGGCCGGACAGGACCATGCCTTTCCTTAGCTCACACAGACCACGGCCGGTGTCCTATTTTGCTCCCCAAGTTGCCCTACCCGAAAATGAGTAGAGTTCCTAAAGTGGTTAGCGAGCGTATGAACAGTTGAGATTTCTATTCGGGACTGTTGCTAAGCAAGCATGGGTCATTATTTAAATTCAATTCAGCTAAAGCGTAGATGATGATTGCATTTTCCTTGAGTACAGGCAGGCAGGCCCTTCGATCTCTAGTCTCCCCTCGCTGCATGATTCCCCTTCTGCCAGACACTGGATTACAACAAGCCGCCTTAAAGGAACGTAGGCGTTCTTCAGAAAAGAAGAAGGGGGACGTAGGCTTTGGACACCTCCAGCGTGGCATTCATCGTTCTGCTTTGTTTCTCGCGTTAATTGCTAGCGAAAGAATCCTGAAGTTTTGTAGAAATGCAAGTATATATGGGGCGGCATATTCTGAAGTCGCGTTTCATCAGGATTCAGGAAACCTGTTCTGGTTTCTGGAGTAAAGCAGATTGTTCGTCGGTCCTGTGTGCGTCGTACCATGCTTCTCGTCCTTTCCTTCTTCGTAGTTTGACGTGAAAGTTGCAAGTGATTTTGCTTTTCAAAGGAAACAGTTGTAAGCGATTCAATCTGTATCAAACGAGGTCCCGGTGTAACTAACACGCAGGGTGCAATTTTTTTCTTCCTGTGGAGCATTCCCGATTCCGCAAACCAGGCAGCTGTTTTAGCTGGCAAGCAAGATATCGATTGCATGATTACGGCGAACCACGTACCGACCGCGACCTCCAGACGTAACAACAAACTTCCCAATAGTTATTTGGCGAGATGAGATCACTTCCTCGGCAAGCTTTGAACCACGTACACATCACCACTGCTTTAGTAGGAAATGGAGGATTTGGGAGGGCAGAGCTTTGCTTTAACTTACTGTAAGGTGGTGGTGGTTGTTGCTTACATGCTTTCTTGCACAACGCTCAGCACTTGAACCACCTGGGGAGACGGACACTACCACACAAAGTTTCCCCCCGATGCAAGAGACGGCATGCAACGGTCGGCTGAGGTGTTTGGACATCGATCAGTACCTGACCAAATGCCGCAACTATTATCATGTTCCATACCATCGTGTTCACCAACCGAAGCGAAGAAGTATCGATATTTTTTTAAAGGGGAAGGATCCGAACAGAAGTTTAATAGATATGAGTGATCACTGTCGGATCCCTCTGCTGATTTTTTCTCGAGAGTGATAGAGAAATTGTCTCCTAACTACTGTCCTACAGAGTACTAATATTTTTCGTAGATATTCCCTCTGTCATGTGTCAAAACCAAACAAACTTTGTCTCAGTTAAATTTACATACGTGGACTTTATAAAAGGTCAAACGGTTTTCCAACGAAAATATATTTGAAAGTCAAAGATGAAACATGGTTTCTCCATCGTCAAGTTTTTTTAACTAAAGATAATCTCGCTAAACGGAATTGGAAGGAGAGTGTACAATGTTGTTTTTGCAACTCTTGACGAGAGTATAAACATTTTTTTCTCTGTTGTCCTTTTGCTTGCATTATTTGACGCATCACTTTTATTTAAGTTATCTCCAACTCGTACCTTCACTAAGTTGTTTGGAATTGGCTTAATGGTTTACCAAAAAAGATTAAGGCTCATATTCGGATGGGAGTTTCGTCCTTCAGTTGGATTATTTGGAACTGTAGAAATGATATTGTTTTAATCGATCAAGATTTCCGCATTTTTTGTAGGTTTTCTTCAAATCTACACACTAGATTTGTCTTTGGTCCTTCCTGCTCCTTGCACATCAGCCGAAACCTTTGGCTATTGGATGCAACCGACTAGAGACGGTCGATCTCTAAGGATATCTTCAACCAGGTTGACTGGCAGTGCACTAAAACCGGGCTTGCTGTCAGTGTAACACACGCTTAAATACATAGACTCGCTATGATTGATCTTTTCTGCTGTCTCATTTTTGTATGACTTAATAACAACTTCACAATAAAAATGGTTGTGTTGCACCGATGTAGAGGCCTGGTATCCTTTTCCCTTTAAAAAAAATCATCATCACGATACCTCTTGTGTTGGTTAAATGACCACATATGTCCCGTCTTGATGGATAAGAGATGGAAGGCAGAATGTCTAAAAAAAAGACAGTCGATCTCTCGGGATATCTTCAACCGGACTGGCTGGCAGTGTACTAGAGCCGGGTTTGCTGGCAGTGTAATAGACGCTTAAATGCATAGACTCACTGTGATTGATCTTTTTTGCTGTCTCATTTTTGTATCAACGATCTCTGGTCTGTGATTGTACGACTTATAACAACTTCACAATACGAATAGTTGTGTTGCATTGATGGATGCAGAGGCCTAGTATCCTTTTCCCTTTTTAAAAAATCATCAGCACGATACCTCGTGTGTTCGTTAAATGAGCACATATGTCCCGTCTTGATGGTTAAGAGATGGAATGTCTAAAATAAGATAAGAGACCAAAAATTCCTTTTAACGACCGGTACCGGTATACTCCAAATCTTGCACGCAAGATTACATTTGAGCATAAGCTTGTAACATGTGGAGATTAGAGCGAGTTTTTATACTCCAAATTAACAAGTTCTCTCCATTAAAGCACACTTTTACTCCCCATACTAATGAACAAACACATAAGAAAACAAAAGAGGATTTGGTAAAGTACAGATCGCTAAATTAGTGGTACCTTCGCGAAGATACTTTCTCTGCCTCGCATTAGCAGATCTGTTCCCACGCTTAAATCTATTTGTTGACAGTAACTTGGGGCATGGCGTTGTACGCTCAAAGCCCCATACTACACGCTCCGAGTTTCGGACGGAATGGACCCCATGATTTGCACCTAGCGCCGGAAATTAGTGAGAACGAAAAGGATGGAGACCACTGCACACTGCGCTTTTGTGCTTACAAAATGATTCAACATAGGAAGCAACATTATGGTTATAGGCTTGTAGCGTAGTGGATTGGAGTACTGTGTTTCTTTGTGTTGGTATTAATAGCACACTGTAACAAGTTCGTGGGACGGAGTCATACACGGAAATTCAGCTCAAATGAAAACGAAATAACCACACGAAGTCATGAAGGATAGTGTAAGCGGCCAGATTTGAACCGGTACAGAGGAGATCGCGACATTGACTTCAAAATCAAACTCGACAGGCTCCACGCACCGTTACCCACCCACACGTCGCAACAAGAAGATGCGCACGGTGTGCTTGTTGATGCTCGCGCGTCCCGCGCCCGCCTGTAGCTTTCACAGTCCGGCGCCCCCAGCAGTGGCGCGAGGCTCCGTTTAACTCTTCTCTGGTGACCGTTGCCCATTTGGCAACACGCTGAGGCGCTGAGCACGTATGCAAAGCCGGGGGGCTTTGCTTTGCTCACAATTTGGATCTTCCGTTTTGGAGTTTGTAATACGGAGTAGTATATTTTTTTCGAGGAGGAGGAATTTGTAATTTGAATGGACGCTCCTTAAATACTGCTCGTCAACAACTTGACGGCAAGTTAATGCTTAAACTATCTTCAAGTGCCAATTAAATAGACACGAATTACCGATTCATATCCGGGGCATACTAACTGATTGCAACCAAGCAGCCTGTCTGGGATTGAGATTTGAGAAGCAAGGGGACAAGCATCGAAAATACCAGGTCCGTACTGAACTTGGTGATGCATCTAAAATTCTAAACTTGCGTAGGTAAACCTTTGATAAATTTGCGTGCAATTGAGGTTCCGTACACTCGAAAATGACAAATTCAATAAACAAAACGATGTGATTGATGTTTGAAACCTGTGATCTACATTAAGAGTCAAATCATCTACAGAGAAAAAGAAGTCGGATCATTTGATGGTTCCCCGAGAAAAACAGACTTGTTGATTGTTGGTGAGCCTAAGCAACACGCCTGTCAAGAGCAGAGTGCACTTTACTCAAATAAAACACCAGAACGGCGAAGACAACGAAAGGAGGTTGAAAAAGGAAAAGAAAAGAAAAAAAAATATAACAATCCATTCCACTAACCGCGATTTTTTATTTTTAAACCCGAAGGAGCCGAAAGAACACTGAAATGCAGGGGGAGGCAAAGCAGAGTCGCAGCTACCCACAAAGCTCCCACCTCTCCGGCTCCGCTTCCCGTCCTCCATTATAACCACCCCCACAAAACCACCACGCAGAGAACATTAATGGACTACTCCGCAACCGCCTAATTCCACCGTCCATTTTCAAACCAAAAACCAGCCGAGCAGGGCAGGGCAGCGGCACCGCGCCTCGGATGGCGGAAGCGGCGGCGCTCTTCTCGCTCTCCGCGGCCGCCGTGGTGGAGGACGTGCTGCGGGAGCACGGGAGCCGCCTCAACGACCGCGACCTCGCCACCCGCAGGGCGGACGAAGCCGGTGCGCCTCTAGCGCTTCTCCCCTCACCTCATCTCACGTCGGCTGTTATTAGCTGTCTCTGCTGCTTCGGCTGGCTCGCTCATGCCGTCACCGCGTGTCGCTGAATTTTGCTTCGGTTGGTGGTGCAGCTGCGAGGCGGAACGAGGCGGCGGGGTGGCTGCGCCGCGTGGTAGGGGCAGTCGCCGGGCGCGACCTGCCGGAGGAGCCGTCGGAGGAGGAGTTCCGCCTCGGCCTACGCAACGGCCAGATCCTCTGCGGCGCGCTAAACAGGGTGCACCCAGGCGCTGTCCCCAAGGCAAGCACGCACTCGTTGTGTTCGTTAATTTGATCCGCTTACGGCCCCCGTCTCGCTTCTGCTGACATGACACGTGGGGGTGCTGTGATGTTACGCGCGCGCACGCAGGTTGTCACGGCAGACTCGGCTCTGCAGCCGGACGGCGCGGCGCTGTCGGCGTTCCAGTACTTCGAGAACGTCCGCAACTTCCTCGTGGCGGCGCAGGAGATCGGCTTGCCGTGCTTCGAGGCCTCCGATTTGGAGCAGGTTCGTGTCGGCGCATTGCGCCCAATTGTTCCACCACGTACCCCACGCGGCCTTGCTTGCAGCTCCAGCAAAGCGCTGATGACGGCATCCTTGCTTTAGACGCACTCTCTCAAAGGAGCTGCCTGTGTCCCTCATGCGCCCTTTTGCCTTTCTGGACGCAGGGCGGGAAGAACGCCAGGGTGGTGAACTGCGTGCTGGCACTCAAGTCGTACGGTGACTGGAAG
Source organism: Brachypodium distachyon (assembly GCF_000005505.3). Lineage (NCBI taxonomy): Eukaryota > Viridiplantae > Streptophyta > Magnoliopsida > Poales > Poaceae > Brachypodium > Brachypodium distachyon. The sequence goes on from NC_016131.3 coordinate 64,167,222, forward strand.
CAATGCGGTGGCACCGGGGTGTGGAAGTATGGGGGGAACTTGAAGCCGTCGGCTTCAGGGAAGTCCTTGGTGAGGAAGAACTCAGAGCCGTTTCGGAGGTGCCAATCGATGAGCGAAGCGGAAGCGCCCTATGAAGAGGCTGGATTCAATGGCGATCCTCATCTTGATTATGGTGACATGGTTAGCTTCCTGCATTGCTATGTTGTCTTGTCTTGGTTTGTGTGATGCAATCTTGTTGAAGGGTCAGTGCGTGATGTGTTATTTCTTCAAACAGTCCAGGTCGCGTCCGCTGAAAATGCTTGTTAGCGCGGTTCTGTCCGACAAGAGGCCGGATGAAATTCCTCAGGTAGGTCAATCTGCTTCCTTGATTTTATTTTCTAGATGCCTAGATGGTATACTACTTAAATGGAATATATGCCAATTGGATCCCTTTTCATCCCTGGTGTTGTTTTTATGCAGCTCTTAGAGTCCATGTTGAGTAAACTTGTCGATGAATTCGAGAATCGATTGAATAGCCAAAATGAATTGGTATGTTTGGTACCATCTGCTCATCTTTTATATCTTATTTTTGGAATCCTTCCGCATACTGACATATGGCAGTATGTAGTACTTGCAATTGGCAATCTGACAACCAAAACCAATCCATTTGGACAGGTGAAGGCAGCTCTGAAAAGTAGTACAGACGGCACCAAATCCTTCTCGAAAGGCAAGGTCCTGGTCGAAACCACTCCGAATTACTGTGACAGAAAGGCAAGCTATGAGTTACTCTTGTTTATGCTACTAAAGTATGCAGCTAACTGTGATAGTTAGGATTACTATGACACTATTTTTGGCTCATCCAACATCATCTTTTGTTTCATCCTCTGTAGATGGATACGACAGAGAATTATTTGAAGCATAAACAAACAAAAAAAGAAACATTATGTAAAGTGACATTGAAGCAACATTCAATTCTCCAACAGCAGTCAAAGCATGTTGAGGTAGTACCTAAGTGTTCAGTTTCATCCATATTTCTTGATAGTGACATTGCTGTTCATGTTTCTTGTCTCTAGGAACTTAAGGCCAACCTTGAAACAACAAAAGTGGGTATGGAGTATATACAAATGAAGTATGTTGAGGATCTCAACCTATTAGGTAATATGAGTGTGCTTTCAGTGCTTCACTAAACTACTTTAATATTTTTTTTACTTACAAAATTACCCATTTGCAAAATTCATTTCAGGAAGGCATCTGTTTAGCCTTGCACATGCCGCCTCAGGTTACCACAAAGTTCTTGAAGAAAATAGAAAGCTATACAATCAGGTGCAAGATCTTAAAGGTATGCTTGTTGATTGAATTTTTACACTCGAGAACGGAGCGATGCTCATTGGGCTAGATGTGCAAGTGCTATTTCCTGTGGTCGAGTTTCTCAAATTACAAATGTCGCATGTGCTAGTGCCATTGTTAGAGTTTTTCTATGAACAATTGAACATTTACACTGAGTTTCTGACCCAATAAAGGAAATTGGTACATCGAGAAAATGTAGTCTAAATCTTAAATTTATTTTATATGTATAGGTAGTATCAGGGTATATTGTAGGATACGACCCTTCTTACCGGGACAAGTAAGTTCTTCCACTGTTGGCTGCATTGATGATGGAAATATTACGATTCTCACTCCATCGAAATCTGGAAAGGAAGGACGGAAATCTTTTAGCTTCAACAAGGTTTTTGGCCCATCTTCAACTCAAGGTATTTTACCATGTCCCTATTTCTCCTTTCTTTCATTATCTTATACTATCGAAGAAGATTCAGAGTTTTCTGTTGTGCAGACGAGGTGTTCTTAGATACTCAACCCCTTATTCGCTCTGTTCTTGATGGATACAACGTTTGTATCTTCGCATACGGCCAAACTGGATCAGGAAAGACATACACAATGGTGAGGAGTGAGGACAATGGCACAATGCCAATAATCTGTCAAATATTGTGAACAATACAAATTAAGATATCTTTAAATTATATGACGAATTTACCATAGAGGTCCTATATATCTTAACATCTTCTCTGTCTGTTTTATGTAGAGTGGGCCTAAGATCATGACTGAGCAAACTCAAGGGGTAAACTATCGGGCACTTGGTGACTTATTTAAGCTTGCTGAAAAAAGGAAAGGAACTTTTGTCTATGATATTGCTGTGCAAATGATCGAGATTTACAATGAGCAAGTCAGGGATCTTCTCATTAATGATGGTCTCAACAAAAGATATCCTTACTGAATTCTGTCAAATTATGCCAGTTTGTTTTTATTACATATTGCTTTCGTAAGAAAATTCGTGAACTGTTATATCTATAATTTCCTTAACGATATACACGTTGGAGATTCGGAATAATTCTCAAAATGGACTTAACGTGCCGGATGCAAGCCTTGTACGTGTGGCATCTACAATGGACGTAATGGAATTGATGAATATTGGACATAAGAATCGTGCTGTGGGTGCCACTGCATTAAACGATCGGAGTAGTCGTTCCCACAGGTAATTTCACAACCTTTTCTGTGTAACTAAATTGCTCCAAAGTATTTGACATAATAATGTAATATAACGCAGTATTCTTTTAATCTTGCAGTTGCTTAACCGTTCATGTTCAAGGAAAAGATTTGACATCAGGGAACATTATTCGTGGCTGCATGCATTTAGTTGATCTTGCAGGCAGCGAACGGGTTGACAAGTCAGAGGTCACCGGAGAAAGGTTAAAAGAAGCACAGCATATTAACAGATCACTATCAGCCTTGGGGGATGTAATTGCTTCACTTGCCCAAAAGAATGTACACGTACCTTACAGGAATAGTAAACTAACACAACTCCTCCAAGACTCTCTTGGTAAGGCTGTCTTGCAATTTCTGCACATCAGTGCTCACTGCTGAGTGTAACTTGCATTGTTTTTAATTGGCGTATATCAATGTATCAACAGGTGGTCAGGCCAAAACCTTGATGTTCGTTCATATAAGTCCGGAGAGTGATGCTGTTGGAGAAACCATAAGCACCTTGAAATTTGCTGAGCGTGTTTCTACAGTTGAACTTGGTGCTGCTCGACTTAATAAAGAATCCGGAGAAGTTAGAGAGCTGAAGGAGCAGGTTTGTTCCTTCTACTGTGTGACCATGATCTTTTGTTACTGCCCTCCTTTTCAAGACTTTCATAATCTCTATTCTTATTCAGGTTTCTCGACTCAAAACAGCATTAGCAACAAAAGATTCAGGATCGGAACAAAACATTACCCGACACAGTGAGGCATTTAACACGAAGACGCCTTCTCCTGGTTTTTCAAATAGGCGACAGGGCAGTTGCGATTTGCTGTCTAGCCAAACTAACTTCAGGCAACCAATGGAGGATGTCGGAAACATAGAGGTAACTGTGCTGTGAACTTTTGTATTAGATCATTTATGTTCCTTTTATCCTCCACATTGTATGTACCTTTTTACTGCATTGATCATATACTCACTGTCCTTTCAGCTTCCCTTTTTGGTGTTTTATACATTATGCGTTGCTTGATTTTTCTACAGGTTAGATCCAATCCTACATTGAGACAAAAGAAACCAAGCTTTGATCTTCAGGATTTGTTGGCATCAAATGATTCTCCTTCGTGGCCGGACAGCAATTCAAGGGTAAATTTTCAGATGGGAGAAGAAAGAGAAACAGTTTGTGGGGATTGGGTAGATAAGGTTGTGGTGAACAATAATCACTCACTCGGTGATTGGGAAGGAGACAACACAGCTTTACCTGACTTCTTTTACCAAAGATACCATTCAGGTATGAGAGATGAGCCGCAAAGACCTCGGTTTTGCTCGACAAACACCGATGATTCTGATGACATTGATATTGCAACGAGTGATTCCTCAGAATCAGATGCACTATGGCAGTTCAATGTCCAAAGCATGAATAGTTCGGTAATTGAGAGTGGATCAAAGGTCAAGAGACCACAAACAAAGATAAGAGAGACCTCAGATACAAGGTAACCATTTTATCCTGATAATATAGTTAACATCACAGTACACAAATATGTGTATTAATTTGAATAGTAGCATGGGAAACAAAACACATAATCAATCACCATAGTAAAACTCATCCTATTTAAATTACTATCGAGTTATTTCTTGAAGCTGTACCATGTGTTATGAATTATGACCTAAATGTTGCATGGACATCCCAGTATGATTAATTAGTGATCGAAAAATACAGTTTGGTTAATGCATCATTTTCTAGAGAACCCTGATGCACATTTTAATTTAAGAGGAGAAACATTTCATCCATGAAGGTGATCCTACATTCAACAATGTTGTTTGGCAAGCTTAATGACAGAGCTTCTTTTTTTATAGAGGAGGGAAGACCATTGGCCTCTGTATCTATTGATGCACGCAGCCCCATTATTTATTATTGAAGTTTCATCAGCATGCTGAAAATATGCTCTTAATACATGTTTTATCTAAACAACCTCTAAAAATCTCACTCTATTTTGTAATATTTTAAAAAGAGTGTAAATCAAGGGAGGAAGTACAATTTAGTAGACCATTTGCATAAGATTCATCGATTTTCCTACTTGAAGACTAATTCATTTGTTGCGTGTTCTCTGCTTATCAGAACACCAAACCAGTCTCAAATACCAACAGCGTCAAGAAAACCATCAAACGGACCAAACAGATCTGGAAGGCAACCTCTAAGTGCTACCGATGGGAGAAGGCTTTCATCAAATGGTAGACACGCTGGTACAAAGTAGGGACTGCAAAAATGATCTTCTGCATTTTTTCCTGGCTTTCTTTCAACGCTTGTTTTGAGGGGTTGCGAGGTTGTTCTCAAGTACAGCAATGAGTGACAATAAGTCCAATTGATTGTGTCAGTGTGGTGAGGTGTGATCTCAGCAGCTGGTGTGTGAGGCCATTAGCCTTTTTTTAATTGGCCTATCAGGCTACGTTGAGTTTTTTTTGTAATTCTTTGTGTCATGTCCATAGTATATAATGAAAAGAAAGGAAATGTATTGACAAAAGCTGATTTCTAATTTCTCTCTTTGAACGCTTTCATCTTTTGATACAGGCTCGCTTTGATTATCTCTCTCAAATTTCTTAAAGGAAATGTAGCGACACTGTTTTGGTTGGAGTTCTTTTGAATGAACGTATGATTTCCATGGGTCCACTCCATGAAATTCATAATCGTGTCTGATATTTGTTCAATTCAGCTAATGTGACATATAATTGACTTACAACTAACCCAGACTTCCTCTTTAATTTTTTATTGACCGACTACTGCAGAGGATCCTCGATTTAACGGTTGTATTGTGACAGCCTTGAATAGGTCATGTAACTCTAATTTCAGTTTATCTGTTGCAGAAATACCACATAACTATGCTTGTTGAAATGTCCTAGCATTCTCTCAATGCTTGTCCTACATATCGTCTCATGCATTCCTTGCAGTAGAACACTGGTTCGTTTTCATTTGTATATATTTGAAATAGGCACAATTACTGCCAACACAATAAAGTCTTGGTGATTCGTTCGAGAAGAGAGAAAATATTTCGTTAAGAGAAAAATATGCCGCACCTTTCCCAGCTTGGATTGGATACGGAGAGCGAACCCGTGGACGTAAAGAAACAGTGGCCTCACGTAAGCCTGAAACCGAGTACAGTAAGCATGGTTTGCAAATGCACGATCAAGACGCTTACATGAGTATCTCTTAACCGGTCCATACACACCTGCGGCCATGTCATCTCCTTGTTTTTCATGACTATACAAGATCTCGTTGAAATCAACAATGCAAACCCACAGGAGATTCACCTTCGGATTGCCATAGAAACCTGCACATGAAAATTTCCAACCGTTTCCCGCTGAGTTTAGTTTTCGATAGGAAATGGATTTCGGGTTCCTCCTTCTGGGCAGCCAGAAGACCACGGACTGTCGGCTTGTTCCTTAGCCCCTAGCAGTTCCATGCCACAACTTTCATTTGTACGCGGGGCTGAATATGTAGACTTGCATTTATTGGTTCATTTCAGCTCTTCTCTTCATTCACTGGTGTCATCTCCACGTCTCTCTTCAACTTTTTTAGCTCACCACGCCTTTCTGTCTCCTCTTCCAAACTCTTCTTCATCCCGTGGCACCACTAAGGGTGCGTTTGGTTTAGATTTGCTTTTCAAAGAAGCCGCTTTGCTTTTTTTCTCCCAAAAAGCTGCTTTTTTTTTCTTGCCGTGGAAAAGTACAAAAGCTTGTTTGGTTTAGATTTGACTTTTCTTTCATCTTCTCTGCAGAACCTCTCTCCGAATCCCTGTACATAGCAGCACCGCCACAATTAATTTGCCTGGCCGATCGCGACTCCCCATCCCATGCGACACCGATCCCCTCCCCTCCCCTCCCCGCCCCACAGCTGGTCTGTTGGCGCCCACACCAGCTCCCCAAATCCCCAACAGAAAAGGTGGCCGTCGGAGGAGCCGCCATCGGGGATGTGAGTTCGAGTGGGGTAGCAGTGGAGGGGTCTCCCCGTGATGCGGTGGCAGGGGCAAGCTGGCCGGGATACGACGTGGCAGGAGGCTCGGAGGGGAGTCGGAGTGGGGCGGGCTGGGGACCTGCGTCGGAGCGGGGTGGCCGGGGGATAGTCGTCGTGGGCTTGTGGAAGGACGGCGGGGGACAGGCTGGAACGGATTGGGGAAGGCTGGGGAAAGGCGTGCAGGTGAGCTGCGCCGCTAGAGGGGAATGCCGCCGCTGGGCGCCGACGGCTACGGTTGGTGCTTGGCTTGCTCGATGCGGAAGGACCAGGCGGCACTGTTTCTGTCTCTCGGTGAGGTAGAGGAGAAACACGAAACGTTTTTCACTTAAGGGATGGCAGCATGGGTAAAAAAGCAACCGTAAGTACCTGTGGACCTACTTTGAGAATTGTACTACGAAAAGCAATCCTCTTTTTTGCTTTTTGCTTTGAGAAATACCCCTTTGGTTAGCTTTTTTTTTATTTTCAAAAGCAAAAGCAGGAAAGCAAGCTACCCAAACGCACCCTAAGTACTACACGATTCTGATCTTGCTTTCTTGGAGCACACGACCTTTTGTATGTCCCCAGCGTTATCTTTTCTCACATATGTCCCAACACTCAAAACCACGGTGTCTTGCTTCTCCTTCTCACGTACCACTGAAGCTTGGTTCTCAACACTTTGCATCGAGTGCACGGGAATGTTCCCTACCTTCACATGCCCTAAAAGTAGGGTTCTGCCCTGCAGCTCCTTAAACCCGTCATCATCATCCGGCCTCACCTTCTTCTCTTGGAATAACACATTTCTTTACTTTTCTTAGAGCCTTGCAGGTCCTTCACCCATATGTCATCTGACAACATCTTTAATGGGCTTGTGACCTCATGAAAGGACACTTCCTTCACATGGTTTCATTCTTTGTCTCTTCTCAGTCCATACCGTCGTTGACTGAGCCACTCCCCACAATGTGGTCATTGTTTTTCCATCCCCCTCCTCCCCTACTATCACCATTCCACGAGCTTCTCTACCCACTACTGTCCATACGTCGTTGGGCCAACTTTCAAAATGCTGCACATCACCACTTTTCAGTTTGACCCCACAATATTTGTCAATGTGCCCTATAATTATACATGTATACAGAACTCCGGGAGGAACTCATAGGCAAAGGAACACCACCGTTCTTTCTCCTCTTCCCTTGATACCTCCATGCTCTGACCCCTTCTCTTATTCCTCCGTTTGCAACATGATCTCTCTCATCAGGAACTTATCATTTTGCAGCCGTACTTTGATCCGCAAGATTTGACAAATATCCATCACATTCCCACCCACATCCACATCCAGAGTTTCTCCTATCTCATCACCAATCACCTCGTTCTATTCATCATCCCTAGTGGCAACTTCGCTAGGTACCTGCACCCAGATTTGACAAATACGCTTCAAAAGTTTTATTCGACACTAAACCTTTGATCACTGAGAGATCATTGCTAAACTTCTGTACACACCCTCTAAGGACATTACTTTTACCGGATTCTTGATGAAACATGAAAAGTAAAATGTTAGCCCCCAGATCCTTGCAGTCATCACCACATAGCGAGCACCAGATCCGATCAACTGATTGGGCTAATCCCACAACGAAGATCAGATTCTCCGATACCAACTTACCCACAACCCAAGCTTAACCTCACCAACCGCCCTGGGCCCTAACCACCTGATCTTCAGGCCTTTACGTTCCGCCTCCAGTAAGTCTTGTTTCTTCATGAGGTTCTCCACGGCTCTCGAGGTCGAAGGCACACACACTAGGTTAATGGTGTTGTACGATTGCATGACCTAGCACACATGAAAGGTTTTTGGTGGAAAGCCGTGGGATCGGCAAGAAGATAAGGCCCAAACCACAATCCTAACCAGCTTGGACAAAAGATCGAGAGGAAGGGAGACGAATCGGGGTTTACCCGATGGAGCGGAGGAGATTGACTTTGAAGAGGTTTGGGTGTCACTGCAATCGCCGAAACCTAGACAAACCGTCATACGAGTGACAGACTCGACATATTTTCGATTAGAATTTTTTTTATCAGTAGGAGCAGCACGCCAATCTACTGAGTATGTAGCTAGCTTCGATTTTGTACCTTGTTTTCTGATTGAGGATGCTCAATTAGATATGATATCAATGAAATAAAGCCTTGCGCGGTAGTCTAAAAAAAATCTATTGGGTATCTCTATAGAACAGCACTAGTACACATAACATAGCCCAGTTATCGTTAACCAACGGGCCGTGCAAAAGAAAGCCCGCGAGCCCACCGTGCCCGCCAGTTGCGGGCTCGGCCCGACACGATGCTATGCGGGCAGTGCCGGTCCATAAACCGCCTAAGGCCGTGGCTGGGTTACATTTTTTATACACTTTATCTTTGTATATTCTTTGCGAGCGCCGGCTAAACTGGCCTGAGCCGGCCCGACCAAAGCAGTGCCTGGGCCTAAGATTTGCTGAAGCAGGCCAATATAAACAGATTTGGCGGGCCCGGAGCGTGCGGAGCCCGTTTAGCCGCCATTTGCCACCTATGCACGGCCCAAAAGAAAAAGACCGTATGCAGTCACGGAGCCACCCCACCGCATAGCTTTGCAGATCCCCCCTTCAAAAAAGAAAAGCTTTGCAGATTGTATTCTCTCTTTGTTATTTGTACCAAACACCCTATTTTTGTTCTAAATCATAAGAATCCTTTCCGCACTTCCCGTCTGTTCTGCCTTCACTCGCCTCGCTGAATTCCCCAAACCCGAACTCGCCGCCGTCCGCATTGCGACGCCATTGCCTCCAAATACGAGGAAACGTCGCGCGATCTCAGATCCAGCTTCGTGCCTTATCCTCGGGGTCACTGAGCAGACCTTTTCCGTGCAAGCAATGGCGTCATTTGAGTGGCCTCTTGGGGGGATGTTTCTTAGGTAGGGCTGCAGCAGGGGTTTGTGATGGAGAGCGCCTCAAGGGAGGAGAGGCTGCCCCCGGCGCTGCCTCTGGCCACGCTGATCGGCCGCGAGCTCCGTGGCGGCGGCTCCGAGCGCCCGCTCGTGCGGTACGGCCACTCCGGCTTCGCCAAGCGCGGCGAGGACTATTTTCTTGTCAAGCCCGACTGCTTCCGCGTTCCTGGGGACCCTTCCTCCGCCTTCTCCGTCTTCGCCGTACGCGCGCTATCCTCTTCGCCCGTCGCCCTTTTGGTTTCTCTTGGCTTCGGTGATGTAAGGGCATGTTCGTTTCTTGGATCTGCTGCTGTTAGGTCTTCGACGGGCACAATGGCGTGTCGGCGGCGGTGTTCAGCAAGGAGCACTTGCTGGAGGACGTCATGAGCGCCGTGCCGCAGGGCATCAGCCGTGAAGACTGGCTGCAGGTGCTGCCTCGCGCGCTTGTCGCGGGCTTTGTCAAGACAGACATTGACTTCCAGCGCAAGGGTGGGACTGAGAGAACCTTGAATGCCGTTAGATGCCTTGACCAACCTCGCGAAAATGTTAACTTTGGGAATTGACGCAGGGGAGATGTCAGGGACGACGGCAACCCTGGTCGTCGTTGATGGGTTCACTGTTACGGTAGCATCGGTTGGGGACTCCAGGTGCATCCTGGACACTCAGGGTGGTGTGGTCTCGCTGCTAACTGTGGACCACAGGCTGGAGGAGAATGCAGAGGAGCGGGAGCGTGTCACAGCGAGTGGAGGTGAGGTCAGCCGGCTGAACCTCTGCGGCGGACAGCAGGTAGCACTCTAGTGGGATTTTTTTTAACATACAGCTGAAAATGCTTTGGAAGTATATCTGGATATTGATTTGTGCATGGGTTGTTATGTTTGTTCTTTTAGGTGGGTCCTCTCCGATGCTGGCCAGGTGGATTGTGTCTTTCACGATCAATTGGAGATACCGATGTTGGGGAGTTCATCGTGCCAATTCCACATGTCAAGCAAGTGAAGGTGAAGTATGGACTCTGAATAAACTACAAGGAACATATCTTATTGTAGCGTATCTTGGCTAAGATGTAGTGCTATATTTTGGATACTTGTAGCTTTCAAATGCTGGAGGTAGGTTAATAATTGCATCAGATGGAATATGGGATGCAGTGTCCTCGGAAACTGCAGCACAGGCTTGCCGGGGATTACCTGCAGAACTGGCTGCAAAGCTGGTCGTTAAGGTGTGTATGCATTTCGCTGCAGTTGTTAGACTATCCCTACTTTCCATGGTATGTTTGATTGTCTTGACCATCTAACTGAGATCAATTTTGCTTGTACAGCAAGCTCTGAAGACAAGTGGTCTTAAAGATGACACAACCTGCGTAGTTGTTGATATCATCCCATCTGACCATTGTTCAACACCGCCACCATTATCTCCAAATAAAAATCAGAACAAGTTGAGATCCCTTCTTTTTGGTAGGAGGTCCCATAGTTCTGTTGGGAAGCTTGGTAACAGAAAAAAGTCTGCTTCCTTTGGTTTTGTGGAGGAATTATTTGAAGAGGGCTCTGCAAAGTTGGAAGAAAGGCATGTTCTTATTTTTCTTTCCAGTTCATATTGTTCTACTTTGCATATCAGTGAAGTGCATCGTTTTTAGCCATGGAGTTATTTGCCATGTGTGAACTTTTTGTTGTCATTAAGTCGTTTGCTGTTATCTCACCTTGTCACATTCACACGGGTTCAGTTTTATGTATATGATAGGGTTTTGGGATGGTGCAGAACAAGTGGTTGTGTCCACTGTTTTTCTCAGTCAGTTGTTTAATCTCATCTATAGCTATTCGGTATCTATTCTTGTTATGTACTAAAAGCACATGACAGCCAGCCAGAAAAAGTGTGATAGACAAGAAAATCTTACAAAAAGCATAGCAAGATAGACCACAACCAATAGATTTTTCATAATTGTATATACACAGACAGCAACCCATAAGTCTTACAAAAAGCAAAACATTCAACCGATAACCCTCTTATAACTAATAGACCAGAACCGATAGATTTTCATAATTGTATGTAAATGGATCACATCCAATAGAATTCCGTAAATGTACCTAAACAGATTAGAGCCTCAGATCAACATACATGTACCTAAATATATCGCAGCAGATAGATCTTCATAATTGTACCTATGCAGATCACAGCCTGTATATCATCGTAAATTCATAATTGTATAAATAGATGCAACCGAGATCGATTACAAATGGCCATTGGTGGATCCTTATAATGTCATATTTGAACGCTGGATTGCAATGTGAATTTTAGTTTCCTTTACTAATCTGATATCACACACAACCAACTTGCCAGCTTAGTACAAATGATCGAGCGACCAGCTTCTGATCCAAGCTTTAATGTCATGTGCTGATATAATATCACGTACTGATCAGAAACAACCAATGTACTGATCTAATATCACTTACAAAGAAGACATCCTGCCGCTAATACGGCCTTCTTGAAAATAGCATAAGAATACTGTGAGAGTGCAACATTATTAAAGTTTATTGTTACAGCATTTCCTGTGTCGCGTGCAATTGTGTAGGACACAGAGTTCTTATAACATCAATGTTATGTACCTTGTTTCGGCACAAGCCTGCCTTTATGTTTGGTGCTATTGAGTTACTAGACCTATTTTCTACCCTCTCTCTTTGTTAAGTACATATATCTGGTGTAGTTGGCAAATATGTAGTGACACTCATGTTGATAGTTTCCTGTTCTTTTGTGGTGGCATTGACCGTTTATGATGTTCCCTTGCGTACTTCTGGCATAGGATAATCCTTCAGGAATTAGCTTCCAGTGTCGTTTTTATGTTGAATCACTTAAGTATGGTAACAGTACATTGCTCATCACATTCTTACTGGAGATGGCTGTCGAGTATATCACTTACGTTAGTTTGCATTGCTCCTTTAGTAGTACCATAGCAGGTGGTCTTGAAGATTGGTTTGTATCTTGTATGCCACATTGCCACTGCAGGCCCTGAATTTATAAACACCAGCGCTGCTTTTCTCACTGTCTTGCCGGTAGAACATTTTAGATTTACTTTGGCTATTCCATGTAAAATTTGATCTCTTGTACTCCCTCCGATCCATAATAAGTGTCTTGGGTTTAGTACAAAGTTAGGTTTAGTATAAAGTTAGTACTACAACTTTGTACTAAATTCAAGACACTTATTATGGATCGGAGAGTGTAATTTAATGTCCTCAATCATCACAAGCTTATCTTATTACTTTGTCCGCTTGGCTGTTGAGGTTGATATTTTTGTTTAAGGAATGCAACCCTGCCACCTAGTGTTACTTGCCGTGCTCATTTTAGGCTGTTCAAAAGACTAACATTTTATCCCTATTTTTCTGCAGGCTGGGTAGGAATTCCCCATCAAAAGCTAAATTCCCCCCATTTCGCTGTGCGATCTGCCAAGTGGACCAAGTGCCATTCGAAGATCTAATGACAGATAATGGAGGTGGTTACTGTTCTGCCCCATCAACACCTTCGGCTGGTCCTTATCTTTGTTCAGACTGTAAGAAAAAGAAGGATGCGATGGAAGGTAAAAGATCTAGCCCCTCGACTGTATGCAGTTGAAAGTATCAATTGGACCGACTGGTCTGTATCCATGAAATCTAGGTGTGGTTTGGTTTTCTGATCTTTGTAAAAAGAGGAGAATAATCTGTTTATTGCTGGATTGAAGTATTATTCAGTGAAACTAACTGTACTCTAGCCTAAGCTGAACAAATAGGGCTACTAACAAGCTTGATGTCTATCAGTGCGGATTAAATTTTCATTCGCTCTGAGAAGATGGCTCCAGAAATTTAAGACCTGTTTTTCTGTACCTTTAGCCTGTAAAGTGAAATGGCCTGCTTAAAAATCTTTGAGAAAGCAACGGCAAGGCTTCTCATTTCTGCTTTGGAACGTATTTTGTACGGAACCAAATGGATTAAGGTTTGATGCTATCCTTACTGAAGTTCCATCTTTTACTGGGTTTGCTTACGTTACATTTGTGATACAAAATCACTTTTAAATCTGGGTGGTGACTGTGCAATAAATGTCGCAACTAATCTAGTGCCGGATCGTGATTGATATCCTAATCCAATGTTGGGCAATGGTTTCCCGCTGAGTTAATGACATTTCAATTCAAGATGAGGAAGGAATGGAAATTGTTTCCTGCTGAGTTAATGGAAATTGTTTTGAATGTTGAAATCATTTGTGATGTCTTCTATAGTGTCAGGTTGCCCTCTTGATGAAACGCCCTTTCAAGTTGCTGCTTTTTTAGGCGATGACACCCCTTTAGCTGATGGTTGTATTGTCAAGATATAAGGTTCACTGCGTAGAAAAAGGTGGTGATCTGCTGGTTCTTTGTGAATGATCCATGAATCCGTTGACGAGAGAGACCATTTTGCCCTTGAATTTTCGAGGGGCGAACCAGGTATACAACACAACATGCCGGCTAACTTCCATTGACTCAAGAGCTGAAACGCACAAATATTTTCTTGTTAGGGGTTAATTCGGTTTCAGTTTTTTTTTGAATTTTTACATGATTTCAAACCTTAAGATTTTTTTTCTTACGTGAGAATAGGGATGCTAAATTCCTAAGTATTATGTCCGAATGGACCAAATTTCTAAGAAATTCTTAGCGTTGGGTGAGAACTCATGCAAAATTAAGTGTGCATGACATCTTAATCTTCTATTATTCAAAATCCTTCGGTATTTCCAATCCTCTATTGTTAGCATTGAAGTGTCCACTTGACACTTGTAATATTTTCCTGTGATTTCAAAATCCCTCCTGTGTGCAGAGAAAGAAAGACTACAAGTTTATTTCATCTCGTTGTCCTCTGCGAGCAGAGAAAGATTACAAGTTTATTCCATCGCACTGTCCTTTGTGAGCAGAAAAAATATTACAAGTGGACACCCTTTGCCTTCGGAAAAACTGACACTAAACATAACAAACGTCTAAACAGTGAGCACTAGATACATCAGATTCAGGTTTCTAACATTAAGAAACTCCAGACCAGTGCTTTTGTCGCATCAAAAAAACAAGCCAAGATCTCACATCCTAACAATTGTAGTACTACTACAGCATCTACTCTCTGCACCGTCTCCCCTGTGAGTGTTAGCAGGCAAGTTAGCCGGACTGACTCAGCGGCCATGCATCACAACCTGGCCCCTGTGCTGGAGAGCAGCAGCCCGCACGGCTGAGACGAGCCGCTGAACTGCAGCGCGTCGAACGGGTCCCTCGCGTCGAAACCGCTCGTGATCCAGGGCTCAGCACGGTGATGTTGGTGGCTGCCGCTCGTCGCTTGCAGCTGCAGGACATCCTCCAGGGCCTCGCCCAGCGGCAGCTGCTGCAGTGGGTTCAGCAGGCCGTCGTCCTGTAGGTTTGGTTCATCTAATCAACCAGAAAAATGAGTAAGCTGGGCGCTACTGCTATGATCCTAGCTAGAGGATGGAACCAACCAATACCTGGCGAAGACAATTAAGGGATGGATACCTCGAGGAAGGCTGGGGATGTGCGTGCACGATGGACCCGCAGGCATCGGCGGCGATTGGTCGGCGGCGCACTGGGACTGCAGCTTGAACTCCACGATGCGGTTGGGAAACTTGTAGGCGTCCTGCTGCAGCTTCACCACCAGTGCCTGCAAGGCGACGAATGTTATGTTATGTGCAAGTGCAACACAGCAGGTTAGATTAGAACGTACGGCTGCACACAGGAGCTGATGGAGTGTTTTTGAACGTCGGATCTGTCATTCAGTGATTACCTTCTGCGTCGCGGTGAGAACATTCAACGTGAAGCAGTGGCTCCCGACTATGACCCCGACGATCTCATGGATGCAGTTGAAGAGCAGGATGATCCCGTGCCCGCTGCAGTAGGAGTAAAGCTTGTCGTCCAGGACGCACTCCCGGGCATGCTCCACCGTCGATTCCCACATTTTGTTGGACATTCCACTCCCAAGTAACTGAAAAATGCAACAATTGGACAGCACAAAACGTGAGAATTTTGAACTTCCGTTTGGTCTGCACGTTCGAAGCGGTGAATCTAAAACAGAAAACTCTGGTAAAATGGGCAGGCTAGCTTTCTTACCCCGCGCAGTCCATTTTGATCCATCACCAGGTTCCTGAGGAAGTCTTGAACGGTGTGGATTCCAAAGTCGGCGAGCTTCTTGTGGAAAACACCGTCTTTCCCAATCTTCTCAAGACGCCATACGTCGTCGGCTAGTGCAGGAGGGTGATGCTTCTTGTAAACTGAAACATAACATGGAGATGGAGGTTTGATAAGTATATATGGTTCATCAGAACTAGTACAAGGAAGAAAAACGTAATATTGTCATCTGGTTGAACTGTGAGTAGTGTCTTACCTTCACCACGGTGATCCTTCACCAGAAAAGGATTGCTCACAGCTTCCTGCACTCTCTCTTCGATCGAGCTGGCCCGGGACATCCTCGCACCCAGCCTGAACTTCCTGCTCCTTATCCAGCTCGAGTTATCCGTGAAAGAGATGTCGCGGACAGAAGCAACGCCTTTCTCAAGCACAATGATCACCTCACCGGACAACAGTGGCCTCTTGCCTTCTCTCTCGAAGACTATGCTCTCACTGAACTCCTTCTCAGTGTGTTCCAGGCGCTCGTCGGCGTTGAAGTCGCCGTCGAGAACGAGGAGCTCAACCTTCATGGAGGACAAGGGGCCAGAGGTGATCGTCTGGTTGTTGACAGCGTCAGTGAGAACAATTCGAAGTGGCTGCTTGTTCTCTGCTTCCACCCTGTTGCCTGTGAACAGGGTCTGAGGCAGGTTGCCCTGGAACTGCAGCTTGTACCTTTTACTGCTCGTCTTTAGTTGAAGAGGAAGCCTGAGGAGAAGAGTGCTGAAATTAAGCGATGACACATGGGTAACATGCAAACCATAAAACAGGAAGGTGTAATGCACAGTTTTAGTATTTTCAGTTAGCAATCAAAACATTAACACTGAACTGGCCAGTACTGCTGACCTGTGTGCGGAATCAATGTGGCGGATAAGAACATTGTGCACCTCTTCCTGCACCTGAATTCGCAATGGAGTCAACGACAAATTAGACCATTAGACTTCCATGGAAGGAATTAAAGTTGGAAATCTGCAGGCTTAAAAAGATGGTCCTAGCTAGTTGGTAGTTGCCACAAAAGGAAGTGAGGTGCTTACAACTCTGCGCAGGAACGGCTCCAGCTTGGGAAGATGCCTCTGCATGTACTGCGCGCCAATGGCCTCCTGCATCGAGCTACTGCTGCTGCACCCAGGACAGAAGAAGGTACCAAGCGTCAGAACATGGGACCAGGATGGCCCTTGCCAATTGAAAGTTTGTAACACCATTGTTTTGTGTACAAGAGCACGGAATGCACTCACTTGAGAAGCGTCCGACGGCGCTTGGCGTCCGGGGAGGCGAGCTCCTCCTCGTCGCCGTCCACCACCTCCTCCTCCACCACGTCAAGAACCCTCTTCAAATCCATAACCGTGGCAATGCACGCTCACTTCGAACACTCGTGTAAGTTCAGCTGAGGCTCAGTACGTGGCCGCCGTGAATTTAACTAACTTACACTGAGCTGGCTGTGAGTGAGCAGCTGACCACGTACGCAGGCTATTAATAGCGGCGGCAAGGAGCAGAGGAAGCAGCGCCGAAGCTTCTCTCCCGCACACGGAGGGGGGTAGCCTGGTATGGGTATTGGTGGCGGGTCGGTCTCGTCAAGGACACGCTCCCCTGGCTCTGCTCGTCCGGCAAGGCAAAAAAGACCGTAAAAGCAGCTAGAGCGGCTCCTCTCATCAGAATCCCTAGAAATGCCAAGATTCGGTTCGCCCGGGCACACCCACCCACCCGGGGCTTTTCGGCCCTTTTCCTCCTCCTCCTTCCCGTCCTCCTCGTCGTCTCCTCTCTTTCAGTGCCCTCGACAAAAAGGGCTCGGAATTTTGTCAGAAAGCGGCAAAGCGGCGAGCTCAGCTCGCTAGCTGTGGCCTGTGCGTGCATGGAGATCATGGAGATGATGATGACGATGATGGGCAGCTAGGCTAGGCTAGCGCTCGCCTGGCGCGTGCATGCATCGGGAGGCGTGCCGGCGTACGTGGTGGTGGTGGCCGGCCGGTGCATGGCTTGGCTTGGCTGGATACCGGAGAAGCTTCCGGGAAGCAGAGCGCGCCGTGCGGTGGCGAACGAACCTCTCTGGCTAGCTATGGGCGTGCATAGGCTTTTGGGGCTGAAAGACGGGTGTAACACTACAAAGGCGAGCTTTTCGCCGGGAGGAGGAGGGAGAGCTAGCTAGCTAGCTGCTCTGCTCTTCGGTGCTCTCATCGGAGGGAGGGAAGAAAGGAGGAAGTGCAAAGCGGAGGAGGACAAAGTGGAGGAATTATATTCTCTTCTCCCCACGTCGCTTTTGCGTTGAGTTCGTGTACCTGCCCTGCCTGCCTGTGGAGAGACGGAAATGAAAAATGAAATGAAATGGCCTTTCCTCATCGTCTTCTTCATCCAAACTCCAAAGTCCAATCCATCTATGATGTGCGCGCAAGTCAACTGAAAGAACTTGTTCCGTTTCGAAAAGAAAAAAAAAACTGAAAGAACTTGCTGATGAGTGAATGAATGCATGTTCAGTTAACAATTCAGATCGCTAGATCGTCTTTTTGTTCTATGTACTGGCTTAAATAGATCATACTACTAACCTCTCTTATTTGGTCTTATTATGTCCGGTGTGCATGCAGATAACCAGATACGCAGGCAAGCGTGCATGCAGCAGGGACAGACAGACAAGCAGATTTCCATTCTCCTCCATAATCCCCGAAAAAGGAATCCTAGAAAGCGAGATATCAGGGTTTCCGCAGGCACCCTCCGCTGCAGCTGCAGGATGGATAGACGAGGCAGATAGATAGCGCGCGGCAGAGGAGGAGAGCCTCTGGTGGTCAGTCGGTCGGTCAGCTCTATCTACCGTCGCCTTTGCTGGCCCCCAGAAAAAGCGGCTTACATCATGCGCTATCTCCAAATCTCCCAGAAAGCACCCACCCCCCATCCATGTGAGGCGAAAGCCGGCTTTAGCATACGATGCTGATGCTCCCAGCCACTTTGGGGCGTTTGATGCGCGCGCCCTGTCCCTTAGCTAGCTCACGTAGTCACGTATCAGGCATGGTGGTATCCGAGGCTGCCCAGTGTTTCTCATGAATTTGGAGGTTAGAACCAAGGAGACAATGGCCACACAGATGCTGCTGCATACCCTGATGGCTGATGCTCCTACCAGTGATCTGAAGATACCCGCAATTGGTTCCCCTGGATACTCTGTTCAATTGAGGACTCCCAAACTTCATGGCGTGCATCTTTGCAGCCGTATCGAAATTCAAGTTGATTTTATGCTAACAGATACCAGAATATGTAACTTCAGATTCGAAATTCAGAAGAACAACCACAACCCTGGTAAGCCAATACTGTTTCCAATCCTGAAGACACGTGCAGGTATAAGGATAATAACTACAAATTCAAGCAAGCTTTACCAATGATAGTGCCATTTCTTTGTATGCAGCAAATACTCTGTAAACTTGTAAGTCTGTATACGTTGCTAAAGCATCCAAACTCTGCTTACGTTGCTAAAATGGCAGAAGCATCCAATCAGTAATCATCCAGATTCCAGAGCATACAGAATGTTGGGCCCAGTCCAGTATCCACCATACAGAACTTATGTGGGCTATTCCTTACCACAAACATAAACGAACGATCCACTTGCAGCAATCAAAATTCACACATGTCATGCACGGCTTCCCTTCGGCCCATCACTTGCTGGACATTAGCACTACCGGAGTACTGGTTCCTGGCCTGAACTAGCAGTGTTTCTTTATTTTACTACTGATTTTTCTTGACAGTAATTCTACTACCGACCTTAACACCTACTATTGATACCGATCCTATGTCAACACATAAGCAACGGAGGCATCAGACTTACGCAGGTTATGAGGGCAGGACGGCAGGAGGGCTGGCAGAGGACGCGTTACGCGGCAGTCGCAGGTAGACGAGTAGCTGGGGTTTGCGGCCGCGGCGGACTAGTAGCAACCGGCGGCGGCTGGCGCCGGTGAGTGGCGGAAGTGGCAGCGGTGGCCGTAGGGGCAGCCGGAGGCGGCGGCCATCATCTGGCAGGGCTGGGTCTTGTAGCGCGGGTGGCGGATGACGGGGCGCATCTCCTGCAGGCCGTGCGCGAACCGGCACCGGCCACCGAAGGGGCACGCGCCGCGCTCCCACTTGTTGCACAGCTCCGTCTTGTGCGAGCCCTGCCTGTACGCATCCACCTCCACTTCCCCATCCCCCTTCTCCTCGTCCTCCCCTGCCTCCTGCAAATCGCATGACATGTATCAATTGTGACTGCTGCAACTGGATCGACCAATTCCATGCAAAACCATTACATCATCAAAGCTTCTGTGATCTCCCAAACTAACTTCACATTTTCCTTTTCCAAATGCAGCATAAATAAATGAAAACGAATTGTAAGTTCGACTTACTGCATTACTAATAAGCGACTGCTACCACTAGTTCGTGTGCATTAATCTGACCACTCTTAAGTACAAATTGCCTAACTGAAGACAGCTTTGCTGTTTGGTCCGGTTGTCAGATCGTAGATAGAACTTCGTATTACCAGGGCTCGGCTGATTTCGCAGGTTTAAACTAGTTTTCTCGCATCTAACTGCATCATAAAGCAAATTTCTCTCGGATTGCTACGAATTTGCAGGAATTGAACCTGTGCTGAACTGTATTCGACAGTTTAAGCCTAGATTTCAGATTTCCGAGCACATAAACAAGCGGTTCAAGGAGGAATAGAACTGCTAACTCATAAGCATTACGATTTCGCAGGTTTAAACTAGTTTTTTCACCATCTGATTGCATCATAAAGCAAATTTCTCTCCGATTACTACGAATTTGCAGGAACTGAACCTGTGTTGAACTGAATTCGAGGGTTTAAGCGTAGATTTCCGAGCAGATAAACAATTAAGCGGTTCGCGGCGGAATCAAACTGCTATAACTCGTAAACAGTGCGATTTGTGGGCTTACCTCCATCGCCGGAGCCGCGCGAACACGTAGGCGCTGCGCCTTCGTATGCTTCTCCGCGAGGTAGCTCTTGGATCGAATGGAGATGCTCTTCGGCGCGCCCCCGCGTGCTGCTGCCTCCTCCGCGGGCTTCAGCGGCAGTGTCGCAGCCACCGGGAACGCCTGCCTCCTCTGATCGGCCTCGAGATCCTCGAGGAGGAGGGAGAGGTGCACGTTCTCCGCTCTGAGACGGAGGCGCTCGAGGCGGAGGTCAGCGAGCTCGGCCGTGGAGTCGCGCAGGCGGATGAAGCAGTCGTCGTAGCGGTCGGAGATCGCGCGCAGGAGCCTCTCCGCCTCACGCACCTGCGCCGATGATGCGCCGAGCGGCGAGTCGTGGCTGCCGCCGCGGCCGTCGGAGACGCACGACGAGGGCGAGTCCAGCTGCATCTCCAGCGATGACCCCCATGTAAGCGAACGGAGCTGGCCTCCGCCGCCGTGGTCGTCGGATACACACGAAGAGGGAGAGGAATCGATCAGCTTCTCCTGCGGCGACGCCGAAATCGGCGAGCCGAAGCCCTCGGCGGAGACGCAGGGCGACATCGCCGGCGACAGGTACCCGAGCTCCCCCTCCATGGCCCCCGCTCTAGAGCGCAAGCTGCGAACAGAGTGTCAGAGAGATTAGGCTAGGGTTTGGGTCGAGAGCGAGAAGACGAGGAGCACGGGGTGGTTTACCTTCGAGTCGCCGTCGGGTTTGGAAACTGGAGGGAAACAGAGGAAGTCGTTGCGGTTCGAGAGACAGGCTCGAAGTGGGGACGAGTGTTTGACTTGATTGCCCTGTCTTATATATAGAGCCCGTTCCAGGACCAAGGGTCAGATGGACTTTTCTCTTCGTAATCTGACGCTACACAATCTGAGCTCAAAACAAGAAAAGATGCATTATCTGATATAATGAGATTACCTGTGACTGTCTTCTCAGTTAAAATACGACGCTGTAGTATCAAAGCTATCGAAATGAATCAAGTGGGAATTACTGACCTTACTGGTGCCCTTCCTTACGCAGCGCCTGCCCAGCTGAACAATGGTTAAACCGACCTTTTATTTTTATTTTCGAGATCATGCAGGAGAGTGTGTATATAGATCCGGCTTGTTTTCTCCGATACTGTTAAAAAGGACTGAGAAACTGAAAATCTGTTGTACTACAGTGTGGCCCTGAAAATAATCAAGACCGTTCCATTTTGTTAGGTTGGGTGCCAAGCGGAAGCTTCCATTTTGCAACTACTAATAATTCATTGCGCATATAATGGTTCAGATGTTGTGTACAACAGTACAGGGCCGGCAAGTATCAGTAATACTGGGAGTGAGCACTTAACTACTGCCTAAAATATTAGTGTAACAATCAGGGAGGATTTTATTCTGTTGTTGAAACAGCATATAAATAAGAGCTGTAAACTGCAAATGACAGCTCTGTAATACAACACCAATCAAATAATCTAGAGCTTCAGGAGATTGTTCCTGTGAGGCGGTTGCAGTCATTTTTTAGCAGGGGTCGTTGCAACATCAGAGACCCGGAATGAGTTCTCAAGGAGCTGGGGAACAGTTATTTTCAGCTCCAACGTTAACTTCTGGAGAACATAACACAGGGCGGTCACATCCTGCATTGCACGGTGTGCGTCCCCATTGACTGGGATCTTGTAGCGCTCTGTCAGAGTCTTCAATGTCGCAGCACCTTTTGTTTTTCCTGAGAAGAAAAGGGATGGGGTTTAGCTTTTGAATCTCACGATTTTCTTCAGTTAAATGCACTCTTTTTTAATTATGTAAAAAACCAGTAATAAGAATCCACACAGTCTGTGGAGTTTATGATGCAAAATAACCAAAGTTAAATTTGCCTCATGTCTGTCTCTGAAATATAAATAAAAAAACATGACAACTATGCCATACATTGCAAGAGTGGCATTTGTATCAAGAATAATGGAAGTAGGTTATGTGTTTGCTACTCCCTCCGATCCATAATAAGTGTCTCAAATTTAGTACAAAGTTGTACTAAACCTGAGACACTTATTATGGATCGGAGGGAGTAGATCATTGTCACCACCAGAGTAAACTGCGCCTTTCTCTGGCAGAAAACAATCTTGAACAGTATGTTTACGCAAGTAAACACAATAATTGGCCAGAGAGTAGAGAACATACCATCAACCAACTGTCTTGCAATAGGAAGTGTGTCTACAAACAGCCAGTCACCAGGCATCTCCATTTTACACCGTTGGAACTCACAGATAAGAAAGGGCACATCAAAGGTTTTCCCATTATGAGCAACCCACAGAACTGGTTTACCAGCCATTTGACGACTCAAAACATATTGTAGTAAAATGGGGATAAACTCCCCAAATCTGCATAGCCAGACATGAAAAGTCTAATTACAGAAAATGAGGAACACAAGTAGGAGTGCACCACTCAAAGAATATAAGATGAATAAATGAATGGTGATCAAGTTCCAAAATCCTTGCACTGGAGAAATAAAGTTTATTATGATTAACTAAATGACACAACGCAGGAAGTCGTAAACAGGAAGCAACAAATGGATGTTTAGCCTCAAGTTCTCGTAGAACTACATTTGCAGAACGTAATGCAGCAGCCTCATGCTCTCATATTGTGGGTTTCCTCAAATGAACACAACATGCAGGAGAACGAAACCTAAGATTCAGAGAACCTTTTTTTTTACAGAAAAATATCATCATTTTCAAAATGGGAAATGAATGAATAATGATGGCAAGCAAAGAAAAACTCTTATCCGAAGAAGAAATATAACTTCTGCTTTGGATTTTCTTTCTATTACCCTCTCCTGATCTTTTTTTTTCCTATTTTCCTTCCTTTATAAGATGATGGTTTGCACAAGTAAAAAAAAGAATATCAGGCAGGGTACAAGTCATGACGTTCAAAGACGATACCTTGGGATATCAGATCTGCAGACCATGTTGGTGCTAATACCATGAATATGTGTATTAGGTATCACTCTCTCGGGGTTTATTAGGGTCTGGAAAGTGCTATTCTTTCCACCAGCAAGATCACGAACGGCGAACTCAATAATTCTGTCACCACGGCGTGAAAATCCAGTAGTTTCGATATCAAAAACAAGGATAGTTGCAGGGCATTCAGGCTTGACTCCAGAAACCTTTTCCTCGATATTGTAGCACTGAAGTGATTTCAGGTGCTGAAGATCAGATTGCTTGAACACTTCAATTGACGATTCGACTGATTCACCATGCAAATGGCGGTTATTGCTGAATGACTGCTTACTTCCTTTTCGTGTGCTTCTCGCTAGTATTGATGTGCTAAAAGGTCCAGTTTTATGTCTTCTGTTCTGAAGTACAGTTTCAGATATTATTCGGCTGTGAGACTTGAGAAATCTGATTCTACAACTGTGCCCTATTGAGTTCCATAGTTGATGGAAGTTTCCACAGCATATAGAATATAAGGACATTGTACAAATGGAGTAAATAGGGCATCAAAGATATTGCTATCCTATTTGTTTGATATGAAATTCAGATAACCGGGCGTTGAGTGCCACCTTCACAGTTAATCCTGAAATGACAAGCAAACCATCATTCTTAGTTGGCACTTGGCAAATTTAAAACTAGTAAAGCCAGAGATATGCAATGATGCAACCAAACTACAAATAAGGTAGTCAGTACATATATCTCACCACATGTAATGTCAAGCATCCAAAAACAAGAAGGCAGACCAGAGAGTACTACAGTTTTCTATAGGATACGTTATAAACCACAAGAAGACCATAAACCAGAGAAAACAGAAGTCCAGGAGAATTATTTTTTTATCTTGATCCCACGAATCACAGGCTGTAACTGTAGGCTTAATTGAAATGTGTCAAACAATAGAGAAGAACTTGTATGCCATACTTGGTGAGAGTGTACTCCCTCCATCCAGAAATAAGTGACTCGGATTTGTCTAGATTCGTATGTATCTAGACGTGTTTTCGTGTATAGATACATGCGAATCTAGTCAAATCCGAGTCACTTATTTCCGGATGGAGGAAGTACAATACACACTACATATTTATGTGTTCTTGTGTTTGCATACCCATATTTCCACTTTGTCCTGTCACACGGCCAAACTGATAAAATAATGTGTTGCTGTGATCATATTTTGTCCTTGGCTCAATGCTATGCACCACCCAAGGCTCCAAGCCTTCAAACGGGAACATGATTATATTCGTTAGGTCCACCGATGACTTCCCTCAAAAATCTTGATAGGATGCTATACGAATCAATTCTGCATTGCTCCATAAAGGGCTCACCAGTAATCTTTACAGGAGCAGCACCCGCTTTCAAAACGGTGAAATCGAGCTCTATCCCTCATAATTATAACACGACAAAGTACCTTTGAGATTATCTTTATCCATTCATGACAGTCACCACAAGTCTGCAGATTCTTTGACACCATTATTTCTGTCCCGGGACCAGTCTTAAGGACACTATAAGCCACTGCAAGCTTCTCACTGTGGAAGGTGAGGTTTTCTTCTCTTTCCTCATGTGAGACATCTTTCATTACTAATTCAGTAGATGGACTATACCCTTCAGCCTTCGCTTTTTTAGATAAGCCATGCAGCACTCTGTAAATATCATCAGTATCAGGATGAGATCGATCACCAGCTTTGAATTCATGGGTGCTTCCCCCTAACTCAACCCAGCTCAATCCCTTGTTCTTTCTTACTTTCTTTTTCTTCCTCTCTTTCCATACATTCTCTGAATCAACCCACCTGTTTATTGATGAGTAGATATTTGAAAGAAGGGTATAATCACCACTGCCCTGACACACCATCTGCTCAATGGTGATCTCACCTAATTTGGTCTGATGATGCCTACGACAAGCACTAAGTAATGCCCTCCATATCACAGCATCAGGCTTCACAACCATTGACCTCACCAAGTTGTATGCTTCGTCCAGCAGCCCAGCTCGTGACAAAGTATCCACCATTGCACCATAATGTTCAACCTTTGGAGTGATATAATACTTCGTAGTCATTGCTTCAAAGTATTGACGAGCCTCTTCAACCATACCACAATGGCTGCATGCTGTCAATAGTGCAACAAACGTAACTCCATCAGGAACCACACCTGCATGTTCCATCCTGTGGAACAACACCACTACATCTTGTCCAAGACCATGTGCTGCCAGGCTTCCAATCATTGTGTTCCACATTGGCACATGGTTTCTCTTAACTGTGTTGAATATCTCAACTGACACATCAATCCTTCCACATTTGGCATACATATCAACAAGTGCTGAGATTAAAATATTATTCTTTTCCACCCCCAGTTCAGCCATCAGTCGATGAACCCACACACCATAAAACAGGGCACCAGCTCGAGCACAAGCTGACAGGACTGAAGAGAATGAGAAACCGTCAGGCACAAGACCTGAATTGACCAACCTGCTAAAAAGAATCATTGCATCTTTCAGGTGGGAGCTCCTTACTGCACCTGCTATCATTGAATTCCATGAGACCACGTCCTTGACAGGCATCCTCTTGAAAATCTGATATGCCTTGTCTAGCTGTCCACCCTTCAAGAATCCCGTAAGCATCAAATTACCATGGAAAGGATCAGTGCTCCACTCCAGCATTAACCAAAACAGTTCACGTGCTTCCGTCATGCAATCATAATCAATATACAACCTCAAAAGTGGAGCTATTATATGTTGGTTACGTAACAACCCAACTTTAGTGAGACGTGAATGAATTTGCATCGCAGCATAGATGTCTGAATATTTCAAACAAGCTCTGAGAAGGATACCATATGTTCTGTAATCAGGGCAAAATGTGGTAGAATTGAGCATAGTGCCATAGTCCATCAGTGACTTTTGTGGGGAGCCTTTCTCCAAAGATGCTCGGAGGATGGAATTGGCATATGGAAAGAAGAGTCTTGTAGGATGTTTCTTCAGACAGTTTGTGTAGGACATAGTGCAAATGGACTTCCGAAGTGAATTCCTAGAATGCAGGCATAACATTTATATTTTCTGAAGCTTGCAGTTCATTAACACTGGGCATCTAGTATTTAAAGAAATGCAGCAGCCTGATGTACACACTAAATAACATATGTTAACTATGACAATCATGCAAAATGAAAGTTACACTTATCGCTACCTGTAATGAACAAAAAAATCACCGTTTGTTCTTTACTTCTTGAGTATCAATTTACCAAGGCTAACACATAGTGGATTGTGCAGATGCTGAATATATTGCGTATTTGCACAGATATGACCACATGTGCATATTACAAATATTACCATATATCTGGTAGCAAATCTCATTGTGAAAATTTGACACAATACGCTTTATGCCAAACATTAATCAAGCTCCCATAATACAGGATGATTTTAGATCATCTAAATAGCCAACAACAATACTCAGAAACCAAAATAAATTAGACCATGAGCCCTGAACTCATTCCTGCAATCATGTGCAGTTTGGGGTTCTATGACGAACGCATGCTAAACAAAACAGAAAATTCCAAAACTAGCACGGCAGATATTAAGGGTATGTTTGGCATCGAAGTTGATTATGATAACAATTTAGTGGAATTGCTATCACACGTTTTGCTTTTCCTAGACCATGTTGCAAAGGGAAATATGTTTCCATTGAGATGAAACCGGGGTTGCCGTCTAAGGGAAAATCATGTCAAAGGAAATGTAGTACGTACCAGATAACTGATTTGTTAAAAAAATTATTTGATTTGCCAAAAATGTACTACATTTTTCATATGTGCTATAAGAGAAACTCCAAGAGATGCCCAAAACGGTTTATTTCAGGAATATGCCCAAGAAACAGGCTCCAACAGGATGCCCCAAATGGCCTTCGGGCTTCCCCATCCCTGCACGCAAGATCGGGATTCCCCATCCATCAACAACAAACTCGTCGGAGCATACCCTCCGGCAACGTACCTCTTCCCTTCGCCGTCTCCCTCCTCTTCAGCTTGCCTCCCGTCGCGGCCCAGGACAAAATCCCGCCGCCGCCGTTAAGACCAGTTGCTCGATCGGGGGGCCGCTGTCGGGGCAGGATGGGGCTCGATCCGGACGTTTGGGGAGGCGTCGAGGGAGGTTGCTGGAGGTTGGCTAGCCGTGCTCTCCTCTCCGCGGGGTGGGGAGGCGAAGGGAGGCGGCGGTGTGGCTGTGTGGGAGAGGTGCGCCGTGCGCGTGGGCGCAGGAACGAGTGAGAGAGGCTGCAGAGAGAAATCGGGACAAAGATGCTCTCGGCGCGGTCGAACCGTGTAAACATGGACTTCCTTACGAAACGGGCTATGAATAGATACCGAACCCCTCACAGCTCGCTACGGCCGAGCGCGAGGCGCGAAGTCGCGCAAGAATGGGTGGGCCGAGAATAACTGTTATTGATGGGCCGGGAAGACTGGATTGCTGGGCTCGGACCGGAAGGTGAAGACACTCGACCGAGCACCAATGCGCCTTCCTAAAAGCACCAATGAGCCATCGCTAAAAAAAGATAAATCCGCTAAAGAAAAGCTAAAAAAGACAAAAATATATTTAATGCATCATTTTTTCTCGAAAGATCTGTCGATAAGCATCGCTGGCAGTGCAAAGAGCTCTAAAAGTAATAAAAATAATAGGTAGATTCTTCAGCCACTTAGCGACGGCAACAAGCCAACAAGCACTGGAACTGAGCTGAACGAGGGCCACCATCCCCGCTCCTCCATCACTGGAGCCTGGCAAAGCTTGCCAAAGGAGAGCATGTTGTAGCAAACAATGAGAAAGTCATCATGCTAAGGCCTCAGAGGACCAAGGCACCAGAGTAGCAACCATTGTCAAAGATGAGGACCGCATATCGGAAGAGCCAGGCCTGAAACCACACCAACGAACATGAAAGCCGACTGGATCCCAAGTGCTTCGTCAAAACCTAGAAAATCGGCTGGATCTTAAGGGATTCGCCGGACACAGTGCAGTTCCACGCATCCTCCTCTGGCGCTAGATGCACCATCGAAATGAGGACAGAGCTGAGATGACCTTATTCTGACTGTAAGATGTCATCGCCATCACGAAGAAGACACTGGAAAAAAAATCTAAAACAGATAACGACAAGTCCTTTCGCCGACGAGTGGCCGGGATCCGCCGCACCTCCAAGGCCTGGAGGGAAAGGAGACCTAACCGCCTGGAGCCGCTTGAGATCGCTTCTCTCAATCCTCTTCGCGTAATGGTTTGGGAGTCCAGAATTACAATAATGCATTTCTATTTTTAACAATGCATCATAATATCCGGATCAAAACTACCAAGGTACTAAGCTGGAAAAAACTACAACCTTCGTTCCTAAATATATTCTACTTTTATCATAAGTTTATAGAAAAATTCATCAACATCTATAACTCTTTGATTATTTTTATTAAATCCATCTTGATATATGTCTCAACAGTATACTTATTTGATATTGTAAAAATTAATATATTTATTTATAACTTGAGTGAGATGAGGCTGACACTCTTACCCGATGGTCCCTCCATTCGTTTTATAGGATGTTTTTCAAGTTTGAGCAAGTTTACAGATTTTTTTTATCAACATCTGCATTAAGCGCAAATCGATTAAAAGAAAGTAGATTTTAAGCTATACCCGACACCAGTTCTTCAGCGCACAGTGTGATGGACAGCTGCTGCTGCATCTGGGCATTCAAGCTTCCCACGCCGGTTGATGGAGAAGTACTCCGTACATATGCATATTGCAAATTGCAATCAGTGGTAATTAAAGAAAGTCAAATGAATGATGGTAAGCAGCTGTCCGCAATAATAGCAAAGGATTGGCGAGATCATGCTCGGCATGAATCAAGGTACTGCAGCGTGCATATTTTATCCCAGAGCCTTCTTTCGTTTCGTTTTGTTTTTCCTAAATATCACTGTTCAGCATGTTACGTGCTGGACTTTCAGTTTCCAAATGCCCATGAACAGCAATTGGATCGTGAGGATCATTTCTGAAGCCGCCCAAAAGATATCGTTATTTTACACCTGATGACCACAAACTTCACACGGCGTGGACACGCTCTTCTAGTCTTCTACGATACAGCTGTGAACATTTCAGCTTTCAGTATCTTCTTTTTTGGAAGAAAGCTTTCAGTATCGTCGTCAGTTTTCAGTATACGCATAAACAATCGCAGAAGCCTCCCTGAATGAACGCTGTCTATCTAAAACACGGCGTTTGCTGTTCCACGCAGACCCGCAAACCTCACACCAGCAAAGTCCTGATCCTGCTTAATTAAACAAATGGTTGCGCTGTGCGTGCCAGCCATGTTATCCCAGCTGCGAAATGGACATCTTGACCTCGAATGCACAGAGTACTTGGCAATTGGCATGCGCCTTGGAACAAGTCCGACGGGAAAGAAAAAAAGGACTAGATACTGCAGGCTGCAGCTAGTACTCCGACCGAAAAGATCAGCTGAAGTCACTTTCAAGAAAGAAAAGCAAAAACGGTTTATATCTGATGGGGTTCCGCCTCTTCGATCGTTTCTGAGACACGAACCGTTGCAGTTGCAAGTTGCAAAACAGTTCAAAATGTGGCCGCGCGTAAGGCAAGCGGTCCCCAGCTGCTCCAACGAACACTTCTAACGTTATGCGACAAAGGTCTTTCGAATTTGAACGCAACGAGCACGGAAACACCCCGGTTTAATATTGTACTATAGTAGATCTCAAGACTCTTTTAAGTATCCAATGCTCATGTTGCAACGGCAATTTATCTTACGGACAGTACAGGTTCTACTTATGACTGAAACCCTGCGCAGTCAATTAACTAGTTCTACTGTACTACAAAAAGGCTAGGAGAATAGCTTCAGAAATGAGACAGCGTTTTGAGGAACATCCGTAGTGAAAGAGTGGCGAGGTTAATAAATTTCACAAGGTATATTCTGTATATGACACAAACTAAACATGAGAAATTCCCCACAATTACACCAACATTGGTGCAAACATGTCGTAGGAGTAGTAAATAACTAAATATCATCAGAAAAAGGGAACCTATGCCTATGTTGCAACATTGCAACAACAGCTCCCTGTCCTCCTCTCTTGTGGTTCGTCTCACGATTGCTAGCAGCTACCCAACATCTACTAGTAAATCACCCAAAACAAAAAGGTTTCTTACAAATGGCGCTTGACCGAACCACCTGAAAGAATCAAAGAATCAGAGCAACGGCGCCAAGATTATTGCTGAAGCAATACGAAGGTCGAAGCAGCTAGGAACAAGATCAAAGCAAGGGCACTGCTGAGATGTGTCCCGAATCCTCCACTTCTCATCGGGAGCCTCTGCGGCATAGCACACTCATCACCGTTGAAGAAGACCTTCGATGGGAACCCATCTCCAGCGACAACATTGATCTCAGGAGTCTGCGACTTGGTGAATGAGAGCACTGACTGCTGCTTTCCTGGCACAAGGTACTGCGATCCACTCATGTTGGTCTGCTTCACAAGGTAATTGAGCCCCTCAAGGCCCTGCATAAAGATGGTGTTATTGCCCTGTGCTGTTGCATTGAAAGAGTATGCCTTCTCAAACCCATCATATGCCTTGTCCATGACCATGGCGGCGAACCAGTTGGCCATGTCGACATCACCCCAATTGAACAATGTCACCCGGGCACTCCAGCCCTTATTGAAGTCTGTTGAGACATGCCAATTGATGCTCACACCGCAGAAATCGCCGCAAGGCATTGGCCTAGGCACATTGTAGTGCTTCAACTCAGCCCATGCCTGTGCCTTCTGTGTACGGTTGTCAAACGGTACAAGCAGC
Source organism: Brachypodium distachyon (assembly GCF_000005505.3). Taxonomy (NCBI): domain Eukaryota; kingdom Viridiplantae; phylum Streptophyta; class Magnoliopsida; order Poales; family Poaceae; genus Brachypodium; species Brachypodium distachyon. Next base: position 64,198,438 of record NC_016131.3, read on the forward strand.
GCCTCTGGTGGCAGGAGCATGGATTGAGCAGATGTGCTGCACATAGGACCCCGTCGATTCGCAGGACAACCGCATGCACACGTGTTGCAGGGGATCACTGAGTCATTGTAGTGAGCCGAGAAGGTCACACAGCACTTGGGCTTGGCCCCCTTGGCCGTGGTAATGTTGCACACCACCTGCCATGTCGCAATAGCCAAGGTTGTCGAGTCGAGCCCGCTGGGATTAGGGAACGCAGTGGGGCTGACGGGTACCGGCTGACCACAGCTGTAGTCTGGGTTCAGGGAGGAACCTCCAGAGATCTTGAAATTGGCCGGAGGGAAGAGCTTTGTCCGGTTTGTATCTGGCGGCATCTTGAACACCTGCATTTGGAACGCCGATTTAGACTGAGCCTCGTCCATGGACTTGGGCAAGATGGTGCCATTCCTGCAGCAATGCTCAATCTTCCCCATATTGGTGTCATTGTACCGGGACAGTGGCAGGTCAAGGATCACCGGCTTCTTCTCGCAGTTGAGCACCTGGGAGAAATCAAGGCTCTGATAATACTGCCCCGCTGGACCATTGATGCAGGCACTCGTGTCCACCACCAAGGGGTGTGCGCCCTTCATCGAGTGGATGAACTCGCCGCGGCGCCACTCCCACGACAGCCGCCAGTTGTCGAGGCGGCCGAGCTTGGCGTTGTTCTCGAGTGTGACGAGCGCCAGGTAGCTGGACCCGTACGCCTGGACCACGTCGTAGGTGATGACGAGGTCGCCGGTGCCGCGCGGGAGGAAGTTCTTGGTCGGGTCGGTGGCGTTGGCGTCGATGACCGTGGCGTTGGCCTCGGCCTCCGGGGTGAGGACGCAGCACGTGGTGAGGACCCCAGCGGTAAGATTCGTCGCCGCCGGGCAGTTGTACGCCGGGTCGTCGAGCGACAACGCGGTAGGGAGGGGCACGAAATTAGGCCCGGCGAACAGCGTGCCGACGAGGCCGACCGAGGCCTGGATCTGCGCGATGTCCCCGGCGGTGCCAATCGGCGTGAGGAGGTCCGTCTGCGGGTAACCGGAGAAGGAGGTCGCGTTGCCGGCGTTCTCGGTGGTGTTGTAGGGCAGGTCGGCCCCGCCGGTGAGCACGGCGCCGTCGACGCCGACGAGGATCTCGTCGTGGCCGAAGGTGACGAGCAACGCCCACGACTTGAGCGGGCGGGTGCCGGAGTTGAGCACGGAGGCGTTGGCCTTGAAGGAGTAGGGCTGCCTGTTCTTGTCGCCGACGAAGGGCCGGATCATGGTGCGGCCCTGGAAGTTGTAGGTGAGCTCGATGCCGTTGCAGCCGGGGTCGGGCGCGGGCGCCGGCGCCGCCGGGGTCCTCGGCGTCTGCGCCGCCGCGAGCCCCGCAAGCAGGAGGACCCCAAGGAGTGCTAATCCAACATGGGGAGGAGCTAGAGCGCCAGCCATGGCTGGATCGACCGATCCAGAGAGCGCGGACGCGGTGGCGATGTTCCGATTTGGCAAGCGAGGGGCGAGGCGAGGCTGGGTAATAGATGAAGCGATTGGAAAGCGCGTGGCACAGCTGGGGAAGTCGGAGGGGGGGGGGGGGGGGGGGGGGTTTGAACTTGGGGAGCGGCGTGCGTGCGACCGCAGCTTGCTTGCTGCTTCCTTCCTCGGGGAGTACTTGTTGTTTTGGGAGGAAAAAATAGACGAGGTTTTTGAACAAAAGGGCGTGGAAAGCGACGCCGGCCGGAAGGAGACGAGGTCGAGGAGAGGGCAGGCGAAGGGGAGGAGCGTGTCTTGACGATGGGGTCGGTCAATGGAGCGTCGGGTCGGACCCAGCTGGTTCTGACGCGGAGCAGCGCGTTGTTGAAACGGTAGGGTTTTCCTCCTCCGGCGCACCGGCGGCGGCGCGTCACGCGTGCGTGCGGGCCGTCCGATTCTGGCGTCTGCAGGGGAACATGGACGGCTCGGAATGGCTGATTTTGTTTTTTCGTTTCCTTCCTGGCGTGGGGTGGGGCCCGCGCATGTGCGAGAGGAGACGTTTTATTTGGCAGGTTTTGAGCGTTTGAGGCGGTGACATACTGACATGGGACATGGCAATGGCATGTCCATGTGTCTCGTGTGAAGTCTACGCGGGCGACTCTGTCAAGGGGCATGTGGGCCGTGCCAACTTTTCGCTTAAGATGTTCCAGTGCTGTCAACTACTCCAATGTGTGAAGGATTCACGATTCTAAATTTATCAAAATTAGCTAATTGCTGGACAGAGAAAACCTTCGCTAGCATAATGGAGCATTTGGCAGGACAAGTTTGGACTCACGTCATGACGAAATCGTGGACGACATACCTTTCTCTCATGTTGATTTTTTCTAGTACATACGCACTTCCTCCTTACAACTGCTGCCTCCCCATCCTGCCTAGTGTTGGCCACAAACCTTCAGGGTTAGCAACCGCCATCACCAAACTCGTTGCCTCAACAGACCGCCGCACGAGATGTGGCTGGATTAGGATGATTTTCTTTCTTTTTCGTAAGTTGACAGCGGGTTGAAAGTTGTTAATGTTTTGTACAAAAGTAGTTGAAAGTGCATTAATTTTTCCATTAAAATTGGTTCAAAGTGTCAGAAATCATTTGGGTTTACGTTGAAAGTGCAAACATACTTGGTTGAAATAGCGGATTTGTTGAAAAGTTAAGAAAGTTTTTCGAAAGTTGTCATTGAATTTTGTGAAGCTTACAATCCTAAATTGAGGGCTCACGAACGGAATTTCTGAGAACTATGCTCATTGTTTATGAGAGCTCACTAAAAACGAAGATTTAGATTCAAGCAAATATTGTCAGAACTGCCACAATTTGATTAGATTTGTGTCGTTGATTTTCACAAGTAACACGCGCATCAGTTTTGTTCTACTCTCTTAAGTACTTTTTGGTAACTTCCATAACCAGCATCAATTCAAATCCCTCACCATACATGTTCATTTTCTTTGCTCGTTTCTTCACAAAAAATGTCATTCATCCATAAATAAAATACAAAGACGGACCAGTTGAGAATTGAGGTCATGTTTGGTTTGTGCCCAAACTTGCCCTGCCACAATTTTGGCATCCAATGCAAATTTTGTTTGTTGTAAAAAAATTGGTAGCCTATGAAATGTTGCCCACCTACCTCACAATCCTTTCACATCTTTTGCTAAAATGTAGGCCAACTTGGAACAAAAGAATCTCTAACCAATATTTTGGCTAGCCAATTGTTGACAAGAACTGGCATGAACCTAACAAACCCTTAGCTCTTGAGTGAACTGAGGAAAATTTTCTCCTAACAAGGACGCTGAAGGTTATTAGTTTTTGCTCCTGGGTAAATTTCCGACCATGGCAACCACAGCGCAACATTAGATAGAATTTCAATTAAGAATCATTTGTAACTTTGATATTTTGCAAGTACTAGTTGCTTGTTTGTTGCTATTTGGGCCGATAACATAAATCTGATGTTTTATACTCAATTTTATTAGCTAAATGTGGAAAGCAAATCCCTTCATAAAATTCCCGCAGCAACATGCAAAGTATGTATTGTTTTCATTATATATTTTCATATTCTACACTGCGCAATGCACCATATGTTCAAACCCAAGGGAAAAAAACACGTGATGCTCGAATTTATGAAATATGGAGTTGAATTCAATTAAAGCTGGTGTAAACATCTAATGTCATTATATTTTATTCGGGTTCGCTAAGATTTCACCAAGAATTTTCAAATTCTATTAAAATTTTATTTGTGGAATTTTAGTGAAACCAAAATGAATCCTATGAGGTTCTGTTTTCTGATAACATTTTATTCCGGTTCCACCTAAATGTCTCTTCTGAGGTTCCTTCTTCCATAATTTCTAGTTCAGGGCAGCTCGAGATATACGTAGAACCGGTCTTTTCCTAAAAAAACGAAGAAATAAATGGTGTGATCATGCACGGCCCGCGAGGTGCTCTTGTAGATCGCCGAGTTACACGAGGACATGATCGCGGTGGCTTAGCATGCACGAGTCTGAGTGAGTCGTTGAAGAATTTTACTGGTCTTTTCATGTTCCAGTCAACCATGCGGTTTTGATGCATCAGCACTCGGCAGCGTGTTTCATTTCTGCACGTAGTTTTCGTAGTAGTCCATACATTGTGGCGACTGACATACGCACCGACGGACGTGGCCTCACGTCCGTGTCTTTGTGATTGCCGTCGACGACTTGACGGCCTCTGCAGAGGATCCAGTCAACGTGGACGCGGATGGAAGAAAAGAGTAGTAGACGTGAAAGAACCGAAGAGGGCAGGCGCGCCTCGGGTTCATTCAGTCGGTATAGCCGTTTGATGTGTCACGCCCAACAGCAATGAAGACTTCTGCTGGGGGCAAACAACGAATTGTCTCTGCACTGTCTTTTTTTTCTTTGCGGATATCTCTGCACTGTCTCAGACGCATGCCAACCGTACACGGCTACACCAGGCTCAAGGAGCATTCCCCAAGTTTTGACTTGAAACTGCACGTATTCCAGAGGATACAGTGATCGTTATATTTTGAGTCGGAGATATTCACCTGCAAAGATCACGAAATGTATTACGGAGTACGGAGTACGTAGCACTCCCTATTACGCAGAATGTTTCTCTGGGGCCGTCAGCCACAGGGCTATTTTGCATGGCACATTCGAATTCCTAATAATGGGCCAGTTCCTTTAGAAGAGCCCATGAGTTAGTTTTCTTAGAAGAGCCGTGGGCTGAGTTTGAGGTCAGACGTGGGCTGAGTTGTTTTTTTGGGGAAGTGGGCTAGTTGGTAAGTGTCGTTTAGCTCGACGTAATCAGGGCCCAACCTAAATGGGCAAATTATGGACAGTTTTACGATACGGGCTTTCTGTTCCACGATAGATTACGGGCAGTTTTGCATTTGTGGGCTTCTGCTGGAGTGCAAAATTTATCCAACAACAATCTGGGAGAACTGGAGTATGCATTCACAGCGGACTTCTTTCCCTCGATTTTTTTTTTACAGCGGACTTCTCGTACCCATTCAATTTCTGTGACGATGATTCTCGTTCCTCTTCTCAAAGGAATAAAAAAGAGTGAAAAAACTTATTTCTCTGGAATGTCCATAATCTTATTTCCCTTCGCAGATCTTGCAAGAAATTCTGTCTAAATCTGATGTTGTACTCATTTGCACTTGTTAAATACCAACTGTCTTCCATTCTTATAGCGGGGTTTTCTCTAAATTTATAAGATAATTAAATGGGCACGTCTATGGCTCCGGCGACTGAGAATTAAGGAATCCTCTTATTTCTCAGTCGATCCAATCCCAGCGTCCCTGTTCCCCCAATGCTTCTCGGTATCCTCACTTTGATTTGTGTGTGTGGGCTCTTGTGTTACTGTGTTTTGTGTGTGGGCTGGGCTTTTCTTTGTGGACTTATAAGTGTGGGCTTCTTTTTTATGAATACATCGATCGTGTTTTCAAAAGAAAAAAAAGCAAATTGCTCGTGATGTCAGAGTTTACCCGGGCATCGGTGGCCCGGCCCGGCCCGAAGCCCGACGTCCCGGGCCGGGTTCGGGCCTCACTTTTCAGTCCCAAGCCTGGCCCGAAAGCCCGAAAAAAGCCCGAAATAACTAAAAACGGGTATTTCTTAAGAAAAATAGGTATAAAAATCATTTATTTATTCCAGAAATAATTATTTTAATGCTTAAATGGCCTATTTCCGGGGTTTCGGGCCGGGCTCGGGCTTCAGGTTTGACCGTCGGGCTTTTATGAAGCCCGGCCCGAACCCAGCCTGGCCCGGGGTTTGCCCGGGTATATGTCAGAGCCTCTAACAAGTACATTCACTTCTTTTATTTTCCAAAGACCATCCAATAACAGAATTCTAGCGAGGTAATAGTCAGCATACGTACAAAAATAGTTATAAGCAAAATAAATACAAAACTTCAATTATATGGTATATAAATTAAATTAAAAATAATAATATTAAAAACAATTACACGCTTATGCAATGAAGTTGCACATAATTAAAAGATAATCTAAATTGTACGTCAAGAGATTATGTGCAACTCACCAAAAAAAAAACTAAGTTGCACATTAAGAATCTCAATGTGCAACTCACCCCGTAAAAAAAAATTCTACATCGTCACTACGAAAAAACTCAATTTCACATCAAAAGTCACAATTTGAAACTCACCCCTACAAAATAATCTAAATTGCACATCGAGAGAGATTATGTGCAACTCATCCCTACAAAAATAATCTAAATTGCACATCGAGAGAGATTATCTGAAACTCACCCAAAAAACTTAGTTGCACATGATCAAGAATCTCAATGTGTTACTCACCTCGTAAAAAATCTTAATTGCATATCACCACAAAAACAACTCACATCAAGAGTCTCAATCTTCAACCCACCACCCGGCCTTCCGCCCAAAAAAATAATCTAAATTGCAGACCGAGAGAGACTATGTGCAACTCATCCAAAAGAACTCAGTTGCACATCAAGAATTTCAACGTGCGACTCACCCCATAAAAAAGAATCGTGCATCATCACTAACAAATAAAACTCAACTACACATCAAGAGTCTCAATCTGCAACCCACACACCCTCCAAAATAAATAAATCTAAATTGCACATCAAGAAAGATTATGTGCAACTCACCCAAAAAACTCATTGATACATTAATAATCTCAATGTGCAACTCAACCCATAAAAAAAAATTCTACATCGTCACTAGCAAAAAAAACTCAACTACGCATCAAGAATCTCAGTTTCGTACCTAAAGTGCCACCTTTGCTCATGAAAAGAAAAACAGAAATAAAAAAGGAGCAGAAAAGGAAGTAGAAAAATGAAACTGGAAAAGAAACGTGGGAAGTAAAATGAGAAGAAAACGAAACGAAAAAAAGGTTGCTGCTTAGATACTTCTCACGAAAAATAACAAAGAAAAATGGCGGCCCAACCTACACGATCCATGTCCTGTTATTTTCCACCTCCAGCCCAATAAAGGCCATTCGGAGCAAACAATAGAAATGGATAAAGGCTAAGAAAGGAAACTAAAAGCCCACAAGCATGCTACTTCGGCCCAACACAACACATAAGCTAGAACGCACGCATCTTAGTGCAGAATAGAACAATTCCGATGGTCAACTGAGAAAATAGCAAAACCCTAATTAAATTGATTTCTGTGGAATAACAGCGATCCGAACTAGTACTAATCTGAAAAAACCCATTACGAGATAGGGCCCCCCGCAAATGGGAGATCTACGACATGCTTCCTTTCAGCAATGCAGGTTGATTCAGTTCAAGAAGATCCGGCCAGATGTACCTACCAAGGACTCCAGAAACATCGTGGGCGAGCACCCAATCAGCAGAGCGCACAGATCACCGCCGGCATTTTGTCCAGCTTCCTTTGGATCCACAATGCGGTGTCGGTGCACGATCTGGAATTCGAACAGGAGCAGGGGCCTTGCCGAGGACATAAATAACTTGTGACGAGTTGATGGCCCGAGTGACGCAGATCGGCGTACTTCCGCTCCTGTTGGATTGGCCCCGCCTGGTCGCGCCAAATATCATCTGCCTCACCACCGGCCACCGTGTCGGCTGCCTCGTTGTCACGGCCAAGTGCGAGGTCAACAATGACGTGGTTTCGGGTTTCGTTTTGGTTTCAATCGAGATGGCACTGTCAGACCGTCTGTTGATCTGTCGCTGCAGAGTAGTTTAAGGTTCGATTCAGTGAGCTCTGCTACTACTACTCGTATATGTTTAGCATTGAACAGACGTTGATGATAATGCTAAGTTAACGTACGGCAAACTCTTGGCCACCTGCATCTGCATGGCCGTATGCAGCGGCCGGCAGCATGTGATAGTTACGAACAGCTAGAGGGGATGAGTGGTGAGTGGTGACAAGAATGTCGCAGCTGTTTGAAACTAGCGTGACATGAGGGGCTAGATTAGCACCTTGATTAATTGCGACGAACCAAGTAAGTGTGGACGGTCGTCTGCGTCATCAGCTTATCTGAAAAAACATGATAAACTCGACCTTTTGGACAAATTCGTAGTGACATTGTTCGTCGTCTTGGTTTCTTTTGAGCGAACTAGCACGAATTGGGACACCCCCTGCAGTCCATCGACCAAAAGTATTAAGCTCAGATCACTGTCTAGCTAAAGCAGCAGAATTTCATATCCATGATACTACGAACTAAACCTGAAATGAGACACTGATCGATCTCAACATGGACCAGAGATGATGGATCAAATGGACCCTAGCAGTTAACGACCTGGGCCCTTGAAGACGGGAGATGCCACGTAGAGTCGTATACGGAATTTGGAGACCCATGTATAATGATTCCATTAATTCTCAGGAGGTAGGTGACATTGATACATCTGCTCTCGCGTGAGATACGTAATCTAACACGCATCTTATCTCGAAAGTCCTCCTTCTATATCTAGTTCGCGAAATGCCAACCATTTCGGCTAAGTTCGAATGCATATGGTCCCCTAAGCACCTACTACTAGTTAGCCTTCCTTCCACGCGGGGAAGGGCCCCGTGACTAGAGAATGTTGTGGAAGTCTGTACTCCTCCCTGGTGTTTACACAACAATAGAGGCACCCATTATCCCTGATGTTTGGTTAAGAAGATCCCAGCTGGGGCTAAATGGTACTAGTAGCACTACAGGAGGAATGTTGCGAGTGGCAGACATTAGGCGTGTTAAGTAGGAGAGGAGTACTACACTTGCCGAGGATTTAGCACGGAGAGTGAGATAACAATAAGTTAAGATAATTAAAGTGCGCGTGGATTAGTAAGAGAGACGTTGCATGTGCAGCGTGCACAAGGTGAGGGAGAAGACGCGGGCAACACACGAGCCAGCCTTGGGCAAGCTGGATCACAGCCTGGACTCCTGCCAATGCAAGTGACTTGGAGCCCCCTTCCCGAGGCTGTAGCTAGGGACGACCTGGCGGTACGCCCCTACCACTGCACGGCACGACGCCTTCGTTTACTCCTCCAGCTCTACGCACAAAATGCTCAACGGACGTATCACGTAGTAGTGTGATGGTTGGTGGCAACTACTAGCAAGACCGACAGTGAAGACACACTTGCCATCAACTCATCAGGGGACGTTGCAGGGGAGACAAGCTTTGTCACGTGGCGCAGAGGCACCGAATGGTGCTTAAATCTTATCTGCATACGTGCAATGCAGATCGATCGTGTATGTAGCGGCAAGGGCCTAAGCTTGTCAAGTCTATCTAAGCTCCGTATCTGGTCCATCGCATAAGTGGGATACGAGTGGCCATATGTTTGTTAGTTTGTATACATATGTGTGGGGCAAATGCTGATAGGTGTAGGGTAGTATGATGGCGGCATATATGACTGTCCGGGCATCAGGTTTCTTTCTGAGTTTTCATTTTTTTTCAATCACATTTTGGGTGACCTGAAAATAGCAAACTTACAAAGAATGAGAGATATGATCTGCCGTCTGCTAGATCTTCCGGATAAGGAAAACACGCTCTCGTGGATTGCACAAGTGGCCTCCCAAGTCCCGAAGAAGGAGAATATGCTTGGAGGTATACACTTGTATGTACTACCAACGTTATTGCATCGAAGAAAATACTGGTAATTAAGAAACTACTCACTCGGTTCCATAATTCTTGTCAAAATATTACATGTATTTAGACGCTTTTTAGAAATAGATACATCCATTTTTGTGTAAATTTGAGACAAGAATTATAGAACGGAGTTAGTAGGAAATATGAGACAGTAGTAGCACTTCACATAGGCCTCATTCGGTCTGCGGGATTAATGGAGAATTTTACAGGGTTTCAACCCTTAGGATTTTTTTTCCTGCGTGTAGCATTCATTTCCTAGGAATAACAGTACTAGATTTCTAAGGGTTGTGTCCAAAATAAACTAATTTCTAAGAATTTTTAGCATTATGTATGACCTCTTGGAAAAATCCTAAGGATTGAAATGCCATGCACATTTTAATCCTCTACCTTTTTTATGATTTTAAAATCCTATGAACCGAAGTGATAATGTACCAACGTTTCCCAGAGCCCGGAGGAACTGACCATGTTGTAAGCACTCTCCAGAGCATTCCGTATGATCTATGAAGGAATCCACCGGCCGGTGTGTTCCTATTTCTGGTGGACATTTTTTCGAGGATTTCTGTTCAACACCGGAACACACAGGGAATGCCTGGGTTATATGCTTCTCGTCACCCACCTACGGGCTACCGGCTACGGCAGCATGATTGCACGGTCATAACAGTCCAGATTCTTTTGTCATGGTTTACACGTACACCTCCACACATGTGTGATATATTCAGCCTGAGCCTACCAGACGTATCACTAACACTGGATCAAAGTTAACCGACGCGGATCTAGAACAGTCACTGAACAGGAACACATACCCCTCGATCCTCCGTGGAACACGACTGATTGCTTCTTTGAACGAAAGCTTAAACTATGTTTGGACTGAGGAGGGGAGCCCCTCTGCCCAGCCTGTGCAAGGTCTCAGAAGCTTTGCTTCCGAGGAAATGCAAGATGATTCCTTCTTGGAAAATGAAAAGAGAAAAAAAGAAAAGCGATCAAATACAAAGGCCGCGCAACGTGATCTTATCCCCACCCCACGTCTGGAATCCCTCGCCTCTGGGGCAACCTAAATGAAGAGAAGGGGTCAAATAACAACCAGGCCGAAGGGCGAATGCTACGCTTTTCGGGGTCCACACGCCGTCTTCCTCAGCCATCATACAGGACCAAAAATCACGTCACTGTTCATTAAGCAAAGCTCCCTCCATCATCCGTACACAAGGAAAACATCATATACCAGTCACGTCTCATTTCGGTTCTCAGCACGGGCAGACGTGCTCGGCCTCGGCCTCATCCCCCCGTTTCTCCCACCCAACAAGGCGGCCGCACGTACCGCACCTACCCCTCAGCGCGTGCGTATCAATCAGGTACCGGCACCAATCCAAGGAGTACTTTCCCTTCACATTGCGATAATATAACTTTAACTTTGGCATGTCACGGGAGATTAGAGCCGGTACCCTCGCGCGGAGGCGGTCGGGGTCGGGCGACGCTGACGCGCCAACCGACGGTAGGCCAGCGCGTGATCACCAGAACGAACCCGGCGCCCGCGCGCGCGCACATCGATCATCCCATCGGCGAAGAGAGAAGCTATGAGGACCACCACACGGGGCCTCGCTCTCAATGGCGTCCCCCCATCTCCATCGGTCGACTGACTGCTACTAATAGAGTATTGCGATACGGCACTCCGAGGGCAGCGTACGTCAAGGGCTCTCCAGAAAGGCACCAACGTTTTTGTCTCTCTACGGAGAGAGGAAACAAACTAGTATTGCCCTGAAAGGGTTGCTGTATGTCTTTTGCTGACAGAAATACAAGTTTTTTGGGTTGTTAACCTGATCTGTAGATAAACCAAAACACCTGCAGGCATGGGAACCAACCAACACCCGAACTGGTGAGACTGATTGAGAAACTAAGTTGCATCTCTCTACAAATGAAACCAAACAGTATCGACGGTTCGAAATGAAACTGATTGAGAGAAAGAGGACGTTAGGTGTACCAGAACTCTAGCACACGGAAATGCAGCCAGATGATAACTGAACTCGGACAAGAATTTATACCGCGGAATCAGGTAGATAACACAGCAAGAAACCGAGATATATGTAAGCAGGTGATTAGCCGCGGCGAGAAGGGCAAAAAAAAAAAATGCTCGTCGGTTACACCGTCGCTGTCACGCAAATCAAACCAAAAGCTTGGCCGGGCTTCGCCTGGCAAGGGCAAGAAACCGACGCGTGTGGCGGGCGCCGAGCGGGACCCGTGCCCCTTTTACCACCTCGCCGTCGTCAGTGGCTGGCTGACTGGGACGACGGCGAGGGCAAGGGCTCTGGGCCCACTTGTCGGCGAGGGGCCGGCGACCCACGCACGTACGATTCCAAGGAACAATTGACACGAAATGTTCCTTCTACATTATTCAGCGAAAAAAAAACATTTGGTTGGGCGCACGTATCGGGAGGTCGACAAGTAGATGCTTATTAGTGCGAGCTGGCAAGGAAAGTGAGATGATCAGAAAAACAAAAGGTTCTTTTAAGAGCCTAGAAGTGAGGTGCAGATCGATGCAGGGCTTGCTCGGGACAAAAGAAAAATAAAATCTTTGATGATGGTACTCCTATATGGGTATGGCAAATGGAGAGGAGGAGCACAATAATGATTTGCAAAAGAATAAAGCGGTGGGGATGTGAGGCGTAGTGGTGAGGCCCCACCAGAAAGAAAGGACCCTCGAAAAAGAGAGACGGCCTAGGGCGGTAGCTCACAAGTCCCGTGTTGCTTGCTGCAACCGAGGGCCTCCACGTCCGTCCCCCACACCGTCCATTTCCCCATCCTTCCGTCGTCGCGCGAGCTTAACAGAAACGCTCCCCATGTAATTTAAACTCGCTCGGCCCGCAGACGGCGAGTGCTAAACTCGAAATGGTTGTTGGTGTCAGGTAGTGCACGGGCCACAAAGAGAGGATTCCAAGTTACTCATGTCTGCTGCGAGTGACCTTGACATGATCCAAGACGCCGCTCCATGGTCTCGTGTACTAGTGCTGTTCTAGCGAGCAGCATTAAGGGTTGTTGTGCAGGTGCTGCATTGGTTTGGACTGGCTGACTCTTCAGGGGCGATGGATGTGTGGATTGAACTGTCGTTTGCTGTAGTAAAGGGGATGCCACCAAACAAGAGAGATGCCATTTAAGAGCAAGACGAACAACAAATGCTGCAAAGTTTATTTCTCTCTCTGTGTGTGTGCTCCTTTTATTTATGATGATGAGGCTGCAACTCTGAAGAGAAGTGTATGATACAGATGACCTCTTTTGTAGTATGACAAAACGATCAAAAATATGTGATATAACTAGGTACGAACAACGAACAATCTAACACAAGACATTTTGATTGAACAGAAAGAAGGAGGAAAAAGAACGAGAAAGAGAAGGAAAAACATATAGGATTGAACATGTAACGGTGACCAAGAATTAGAGCTCAGGATTTATACGGGTCGGCGAAAAGAAGGAAAAGAATTTTTTCTGTAGTGTTTGCGGTTACCGGGACGACTCCACGGCGGCGGGGCCGTACAGGTCGAAGGGTGCCCAGAGCGCGTCGAGCGGGCACGGCCGGCCGGCGCCGAGCCGCGCCCACGGCTTGCCGGAGCCCGACCAATGCAGCAGGCTCACCGGCCCCGGGTGGAGGTCGCGGCAGCTGCCCAAGATATTGTCGCCGCCGAGGCCGTGCTGGTTCCACCGGTGTTCGATCGGCGCCACGTGCCCCGCGAACACCAGCAAGAAGGGCGGCAGAGACCCCAGCTCGTAGATGCGCCCAGGCGGCGACTTCTGTATCTCCATCCACCGCTCGATGTGCCGCGTGTATCCCTCGTGCCGCCACCGCGCGAGGTCGAGCACCATGACGCCAGTGTTGAAGTAGCACGGCCGCCGACCGGCGAACGTCCCGGAGAACCTCTTCTCCGACCAGAACCGGTCGGTGAAGTACTTGGTGAAGTTAGCGTGGCAGTATTCCGGCGCGCCGACGGTGCGGCCGGCGAGGTCGGTGCGCCAGAGCTTGGCGACGTCGTCGACGAGGACGAGGTCCGAGTCCAGGTAGATGACCCGCCGCACGCAGGGCTCGAGGAGGTCGGCGAGGTAGTTGCGGGCGTAGTTGAGCGGCTGCTCCAGCGCCTGCCTCACCGACGACGAGATGAGACCCCTGACGCGCTCCGGATCGAAGTAGTAGACCTTGAACCGGAGCTGCGGGAACACGGCGCGGACGAGGTCGCCCAGGCTCGGGTCGGAGACGAGGAAGTGGAAGAAGACGCTCTCTGGGCACATGGCGTGCTGCACAACGGAGTGGACCGCGGCGACCGAGCCCCTCAGGTAGCCCTCATCCAGGGTAATCGCGATGTGGACGAGCGAGGGGTCGCAGACATTGCCGGTGCCGTTGCCGCAGTCGGCGGCATTGCGGAAGGACGGCGCGCGGCGGAAGGCGAGGCCCCCCCTGGCGCCGCCGGCGATCTGGCCGGGGAAGCGGACGTGGCTGTCGAACTGCGACGACCGGATGGCCTCGGCGGGCGGGAAGGACTGCAGCGACGGCGACAGCACCACCATCAGCAGAGCGGCGGAGAAGAAGCCGGACGCGCGCGCCGCCCACAGCATCGCGCCGCCCCGGGCGCGCGGCCACCGCTTTCTGGCGCCGGGCCGACCGCGGCTGTGGTTCTTCGACCACCCCAAGACGCCGTGCAGGCGGGCGATGGCGTCGTCCAGCGGCAGCGTGGCCAGGTTTGGTGGCTAGGACGATAAAAGAGGGGGTGCAGCTACCGGCAGAGTCACCACGGATACCTCGCCTCCTCCTCAATTGGATCGCCTCGTGCTTTCTTGGCTGGCGGATCGGCGCGTGGAGTGGGGAAGAAGCGAGAGGGGCATCGAAGCGAGGTGTGGTAACGGGGGACGGGGTTGGGAATAGGAGGCGACGGCACCCACCAACCCACCGCGGCGACAGGCGATTCCCCTCCCCCTTGCGCTGCGACTGCTCGGCTTTCTTTTCTGCAGCGCGGTGGCGGCGGCGGCCTATTGTGTATGTGCCGCTTCGGTTTTTCTACTTTCGGGCTCTGATTTTGGGGATCCGGGGTTTATCTCTCGTCGTGCCTTCTTTTTCTCTCCCGGCCTTGAGAAGGGAGAGCGGGGTGAGAGAGGAGAGGAGGCAGCTTGCCTGGCTGAGCGGCAGCGGCTGCGGCCGAACTCAGTGTTTGGTTTTTACCGGTGCTTTCATTCCATCGATTTCGTGACTATGGTTGTTTTCCTCGATATCGGAACGAGATTTTGATTCCGCGCGACAGTTCTGCCCTGTTTTTGAAAATTTGTTACTGTAGTTCTTATCTGAAACTGTTTCAGAAATATCCATCGCATAACATAAGAACATGTAAACTCTGATCTAGAACTTTCCAACCTCTTATGATTAATTAAATCTGCTAAAGGCACGTGTAATGGAATGATGTAACATCTCTTAGGGACATAGGGTAACGGTTGACGTGGAAGAGATAAAAATGATAAAATAACTGTGAGCATTCTCTAATACAATTTTATTTCTTCAGATTTTATGATTCACCACATCTCTTTACTTAATTTTGTTCGTCATTGTGTCAAAAGGTAACTTTATTCATCAGACATTTATTATAAGATATGACACTAAAAAATAATACATCGTATTTTTATTATCTTTCTCTAGATGACAAATGACATGAAACGCACAAAAGAAGGCAGTCTCCACTACCATTATACATGTCAAGACATTTGAAGCTTGTCAGAAAATTTCAAACTCAAAAGACATTGGTGAGTTCCAGCAACCCTTAAATAAATTTGGCACATGCATCATGATGGATGAACCCAGAAAAGCCAATTGTTATAGTACCCGCATATGCATTGCTCTAGGCTCGATTGGCGGTTGTTCAATTGTGTTATGTTATTTTAGACTTGCTCTCACAATTCTATTTTAAAATAAGTTGTGATAATGAAAAAAAAAGTATTAGTCAAATGGTTAAACAATAAAAAATCTTTAGGTGAACAAAACTAACTGACCTATTTCTAGTGTTAAATGCGGCCCTTGCCATGACCATATAAAGTACTTAAATATATCGTCTCATATATCTTTGTAAAAAATGTTAAATGTACACAATACTGTTGCAAATATATAAAGTACCATTGAAATCATACTTTCACGGAAGACCGCACGGCACATTGGAAGTGCGGGGAACAGGGACATGTGTTGTTAACAAAAGCAGCCCATCAACAGTCCGATAAAAAAGGAAATCTGGAAGCCTAGCCCTCAATCCATTAAGTTTGTTTTCTCCTAGCTAATTTGAAAGTTAAATAAAATTAAGTACGCCCAAATGAATTGGAAGACCGAACAAATAAAGTTGGAGCTTCGATCATAGAAATTTTGGAGTGCGTCCAACTGAAATCGGAAGTCCATTCTAAAAATTTTAAAGCTTAAAAAAATCCTTGAAAATTTGAAAGTTTGCATTGTTGAAATCTCACCAATTATTCTGAAACTCCACTCTTCTTCATTTTTTCTGAAATTCCTTCTCAAGTTTTGAACTTTTTAAGAAAAACTTGAAATCTCGTCTATATCTTATAAAGCTAGAAGCTCATCTATATATTTCTTTGAAAACTGTAAGATCATTTTGCTTTTTTTAGGGAAAGATCATTCTGCTTTTGGAAGTTGGTTAGATAAAACCGAAAGCTACTTGGACTAGAAGCGCCCAAATAACATTGGTGCACCGTTATTTAATCTATTTATTTAAAATTCTCGGAACAACCGCAAGGTGAAAATACAAAAAAGAGAGAAAAGAAGATAAAAACGTACCAGAATTGAAAACACACGGGTTGCGAAAAAAAAGGGCTCACATCCAAATAAGGCCCAAAGTTCTACCGTGACTAAAATTTGGTAGGGTGAAGTTTGAACACAAACCAAATGTACAATTGGTAGGGTATGTCATTTTCAGTAAAATAACATCACCGGTCAAATCCTGAAACAAATTTAGAAAATGCGAACAAATAAGACTTGAATCTGAATGGACCTGTTCCATCGTAAAGAACCAAACAACCTTTCAAAAATCACAAAAATCTTTTATGTTATATAATACGTCAATGGGAAAAGACCACACCGCAAAAAGGTAGTTGCGATCACAACGATTTCTTGGCCACAGAGCCATGAACCTGAACTAGGATCTTGTTAGCCTTAGGTTAAAAGGAAACGGTGTTAGCCTCCTTGACCATTGACTTTCCACCGGACTAATGACCAGATGTCCAGCGAAGATTAACGCTGGCCTTTCGTGCCTGAACTGTGAATACCTCGACCTGATTTGTTTCCTTGGAAGTTTCGACCGTGCGCGCCAGCGGGCAGCGCATCCGAGCAAAAGACGGCGGCGACCGACGCTGCTCGGTGCAAAGGAGACGCGAGGCTTCGCTTGACATAAGCCTGCAGTCCTCCACAGCTTGGCCGTTGCGGCACGCGTGTCACTGGAAAGTGGTCCCTCCACAGGACACCTGGATGGCCTTGGGTTGCCATGACGCATATCGTTGACTGCTAACTCGTTGGTGCCGCCCAGGTTGTAACTTATCATTAATCACGAGCCCAGAAGCAGAGGATCATCGGTGGAGTTGCTGATTCGAGATTGCTGCTGTGGTGCCCGCCGAGATAGATTGGGGGTGCTGACACGTCTCCGCGACGTGCTATAGATATATTGTGTATGCTCTGCTGTGAGGCTTCGGAGAATTGATTGTTCTGTGTTTCTTGCATGTCCCGTCTACTGGTCTGGATATAGCAGAAAACTCCGTTGGCAGCATGACTACTGTACTCTGAAGCACAGCTGGCTTCGAAAACGGCATACCTGTTAGTACTCCGAAGCCGCAACGGCGCCACGTATATTATGTGCGATGGAGTTCTGCCTCTTCTGAAAAGGAAAGATAGAGATGTAATGTCATTCAGTTGGAATTCATAAAAGAGCCTAACACAGGATGGAGCCACAATACTGGATATTTATGTCCGTATGCCGTAATGGTTTAATTTTTTAAAAAAAATAAGGTGCCTCCGGTCTGATGAGTTACGAGAACTCCATCCGTATCCAGTTGTTTTCCACCCCACTGCGCCAGAGTCGACAACCACCAGGAGTAATCTGTAGAGGTAAATACACTGTCAGTCCAAATTCTTGATACGCGGGAGCAATTTAGTCCAAGATCTTGAAAATTGGGGTGTACTAGTCCTAAACCTTGAGACGTGGGAGCAAAAAAGTCCAATCTACTCCGAATGGAGACGTGGCTTCACCTCGCCCGTCCGTCCGGCGAGCTTGTCCGTTTAGCAAAGAGGCCCCCGAGTTCTTCTTATTTTACAGGTAGGTCCACAACACACACATGCGCATTAACCCTCTTTCCTAACCTCTTCGTCTCCCCTGTGTCTTCGTTGCCGCCTCGACGACGACGGCGCGGGCGATCGGCCATCTCCTCCGCGGCTGCGAGACGACATGATGCCGCCGGAGCCGCGCCTCCGGTACTGGGACTCTGGGGCGGCTGAGTACGGTAAGATCGGTCGACCCGTTTGTTAGATTTTTGGCCATCTTCTCGGTATTCTTGGAGTTTATAGATGGGTTTTCGGTAGGTCTTATCAGTTTAAGGGTTAGGTCAAAATCTAGCTCAAAACCGACGGAATGGTTGATGGCGCACTTGTTATCGAGACGTTAGGTCATAATGTTTAGAGATTCTCGCCCTTGGAGACGATTTGTTCAAGTGGAATTAATTGGGAATTTTGGCGGATTATTTAGATATGTACATCTCTGGTTTTTTCATGGATAGTAGATGTTCTGAGATCATAATGTTTCCCCCAATTGATTCATTTTAGTTGCAGCTGTAAAACCCTAGCTGTTTGCTAGTAGTAGTTTGTTGTTAACTGAAGTTTACTGAAATTTAGTTTGTTGTTAACTGAAATTGACTGAAATTTAGTTTGTTGTTAACTGAAATTGACTAAAATCATAATGTTTTCTCCAATTTATTCACAATGTAGAGCCTGGTGGAGACATGTTTGCTTGTACAATTGAGCATGGTGGGCTTTTTGTTGGTTTTGGAGACAACCTAGATTACTTGGGACCCCAAGTAGATGCTTTTGACAATTGTTGCTGTGAGACTTGGTCTTTGTTATGGATAAAGGAGTGTTTGAAACAGTTGGGATATGAGATGGATGGGCTCCTTCATGTTTATTGGTGGAGGCCAGGGATGGAAATAAACCAGGCAGGTGCTCTTCAGTGCATTCAGGATGATGCAGGCATAGTTGAGATGATCAATGCTGCAAAGGAGGAGAAGAACATGTATCTAATCATTGATCATAGAAACTTTCTGAAGACATTTAGAGAAGATATCATCTGGGGTGGTCGAGGACCAAGTTTGCCACCTGTTATTAGCCCAAGGAAGATGCCTAGCAAGGCAGCAGAAGAAGCTAGCAAGGCATCTCAAGGAAGCAAGGAAGTTGATCATGTTCATGTACAGATGGAAGATGATCATGTTCAGATGGAAGATGATCATGTAGAGGAAGAAGAGGTAGAGGAACTAGAAGATTCTGACACTGATTCAAATTTTGTGGACAGTGATTATGATGTTATGGATGGAGATGATGATCTCTTTGCTGATAATGTGGACAAAGATGTGAATGACCATAATGAGCAAGAAGAGGTGGAAGATTTGGAAGATGATGTAGCTTTAGAAGACATGGAACTGAATCTGAACAAGGAAGAAGAGGAACACCTGAAAGGAAAATTCAAATCTTTTAATGCTTCAGTAGACATGGAGAATCTAGTTTTTAAAGTTGGCTTGGTATTCAATGATGTGAAGGAGCTAAGGAAAGCTGTAGCATCCTATAGTGTGAAAAACAGAGTCAGGCTTGAGAAGCTTAGGAACGAAACAAGGAGATTGGAAGCAATATGCAAGCCTGGGTGCACCTGGTACATGAAAGCCACCATTGACAGCAAAAGTGGTGGTTTCATCATAAGAACTTACAATGGAAGACATACCTGCCAGAAATCATGGGATGTAAAAACTCTCACTGCAAAATTCCTGACAGAGAGTTTCATACAAGAATTTAGAGATAATAAGAAGCTGGATTTGGCTGGATTTGCTGCTAAAGTTCAGAGGAAAAATAAAATGGTCCCTAATAGGTGGAAGCTAGGCAGGGCAAGAAGGGAAGTATCGAGGCAAATTCATGGTGATGAGGATGCTCAGTTTTGTCTATTATGGGACTATGGCCAAGAACTGAGAAGGGCAAATCCAGGATCCAAATTCTTGCTGTCAACCAATCAGGTAGAAGGTGTTGAAGGTGAGCCTTCCAAGGAGCACTTGTCAACTCTTTACTGGTCATATATGCTATTAAAAGGGGTTTCGTGAAAGGTTGTAGGCCATTCATCTGTGTTGATGGATGCCATATCAAGACAATATACAGAGGGCAATTGTTGACAGCAGTAGGTATTGATCCCAATGACTGCATATTTCCAATTGCCATGGCCATAGTAGAGGTGGAGTGCACTAGTTCCTGAGAGTGGTTTTTGACTACTTTTAAAGATGATCTCAACATTACCAACACAGGTGCTTTCGCTATAATGAGTGACAAACAAAAGGTATGCATCAACTTATGTCTCTAATTATCTTGAGATGTATTGTGCAGTGGAGGAAGAGGAAGTGTAAGTTCTAACTGATTTTTACTTAATTTCAGGGGCTTATAAATGCAGTGGAGTCAGTGTGGCCTGATGCAGAGCATAGACATTGTGTTAGGCATCTTTACTAGAATTTCCAGAGAGCAGGCCATAAAGGTGAACTACTGAAAAATGATCTATGGTCCATTGCAAGATCAACTAATATCCCAAAGTGGAGAGAAAATTAAGATAGAATGAATGCTCATAATGAAGAAGCTTACCATTGGGTTGAGAAGCTTGTACCAAATACATGGATCAAGGCATTCTTCAAGGAGTTTCCAAAGTGTGATATGTTATTAAACAATCATTGTGAAGTGTTCAACAGGTGAACTTAAAATTTGAATTCAGCTTTTAATATCAAGTTTTGTCTAGTTACCAGTTTTTGCTTATCAGCTAGTGCTTATCATTCCAACTTATGAAATTATCATTTTATTTCAGCTACATCTTAGAGGCAAGGGAGATGCCAGTATTATCCATGTTAGAGACCATCTTCTATAAATTGGTGCAAAGGATTCAATCCAAGGAAAGGAAGTAGAGAAATGGTCTGGGACTATCTGTCCAAAAATTCAGAAAAAAACTTGACAAGAACACTGATTGGAGTGCCAATGCGTTTGTCCTTTATGCTGGTGAAGGGCTGTATCATGTTAGATCACATGAGATGGAGAGAGAGTATACTGTTGATATGAATGCAAGAACTTGTGACTGCAAAAGGTGGCAGCTCAGTGGCATACCATGCCATCATGCCATTGCATGTTGCAAGGAGGCAAGGATTGATGCCGACTCTCTAGTGCATAGCTGCTACAAGATTGAAACATATCTTGAGGCATATGGTCACAACCTGGTTCCTCTTAGAGGCAGGGCATTTAGTGAGAAAACAAATGCAATAAGAGTTCAGCTCCACTGTACACAAAAGTAATGGGCAGGCCTAAGAAGAACAGAAAAAAAGCACCAGAAGAGAAGAAGAAAAATGGTGCCAAATATATTACAAGACATGGCCTGACTATGCACTGTTTCATATGTGGAAAGGCAGATCATAACAAGAAAGGCCACCTGAGATGGGCTCTGCAACAACAAGAAGAAGAGCAGGATGGGGAAGATACACTTCTAGAAGATTATGATGACCCAGACATTCTGCAGGTATGCTTCTTGTTACTTGTCAATGTTGATACATCCTGTACTCAGTCATCTTCTTCTTAATTTGCAGAATATAATCACACATGAGGCAAACCCAATCCTTGATCCAATGAATCAGATGGATAGCATGATATATAGGATGGTCCAAGAGGTACACTACATATTGTTTCTTGTAAATTCTATGAACTGACAACATCTAACTAGACTTTTGCAGGCAAATGCTCATGCCTCAGTAAACAGGTCACTTGAACCTTTTCCTAAGGAGAGCTCTTTTGCTGTGGCAGCAAGGGAAGCTATGCCAACAAACAGGTCAACTACAACCACTGCTGCTAGATTGAGTGTCAGAGGCAGGGGAAGCAAAGGAAGAGGAAGTGCAAGTACTACTGGACAAGGGAGAGGAAAAGGTAGAGTCACTGCAAGAAGTGTTGATGGAGAAGAGTCAAGTGTAATAGGAAGAGGAAGAGGCAGAGTGAATGCAAGAAGTGCTGGTACAGGAGAATCAAGAGGAAGAGCTAATGCAAGGGGGAGAGGAAGAGCTACTGCTGATGCTGCTGCTGCAGGACAGGGGAGAGGAAGAGCTACTGCTCATGCTGCTGCTGCAGGATAGGTGAGAGGAGGAAATGCAACAAGGAAGAGGAAAGCTACATCTGGGAATGCAACTGCTAGGGCAGAGGCTAGAAGCAGGGCAGATAGAAGATACAACATAGGCCCAGGTTCATCGCATCACTTGCTCTTTGGAGATCAGCAACATGGTATAGATCTTAATGAACCTGCAGCTGAAGAAGAGATACCAATCACACAAAATGCATCAACTGATGGCATTTAGCTGATGACTTATTGTGTTGCTGGTAGTTGTAATTCTATTTTGGTGTGTGTTTGAGACAAACTGTGATTTGGGTCAATATTTTGGTCTCTTTGATGTTCCTGCCTGATGGATGATGATGTATGCACAACTTGATTCTCATTTTGCTGTCAAACATGGAAGTGGTTAACATTTTGCTGTGAAACATGCAAGTGCTCTTGTATTTGAGTTTTCAATTAGCATGCAAGTGCTCTTGTATTTGAGTGTTATTCCAGTTTCTAGTTGCTTTTCCTGTCCAAGTGGTTAACATTTTGCTGTCAAACAAGCAACTAGTTGGTTTGAATTTCAAAAATAATTCCAAACTGAATTTCAAACATAAATCCAAACATAATTTGAAACATAATGTCAAACTGAATTTCAATTAACAAGTCATCATTCATTACAAACTTAACTAACTCAGCCAACTAGATGAAACACTAAACCATAGCCAATTGCACAAATTGCAACTACCATAACAATACAAATTTCTTTCCTATCCCTGTCTCTAATCTGTAGCAGAAGCCTCCTTTCCATCATCTTCTTCTCATGCTTAATCTTCTTCATCTCCAATTCCATGTCCTTCAAGGACTGCATAAGCCTCAAGTTTTCTCCTTCCAAAGCACCGACGATGTTAGTGTAAAGCATTACATTTTTCTCAACAGTACACTGGTTCTTCACTTCGTCAATCTCCTGGACATTCTTCTGAAGAGGCCTCTTCTTCTGAAACAGAAACATTGCCGATGAACAAAATGCCGAAGGATTGCTCACGAACAGGGGGGAATGATGAAATCGAACATGATAAGACAAATTACCTTCGAGCAGGCTCCTGGGTCCCAGTATGCTTCGCCGGTAACCCTAGCCCACCCGCCGCCGCCGCCCTCTGCGCACCAGTTGCTGCCAAGTCCGTCAACTACGTCGGATCTGTCGCCGCCAGCCATTCTACCCTAAATCAACCCAGCGCAACCTCCGGCTACTCCTATGCGGCAGCCGCCCGGTCAAATAGTCGCCGTCAGTCTAGGGTTCTTCGACTCGCCGCTGGGGGGAGGGGAAGAGGAACAGAGAGCAGCCGCGGGGGAGGGGGTAAGAATAGAACGCGAATCGTTTTGTTTCGGGGACAAAGATCGGGATGAATTTTACATACGCACAGGGGGTTTTCAGCAAAATAGCAAACCCGACTAAACAACCCACGTGTCGAGTCCTTATTGGCCAGGACCTCTAATCAATCCGCGTCTCAAGATTTAGGACTAGTCCACCCTAATTTTCAAGAATTTGGACTAAATTTCTCCCGCGTCTGAAGTATTTGGACTGCCAGTGAATTTACCTCTAATCTGCAGGGACAAAATTTACTACTGCCTTGGTTCAGAACTTCGTCAGTTTCTCGCCAACGGTAACTAACGACTTCCATGCGGTCCTGGCCTCTCTGCCTCTCTGTATTTGACCCCATGGGGAGACTTCATTTAATCGTTCTCCTCCTACGGAAAAGGAGGTTTGAGCTGTTCAATCCTGGAGAGAGCTCTGACTTCCTAACGTGGCAACTTGCAGATCCAAATTAGATTATGTATATATGCATTCGCACGGCTTCCTCCTGATGATTGGGCTTGAGGGGGTTGGTGATAGTTTTTGTGTTCAGTTCAGCATGACCAGGAATAAAGCAACAGGGTGCGCGAGCGCACCGCGCACATGGCCAACCCCTGGAGGGAAAGGCAGGTACATATCCTTCAGCAGCACAGGACAGCTCCAGTCTTCGCAAGATACTTGGCCGAACCGAACGGCCAACACATACACATGTTCCGTTAGGGGCAATCAGCTGGTGTTTTGCCTTTCAGCTGCTAATTGGCATCCGGCCTCCATCAGGAGACAGGAGGAGGTCCCTGAACGTACGTGGGCGCGGTGAACGCTGCTGCGTCTCATTAGCACCCGGCCTCCGGCGATCAAGGGCCGGTTGACCCCGGCAGGCTGTTCGGCCGTACCTTTCTGCACGACCATCATAGGTGCGAAGGCCTGCGCGCATGTATGGTTCGGCGCACGCACGCAGCGCACGACGGAGTGATCGATGAAGCACTGGCACAGTCCCACGTGGAGTATTTTTTTTGATGGGACGTTTTGGCAGTGCAGAAGCCATAATCTGTTGTAGGATCGAACGCTGAGGTTTTCCGCTTCCTTCTGATGCTTTTGCTCTCGAGAACATCTCATGCATTTTGCTTCTTTCCATTTTTTGAACATGAGCATGGGCATTTTGCTGTACGACCCAAACAAACGGCCCGTCAAGCATGCTGGATGCATAATGACAGATTTTGTAATGGGCTTTGTAAAAGGCCCAATACGTATAGTCCGGCCCAGTTGAGGGATATATCCATACCCTCAGCTATACCTTGGCATGGGTGGCCTAGCCCGGCCGGTCCGGCCCGAAGCCTGACGTCCTGGGCCGGGCTCGGGCCTCACTTTCCAATCTCAAGCCCGGCCCGAAAGCCCGAAATGACTAAAAACGGGTATTTTTTAGGAAAAATAGGTATAAAATCATTTATTTATTTCGAAAATAATTATTTTAATGCTTAAATGGCCTATTTTCGGGATTTCGGGCCGGGCCGGGCTCGGGCTTCAGGTTTGACCGTCGGGCTTTTATGAAGCCCGGCCCGGCCCAGGGTTTGCCCAGGTATACCCTCAGCTATGTCTTACATAAAAAAATATTACAGTACTATTTCTACATAGGGAAATGTTTATGTCCATACGTGACGTTTCTATGTGATTGATAGAAATAGAATTAAAATTTAGGTCGCAATCTATATCTTTAAATTGTCTACGGCTCATTCGGTTTGTAACTTTTTCATAAAAATTCAAAGGATCGTGAACTCCATGAAAAAGTTCACCGTAGATGCATTCGTTTTTCAGGAAACTACTAAAGTGACTTCTTAGAAGTCCTATTGATTTCCTACGGTTTTTGGAGGAAAATAAACGTTAAGTGCAACCTTTTTTTCTAAAGGAATGAGGCAAAACAATTCCTTAGGATGGCAAGTGTCACCCTACCACGATTCCGTGTTTATCCTTTTTCTTATGTTTTTGAACAGAACGAGCATTTATTTTGCTGACATAAGACATGGTGAGCAAGAACATTCGAATTATTTGTACTTTGTACTCTCTCCGTTAAGAATTAACTGACGTGGATTTGTATAAAAATCTATACAAATACACATCAATTAATTTGGGACGAAGGGAGTATTCCATTTGTCTAATTTATCTAGTTTTTTGACACAAATTTCAGCAGCAAATATCATACAATCCTTTTGTTTTTGTTATTTTATATTTAGTAAAATACAATATTCCCTCCGTTCAACAAGAGATGTCTAAACTTTAACCAAATTTGAATGCATGTATACATCTTTTGTTGGACGGAGGAAGTAAGTAAATTGAGAATACATAACGAGTTCAATGACTGCGAGTACATTTACTTTTTTTGAGCACCTCTTTTTTTTTCTTTTCTTTTTTTAGAGTAACCCGTAATTTTATTCAAACTCGAGAATCATTACAGATACAATGCTTTGGATCATAGACCTTAGAAACTCCTATAAGTAAGAATTACAATGAAATCTGTAAAAGTCATCTTCTCCGTGGTATCATTCTTTGCACCATTAAAATCTGCTGAGGCTTCAACATGAAGACTGCGATTCGACTGGAACAAGGGCATTGTCACTTGTATCCCTGCACGATTTTGACTACCTTCAAATGTTTTGAAAAGCCCCTTGAGTCGCTCATCCAAAAAGATGAAAAGTCGTGAACGTTGAACGTACTTGGACTGGGGATGACCCCTAAAAGTACAAGTCGTCGAACTGCAAGAACTTCATCAGAACACCATAGAAGGATTCCAAAGATACAAAAGATAAAACCAACAAAAGCACCAAGACACGCTAACAAAAACTCAGCAGATACGTATAAACGGATCTGCGAGTACACAAACCTAAGATCCGCAAGATCAGGTACACTGAATCTATGATGATTAAAATTCTCTGGCTCCGCAGCAACGTCCTTTGAGACAACACCACAGTAGAGAAAGAACCAGAATACATTTATTCGCGATGGCATCACAACCTCCGCTATGACGTTACCGATCAGAACCAAACAATTGCTAAAAACAAATACTTCTTAACACTCAAGAAAAATCGAGATTCCCCCTGCCTCGCAGCGCCAGGACGGCGGCCAGAGGCGAGGGGAACCGTAAACCTTTGAAGACCGCAGCTAGGGCAGTGCGCTCCTGGAAAACCTAATCTCCCGTGGACTATCAGAATTGCGGCTTCTGTTTCACCAAACTTGTTTTCTTCTTTTCTAAACGCTACCACAGTCTCAGCTGTTCACTGGTTTGGGAAAAGGCCGCATTTATATTGGCCGACCCACTTGGCCCATCCGAGGACCTCCACGGAGCGTCTGAGAAAAGAAAACGGATTGTGCTCTGCTCCGCCGCGGGGCGGCAACGGCGCTCGCACCGGCAGGTTCGAAGGCTGGGCGGAAATGCGAGCTGTTGACGACATAGGTGAGCTCGAAGCAAGCATCCATTCTTGATTCCGCTTGTCCAATCTATTTAATCGCCAAAACCCTAGTTTTGTCTTCTTCGTCGCGAACGCCTCCGACCTAATTTGTGAAGAAATGTTGGCAGCAATCGAAGGTTCTTCCACCACCAACAAGATGGACGCGAAGCTGGACATGATCACGGAGCAGCTGAAGGAGCTACCTTTGCTCAGGGAGCAGCTCGGCCAGCACCAGGATAGCTTGCAGCAGCTGGCCTACCAGATCGGTTTGACGGCGGAGCTTCTGGAGGACGTGAAGAAGGACCAGTCGGAGGCGCGCACAGCTGGGATGCCGGGCGCACCGGATGAAGGAGGGTACGATTACAGACGGCTGGCGAAGGTGAAGTTTCCCCCGTTCAGTGGAGAAGACCCCAAGCTCTGGATGCTCCGCTCGAATCCTACTTCAGGTTCTACCAGATGCCAGTGGAGCTGTGGGTTAGCTGGGCGTCGTTTCACATGGAAGGAAGGGCCAAGGTGTGGATGCTGACACAAGACGAGAAGCGCTATGAGCGTGGCGGATGGGTTCAATTTTGCCAGGCCGTGCAGGCGAGATTTGGACCAAATGACTACCAGCAGAAACTCATGGCCCTGATAGCGCTGAGGCAAGAGGGGACAGTGGAGGAGTACAGAGACCGATTCGAAGAACTGATGTGCCACGTGATGGCGTTCGATCGAGGCATGGGCATGATGTTTCAGGTGGCTATGTTCATGAGGGGGCTGCAAGATGTGATAAGTAACGCGGTGAGGTTGCATCATCCAGAGTCGGTGGATGAGGCTGCCAGCTTGGCGCTCCTGCAAGAAGAAGTGCTTGGTGAAGCAAAGGAAAGAACTCAGAGGGTTGACTACGAAGAATGAGATACTAACGTTGGAGGGTGTGGTGTAAGTGCCGGTGGTGGTGCGCAATGGTGCAGATGAATCTTGTTTTTAGAACTAATGATGTGTCTTGGCAAAACTCACCTTATTTGCTGTTATTTTGGGAAGCGCCTTGCAATGCTCCGTTGATAATGCAATATTCTGTGGTGAAGCTACTATGAAGTTTTTCTGTATGTGGGAGCACTGAAGAGATCACCTGCGCTTTACATAATGCAGTATTTGTGGTGAAACTTGATCTGTCAAGTTCTTTGTGTGACCTGAATGCTATATTTGCGGGGTGCATGCAATCTTCGCTTCTATTTTAATATGTGTATGTTGAAAATCTGCAAGTTTGTTGAACTTGAAAGGGAAAGGTTGAGGTGTTTCCGTGTCTGCATGCGTATACAGATAGGTTCAGGCCAGTGCGTGTGATCATAAGTTAATGTTGGTCAATACTTTACTGTTTCATGAATATTATTCTCCACTCTCCACTCCAATACATGGGTCCAGTTCTGTGTTGAATGAGGTTCTGGACAATCGTGAACTGCTTTATCTGTTAACCGGACTTGTTTGGCTGAAGAATTGATGGTCCTTTAAGCCTATAAGTGCCGTGTCAAGCTGCAGTAGGTAATATTTAGTTCTGATTGTTAGTCGAGGTAATATCTATATCTGATTATCTCTTAATGGTGAAGGTTCATGGCCTACTTTATTTCCTGATTTTTATTTCAAATTAAGCTCATGCTGTCATGCTTATTTGACCTTTTTGTCTTACTATGCAATTGTTATGTTGGGTTTTCACTCCTACAATGCCAATATGTCCCTTTTAAAATTATAGTTTGATTGCTGACTTAGATAGCTCCACATGGCAGACCAAACTCCACATGCTGTTATCTGTCTAGACTCTAGAGCACTGGAAGCGTTGGTTACAATAGGACCATCGCAGGTTTGCAGTGTTCTTGATCCCTTGACACAGGGGTTTAGATGGTTCACATGCTAACTAATTTCTATGTCATCTGCAGTGTTCTAGTTGGAGTTTTACTTGCATTATTCATTTCATATGAAACTAATGGTAGTCACATTGAAGGTTAATCAAATGTTTCTGCTTTCAACAATCTTTTTTTAGGGCCATTCAACAATCTTCATGGAGGTCTTGATGCTATCTTGTATCACAATTCACACAGGCCTTGATGATTTACGGTAATTAGCTGAACTAATGAGATCAGCTCCATTTTTCTGAATGTGGTTGTGCAGGTCTCCAGTATCAGGCTGCATGTTCTTTGCTGTTCATTATGTAGAAGAATGGTTTTTTCTCGTGTTTGCAGTTGGAGTTTTTATTTTATCTGGTTAAAGTACACAATTTTGACGTGTGCTAGATACTTTATAGAGGAGGCATAGACATTGCAGAACTGTCCAATGAGGTTAGATATATACCTGTAGACTGCAGAGCTTTGTACAAGCTAGCAAAGGTTATAAGTATATGTGTAGGGTGTTAAGTGGGTCTGAAAATTTGCTTCAGTCATATATGTCCAAAGCTGAAGCTGCTCCAAACGTCCGATGCATGGTAGACTCGGTTGTTTTCTTTTGTACCATTCTGACTAGAGCCAACGACGGAAAGAGTACAGATCAGTAGCACCATTAGATTCTCTCTCTTACTCTGTTCCTAAATATAAAAGTTCTAATTTCTGCTAAGTCAATTTTTAAAGTATGATCAAATTTATACAAAAATATATTAAGATGTACAATATCAAATAAGTATGCTATGAAAATATATAGCTTCATCAAACAGGCCCTGATACTACCCCATCTTTTTTGTACCATTCTTTAGGTGATTGTTTTATCTGCTCCTCCTAATTTTGTCAACTCGAAGTGTTACATGCAGAGCAGAGCTTGTGCTCCTTCTTGATTTTACATGTTGGTTATGGAATTTGTTCTAGTGTGTTGTCTAGCTGATGTTTGCAACAAATTCATGTTTCATTGTTTAGACTTACTATGTTTACATCGTATTTAACTGTTCAAAACTGAACATTGTCATGCATGAAATTGTGTCGTACCTTTAAGCATGGGGCTGTTAATTAACTGCAATACACAAGGCACTGTGTTCACTTACAGATGACAACCTGGCTATCATGTTCAAGCATCTGTAGATTAGCACCGAATGTGCAAAAAGGTCCATTTTGAAGTGATGCCCAACTCTCTACCTTAAACTGTTGCTTCCAGAAATACACTGCTGATGTAGTTAACACAGTAGTGTGGAACTGTGTTACTGCTGTGTACTTTGACAAGCATCAGTGTATCATGCATTGAAACATTGAACTTTTATTTTCATACACCCGCAAAATTGCCAGCCAGTTTCCATGATTGGAATATTGAGTTGTTACTCCAGGACTCAAATCTGACCAAGTTGTGAGAACTGACGTTGAATGCTTGAAGTTTTTTGTGAGTTTTAGTATTTTGTAGTCGTGAAATTGAAATGTTGAACCTACAGTTTTGACCAGTTTTACTCCTCTTCCTTGTCAACTGAATAAATATTGTTTTTGTGGGCTGCTGAATAAATATTGTTCTACAGCATGATCATGCTTTACTTCTATCGGACTCTGCTAATTAGATCAAATAAATATTCTGTAGACAGTTCTATCTATACCCAATTGCTAGCGATGTCTAATTCGTTGGGATTTCACCCTGATTTTAAAACAACCAGAATCTTACTGAAACATTGACGAAATTTAATCTTTTTTGGTGCAACTAGAGTGAAATGTTAGTTCAATAAAAAAAAATTCTGTTCCTTTTGTTTTCTGTTCCAGTACGATTTCAGTAATGTAAGTGGGCCTCGCAGAGTCTCTACTAGCCCAGTCCAGAAGAACTTTAGCGTTCCAGGGCCCAAGCCCATCAAGCAAGCAAACATCGAAACAGCATAAAAGGACGGGAAGGGGAGGGTGACCCACTGACCCGTGAGGCCGTGACCGGGTGACAGCTGTCTCCACCCGGTTCGGCCTTTGCATTTCTTGGGTTTTGGTGCAGGAGGAGGCAGAATTGAAGCAGCATCCGGGCGAAGAAACAGAGAGGTGAGCTCTCGAATTGCTCATGCCTTCGTGTTCGATGTACTCGCGGAGTTGTTCGA
This sequence comes from Brachypodium distachyon, assembly GCF_000005505.3. Taxonomy (NCBI): domain Eukaryota; kingdom Viridiplantae; phylum Streptophyta; class Magnoliopsida; order Poales; family Poaceae; genus Brachypodium; species Brachypodium distachyon. Next base: position 64,229,157 of record NC_016131.3, read on the forward strand.
TCTCCCCCGCTTTCTCGAGTTCTACCGTGACCCTAATTTCTTCTCCTTCTCCTGAAATCTCTGGTGAAATTTTCGGAGCACGATGCCCTCGCTGCTTCAATCAACAGCAGTGAAAGGTTTTAAACCCCACCTCATCCGCATTTGCTTTTGGCAGGAAGAATCGCTGGTTTCGTCATGGACGCGAGGAAGTACGCGAAGGCGGCGGCGGAGCTGGGCATCCATGTCCTCGACACCTGGCCGTGGTGGAACATCCTCATCCGCCTCCCGGCGAAGTCGGTCCTCCGCTTCCGCGCTGTCTGCAAGGCCTTTCGCGACCACATCTCCTCCCCCGAATTCCTCCGAGAATTCCAGCGCCTCCAGAAGCCGCAGCCCCTCATCCTCCCCGCGGACTACGCCCGCGACGATCCCAGATATGTGCACCTCGAGGCCATCGACCTCCTCACGGATCAAGTCCGGCATATCTTCCGGTTCGCTACCGCTGCCGCTGGCGAGCAGTACGTCCACCGCGCCCCAGGCACGATCGTGTTCGCGGTCCACGGCTCCGTCGACGGTCTCCTCCTCGTCTCCTTCCTCGACAGCTGGTACGTCTGCAACCCGTCGCTGCGCCAGTGGGCTCCAATGCCGGCTCTCGATCCCCACGAGGTCGTCGGGTTCTACTCGCACGCCGCTTCCGGAGAGTACCGCGTGCTCTACCAAAAGGGCGCAGATGACCCCTCCGTCGACACTTGCTACTACATCATCACGGTGGGTTCCCAGCAGGCCGCCAGGAGCATCGGGTGCCCCGTCTCGCCGGCGACGATGCTCGAGGCGTGGTTTGACAGAAGACAAGTGGGGTTAGAAGGCGCCTTCCGTGAACCGCCCGCCCTGGTCGGCGGCAACCTGTACTGGCCGCAGCGGGATCGTATAATGGTGTTCGACACGGCGGCAGAAGTGTTCAGTTGGATTGACTCTCCTGACACAAACAGCGTCATGAAATTGATGGAAATGGAGAGCAATTCAAGGCTGGGAGCGTTAAAGGTTGGTCTCTGGATTCTGGAGGATCACGAGGGTGAGATTTGGGCTCACGCTTGCCGGATTGAACTGTCATTGGCACAGATCACGATGGGTTCAGCTGGGTCAGACCGTTGCACGCCATTTGTTGTCTCACCAGAAGGGGATGTGCTAATTGAGTGCCCATCGACGCCGTTGAACCTCGGAGACGATGAGCTAGAAGTGTGGCCGGCATGTCTGCTGCACTACAGCAAGAAGGACGAAGAGCGGGGCAAGTTCAACTTTGAACACAACTGGACGACGTCTCCTACACATCTCCTCAAGGAAAGCCTTCTTCCGCATGCGTTCTTGCAGCCACAGGTGGATGGTGATGCTCTTACGCCACCTTTTTTCCAGGGGTTGTAGATTGGCTGGTGATTGCTCTTCTCAGTATCTACTCTCGACATACTGCAATTTCAGTGGACTCTCTATCGTTTCCCACTACTCTTATATGCTCAAAGTTCTTGTCTAAGTGATAGGAATTAGTACTAGTCATGGCCAAATGCTCCATTTCTCTTTAGTGTATCGAAATTCTGTAAGCCACTGGTGAGCAATTTGCATGTTTGCAGAACATGATTGCGAAAAAAAGGCTCAGGTGCTGCCACTGGCAAGGCTGGCTTAAGAGTGCATTAGTGTTTGCACTTTTTAGTCGAGCATCTATGCATTTCTTACAATTTCAGACTGTAACCATTGTTGATGGTAACAAAGCAGTTGATAAGAGCTTCCCATTTCCTAATCATCTATAGTTTCCCTTCAGCATTTCGACATTTGAACAAAATTCATACTTGAAATTTGCTGTTTCGCCTCTGAAAATCATTTCACCACTTCCATGATTTCTGTTTCTTAATTATTTCACCACTTCCATGATTTCTCAGTATCTGAAAATCATTTTAGCCGTGCATTTGAAGATCTTTGATGGACGGATAAACAACTGTATGTGTAACAGAAGAACAAGATTTTTGCGTTTGGTACTGTTGCGTGGGTTTCATATTTTTTTTCCTGTTTTTTATTTGAGGGGCCTCAACTGTTGCACAAGTTGTGTGGCTGAGACTTGACTTGAGAACTGGCTTTATATTGGTACTGTTATGTACTCGTTCTGTTCCATAATTTTTTGTCTCAAATTTGTCCAAAACTGAATGTATCTATTCCTAACAAGTATCTAGATACATGTAAGATTTCGACGAGAATTATGGAACGGAGAGAGTAATAAGGAGTAGCAATTTTGGCTGCTGTTTCAGAAGTTTTCTGGCAGCACTTTCGTTTTGTTTTTATCTTTGCTGAACCTCTAAAAGACCTGAACACTGTTTGATTTCGTTAGTGAAATCGGGGGACTCCTTTCTCTAAAAAACTGTCTCAATTTGTTAATGTTTTTTTTGAGGGAACAATTTGTTAATGTTGTGGGCTGCTGGTGCTGTTAATGTTGTGGAGCTTTTTAAGGAACTAGGCATCCAATCCAAGCCTTTTTTTTTGCGGGTAACTAGGCATCCAAGCTAGCCTTTTAGTTCGCCATCCACGGCCCACGGTTGGACAGCTGATCTCTCGCTAATGGAGGCCTACGAGAACGAGGCCTGGATCTGCAAGCATCGGATCGAGTTCCCGGCGGCAGAGATCGATCGATTCGTAATGGCATCCCCTGGGCTCTGGCTACTGTGTCACGCGAGGGGAGATGTACTGGTGGAGTGCTTGGCTGTCGTGTTGCATTATGACAGCAAGGGAAAATTGCAATCGACTCTCTGTTCTGATGGCTACAGCCTCTTAATTTCAGCCGACATATGCTCAAAGAAAGTCCATTTGACCATGCGATTGATGGAGCCATTTGTGGTTGGAGTACTTTCTTATCGGACGTTGAGTGAATTGATCCGCGCCTAAACTTTGACCATGCGATTGATGGTTTATTTCATGTGTGCTCGTCTTCTGACGGGATTTGCCAGAAAAGGAAGCTATGCCATTTTTTATGGAGGAAAATATAATTTCTGTCCCCTGTCACTCACATTTTCCCCCGTATACTATCGTCTCCCATGAAGAGGATTTTTTCTACCAAAAAAGGGTTAATTTCAGGTAGGGTCACTCGAAGGAGGTGAGAGCGGCGGCGATGACAATTAGCAATGGCTTCGACAACAGGTGGGGCGCCGTGGCCGTAGAAATCCATGACATGATTTCGGGTCGAGTACTCACCAACCAATATCAAGCTCCGGCAATCGTCTCCGCTGAGGCGCAGTCGTTGTCCAGGGCATTACCGTCGCACCGACAGCTTAGTCAGCACCGCCTTGCCTCCAACTAACTGAACAACCAAACAGAATAACTGCTCGTACAATTAATTACGATTTCGGTGCGGCAATCTATTTTCCCATTGCATCTACTACTCTCTTTGCTATGGCCCACTATCTTATCGTATGCAGTCGTAACGCATGCCTTACTAAGAATAGTACTGTACGGATAGCATAGCTCGTCAACCGAATGCCAACTTGGCAGATGAAGTAACTAGTCCCGACAAAAAACGTAAGCCCTAATACCACTTCGCTAGTGATTGTATGTGGTCGTAACGCGTACCTTACTAATAATAGTACTTTACGAATAGCATAGCTCGTCAACCGAATGCCAGCTTGGCGGATGAAGTGACCCGTCCCGACAAAAAACGTAAGCCCTAATACCACTTCGCCAGTGATTGTACATGGTTGTAACGCGTACCTTACTAATAATAGTACCGTATGGATAGCATAGCTCGTTAACCGAATGCCAGCTTGACGGATGGAGTGACCAGTCTCGACAAAAAACGTAAGCCCTAATACCACTTCGCTAGCGACAAAGGGGCAATTAATTCCCCGTTCCAACAGTCAGAGGACAAATAATAAGCTAAAAATGTTGAGAAACCATTAATCTACTTTTTGACAAGCAACGAAAATATACTTTTCCCCATTTTATTTTATTTTGAGAAATGAAGCTATGGCAATTGGTACCGCATTGAATCCAATGATTTTCCTTTTTTTTTGAGCGACAATGATTTTCCATTTTTGGGGGTATAACACACCTGCTCGAAATCACGAAGGCCCAAGGCAAAATGGTGTGCATTGTTGGGCTGCAAGCGGTCTCCATCCTGGCCTGCCCATGCCCACGAGGTAAAACAAACTAGAGGGTTCCATGGATAGAAACGGAAAAACCAGAGGGCATGGCATTGTTGTAAATACAGGCCGCCTCTGATGGCGAAGCCCGAAATGCTCCTTAAAAATATCTCGCGTCGGCTTGAACTCTGGAAGGTTCACTGGTCCCCAACGCCCGACGACCGGAAACGTTTTCTCTAGATTTTTTTTTCTCTCTCTCACGCCTACGAGCCCCCACGGGAATAAACACCTCTTTCCTGGTACCCGCTCCTTCCTCAAAATCTCCGTTCCTCCTATTTTTCTCTCTTCTCTCCTCTCCTCCCCTCCCGTCTCCCTCTCCCAAATTCGATGGTGCAATAGTCGCGTAGAGCTCCCCCGTGTTCTGCTTCGTCGCCGTCGCGTCGTGTTCGTCGTCGACGGTTGGTCTTGCTACCATGGACGCCTCCGCTGGAGCCGGATCCGGCAATGCCCCTGGCACCGGGGGCTCCGGCGCCGGTGCCGGCGAGTCATCCTGCTGCTATTACGCCCTGCTCGGCATCCGCAAGAATGCCTCCGCCACAGACATACGCGCCGCCTACCGAAAGCTCGCCATGGTACGATTCTATTTTTGTTTGTCTGTCTCTTTCCTGTTTTATTTATTTGATTTGATCTGGTCGGAGGAACGGACGTGCTCATCGGATGTTTCTGGCTCCGGCCTTTGCAGAAGTGGCACCCGGACCGCTGGGCGAGCGACCCTGCCGCGACGGGCGAGGCCAAGCGGCAATTCCAGCGGATCCAGGAGGCGTACTCCGGTAAGGCTCGCCTGCTACCCTACCTCCCCCATCAGCGCGCTTGGCTGCGCGAGATCTTGATCGAATTCTTGTCGGTGCAGTTCTGTCCGACAAGGGGAAGAAGGCCATGTACGACGCCGGGCTCTTCGATCCCCTCGACGACGACGACCAGGTTGGTTCTCCTCCATGCTTATTGTCCTCTATTTGTTTCCTTCAATAAAAACAAAGGGAGTGGGGAATTTGCCCACTCCGGGGACAAACCGATACAGCAGCAGCCCTGAAATTTTGCTCTCCTCCTGGACGGCCAGGATTTCTCAGAATTCATGCAGGAGATGTTGGCGATGATGGACAGCGTGAAAAACGAGGTAGGCGCAACCACCGACCCAGCAACTTTTTAAGATTTTTTTTTGTTTATTAAGTCGATCGTGATCCTGATTACGGTTTTTACACGTCTCGTGCAGAAGCCGGACACCCTGGAAGACCTGCAGAAGATGCTGGAAGACATAGCCAACGGCGACGGCGGAAGCCGTGCTAGTTCCGGTGCTGGTGCTGGCGCTGGCACCGGTGGCGGCTGCGGGGGTCGCATGCCGCCGGACGCCAACCGGAGGACGCGCGTTGCGCCGTACCCTCAGCCGTCGCGCAGGTGATCGACGCGCCGGTGTACGAGATGTGCACACCGCCGCGCTTTTAGAACAGAGCAAGCGCCTTGGAACCAATAAGACATTGGCAGAGCACAACTGTTTCCTCAATCCCCTTCCTCATCGGGGTTATTACCTGTAGTTGTTTTTAGCTTTTTAGGTCCTCCCCTGTGACAATTGTCGCCGTTGGTCGGTTGATCATGTTTACCTGGGTTGGTTGCTGTGAAGGCCGCGCCGGCCAAGAAACTGTGGATGCGCGGCCGGAGATTCCATTATCGTGTTCTTGCCTCAATTTGTCTATCCCTTGAACTGTTTCCCCAATTGCCCTGGAATTTACCATTTTTTTCTCTTAGCATTGTTTCCCCTTGTGGTGGTGATGTTTTCATTTCATGCCGTCTGCGTACGAGTTACCAGATGAGGAATTCTGGATGTCTCTTGCACAAAAGGGCTGGCAACTTTTGGCATCTTGCACCGATTCCAGAGGGATTTTTCCGCTCAACGATGGTTCTAGCCGCTAGCAGCACCATCGCCTTGCGGTGTCATGCTGGGGATTGCAACTGGATGGTTGCGTCTGCGTGTCGAAATCAGCGGCGACGTTTTGGGTTCTGGATGGCTCCTAGGTGCTGTACGAATGAAGAAGAAACTGACGGCCCCCTGTGAAATGCCATGGATCCCACTTCCAGCGGCGCTTGGGGCTTGGCAAACCTACTGGGAGGTGCTGTACGAATGTGTGCTCCAAGTTGCTGGGGGCCGAGATCGTTTGGACCAGAGGTTCTTTCTCGGCGAATTGGAGAAAATAACATCCACAGTGGTCGGCGAGGTATCATGTCCAAAGGACAAGCTAGGCGTCGCTCCTCCTCGTCTCGTTGAATGGTTTTGGACCTAAAGAAAAAAAGCAAATCTGCGGACGCGAGCGTTTGGTGGTCCACCGAGAATTGCGATAGATGGAAATGTTTTCTAATGGTTTTTTTCTTCCCTTTTGGAAAGCGCAAATTAGGACGGGCCGATTCGAGATACTTCTCTCCGCGCTGGATCCTCCTCCTTTGTCTGAAAGACCCTTTCCGTGTTTTATTAAGAGGCGTACAGCAGTGGTGCTTCTTGAAGTATCCGTACGACGAAATAGAAAAAATCTCTCCCCATACGGATCGTGAACCGATCTCCGAGAAACTCAACTGGAACAATCCGGCAACCTGCCTGCCGGGAACGCTTTAGTACTACTAGTACTAGTATAATTTTTGGGAGGAGGCGTAACTGGAGCCTGGAACGCTCTTTCTTTTGGCGCCATGCTCCGGTTTAGTAACACGAGCTTTGTCGTCTGCCTGCCGCCTTTGGGCAACTTGCACGGCGTCATGCTCCGCTGCGCCCACGGCGGTACTCGTCTACGGGGGTTCTCGAACCTACAGCACACGTAATACGTCTGTGACGCTAAGCCGGGACACTGGCGTGTTGCTTGTCGTCGCCCTTGCCGTCGCGCATTAACCTTCTCGATCCGTTTACCTCCCAAAGCACGTACTCAACTTTTGGGCAAGTTGATCTTTCAGAGAGGAACTACTTTTGGGCAAGTCGGCCCGTCCCGTTTTACGGCGGGTGGCCGAGGTCACTGTCTACGTGAAGTACAATTGTGCAAACCATGTGGACATGTTTGCACGAGAACGTGCATGAGGTCATCGACCGCCCATATGATATTTAGAGCTTAAGAAAAGTGCATACTACTTGCACTTTCACGGTAAAGCATGCCCGAGGATAGAGATTTTCTCCGTTGTTTAAGCGGATCCCTTTGTTTACGCCTCGGTCGCTCTGCTGATTGTGCAGTGGCCGAGGTGTCTGGCCTTTGTGGGCGCGCTAGTTGTTTCTGGGTCGGACGCGGACGTCCGTGGCTCTCAAGTCTCCAGCAGGCCTCGCCGGTGTTTAGGCTTGTTTGGTTTGTGTCAAGAGTAGCCCTATCAGAATTTGTCAACTATGTGCTAGCCAAAATATTGGTTATGGATTTTTGGTCCTTGGATGGCAAAACATTTGGCAACATTTGTAAAGGGATTGTGGTATGAATTCGCAAGATTTCATAGGCAACCAAAATTTTGGTACCCAACCAAACAAACATCAAATCTTCGTAGGCTAACAATTTTTTGGCAGGCTAGTTGGAGGCACAAACCAAACAACTCTTACTTTCAAGCCTGCTGAGGCCGTGCCGCCATGGCATGTTAAAACAGGACTTTCTACAACAATGTTGATTTTCACCTGTTTAGGTAAAACAATTTTTACTTAAAAAAGGAAGTAAAATGATTCTAAACACGAAAATAAAAAAAACACAGGATTAAAGTGGCATGTATTCTTGGATCCACATCATAAAATGTGTTTGACACACTACAGGAAAAACAAAAGATTTCTATAAAAGAGTTTAAGGGGATGAAAAATTCCTTCCAAAATAGAGTGCAAAGAATTCACAAAAATGCCTAATTAAGAATTTTATTCTCGTGAAAAGTTCATAGGAATTTTATTCTTGTGAATCAAACGACCAACAAATACTTTTTGTTCATAATGATTCAAATCCTCAAAAAAATCCTATTAATTCTCTTTGAATCAAAGGAGGCCTAAAGCTAATGTCTAAGGCCAATGCTGTTGGTATTTGAGAGCATTCGGGATATAATTTAGGCTTGTTGTTTTGCCTCGGCACAACGAGTAAATCTGAGTAAGTCATCTATTTTCTTTCAGAAAAGGGGTGATAATGAGACACTTGCAGAGATTATGCAAATCCCTAGAGGTTATCAATGAATCTCTTTGGAACACTACCATGGGCTCCCAACCATTCGAAGATCGAAGAGTGAGGCTTTTGAGTACTGGAAATATAGAGTTTGAAAGCGGGTGCAAGAGGATGGATCCAGGAGAGGTGTTTGTCGGCAGGAGGAAGAGATCTTGTCAAATACGTTGCTCAGGCTATACCGACCTTTTCTAATGTCATGCTTCTAACTACCAACAGCTTATGCGATCATATTTATTGTCTCATATAGGTATGGAAGTTTCGGTGAGGCGGCAAGTTGAGGGAACAAGAGACTACTTGGGTGAATTGGGACACGATAACTATGCCCAAATATATATGGGTCACCTCGGCTTTCGTTACATTAAGCTCTTTAATATGTCATTTCTAGGTAGAGAAGCATGACAGATTCTGCAAGACCCAAACTCAGTCATTGATGAGTGCGATAATTCTGAAAGCGGTTTACTATCCTGATTGTGATTTTATGCAATCGGATCCGAGGGCAACCCATCTCCAATATGGCATGCGATCCGTGCTGGAATGAAATGGCTGATTAATAAAGCTGAATTATATGGGGGAGAGTGCACACATATGTACGAAGAATTAGCCGTTGCGCTACTATGGTCTCAGTGTGTGAGAATTCTGAAAGCGGTTTACTATCTTGATTGTGATTTTGTGCAAGTGGATCTCAGGAGAAACCCATCTTAAGTATAGCATGTGATCCATGCTAGAAGGGGAATCTATGGTAGAGAAGAATAAAGCAGATTGGTATGGAGGAGGGTGCACACAAATGGATGGAGCATTGGATGTTGCGATACCATGATCTCCATATGCGAGAATACCAAAAGCGGTTTACCTATCCTGATTGTGATTTTATGCAAATAGATGCTACGAGACGGATTAATAAAGCGGATTGGTATGGAGAGAGAGGGCACTCGTACATATGGGCAGATATAATTGGTTGCTGCTCTACAATGGTTTTCCTGTCACTGCTACAAACATCACTAATGGCGGTGCAAAATCAAGGTCAGTGGTGCTCTGGACCTCCAGTGGCGGTTAAGGACCGGCCACTGGTGGTGTATCATCGCCACTGGTGGTATACAGGAAGTTTCCCAAATTGCACCAGTGGCGGGGGACGGACCGGCCACTGTTGGGGTTGGAGAGCACTAGTCGCGGTTAACATGGACAGCTACTGGAGCTCTACCAGGCCACCACTGGTGGTGAACAAGGACCGCCACCGATGAGTTTTTGGTTTTTAAACAATAATTGTTGTAGTTAAATTATACAATTCCGGTAGCTAGCATGTACACTACAACAAGATATACAGTGGAGCACCGGTGGCGGTGAGTCTCCTGTCAAAAGCTCAAGGGCCACTGGTGGTCGAGCACCGGTGGCGGTGTCAGTTCACCGCACCGGTGTTCGGTGGGGATTCCCTCAATAGCCTCCAGTGGCGGTGACTTCTTTGCCCCACGCAAACCGCCAGTGGAGGAGGTCTACCAGAGAAGTATTCTGGCGTAGTGTGTGCAAGAATTCTGAAAACACGGTTTATTACCGTGATGTTGATTTTATGCAAGCGGATCCTGAGGGGCCGGGGGGTAGGCAAGACATCTCAAATATGGCATGCGAGCGCGTGTGTGGGTGGGTGGGGGTGGGTGTGTGTGTGTGTGTGGGGGGGGGGGGTAGACATGGATTAATAACGGGGATTATATTCTCAACGTCTCCTTGTGAAAAACAAATTCACCACGAAACACACTCGACCCTTGTTGTTCTATTAAAGCCATTAGTATTGACTAGTACAGTGCCCGTGAGTTGCCACGGTCACTTAGATTGCGTTTGGTTTGCCGTCAAGCAAAAGTTGTCGCACCAGTGACACCCGGGGTACCCCGCAAGGACGGCACCCTGGGCAGCACAGTGCGAGCTGCCCGGGAAGCCACCAGCCCGACAGGAGCCTGGGAAGGGGGTTGCCCTGAAGCAGAACTAGCCGGGCTGCGGGGGTTACCCCGGATGACAGCGTGAAAATCCCCATCAGGACGCCCCCCCGGGAGGCTCACTTGCCGGGGAGGGTGTCTCCTGACCAGTGCAGGTAGAGTATCAACGCCACGTGGCCGCCCGGCAGGCTCCTTTTGTGCAGTGCTGGTCGGAGCGTGGAGTGTGGCACAAGCCGAACATTAAATGCTCCGACAGCGAAGTGGTTTCCTGTCTAGTCAACCTACAGTGAGTAGCTCGCAGTGAATCTAGGGCGCATATCGCCCTAGCTACAGTGTTTTGTACCGTGCATGCATGCCAGCGCAGCAAAGGCAAACTGCCTAGGGTCTTTGTTCAGCGCGTGTCCAGAAGCGCGTCCCCCATGCAGACTAAGGCACCTGTGGTATCCCCTTGAGTATAAAAGGAGGATCAGCGCCACCGGTCAAAGGGTTCCGGTTTTTCTAAGGTTCGACTCTAGCTGGGTTACGATCCCTAGAGATTTAGTTCAGAAGTAGTAAGTAGCCACTTAGCAGAAAGGAAGAGAGCGCCCGGGGACTCTCCCGGCAACCTGTAAACACCTGTTCATTGGAAACTCGGAAGCAGGACGTAGGGGTTTACACCTCCGGGTGGCCCGAACCTAGGTAAACTGGCTTGTACCTTGCTACGCTCGTCACTGGCCTCGCCGGCGATCGCCGGAGCGATCCTCATCGCCCACTGCTGAACCTAAAAGGGGGTTCCTAGCATCCCCGATGTCTAAGCCCTGGGCTATGACATCTGGCGCGCCAGGTAGGGGGCACGTGCGGAGAGCTTGCCGGTGACCGCCGGCGCCGTCGTCTTCAGCTACATCAGCTTCGCCTTCTCCGACGACAGTACTCGTCGCTATGCCTCCTAAGCGGGCTGGTAACTTTCGGATTGAGCCGCATGGTGCCCTGGCGGCGAACACGCAGTCGCACGACGTGTAGCGCACGTCGCAGGATCAGGAGAGCCCTGAGCCTGCCTGGGTGCATCAACAACAGCAGCAGCAAGTGATACTTCCTCCGCCTCCGCCGCGCTCCGTTGGAGACCGGCTGAGGCTAGCCCCGCAGCCTAGCACTCGGGCCAGTCATAGCCGGGTCGTCGCTCATGTTCGCGAGCCGCACGTCGAGCAGCCGCGGGCCAACGACGAACCGCGTCCATCTCAGCATCCTTCCGTTGCTTCCCAAGCAACTCCCTCCGGCTCGCGGGATCGTCCGCGAGGCACCGGAGCCGTCCCAGACGGCAGCGCCGGGCAGGAGCACGAGGTGCCTCCTGTCCGAACTAGGTCAGAAGCCCTCCTGCGGCCTAGGCCATCATGCGCTACGAGTCGCCGCAGGGAACACCGGCGCACGAGGCGTGGACGGCGGAGCTCGCTGCCCTCCTCGCTGCAGCCAACCGCCGGTCAGGAGGATCGTGCGGCCAGTCTAGGGCTGACACCGACCTGGTTGCGGGGCTTGATGCAGGCCCTAACCCCCAGCCGGAGCGTGGGGTGCCCGGCGGTAGCCGTCGCACGGGCATGGAGCCAGGCGATGACTCCGTCGCCTCGTCATCAACCATCCCGCCTGCGGACGCGTGGGGGATACTCAACACACGTCAGCAGGAGGATCTGCGCGAGCGCCTTGAGCGGCGTCGCCAACTTGCACGTGACTGCGCCAACCCCGAAGGCCAAGGCGAAGTGCTCCGGGGGGCTAACAATGGTTGCCCCGCGTTCACCCGTGAACTGCGGCAGGTGGAGTGGCCCCGCAAGTTCTGAGCCCCGCCAACGCTCGGGATGTTCGATGGGACCACGAACCCTAAGGATTTTCTCCTAACCTACTCGTTTGGCATGAACGCCGTGGGTGCCGACGAGAAGGTTAGGGCCAGCTCGTTCCCCATGGTCCTGAAAGGATCGGCGAGGATCCATCTCCTCGTGGGATGACTTGCGCGAGCATTTTGTCGGTGCGTTCCAGGGCGGCTACAAGCGCTCGGGAACCATGGCGGAGCTGCACACCGTGGTGCAGAAGCCAGGGGAGAGATTGCGGAGCTTCATCAACCGCTTCTCCAGTCTCTCCTACTCCATTCCTGAGGCGGAGGCTGCCGCCATCATCAACACCTTCGCCATCAACGTCCGTGACCCCAAGATGTGTGAGAAGCTGAACATTCACCGGATCCGGATGACGCATGAGCTCTATGCCTTGGCGCACAAGTGTGCCATGGCCGAGGAAGGGCGCTTGGCGCCCGAACTTGCAGCTAAGACTACCGCGAGTCCTGCTAAGGGCTCGCAGAAGAAGGGTTCCCGGAAGCGCGGCGGGAAGCAAGTGCTTGCCGCAGAACCGGGGGCTACCTCGAGGCCTGCGAAAAAGGCCTCGTCCGCTGGCGGGTCTGGCGGCAAGCCAGACGATGCGCCCTGCTGTCCCATCCACGCCAACGCCACCCATGACGCATAGGATTGCCGCATCCTGCAGGGTATCAAGCAGAGGCGCGAGCAGCACCACGAGGAGCGCCGAGCAGCCGGCGCTTGCTTCAACTGCGGGGATATTAGGCATCTCTCCTGCGACTGCCCGAATGACCCCAGAGCTGGAGCGAAGCCTGCCGGCGGAGATGCCGGCAGAGAGGAAGCCCAGGGGGGTCGAGGCCAAGCCCGCGCCGGCAGGGAGCGGCCTCCCCGGGGACGAGGCAAGGCTCGTGCTGAGGAGCGGCGCGAGTCCGATTACAGCGAGGGCGACGAGCCCGACTTCCAGGAGCCCCGCGGCATCGCCTGCATCCATATGGGAGCTTATGCTCTCTCATCCTATTGTGCGGTAAAGCGCCTCATCCGGGAGGTGTGTGCGCTGTTGCCGGACATGGAGATGCAGCAGCCGTTGAAGTGGTCGCACGTGCCGATCACCTTCAACTCTGACGATCACCCAGCCCGACAGCTGGGGTCAGGGATTTTGCCCTTCGTGGTCTCACCGATCATCAACAACATGACGATGACCAAGGTGCTGGTGGACGACGGAGCGGGATTAAACCTCCTGTCCGCCAAGTTGGTGGAGAAGCTTCAGCTGCCGCTTGAGCAGATGAAGCCCATCGATCCGTTCCGGGGAGTGAACCCCGGGATCGTGCGCCCCCTGGGGCGCATCACGCTACCGGTTACCTTCGGGTCCTGGGAAGCGTTTAGGACTGAGCACCTCATGTTTGATGTGGCTCATACCCCGTTGCCGTACAACGGGATCCTTGGTCGGCCGGCGCTGGTCAAGTTCATGGCGGCAACCCATGGCGCCTATGGCGTGATGAAGATGCCGTCCACGGATGGAGTCCTGTCCATCAAGTGCGATCTCAAGGACGCGGCTTGGTGTGTTGGCGTGGTCGTCAAGGCCGCCGCCGCAGCCGATTCCGGTGACGAAGGCGTTGCCGGAAGCGAAGGCTCGTTGCCGGGCGATCGCCCTGCAGCGAAGAAGGCTCGTGTTACCCCGTAGAACTTGCTAGGGGAAGCACAAGCTCGAGCTCACGCCCACGCAAGGGCCAGAAGCTCAAGGAGGAGGCCGCCAAGGTGAAAAAGCTGCCCTCCAAGTCGGCAACGAGGAGCGCACATTCACCATTGGTGCGAACCTCGATGCCAAATAAGAAAGTGCCCTCATCACTTTCCTTCGGGAGAACGCCGACGTGTTCGCTTGGGAACCATCGGATCTTCCCGGAGTCCCTAGGGAGGTGATCGAGCATCGATTTGCGGTGCGTCCAGATGTCCGCCGCGTCAAGCAGAAGGTCCGCCGGCAAGCCCGGGAGTGCAAAGACTTCATGAAGCAAGAAGTGGACAAGCTAAAAGCTGCGGGGACTATCAGGAAAGTACTGTACCCCACTTGGTTAGCAAACCCAGTTGTAGTACCCAAGGGGGAAAACAAACTACGCATGTGTGTAGATTTTACCGATCTAAATCGTGCATGTCCCAAAGACCCTTCCTAGTACCCTGCATTGATCAAATAGTAGATTCCACTGTCGGTTGCGATTTGTTGTGTTTTTTGGATGCTTTTTCCGGCTACCATCAAATTAAGATGGCAGTCGAGGACGAGGAGAAAACGGCGTTCATCACCTCGGTTGGCTGCTACTGTTACACGTGCATGCCTTTCAGGTTGAAGAACACGGGCTCAACATTCCAGCGTGCATTACGCGAGTGTTTGGGACCCCAGCTAGGCCGAAACGTTGAGGCCTACATGGATGATATCGTCATCAAGTCAAAGCGCGGGGACTCGTTTATTGATGACTTGCAGGAGACGTTCGATAACCTCCGCACGATCAAGCTCAAGTTGAACCCTGAGAAATGCACTTTTGGTGTAGACTCGGGGCAGCTCCTAGGCTTCTTGGTTTCACACAGGGGGGATTCAGGCCAACCCAAAGAAGATAGAAGGTATCGAGAAGATGGAGGCTCCCCGCAAGGTGAAGGACGTCCAGCGCCTCAACGGCTGTGTTGCTGCGCTGGGGCATTTCATTTCAAGGCTGGGCGAATGCGCCTTGCCTTTCTTCAAGGTAATGAAGAGGAAGGGCCCAATCGATTGGACCCCCGAGGCTGAGGCACGTTCCAGGACCTGAAGCGGTACCTGAAATCGCCGCCGATCCTCGTCGGCCCCAAGCTGGGCGAGCCGCTGCTACTCTACCTAGCTGCGACTGACCAAGTGGTTAGCTCGGTGCTTGTTGCTGAGAGAGAAGAAGATATCCCGGGGGCTGGGGTTGCGGGGCTGGGGGCTGAGCCAGCCCCGGCAACCGCCTCGAACTCAAGAACCACCATCGAGCCGGCGGCGCCGATACCATGCAAGCGGCTCGTGCAGCACCCTGTGTACTTCGTCAGCACGGTGTTGCGCGACGCCCGCGTACGGTACCCGCAAGTGCAGAAGCTCTTGCTGGGGATTCTGCTTGCATCTCGCAAGCTGCGCCATTACTTCCAGGCGCACCGCATCACGGTGGTGTCAGGGTTCTGCCTCGAGCGGGCCCTCACCAACTGTGAAGCCACTGGGAGAGTGGCCGAGTGGAGGAAGGAGTTGTCGGAGTTTGATCTGCACTTCACGAACACAAAGAGTATCAAGAGTGCCGCTTTGGCTGATTTCGTTGCAGAGTGGACCTCGGCAGGCATAGAAGAAGAGGAGCTGGAGACCAGCCTGCCCGGCAGGATGGACGAAGGCCACTAGGTCATGTACTTCGACGGCGCCTTCAGCCTACAGGGGGCTGGCGCTGGAGTCGTGATCGAGTCACCCACGGGGGACCAATTGAGATTCGCCATCCAACTCAACTTTCCCAACTCCACCACCAACACGGTACAAGGGGTTGCTGGCCAGGTTGCGGGTGGCAATCACCCTCGATATTAAGCGCCTGGTTGTCCGCAGAGATTCCCAACTCGTGATCAACCAGGTTAACAAGGACTACGACTGCCCGCATATGGCAGCGTACGTGGATGAAGTCCGCAAGCTAGAAAGCAAGTTCAAGGGTTTGCGATTCGAGCACATCAAGCGCAAGGATAACTTCGCGGCTGATGAACTGTCCAAGTGGGCAGCAGAGCGCCGAAAAGTCCCGGTGGGAGTGTTCTGGCACAGGCGGACTACGCCTTCAGTCACTCCCAAGCCGGCTGCCGGGGAAGCCCCCCCAGCAACCGAAGGACACCCCGCAACAGCAGAGGTCCATGCTGCCGATGTGGTAGCATGCATGAGTAGGGAAACCCCGCCTTGAGCGGGGTACATCGTCCGCTACCTCAAGGGGGAAGCCCTCCTTGAAGACGACGTTGCCGCGGAGCGCGTAGCCCGGCAAGCCAAGAGGTATGCTCTGGTAGACGGGAATCTCTACCGGAGGCATGCAAACGGAGTAAAACTCCTCTGCGTACCCCAAGATGAAGGGCGCGCACTTCTGGAAGATATACACCGAGGCACATGTTCGCACCATGTGGCCTCCCGGGCTCTGGCCGGCTAGGCTTTTCGGCACGGCTTCTACTGGCCTACAGCACTAGCCGATGCCGAACAACTAGTCAAGACATGCGAGGCGTGCCAATTCCATGCAAAGAAGAGTAATCAGCCGGCGCAAGCCCTGCAAGTCATTCCATCCTCCTGGCTGTTCGCGGTCTGGGGGCTGGACATCGTCGACAAGTTGCCGAGAGCAGTTGGCGGCTATGAGTACTTGCTCGTGGCCGTCGACAAGTTCTCCAAGTGGGTGGAAGTGGAACCAGTGCGGAAGGTGACCGCTCAGGCGGCCATCAAGTTCTTTAAGGGCATCGTGTGCCGGTTTGGTGTGCCTAATGACATCATCACCGATAATGGCACACAATTTACGAGCGCCGTGTTCCAAGCCTACTGCGAGGACATGGGCACCAAGATCCACTTCGCCTCAGTTGCTCACCCGCGCAGCAACGGACAGGCGGAGAGGGCCAAGGCAGAGGTGCTGCGGGGGCTCAAGACGAGAACCTTTGACAAGCTCAAAGGCCACGGGAAGCACTGGTTTGAAGAAACTCCAGCCCGTGCTGTGGTCGATTAGGACCACACCTAGCCGGGCAACGGGTGAAACTCCATTCGCCTTTGTCTACGGGGTAGAAGCGGTGCTGCCCCTCGAGCTCAAGCATGGATCCCCTCGGGTACGCGCGTACGGCAAGCATAGCCAACACGGGCAGAGGGTTGACAATCTTAACTTCATCAAAGAACTTCGATGCCGGGCTGCTGTACGAGCTGCATGCTACCTGCAGGGGCTCCGCCGTTATCACGACAGGCGAGTCCGTACTCGGGAGCTCGAGGTCGGAGACCTTGTCCTGCGCCGGATACAAGGAACGAAGGCCGGGAACAAGTTGACTCCGAAATGGGAGGGGCCCTTCCGGGTAGTGCAGGTGACCAGGCTGGGGGCTGTCCGGCTGGAAACCGAAGAAGGCTTGCCGGTGCAAAACAGTTGGAATCTTGAGCACTTGCGCAAGTTCTACCCGTGAAGCGGCGGAGCCTGACCCACGGGTGATGCTACTGCAGCATGCCTCTCGAACTAGTGTAGCCGGGCAACCCCCGATTGTAATCCGCTAGTTTCCATGAATAAAGTTGGGTATTTCCTCTGCATTTCAAGTTGTCTCGTTATTGCATTTTCTTTCTTCTTCTCCTGCTCTAGGTGCACAGAAGTCTCTTTCCACCCTTGGCTGTGAGCAGGGGGCTGTCGGAGCCTCGAAAACAAAAATCCCGTTGCCGGATCACTCCGGCACGGGCCGTGCCGTTGCCGGGTTCCCCGCAACGCGCATCACGCAACAACTGTGTCTTGGGAATAAAAGAATGCTCACACCCAAGTTTGGTATCGACCCTTCTGTTCCCAGGGGTTGGGAGGCAGGAGGGGTATCTGTGCTGTACCGGTTTTTCGTGCATTTCAAATTTTTTTTGCAGCATCTCGGGCTTGGTAAGAATATGACATGCAGGATAAGGATAGGAATCAGACGCACTGTGATACTTGTGGAGTACTCATGGGCCGTGTTGTCTAGCGGGTAGCCATAGGTGCGTGGCGACCGCTTCAAGGCTCTTACCACAGGAGGGTGTCGCCGTGGGTGCCGCGGTAGCTCGGCGCGCGTGGCGGCAGGATTCTCCACCGTGCCTATAAAAGGGTATGGTGGCCATGGAGCAACTCAAGGCAAAGCTGAGAAGATGGCGAGCGATGCAGTAGAGAATCGGTGGTGGTGCATTCCTCTGCGCGCAAGCGCCGAGGGTGTTCCCACCATCGCGTCCCTGCTACATCACTCCTTCGGGCATTTCCGAGGCGAGGGTTTCCGCAGAGACGCAATGGTGGTGCATGCCATCAGTGCTCAACGCTGATGGGTGCACTACCATCGCGCCCTTGCCGCACCCCTCCAGCAGGCGTTCCAAGTGCGGAACCGATACGTTCGACAAGAGAACAGACATCTAAGTGCATTATCCTAGGCGCCTAGCTTTCTAACCTCGACACTGGCTCGTTGGTGTGGGTCGGGTCTTGCGTGCGGCTGAAGTGTTAGAAGGACGTTGCGAGGGGAGTGCGCTCCTCATGTGGCTTGCGGTTCCGTCCCGTAGACGCGTGATTGGGAGTAGCTAACCCGCAAGTGGAGTGGCTCGCCGCTGCTACTTAACCCCAAGTTGGCACTGCGGGTCCGTCTCGGGTCCTTGGTCTGGTTAAGTGAGTAGCGTGCGAGTCCCCGGCAACACAAAGCATAACACGCGAGGACAGGAAGGTCCACCCCACGAGTCAATTTCAGGAACAAGTACCAAGTAGAACCAGAAAACGAAATTTCTAAAAGTAACGAATGATTACATTGGCTAATAAAACCATAACTGTTCAACGGCGCCAAGCGCCACTTGCAGGAAACAAAGGTAAAACAAAGGCTAGTAGGGGACTACGACGGCTGGTTGCCGGGGTCTTCTGTTGAGGGCTCCGGCTCCGGCTTCCTCTGCATCCGCTCCACCACTTCGTCGATGAACTTGCCAACTGCCTTGGTGTGGGAGGGACCGTCCTTGCTGTCCGACCACGCGTCTAGCAGTGCCTCGAAAGGGAAGTCGGGGTGGTAGTAGTGCACCCGGGGGAGGATCGTCTCGGCGATCTCCCTGGCGCACGATGCTATCTCCCTGTCGCAAAACTTGGAGATCCACATGTCCAGCGCCCCAAGCTTCCCCACCATGTCGCAGAAGAATGAGATCACGGTGCTGACGTCCGTGCCGTCCACCTTCGCCGCCTGCAGCTCGAACCTCGGCAGCAGCTCGCGTATGGCCTGGGCGATTTCGAGCAGCTTCTCGGTCTCCTTCCGCCGCTGCTCCGCCAACTTGTCGTGGTTGCTGCGCGAGGACACCACCGCAAGCTTGGCCTTCCGGAGGAGTTCCGTCAGCCGTACGATCTCCTTGGCCTTGCTCACGTTGTCCTCGCCAGTCCTGACGAGCTCGCTCTAGGCGGTGGTCAGCTCGGACTCGAGATGGGCGCTCCTTTCCTTGGCGGAATTGAGCCCCCCCTCGAGCTCGCGCTCCCGGGTCTGGAACTGCTCTCGCAGCTCCTTCTCTCACCGTGACGACGCCGCTGCCGCGTCCTCCGCAGCCTTGGCCTGCTCCTCCAGTTTCACGCGCAACGCCTGGAGTTGGGAGGAGTAGCCGCTGACCAGCTCACTCTTCTCGTTGAGGCGAGCTTGAGCTGTTGCTAGCACGTCCTCGTGCTCCTTGTTGGCCTTCTCCCGTGCTGCGGCCAGTGAGTCCAATATGCTGGTGCTCCGCGCGTTGGGCCTCCAGCTGCCGGTGGGGCTCTGCCTTGGGGACGACTGGCGTTGTGGCCTCGTCCCTGGCCTGCCGGGCTAGCCGCGTCTCCTCCCTTAGCCGGGAGAGCTCTTGCCGCTCCCTCTCGACGTCCTACCGCACTTCACCTAGCTGAAGCTTCGCGAGCTCATGGTGCTCCCTCACCTTGTTCAACAAGGTGATGAACGCCAGTTGCTGCTCCTTGATGGCGTCGAGGAACTGGTGCCCCTGATCGTAGATACTTGGGTCCCAGGTGATTGGGTCCCAAGTCGCCCGGTAAGAATGCCGAGGTCTGGGCTGGAGGTAGCGGCGGACGACGACGAGACCCCCGCTGCCATTGTCTGGCCGTGTGGAGCATCGTCCCTTGCAGGGGAGCCGCCTGCTGCTCCCCTACCACATCTTCGTCCACACCCGCGCCTATGGGCTGTGGGTCTGGTGGAGGGGCCGCGCCCCCGGCAGGAGTCGTCTCCTGCTGGGCGGCCACGGGACCTGCGCCCCCGGCTTGCGAGGCCGGGAACGTGCCGCCGAGCCCCACTCCGGTAGCGGCGGTGGGTGCCACCACCGTCGTGTCTGGGGCGGTGGGGCTTGGCGCGGGAGCCACCTCCGGCTCGTCCTCCAACTCAACATCAGAGGTGAGATCGATCACCGTACCATCCGCTCCCTTGGTGGGCACATTGGGACCTCCGAGAAGAGCAAAATAAGTTACTTCAAGCCAAGCTGAGGTACCCGGCGACGAGCGCAAGGGAGTTCTAATGAGTACCTTGCGGGGTCGGCGTGCTTGCGGGGGGAGATTTGTTCCCCTCTGCCCTGGCTTCTGCTGCCGGGCTGCCCCCTACAGGCTGGGTTTCGCCTGCAAGCCAGAGTGATCGCACGGTTAAGGGTTAACGAGCAGAAGGAGCATGTACAGTGGAGTCAGGGGAGGAGTCTGTACCTGCTGCGGGCTCCTCCTCCTCTAGGACCGGGTCGGCGGCAGGCGTAGTGGCGGCGCCGCTGGTCCTCGTGCCGAGCTGACTGGCACTAACGCTGGCCCGGGTGCGCGGCTTCTGCTTGGCGCAGCGGGTGCAGTGTCGGTTCTCCCCCTCTTGCAGTAATCAAGGCAAGCACAAACTTGTAAATAAAAGGGGGAGAAAAATGTCAGCTTACCTTGGGGGGTTGAGCTTGAGCGAGTAGCCCGTGAAGATTCCCTGCTTGGGCAGGACCGTGGACCCTCGTGGCGTTGCCGCCGCCCCAGTTCCCGCGGAAGCCACCGAGGCGCCTGTGGCCATTGCGAAGGTAGCCGCTGCCGTCGGCGCTGCCGACGCAGCCGGGGCCGTTGCGGCAGCGGGACCCGCGGGAGATGAACTCCCGCCGGGTGCTCCTACCGCCGGCGCTCTTGATCGCCGCACCCGCGGCACATCATCCTCCTCCTCCACCTCCGCCTCAGGAACGACCGTCTGGGCTCGAGTAACACCGCCAGCCTCGTCACCGGAGGACTCGTCACTGGGCCAGCTGGAATCTGATCCCCCCTCGCTCTCCTCGGCCACTTGCTTCCCACGGGCTGCAGATGGCGGAGGCTGCGGGGTTGGAACCGGGGGATCGGACATCAGCCCCCACTCGGTGCAGGGTGGGTAGCTGCCGACAATGTCGTGGAGGCCCGCAACGCCGATGTGAAGGGTTGGTGCCCCCGGGGGCAGCTCCGTGAATGGGACATCCTCGCCGGTGATTCCCTTCACCCACCCCAAGATAACCTCCGGCATCACGCCCATGCTTTGCAGGCGTGTGGTGTCACCTGGCCCCGTGTACATCCAGGCAGGGCGAGACCGCAGCTGCAGCGGGGCGATGCGCCGACTAATGTAGGTGCGTGCCACGTTGAGATCGGTGAGCCCCGCTAGCCGCAGGGCCTTGATCTTCTTGATGATGGGAAGGAGCTCCGTGTCTCGGTTGTAGGGGTCCCGCCAGCTGCCGGCAGCTCGGTGGGCATATGGATGAACTCGTCGGGCTCGTCCACGCGTACCCAACACCAGTCCGTGCGCCACTCCTTCTCGATCTTCTTCTCAGTCCGCACGATGAACTCCGATTTCATCTTGTCGCGGGCGCGGAACGAGACCCCCGACGACATCGCTCCCGTCTGCTCGACGCGCGGGTAGAAGTAATGGCGGAACAACGCCACTGACGGCATCACCCCGACAAACCCCTCACAGAGAAATTGGAAGACGGCGAGAAGGAAAAGGGATGTGGGGTGGAGCTGCGCAACTTTGAGCTGGTACGCCGCCATGAGAGCATGGAGAAAAAGGGAGTACGGAGGCACGAACCCAGCAAGAATGAAGCGGGCGAACACCCGGAAGTCGTTGTCCTGGTGGTCGCCGCCGGCAGGGAAGATGAACGTCTCGCCGTACTCGTTGAACGAGGTGGCGATGGCGTGCCGAATCTTGTCGACCCCCTCTCCGTTGTAGCCGGGCTTGAAGAACGCCCGCTTGGCCCTCATCTCCCGGTTCCTCTGCTCCCTCTCCGACGGAGGCTTCTTGGGAGCTTTCTCGCCCTTGTTGCCGCGGAGCTTGTGGAACCTTTCCCCCTCTTGGGGACCTTGGGCGCCATGGGGAATGTGGGTGGCGATTAGCAGGATTAGGGACCCGAGGAGGGATGGGGATGAGGAGGAAGGACTGGGTTCTAAGTGATCGCCCCCAGCACAGCGGTGGGGTTTTATGGTACCCTAGCACTGAGCAACGGTTACATCCGCACCATACGGGTGTGCTGGGGATAACTGCATTTTAAGGGGGGAATGCGCGACGTGGCCTTATGCACCCGCAGTTAAGGGGAAGGTTAGGGCGGAAATCTCGCCCCCACCACTCTGCCCGTAACGGCGGAGTCCCTGGAGCAGCACATGGTCGGGAACCCAAAACGACTTGGGACCCACGCATCGGTTAGGGCGTAGCCCGGCAATCGACCAAGGATGATTTTGCCCGAGAACAGGCGTTGCCGGCCCACGCCCAGGGGCGACTGTCGCACCAGGGGCACCCGGGGTACCACGACTGGTGCTGGGTGCGCACCGACGAGCTCCAGGAGTTCCACGAGGAGCCCCTCAGGCCTCCGAAGGGCTCTGACGACTGGACGCTCCGCAACCCGAAGGACGCGGAGTTGGCCACGATCTGCGCAAAGATCAGGGCGCTCCGTGATGCCGGGCTCACGAACACAGATGTGGCGCGTCACTTCATCAGGAGGCGTGTGGCTCCCCTGCAGCGGCGCTCGCATCCGGCGTGGCTGTACACCTGGCCCGGCGACCGGCCCCGGTTGCAGCGCACGGATCTGCTCCCGGAGGAGTTGCAGTTCTGGGTGAAGGGCATCACCGGCGAGGACGAACCTTGCCGGTTGCTGCAGCCCAGAGCGCACGTGCTTCACGCCGGGATCCCGAACCCGGGAGCCCGGGATCGCCCGCTCTGCGATGAGTGGGGGATCATGGAGGATCCCTCGGCGCAACCTTCCCCCCCGCAGCCCAGGCCCCAGAAGGGCAAGGGGCCGGCCGCCGGCTCAGGGAAAGGGGGCAAGGCCAGACGCTCGCCGAGGCGGAGGGCTCGGACTCCGACGACTCTTCACTGGGGGTCGGAGGAGACCTGAGCGATGACGGCAACGACGACGCTCCCCCGGTAGCTGGCGGGGTCGTGCCGGAGGAGGAGGACGACGAAGAAGACGACGTCCCCCTTGCGAGGTTGTCCGCGGTGGAGCGGGCGAGTAGGCGGGAGGCCAGCCCGCAGCTCCAAGAGCCTCACGGCGACGTGGGGGTTGGGGTCTCCGATGGCAGTGGTGCAGCTGCGGTAGCCGTGCCGACCACCCTGGCAACTCCGACAGCTCCCTCTGCACGGAGCGGCCCTCCGGCAAGGAGCATCCTGGCGGACAGGGTGCTCAAGCTTAGGCCGGCGGGGTAAGATTGATCCCACCCCGAACATTTTCAACTCCGCTTAACTATTCTGTGCCTGGCTAACTTGTTTCTTCGTTTTCCAGTTCGTCAAGGAAGAGGGGGCAGACCAGCGTGTCGCCGGCTGCCCCAACCAAGAAGCCCCGCCCGGCTCCGGGCGGCGGCGACCAAGACACCTCTGATGCGTCGGTTGTGGCGGCGGCAGTGGCTGCGGGGGACCCAAGGGTCCCTGACTCGAGCTCGCAGGGCACCGACCCGGCGGCAGGTACGCGCAAGTTCGAGTTTTTCCCTTGCAATTTGTGTCAATCGTTACGTTTGATGCAAGCTTCACTTGTGCAGCTGCCGGAGGGGTGCCCGCTGCACCCGCGCCTACCGAGGGTGGGTCATCGACCTCACGGGCGAGGTCTATGAAGATGCTCCAGTGGAGTCTGCTCCCGCCGGAGCCCTTCAGCAACCGGCCACGGCGTCCACCGAGGCCGTGGCCACTGCCGTAGGTGACGCCTCGCAAGGGGCGCCATCTGAGGCAGGCAGTGCAGAGTAGCCCCCGCCAGCCGGGGCGGGTGGCGGCACTCTGGAGAAGCCCCCGAGCCCCTAGCTCGCCCCTTCGGACGAGCAGGGAGCAGCGGGGCTCGACCATGCCGGGGGCGCGCCTCTAAATCCCGACGCGCCCTCGGGATCGCAAACGGTCGCGGCGGGGTCCTCCTCCTACGCTGGACCAGCCTTCAGCCTGGGGGCAGGGGAGCTTGCCGGGCGAACCTGAGGTCGCATCACCTTCGACCCCTACGTGTTCCAGCAGGGGCACAAGGTGATCGACAACATCCAGCTGAATGACGCGCAGTAGCACCTTGCCCGTGTGGTGGCGGAGCTGGGCGCGGCGCGACGGGAGGCGGAGGAGCAGCGCACCGAGCTGCGGCGGCTCCAGGAGGAGCTCCAGCAGGCGCGGCAAGTCAGGGCAGCGCCTGCCGTGCAAGGTGTGCCGGAGCACCAGCGGGAGCTCTAGCAGGTGAAGGCCTCACACGCCAAGAGGGAGGAGAAGCACCAGGCGGCTCTGGACCCGTTCCAGGGGCGTCTCCGGGAGAAGACAGACCTGTTGTCCGGCTACTCCCTGGAGATCTAGCGCCTCCGCCGCGAGGCCGGAGAGCTCGAGGCGGCGGCAGCAGCAGCAGCCGAGGCTTCAGCACGTCGGGAGAAGGAGCTGCGAGAGCAGGCCCGCTCCCGGGAGCGCAAGCTGGCGGGGCAGCTCAAGGCCGCCCAAGACGCCAGCTCGTCACTTGAGGGCGTACTCGACACGGCGCGGCAGGAGCTCTGATTGATCGACGACGAAAACACCAAGAAAGCGTCGGAGATCGGTCAGCTAAAGTCCGAGTGCCGCGAGCACAAGCTGCAGGCCCAGGAGGCTCGTGGCGCGTGCACCGAGCTGCGGGCCCATAGGGCAGGGGAGGTGGCCAAGCTGAAGAAGCTGGCCGACTCGACGGTGGAAGCGCGGCGGGGATTCGACATCCCTGTGGCTACTTTCGGTGGGGCGGATCTAGGGAGCGACACTTCGTTCTTCACGGATTTCGTCGGCCGGCTGGGCGGCCTCCAAACTTGCGTCACAACCTTCGGCGGCCGGCAAGGCGGCCTCGCGGCCGAGCAGGTTGCTGGGCAGATCCTCTCCCGGGTCCACTCCGCCCACCCCGACTTCCCGTTTGAGTCAGTCTTCGACGCCTGGTCGGACGAAGAAGAGGCCAAGGCTCATCGGGAGGTGGTGCAGAGCGTAGTGGATGAGTTGGTGGCTCGGATGCAGGGCAGGGTCGACGACAACGAAGCCACTGCTGAGGAGGTTGCCAGAGAAGCCCCCGATGTGAAGGACGTCTCTGACACCGACGCTGCCACCCCGGGAGCTCCTCCTGCGTAGTTCCTTTTTTCCTTTTCTTTGTGTTTTCCTGCAAGCGGCATGAGGCGCCTTAGTACTTTTTATGTTAGCTTCCTTTGTTATTGTTAGTTGTCGTCGCTCGGTGCTCCGACACTGGGGGCGTGCAGCCACGTCCCCCTTTTAGGTTCGGTAGGGGCGTCTGGGGCGGAGACCCGGTTATCACCGGCACGGTCGATGAGGCCCTATGGGGCCGGTGAGACCAAGTGCCAAGAGGGCGCGCTAGTACCAGAACAAATGCACACCCGTTTTTTACCCAGGTTCGGGCCACCCGGAGGTGTAAAACCCTACGTCCTGCTTGTCTGAACTGATATTGATTGCGGATCAAGCATCTACAAGTTCTCGCCGGGCCAGTTCCCGGGCTTCCTCTCAATGTCTAAGTACTCCTTGCTATTCTCTGCTTGCTGTCTACCGGAACCAACTGATCAACTCACTATCCTCCCAACTGTCTGACCCGTCAACCCTCTAACCCCTTGACCGTTGGCATGGGTCCTCTTTTTATACACAAGGGGATGCCACATGTGCCACGGTTCATAGGTTACAAGTGTCCAACGGGGAGGCACGCAACTCTCCCTGGTGAGCTGGTGGCATGCATGGGTGCCACCTCCGCTGCTAGGGGCCTAAGACCCTAGGGTAGGATTGGACAACCACTGTTCCTTGGATCGGACGGGTAACTACCCGTCGGTCGGCTCGTTTACTAAGCCACGCGCCTTACTCCTTGCCTTGGTGGGACCGTGCGTTCCGCGCCCGTCACGCGCCTGTGTGGCGTTGTCCAGTGGGCCCCACGACCCGAGGCGGGGGCATGTGTCCGGGAACCCCCAGTCCCCGCAAGTCGGCCCGGGAAGCACCCGGGCCCAGCGCACCCGGGAACCTCCTCCCGGGAAGCAAGCAGCTTCCCGAGAGGTGCTTAAGCGGGAATATTCCCAGAAGCCCCGCTAGCCCCTTTTGGGCTGGTAGCTTGCCGGGAAGCTCGTCGGCGCTCCCCGGGATGAGACCTTCCTGGGAACCCGGGGGAGGGGGCCACACGTCGCGCAGCGGTGGTACCCCGGGTGCCACTGGTGCGACAGTAGCCCCCGGGCGTGGGCCGGCATCACCTGTTCCCGGAAGGGTCTCTTCCTAGTCGGTTGCCGGGCTACACCCTTAACCGATGCGTGGGCCCCCGATCAAATGCGCGTCCCTTCGCTGCCCCGTGTACGGCGCCGCCAAAAGCGGAGTAGTGGGCGCGAGATTTCCGCCCTAACTCCCCCCCCTAAATAGGGTAGTTAAGGCCACTCCGCGCATTACTCCCAGTGATTAGGAGTTATCCCCGCTCACCCGTAGGGTACGGAACCGGCCGTTACCAAACGACCGGGCGTCATAAAGCTTCCACTGTTGGCAACAGGGAGCAACACTTTGCCCTTTCGCCTCCATCCTCTTCCGCATCTCGCATCCCTGCACTCTTGCCAGCTTCCGCCCTCGTTCCCCATGGCGCCCCCCACCACCAGGAAGGGGAAGGAGGTCCAGTCTTCGAAGAAGCCCGCGACCAGCAAGACCGAGGCGGCACTCAAAGCGGCCGCCACCAAGGACCAGAAGAGGCGGGAGATGCGCGCAAAAGTAGCCTTCTTCCGCCCCGCCTACAACGGCGAGGCGTTGGGGAAGCTCCGGCACGCCGTCGCCTCCAACTTCAATGAGCACGGGGAGACGCGGATCTTCCCGGCGGGCGTCGAACACCAGGATAACGACTTCCGGGTGTTCGCACGCTTCCTCCTCTGCGGCATGGTGCCGCCATTCTCTCTGTTCCTCCACGCGCTGATGGAGTCTTATCAGTTGCGGGTGGCGCAGCTCCACCCCACCTCGCTCTTCCTCCTCGCCACCTTTCAGTTCCTCTGCGAGGCGTTCGTGGGGGTGATGCCGTCGGTGGGGCTCTTCCGCCATTACTTTTACCCGCGCATTGACAACGCGAAGGCGATGTCGTTGGGGATGGTTTTCCGCGCCCGCGACCAGATGAAGTCGGAGTTCATCGTCCGGTCGGGGAAGAAGATCGAAAAAGAGTGGCGGGGCGACTGGTGCTGGGTCCGAGTGGAGGACCCCCAGGAGTTTATCCAGCCGCCGACGGAGCTGCCGGTGCCCCAGATTGGCTGGCAGGATAGGTACCACCGCGACGCCGACCTCCTCCCCATCGTGGAGAAGATCAAGGCATTGCGGCTAGCGGGGCTCACAGATGTCGACGTGGCGCGCACCTTCGTCCATCGGCGCATAGCCCCGCTGCAGCTGCGTTCCCGGCCCGCGTGGATGTACACGGGCTCTGGGGACAGGACACGCCTCCAGGCGGACGGCATGGACTTGGAGTCCCTCAAGACGTGGGTGAAGGGGATCTCCGGCGAGGTCTTCCAGTCGACGGAGTTCCCGCCGGGGGTCTCCGCTCTCCATGCCGGCGTCAAGGCGCTCAGCGACATCGTCGGCGCCTTCCCGCCCTGCAACGAGTGGGGGCTGATAGACGACACCCCCACCCGCGTCCCGCACGCTCCCCCGCAAGCACCCCGCGGGAAGCAGGTGCCCGAGGAGAGCGAGGGCGGGTCCGAGCCCAGCGGGCCCTCCCTCCGGTCGCTGGACGACGAGGCGGGCCAGGTGGCCGGGTCCTCGGAAGTCGTCGCCGTGGAGGTCGACGAGGAAAGCAGCGACAGCGCGCCCCTGATCGTGAGAAGGTCGAGGGCGTTCGCGGCGGCCGCAGCCACCTCCTCAACAGCGACGTCCGCCCCGGCAGCGGCCCCCAACCTGGCGGCGGCCGCCGCTCCTGGGGTGCCTGTTGGTACCGCGACGGCATCCGCGGCAACAGGGGCTGCGAGTGCCTCGGCGGCGGCCCCTGCCTTGGCGGCGGTCGCCAGCTCCGCGGCGGGAACTGGTCCCAGGGTGCCCGCCGGTACCCCGGCAACTCCAGCACCTGCGGGGTCTCCGGTGCCCCGGCGACGGCCTTCGCTCCGGTTGCGGGGGCCTCCGCGAGCTTGGCGCCCGGCGTGCGGCGGCATCGCCATCGACTCCCGGAGCTCTCCAGGTCACGGTGACACCGCGGGCGCCCACGGCGCCGCCCGCCCGGGGGGTCTTCCGGGGCTTCGCGCTCCGGCGCAACTCTCCAAAGTCCTCCTCGCCGGCGGGCGCCAGCAAGAGGGCGAGGAGCGATTCCCCGCCCGGCTCGCCAAGCAAGAGGACGCGCGCTGACGCTGGCGGTGCCACCGATCCCGCTGCCTCAGGGGCCAGCGTCGGCACGGGCGCGTCCTTTGGCGAGCCAGCCCCAGCAGAGACAGAGCCGGCACCGGGTATGTCTTCGTTGATTCTCTGCAACTGCAATTCCTGTTAGCCAAATTCACGAACATACCTTCTCTTTCTGCAGCAAGCGGCAGCTCGCCCGCGGCAAGACCCTTGGATGCTCCCGCTGGCGCAGGCGAGGTAGGGGAGGCTGCACCGGCAAGCCCGACGGCCGCACAAGGTAACCGCCCCGGTCGCCCTTGTTCGCCTTCGATAGCACCAACCATCTCCGACCCTCATGCTTTTTCACGGTTGTAGGCACAAGTGCGCCCGCGCCCAGAACAGGCGCGGCCGTGGTCGACCTCGACTCGTTCGTCGGGACCGCGAGGGCGGAGGGGGAGTCAGAAACGGCTCCTACGTCCGGCCCCGCTGTGGCAGACACAGCGGCAGCAGTGGAGACCGCCGCGGCGGCGGCGGCACCCGGCGACGCGCCCGAAGCCGCGGACATGGCCGGCTCGGGCTCACCCGTCGTCCAACAGGAGACGACCCCCGCCGGAAGCAGGGAGCCCTCTCCAACCCCGGTGCCCCGGAGCCTAGGCACGGGAGAAGTTGTCGGGGAAGGACGGCAAGACCCCCGGGAGCAAGTTGGCGACCCCGCGCCCAGCTCCACTTCGGCGGCTGGGGCTTCATCATCCTCGGGGGCCCTCCCCGGCACCGACCTCGGCACCCTCGCCGGGGTCGCTTGGAATCCTCTTACCTGGGATCCGAGCGTCTTCGAGCAGGGGGCACCGGTTCCTGGACGCCGTCCGGGACCAGCAGTTCGACTTCGTCACCTCCTAAAACGAGGTGAGGGAGCGCCACACCGCCACCAAGAATCAACTCGGCGAGGTGCGGGAGGCCGTCGAGAGAGAGCGGCGCGAACTCTCCCGGCTGCGCGAGGAGGCGCGCCTCGCCGAAGAGGAGGCGCGGCTGGTCCGGCAAGCCCTGGAGGCTGCTTGGGAGCCGGTAGTCCCAGAGATCGAGCTCCGTCGGCACCTGGAGGTCCAGTGCACGGAGCTCCAAGGAAGGCTCGACGCAATGGCAGCAACCCTAGAAGCTTCCCGGAAGGAGCATGCCGAGGTGCTCGCGACGGCCCAAGCGCGGCTGGACGAGAAGAGCGAGCTGATCGCCAACTACCGCGGCGAAATCGAAGGCCTCCGCGTCCTGCTGGAGGTGCAGGTCAAGGCCGCTGAGCACGCGGTGAGAGCGGCGACTCAGCACGAGGCCGAGCTCAACTCAGTCAAAGGCAAAGCGGCCGGGCTTGAGGACGAGTTGGCCGCCGTCCGGGAAGAGCTCGCCAAGGCCGGTGAGGCCAACGCGACCCAGGCCTTAGAGCTTGCGAAGCTGGAGGGCCGCGTTAGCAAGGCCAAGAAGGCCGCGCAAGATGCCCGACTCCATCACGGCACGCTGATCGGGCAGCTGCAGCTTGAGACGGAGAAGCTGGCGAAGATCGCCGAGTCGCTGCGCGACCTGCTGCCCAAGTTCGAGCTGCAGGCGGCGGAGGTGGACGGCACGGACGTCACGACGCTGATCCCCTTCTTCCCCGACTTGTTATGGAAGCTCGGGGCGCTCGACGTCTGGATCGCCAAGTATGGCGCCAACGAAGTCGCCAACTGCGCCCGGGAGGTTGCCGGGACAATCCTCCCACGAATCCATCTCCGGGACCTGGAGTTCCCCTTCAAGTCTCTGCTGGATGCTTGGTCCGACAGCGAGGACGAGCCCACGCACACCCAAGCAGTGCGCGGGTTCGTCGACGAGGTCGTCGAGCGGATGCAGATGAAGCCGGAGCCTGAACCCCCCGTCGACCCCCCGGCCAAAGACGGCGACAGCGAGTGGCCGCAGCCCCCAGCTATACTCGTTGCTTCCACTGTACCTCCTTCTTGTTTGCTTTTCCTGCAAGTATGGCGCTTAGCGCCGTTTGGACAATGACCTTTTGATTAGTCCATGTAACCATTCGACACTTAGTCAATCAAGCTTGTTAGTTTGCTCAATTTTTGTCCTTTATTCCCGAGGCCGCCTCGCGGGGTGGTTCCCTTAGCCTTTGCGTGTCTTGCCTTGTGTTGCGGGGGGACTCGCGCACGCCTCACCCTTGACCAGACCAGGGACCCAGGACGGACCCGCAGTGCCGACCTGGGGCCAAGCGGTAGCGGGGAGCCACTCCGCTTGCGGGGTAACCACTCCAAGCCGTGTCCTCCCGGGGCGGACCCGGGAGCCACACGGGGAGCGCATTCCCCCCGCAAGCGTCCCTTTTAACACTCCGGCTACGCGCGGGATCCGAGGCCGCACCCAGCGGGGCAGTGCTCAGTTTCGTTCAGCTCTTAGCGAATTCAGTGTTCATGTTCGGATACTTAGCTTTTCTGTCTGGTCCAATGTTTCGCGATGCTCTGCGGTAGAGTGCAGATGGGGCACTGCCTCGGTAGGAAACCATCAGGGGTACCTGTTCAAGGGAAACGATCTCGGAGGGATGTGGCAGGAACGCGGGGGAAGGATCGCCGGCGGCGGCAACCGCCGCCGACGATGCTACCACCACGCTCACGCGGCAACCCTCGCCCTCAGGGGTGGACCCTGGCCTTCAGGGACGAACCCTGGCTTAAGAGGACTCCGCTCCGGGAGCAGTCGCGAGACGGCTATAACGTCCTCGGCGCCATATTAAGGGATTTATTTTAAACAAGAATACAATGTGTGACTATGCCATATTAAGGGATTTATTTTAAACAAGAAGTATCGAAAAATGGTGATGATCGGGATGCACAAGGACATGATGCACAACCATATCATAATTTTGTGTAGCCGCCAAAATATAAAAATGCCAAAAACATTGACATCTGTTCACACACGAACACGTCACCCGTTTGCCCTCGACGCCGAGCGCGATGAGCGGCAGCACGCGCCGAGGGAGGCTCGCCGAAAGCGCGATATGCAAAGCAGTCCGGCGGGCGCTTTTGTTGACCCGAAACCCCCCTCGCCTGGGAGGGACCCCATCAAGGCGGCGCGGCGGCTATGGGCTGCCCTAGGTCGGTCTGACCGCCCCTAGGGCTTCGTGGATTTGCTGGCCTCTTACTTGAAGAACGAGAAGAAAGATACATGGGAGAGAAATAAAAGTAGATTAACGTGATAAAATAGTAGATGTGTTTGTTCGATTGGTGTTGTTACAATCGTCATGCACCCCTCATGTGTATAAAGGGCGGATGGACTTTCCGTGCAAGAAAGAGTCTTGGATTCATGTCTAAAACCCTAATTTGGGTCCAATTGTTTTGGCGTGGTCCGAACTTTGCATAACTGTTCGGTAAAAAACCTGGCCGTACTGTCCGGACCCGTTTTGAGGTAGTAAACGATCTCGGATCGCAATGATTACACAACAAAAGTTGTTCGTCTCGAAACAGCGAAGAACTCTTATGTTTACAACTTTTCAATCCGAGTTTAAGCTGACCTTCTTTTGTATCTGTTTCCAACCTCGGTTCGGATTCAGCCGGAGAAATAACTTCGGCCGAAGCCTCTGAATTATAGGACAAGTTTCTCTGAACTTATCTCGGACATTGTTTTCACAAAAAACGTGACCTCAGAATTGAGATGATTCAAAAGGCAAAGTTGCTTAACTCGACGAGGCGCACGACTTACATGTTAGACATTTTCTCATTTGATGCAATCTTGATGACGTGAGCCAATACTAGTTGTCAACAACATCACAAAAAAAATTACGCACAGCCCAAAGCCCAACCCGAAACAGCCAGCAAACGAAATCCAACTCGTGGAACAAAGCCCACACACACGAACGTACACCATCGGAGAAACAGCACACCGAGCCGCGGGCAACAGGCACAAATTGCTGCGAATCGGATGGCAAAAAAAAAATAGAAAATCGACCGATCCCTTTCTTCAAAAGAAAAGGAGAAAAAAGAAGCAAACGGAACGAGCAGAAGAAGGTGTTTGAAGTTTGAACCACCATCGTCCTCGTCGTGTGGCTCTCCCTTAACCCCGGCCTCTTTGCCTACTCCAACGCCCATGCGCAACCATCCTTCGCCACCTTGTCCCAAATTAGCTCTCGCTTATATAACAACGATTCACCTCTATCTCCTATTTAATTCATTTTGGAACAAATTAATAAAGTAGAACCCTTCCTTTGGCAGAGGGGCTCTCACACCTCTTGAAACAGCAGATCGGGAGGTGTTATTGATCGTCGTCGTACGACGTAGCATTGCCATGCCTAACAATGGCGCTATCATCGGTGCGTCGACCATCCTTGTGGTGGCCGTGGTGGCCGCCGTCTGCGTCGTGTCCTTCAAGGGCGGCAGCGACGACAAGTCCGATCAGGAGCTGTCGACGTCGGTGAAGTCGATCAAGTCTTTCTGCGAGCCGGTGGACTACAAGGAGGCGTGCGAGAGCACGCTGGAGAAGACGGCCGGCAATGCGACGAGCACGACGGAGCTGGCCAAGGCCATCTTCAAGGCCACCTCGGAGCGGATCGAGCAGGCCGTGCGTGAGTCGAGCGTGCTGAACGAGCTGAAGCACGACCAGCGCACGGCCGGCGCGCTCAACAACTGCAAGGAGCTGCTGAACTACGCCATGGACGACCTCAAGACGACGTTCGAGCAGCTGGGCGGGTTCGAGATGACCAACTTCAAGCACGCCCTGGACGACCTCAAGACGTGGCTCAGCTCCGCGCTCACGTACCAGGAGACGTGCGTGGACGGGTTCGAGAACACCACCACGGACGCCGCCGCCAAGATGAAGAAGGCGCTCAACGCCTCGCAGGAGCTGACAGAGAACATCCTCTCCATCGTGGACGAGTTCGGGGACACACTGGCAAACCTGGAGCTTCCCAACCTGAGCCGGCGCCTCCTCGGGGACGACGGCGTGCCCGGGTGGATGTCGGACACCAAGCGCCGGCTGCTGCAGGCCAAGCCCAGCGAGCCCGAGTTCAAGCCGGATATCACCGTGGCGTCCGACGGCAGCGGCGACTACAAGACCATCAACGAGGCGCTGGCCAAGGTGCCGCTGAAGAGCGCCGACACGTTCGTCATGTACATCAAGGCCGGCACGTACAAGGAGTACGTGTCCGTGGCCCGGAACGTGACCAACCTGGTGATGATCGGGGACGGCGCCAGCAAGACCATCATCACGGGGGACAAGAGCTTCATGCTCAACATCACCACCAAGGACACGTCCACCATGGAGGCCATCGGCAACGGCTTCTTCATGCGCGGCATCGGCGTGGAGAACACGGCGGGCGCCAAGAACCACCAGGCCGT
The DNA here is from genome assembly GCF_000005505.3 of Brachypodium distachyon. Lineage (NCBI taxonomy): Eukaryota > Viridiplantae > Streptophyta > Magnoliopsida > Poales > Poaceae > Brachypodium > Brachypodium distachyon. The sequence goes on from NC_016131.3 coordinate 64,262,932, forward strand.
GGCGCTCCGGGTGCAGAGCGACCAGTCGGTGTTCTACGAGTGCCAGTTCGACGGGTACCAGGACACGCTGTACACGCACACCAGCAGGCAGTACTACCGGGACTGCACCGTGACGGGCACCATCGACTTCATCTTCGGCAACGCGCAGGTGGTGTTCCAGAACTGCCTCATCCAGGTGCGCCGGTGCATGGACAACCAGCAGAACATCATCACGGCGCAGGGGCGCAAGGAGAAGCACTCGGCGGGCGGGACCGTCATCCTCAACTGCACCATCGAGCCGCACCCGGAGTTCAAGGAACACGCGGGCCGCCTCCGGACCTTCCTGGGCCGGCCCTGGAAGGAGTACTCGCGCACGCTCTACATCCAGTCCGAGATCGGGGGATTCATCGACCCGCAAGGGTGGCTGCCGTGGCTCGGGGACTTCGGCCTCAACACCTGCTACTACGCCGAGGTGGACAACCACGGGCCGGGCTCCGACATGAGCAAGCGAGCAAAGTGGAGAGGCGTCAAGACCGTCACGTACCAGCAGGCGCAGCAGAAGTACACCATCGAGAAGTTCATCCAGGGGCAGACGTGGATCCCCAAGTACGGCGTGCCCTACATCCCGGGCTTGCTGCCGCAGGGTACATTGAGCTAGCGAGCGCACTGGGTTCTACTAATTCATTTATTTTTGAGGTTGTACTGTTGTTGATGATGATCATCTCTGTACGCGTACACTACTGTTTCCCACATCTTTGCTGACAAATCAAAAACATATTCTAAGAGAAAACGATTTAAGGCTCTTTTGAGGCATTCAACTTCGGTAAGATTGTGGTGAAGATATTGGCAATCCGTTTGGCTTCATCCCTCCCGGCTTTGGTTGCACTTGCACCCTACATCAAAGCGCCTTCATCAAGAGGCGTCGTCTCCACGGTAACTTTATGCTGGTCCAAGGTGCAACTAAATATCTTCATGTGGCTCGCCGATTTGCGATTCTCCTCAAGCTGGAAATTACAAAGGCTTTTGACTCGTTGCATTGGTCTTTCCTCTTTGATGTTCTTCGGAGAATGGGCTTTGGTCGTTAGTGGATTTCTTGGATGGTGGTCTTCCCTGTCCGGCTTCGACCTTGGTGCTTATGAATGGCATTCCGGGTAGGCTAATATCTAATCGTCCGGTCTTTCCGGTTCGGTTTCGACCTTGGTGCTTATGAATGGCATTCCGGGTAGGCTAATCTCTAATCATCGTGGTCTGCAACAAGGAGATCCGGTCTTTCCGGTTCGGCTTCGACCTTGGTGCTTATGAATGGCATTCCGGGTAGGCAAATCTCTAATCGTCGTGGTCCGCGACAAGGAGATCCGCTTTCTCCCATGCTTTTTGGTTCTAGCCATGGACACCCTCAACTCTCTCCTTGACTGTGCTACCGAGGAGGGTGTACTGACTGATTGTGGCATTCGTTGACATTCTTCTTTTTTTCCGCTGCCAATGTGGTTTCCTTCCTCAAGCCGGAAGCTCAAGACTCGTGGGCTTTCTCTTTACTTCTTGACGATTTCGGGCTGGCTTTGGGGCTCCAGGTTAACATGACCAAAATAGCTCAGCCCATCTGATTAACTGGTCGTCGGAGCAGTCCTCTCACAAAAAAATCCTCTAAAAAAAAAAACTGGTCGTCGGAGCAATAGGAGATTGTCGAAAGCTCACTCCAATGCCAGGTGAAAGACTTTCCGTGCACCTACCTCGGGCTCCCGCTCGGCACAAGAAATGTTTATGCTGCCCAGCTTCTCTCAATTGTGGAAAATGTGGCGTCCCGGCTTCAAAGTTGGAGCACCAAGCTGTTGTCCCTTCTTGCGGGAGACTAATCCTGGTGAAATCTACGTTGTGCACGCTGCCCATCTACTCGATCATCTCTTTGGACCTGCCGGCGAAGACTATTAGCATGATCGAGAAGCTCTGCAGAGTTGAAAGGGCATTTTGATCACCGAGTGTTTTGGTGGTTTCATGCACTAAGTGTTTTCAGATTTGATATCAAATGATGTGACATGATTCATAGCCCTCAAAAAGGAAATAAGCATAAAAGGATTTATGATTTTTTATATTAGGAGTTGAAAGGGAATCCATATGGGAAGGCTAGGATAAATCCCCTTCGTCCCCAATGACTCTAAGCCCAACTACCCATTGTTCCTCATCATTTCAAAGTTTCAAATCTCGAGATCTCTCCCTCTTTGCATCCCCCAAGCTAATACTTTGAGTAAAAGGAGAGAAGAGCTCGATATAAGATTGACCAAGTTAAAACTTGATTTTCCTTCGTGGATTTTGGGATCCCTAACCGGAAGATGTCTTCTTGAGGCCACATCTTTGTTACGGTGGTGCTTCAGGATTCGGGAAGAAGCCTCCAAGTCGGTTGTGAAGACATGCCTTTCTCCTAGTTTGTAAAGGTTCAGCATTTTGATTTCAAGAAAACCATCAGTGGAGCTCGCATCGCCTTCTCCTAATTTATCAAATTTACTTAACAAAAATATAGAAAGAGATTCCTTTGGGTTTAAACTGGCCACTAAATTCTAACGTGCACGCATGAATCTGATATATAATATGGAAAATCAGAGCTACTGCATTCTGTATGCGGCGTATAAACCATAGGAATGCATGCTTATGAACCCTGAACAAAGCATGCACAACACTTTGTGGTTAGCTCACGGAAGACAATCTATCATTGCAGAGTTCCTTCAGTCTCTAGTTAAAACTATCATTACAGAGTTCCTTTAGTCTATAGTGAAATAAAGAACCAGGAACGGGCAACCAACATAAAAAAGTCAACTTGGTAACACTTCTTGAACGAGCAAAAGGAATACAGTTGATGAGTCAGCAGCCAAACGTATCTGTCCTATGCCAGAGCAAAATATCTTCTGCCTTCACAAACACAGATAACTTCCATAGTTCTTCGCTGTCTCTCAACCTAGTAACCCAGGGCTCTGGATTTCGATCCTGTGGCAGCTTTTACAGTCAGCTCATGATTTTAAATAATTAATCATATAATAGCACCAATAAACAATATATAAATTACTGCAACACGACGACAAGTCGTATAACTGTACCAGTAAACCAACATACTTGATCTGAGAAATTACTGCAATATGATGATAAATACAGAAATATACATGATCGCAAAAGTAGGCATGTCCGTACTGCATATTCTAAACCCGCAAAGCACCATTGTGGAGAGATGCCACCATTTGCCACTGTCAGTCTCAAAGTTATTGCGATTGGAGCATAAATTCTTTTTTTTTCTGCAATTGGCACACTCGGTCATCATGTTTTTTTAAGGTGGCAAGCATAAGATTCAATGTTTAAGTCCTTATTCGATGTACACAACACCATAAACTAGCAAAAGAAAATGCAGCCCATAATCATTTTCATATTCAGATACTCCCTCCGTCCAACAAAAAATGTCTCAAGTTTGTTAAAATTTGGATGTATGTAGACATGACTTAGTGTATAGATGCATTCGAATTTAGTCAAAGTTGAGACATGTTTTGTTGGACGGAGGGAGTATTTTTTTTTACTTTTCACAGCATTGGTTCTTTTTTTTAATCTTCTTTTGTGGGGGTGACTTCCTGATGCTCTGCTACATGAGATGACAGAAACATCTACTTGCCTAGTATTTTCCTCTCAACTTTTACAATAATTTTATGCTTTTTACTGGATAAAACCATAAATTATCATTGTATATAAATTTGAAGCTTTCCACCCAAAATGGCACCAAGTATATCAGTTTTGTTTTTCTAAAAGAAAAAATAATAAGCTATATTGAAGAGTACACGCACCAATGGGCAAAGAGCATGCTAAATTTTCTGCTGAGAAGCTGTCTACACTTCTAGTAGACGAGCTATCTGTCTTAAATAGGAAATGAGCATCGGCAACTCTTCTAATACCAGTTAACTACACTATAAAACAAGGTTTAGGCACTTACTTGAGATACGCTTTTTGTCCTTGCAAAACTTGCTTCCGCAGCAACATTTGAATGCCTTAATGGGGTGGTTAACATCATCAAATTCAATACCATAGTCCTACAGTTTAAAATATGCACAAGATTATGGTATACTTCTCAGCTACAAAATTGCACCAAAGAATCATGTAGCAGTAGCTATGACATCTAAAGTCACTGTTATGCCATCATACAGTCCACTAAGTCTAAATTCGCAATAAAATCAAAGCGGTATGTTTTGCTTATCCCATATCAATACAGTTCAGGTTCGTTGATTCACTAGTAAATCATTGAGGCAGCACAATGGATCTTAAATGCAATTGCACAAAACACCACGTACCCATGTCAGTTCTTCAAAAGGCTCTATTTGCTTGGTCGTGAAAAATGCCACCTGAAGAAAAATAAGAAATAAATAATATAAATAGGCTTCAAATTTGGATCAAGACACGGTGACAGTAACGTGCTAGAGTTTCATATACATGGTAGTAGTGATGGTCTGGCGTCTCAATCTCAACAGGTATTGTAATTAGGTTAGCATCATAGCACCTGCAACAGCATAAAGTAGAGAAGCATCACTTGTATGTCTTAATTAAAGTGTTAACATCAGGAAATAATGCAGCTCATGGTTCAAAAAAGCGTGTTAAGCGAGCGGTGAGGCACTGCTTAGAGGAATTGAAGCTTAAGCGTTCCGTACAGACTCTGTTTTTGAGAAATTGGTGGGGTTCTTGGAGGAAATCAAGGGGAATTGGAGAATTTGAGAGACTCTGTTGCTCGCAGGAGAAATTGGCGGGATCTTTGGGGGAAATCCAGGGGAATTGGAGAAATTGGCGGGATCCTTGAAGGAAATCAAGGGGAATTGGAGAAATTGGAGGGATCAGCGGGAGAGAGAGAGAAGCCGCCCCTACAGAAGAGAATTGTGCTAATGGGCCTTTATCGGCGCTTAACTAGCCGCTTAGGGCCTAAGTGAAGCGTTTCCCACCGATCAGAGCTTTTGCCAGCTTAAGCGACGCTTTTTGAACCATGATGCAGCTATAAGAAGATAATTATTCATCTGTTAGTTTATAGTCATTTTGTATGGAGAAATATTGAATTCTAAAAAAGTAAGAACAAATTATGACTTCTTCATCAGTACAAAGAACCAGGGCTAAATTTTCCGGTGCAAGGTTTTCTGCAGGCCCCCGTCTGTAGTACAGGCTCCAGCAGTTAATAAGACCCCATCTGTAGCTGGTTACCAATTAACTGCTGCAAAATTCTACTAATTAGGAATCTCCACGTCTTTTAACTTCAAAAAGCTTTTGTTGCCTTGTTGACCACATATGAAGCTGGCTACCAATTACATTATTGGAAGAAAATATTGTTTTTCATTTAGTTGTGCAATCTCTATTGAAATATCTACAACTGAACTTAAATAAACACATATTGCCTTGCAAAATAATGCAAAAACAGCAAAGAAGACAGATCCAGCCAGGTGCTATAGGACACCAGGTCCTTGCTGGAAAATAAAGATAACCAACGGGAAGCAGCTGGTTCCCATGTGCTTTCTAAGAGCATCATGTATAATGGAGAACCACAAAAGAACCATTATATGTTTCAAATAAGGAATAGTGTCTCAGATTTAGTACGTAGTACAAAGTTGTACTAAATCTGAGACACTTATTATGGATCGGAAGGAGTAACAATTTTGTCATGAAAAATCAGAAAGGAATATTACCTATGGTTTATAAACCTTGCCACGTTCCCATAAAAGGTGGCATCTAGACAGAGAGCATGATCATCCACCAGGAGACCTTCAGTGAGCCAATCCGCATCCAGGTACAAAGGGTACGTGTGCTTTTCCTTGCCAATCTTTTTATTTCGGTCATACAGCTCAGTGTTTGTTAAGATTTCACCAGCATACTCACAAACAAAGGCACCAGGAGGGAGTTTCTCAGCAGTGCGCAGCCCCCATCCTTTTTTCCCAGAAGTTAAGAACACCTGATCCCATAATAGATTAAATGACTATAAGAACACATACCTATGATGGTAAGTTCGCTGCAGTAAGCACATAAGCATACAGAATGCGGCAGAGCGCAAGAAAAAATAATCTGTAATTGCCATAAAAAAACTTATTGTACTATGAAACAAGGTTAAAATGGGCCTCAATGCTCAGCTCTAAAAGGATGGAAATTTTTCAAACTTAATTATAAGAAAAGGGAGAAAGATCTACACCATTAAACATATACGCATTAAAACTGTAAAGTTTGTATAAAAAACTATACTTGCAACAATAATCATTACACACGTCATGTAATATGTAGCTGCAAGTTTGCACAGGGAATTCCACAAGTCAATCATATTTGGCAATAAGCACAAACTAGTGTCAGTTTTATCTTTGATACAAGAATACAAGAGCTTGAATGGGTATAAATGACATACCTCTAGATGGTGAGTAATGCCTCTCTGCACCACACGGTTTCCGCAATGTCTGTTGCAGCCGCATTTACTCCAGCATTCCTTGATAAATTTCCTTGTGAGATGTCCTTTACAAGGATCAGGATTGACTTTGGTCTTCGCTCGTTCTAGTGGACAAACTTTGCACTGAAAGGTTGCATTACTTGAGAGACAAGAATCTAGAAATCCCTCCGTAAGCAGGCCATCTCTTGTATAGACAAACACCCCTCCAGTATCTGCTGCACACGCACAAGGAAAGGCTCGTGCTAGACAATCTCCAAAACAATCTGAACAGCAATTTTCATCTCCTACTCTAGCAAGTGAAAGATTTACATAGGCATTTTGGTATGTGATATTGTGAGGTATGTAGTGGAATTGAGAAGGAAGAATGCCATTGCCAAATTCATTAACTATGGGAATACTCACACATTCTTCGCCTTTTGTTATATCACTGACATCATGAGCTGGTCCGTTGGCACCAATTGTTGGTTGATATTTAACAACCTGCATATTACTGGAGCTGCTCTGTCCAACTCTAGCCACAGCACTAGAGGAGCAAACACCACCAGGCATCATGAGATTATTAGGAGGCATATACAAGGAACTAGCTTGATTTGACTGAAGCATTTTTGGCACTGAAGGCCCAGACAGAAAATCCATGGTAGGAACTATTTGTACAATGCCTTCTTCTCTTGGTCCACTAGATTCAGAGCTCAAGTCAACAATACACTGGCAAGTATCTTCCAAAATATTCATGAAAAAGAAATTGGAGTCTAGGATCTTATATTTCCTGAGACATCTAGCCTCCATTTCCTTGCATACTGAGGCCATGTCAGGCATATGCAAATCAGGACGATTTGCCAGGGAAGAGTTGTATGTGAAAGACAGTTTACCCATTCCAGTATCTGACAAAACTACCTCAAAGTTGCTTGAAAGACCTGGACTGCTTACTAGTGCTTTGCTGCTACATGCATCAATCGTGTTTCTTTCGTGAGAACCAGAAACACCTTTATAGTTTTGATCAGCAGCAGGCTGCACACCAGAAATTCCACGTGCATCTTTGTGTCCTGGGGAATTGAGTAAAAATAAAGAAAATCCAAACCATTATTTATTCCAAACTTTAAAGTTCCAGAACCAAGAACGCAATGAAAATAATATTCACAGAACAGCCATAACAAGATAATGCAATTTTTGCAGGTGAAAGACAGGATAACTCTGAACCATTTGCAATAAACATATAGTTATCAACTAGAAGAGTTATGGCAGTGTTTTCTGAATTCAAAACTTCACAACACTTCAGCTCGTTTGGCAACCAAGAATTCATTTCATTTGATCAAAATGAAATGAAATCCAATTTTTGATAGGATTTCATTTGGTTGAATTTGAATTCCGGGTTGAAAAATCATGTTTGTCTACCACATGGAATTGAAGAGTGAGAGACAATTCTAGAGAAATGATGGCTTTTAGAGAGGAATTGAGGCTAGTTATAGTGTGATTCCATGGAATTTGAGATTGAATTCCTTTGGTTAATTCCGTGCCAACCAAACAAGTTGTTTTTTGGAATTCAAAATGAATTCTACAATTCTATGCCCAAATGATGGGTGCCAAACGAGCTTTATATCTAAAACCATAGAGCTGTACTCATGTCAAATATTTTAGCCAAATTGCTCAACAGTGCAAACTAAAAATACTGAATGTCAACAAAAAGCACATCAGTTAACAAGAGAACTTGCTCCATGTATTCCCAACAATAAGTCATCATTGACTTCTCATAGTGCATGAGTCAAAATTTCGGACGCCGACTCCCATCAGACATTTACACTAGAAACTAGCAATATGATGCAGCAGATTTATGTAATTACATTATAAGTCAAAGTTCAAGAGGTTTGCATTCCACAAAACGATAATATTTGGTAATCATCAAATTTATATGCATCCAGATAGACATATAACAGACCTGGTGAACTATCGTGTATATATAACAGAAATGCATAGAAAGTGTGTAGCCCAATGAAACAAATCACTAACAAGTGAGTGCACTAATACGAGAAATAATTTCCTAAACAAGTGAGTTCATTGCTTTGTTTCTTTATTACATTTTTTTGAATTGAAACTGTAAGAGATGCGCGATTGCAACCTGATAGATATTACCTCTGTGATGGCTGGAGTCTTCAGCTTGAGGATAGATAACTGCTAGCGGTGACTCAGAAGTTTGAATGTCTTGACCCCGGAGCAATAAAGCAGAACTATTTTCATCAACTGGTGTATCCTCGACAACATTGCTTTCCATGTTTGGTTTATTAATCAGTAACCTTGATGAAGACGACTGCAATTGGTTCCGAGTGGGTTTCATTTCACAAGGAGATCGAGAGGACAGCTTCCCTGCTGTGTCATTGCGATGCATCTTAGATGTAGGTTTCTGAGACTGCTGGCCTACCTTAAGCTTCTTGTTACAGTGGCTAGAATCCAAATTCTTCCTCTCATGAGACTGCCTTCTATGTCCTTCCTGGTCGATCTACAAAGGTTGAATTAAACAAAAATGTTAAGTTACCATAATACTCCATACTAATAAATGAAATGGTTCTCATGTGATTAAATATTAACTCAAAATATTGCATATCTAATTGTAAAAATCAGAACGAAATGCCCAGACTCTACCTCGGGATCTGGACCATCAAATATAGCTTCAGCTAGAACCAGAAAATTATCAGCTTCTATATGCTCCCAGTTGTAATCATACAATTCAAGTAGATTATTCAACACTGGTGAAACTGTTTCTCTCGAGATACCAAGACCATTCATGGTTCTGATGGCAAGATCAAACTTTTCCGGGGAAATATTTGGAGGTGCCATCCTGCTTGCATGGAAGAAATAAGCACGTCACAGATGCAGGAGATGATTTTATTGGAAAAGCAATTGATGAAAAGCCACATAGGAGAAGTTTAGTAGTATGAGCACTCATTTTACTTTTATATATTGTCTACAAGTCATTTTTCCTTTACATGTTGCCTCAAACTCCCATGTGTAGAGCCTTATTTCTTTTCTGGCTTGAGAAGTCATACCGCAGTTTTCTCGTTCTTATTGACATTTTATACTCCCTCCGTTCTGAAATAAGTGACGTGGATTTGTATATATTCTTATACAAATCCACGTCACTTATTTCAGGACGGAGGGAGCATCTTAAATTATCAATTACTAGCTCAATTCTCCTAAATTCAGAACTTAAGCATAAAGACAAATGCAGTATTGTTTGCGCAAAAAAAACATGTTAAGAACTATCCCAAAAATAAGCATTCAACATCTGAGGAAAAAAGACATGGTATTCATGTTATTACAAATCTTCCCTGGACCCTGGTGAAGTAGGCCCTTGTAGATTGAAACAATGCAGGAAAAGTATTCTCATCTCCATTCTCACTTGTTAGATTTCATTTCCTAAGTAATTTACTTCAAGTGACCAAGGTATGCCTTGCAACTTCTTGAAGAGAAACATAAGGAGATAGGAAAAGATTTGGTGGGAATGCTTCTACTCCACTGTTGCTCGAATACTATGCTTATATTACCCATCCTTGTATATAGGATCGATTACTAATCTATCTTTTAAACGGACTAATGATCCATATAACAAGCATATGTCCTAGTAAACTTAAAGTTTTAGGACACTTGAAAGTCCTCTATTTGTAAAACAAAACAAGGAATTTCATTACTCATGTAAAGGATGACAATCAGAACATAGAAATTCAGAGACAAAAACAGGACCCAGTTGTAGGAAACATCAGTCCCACCAGTTCCCCCAGACGACTTAGCTAAGAAATGTGGAACCCTATTTTGATTCTGGCTAACTTTCTTAAGTAATATCTCCTGGTTTCCAGATAGGTTTAGCTTCATTGATTGGAGACATGAATTTAGATTGGTCTTCAGAACGGCTCCGGAAGAATTGCAATAGCATGGCGCAGTCAGGCTGCAGGTTACTGGCAGAGCAGTATACCGCCAGGGCAACGTTGAACTATCCATGGCAGAATATCTCTGCTACACACGCCCCTGTACAGTGCGGTGACCGGTAAAGCGTGCCAGGTCATCAAAAGGACCATGCCTGTCGAAACACGCAACACCATCCCTATACTTGCACTGTCATCGGAGCCGAAGCCTTGATTCACGAGCACAATCCTTCCTAATATTGGTTAAGGGTCAACCTCACCTGACCAGTAACCACAAAATAGAGTACCTGAGTGCTGCAGATCCACCAAAGGACTGACATGCCGGTGCACAAACAAGAACTGGTCATACTAAAGCAATACTACTTCAAAATTCACAGGTACAGACCTCAGAAAACCTCATCGCACCCTTACGGAATCCCACACACAACAATACATACTTTCCAAGCCTGGGAGGTGCGGCAAGACTTTTGCAGGCAGAGCCTGATAATTAACTAAACTGTATGGAACTACAAACAAAGCATCCAAATCAGCTTATTCCAGAGCAGGTAGATCTAGGTAATCCTGATTATATGGTTGATGGAGAGCAGGTACATGATGTCAATGGCATTGTTACTAGGCCTAGTAAACAGAAAAACAAACATTCGGTTGGCCCTGTACTTGTTAGTGCAGAAAAGAGACAGGAAGAGCCTCTAAATCATGTCCGGCATCAGGTCCAAGTTCAGTGTTCCACAACACATATAAATCAGACAACTGGATGCTCCACTGTCCTCGAAGCTGTGAATAGCAAGCCACAATCATTCTTACATGTCGTGCTAATTCTGTGAAGTATACATGCTGTGAAGTACTCCCTCCGATCCATAAAAAGTGTCGCCCAATGTACAAGAGATCACATTGCACAGAACATGTACTCAGCTCATATACGGTATATGTTGGGGGAAAGGTAATATGGACACAAAACCAGGAAAGGTGATATTGTTTTCATCACCACAACAAGAAACTTTGATGACAAATTTATGGAAAGATAGTTCCCTGTTGTTTGTATTAATTCGTTACTTTTACAAGCACCAAGATTTAATGTCTAATTTCTGCATCACAGTGATCACATTGCAACTTTCATCTCTTTCTTCAGCTTCAAAAACATAAAAGTGTGTTCTCTCTCGAGCAAAAAAAACATAGGCATAACTAACTGTAAGATATTAACAAAAACACCTCATGGTTGCACGGATTCAATTCGATCAGATGTTCACCTCCAATTCCAAACATGCAACTGACATGTCAAAGAAAATAATATCATGCAAATCAACACTGAGTTGGAGCCAGGAGCACCAGATGTATGTCTCAGAACTTGCAAGTTTTCCTAAAAGATTATCCAAAAAAATGTTTTCCTAACAGAAACATCTCAAGCAGCCAAGCAGACATGTTACTAAAAGAAATTGGACCTACCTATCTTTGATATAGAAGGGAGTTGGGCTCACAAGACTTGGACAACTCAATCTTATGCTTCCTCAAACGACCATGTTTTAAAGAGACAGTTTAAAGATTTTTAAATAAATAAATGGCACTAAATGAATATGTCGAAGGACCTTCAGAAACGCGGATACTTCCCTTTCTTGGCGTACCGGTATCGGATACTGCTCAGATACCAGATACTGCCTGATACGTATCATGTACAGATCCAGCAATTCTCAATTTTTTTTAAAGATACTAGAGGGATACCTGTTGGATACAGTACCCTCCCCAAAAGTCGCCCGAACCCCCAGGGCCCCAGCCACCACAGGCCCATTCTTCCTCCCCGACCCCCCATCACACGCAGGCACAGAGCCATAAAAAGTTTGATTCGTGCATTGTTGCTATGTTGGATGTGCAGGAGGACATAGATAGAGAGGTATTTATCCTGTGAAAAAAAATTAATTTCTGTATGTTTAAATAATTAAGATATACTCCCTTCATTCCTAAATATATGATGTTCTACTTTTGTCTTAAGTCAAAGTTTGAACAAATTTATAGAGAAATCTATCAACATCTACAACTTCAAAATACTGTTGTTAAATTTATTGTATACTTACTTGACATTGTAAATATTAGGTATATTTTTCTATAAATTTGGTCAAACTTTAATGAGTTTAATTTTAGAACAAAGTTAGTAAAAAGTCTCATGCACCGAACCAATTCATCCAAAAGCTCAAGTTGATGGCAAAAAGAGGGCAATTCACTTATCCTTCAACACTTCCCATCACGTGTGGCTCCCTCAGCCTTAAACCTGTATTGATGGCAGTAGGTCCTTGAACTCAAGACCTCTTGGCTATGATACCATGAAGAGTATCGTTTGCCGAACCAGTTCACACAAAAGCTCAAACTGATGGGAAAATAAGGGCAATTCAATTGTACTTCGACAGTTAGAAAACTGCCTTACGCGTATCCCATCACGTATCGGATACGTATCCAAGGATCTTACTCATATCAAAAGAACACGAGCCACCAAAACTCACAGAAATAGATAGGAAAAAAAATCTCATCACAGAATCCGCTTCCCGCAATACAATGGAAGCAGCACACGCACGTACCTCCGCAGCACAAAACCCGCGAAGATGCCGAATCTGACGTACAACGATCCTGTCCACCGGGCGTCCTCCCCCAACTCCCTGGCAGCGAAGCGACTCGAGATCTCCGACTAAAAGAACCTCAACACACAAAAGCAATAGAAAAGAAATAAGAATCCGCAGAAATGTGCCGGAGAACAACCCGCAAACACAAAACACCATTCCGCGCAACAAAAACGCACACCTCCTACGCGAAACGACCAAGGCGAAGAAGCCGAGGCGGCGGGAAGCGCCCTAGGTCTCCGCGGAGAACGGCGGCGCGATTCCCGCCGGCGATCGCCCGCGGCCGCGTCCGGCGGCAAGAGCTTAGGGTTCGATGGGTCGGGGTTTTGCAGCGTCCTCACGTTCGTCGGGGTTTTGAGGAGGCTTGGTGTGTATATAAAGACAGGGGAGCGACAAAAACAGAGGCGTGGTTCGGTGGTAGACTGGTAGTCTAAACGACGAGAACAGAGGAGACGAAAAGAAGACCACGCGCATCGCAATTTCGCAGGTAGCCCCTTGTGCTCTGCTGGAATATAATTTTGCCAACCTGTCCTTCCTCTCTTTTTTGACAGTGCCAGCCTGTCCTTCCTAATCCTTCGTGCTTTACTTGTGTCGTCAAAGGTTACACCTTCGTCATCTGTCGCATCTGAAGAAGAAAGCAGCAGGGACGGCATGATACGGGTATTGTCTACAGTAACTTTTCGTTCGAATTTTCATTCTTTGTTTGTTTTCATACGGCAGTCCTTGCTAGTGCCTTACTCTTTTGGAACTTCTGTACTGCGCCAGTACTGCGGTTTTGTAACGGTGACCAAAGCCATGGGAAGGCAGACCGCAGAGCAAGAGCAACTCAGGATGATTTCGTTGTCCACCCTACGTTAACATACATTAGGGTTCTGTTTGGACGGGGGGATATAAAACATAGAAAGAAAAGAAACGCAGGAATAAGAAAGGAACGAAGTTGTAAACTAAAGGGTTGAGAAAAGAGACTAGATTGGATGTTTGTGTTCCTATGAAATCATAGGAAACCAAAGGTATTTCTATTGCGAACCAAACGTTGCTACAGTGCTTGTTTCTATGGAATTGTTGTTCCTTTGGTTTTCCTACTAAATTCCCTTGTTCCAAACGGGACCTAACACTTACTTTCCTCTGTTATACTGCTCCATCCATTCCATAAAACGTCTCTTAGAATTTTCCCCATTTCTTCTCTTATATACTGTCCAATAATTGTAGCTCATTTCTCATTGATTCTCGTTCCTGGCCAATAATCGTCCACATTCATTTACTTCTAAATCAACTTGGTTGGCCAGACACAAGAAACGAGAAGTCATCTTGATTGAAGTGCATAGATTTATATAGGGTTTTTTTATGGAATGGGAAGAGTATACAATAAGAAGGCATTTCCGAGTAGATTTTTCGAATATAAGTCACTGTAGGGACCATAGACCACCAATTCCTCAATGATTGTTCATCATAATCAACATAGCTAATAACCATGTGTAATAGCTAGCTCCATCTCTCACCTCGCCCTATGGTCCATCTGTTTTACCAGAGCTATTCAAAAGGAAACGCTACTCTCCGTCAGAACTTCCTATCCACCTGTATCTCAGACTCCTAGAGGTTCCGAAACTTTTCTCGGACTCCGTGTGCTCCCGGCCAATAACCGTCCACGTACATTTACTTCTAAATCAACTTGGTTGGCCAGAAACAAGAAACGAGAACTCATCTTGATTGAAGTGCGCAGATTTATATAGGTTGTTTTATGGAATGAGAAGAGTATATAATAAGAAGGCATTTCCGAGTAGATTTTTTCGAATATAAGTCACTGTAGGGACCATAGACCACCGATTCCTCAATGATCGTTCATCATAATCAACATAGCTAATAGCCATGTGTAATATCTAGCTCCATCTCTGACCTCACCCTATGGTCCATCCGTTTTACCAGAGCAATTCAAAAGGAAACACTACTCTCCGGTGGAACTTCCTATCCGCCTATATCTCAGACTAATAGAGGTTCCGAAACTTTTCTCGGACTCCGTGTGCTCCGCAACGCCTCCACATACACACCCCTGTGACTACTCAAAAAAGTTCCATGCACGTTGAAAAAAAGTGTTGTTTTGTCTACCTACCTTATTTGGTGTAAGAAAATCATACACGGGCTTTGTCTACCTAGCTTATTTGGCTTAAAACATTAGAAACGATATGGTACAAGTATGTTCAAGGGAAATTGTCGCTACTACAAAACTCCACTCTGGGTGGCACAACAATTACGACAATTATAGTCAACAACAATAGTACTCCCTCCATCCGCGTTTATAAGACCCACACAGAATTTTATGCCAAATTTTGACCAAATATTACATTAGTAATACGAGTTTATCGTGGCACAAAAGAGATATTATTGGATTCGTATTGAAAAACTCTTTCTAATGGTATAACTTTTATATACATATCTTAAATGTTATTTGTATAATCATTGGACAAAGTTTAGCACAAAACCCAATAGAACCCTTATAAACATAGACGGAGGGAGTATACCCTATTTGGTCACCTCGTTGCATCCGTCCTTGTTGAGGTCTTGAATGAGGCTAAGAGATTGTTAAAAAAACCATGGCAACTCGGGCTAGTAGCACAACGTTCCACAAAAATCCCACTGGCTTAAGAATCCATTGTGGCCAAAGCACACACCAATTCATATGCATTTTTTTTACAAACAGTGCCGGCCTCTATGCAGTTTTTTAGGACTACATGTTAAAAATATCAAACACGTTTATCCACCCAGCAGCCCCTTTCGGGTAGTTGGTGATTAGGCAGAAATGTCCGGATCGCGCCAAGTGTCGAGTGCTTCGCCATTCTCTCCACCGTCAACGACCTTCCACCTCTCCCCAACCCTTTGTGGGCATCCCGGACCTCCACCAAACCCATCTCTTTTTCCCTCACCATTGATGCACCTACCGCCATCACCCCAACACCAGAACATACACAACAATCCGTCGAGCGGCCTCCGCATCTGTCCGGCATGTCATCGCCTCGGGGTGTGCAAAATCGAACCGTAACCGAAGCGAAATTTCGTTTTTTTGTTTGGTTACGGTTTGGGTTTTCAGAACCGGTTAGCATTCTGTTTTTTTCAGGTTAAAAACCGAAAACCCTTCGGTTGAAGAGAATAACCGAAAACGCTGGCAAGTGTAGAAATTATTTGTAGCGCACTGGGATCGAACTCCCGACCTCAGACCAGCTGGCTGCAGCAAACGGCGGCCTAAAAGAACAGCAAAGCAAACGGCAAGCCGGCCTGCGACCCGCATTGCCCTGACCATTATTTGTCCTTCAGCAATACAACGCTGGCGTATTCCTGTATTGTTTCATGTATACGCGTGACAAAAAATTATGTGTTGCTCGAATATTCGCGTCAATTTTGATTAATTTGGTTATAACTGAAACTGAACCGAAATAAAATGATTATAACTGAAATCGAACCGTATTAACCAAATTATACAAACCATAATCGAAAATAGTATTAACCGAACCTAAAACTGCATGCACACCCTGATCATCGCCCCATCCAGCATGGTCTGCCACTCTGCGCAACACCGCACCCTGACTTCGTCTCCTCATGCAAAGCCTGCCGCAGCACCGTGTGGGCCGACTGCCTCAGTGCCAAGGAGGTTCCAAAGTTCAAACACGAGGGAGAGAAGATGGCGTTCGCAACTCGATCTGGAGGAAGACATGGATGTCGGACACGAAAATGATTGAGGCTGGCCCAACAGCGGTGGTGGCCCAACACGAAAAGGATGTAAACTCCATCGCGGTTGGTCAACTTTTTTTTTCAACCATAAACGTCCAGTGTTAGATTGAGGATATAGTCACTCCGTTCCTTTGGCGTATATTGTTTCCTTTGACCGGTCTTTGATCAAGAATTAGTCTATTAATGATAATTCTGTGAAATAAAATGATATCATTTCATTTGTATTCAAAATTATTTGTTTATGTTTATGATTTGTATCACATGAGTCGCACATTGGTGAAGTAACTTTCGGTGAAAGTCCGGTCAAAAGAAACAATATACATCATAATTTAAGGAACCGAGAGGGAATAGTAAAAGTCTTCAAACTTTATTAAATTTGCACAAATTTTGATCAGACTAGTACTCTCTCCGATCCTAAATTGTTGTCGAAATATTACATGTATCTATACGCTTTTTAAGAATAAATACATTCATATTTGGGCAAGTTTGCTTCAATAATTTAGAATCAAAGGGAGTAATTTTTAACCGGTCACACGTCACACAGTGCACGCCTCGGGTGAGGTTATTGAACAAAAAACATCATACATCACCGTTGGTGCTCGTTTAAACAGTATATTCTTGCGGGTTGGCGATGAGATAGGCCTCAACGGTCTTGAAGATGGCGGTGACAGACTCCTTCGCTTTGGTGATCTCGTCATTCACCTCCACGCTAGGCAGGAACTTGTACGACGAGTCCACCTTTACCACGCTCCCACCGTTGGCAGTCGGCTCCACCTTGACGTGCGATGTTGCCATCTCGATCCCCGTGCCGATGCCGCCGCCTTCGATGAGGGTCCATTTGAACTCACACTTCTCGGCGTCCAGGAACTCAATCCTCTCCTTCAGGAGGCTGAAGGGCATGGCTGCAACTCGATCGAGCAATTAAACTCTCAGCGTTATGTATGGCACAGGCCGTTTGATTGGGTATATATTGTGCTGGTAGTGTACTTTACCTGAAGTGAAGTCGAACTGCCTGACGACGACGCTGCCGATACTGCCCTCGTCCTCCTCGACGGAGTGGGCGCTGACGACGATTTGGGGGACGAGCTTGGGGGCCAGGACGTGCCAGTGCTTGACGCCGGCGCAGAACAGACGCGGCGCAGCGACCGACGACTCGATCTCGTAGGTCCAGCTGTTGGTGGATGCCATTGCCGCGGGTGATATGTATGAGCTGGGTGTTGCAATGCGGATTTTTCAGCTGTTATTACTTGGTTGCCGACTTGCCGTGGAAGTGGCAGCGAGCGCACGTTATAAATAGGTGTGTGAGAGGCTGGTGAGTATGGGTAGTGGCCGCTGGCCGGTGAGGTTTGAGGTGCGCAGCGCGGGAGATAGGCTGTCAACGTGTCTGTTGGAATTAATGTTGGAGTTTTTCTTTTGAAAGGGGAAATGTTGGAATGTTAGAGTTGACGTCGTCCGGTGCGGCGACTAATGGATATGGCTCGCGGCGATAGGCTGTCGATGTGTTTGTGATCCGTCAACTGGTGTCGGTTCAACCTGGCTTGAATTATGGAGCTAGGGTCGGCGTGTTCCACTCGGTCCACTCCATGTTTGTTGATTTCCTTTTTTTAGAGATGTTTGTTGATTTCGGGTGTGCAAAGAATGTGTTCCAGCGATTAAATGACAGAGGGTATGGATACGATCGGGAAATAAAATGTTTGTGGCCGGTGTTTTTTGTTAAGATAATTAACAGAACATATTTTATTTCTTTGTTGTTATTTAGAAATGGGTGTGATCGAGTGCAAAGTGTTTCTCCCACCTGCCTCCTAGGCCGAGAGCGAGCACCTCGGTTGGTTGGCCGGCCGGCCCGGCCCTGAGCAAAATGCACTCAGTCTTCTATTGTGGCTCCTCTCTCCTGCATGCCAGAGTGCTTTGTTCTTTACCAACAAGTTAATACATGTATACAGCCCAAATACAACAAGTTTAATTCTCCGTGGAAATATGCGCTGCCCACCCGCTAGTAGGTTGAACCACATACTCCGCTGTCCGATCAGGGAAAATCGCATGCACACAACACAACATGCATGCGACTTACACGGCCAGTCAACAACCGGTCGGCAGATAGCCATCTATTTAAACCGGCCGGCTCGCTCACTCCCTGCCAGCAACCAAGCAGTGACCACGTTCAGAGCTGTCATTTGCTCCCTGTCAAAGCCCTCGCTCGTGAGCACAGTAGTAACGATCGATGGCGTCCAACAGCTGGACTCATGAGATCGAGTCGACGGTCGCCGCGCCGGCGTCATGGACTGGCACACGCTGGCTCCCAAGCTCGCGTCTCAATTTGTTGCCAGCTCCAACGTCGTCGAGGGCAACGGCAGCGTTGGCAGCGTCAGGCAATTAAACTTCACCTCAGGTACCGGCCACCTAGTACTAATCATCTCGTGTCGGTGTCACACTAACCTAGCTCGCATAGGTATATGAAACACCGATTAAGAATGTGTGGGTGACATCCATATAATATGTCGCACTGCTTCCTGCAGTCATGCCGTTCAGCTTCATCAAGGAAAGGCTCGAATTCCTGGACGCTGCCAAGTGCGAGTGCAAGTCGGCCCTCATCGAGGGCGGCGGCATCGGCGTGGCAATTGAGGCGGCGACTTCACACATCAAGGTGGAGCCGGAAACCAACGGCGGTAGCGTTGTGAAGGTGATTTCGACGTACAAGCTGCTGCCGGGCGTGGAGGTGAAGGACGAGGTCACCAGGGCCAAGGAGACTCTCACCGGCATCTTCAGGACCGCGGAGGCATACCTCATTGCTAACCCAGACGCCTACAGCTAAATCGATCGAGCGCTGAGATTCGTGTAAGATTAATGTAGGTCCGATGGATAAGAAAATCTTTATTTGATGGCTACGATTGTCGACGGAGAAATAGTTATTGCTTATTATAGTTTCATTTTCCTCTCTACAAATCTAACCAAATAACAGAATATCGTCAATCCATTGAATATGGCACAGATAAGTCACCCGTTCTTTTCCCATATACGGTCAGCGGTTTTATGACCGGGTTCAGCACAAACTTGCTGCTGCACGAAGCTAGCAAGCAACCCAAAACGAACAACCCTACTGCGCTCTTGGCATGACTGTTTTGACAAGTGCATAGGTAAAAAAGGCCAAATACGTTTCTTTTCTTTTGACATCAAGAAAGTAATTTTGGCTGTTATTAGGTCCTTTTTGGGAACGATCCAATCCCAAGTTTTAGAATTTTAGTCTTTTAATAAGAAGGAAGCTAACTCGACCAAGAATTCGCCCATTGTATGTAAGGTATGTGTCCTGAAAAATACAAGCTACAACTTCATCTTATGGGTTTTTATTTGGAAGCCGGCTCTTTTGACGTGCCTCAAAGCATGTCGGAACTGCCGTAGGGGCTTAAACTATCTTGACACTAGTGGCAGGACGGAGAGCGACCTATGGGACTGATTTTCAACAAAATTTGGTGTAAGCAGTACTGATACTTGTCCTCTCTAGAATGGTTAAAACAATAATAATGAACTAACTAAAAAACCACGAGAATATATAGTTTAAGAAAAGGCACGTCAACTTCCCCCGCCTCAACAACAACAACCCCAACCCCTCCCCGCCCCGCCCCTTCCCTCCCTAAGTAAAAGTATCGGACTTTGTGACGAAGTTCCTGAGAGCCAATGATGAAGTATCGGACAGGGAATCTCCTGAGAGCTAATGACGAAGTTCTGACTCCGGCAATGCCCATGTTGAGGGGCTTTGTGTTTAGGGAGAGCGACATGCGTGTGTGTTGGCGATCCCGTCGGCTAACAAGGACACAGGGAACACAGTTTTACCCAGGTTCGGGGCCCTCGGAAGGTAATACCCCTATGTCCTGCTTGTCTGATCTGGTATTGATGGAGAGATTACAAGGTTGCCGTAGAGGCTATGATGCGCAGATCATATCTGGCGTGTATGACAGATGAGATATGTCTCGGAGGAGAGGGTTGTGAGTTGTCCTCCTTGGCCCCCCTCCTGGTCCTTTATATATGCATGAGGCCAGATCTCGGGTGAGTCCAAGTCGGTTACATAAAGAGATATACTACGTTTAAACTTTCTTATCTTGAGTCGTAAGATTAGGCATCTGAACTCCTGGAATCGTAGTAGGCCTCCAAGTGGGCTTCATGTTGGGCTGTAGTAGGTATGCCAAAGATGAGGACCCGGTGAGTCACTCCCACGTCAATCAGTCCATTTTACTCCTCTGGTTGGGCATTAGTGATGACATAACCAGGATTATGAACTAGGTAACCAAGAGAAATGCCACTTAAGGCGCATCTGGCATAAAGACCGATCCATTTGACTTGGGCGCATTATGAACTCTTCTCCCTCTGTGACCCCTATGCTTATTTCTCTCTCATTACGAGGACAACGGTTTTCATATCCGGTGAGATGATGAGAGAATATTGTTATGCTTTGGATCATTCAGGATATGTAGCATGTGCCACCCCTTTCTTCCAACTGGGTTGTTATTCACATTCTAGTTGGATTGAGGATTAGGAGTGTGTGTGTGTGTGCGCGCGCGCAAAAATTCATACTTGGGTTAAGTGATGACGATGTGTATTAGGTTACAATGCCTCTTTCGATGTATCCCATCCTGTAACCTACTCTCTCCGTTTCTAAATACTTGTCGCTGTTTTTACAATGCCTCTTTCGATGTATCCCATCCTGTAACCTACTCCCTCCGTTTCTAAATACTTGTCGCTGCAGCGACAAGTATTTAGAAATGGAGGGAGTATTACCTTGCTACGCATGATAGGGGTCCGAGTTGAGTAAGGACAATGCCATGAGGCAATCCGCGGCGTTACTTGCTTAAGGGCGTCTCTAGTGTGTGCAAAAACTGGGTCTTAAGAAAGTTGGGAAAATGTAGGGATGGGTCTTAAGCATTGTGAGGTTCTTAAGGCTTTTTTTTTCTTAAGGGTGGGTTTAAGCAAATTGGAAATGGATGGAAGTGGGTTTAAGCCTAAGTCCATATCTTTGTTGCCTGACCCAAGCAGCTTTCCCAGGGCTGCAACCAAATGATGGCTCTGCAAGTCCACCACCCCTACCAGCCGACCTGGCGTTCTTGGACCTGTCCATGAACAACTTCTTGAGCCCCATCCCGGCGGCGGTGTTCGCGCTGCCGGGGCTATCGTCGCTGCTAAAACAGAATCCTAAAACAGAAGCAGCACGTAGATTTGGAACAAAAGGATCATAACAAGTGGCACAGGTTAGTTTCAAAAAAAAAAGTGGCACAGGTGCAACGATATGGAGAGAAGAATCAAGGGCGTGACTGCATCTATGCGTGCCTGAATTTCACTCCCTTAATGTAGCAGTACTCGCGTTCATCAGCATCAAATTTATCCTCATCCACATAATCAGGACGCCGCCAGCATGGCATGGGCACATGCCACCTGTAGTTATGAATGTTAAATCATAATTGTTGACAGTCATTCGATGAAATGCTCCAAGTATATAACAACATGCATCAGGATACCCACCTGTTAAACCTACCGCTGCAATCCCTATCCATTTTCCACAAAGGCACACCACATGTATCATTGCAAATTTCTCCCGTCGTACTGTTAAGCATACCATTAAATAGATCATGTAGCAAACTTCTTTAAATGCTCAAAAAAATAAATATATGCGATATGCATTTGAATACCTTCTTTTGTCAAACGATGCTAAAATTTCACGAATGTCTGCCCAAAACAGGAAAGGGGTTCCTATCTTCTTATCATAGAAGTTCATGCCAAGAACATCCCCATCCAGAGTAACAAGAGGGCCTCCAATCCAAGCTAGCAAAGTGACATGGACAGGTTGTGATTTCTATTCCAAATAGGTATTGCTAACCAACTCACTCTGATGCAACTATATATTTACGAGTAAATTCCCTATTTGTCACTGAAAAAAGACATGTAACCAACAACCTAGTAGAGAGCTTCGATAATTGGCACAAACACTACAACTCCATGAAACGGTTGTTCACATGTTTTTACATTAATTCCTTGGTGCAATGACCCTGTTTTTACATACATGTTGCTTTGATCTTATGCAGAGGACCACCAAAAAAAAGAGTAGAACCATCAAAGCAGCCACAGAGTCGAGCATTGTTGCTTTTGATGATGATGCACGGGCAACTCGTATAAGTTTTCCACCAAGGTTTGCACTCAATTTTACTGTCTTATGTTCCCATTAAAATTTCCAGTGTTTTCTATGTGACTTCCTTATGTAGTCAAAGCATATGAGGCTTCAACTGAAAATAAAGGTGACACATCATGTTCTGGGAAATCCATCAGGTAAGATATCAAATTAGATCCTTTGCATGACCTTGTGACTATTTGTGGGGCTGAAATGTGTTTATGCATACATGTTCAGGTGTAGGTCTGCGAGTGGCTGCCAGAGGCCCTTTCCATTGAGTATCCTATGGCTGCTTTGATGTCCATTTCAGATGGACAAGCTGTAGGTCCTGCTGCTGTGCCAACCAAGAAAAGAAAGAAAATTGTTGCGACAACCAGGAAAGAGAAGAAGGATGGGGCGAAGGATAAGCCTAAAGGGAAAAGAAAGAAGGCGAAGATATTGCTGCCACTTGATAGCCCAGCAATGGCTACCAGAAGCAAGAAGCTGCTGTTTACTAGTCGTTCAAAGTCTACCAGAAGCATTCAAATGCTTAGTCTGTGATGTGAAAGTGTACTGTGAGCTGTAAGCATGTCATCCTTTTGCTTGGCTTGGTTTCTGTGAACCAATGTATGTTAAACCATTATGTGGAGCTTCTGTCCCTTAGGAACTGCATGCCAGAGATGGTGTATTTGGGCCATCTCTATGCACTAAGTGTTCAGACTCACTTTTTTCTTTTGATAATGTGTTCAGACCAGTATTTGTGTCATGTTTTCGATA
Source organism: Brachypodium distachyon (assembly GCF_000005505.3). Lineage (NCBI taxonomy): Eukaryota > Viridiplantae > Streptophyta > Magnoliopsida > Poales > Poaceae > Brachypodium > Brachypodium distachyon. The sequence continues at coordinate 64,286,482 of NC_016131.3, forward strand.
ATATGTTCTTACCATTTGAACTAATATTATGTGTGCTTGAAACTGAACATAGAGGTCTTTGCACCTTAATGGCATGAAAGGAAACAAAGATCTCTACTCAGCTCGGCTTATCAGCCATGGTATAGTGTTTTTCTCTCACAACAAAACAGCATCAGCCGGCTTATCAACCGCAGAAACCATCAACTGAACAGGGCGATGGAAACATTTGCTGCGTCCTATCCTAGGGGCATATTTGCCTTTTCATATACCAAAAATAGCACCGCCAGTAGGTTCTGTACACTACGGTGGCACGAAAGGAACCGAAGATAAACTTGATGGCAGATAAGGAACTGCAAATTTTCAATGGCAGATAAGGAAGTACATCTTTTTCCAATGGCAAATAGGGAATTGACTATATTTACTCACCATAAAAAAGTAGGCAGTACAAAAACGTATAATTACCTTAGTAATTTTGCACGAGGAATATGTAAGTAAGAAACAATCAAGTGCGCTTGTCGAGAACATTAGATGCTCACTCGTAGCTGTTAATTCACATGATTTGAAACAACGCCCTATGGCTGCAACATCAGAACACATAGGCCAAGAAGGCAGATTATTTGCTGGACGAAGATTATAGCAATTCTTGACACTGACTAGAGCAACATTGTAATGTAGATCATAATGCTCTAACGTCCCATTTATGCTTCTGTTGCTTGGAAGCAACACTTCAATCTGAAAATGATACAAATGATGAGACTTAAGCAGCACCTTAAAAGAACAAGCAATCGCATAATAATGAGCACTAACCCTCAAGTTTTCAACAATGTTGTTCTCGTCACCAGAATTTCTAATCAAGCTTGCCGATGTCAAAATCTTTGTAGATCCATTCCATCCAGTAAAAAACCCGTGCATGCAAAAATTCTTTTTTCTCCTGCACCACATTTTGGTTATCAGGTAGTCTGGTTATCAGCTAGTTGTGATCAAAACAGACATTAAACAGTAAATGGCACATCACTATAAAGTCACCATTGAATGAAGCCAGTGCGACAACACTGCGATTTATTCTAGAAGAAGCTTTTTCACCAAGTTTTGCCCAGACACCTTCACCACGTATATTCGCCAAAAGGCTCTTCAAAAGTATTGACCAAAATCATGCCAGCTGAGAAACATACATTTTGGAATAGTTGTTAGTAGTACAGGAGAGCTAAGAAAGGTCAGCAAATATAGAAATGCTGACTCACCATCTAACATGGTTGATGGTAACTTAGGGTAACCCAAGTCTATATCTAAGTGTTCCGTTGAGACAATCCCTGTGTCCTGGTGTAACAAGGTTAGTTTTATATATATACTTCCTCCGTCCAGAAATGATAGGCGTATGTGCACATACCATGGGGTATGTACACATACCCAAAGTGGTTTTTTCAATGTGTGGGTAACTACACTTGGGAGTAAAATGTATATATATACATACACACACATAGGCAAGTAAATTCACACAAATTCTGTATGTGCATAATGATCAGCATGTAATGTTAGTTATATTATGATAACAGCCTGATCAGTAATCCACATTAGAAGTTGGTGGTGTGCATGAATGAACATACTCAAGCAATATAAGCGTACAAGCAAAAGAGTAAAACTAGTTGATATAAAAATGTAAAAAGCTAAACTTGCACCGCGTCAATAGATATCAGTACAAAGCCGCAACAATTTGCACGATACCACAATGTTAAGAAGTCTTGAGGAGTGGCTGTAGGCTCGCCTTCTGGGTGTCTGTTAGATTTACCACCTACAGGTGCTCCAAACCTGCAGAAGAAAATAATAGTTACCACTAACCCAAAAATAAAATGGATCAAGCCAGTGTGTTAATACACAAAATGGTGCCAAAACCTAGGTAGAATCATAGGCCAAAAACAAGATAGAGAAAATATGACCTGAAGTTGTATGGATATAATAAATGTTTGATGAAAAACATGATGATAATGCCTTCTTGTGTGCACATTTCAGTAAGACAAACATACAGCTGCAACAATGGAATAAGAAATACAAAAAAATCTAATACAAGGCAACTGTGATACATGCCTAAGAACAACAAATATTTTGGTTGAGGTGTCAAAGAAACACGTTAATATTTGAAGTAAACATTGAGAAACTGAAAAATGCAGATGCCAAACAAGATAAGGAAGAGCAGTGAATGATCCCGATTATCACATACATATGCTGTCTGGAACACAAAAGCCTGACCTTCTAAGCTCATGCAAGAGAAGAGGAAGTGAGGTAGAATGGAGTAGGTGAACTAATGAAGGGCATACATCACTTAGACATACCCGTCAACCAAACTTGTTGAACGTGCAAGACCTCTCTCCTTTTCCCAGGTTGTCCAGTAACGGTCCAGACACTTCAAAATTGTGCCCCATGGTAGGAAAACTGCTCTTTCCGTAACCAAAAAAAGGTTCATGCCAACAACTTCCCCATCAAAAGAAAAAATCGTTGCACCTTCCCAAGCCTAATAGCACAATAAAGGTGACAGGTAACGAGGTTACATTTGAACAAAATATAAATGGTATGGAACAAGAGTTAAATATAAATAAAGTTCATTTTTATTGCCTACATGCATAAAATAAATTAAACAGGATAAAATGGCTTTATTGTCATGCGAGTGTACCTTTGAGGTTTTACTGTCAAGATCTTTATCATCCACATATGCCCTTAAATCGTCACCCCATCCACACTCTAGGCCATTAGGTCACCAGAGACATCACGTCCAACTACACATGCCTCACCATGGGGCACAGATTTCAGCTTACGATGGAAATTTCCAACATTAACATCACGGAAGCCATAGACTTTGACAACATCAACGTTGTGAACTAAATCATATTCACCCATAAAACCCCTATATACTTCCTTGCCTTCACGGCGCACTTCAATCTACAAAACAATAATAAGGCAAGAAATGATTACATAATTATCAGGACCAAACAAAATAGTAATAAGCAGTGAATGTCAGTGCCAACCTTTAAGTCAAAATAGTGCTCGTTTGTTTTACCATGTAAAGCTCTAACCAAACTTGCAGAAGTTAGAAACCTTGTAAGGCGGTACCCCTCGTGTCCTATAGCCATGCCCAAGCATGAAAATAAGGTTATGTCTCCTACAGAAGATTGCAACTTGCTCGGATCATTTAACTGGTAGTGTCTCAATATATATTTGCTGGAAAACTAAGAAGACCGTAGCAGTATATATAATTACCATTGCATAAAGAAATTGAGACGACACTTCTACCCCAATCAGATAGCTTAGTGCAAACATCTTGACTAGATTCCTCATCACGCAAGCGACCTAGTTGAAGAAAAGAAAACATTAAGGCAACTATGAATGCACCAATAAAGCCAATAAAGCTGTGAAAATGTTTGTGTGCGTGTGTGTGTGTGTGGGGGGGGGGGGGGGGGGGGGATAGCAGAAAACAAAAACTAGCAGACCTGAGAATCCACTCAGTCTTGCAAGCTTTTCTGTTCTTACAAAAGTTTCTAGTGAGATCTCCACCGCCCCTCTTAGCTTTCCGCATCTTTCTCAAGGCTGAAGCAGAATTGTTTTAGAAATATAGCAAAGTGGCAATATATGGGGGGGTCATAAGCAGTAATAAAGAAACAATGTAAAACTATAACCGTCTAACCAATCAACGGAATGCTAATAAAAGCCATTATGTCAGGACTGAAAAACCAAAGTTTATAATTTTGTTATCTGTTTGTTTCTTCCTAGATCATATAATCTAGCGTATGGTCCAATGGTAGTATTATAAAAGATCACCCAAGATGCCAAAATAATCTGAAATAATCATCTCCTGGGCAGCTTATTTCAGATTATTTTGGTATCTAGGGTGGTCTTTTACTATGTTACACTTGGCTCATAAGCTAGATTATATAATCTAGGAGGGAAACAAACAAGTCCTAAGCTCAACTATCAACTATAGCATCGAGTGCTAACATGAAAATGCCTGCACACACTACTCTATTACACCTGATGTATCGAAAGTATCTACCAGGTAGCCTATTCCTTGGCGTGTAGATGGAGGGCCGGCGTCGGCGTCGCGGCGGCACGGTGGAGGCGCGCGGATGGAGGAGGCAGGGCCGTGGAGGCCGGCGGCGGCATCGCGGCGGCGTGGTGGAGGCCGGCGTCGGCGGCGGGAGGCAGTGAGGGGAGGAGGGGTGGGTCGGGCTGGGCAGGGAGGAGAGAAAGGAGAGGAGGAAGAGAGAAAGGCGGCGGCGGCTAGGCCTGCCTAGCGAGCCTGCTCGGTTTGTTCTGGGTTCGCTAAGATCGTTATTGTTAGCTATCTGAAAAGAATAGTTCGGCTCGGTTCGTTAGCACTCGTTAAGATCGTTACGGACTCGTTAACAGAAACAAGCGAGGCTTACGGGGTTGATGACGTACTCTGGTGGTCGCGGTTTCCCATCCCGGACGTCCAGTCTGCTGAAGCACTGGACTGTCACTGCCGCCGCTCTGCTGCTAGGATTTGGAGAGTTGGCGCCGGTCTGCACCTGGGTTGGGAGAGTTGCCGCTAAAGGCCTACGCCTGGATTGGGAGAGCCGCCGCCTGAGATTGGGATAGCCGCAGTCGGCATGCGCTTGGGATCGGGAGAACTGCCGCCGGCCTGCGCAAGAGATCGGGAGAACGACGAGACGAAGTGGATGTCGAGAGGCTGATCGGTTCATTTCCCATTTTTAGCTAGCACATGACGCCCCGGTCTCAAAATGGGCCGCTAGAGCGGCGATGGCTTCATGGGCTATGGGCCGGTACATCGGTGAAGACTAGAGTAGAGACACGAGCTTGTTATGAGCCTAACGAGCGCTCGCCGAACTGCGATAAGATCGTTAACGTTACCGATTTGAACAACAGGTTCGGTTCGGTTCGAAAATTAACGAACCGAGCTCTTGTCGTACCGAACCACCGAGCGTTCGTTAAGATTAACGGGCTTCGAACTTTTCGTCTAGCCCTAGCGGCGGCAGGGAGAAGAGAGAGAAAGAAAGGAGGGGGAGAGGGGTAGCGTCTGTTCGGTTTTTATAGGTATCCCGGGTTGGGCCTGAAATGGGTTGGCCCAAAACAGGGGTTTAGACTTAAAAATCGTCACTATGCCCGTACAACCACTTAAGCGCCAATGTAATTTTGCACTAGTACTAGTGAGTCTTTCCACTCTTTTGCTCAAAAGTGTGGTGTGATTTTAGAATTAGAAAACAAAAATGGCCCACATATCATTTTCGGACTCGAAACCGAAAACCAGGAAAACCGACTTTTCGGTTCGGTTTTGATTTTTTTCCGGTTTTCGGTTCGGTTTTGGACATCGTGAATCATGGGTGCGTGTGCCAACGTTGAGCTCACCCGGCGTCAACTAAGCCGGGACGAAGAGGGTGGCGTCAGCCCACAAGAGCAGACTCTTGTTGAGCACGCCGGCGACGAGTGTGTTGCCTTCCCCCACTCGCTCTTCCTCGCCGGGCGGCTTCTTTGCACTGCGCGTGCGCTGATGGAGGAGGTGATGCCTGCCACGGCTGGGCGGTGCGGGAGTGCCCAGAGAAAGCATGGTCGTGGATGCACTGTAGCATTGACGTGTGTTTCTCTTCGCTCTACTTTCTCATCCACACCTTGTGGGGCAACTTTGGCTGCTCATTGTTGTTGCTGACCTGCTAAATCATAGTCCTATGTAGCGAGTAGTTGGACATGGCCCGACATAAACGGTATGCTCCACTCCAGAGTCTAGTCCGACTCGAAGGAACAAGCTTCGGTCGTTCAAAATCCGAGAAATTTTGATGGTACCCTAGCGGGATAAAAAATCTTATACGACCGGATCCAGCCCTTCCGGTCCGTGGAGGAGGGCAAGACACGTGGCAAAACTAATTTTGACTTCCGACTCTAGCCCTTCCGGCTTACCAAATACCAATTCCCACATCAGCTAGTTGGTTTCCAAATTCCAGCCCTCATATATATAGGCTTCATCTCCCAATACAATTACCCGGTGGAAAAAAGAATTTTTCGAATCTAATTCACCTTCCTGACCTGATATCTAAGCCTCTCTTCATCTCCCGACCATGATGCGGCAAGATGCCAATGGTGTAGCAGTAGCTGGACAACGGCAGCTAGCCATGCACCGGTCCGACCAAGGAACAAATACGGCAGCTTCTCCGCCTGTACAACAAATTCTTCCATACACTAGGAAGCACATATCCTGTAGAACAATAAAATTCAGAGAGACAAAACTGAACAAAGCATGAACTACTTGAGTCAAGCTCCTGACTGTGTCCAGCAAACTTTTATTCAGATTGTACATCAATTTCATTTATACACCAAGCAGGACACATCCTATAGCTAGCTAGGACAATATATACAATTCAGATAAGAAGAAAAATCAGAAGAAAGCATCAACTAGAGTCTGAATTTCTGATTGTGCCCAGCTACCGGGGTCTACCAGCCGGGAGGGCTGGACCCGGTGGCATATCTCGGCTCGGATCCCTAGCAAATTCGAACACGTCTAGAGGATTTGGCATATCGGTTCGGATCCGTCGCAAATTCGAACACGTCTAGAGGATTTGCCATATGCATCTCCGGCTGCCTGTATAACTTGGGCAATCGCCCGATATATAGTCCGCGATCCCGGCCCGCTTTATCAATTCCTAACGCCCGGCCGGGAGATAACTAGCACGCGGCGAGATCGATAGCGAAACCGCTACTAAAACGATGTCCAAGCGGCGCAGATCCGACGACGATGGCGAACCAAGATCCAGGCGCCATCTTCACTTGGTGGTGGACGACTGGGCCAAGGGGTTCAGCATATACAAGGTGGACGTATCGGGCTTCCACAGCACCGTCCCCGGCGCCGACTTGGACTCGCACTACCTGTTTTAGATGACGACGTTTAGGCTCTGCTACAACAAGGATGGGGGACTGCGAGCGAAGACGCGCCGGGCTTGCTCTTACATGATGCCCTGCAGCCCTGGGGATCAAATTCTTCCAATTGGCGTGTGTTTGGGATATGATATGCTCGCCTTGAAGCTTCTCCACGTGAAATTGTCTTTTCTTATATTAGATGGATTCTGTGTTTTAATCTTATGTATGAAAACCTGTTGTAGGGGAACCTGCCTTCCATGTGTGCCTTCATCACCTTTCCAGATGATTATGCTGATGATATGCTCATGATAGTGATATAGAGATTTTAGCACAGCAAGAAAATTGAAAAACATGCATGTACACCTTTAAGAAATTTTTTAAACTATTGTATTGCATGTTTTATTCTGATTTAAAGAGTTACAGTCAATTTAATAATTAGGTTCTGATCTATTTTGGTTTATCAATTCACTTTACAATTTTTTTCTCACCCCAGAATTTTGATGACTAGAAACAAACTCTGACTGAACTGGTCTCTCTGACTCAACTTGATTGGAATTCTGGTTCTGGATATCTGAGTGCCAACTATCTAGATAATTGGGATTTATCTCTAGTGACTGTTGCATCTGGAGATTAAGGAATTGCTAGGCAGAAGTGTTTTACTAACCATCTAATGGTGACACTAAATACACTACTCTGTAAAGTGGTACAGCTAACGTTATGGTTCTAAGCTTTGGAATTCCTGGAACTAATCAATTTCTTGGCATGGTTACTTCTGTAGTCAGGTCAAGCTTACAATGCTTAACCAAAAAGGCTACTAAATCGGGGAGGAAAGCATCCAGATGCAAAATCTGTTATTGGTCTTTTGGACTCTAGTCACACTACACTGAAAACAGAAGACATGCTACAGGAGCTTGCTACCTCTTTATCAAAGAACCTACATGCTACAATCTCTCTGATCTCCAGGTTGTGAGATTCAGTTTGTGTTAATCTTTGTATTTTATGAGGACTGGTAGGCAAACAAAACATACAGGTATAGAGCAACCATCACGAATAAATTTTAGTCTATCAAGAATTGGTTTCTAGATATAACTCCTCTGTTTTTGTATCTAAACATGTCAGCAAACAGAAACACACATAAACAACTATGTCCCTACCTCCAGGTGAATTATATCTTCAAATAATAAAATTGTCTAGACAGCTATGTACTTGTACAGAAACTTGACATATGCAGATATGCTACTCCAGTACATCCATTAAGCCTGTTGTTGCTAATCGTACCACACTACAGATCAGTTCTACTCAACAAGCATACAACCAGAGCATATATATGTATAAAGCAACACCACCTTAATTCTAAGCAATCAAGGATTTGGTGACCAATTGCAGTTCTCAGATCAGACATAAGCTTGTGTGCTGAACATACATATTCCCAGATTTTACTCTTTAATAGATCTAATTATTTTCTAATTATTTTCTCAGATTATACACAAGGCCTGAAACTGATTTATCAGTGCTCCTGTTTGCATGCATACACTGGTCTTATTTAATTGACCAAGCCATCCAAGTGGGTACTTAACCATTAGAAAGAATCCTTACTTGACATGTTAGTAAACTACAAGAAATAAGCCCTCTTTCCCTCGATCTCTAACTCGTTTTCTTTGTAGCTTAAATTTCTCAAAGGTTCGCCTGCACTCTCTCCCTCGCTGGACAAAACCGAATCTACAATACAATCGGCCCTTGCTTTCTTTGCTGTTTGCTCCTTGGTCAGCTAATGGTAACAGTAAGCATCTGAAGGAATTAGTCTTCTGCTGTAAACCCAAAAACCTGACAGAGCAACAAACACCTCACTTGGTTCTACAGGAACAAAAAATTAACTCAAGCTGAGGTTCCCCTTAACCCCTCTTCAAACACCAAAACAACACACAATCATAAACTTAAACTTGAGTTATCAAACATAAACTCTGTCAACGACTAAGAGATTAAAAATATAATTTTCTTTTTTGAAAGTTAAAATATAATTTTCTCTTAACGTTTTGATGATATTCTCTTTTCTATCTAAAAAGACGAAACTGAAATGATTATCAATCGAATTTGAATAAGCACATGCAAAAGACTCCCTCAACTCGTAAATTCCATTTCTGAATCAGAACGGTTATGTACTTCACACACATACTTTCTTTTTTATTCCCATTCAATTACAACAGCGAGGAAGATACATAATGAACCATCAGCAGCATTAATCAAAACCACTCTTTGACAAGTACAAAAGCATATACTTCTGAAATCCACGTACGCCTGGCTCAGTGCTGTCTTGTCACAACTAGACAGGTTGGAGCACATTTTATTTCAACCCGGAAGAAAACACGCAATATAAGAAGACCATAAATTTATATGTTTCATCTTGATTTATTTAGTTGTAAGCGTCCGGGCTGGCAACGAGGTAAGTCTCGGCAGCCTTGAAGATTGCGGTGACGGAGTCCTTGGCCTTGGTGATCTCATCTTTGACCTCGACGCCCGGCAGCAGCTTGTAAGTCGAGTCCACCTTCACCACACTCCCGCCGTTGGCCGACGGCTCCACCTTGATGTTTGAGGTTGCCGTCTCGATTGCCACGCCGATGCCGCCGCCTTCGATGAGGGTCGACTTGCACTCGCACTTGTCCGCGTCCACGAAGTCGAGCCTCTCCTTCATGAAGCTGAAGGGCATGACTGCAAGAGCAATTTCAACATTACACACTGTGCAACAGTTCGACTCTTTACCCACTCAAGTTTTTCAGTGACATGGTTTGCATGTGGCACACTGGTGAGTCTAAGAGTACGTACCTGAGGTGAAGTTAAACTGCCTGACGCTGCCGATGCTGCCTTCTCCCTCGACGGGGTGGGCGCTGGCGACGATGTGTGGCGCGAGCTTGGGGGCCAGGCTGTGCCAGTCCATGACATCGGCACGGAACAGACGCGCTGCATAGATCTCGGCCCGTGCCGAAATTCCTCAACGGTCTTATCCTGACCACGCGGCGCAAAGAAAAGCAACGTCATCATTATCGCGGGAAAAACAGTCACTGCTTACGTATCGGTGTCAGGCGACTGCGCAAAAGAAGCGACGAAAGAGAATCTCTGACGGGAGCCGCCAGAGGTCAACAGTACTTGTTGCAGGGTGTCAAGGAAAGTAAAGTTGTCTTGTCCACTGCGGTGCCACCCGGAGGGAACCAAGCCGCGTGCCCGACGGGGAACAAGGAAGATGATGTTTGTACTCGGCCCACATGTCGGTGTGACATGGGCGGCCTATAAATAGAGCACTACCCCCCTCTATGGAGAAAGAGCACTTAGGCATCTAGGGTTTTCCCATTTTTATTCTTCTTCCTCAAGAATACAGCTCAAAGAGCGCCATTGTAAGAGCTTGTCTATCTCGGCTAATACAACAAAGTAGGAGTAGGAGTCTTACCTCGGCAAGAGGCTCCAAACCTGGGTAAATTGCTGTGTGCTCGTGTGTTTGTGCGTGTTTCCCTTCACGTCCCTCCTCCTCCGGTTCCTCCTTTGTCCATCGGACTCAAGTTAAGCCATCCTATGGCATCTGTCGTGACACCAACCACGACGGTGGGCGCCCACCGTGGGGCCAGCAGCGGCGCTGGCTGGAGTCTTCATCCGGACGGGAAGCTTTCTCGCCACCGGAGAGCGCGTGGTCTCCGGTTTGGTCCAGAGATTCGGCTCTCTGGGCTTCATCGACAACAACGCGGGTTGTTTCAACGACACACCGCTTCCTTGCGAGGGCCGCTTCATCAACTTCGGCATGCACGAGGTTTATGTTGCCACTGACAGCCCCTGCAGGTACCCAGAGCAGGTGGTGGTGGCCGAAAACCCCCCCGCCGTCTGCACGGTCCGCGGCCAGCATGTTGACTGTGTAACAGCCCGAGAGCAACACTTTACATTTAAGCCCTTGTTGGACCTGTTTGTAATTTAAATATTGTTGTTGTGTCATTTTACATTTGCATCCATGCCATGTCATCCCTTCTTTGCTTTACATAAATTTGAAAATTACATTTTAACTTGTGGTTTGAAATATTGTTGTTTGAATTTGCTAGAAGATTCAAATATGAATCATCATTCCTTCTTTGAGTTTGAATTCCTTTTCCTATATTTTACAAATGTCAATCAAATGGGTTTTGATTTAAACCTTTACCCCATTTGAATATTTCCAAATAGTAGTGCCATATTTGAATTCTCCTACTTCTCAACTTTTCAAAATGGTATTTGAAATTTGAATCCAAAAACTATTTGCACAACAGAAAACAGAAAAAGGGAAAAGGAAAAAGAGAAGAAAAAGAAAAGCTTACCTCTTACTTTCGGCCCGAGTCAGCCTAGCCACCTCGGCCCTTTCTCTTCGCGAGCACCAGTCGCCTCGGCCCAGCTACGCCCGCGCGTGCCCCGCATTGCGTTTTCCCTCAGCGAAGGCGCCTTCCGCGAAGTAAGCCATCTCTCACAGTCTTCTTCTTCCCTCTGCTTTTCGTCCTCTTACCCGGTGAACCCCGCGCCACGTCGACGTCAACAGCGACAGGGAGAGCTCCACGCCCCTACTTAAGCCGGGCCGGGCCGCGCCCCTCCTCGCAGCCCTAGCGCCAGGAAAACCCTAGACGGGTCCTCCTCTCCCTCTTTCTCGCCGCCGCCGTCGCCTCCTTTTTCGAGCCGTGGGCGCCGCCGCGTCACGTCGTCGACTCCGTCGTCTTCGTCTCCGGCTGACCGCGTCAAAAGAACCGTGAGCGTGTCTGCTTCGTCTACACGCGAGTAATTGCCCGGAGATCAACTGCGTCGTCGCCTAGCTCCTCTTCTTCAACTCTGGCCGCCGCCGACCCTTCTTCAAATTCCGATGAGCTCCTTCCTCCTCACCGGCGACAGCCTGCTCGGTGAGCTTCGCCTCGTCCTCGCGCACCCGTTCCACCTCTCCTCTCCCTTTTTAGTTCACCATAGCCCTAGGTTAGCGACGACCGTGCCGGGACGCCGTCGGCGAGCTCTGCTCCATGCCGCGCCGGCGCTCCAGCAGAGCTTGTGTGTTGTCCTTCGAGGCAACTTGCTCCCCGTCGAACTTGGAACGAGAAAAGGCATCGCCTTTTTGCTCCCCCGTGCCGCGTGGTCGCCGCCGACGAGTCACCGCCGTGGCCGCCGCGCGCGCCCGCGAGCCACCGGCGTTTCTCTTTGGTTTAAAAGGGTATGCACCCTATAGCTATCGAGATCCGATTCGCAGCCTGACTGGCCGCTTGCTCTGTCCGTTCGCCTAGATCCACGCGTCGCGGGTTCGATCCCTCGCGGTGCGGGATAAAAACCCCAATTTTTGGAGTTTCACCGGTCACTGACAAGTGGGCCCCACGGACCCACCTGTCAGTTGCCTGGTGCACCACTGCACCGGTGGACTGAGTCCATGCGCCGAGTTTGTTAGAATTTCTTTTTGGATTTTGTTTAATTGCAGAAAATTGTTTTATCTTGTTTAAATCCTAGTAAATACATGCTAAGTCCAATTTGGGCAAACCATATATGTTTTGGAATCATAAAAATGCAAGGAATTTAACTGTGCAATTAGATTTACACTTTGGGGTTTCAAATTTCAAATTTGTCCCAGATTTGAAATTCAAACGTATGAACTTGTCTAGTCTCTATTTTAAAAACTGGTAGCTCATCTGTAACTAATGTAAACATCAAAGTTGATCCCTGTAACTTGTAGAACACAGTAGCATACTTGGTTAGGCCATTTGAGTCCTTTAAAGTTGTTGTTTACTTTAATTAAGCCACCTAATGGTTAACTTTGTTGCTAATGGAATCAATTCGTTTGCATATTGTTGCATCATGATGTCACATGCCATTTCATGTTGTATTGTGCATTGCACTGTTGATTGTTACCTTATTTGTGTATTCGGTGATTTGGTTCTTTACGATAGCGACTCCGACTTACTCCGCCGACGATCCGGGTCCCACACTTCTTCGGACCCCCTCTCTCGGTGCCCAGCGACCGAGGATCCAGGCAAGCATCCATTCCTTGAACATGTTGTTTATACCCAATGCCTCTCTCTCATTCTTGCATTAAGTTACATTCTCGGATCTTGTCACGATGCCTCTAGGATTGCATAACTTTAGTCAGCTCTACTCACATGCCTGTTGTCTTGTTCCTTATCCTATTACCATGTCACCTGTTTGTTATTGCCCTAGTTGGTCATTAGAAGTTTTGCTTAGCTTGCTAGTCTAGTGTCCTTACTTGGGGTTATACAATTGCTACATCCACATGCTACTTTCTGTATTTAATTGCAATTATTAAACTGTGACATGTTATGTTACCTGCACAAGGCAACGATGGGAGGCCATGCTAACGCATTGGTGCTTTGTTCCATTGGCGCCGACCTAAGGACTGAGTTCTCGTTTTCGCCGACCCAAGAAACTTCGTGCTAACCGCTCGTGGGAGAATATATGGGTTCCCCCTCGACTTAGTACTTGCTCCTCAGCTCTTCCAGGGGCCACATAGTTCACGCGTTTCATTTGGCATATCGCATATACACTGGTGTTGTGTTGGAGACTTGTTGGTGACCTTGCATTCATATAGGATTGCGGCACTAGTCTGGAGTGGTCATCCTGAGGGCCCTGAACCACTACCAGCTGTCCTCGCAACTCTTGAGTCCGTACTACGCTTCGGCCGGGCTCTCGTTTCGGATTACACTCAGTTGGGTGGTCCCCTGGATTAGTTGTGGGGCTTGGAAACATCGTGTCGCCCAGTCCTGCCAACACACGTCTTTGTGTGTTCCTACTCGAGTGGCAACAAGGGTTGGACGAACGTGTACGGGTAAATTGGCACACCTTGCAGGGATAAATCTTTCGGAAAGCCGTGTCCGCGGTTATGGACGACTTGGTTGGTCATTACTTGATCGTAGAGAACTTAATCATTTTAATCAACTTAATCTCATAAACTTGAGTAGTAATTAGCCTTAATTATGGATATGCTTGAAAACTACTTAAGCGTGCGTGCCTTTGGATCATTTCCTCACGAGGGGGTGATAAGAGGTTGTGTTTGTTGGTGTTAGTTGTTAGAAGATCACCTCAATTAGTAGACGCTTCTCATCCTCTATTTAGACGATGTCATTAGTGAGTCTCTCCAGTTATATTGCTGCTGCAAAACCCCACCATATTATCCATCGTTTTGAGACTTGTTGCATATCTAGTTTAGATCTCCCGTAAGTCTTGCTAGTACTTTGTACTCAGTTGCTTTGCAACGTTGTTTTCTTCAGAGTTCCCAGAGGAGCAGGTGGGTGGTTACTTCGTGGAGTTCAACGACGACAGCTTTGACGTTTAGCCAGAAGATTCCAGAGCAGGGTTCTGTGAACTTGTGGCGCGCTCTCCTTTCAGTTTCAGCCTCTTAGGCAATAATTGTAACTTGTCCGTACTCGGGCCTAATTTGCTTCCGCTGGTGTAATGATGATTGTGGACATGTGTCCGTGAGTTGTTAATAACTTGGTATTTCGCTCCTTGTATGAGCTTGACTTAATCTTGTGTCTTAGAGTGATGTAATGATATCATTTTGTTCCAACCTGCGGTGAACACATTGCGTGTATGTTGTGAAGTGTTCATCGTAGGGAGGCACTGGGACTTAATTTATGCGCGAGTTAGCATTTGGGGCTAGATTGCATAAATTCAGTCCCGGGGTCTCACAGACTGCCCCGCTGACCGTGTGGAGGTCATGGTGACGGCTCATGGTGCCGATGCTGGAAGGGACGTCGCGGGAAGTGGCGTGGTCCCAAACAAATCCGGCAGAACGGCGAAACTCCCCTTGGAGAAGCCGAAAAACATCGCTGCTCAAGCCGGCACGTCGGCCCTGCCGCCAAAGCCGACCCAGCTCCAAGCCTCCATCGAACGGCTGACCGCGCCGGTGGCGTCGAACGCTAACCCGGCCCAGCTGCAGGCGGAGTTGGAGTTGGAGCGACAAAAACTGCTGAAGGAAGTTGTCGACGTCGCTCACGCTCGCAACAAATTGAAATTTTGCTCCGTGAGTATAACAAAGCCCATGGTCTTAGTTCTACTGCGTTTACTAACCCTAGTCGAGTTGGGAGGTGCGTAACCGTGGCAAGAACTTGAATGCCGAGATGACTAGAGATGGCAGGGGTGTGCCAGCAGTGTCGGCAAGTTACGCCTCGGCGCTAAAGCCGAAATACCATACCCCTGTCAAGAATCTCAGAGTTGCTGAGGCTGCGGCCGAAGAGCTGCCGAATCTTACAGGAGAAGCACTCCGACAGCAGCCGCTGCACGTGTAGGAACTGCTCCGCACAGCTAATGAGCAGAATGAGGCATACATGAGAATGCACGGCAAACCCGGTGCATCTCAGGTTATTCACTCAGCAGCGGATGACGGAGGCCGAATTGACAAGCAAGCGTCTTCGCCTGGTTGCAAGCAAGACAAAAGTGTCAATTCTGGCCGGGATAAGCAGCTGATGCATTATGACCCGGCCCTGGCCGAGAAACAGATGGTCAGAAGGGCTGATGACAGCCAGAGTGGCCTACGTCCCGGCGACAATCGCCAAGAACAGCAAGAACGTTACTCGTTTCATCATGGACACCGACCTCGGGGTCCGGCACCCAATACTGCTGCAGGTCAGCAGGGTGTTGGGCGCAACCCCTTGTATCGAGGTGAAGATCGCCGGTATGACTGTTATGATGATGGATACTCGGCCATCGGTAACGAGGGTTATATCAGGCGAGAGCGTGATAATCTCGGCCCACTCGGAGCTCGAGTTGGGAACAAGCAAGTGTCGCCCCTGGATGCTGGACATCGGCTTGACAGAATTTATCTGCCTGAGCTTCTGGAGGAGCAAGGCCCTCCGGGACCGCGTTGTTTTGCGCACCGGATCATGAGGGAGAGACCAACCCCGAGTTTCCAGCTGTCCAGGGGTACGAGAACATATGACGGCAGTACTAAGCCGGAAGATTGGCTGGAAGACTATGTCACTGCAGTGAGCGTGGCAAGCGGCAACCGCAGATGGGCGGTACGTTATGTACCCCAGATGCTGGAAGGGCCGGCAAGGATATGGCTGAACAATTTGCCGGAAGGAAGCATCAATTGCTGGATAGACTTTGAAAAAGGTTTTGTCAGCAACTTCACTAGCACTTACAAGAGGCCAAATCGCCCTCAGCAGTTGTCCATGTGCAACCAAAGAGACAACGAGACTGACCGGGATTACCTGACAATATGAAACAATCTCCGCAATTCCTGTGAGGGATAGTGGAATTGCAAGCCATAGCGTGGTTTGCCCAAGGATGCCATCGACAGCATGTTGTGGCAAAAGCTGCAAAGAGAGATGCCGGCTACCCTATCTGAGATGATCCGGATCGCCGACATGTATGCGCTTGGCGATCCGACTCAGCCGTCGCTGATGCCGGTAGAACCGCAAAGGGAGCAGTCGACATACAATCCTGTCGAGGCATTCCGGAGGAACGATCATCAAGATGACCGCAACAAGAGAAGGGATAACAGGCCAGATTACCGATATGGGCCAGCCCATGTCACCGCTATTCAGGATCAACCTGATGCCGGCTCGAGCCAGCGTCATAAAACAGGGAATCAACAGTGGGTCAAGAAGGGAGAACAAAAGAAGCCCTAGCAAGATAAGCCGAAGTATACGTTCGAAGTGATGCTGGATCAGCCTTGTCGTTTCCACACGACTAACCCCAACAAGCCGGCGAATCACACAACGTGGCAATGCAGCTGGATGCAGCGGGCCGAGAAGGGCGAGGCAAGTCGGTTACCCACTCCTCCACCGCTCACAGGTGCTAACACACAGATCCAGGGACCCCCTCAGGCAAACAATGCTGTCAACCAGGTGGAAGACCAAGATATCCCGGGATATGCCGGAAGAAATGAGTACAAGGAGCATCACCAAAGCTACATGATTTTCATCACTGAGCCAACTGACAAGCAAAGTCAGCGCAGGCGAGAGATGGAGGTCAATGTTGTAATGCCGGCTGTTCCAAAGTTCATGCACTGGTCAGAGCAGGAGATCAACTGGAATCGGGCAGACCATCCTAAAGTTATGCCCAACCCAGGTGGATACGCTTTGGTGGTCGACCCGACACTCATCGGGCCCGACATTAACATCAAGTTCACTCGGGTTCTCATTGATAATGGGAGCAGCATAAATATCTTGTACCGGGACACGATGCTTAAACTCGGCATTACTGATAACATGTTTGAGCCTAACCGGACTACCTTTCACGGTATTGTGCCGGGAGTGTCTTGTGCCCCGGTAGGCAAGATCTGAGTCAACATCTTATTCGGCACCAGGGAGAACTGTCGGACCAAGAACCTAGTGTTCGAGGTGGTGGACCTTAGCAGTCCGTACCACGCGCTGCTTGGCAGACCGGCACTCGCCAAGTTCATGGCGACTACTCACATTGGCTATCTGAAGATGAAGATGCCAGAACCAAATGGTACCATAACCATCACTGGCAACTACAAACGCTCAATGGAGTGTGCAGCGGCCGGATCTGCTTTGGCCGAGTCACTTGTCATCGCTGGCGAGAAGAAGATGCGATGGCTCAGGCGGCACAAATTGGCCTAACGGCTATGACCAATCCCCATGAAAGTGTGGCTTTTCAGGCAGCCAAGGAGACAAAGAAGGTACAGGTTGACAACGAGTTCCCGGACCGCACTGTCATCATTGGTGCCGGCCTGGGTGAAAAATAGGAAGGCGAGCTCACCAGCTTTCTCCGTGACAATCGGGACATCTTTGCATGGTCAAATCAAGACCTGCCGGGTGTGTCGAGGGAGTTGGCTAACACTCATTACATGTCAGACCAGACGCAAGACCGGTGAAGCAGCCCCTTCGACGCTTCGCCGACGACAGAAGGAAAGTCATATTGGAAGAGATATCCCGGCTTCTAGCTGCCGGCTTTATCATGGAAGTGTTGCAACCCGACTGGCTGGCAAACCCGGTCATGGTTGAGAAGAAGAAAGGCGACCCAACTGCCAAGGTGTGGCGCATGTGTTTCGACTACACCAGCCTGAACAAGGTGTGTCCCAAAGATCCTTTTCCTTTACCTCGGATTGATCAAGTGATCGATTCTATAGCCGGGTGTGAGTTGTTGTCTTTTGTAGACGCGTACTCTGGTTTTTACCAGATACCGCTGAACCCTAATGATCAAATAAAGACATCATTTATCACCCCGTTCGGGGCTTATTGCTATCGCACTGTGCCGTTTGGTTTGAGAAATGCAGGGGCTACTTATCAAAGATGCATGCAAAATTGCTTCCACGACCAACTCGGCAAAAATGTGCAGATATATGTCGACGATGTCGTCATAAAAACCAAGGAAAGCGCCACGCTTCTGGATGATATCCGGGAAACATTTGCAAATCTGAGGAGATTCCAGATGAAGCTGAACCCGGCCAAATGCACATTTGGTGTGCCGGCAGGGAAGTTGCTTGGATTCCTGGTATCAAGCCGAGGTATCGAAACAAATCACGTGAAAATTGCCGCCATAGAAAGAATGAAACTGCCGAAATGCCTCAAAGATGTGCAAAAATTCACTGGATGCTTAGCATCACTAAGTCGCTTCGTTAGTAGGCTGGGTGAAAAGGCAATGCCCTTATACCAGCAGATGAAGAAAACCGACAAATTTGTGTGGACGTAACAGGCGGACGTGGCTTTTCAAGAGCTGAAGAAGATGATTACTACGGCAGCAATATTAGCCTTGCCAATGGAGAAGGAGCCGATGTTGTTATACATAGCAGCAACGAACCGAGTCGTTAGTGCCGTCATCATGGTGGAAAGAGATGAAAACGGCAAATCGGTGCAAAGGCCGGTATATTACTTGAGCAAGGTGCTATCGTCGTCTAAACAGAATTACCCCCATTACCAGAAAATGGCGTATGGCGTGCATATGGCGGCAAAGAAGCTGAAGCATTACTTTGAGGCACATCAGATCCGAGTTATAAGCGAGGCGCCCGTCTCAAAAATCATGAGTAACAAAGACGCGAGCGGCCGGGTCGCAAAGTGGGCTGTCGAGTTAGCACCCTATGCACTGCAGTACGATAGACGGATGCCGTGAAATCTCAGGCTCTGGCGGATTTCTTGGTGGATTGAGCTGAGACGGAGTATGAACCACCGCCCCCAGAAACTAACTACTGGAAGATGCATTTTGACGGCTCTAAGATGAAAAGTGGGCTTGGTGCCGGCATAGTACTGACCTCGCCAAAGCGCAACCAACTTAAGTACGTATTGCAAATTCACTTCGCAGCATCCAACAATGTTGCCGAGTATCAGGCACTTGTGCACGGACTGAAAATGGCAAAGGAAATTGGAGTCCGCCGGATTCAATGCTTTGGTGATTCCGATCTGGTAGTCCAGCAAGCTTCCGGCAATTGGGATGCATTGGATGCCAATATGTCACTATACCGGTTCCATGTTCAGAAGATCAGTGGCCACTTTGAAGGATGCGAGTTTCACCATATACCGCGAGCGGAGAACGAAGCAGCCGACACATTGTCAAAAGTCGGCTCAACACGACAGGCCATTCTAGCTGGTGTGGCATTGGAACATTTACGCAAACCATCCATCAAGCCATCGCCAGAGTCGGAGTCGATCTTTATCCCGACGAGCTCGAAGCTGACGTCACCCCCATGGACATTGACAGTGGCAACGGTTCCGGTAACCCGGCGACTGAGCGCCTTAACTCGGCAGAAGCAATGGCTGTTGAGCCAATGGAGATAGACGTACCGAATGAGCCGATTTTTACTACTCGTCCCGTGTCGGCTTGGGCACAACCGATAATGTCTTACCTAAAAGATGGAAGTCTCCCGGAAGAGGAAGTGTCAGCAAGTCAAATTCAGAGAAGGGCGAAGGTGTACACCATCATCAATGGCGAGCTATACAAGAGGAGCTAATGTACTACAGCGATGCGTTGAGCCGGAACAAGGGCAAGAGATACTCCGGGATATTCATCAGGGAGAGTGTGGCCATCATGCATCTTCAAGAACGCTAGTGGGCAAGGCATTCCGACATGGTTTCTACTGGCCAAGTGCACTATAGGAAGCAGAAGACATAGTCAGGAAGTGCAACGGCTGCCAGAGGTATACCAGCAAAATTCATATGCCGGCATCCGAACTTAAAACTATTCCAATCACTTGGCCATTTGCGGTTTGGTGTTTGGATATGATGGGAGCTTTCAAGCGGGCGCGAGCAAGCATGACGCATATCTTGGTTATGGTTGACAAGTTCACCAAGTGGATAGAGGTAAAGCCGATCCAAAAGTGTGACGGCAAGACCGCGGTGTCATTCCTGAAGCACATCATCTTGAGATATGGGTACCCACACAGTGTTATCACGGATAATGGAACGAACTTCACGGAGGGACCTTTCGCGCGGTTTTGTGCGGAAAAGAAGATCCGGCTGGATATCGCTTCTGTGGGACACCCTCAGTCCAACGGACAAGTTGAAAGAGCAAATGGTATAGTTTTAGCCAGCATAAAGCCTCGGATGATTGAACCATTGGAATGTACTCCGGGATGCTGGCTGGATGAACTCCCGGCTGTGCTATGGAGTCTCAGGACGACTCACAATCGCTCTACAGGCTATATGTCATTATTCCTCATATACGAGGCGGAAGCTGTCTTACCAGCCGACATTGAACATGACTCCCCGCGAGTGACCATGTATACCGAAGCCGAGGTAAAAGAGGCCCGAGAAAATGATGTCGACCTGCTCGAAGAAGCACGGGAGTTAGCTCTATCTCGTTCGGCCATCTATCAACAACACCTAAGACATTATCACAGCCGAAAGGTCAGCCCGCGCGTATTCCGGGAAAGAGACCTCGTTCTTCGACTTGTGCAGGGCACAGCCGGCATGCACAAATGTCACCCCCATGGGAAGGACCCTTCATTGTGAGCAAAGCACTTCACAACGATTCTTACTATCTTATAGATGCGCAAGATCCCAAGGCGAACAGGATGGACCGATCAGGCGAGGAGACCAAGAGGCCATGGAACGTGGCTTTGCTTCGTCCATTCTATACTTGAGAGATGAGTATTTGTATCGTTTTCTCCGTATGTTGAATGTTTTGAGACAATGAAATTGTTCGCCGGGTCCTCAAAAGGGACTAGGGGACATCCATGTTATTTAAATGATGTGTTGCAATTATCTTTCGTATGTCGGCATCGCTTAGTTGTGTAATATTATGTCGGGTTAGTAGTGTATCGGTATCGAAAATCCCCTCTATGACTTCGCTGTTGTCCACAACCTGGCTTCATGGCAAGCTAGAGACGGGTACGAGATAACTGAACACATGAAAAGCGATTGCGGAAACAAACAAATAAGCAACCCGAGATGCGCGTTGTCTTAACCTGGCATTTATTTCTTAACTCGGGTATTGCCAAGCGAATTTGTCGAGTTTATTTTTTCAAAAAGGTGGTTCTATGACTTCGCGATTCATACGTCGAACGCCGATAAGGCAGACAAAAGAACCGGGGTCATAAAATTTCACTAAAAGGAAAAATGCACTCGGGGACCCGGTTGGGGATTTGATAAGCAAAAGACTTAGATAAATTAAAAACTTGATGTCTTACACACAAAAGCATGTTATCCCGGTTACATATGCACCAGGCATTCCGGGGATCTGATGATTCTAAAATTCCTTCTTTCCGACATGACTAAGAAAAACAGAGGGGTTGTTGGCGCCAGAACTCAGAGCATCTGTGGCGGTTCACGCCGACTCGACGACGATTTCCTCGTCAACTGCTTCTTCCTCATCTTCGTCAGCCATCTCGGCCTCTGCCTCGGATGCCGGGCCCTCCACAAACTTATGCACGTCGGCATATTGTATGAAGGAGTAAGCCCGCTCTTGGCGCTTGGTGATCAGCTCCGGGTCCGAGAGGTAGGGGGAACCGGCACGCATTGACTGCAGCACATCGAGGTTGATGCCGTCGTACCAACACAGTACGAACGACAAGGCCTCGTCAGCACCGACACGTGCAGCCGATTCCTCGCACTCGTTGAGGCGATCCTCCACCTCCAGCAGGCGCGTTGCCAGTTCTGGGATGCCGGTCGGATACTCTTCTCCCGGCCACAGAGCCCGAAAGGCCCGGATGCCGGTGTTCAACATGTTCCCCGAACGACTTTAGAGGCTTTACCCGGCTAGCAATGCTAACCCGATAATCCACTAAGTCGTATTCAAAGGGGGTTGTCCCGGCTGGATCCCTCTTCCTGCGCGCCTTGAGCACGGCAGCTTGGGCGGTCTCGATCGATTGTGGAAAGAATTCTGACAAAAACACAGAAGATAGTAATGAGTCTCGGCATCCTGTTACTATTACTCGAACAAGTGATCAGATGGAGAAATTTGTGTCAGGGCAACTTACTGGTCAGCATGGTGTCGATCTTGACGAGCTCATGCCGGACAACCTTAAACAGCCGGGTCTTCTCAGCATCCTCTTTCTCGGCGGCAATGGCGCGGGTCTCAATCTCGGCGACTAGACCCTTGCACTTCTACACCTCGCTCTCCAGACAGATCCTCTCATCAGCCTGGGTAGAGAGGACCGAGGTGAGTTCACCCACCTCGGTCTTATGCGCCTTCGCTTGCGTTGCGATTTGTGCCTGCAGCCGAGCCACGTCCTCCCGGTGCTGTTCTACTCGCCGAGTCTTCTCATCTGTTTGGCAGACATACATTACAGAGGCTGGAGTTTAAGTTGGACGAAACCCAAAACAGGGAGGAAATGATACCTTGGACTTCGACGACACGCTTCAGGAGCTCCGCCACTTGGGCGTTGTCCCCGGCTGTGAACAAGAGCGCATATTAGCTGTTGCAGCACATTGATACTCGGACAAAGATTTTATGACAGTAAAATATACTTACTCTGGTCTCGCGGTCAGCTTTCAAAGCCTCGTGCTCCGCCTCCAACTTCTTGAACTTTGCTGGCAAAGTTTTGAAAGTAGAGGTGCACTTGTTCATGCAGGACTGCAAAACAATAATTCACCGGTAAGTTTAGTGCAGTCAGAAGTCAACAATTATAAGTTTCAGGCCGACTATTCTAAACCCGGCCTGAATCTCGGGGAATAAGTCTTTGAAGTTTCTAAAGATTCAGGCCGACTATTCTAAACCCGGCCTGAATCTCGGGGAATAAGTGTTTGAAGTTTCTAAAGCTTCAGGCCGACTATTCTAAACCCGGCCTGAATCTCGGGGAATAAGTGTTTGAAGTTTCTAAAGCTTCAGGCCGACTATTCTAAATCCGGCCTGAATCTCAGGGAATAAGTGTTTGAAGTTTCTAAGTTTCAGGCCGACTATTCTAAACCCGGCCCGAATCTCGGGGAATAAGTGTTTGAAGTTTCTAAGTGTTGCAGAGTGTTTGAAGTTTCTAAGTGTTGCAGAGTGTTTGAAGTTTTAAGGGGATAAGCCTCAGGCCGACTAATTTTTACTCGCCCTAAACCTCGGGGACTAGGAGTATAGATACTACACTGGAATTAAAAGTAATTTTTTTAAGGAATTCTTCGTACCTCTACAGATCGGCTGGCCTCAAACAAGGCCACCCTTGCTTGGTACATCCGGGTAGACACTGATTCTGGAGTCGCTGCAGGTGGAGGTCCCACCAGGGGGCTTTTCCGCGCCGACTGGAGGGAAGGTCACCTCATAGTTGTCGGCGTTGTTCCAGTCCGTCACGAACTGGCCCAGCGACCCCCAGATGTGCCTACTGGCCGTCCTGAGGGGAACTCCCTGGTGCCTTCGGGAAGGCTGCGGGCCAGAAGAATCCGGAGGCGCTGATCCTGCCGGGTTAGCAGAGCTCTTACCTTCTTGGCTTTTGCAGTAGCAAGCTGAGTGGCTTGCGGCTGCGGTGGCGACGATGGGGCTGTTGGAGTCGGTTGCGGCCCTTGGGGTTCTTGGGGCCCCGTTACCGGCTGCTGCGCAGTCTCCGTGGCATGCGGCTCCGTCAATGTCTCAGTTGCCGCCGAGGAAGGAGCAGTCCTGGCAGCCGAGGTCCCGGCTGCGGATATCCCGGCTGAGGCGACGTTCGAGGCATCGACGCTCGGGCTGACATCCCGGATGGAGGATGTCGGGTCCATGGCAGTCTCGGTCTCACTCGTGGCTTGGGTCGCAGCCTCGGCACGGGGAGATGGAGCCGCCGGGATCTCAGACGCGATACACGTCTAAGATTGCGTGGCCGTCAGAGCCGCCCTGCAGAAATAAAAGTTACTCGTTATCATGACAATAAAGAAGAAAACCGACGTCAAGGATTGAAAAAGTGTTAGCCTTACCCGGAGATTAAGGGCTTCGGCTTGGGTCCGCGGCTGGCAGTCTTCTTCCGCTTAATAGTCTGCGGAAGATCCTTCTCGGCGGCGCGCTTCGGGTTGGCGTCTCTCTCGGCCCGATGCTTCAGCAGCTGCCGGACCCGACGTCTCGACAGCAGCAGGCTCGTCCAATTCAACTGTCTCCGGGGTAGAGCAGATGTAAGTATCTCGATGATGAATGTTCTAAGGACTACGAGAAGATGTCGGAGGTCCTTACATTCGACGTGACGAGGGCCGGCATGGGCTATCGGCATGTGATCCTCGGAGTCCGGATCTTCATTGTCGATGGTCCTGCGCGGGGCCGCGAAGCGTTTGTCCGGGGAGTTCCCGTCCTCGTTGCGCTGAAGAGCGAACCTCTGCACAAAGAAGTCAGGTGGTGCCGAGATAAGCCTTCGTCAGATAGATGACAGCATAATCGTGTGTCGAATATGAACAGAAGATAGATGAAAAACAAAAATTTACAGGAGGAGCACGGCGTTCCCGGCTGTATGCCGGCATACCCCGGGTCCAGCGCTCTGGCATGCTCGTATTGGCAATCGCCTTGACCCGGCGCCGTACTTCGGCCTGGTTGAGCTTGAATGTCGACACTCTATCTGGGTCGAACTGGCCGCCATAAAAGCACATCTTGTGTACCCGGTGCTGGAGCGAGCACAGCCACCGGTATACAAAAGTGGCCAACAAATCGTCAGCCGTCATCTCGTTCTCCTTGAGTTCAAGGATGCCGGCGTGGATTTCGTTGATCTCCGGGATGGTTTCCTTTGGATCATATGTCCAGTTCCTCTTCTCCTCCGGGGGGCCGACTTCGAATCCCGGCAAGTTGATTCTGTCGGTGTCGGAGTTGTTTTTGACGTAAAAGAAGGTCTTGAGCCATTTCTTGCAGGACTTGAGACCTTGAATCCGAGGAAAGATGGAACCCCAGCGGGGTATGACGGTGGCGGCGCTGCACTGAGTCATTGGTTAGCGGCGCCGGGATTTTCTTTGTCAGGGAGAACTTGGGGCCGGAACATGAAGTACCTGGCCTACAAGTCAATGGAAGGCCAGAGGCCGAGATAACCCTCGCAGCAGGTGACGAATGCCGAGAGTGTGAGGATGGCATTCGCCGGAAGGTGGTGCGGCTGAAGGCCGAAGAAATCTAAGAAATTCCTAAGGAAATCGCTGGCCGGGAGAGCAAAGCCACGTTCAAAGTGAGCAAGGAATACAACATGCTCACCAGGCTCCAGGGTCGGCACGGTCTCGTCGCCGGGAATCCGGCACTCCACGTCCTCCGGAATCCGCCAGGAACGGCGGAGCCACGCGATGTCCGCTGGAGAGACATCGTAGCCCTCCCAGCCGGCACGCTCCAAACTGGTCCTCTCTTCGACCTGCTGAGCAGCAGGGTCGACGGCGGGGTTGCGGGAAGAAGAAGCCATGGTTTGGGAGCAGATCTAGGATTTGCGTTTTTCGATGAGAAGGTGCTCGCGCGAGGCTCGAGCGAGCAAGAAAGTGCGGCGGAGACCCAAGCAAGCGCGAGAAAGCTTGCGGCGGTGAACTCGGTGACGGAGAGCAAAGGACGGCGGCGGCGGAAAAACTTCGAGCTGGCGGTAATGGTGGAGTGCGTAGAGAGCGAAGGGCTAGAGGAAGGCGAGGAGAGCGAGAAGTGCGAAGGGTTTTTTACCCTCGCCCTCCCCCCTTACTTATGCTCGCGGTGCAGTAATGGGGCGCAGATTCCCCGCACCCACGACCCCTGTGGCCAACGGGAAGAATGCGCACGATTTTGGGGGCCCGTTAACCCCATTAAGGCGCACACGCTCGGTTACTGCGCGGCGTGGCGCCGAGAATCCCACAAGATCCGGGAAGATAAGTGTCTGCGTGGGAACCGAAATTCCTCTCTTAATGACTCGGTCAGCTTTACTGTCCGATGGGACGACACGCTCGCCTCAAAAAGCGCACCGGTAGTAACTTGAGTCTTATCCTCCCGTTATTTTAGAGAAGCGCGGACTACAAGCAACAGATGGCATCAATGTCGGCAGAAGGAAGTTCCCTACTGTCGGCCACAGAGGAGAAAAGAATCTCAGTCAAGGGCTGATTAGGCAGGTCGACTCGGTCTGTCGGGTTAACTTGATCTCGGCTACCGGAACTCGGGGTTGTCTCGGCATCCTCTTCGACTGAACCCTTGCAGGCTTTGGTGGTTTGTCTATGGGAAACTGTCGTGGCCCGACATTCTTCCCTGCCGGACCGCAACAGCTTCGGGGACTAGTGTCGGGGGGATGACCCCGGGTATGGTCATGACGACACGCTCTAGCCGAGATGACGAAGGCAAAACCGGCATGGTCAAGTATGCCGGCATCGTAAAGCCAAATTAACACTAAGCCGGCATACCGGATATATGCCGGCATGACTATCTTATCTTATGAGTTTGCAGGATAAGGACGAGCCCCTAGATCTCGGCCCATGCTGAGATCCCTCAACGGTCTTATCCTGACCACGCGGCGTAAAGAAAAGCAGCGTCATCATTATCGCGGGAAAAGCAGTGGCCGCTTACATATCGGTGTCAGGCGACTGCGCAAAAGAAGCACCGAAAGAGAATCTATAACGGGAGCCAGCAGAGGTCAACAGTACTTGTTGAAGGGTGCCAGGGAAAGTAAAATTGTCTTGTCCCCCGCGGTGCCACCCAGAGGAAACCAAGCCGTGTGCCCGACGGGAACCAAGAAAGATGACGTTTGTACTCGGCCCACATGTCGGTGTGACATGGGCGGCCTATAAATAGAGCACTACCCCCCCTCTGTGGAGAGAGAGCACTTAGGCATCTAAAGTTTTCCCCTTTTTCTTCTTCCTCAAGAATACAGGTCAAGAAGCGCCATTGTAAAAGCTTGTCTATCTCGGCTAATACAACAAAGCAGGAGTAGGAGTCTTACCTCGGCAAGAGGGCTCCGAACCTGGATAAATTGCTGTGTGCTCATGTGTTTGTGCGTGTTTTCCTTCACGTCCTCACTCCTCCGGTTTCTCTTTTATCCATCGGCCACAAGTTAAGCCATCCTATGACATCTGCCGTGACACCACCACGATATTTGGTGAGGCTTGGCCTGTTGGGTCTGGTGACGGGTGAGCTCGGGGTGACCGACGATGTTGAAGCGCCGAACCGGCCGTTATTCCGTGTTTTCTAGTAAATGGCAGTTGGAAAGCTTACATGTTGTCGATGTATGTTGTGGGAATGGGATTGGAAACCACGTATGTTCCGCGTGGGTGAATTAGTGGAGAACCGGAAAGCTAGGAGAAGAGCCTGCCAACGTGTGGTTCGTTGCAATGTGGAGTTTGATGTGCGTGTGCGACCAATGAGTATGGCTCGCCGAATGAAGATAGCCCATATGTGTGAGTCACCTGTTGTGTTTTTTTTCCAGAAGGAACGGCAGGGTCAGCACGTTGGTTCAACCTTTAGTTATTGAGGGTTGGCATAGCACCCTACGCGGCCATCTTTTGTCAATGTTTATTGATTCGATGTGCAAAGAAGAGCGTGTTTCCAGGAGTAAATAACAAGGAATTAAGATCTGCCTTTTCGAAGAAAAAGAATATCTGTTATAGGAAATGGAAGTATGGTGATGGGTGTAGCGTGCGTGGCATGGTTGGTGGCTTAATTGGTGCCTGAGAAATTAAAGAAACGACCAATAGGATCATGTGCTTTTAGAAACGCGCATTTCCCTTCAGTCGATAGACTAAATTTTCTATATATGTGGACTATCCCAATCGTTAATATTGAACGAACAATTAGAGATGACAACGATTGAGATTAGAGATGACAATTGCTGATGACAATTAGAGGTGATCTACCCCAATCGTTGATATTGAACGAACAAATAGAGATGACCACATTATCCCAATCGCTGATTTTCTATTTAGTTACACTTTTTTTATAAGTTCAAAAGAAACTACAAATTTAAAAATAAAGAACTTACTTGTTCCCATATATGCCAGGTACTCCCATATATGATCAAGTTGGACCGACCCGTGCAAAATAACATGAAACTTTTTTACGAAGTTTTTTTGACTAGTTTTTCAGCTAGTGTTCTAATGTTCTATCCCCCTGCTCTAGTTGTTTAATTTTTGTGTTTTGTGTATTTTCTGGGTCGTTTATCTCGAGGCCTCTGTTTTTTTTTTTGGAAAAGACGGTCGATCTCCGTCATTCGATTAGGAAGAGTAGAACTGTACAAAGAGATCCAAGGCGGATCCCGGGAGAAAAAAAGTAAAAGAAGGAAAAAAAGAGAGGAGCCAAAAAGGACCTAATCTCCCGGATCGCTAGAGCACGACCGAATGCGAGTGCGAATATCCTCCCAGATGAGGAAAGCAAGCTCGGGAGTAGGCATTCCCACTTCCCTAAAGATGCGCCTATTGCGCTCCTTCCACAGGACCCACCAAGTGTAGGAGTCTACCGCTAATGGTCCGTTTGTCGAGTTTAGTGTGGCCATGGATGGCCGGTTCGACGCCTCTGTTTCTTTGACTAGTTTTTCAGCAAGTATTCTAATGTTCTCCCCCGCTCTAGTGGTTATTTTTTGTGTTTTGTGTATTTTCTGGGTCGTTTATCTCGACGCCTCTGTTAATAAATAGCTCGTTGCGGTTATTTTGTAGAGAAAAAATATATAGTTCTCGTTTAATAATGGATTGGCATGGTCGCTATTCTTTTTTTTCAAAAAAGTCAGCAATTATTGATGACAAGTGAGCATGCAATACGCAAATAAATCACCGACGGTCACATTTTCTCAAAATGAAATGAATGTCAGTCTCAATATACTGCAGGGACCTGTTCCATAGCGTGTCGTGAGATGGATAATTGTCATATATTTTCTAATCAGGTATAAGTTGTCCAAAACTAAAAATAAGTACGAGTATATATATCTTGCTAAGATGATCTAGTCCCGTCTCAGCTCTTTTAGAGAAAGAAGATCCTTGTGCAATCACGGTCCGGAACATTCTTTCAAGGCTCAAGATGCTAGAGATTATGGATAAAGTGATCAGATTATTTCTGCTAGTCAAGTCTAACAACTTCCGCTTCTTTTCATAAGGTTGGAGCCCAAATAAACACATAGCTGCTTGTGAGTTACACTGAGTTAGTGAGTTGTGATGCGGGAGTTCGAAAATGACAAACTTGGAGCTAGATCGTTGCCAATTAACAAGGGCCTCGTAACCAAATTTTGACATTTCTACCGACACACAGTGATGCCAAAAATATCATGTTCCATAGAATTTGAATACGCGAGAAAGCCTCCTCGGCTAATAAAACTTCCAATTGAAAAAAAATCTCATATTACTTCTCTTTATTCCTGTGCAAATCCGTTGGGAAATAGTACATACATAAGCTGATAAGCAAGCTAGCAGCAATAGCATCAAACAACACCACTCTATAACAGTTACAAACGCCACATACTCTCAAATCCACGCACCGCTCAGTGCTCCCGCATCAGGCTGGAGCACCTTTATTTCGACTGGGAAGATGAAAGCGCACAATATATATATAAGGACACCATAACGATGTGGTGTATATATGTCAACCTCGCGCGGCAGATTTAGTTGTATGCTTCCGGATTGGCGACGAGGTAGGCCTCGGCGGCCTTGAAGATGGCGGTGACGGACTCTTTGGCCTTGGTGATCTCGTCCTTCACCTCCACGCCCGGCAGCAGCTTGTACGTCGAGTCCACCTTCACCACACTCCCTCCATTGGCCGACGGTTCTATCTTGATGTGTGAGGTTGCCGTCTCAATTGCCACGCCGATGCCGCCGCCTTCGATGAGAGTCGACTTGCACTCGCACTTGTCCGCGTCCACGAAATCAAGCCTCTCCTTCATGAGGCTAAAGGGCATGGCTGCAAAGGCAACTGCGTGTTATCCATAGTATGGCATATAACAGTGACATGGATGCACCGGTAGTCTGGTATGCGTACCTGAGGTGAAGTTGAACTGCCTGACGCTGCCAATGTTGCCTTCTCCCTCGACGGGGTGGGCGCTGGCGACGATGTGGGAAGCGAGCTTGGGGGCAAGGGTATGCCAGTCCATGACACCCGCGCGGAACAGACGTGGTGCAGCCACCGCACACTCGATCTCGTGGGTCCAGCTGTTGGTGGAGGCCATTGCTGTGATGATCAAACTAAGACCGCTGAAAATTATGACACTGTTGAAGTGCTCTTGAAATTTGCAAGTGCTGCTTGGTTGCCTGGAGAGGGGAAATGAGGGCTTTAAATAGGTTGCTCGAGGGCCGGGGTTGGTGAAGCCTGCCCCGATGGTTCGGGTGAGTGATGACCGGTAAGGCGACTCGCCGGTCGTCGAGTTTATCCAAATTGGATGGCACCGTCGGTCGGGCAAGCTTTCATCATGGCTGGGGCTGAAGGCACACGTCAGAAAGCTTACGCTTTTGTCAATTTTTTAGTTAAAAGGTGACGAGTGTGTCGTTGAATTGCCACCAGGGTCCTCGTGGACAAATTAGTCGGGAATATTATAGGACAAGAATTGCGCATGCCTAGATCAAAAGCAAGGGAAAGTTGGGGTTGGTGTTGTTGAAACAAAGAAATAAACTGAATTACTGAAGGTATTGGAAGCATAGTTAGCACACTTGCACTCGTAGTCAAGATAGCTGTAAAAAGTAAACCACGGAATATAAGCTTTGGATCGATCACTCAATGCCAGAAAAGGCAAAGGAAGGGGAAGAGATACAATTAAGAAGTTCCTTCCAGACCTCCTGGTGTCAAAATTATGTGCAACCTTTCGGTGTTGCTTAGTTCTACAAACTTGACTATGGCCAATAAAACTAGAAACACAATAAGACATACATAGCAAGAATGCTGTGTGGGAGGCGTTTCTATTCAGCATCATCACCACTATTTTCAGATAAATCCACGTCTTCACCGTACACCAGTTCGTCAATTTCTTCTTCCTCCTCTTCATCAGACTGGGCTGGAGCAGAACCCCGCACCTTGTCTGATACATCTTTTGCATCCTTGTCAACCTGACGAAAGTGAAACACACAATCATTTTATCATTAACTAAAGCATTACAACTATTGACTTATTTTCAGCTTCAAATAGATCAAAACCTGAGCCATTATCAGCCGAAGGCGACCAGAAAGCTTCAGTAAATCTTCAGTTGCTGCATATCTTTCTGCACACATCTGCAAATGGAAGGATTGTCAGTCCTACTTATTTGAGGACGGAGGGAGTATGATTAAGTGGTAACAAGAAATAATACCTTCTCCAGGTCGCTAATTAGTTTTGTTGATTTCTCTGAGGGGATAAGACGACCATGAATAACTAACAAGCAATATATCCACCGCAAAACAATCTCGGCGCTACCACACCTGCGGAGAGAAACATATCGGCATTCAGCACTTGTCATGGGGGACATGATGTATAGGGGCAAGAACAAGATCACAGGTGCTGCGTAAGACCAGCCAGCAGCCGCGCCAAAGAGGGGATGCTGCACCTTCAGGACAAGGGTCCCAAATATATCATCTTTCTATATTAGCAAGATTTTCAGTTAGTTCTTTTCGGGGGGAACGTTAATTAGTTTCCATGATTCTAAAATTAGCTACTCACATTAAGATTGTTTTTCAATGTGGCGTAAGCCGGCTATCTAATCCCAAATGCCAGGCCATCTATCTCAATGAAGCAAGCAAAGGATAATCAATAAATTCTCTATTTTCAGTCTGTCTCTATCCCTATCGCTGACCAGCACCTCAGCGCCCTCCAGTTGATTACCCCTACAACCTAAGATCTAACCCAGCCCCACTGCTCCTAGGATGCAAGATCACTCAAGACAGAATACACAGTTATACTACAGTACACGAAAATGAATGGTGGCAAACAGACATGGATGTACAGTCCTGAGCACCTTGTTCTCCATGCAGATACTAGATTCTCTAGAAATTTGCAGGAATCTTCAGGCCTCAAAGATCTCAGATGTGATCGAATCTGTTAAACAACAGAACACATCATCAAAATGCTAAAAACAACCCTCTTCACATCAATGAATTAACCTAAATAACTACAGGGACATAGTAAACATGCAAGTGATGGAGCTTTAAAGTAAAAAAAAAATCCACAAACCTTCTTGCTGGGTAAATTTGCCTCAACTGTCATGCTGCTGCTACCAAACAGATCTGACAAGATTTTAGTGGGCATGTCAGGATGACCCTGAATATTCTGATCAATGACACCACACTCCCTCATCATGTCTTCGATGCATATACTGTCATCTTCAATTCTTTGCACAGGAACTAAATAAGGAAAACAGTGAGTGATTGAGCTGTTTAGTACTCCCTCCGATCCTAAAGTATTGCCGTTGTTTTAGTTCAAATTTGAACTAAACCATGACAACAATTTCGGATCGAGGGAGTAGAAAATAACGAACACTGAAAAGTAAACATGACAAGCATACATGTTAATAGCAGTAATCTTGTTTTTCCTAAATACGTAGTAAAACCTAAAATAATGCTAACAAATAGCAACGCACGGTTCATGCTTTCATGGACTTAGTTGCTACTCCCTCCGTTCCTAAACATGACAAGTATTTAGGTACATCACTGCATGTGGGGAATACCAGGTTATGCCCCTTCAGTCCATAGATTATGCAGACTTCAAAATCTCCAGAGAAAGAACAGTGGTGGTATTTTATCACTTGTAAACAAGGACAATGCACTTCAAGAGATATTTACCTCTTTTCTCGGTTCTTGTGGTGGTACCAAGGTTACTAAGAATCGCAGGCTTAATGTCACCACTCGGTTCTGTACCATGTTTCCTTTTCTTTTCATGTGTATGGAGCTTCGGAAGAGGAAGGATGGCATCTTCTGCATTTGCCCGGTCTAGAGCAGTGATAGTTCCTATAGAGAGAAACAAACAAGATTAAGCCCCAGAGTAGCCCTTGATAACCTTTGAGCCTTCTGAGAAAGGCAAGTAACAGCCAATTTCTCAAGGAATTCCTAGAAAACTCCCCATGTTCTAGGCGGGGTTTGTTTGGTTGAGCCATTAGGATATTCATAAATAACTAACAAGTAAGTCAAATTCCCCATAAACACAAGTAACATACCTCTCGTTTTAGCAGATTGACCTTTCTGGGGCACGGTGGGTTGAATTGTAGGTAATAGAACTCCATCCTCAGATACACCCAAATCAATATCCTTTCCATAAGAAACCAAAAGCTTATCGAAAGATGGTTTCACCACAGATCCATAAGCCAGCAGGACATGTGCAGAGTCAGGTCCATCTATTCCTTTAAGTTTTGCAGCAAATATCGTGAAAGGCTGCTTAGCTCTTGAAAGAGAGGATTCTGACAATGCAATCTTAGTAGGCTTCTTATTACGCAGGTCATTCATGTTATTACCAGACCAGAAATAGCATATTCCAACCTCAGAAATAGCCAACACATGTATTTCTCCATCAGTAGCATCCGTATCTGAACATTTACAGTCCACAAAGATTGCTG
Organism: Brachypodium distachyon; assembly: GCF_000005505.3. NCBI lineage: Eukaryota > Viridiplantae > Streptophyta > Magnoliopsida > Poales > Poaceae > Brachypodium > Brachypodium distachyon. The sequence goes on from NC_016131.3 coordinate 64,320,059, forward strand.
GGTGTTCCATAGAGAGTATACAGTTCGAGCTCTGAGCTTTACCACTGCCCAACTTCCAAATGGCAACGTAGCGTTCCCCAACTCCGGATGACAGAATATATTTGCCGTTGTCACTAAAAGTCATGCTCCTCACAGCCACCTAAATTTTTAATTAGCGAGATGTAGGCATTTAAAAAAAATACAATCAAACGATTAACAAGATTCAGAGAGGAACAAAGTGGAGGAGGGCATACAAGAAACACTCACTGGATGCCCTGAGAATTTCTGAACCTTCTTATTGTCAGAAGCATCAAAGGTTCTCAACTGGCCAGCTGCTGTTGCTAAAATATTTCCATCTGATAAAATCAAGTACAAGTTGCATTTCATTTCTTTGAACTAGGGTGGTGAAGGATTGGGTATGGAGCAGATACAAACAAAACCATATGCATTATAATATCCAGTTGCAGCATATTATATATACACACAGATACATTCAGACAGATTTTCAATCATCAAGGCCGTTTGAAGAAAATAATACATATGATTATGCAATGGCTATAGATTTTAAGCTCTGATTTTCAATCATCAAGGCCCTAGAAAAAACAATACATGTGATTAAGTAATGACTACAGATTTTAAGCTCTGATTTTCAATCATCAAGGCCCTTAGAAAAAGGAATACATATTAAGGAACGGCTATAGATTTTAAGCTCGAATTTGAGAAAAACAAGATTATATAAAAGTAAATGCGACATATTTTTAACGAAGGTAGCAGTTTTCTGTATTGAATCCATGCATCTCATATATATTGTGTTAAATTTCCATCTCTACTTAGCATAGAGAACTCTCAAGAGGCATTTGGAGATTCTAGCCTTCTAGGCCCTTGAGGATGTCGACATGATAACATGTATGAAAGATAGTCAATGGAGCTGATCTGTTGGTTGAATATAAAGATGACCATGAGCAGTCAGTCAACTATTTACTGTTATTGGGGCCAATTAGAGGCTCGGCAGTTAAATTACAGTTGACAATTGACTTCAGGCAAAACTGAAGCTCCCTCAATACCAATATAGGTTAAACAAAACACATGACAGCACAAATGCAAAACATCCAGAGTGCAGATGAAACCATAATACATGTATAATTGAGCAAGATAGACAGAACAGTTGAACAAAAATACTAGAAATAGAGATAAACCAAGAACCCTCATTTCACCACTGAGATACCTGGTGACACCGCCAGCGCAGATATTGCTTTCGAGGAAGATTTGAATTTCCCTGCAACTGACCCATCAGAGGAATCAATCCTACAGACCATGCCATCAGCGCCTGCTGAGTACACACTCCGCCCGTGCCTCGAGTATGCTACAGCCGTCACACCCCTGAACACATACAAAAAGAAAACCAACATAAGTGAACACATCTGAGCTTAACCACGGCAGAGGTTAACCTTAACAAGGAAACAGAACAGGGTAGAAATTAGTCAATTACAACTGTGGATTGTGCTTTAGCAAAGTATGGGCATTTTCACAGTTTAACCATTGGCACGGTATTATGAAGATGTCATGCTAAAATGTGGTTTCCACAAACCAAACACGATGTTCCTTTCCAGGCTTGAGGGGCAAATGCACCAAAACGGCAGACATACCCAGGATGACAATCGTTGATCCTCCACTTCCACTGCCCTGCAGCAACATCGAGGGCAAGGACATCCCCACTGCCCGTCCCAAGCACGAGCAGCGAACTCCCAGCCTTCCGCTTCTTCTGCTAGGCAAAAACACAAGCACATGATGCGCACACACCAGCACGACGCCAAACCGTGGGATCACGAAAATGGTAGTGTTTCCCCACCTTGCCCGAGAGCTGTACCCACTTCATGCATGTGTAATCGAGGGCGAGGTGGCCGCGCTTCGTCTCGGGGACCGCGCCGACCTCCACCGCTGGGATGTCTGCGAACTCCGTCTGCAAGCTGCCGCGCACGGCGTCCCATACCTGCGATAGAGGCAAAGGGCCGTGTTAACACATGAAATCAGCAACCGGGCTGCTTCGGCGTGGATAGCCAGCGTGACGTTCCATGCCTTGATGCGGCCGTCGCCGGAGGAGAGGGCGAGGAAATCGGCGGCGGGGCTGAAGGATGTGAGGAGGTCCCGAATGGGGGCAGGGGCGGGCGCCATGGCCCGCGCAGTCAGATGGTTGTCGCCGCGGCGGCGGGAGGGAAGGAGGAGAAGGGGTTTATGCGGCGGCGCGGCGGGCGAGGGTTTTGGGGGAGCTCCCGTTCTAGCGAGTGGTCGGACGGGGGCTCGTCTCTGGAGTATATGGACACGCCCCGGTCGGTTTCGTTTTCTAGTTCGCCCGAGTCGCGGCTGAGCCGGACCGAGAGAGGCTAGGGTTTTCACCCAAACCACGGCCGTTTCATTTTTCTTTACTCTTTCTCCAACCCCACCAGAAAATCACGCATCTGTCCACTCCTGCCGCCTCCATTCCTCGCCGCCGCCGATGATGGAGTCCAACTCCGACAAGCTACGTGGTCTTCGCATCACCTCCCTAGACGAGGAAGACGATGACGAGCCCGAACTGCCCCACCAACCCCTGCCCGCTGCGGCCGCCGTGGACTATGATGACGATGACGAGGAGGAAGAGGCGGAAGTCATGCTTGGTTTCTTAGAGAAGCCGAAACATCCAGGCCTCCTCCTCCGCCACCTCTTCCCAAGCAAGGCCGGCGGCATCCCGGTGCGTTCGATAGCACGATCGTATTAAGCGCCACTCAGTCAAAATTTGTATGCGATTCAAGCAGGTTTTAATGTGAGGTTTTTGTGATTTTATCCAGGCATGGTTGGATCCCATGAAGTTGCCATCGGGAAACTCCAGCTGCTGTGGCTTCTGCGGTGAGCCCCTGCAGTTCGTGCTCCAGGTTCTCGCTTTGTGCCTACTTACGACTGTGCTTGTTGTTTCGATGATAACTTTGTGTCAAACTGGGTTGGACTATTTGTAGATTTATGCGCCGATTGAGGAACATGCATCCACATTTCACCGTACCCTGTTCATGTTCATGTGCCCGTCGATGGCGTGCTTGCTCCGAGACCAGCACGAACAGTGGAAGCACAACCAAGGCAATCCTTGTAGAAGGTGAAGCAAGTCACATGGCTGATGTGCTAGAGACCTAGAGTAGAGCTCGATAAACCATTCTGCTGATTTTGACTGCCTCATTGGATTGCAGTGTGAAGGTTTTCCGGTGCCAGCTGCCTCGTAGCAATACGTTTTACTCAAGTGAACCTCCAACCCACACTAACTCTGACATGCCACTATGTGCGGGAGGTAGTTTTCCTTTACTTCTGTTGCATAGCATCTTACAGTTTCTTTTATGCTGATCTTGTCTTGTTTTACTTGAAAAACATTGCGCTGTCAATGTAACTGTCGATAGTAAGGTTGGTGGGGATGGCTAAATGCTGGTGAATTTCTTATCTTGATGTGCTAGCATTTATAGGCTAAATATTTTGTATTCTGTTTATTTTAATAGATGGCCGTATTCCATGTAATTATATTGACCTTCAATTACTCAACTGTTGGTTACCAGCTTCTGTCTGTCATTGGTGTGGTACATGGAAAGGCGATAAAATTTGTGGTAGCTGCAAGAAATCACGCTATTGTTGTGAGAAGCATCAGGTATTCTTATGTCATCTAACCCATCCTATTAAAATTGGGTATGTTTATTCTATGCTGACTCGGATACCGCCAAACATCCCTTTATATCTGTGGGCCTGTTTTTTGAACAATTCTGTATCATTGTTTGCCAGGCTCTGCATTGGCGTTCTGGTCACAAAACTGACTGCCTACAGATAATCAATTCTTCTGAAGCATCAAGTTCTGTTCTACCAGTTGTAGGAAAAGGTGATTGTATTTGAATGGATAATGCTTATCTATGCTCATAACTTTTGAATTGCTTATTTCTTTTCCTTACAGTTTTCATCTATTTGCAGTTCCTGCGAGGACTTGTTGGCCGGAATATCAGATCACAATTGAACCTGAAGATGATTTGGATTCTGATAGTTGTGATGAAAACAGCTCAAAGTCTTTGGTAATGCAAAAACATGGTAAACCAGATGATTCGATGCAGTCATGGATGGATCAGTTCGAGGTTTCTACCCTTACATTCTCTGTTTAACCTTTGCTAATATATCAATTGCTTTGTTTATTCATTGCTATTTTTGTGCAGGCTGATGCTGACAACCTATGTTGGGCATATTTTCAAGAGCGAATCTCAAGAGCACCAGGGCAAGCGTTGAGGTTGGCATTATTTGGTTGAATTCTCTCCTATGTTTGATGATGTATTCATTCCTTTTGCCTGCTCGGGGAAATGGCTGTACTGCAAATATTGTTTCACATCATTTTGTAATCAACTTATTTCAGTTCTCTTGCATACTTATTCACAACAAACTATGTTATTGGGTGGGTGAGTAATTTGTCTAAATTACGCAGATATTGCCGAGAATCAAATGCAAAGCCTCTGTGGGCTTTATCAGCTGGGCGTCCATCAAATGCTGATATCCCTTCATGTAGTTACTGTAAAGGTCCACTATGCTATGAATTTCAGGTTTGTCAATTTTGTTTATATGCAGTGTCACATATCCTCACAAATAGTTATCTCGAGAATCCTGTTTTTTTCATGGTAACTTCTAGGCTCCTAGCATAGCAGTTCTAGTCAATATCTCACAGCCACACAAACAATATACTCAAGGACCCTACTTTTTTCATGCCCAATATTTCGCTCACGTATATCTGCTATATAAAATGTCCTGTTGGGCAACTATTCTGTCTGTGTATATGAGCCATCACTGCCATAAAAATTTAGAAGGCAGATTTCAGAAGTTAACTATCATTATCACTAGTGACTGTTTAAATTTACCACCCGGCCAAGCTGGGGCAGGCTATACTTGACATGGTTTGTGTCCGAGTTATCATTTGTTCTGCTTATATCATCCTTCAACTTCAAATAACTGTCCGAGCAGGAACTCATAACCACCCAAAATGATACTGTAGATGAAATTGCTTCTGCTAGACTTATGTTATGTATAGAATTGACTTCTTTATATACTATAGTATAAACTTTTAACCCCCATGAGAACAATGTTCAAAGAATTGGACCTTTGTAACTGTTGTTTCTTTGTTCTGCTTTGTCAGTGAAGCCCCACCAATCCAAGAATATTTACCATTAAACTTTCCTTGCTCATGTCCTTGCGTACACACTCATGTGCTACCATATCCTTACACTGTATACTGTATCTCCAGATAATGCCACAATTGCTTTATTACTTTGGTGTGAGAAATGAGCCAGATTCTCTTGATTGGGCAACAATTGTTGTGTACACATGTAAAGGATCATGTGACCAAAATGTTAGCTACAAGGAAGAGTTTGCATGGGTGCAGTTATACCCTACAACAATCACACGGCCATAGTAATGTTTACCTGTCCGATGGCTGTTCTTTGCTGCTTCAGGTTTGTAACTTCTACATTTAATTTAACTCTTGTTATATTCTTATTCTAATTGCTCAAAGGCCTTCCCTCAAAAATATTTTTTTTGCTAAAAGGCCTCAAGTCTGTGTGGGATCCACTAATAAGCAAAGGTTCACATGATGGCATGATTCCTATGATGTATTAGCTTATACTGTATTAGAGTATGAGTACTTTCAGTGAATGCACCCAGTACCAGAGAATTTGGAAATAGGGTGTTAACTGGTTGGAACTTTCTTAGGCCCATTGATGCACTTATTAGCTAAACAACTGGAGCACCAATACTTAGCGGTAATGTTCTTCAGGACCGGAGAACTCCGGCTCCAATGTCCGTAGCCTCCCAATACTTCTTCATGACAAGTCAAATTAAGCGGCGTAAACAATGCCCTTGCCCTATATGGTGGGTTAGTGTAGTAAGAAAAAGCTTTTGTATTAAAAGGTGCATATGTTTAGGTCCATCACTGTAGTTTACAATTTGAACTCCTATTACTATGTATTTGTGCTAATTACTGGAGCACCATTTGCTTATTGCATACATCTGCAATTAATGGGCCTGTTCCTTTGTAGGAGTACAGTTTAGTCAAGAAACAAAATAATCTGAATCTTATGCATATGATACGGTACTCTGTTCTTGTTGATTAGCTCTGATGTTCCCTCTCCCTCTGGCAAATATGATGGATCAGTTCTTATTAGCCAGACCAAAATATACATATGGTACTTTGGCTGCGTTCATGTGCACCGTGTTAAAAAAAAAGATATTGGCGTGTACTAACATATATGAGACTCTTGTTTTACCAGAGACTTCCGAAGGATTATCTACTTGCATTTCAACTTGAAGACAGCGTTCAAAGCCAAGATTTACGTTAGCTGCCTAAGACTTTAAAATTGGCAGTGACTTCTGTGCTTCAGGTCAATTGGTCGTGCAGTGTTGAGCAGCATTGGTCCCAATTCTTGGTGTTTGCTGCATTGGCTTTGATCGATTTAACCACTATGGCCCATTTAGAGCATCTGAAGACAAATAGTTGGTCACCAACTTCAGTTTAGTAGTTTGTGTCTCCTTTATGTTTAGATCCTTCTTTTCTTTTATATGGAAGATACATCGTCTGATTTTTGGTTTCTGCTCAAATTGTGAACATCCAAACTTTAAAAAGTATTACACATAGCTTCCATTTCAGTATTGACCAGGTATACTCATATTTACATGTAAAGAGTCTAGTCTCTGGTGTGATATTTGCAGTTGATGTTTTGATTAGTACGTTTATATTAGTCAATTTTGTCTTAAAGCGTTTTTGCAATTACAACTTTCTGCCTTGTGTCTTGCTCACAATTTGGTAGGCTCGCAGGATTGCTAGTGAAAATCATGCGCACGAGGTGCATCTAGTATCCATGTGCAATTTCCGTGGCTCATATCTACACATGCTTCCTTTCTGTACTAACACCAAGTTGTTTGGGTTCGTGGTTGCACGTCCGTTCGACCAAAACTGTAAAAAAACAGAGGCGTTGCTTGCACGACTTAGTGGCAACATGGATCGTTGAGACTCGAAACGAAGCGGCATGGCAATGTGCACAAGCCATTTCCGGCAAAGCATCGAGGAAATTGAGCACGCGGACGTCGTGTGTAGGAAGCGCCGTGCCCATGTTTGCTGATTCGATGGCCGGCGTGCTAGGAAGGCATGAGAAGCGATGCTGCTGCTTTAGGTGCGTAGCGTAATGATGATGCGATGCACGGAGGGGAGGGGGGCTGTTACATTTGGCGAGCAGGCGACGCACGGCAAGTATCCATCAGCTGGAAAGATCCACCGGCCGCTCATCACTTGTTTATCTTTCCATTCCGCTGTGCATCACTCCATGTACTAGTACATTTTTAAATTTCTTTGACAGGACTTGCCGTGGCGATGGCATGGCACGAGCCAAGTGGCCGGCCAGAGCCCAGAGGAAACAAAACAAATGAACTTTTTTGCGTAGATACGTGCAAGTTTTTGGGCGGCAATAGGCCGTCCTTGTTGACGACGACCGGTACCGGCCGGACGCTTACAATAATGGGATCCCTGCAGTAATCACCGCTGATCAGGGATCCATGGTGCCCCACATCAACGCTGGAGGAGGAATCAGGCCATCAGCTCAGAGATCTGTCAGGAACTCGCAGAATGGATCTGCTGATCTGCACCACAGCACGTATCGGTGCAAATTTAAGACGTAATATTTCTACATGAAATGCAAGGATGCAAATAGTTTCATGTGAAATTTCGCAACGCGTTATGTACATGTGTCCGTGTGACTAATCTTGTACTTTTGGGTAGTCCAAGGTGATGTCACGTGGTTGAAAAATTCTTCGAGGATTATATAATTGAAGCCTCTCACACCTACCCACATTAAAAGGCGTAACGAAATTGACTCGTAGGCGTCAGTTTTGGCTCTCACATGTGCAGAACCTTAATTTTTAGTGATTTAACCAGGGGTCTCTTAATTGCCGTCACCATCGAAGAACAGTGAAGCCTCGACCGACAAAAGCCCTGCTCCAAAACCACGCAGCCAATTTACACGTTACACAATGATGTCTGGGACCGTAGCGATGCCTGGTCCCGCACGTCAGGGGTAGGGACTACAGTCTACAGGAGGTGTTTCCAGCGAAGGGTGAGCCCGGATGGGGACGCGGATTTAAACGTTGGAAAAAGTCACCGTGTCATGTGCATGCAGGCTGCGGGTCCCTGCGTCGGTGCTGGCTACAACTGGCGAAGTGATGGCGCTCCCTGTTTTGACAGCAGCGCCGGTTAACGGGTCTGGCTCTCGCTGCGGTTTTCTGTGGGACGGTCTCCACGCGTCTGTCTGATTAGAGAAATTTTAAATCGAAAAAAATATACTACTCCTACCGAAAGTTTTTAAACTCCATATTACTCGTCTCAAATTTGTCCAAATATGAATGTATATATGTTTAAAAAAACGTCTTGATATATGTAATATTTCGACAAGTAATATGGATTGGAGTAAGATACTCTTTGTTCACAATTCTAATTTTGTTGTCACTGTATGCGGAATTTTCTTTTTCCTTCTTCCTTGATTTTTTTTTCTTCCTACCGGTTCCGTTTGCTTATTTCATCCGCTTCACCAGTCTTCTATTTTCGCTGCTAGTCATACTTCACCTCATGTTTTTTTTATGCCTTGTCATCATGCCGCCACATGCCCATGTAAGATTGTGGTATGCCGCTGTAGGGCGGAGCTTTGATCTTTTGTATTGGGGTCAACTGATGCTGATGACAATGATAGCTTGTAAATTCTTCAGAAAATTGCTTTCCATAATGAACATTGTATTGCAGAACTCTATATGATTTGAACAGATTATGGCTGGTACTCGTGTAAAAAAAAACATATAGGTGGTTTCATAGGATCGAGAAAATCTCTTCAAATCTTTCTAAGGCTTAGTCTTGTAAAAAATGAATATACGAGTAGCGTATAAAAGTTTCTTGAGTTAAATTACACAGCAATTGTCGCACATTACGATGTGAAAGAGAGTGCAAATTTAGAAGAATGACATGTGACTATCATCATGAAGCATTCAAGCTTGTAACATCACCAGGGAGGGACCATGCCATCCCTGGCCTGGCACCCCCTAAGAATTGGAATTTCTACTTAAATTCCTGCTTAGCCTTTGTAATTTCACCATATAAGATTTATATTTTTATGTTGGCCCCTCCTAATAAATCAATCCTTTTATTCTGAACATCACGTCTAGCGTGGAAAACATCCATTTGTTTTAGCTAAAAACAACATTTCCATCGTTTTTACCCTTATTATTCAACCCGCAATTAGGGTGTCTCGCACTTTTTGGCGTTTTTCGCTTTCCACCCGATTCACGGACCAGGTGCCTCTAGTAGTACAACCCGGTCACTGCATACGCTGCAATGTCCAACCCCGACTACCCGTTATGGAGCAACACGGTCTCACGCTCCACCGCGCCAGGACGGGAAAACGTCGATTGACCGTGCGCCCCATTAATACTCTTGCCACCCAGACGCGTACACAACAAACCACACCAAAAAGGGCGCTGAAACACGGGCCACCCTTCCCCACCTTCGTCTCGGCCCAACGATTAGGAAACTAATTATTCGTATTACCGGGCGGCGGAGCGAGGCGACAAGGGGGAAAAGGAGCAGAAGCATCGCATCTCGAATCCGCGTCCTGCCATCTCTATTCTTCCCCTTCCTTCCTTCCGTTCCTCGCCTTCTTCCTCCTTCCCCAAGGCGAGCATCAGCGGCAGATTGATTCGATTTCGATCCCGTCCCCAGATTTTCTTCACCTCCCGATCGCTCCAGACAGCCTCCGCAATCCCCTCCCCGAGGAGCCCCCCCACAACGTGCGTGCTCGCACACTCGCACTCGGCTCCATTATTAATTCCCCTTCCCCGTCCGTACTTCCAAAACCTCCCCGTCTTCCTCTCCTCCATCTCGTTCCACTCCCGCACGGCCGCATTGCTCGGCCGCGTCGCAGCGGCTTCATCCCTGCATTTTGTTTTGGGTTTGTTGGATTTGGTTTGGTTTGGTTTGGTTGCGAGGAGGGTTTGTTCGATCGGAGCGGGCGAGGGGAGGAATCGAGAAATGTGGGCGGTGGAGCGGGTGGTGGGGGAGCGGCGGATGCGGGAGATCCAGCGGTTCGCCCGGAACGCCAAGCTCACCGTGCTCTGCCTCCTCCTCACCGTCGTCGTGCTCCGCGGCACCCTCGGGGCCGGCCGCTTCGGCACGCCGCAGCAGGACCTCATCGAGCTCCGCCACCGCTTCATCTCCCACCCGCAGCGCGCGCTTGCCGAGCACCACGACGCCAGGTCCAGGGCCTCCAACTCCGCCGCGGGGAAGGTCGCCGACCGGGATGACGAGCCGGACCCGCCGCCGAGGACTCTCAGGGACCCGCCCTACACCCTGGGCCCCAAGATCTCCGACTGGGACGAGCAGCGGGCCGCCTGGCACCGCCGCCACCCGGAGTCCCCGCCCTTCCTCAACGACGTCAAGCCGCGGGTGATGCTAGTCACGGGGTCCTCGCCCAAGCCCTGCGAGAACCCCGTCGGCGACCACTACCTGCTCAAGTCCATCAAGAACAAGATGGACTACTGCCGCATCCACGGCCTCGAAATCTTCTACAACATGGCGCTGCTCGACGCCGAGATGGCTGGGTTCTGGGCCAAGCTCCCGCTCCTCCGGGCGCTGCTCCTCGCGCACCCGGAGGTCGAATTCCTCTGGTGGATGGACTCCGACGCCATGTTCACCGACATGGCATTCGAGCTGCCATGGGAGCGGTACGGCCCCTACAACTTCGTCATGCACGGCTGGGATGAGATGGTCTACGACGACAAGAACTGGATTGGTCTTAACACGGGTAGCTTCTTGGTGCGCAACTGCCAATGGTCGCTTGATTTCCTTGATACCTGGGCGCCGATGGGGCCGAAGGGTCCTGTCCGTATTGAGGCTGGGAGAGTGCTCACCAAGCACTTGAAGGACCGGCCAGTCTTTGAAGCCGACGATCAGTCGGCCATGGTGTATATCCTTGCTACCCAGCGCGAGAAATGGGGTAATAAGGTGTATCTTGAAAATGGATACTATCTCCATGGCTATTGGGGGATCTTGGTGGACAGGTATGAAGAGATGCTTGAGAATTACAAGCCAGGGCTTGGTGATCATCGGTGGCCACTGGTCACTCACTTTGTCGGGTGCAAACCGTGTTCGAAATTCGGGGATTACCCCGTTGAGAGATGCCTCAAGCAGATGGACCGTGCTTTCAATTTTGGAGATAACCAGGTCTTGCAAATGTATGGGTTTGAGCACAAGTCTCTTGCGAGCAGGAGGGTCAAGAGAATCAGGAACGAGACCAGCAACCCACTTGAGGTGAAAGATGATCTTGGGTTGCTCCATCCATCCTTCAAGGCCATGAAGACTACTACGTGATAATTATAGTAAAATCCACTTATTTTGTTGGTTCGTTCTAGATCCTCTTGGATCAAAATCTTATAAGTTCTTTTTGTAGACTCAGGGTGAAAACAAAGTTTGGGTTGGTATCACGGGATGGATATCTATGTTGTACTGTGAGATTTTAGAGCATGATGTTATGTTTATTGTTGGCATAATCGATGTCTCACACTTCTAGAAATTGAGTTAGTGAAGGGAATTCTTCAGTTAATTGGTCACTACTCTCTAGTCTCTATATAATTTATCTGTAGAATTCCTACTTTTGGTTGTTGGCTGAATGGTTTGGATTTTCGTGTTTCATACGTGTACATTCAGGTGCTTATTTGTCATTGTGTATTCTTTGGTAGGATATGGTTGTCTTTCTCAGCCAATTATTTTGCTTTCTTCTTTGCATTGCTATGGGTGGTAGTTGGGTTGCAGGATATCTTGTTTTGTCATATATCAGTGACCCTGAATCCTCTGTGGTACACCTAGCTGGCTAGCTGGAAGCAACTTTTGGTTTATGTATTGTCCTGCTTTGTCCTTATATTATCCTTTTCCATTTCAATCCGAATCACTTAGTATGGCTTGTGTGCAATACAATCAACTCGTTAATTCCTGTAATTGTTGTCAAATTGAGGGCTGATGGTTGCTTGTTAGGGCTAGATACTTTTATATGTTAGTTGGCATCTGGCGGTTACAAAATATGGCATATTGTTGGCTTAACGGTCTTTTGTACTGCAAATCAATGCCTTGTGGTGAACACAACTATTCGAACAGGTGGCAGGAGAGGTGTCTAGGGCTGCAAGAGGCGGCATCCTGGGCAGCGTATGATCGAAGATGTGGAGACTGGTTGAGGCTGTGAGGAAGTGTGATGGATCAGGATAGCGTTTTTTCTGTGGCAACTGTATGCCTGTGGTCTGTAATGAAAACTGCTGCCTTGGCTAGGTGTTTCTTCTTGTCCTGATGAAAACTGCTGCCTTGGCTAGGTGTTTCTTCTTGTCCTGATGAAAACTGCTGCCTTGGCTAGGTGTTCTTCGACTGTGAGGAACCTTGTAGGTGACGTGCTTTCTAGCAACGGAAAGCCGAGTAAGAAACATATAAATGCAAATGCTTTGTGGATGAAACGTTATGTTTTTTTAGTTGCTAGTGTATCTGCAAAGCTGCTAAAGCCGATCGCTGGTTTTTGACAATGCTTCCATCTGTAATATGCAAACTAGAGCTGAATGCTGTGTCGAACCATTAGCTGCCGGTAAGTGCAGTACCTGAAGATGTGCCTGGGCTAACTGTCGTAGTAGAGTTTCGTTCTGCATACTGCGAGGGCTAGCAAGATTTTGGCATGTTCTGTGTGAACACGAGGGCAGCTATGGATCTGGAGCTTGGATTTTCAGTATCCTCTGTCACCACACGTTCAACCACAAGCTAATTTCGAGTTAAATTAGAAAAAAATCCTGATGCTCTCAGGTCAACGATTTGCTTCTCTCCATGCTGGGGTAATTAGTGCTCATGCCCCAATAAGTTCTCTTCTCTAGCTTCTAGGTAGTCAACTACGGTAGATACTGGAGCAGTATCAGGGGAGTGGTACTATTATTATAACAACATTTCACATGCCAAAGAAACAAAACTAAATTGATTTGGGCATTTAGCCACCAGCACATACAAGCGTGACAGAAACACTCAAGGACAGCAGAAACGAGCAGAATTGGGTCAAATAGGGTATGATTTCCAGACATTAAGTTGTCATACTCACACCTAGAAGAGCAAATGGCACCCTACTTTCTGTCCTAACATTCCCGGTAGCTTGAAGAGCAAATATTGCGTTCCAAATGCTGCTGGGTTCTTATTGATATGGTTTCCCCAGTGCGAGAGAATACAAGGCTGAACCGGTGCTCACTTGTATAGCTGCTTCAATCTTCTCGCAGCTTCAATTATGTTTTCCCTGTGACCAAATGCACTAATCCTCACAACGCCTTCACCGCCAGGTCCAAATCCACTGCCAGGAGTGGTAACCACATGTGCCTTCTCAAGTATCTCGGCAAAGACATCCCAAGAATTACGGCCAGGGAAGTGCACCCACACATAAGGAGCATTCTTGGCACCATAGACGTTGAATCCAAGCGATGTAAATGTGTCAACGATGATATCAGTATTCTCCTTGTAGAATCCGACAACATCTTGCATAGCCTACACCGAAATAGGGATGAAAAGAAACGATGTCAAAGAGCCACATAAAGATTTCAAAGCACTGAAACATTACCTTCAGACCCTCTGGAGAGAGGCAGCCTAAACCACCAGCTTGAGAAAGGGTTGATGCACCATTGAAGGAAGTACAGACTATGCGGTTGAAAAATCTTTAGCAACTGGGTGACCATCAGAGAAAAGGAGCTCCTTAGGAACCACTGTCCAACCCAGACGGACACCAGTGAATCCAGCATATTTAGAGAAAGATGCTGTCTCGATGGCAACCTACACATCAATAAACCACGATGACATTGGTATAGTTTGACATATTCAGAGGAAACAACATGTTAATTCTCAGAGAACTGGCACCAAACTTGTCACGAAAAATCTTAAAACTTCCAAAAAGTGATGAGGAGTTAAATTGGAACGCAGAGCCTACCTCCTTTGCTCCAGGAATTTCAAAGATGGATTTTGGGCTGTCATCTGATATGTACATGGCGTAAGCAGAATCGAATCATAGACTACTATGGACCCATTGTCCTTCGCAAATTTGACTAATTGTGTTAGCTGGTCCCTAGATGCAGCAGCACCCGTAGGATTGTTGGGTGAACAAAAGAATATTATATCTGTCCGTGGGACACTTGACAGATCAGGGAAGAATCCATTTTCAGGACTGCATCTCATGTAGTATTCAATATTTCCATACTTCTGAACATCCTGCTGATATAAGCCAGTCTGCCCCATGATAACACTTGAATCAACGTATGCCTGTTAAAATGGAAAACAGTTCCCGATCAAAAAAAAAAAGGAAAACAGTATCAATTTTCCAACAGATAAAAATAGGATAAGTAATCGTGCACATAATAATAGGATGGCAAGACAAGAACATAACAGATTTGAGATCAGGAATATGTAAGGGGAAAACCACTGAGGGTTAAATAAATTGCAAAAAATTATTACGGGATATGATGGATCTTGGACTGCAATCTTCACATTAGATCCAGGTGGGGATGTCTAGGGCCCGGGCCAGCCCAAATAGCGAAGGGCGCGCGAAATGCCCGGCCCATGTGTGTTTTCTTCCTTTTTTTTTTTCTAACCACATCGTTGAGCGTACGTGTAGCTGCTGCCCTAGCCGCAACAAAAAACGCATGTTTTAATCTCCGATGGTTTGTCTCGCCTGCGATACCTTATTTCGATTACCACACCTGATCAACCAAACACTCGGTCATGTTGGATGGCTTCGCCACGCGCACTTAGAAGGAACTCCTAATATGGTCACACCAAGGTCTGGCCTTTTTTTTTCGGAAACAATTTGCTGGCAAGTGCATGTTCGTTATATCTGTTTGACCTCTGGCATGTCTAAATTTTTTTGATAATCCAGCACGTAAACAGAACAGGATATGCAAAGTCACCACAAGTCATTACTCGGGCTGGCAAGGGGAGGCCCAGCATGAAGTGGTCAATCGGTGTGGGCAGAAATAGAACGTGCGTGCGATCGACAGTGCAAGTCCCGATCACAGTTCACGTCCACTTCCTCCTCCACTATCGGTACCATCAGAGATTCATCGCTTTGACAAAGCACTACACCGGTGATGTACAGCAAATTCAGCAATACAGCACAGGCAGCTAGTCGGCCTTCTTTGGTCAAGACGATAAAGTACTCGTGTTGATTTACACACTGGCGTTACCACAGATTAGGATCATCCGATCATCTTTCCCCCGTTTCCTCTTTTTTCACGCGACGAGGTCCTGCTGGGCTGAGTCCGGGATAAGGTCATAAGGAAGATCAGAGCGTGAAACTGTAACAGAGTCCGGGATAAAGAAGCGTTTGATTGGGATTCGGGACGTGATTGTAACGACGCGACGCGAGATATCATATATATTGCCGCAAGCGCGACGCAGCCGGCGCGGACACGTCCATTTCACTGGCCACGTATCCCCAGAAGGCCAGAAAGCCGTGTGGACGTTTTTCTCCATGCCCACTTTCTGCTAGCTGCCTACGCCGGCAGCTCTGTTTGGAGGAATGCTCTGCTAGCTCTCCTCGCCATGTCGCGCTTGCCGCGTCTGCCATTCCAGCATCGGAACGTTCGATGTGGGGATGTAGAGAAAAAACCAAGCCCGTCGATACTACAAGTGGACCCTGGAATAAGTGGTGGCTTTTCTACGCGGATTCTCACGCCCGGCACCCCTATCTAGTCTCTCCAGGAGACCACGACACCGAAAGTTCTTTCGCAGTTCTGTACTTATTTTCTAATTTCCCCCACCCGCCATCTCTGACTCCAAGCCAGGTTTCCCCTCTGAACTCTGAAGAGGAACGAGAAAGAAGAGAGACCTCGCTTGCGGTTGAAGTGGCACAGGCCAACGCCACACACCGACACACAAGAGATTATTTTAAACTCCTTCGCCGTTGCATCCATCTCCCGCCTTCTGAAAATCCGATCCCCACACGCGGCCCGCGGGCGCATGAAACAGCTCGCCTGACGCTGCCAGACACGACCCAAGCAGCGGCGGCGATCTTGCGCCAGGAGCCCAGGACTCTTTCACTTCGTATTAGAGCGGAGAGCGGAATACCGGGAGAAGATTTGCAGGCGCCGACTTCAAGCCACGGAGATGGACTGCTGGAGCTGATCAGGTTCGCGCTGCTAAGCTACTCCTTCAATTCCTTGGGATCGTGCTCTGTTTTCCGCCTGCTTAGTTTGTCTTCGTTTCCACTCTGAACAGCATCAGCGAGTTTGACGATTCTTAGCCGTTGCAGCACATTAGCCATGGTCCCTCTGGTTTTTCTTTAAGCAATGCTTGATGGTTTCATAAACCCTTTTAATACTCACTAAGTTTTGTTGATGCACATTCGGTGAATCGACATCAGACAGCCACACAGGGCAAGGCAAAGCAAGGCAAGTAGTGAGTAGCTGATTGCATATGCTCCCGTTGATTCGGTGCCATAAGGGAAATCTAGGTAATTATGTGAGCAGATTACAATTGTAGAATGTAGTACTTGGTGCCAACCTCTAAAACTTTGTGTAACCACGGCCGTTTTTAGCAAATCCTTACTCTATATTTGAAGTAGCAACGGCCATGTCCCTGTCCTTGTGAGCGCCTCTTTTTTTTTTGTTACAAAGCTGGGTTCTTCGGTTCTTCCACTGTTGGATCCAGCATTCTTCAGGAAATTGTAGAGCTAACATTCTTCAAGAAATTTCACGTCTCTTCTATCTATCGCCGCCTTTCTACGTACCATACTGATAGCGAT
Organism: Brachypodium distachyon; assembly: GCF_000005505.3. Lineage (NCBI taxonomy): Eukaryota > Viridiplantae > Streptophyta > Magnoliopsida > Poales > Poaceae > Brachypodium > Brachypodium distachyon. The sequence goes on from NC_016131.3 coordinate 64,336,903, forward strand.
GCCCCCTTGGTTTGTTAAACACCGAGTATTGTTCACTTGTTCAGCCGCCTCGAGCCGGTGGAAATCCCTGACCCTGAGCAAGAAGACAACCACTAAGTCACATGGATGTCACCGAATATTCTTGCCTTTAGTTGCTTATTTTTATGCCCGCTTTCAGAGAGATCAGCTCGTTAAAAGTACGTCATTTCCAAACAGAAAACACACACAAAGCGATCAAAGTTCGGCTAACTGAAGAAAGGAGAAAAATATTTAAAGTTAGGCTATGTAAAGAGCTGCAGCTTGCCATTGCACCAAGATGACAAGGTTATGTTGGACTTGGGACACTCCGGAGTCCGATGCATGTTGATGCATTAACTATCTGTCTCGTGATCTCAAGTAACTTGAGAACATATCTGTATTTCTGTACCATGGTCCTATCGACAGCAATTGAAACTTCATTTACTGAACAGCATCCAGCATTGTACTGTCACAATAAGAGGCGGTAATATTCCTTGCAAGATCGAGCGGCAGTAATGTCTGGTTGTGGTGAAGGAAGCCTTAAAAGATGCTGCGTGTGTGGTGACAGAGGGTCACAGGCCAGGTACATGAAGTCAATCAAGTCATGGACTACTGATCTTGTTTTAGTACTACTAGTAGGCCACACTAGGCCAGGGCCAGCCATGTTTGACCCGATGGTCAACGCTGCAGAAACAGTGTTACGGTACTCACAGACTCGTCAGTTTGGGCGAGTTAAAAAGAAGGCCAAATAAATGGCCAGTCAGCATCACACTGATCCGGTCGTTCTGGTTGTGCTGCTGCAGCTGCGTGTTGGCATATTTTTTTACAGTTGACAGTCGAGACTTTGTCTAGTCGTGACAATTTAAGCGAGCTGAAACTTCGACGTGTTACCTGCAGATTAATAGACACGTACGACATGCTGTTCTGAACTCTCGAAGTGCTCTTCTACTGTTTGGGCGAGGAGTTGGGGCGGCAGCGAGAGATGGTTCCGCACGAGGCCAGCAGCTCGAGGCACGAGATCGTGGAGGTCTTGGGCGAGCCCGGCGAGCCATCATCGCCGGGGACAATGCGGCTGATCGACTTCATCCCCGTCTACATTCCGACGGTGGAGAGGGGCGCGCTGAGCAGGAGCGCGCGCAAGAGCCGGTTCCTGGACTTCCTCCGCGCCCGCCCTTCCAAGGACTGGTTCCTCCGGTCCAACTTCGTCGGCCGCCTCCGCCGCAGGAATCAAACGTCTTCGTCTTCATCAGTGGAAGAAGACCGGGAATCCCACGGGATCAACGCTGGTGTTGGTGGTGTCGAGTGCCGGCCGCGGACGCGAAGGCGGTTCCGCGTGCCGTTCGTGCGGAAGATCAAGTGGGGCAAGCTCTGGACCTACACGGTGAGCTGGTGCCGGCAGCCGGCCAACTTCGGGATGATCATCTGGCTGGCGTTCGTGGCCGCGGGGCTGCTGCTGCTGTTCCTGCTCATGACGGGGCTGCTGGACGAGGCCATCCCAAAAGAGGAGCGGCGGAAGAAGTGGACGGAGGTGACCAACCAGATCCTCAACGCGCTCTTCACCATCATGTGCCTCTACCAGCACCCCAAGATCTTCCACCACCTCGTGCTGCTCCTCCGCTGGCGGGCCGGCCCCGGCGGCGACCGCGCGGAGGTCCGCGAGGCGTACTGCAAGGAAGGCGCCCCGCGGCCGCACGACCGCGCCCACATGCTCGTCGTCGTGGCGCTGCTGCACGTCACCTGCCTGGCCCAGTACTTCTGCTGCGCCCTGTACTGGAGCTACTCGAGCACCGACCGCCCGGACTTGCCGCTCAACATCGGCAACGGGCTCGGCACGGGGGTCCCTGTCGTCGCCGTCCTCTACGTGGCCTACAGCCCGTTGGGCCGGAGGCAGGCAAACGAGCCCGACACGGAGCTGTCGTCAGTGTCGGCTGGCGGTCGCCAAACCAGGACGGATCATCAGAACGACGGCGAGGACGTGGAGATCAGGATTTACAACCGGTCCGTGGTGGTGAGCAGCCCGGAGTGGAGCGGGGGGCTGTGCGACTGCTGCGACGACGGGACGGTGTGCGCGCTGTCGGCGGCGTGCACGTGCTGCGTGTTCGGCTGGAACATGGAGCGGCTCGGGTTCGGCAACATGTACGTGCACGCATTCACCTTCATCCTGCTCTGCGTCGCGCCCTTCTTCACCTTCAGCGTGACGGCGCTCAACATCCACGACGACGACATCCGCGACGCCGTCGTGGCCGCGGGGGTGCTCCTGGGATTCTGCGGCTTCCTCTACGGCGGCTACTGGCGGACGCAGATGCGGAAGCGCTACAAGCTGCCTCCTGCTGCTGCAGCAGCGTCCGGGGACGGCGGGCGCTGCTGGGCCGCGACGGGGGACTGCGCCAAGTGGCTATTCTGCTGGAGCTGCGCGCTGGCGCAGGAGGTGCGGACGGCCAACTTCTACGACGTGGAGGACGACCGCTTCGTTGTGCAGTACGGCGCGCGGGACGAGGAAGGGCGCGCCGTGCTCGTGCCGCTGCCGCGGGAGGCCACGCACTCCCGGAGCCTGTCGTGCCCGCCCAAGATGGGCGCCATGATCAGCAGCCTAATGGATGTGGAGATGGCCGGCGTTGCTGCCATGGAGAGGTCGGCCACGTACAGCGGAAACCACCATGCCATGAGGCCGCCTCTGCCTCCGCTGATACAAATGGACCGGGAAGACTAGTCGCAGTTGCCACCTGTCACCTGTACTGTGTCATCGTAGACCCTGTCTATTGGGTTTGCTGCGATCGATCCTGTGTATATTATCATGATGTAAACTTGCGACGCTGATGAGATGAGCTCCCGACGCGTACTGTAGTTCGGTGAGCTGGTGATTTTATTCTACACAGATTCGTTTTCCTATCTTTTTGACTGAATCTGTTCTTTTTTGACTGAATCTGTTTTGTACCTAAGAGCAACTCCAGTCGGCCCCTCATTTCGCGTCCAGCGCCAGGCCATTCGACGCGCACCCTCTTCGTTTGAGGCCCAACCGAGACCCAGCCGCACCCCCTAAACGTCAGCCCCTCTAAAAACACAATTCAAACAAAGTATTGCCGCCATTTCACAGGCCGTCTTCTCGCTCTTCGGTGTCCTCGGCAGCGTAAGGCTCCTTTTCTTGGGTGCAGGTGTAGTGGGCGTGCTGGGAGCCGTCGTTGATCATGTCGGCCATGATAGAGTTGCCTTGCGACATCCGCCGAACTAGTTGGGCGCGGGCTGGCTGCAGTCGGCTGGAAACTGCTGGAAGGAGGCGGACGGTGAGGAACCGCCGTAGGAGAGAGGGCCCTGTCACAGAGGAGGTGAGGTGAAGGCGTTGGGGTTGAAACCGCCGAGAGGATCCATGGCGAAGGTGTTGGGGTTGAAACCGCCGAGGGGATCGGTGTCGGGGTAGTCCATCGACGGCGTGGCATTCCCCTGGCGATCATGGGGTATGTGGGGCGACACCGGCAATATGCCCGCCGGCGACGGGGACGACGAAGAGCTCCCTTGGCTGCAGCTGCTCCAGTGGGGGGCGGAGGGTGGCCGCGGCACAGGAATGCCAGCCATCTGAGTCGAGGCCGCGGCCCTCTGCGCCCCCATCTGCCGGGCCAGGTCGGCATTCCTCTCCTTGTCCCTCCTCTCCTGTTCACGGCGGGAGGCGCTCTCGACGTTGCGGCGGGTAACATCCGCCGCCCCGTCGGTGTTGCTCATCCCTGGCGGCCGCTCCTTTTCCTTGGGTTTCTTCGCCGCTGCGTCGCCGGCCAGCGTGTAACAAGACGCTGCATACCTCTTTGGCGCCCATGCGGGGGGGGGGGGGGGAGTGGGGGAGTGGAGGGAAAAGGGATAGCCGCCGAAAATTTGGAGGGAAATTTGGATTATCTCGCCGACAAGTGTGGCCCGCATTGCCTTTTGGCTTCAGCCGGCGTCCCTGATCGCCCCCCCCCCCCCCCTCGCCCCTCCTCAAAAGTTGGGTTCGGCCTGGGGAGCCGGCTAAAAAAACAAATTGGGGAGGCCGGCTGGATCGGATTTTACGCGCCGGCGCCCTCAGGGGGCTTTTAGGGGGGTCGAGTGGAGATGCTCCAAGACCTGATGGAGTCGGCGTCCCGGAATTTTTTATTTTTTTTTAGCGAAGCCGTCCCGGAGATAGAATGTGCGATCGAGATATCCAAATGTACGCAAGAGCGTAAGTGGGCCGGCCTCGCCGTAATCAGTGGATGCGACCCATGCTAATTAGGGCAGGACCGCACGATAGCCACGCGAACAAATGGATGGGACACCGTGGAACTCTCGTGCACTACATTTGCGCGGGCCTATATAATCCACACCAATGGCCTGCTGTGGAGGGCAACGGTCGATGTTTCTCATTGTTAAGGCCCATAGCCCCATATCTATGGGGGTTTGCGGAATCGGCCTAGTTTGGGGTTCTCAAAGAAATAAAAAGGACATGCCATTGCCAGCCAAACTCCTGGGTGTGCCTGGCATGTGGCGATGGGCACCTTTCTCCTTTTTCTCAGCAATCGTCCAAGACTTTTATTCCATCGACAGCTCAATTAGGAGAGGATGGCGCGAGCACAAGAATGTATGAAAGCCATATTAGCAGTTCTCCTAGCAAAGCATAATTTGAAACACTGAAAAGCTGACATGCACGATTTAATCAACTGAACGATCTGACCACACACGGACTTGTTCTCCACCTTGCTATTCCGACGTGCACCTTCCTCAATCGGTCAATCTGAGTACCATCACCTACTCTCAAATACACCCTCTGTTGAAAGATTGGACACCATTTACGACAATTTGCAATTTAATGGAATCAACAAATTTCGGTTTTGCTTTAAGCTAGTTTCCATCTAGCTCGGACTACCCTTCCAGAGCAAGTTCAATTTCTCCTGAGCCTCTAACATTGCTTTTTGCTAACACAACTGTATTAGACGTGTGAAGATTACAAAATCACATACCATCCCTCTCTTTTGGCGTACACAGCTTTCACCATGCGAGCCAATGCAGTTTTTGTGCACATTATCGTCTCCCCTCCATAGTTGACATGTAGCAATTCCACTTAATTTTTTTTGTCTAAATTCCTTATGTATCAATACAATACACTAAACACGCCTAGATGCATATGAATTTGTCTAAATTCGAGTTACTTATTTCCAAACGAAAAAAGTAATACATAGCAAGTCACCACTAACTACTCGCAGGTTACAAGCTATGCGTAAGAAGTGGTACACAACACATGTAGTTGCACAAAAGTATTTTGTGCTATGCAATGACCTAGAGTGTTGTCGCCATCAAGTTACAGTAGAAATCCAAAAGGGCTGTGATTTTTTTTTAAATGAACTGACACATGATATATTATTTTTTTTCATAAAGAATGCACGCACACATTTCAAAATTTTACATTGACCAACAATTAAACTAAAATTATACGTTGACCAATGATTAGACACAAAAATTATATCAATGGATTCGTATTTCAAAAATATTTCCAACGGTATAATTTTTATAACATATAATTTATATATTATTGATCCAATCGTTGATCGAAATTCGATCTCAGAATGTATGCGTTTTTTTAAAAATAAAAACTTTTATTGATCTCAAAGTTATATCAAGAAGTCAGAATGTGTACGCCTCGTTCTCAGTGAAAAGGAGGAATGAAAAAAAGGAAGTATCGACTATCAAATAGTTTTGTTTTACTAGCATGAGAGGACGGAACACTATATTATGTTTCCATAGGTGCGCCTAATTAAGGCCACTGATTCTGTCCACTTATTTTTTTTAAACTAAATTCTGGCCAGCACGGAGTTCTACAAAATGTTTATTCAGAGAAGTACGTTTCTCTGTTCTAAAGGGCAGAGAATGCTCCCGTGGAGTCGTGGAGAGTACCAAGTTTTTTTTTATCAGTCCGTGGAGAGTACTAAGTTAATCATGCAGCGGACAGATGTATGATCCACATTGCTGCTGCGTGCGCTGCCGACCATCCATCAACATTCAACAGCACTGAATATTTTCAGTTGCCGGCCAACTAGTGCGACTACTCTCTGTCTCTGCAGACAAAAAGAACGACCGAGCTACACGACACGGTCGATCCGCGTCGGTGACCGACTTCTCACACGCAGCCAAGTACTCCCTCCGATCACGCACCACTGGAATTATAATCAGGAAGAGCCGAAGAGCGGCAATCGACGTCTCTAGGAGTTTCTTGACCTTGGCTGATCGAGGTGCTAATGGGCCGATTAATCAGGAAGGGCGGCAATCGACCGTTCCAGACCCTTTTACCTAACCACCGAAAGCAATGCTAGCTCTAGCTTCGTGTGGGTGCGCATATGCATGCAAGCGTTTGGATCGGTCTTACCGTCACGTGGACCAGATTTACTTTCCTGAATTATGTTATCTTCCTTGTTACCGGCAGGCAATGAGGCAGATGAGTAGGCAAGCTTTTGACCCGAGGGAGAAATGCAACTGCGCTAGGTGATGCATGCCCGTGTCTGTTGATTCGAACAAGAGCTTAATAATGCGCTGTAGATAAGTGGGAAATACTCAAAAGAACGCGCACTAACTGCACGCCTGCGTTTCTTATTCTTAGTACTCTGCTAAGTCAATCCTCTTCTTCCTTATAAAAAAGAAGTCAAGTCCTTTTTTTTTTGGCTTTCATTTGTAGCGTGTTTCTTATATGAATCTTTACTCTATGGTGGCGGCAGTCTCTCACACCTTCAAACTGCGTAATTCTTGATTTGATATAAATTAATGTGATAAGAACAAATATACTCCTCCGTCTCAAAATAAGTGATGTGGATTTGTACAAACTTATACAAATCCACGTCATTATTTTGGAATGGAGGGAGTAGATTATATGATCTAAGATTATAGTAGACGTAAATTCTCTTTAATATATAGTGTATTTTATCTTATTTCGCGGCAACGCACATGTTATGCTAGTAAAAAGATATTTTACAAAACGACACTGGGCTTGCCTGCACAAAATGACTAGAATTTTCTTTTCAAAACAGGGGCAAGATCCATCCACCGTTACTACTAAAGGGAGTTGGTATGGTGATAGTGGTGTCACGCACCATTATCATCTCCTTTCTGCGGGGAAAAAAAATCCTTACATAGTGACATACCATCCCAAACATTAATTTGACGCCAGTTTTAAGAAAATCACAAAATATTCTCATACCGGTAAAAGGACATTATACAAAATAGGCGGCACAAAAAATTCACGGCATACAAACAGAAGGTCATCTACATCAACCTATTTTCAGAAAAAAAAAATGGTTGTGTGTATAGATTGCCACAGAGGCCAGGGATCGTTTCACATTTATTTTAAAAAAAATCAACCTATTTAGGTTCGGGATCTTTTTTGGGCGCAACAGTAGAACAATGTCACCGCAGCCGCAAAATCGCCTCCTGCTTCCAAAATGTCGAAGCGATGGCGTGGGGGTTCTGCTGCTGACAGTTTCCAAATGTCGTTGGGTCTACCAGTGGCAGCCATTGTGAACTATGCTGACAACACTGGAAGCAAGAACTTGTACATCTCCGTGAAGGGAATCTCCGCCTTAAGCCCTTGACAGGCCGGCTTCCTTCTACACGTGGTGGGAAAATGTGTTTTTTTAGGGAACAGTAGATCAATGATCTACTGCGATTTTATATTAATGAAGTGGATAACAGAAAGTTATCACACTAAAGCTAATGCTAGCGAAAATTGTTTAGCCAGCTCTGAAACTGACAGTAGGTTTTTCTTTTGGGTTTATGAAAAACAAGGTTTAGCTCCCCTTTGAAGAACTGCCTCCATCTGTAAAGTGAAGGAGTAATGCCCTCAAAAATGAACTCATTGCATGATTTCCAAATGCTCCAGCAAACTAATGATGTGATCTCCATGTGGAACGGGACACCAAGTCTTCTCTGAATGTCCACGATGTTCTGATGAACATTTTGATGTGGATGAAAACTCGGGCAAATATATCTCCAACATGCAAATGCAAAGGGCAATGGAAGAAAAGATGATCTCTTGTCTCCGGCTCAATTCCCTGGCAAAGAACACAGGTGTATGTAGGCAGATGAAAATTCTTCTGTTGGAGCAATGCCCTGGTATTTAGCCTATTAATGATCATAAGCCAAATGAACACCTTATGTTTGGGTTGACAACTTGAATCCCAAATCCATTTGAAAGTGGAAGGGATATCAATATGATCAATGAGAAGATCATATGCCATTGCAGTGTTGAATGCATTCAGGTTGTCAGGGAGTCTCCAACTGTCCTGTTGGTTACGAGCATCTAGAGAGTTCACTCTAGTGTTCAGGAGCTGGAACTGAGGTGGAGAGGGGGATGGCAAATAAGGTAATCTTGTCATTGCAGTTAACCACATCATGCATCGTGATATCTTTGTGAAGAGCAAAAGAGAAAAGCTGTGGCCATCCATGGGAGAGTGAGATGCCAGACCATGAATCATTCCAGAAGCTGATAGTCTGTCCTGAATGCATGGAGCATTCAGCAAGTTCCTTGTAGTCCAACATATGTTTTAGGTTATCCTTTCACCAAAATGATGGAGCACCCTGTTGCTCGAATGGTGAACCACTGGGATAGTATAATTCTTAGAGCAAATGAACCCATGGCAGATCCACATGATTCAAAAATTATGGACATTTTTCATAAGGAGCGCTTTGTTCTGAATGGCCAAGTTCTTAACACCAAGACCCCCCCCCCCCTCCCTCCTCCTCCTTCTTTGGTCTGCAGACCATCTCCCAGGCAGCCAAAGGGGGATTTTTCTTGGTGATATCCTGCCCTCTCCAAAGGCAATGCCTTATGTATTTGTCAATCTGTGTGATCACACCCACAGCCAGAAGAAATGTGCTCATGAAAAAAGTAGGAAGGGAAGATGGCTATGGCTATAAAAATAACAGTAAAACGATATTCTTGAATCTCTCAAGTTGTTTGATATCCACGGGCCAACGTACAAAGATAAATAAATGTGTTCACTGTGCCAGTAGATCTTGGTGGAGTCAGAGGTCAAAAGGTGGTAAAAAGGGAATGCAAGCAAATCTAGGTGCAAAATACCAATCCTCCTGGTACTAAAATAATAATAATTAGATAACCACATGTTGAATCGATCTGGTAATAAATATTTAATAGACGAAACATCAGGTTTTGAGCCATTTGTCCGAGGGCACACAAATGTCTTTCCTAAGAAATTTACAACATTTAATAATTTCTGTGTTGCACTTCTCTTATTTATTTTGATTTTTAACACTTGTATATATACTTTCTCCGTCCGAAAACAAAACAAGTGACTTGAATTCATATACAAATCCGCGTCACGGAAGGAATATTTAATGTCCATCGAGAACACGAGTTGTCGGTATCCGGCAACAAGTGGGTGACAGTGCAATTAGACGGTGAGCTGAATAATGGCTGCTAGCAGTGTTTGAATATGTCACATGTGGAACTTGCGTGAACAGGAGCTGAAGAACAACGACTAACTCATTTTGGCTCAGTTAACCCAGTCTTTATTGCGCTTAAATCTATCCATGTACCGTATTTAGACAGGCGTGACCGCAGTGGTCACACTCCAGATGACAAAGCTACTGCTCGTAGTCGTAGATGCCAAAGAGGAGTACTAGTATTTCACTACTGATTGCCTATTAATATGTCTTTTTCTGCCCGCTGTATCTGCTGCATCATGCGCAGCTGCGCACGCACCACCAACAAACCTATGCATCGAACCCGGCGTTGCTATTATCCTTTCTCCTTTTCTTTTGGGTCAGCAGATGTGTGGGGCAGCAACAGCAAGTGTACGCAAATGCTACCGGCCTGCCGAGGCAGCAGCCATACATACGTGCCGTCGACCGGTCCAGTGAGGAGTGACGAGGACGAGGCCAGCACACAGCAGCAGGGCGGCGGCGAGCTTCGGCCTCCTCCGGTTGCCACACCCCCAGCAGACGACTAATGGGGCCAAAAGGCACTGCATTATTGCAAGTACTGTATGCAGTGTGAGCGTGCGTGCTGTCAGTACCAGTAGCAAATATCGAGACGGAGACCGCAACGCACAGTGGGAAGACTCTGGGCTGGATCAGATTGATGCATGGATGGGAACGGCTCCACGAGACACGCGAACACGACGCGCAGCCCCTTTGTCGCAGTACACACGATCTTTTTTTTTAAGGTTTCCATTTGTCACTCCTCATTTCATTTCACCAAATGAAATCTAATTTTTGGTAGGATTTTATTTGGTTGAATTTGAATTCCGGATTTAAAAATCATGTTTGTCTATCACATGGATTTGTAGAGTTAGAGACAATTTTAGAGAAATAATGACACGTAGAAGTAATTGAGGTTAGTTATATTGTGATTTCATGAAATTGCAAATTGAATTCATGTAGTCAATTCCGTACCAACCAAACAAGTTAGTTTTTAGAATTCAAAATGAATTCCACAATTCTAGTCCCAAATAATGGGTGCCAAATAAGCTGTAAGAAAAAAAGACCGATGGCCGTGACCTCATTTACGAGGAAAAGTGGACCTAAAAACCCGGAGCGAACGACACCGATGGCTTCTGCTTGCTGACGAACGGCTTCAACACTGTCTCTGTGTGGGAGATTTGAGGTGGCCCCCTTGGACTCCGTTCACAAATGAACCTGGGACCGTAGTCCCGAAGTTGTATTTCGGTCGTCCATAAACTTAGAAAACACACACATAAACCACTAAACTGGGCTAACTGCTTTAGTCCAAAAACGGTTCGGCGGGACTAAAAAACAACGCGTGGTCGCCACGTCGGCTTCGGCCAGGACCGTGTCCTGCTACTCGATTTTCTCAGGTGGTTTCTTGCAAAATTACTGCTCCGCGGCCATGTCCATGAGCTCCTTCGACATTGGCACCCCTTCCGCCGTCGCAGCCTTCCCAAACTGCTCCTCGTACGCCGCCAGCCGCGATGTCGTGCCCTCATCAATCAACGCCACGCCGAGCAACCTCTGCAGCGCCTCGAACTGGAACAGGTTGCTCCCCAACACGAAATCGAGGTACCGTTCGAACCAGAACCAGTTGAACCAGGACGGGACGTAGTACTCGCACGGCGACCTTCCGGTGGACCGGGTTGGATTTGAGGAGGAGGCCGCTCTTGGCGGCGAGATCCTACTTGAGGTACTCGTAGCGGACGTCTTGGCGTGCAGCGCCATGCGCACCCACCAGTCAGGTAATTTTGCAAGAAACACCCTGAGAAAATCGAGTAGCAGGCCACGGTCCGAAGCCGACGTGGCGTGTTTAAGCCTGCCGAACCGTTTTTGGACTAAACTGACACGGTTAGCCCAGTTCAGGAGTTTATGTGTGCGTTTTCCGAATTCATGAACTAAAATGTTCATTTGTGTCGAGTTCATGGACTAATGATGTATTTAACTCATAATTTTTTTCCTGCCCAACCGGATAAAACTCGAGCGGAAGTACTACGTCCCGTCCAGATGTGGATCTACCGCTGGGCTGCACATGTGTCATGCTGCTTAAGCTCAGCCCTGACAGATAGACGACAGTGAGACTTGACAATAACATAAAGCTTCAGAATCCAAAACGCGCTTCAGGTTCAGCTTCAGGATAAAGCAGGAGCACGCAGCCGTCTCCGCCTATATAAGCCCACCCCGCGGCCCGCTGAACCCTTCACCTCGCCGGCTCTTCTTCCCGTCCCCACCTCTCCAATCCATCGCCACTCCCCACAAGTGCCGTTGCTTCGCTTTCCGCTCTCCTCCATCTCTTTTATTAGCCAAGACCGGAGCCTACCCGGGGCTCGCGTCAGGAACTGGCTAACCACCAGAAGGCCGGAGCGGCGGCGGCGCCGCACGAGGCAGCGTCGGAGCTGGCAGATCTCGGAGGCGGCGAGAGGGAGACGGACGAGCAGCGCGGCAAGTTCCTGGTGCTGCGGCTGTACGAGGCGCTCAACGCCCGCGACGCGCGGCGGGCGCAGGAGCTGCTGGCCCCGGACCTCGAGTGGTGGTTCCATGGCCCCCCCGCGCACCAGCACATGATGCGCCTGCTCACCGGCGCCGGCACCAACGCCGAGTTCAGGTTCTCCCCGCGCTCCGTCGACGCCTTCGGGTCCACCGTCATCGCCGAGGGCGGCGCCGACGACGCCGCGGGCGGCCAGCTCTACTGGGTGCACGCCTGGACCGTCGGGCCCGATGGGGTGATCACCCAGCTCAGGGAGTACTTCAACACCGACCTCACCGTCACCCGCCTCTCCGCCGCCGCCGCCGCAATCTCCCCTAACAACGCCTCTTCATCCTCTCCCCCTTCCTCCTCCTCCTCCCCCTCCTCATCTTCTTCCTCGGCCGCCTCCTCGCCAGCACACACGCCCAAGTGGCCCAAGTGCCTGTGGCAGAGCCGCCGTGCAGACCGCGCCCACAAGTCGCTGCCGGGCCTCGTCCTCGCCATCTAGCCCAAGAACAAATTACATGGAAGTATCACCTGCGCAATAAATAAACAAGAGCCTGGAAGTCAAAGGCGTTGGCGTATGGGCTGAACTGAACTGCCTGCTAAGTATTCAGGGGTTCCACTACCGCTACTAGTACTCTTTGCGTGTTTGAATTAGCCAGTGTGGTTTGCTTGGTCTAAATCATGGATTATGGTGTGTACTACTGCCGCCGTAATGGCTTGCTGTTGCGGCTGAATAAAAGTATAATGTATTGGAGTCTCCAGCAATGTATGATGTGTTCTCTCCATTTATTTACTTTCTGCCTTATTTCATTTGCTCCCGAAATGAACCGAGTGAGTCCTGCTTAATTAATTTGACAACAGGTTAAAAGCTCTGACGAATTAAGGTTGAGCAAGTATCATATCGACTGACCTGAACAAAGTGCATCTGGTCCATCGCTCACTGAAGTCAAGAACTGATGCCTCTTTAACAGCAGCAACTATCGAATTATTCCTGGCAAAATACACACTTGTTTGGGACAAATCCAAGCTTGCACGAATCCAAACTCTGGAATCTGGACAAGTGTGCAGCACAAGGATACGGATATTCAGTAGAGGAAAGTCCCCATATCCAGGGGAAAAGTTCAAGCTACGCGTTGCTTTCAGCTTGGCCAACTAGCAGATCTTTGATGTCAAGTTCTCTGAAATTCGTGATGGCACCGGAGGAACACCATGTTTGAAGTTTTCTTTACACTCCGCACTAAAGACTTTCCCCACTTTTATGCTTTCTTTTCCAACTGAACTGTCTGTTTCCCAATTTTTTGTCTGACGTGTAAAAGGAGGTTGACCCCAACTTAAATTTTCTTTACGCTTGGCGCTAGATTTTGCTTGCTTTCCCTATTAACCCGGCAGAATTTCTGGTGGAGGGCTATTTTTTGGGGACCTTATCATCCCTTTGTGGACTAGGATTTCAGCCTTTAAAGACCTTTTGTAAAAAGGAACAGGTAAAGACAAAAGACTTCTTCTCAAGAAATCAGATAAGTTATATATACTTTACTTGCTTGGAGTGAGTCTAAGATTCCACAGCTTTCACGCTGATGTTGTAACGTCTAGCTAGCTCTCGATTGTGTATGCCAAGCACCATCCCGCCAGCTAATCTGGCACCAAACAAAACAAAAACACTGATATGATAGCTAATCGTCTTAGCAATGAGATGATTAAGATGGATCGATGGGAACGGCAGCAGGTCTGGGAAATGCGCCGTGTTCTATTGTACTTTCGCATTCGTGCACATAACTATGTTAATTATTAGCAGTTGAATCTGTAATGGCGGCAAGGAAAAGCAAATTATTAATTATACAGTATTGTTCGTACTCAACTTGCCCAAAGTAAAGTAAGTTTGTACATATATATCAAGAATTGGTGCACGTGCTCCTTTGAAAAAGAAAAAGTAAAATACACCGCTAGTACATGAACTCGGCAAAAATGAGCGCTTTAGTCCACAAACTCGGAAAACGAACACTTAAACACCTAAACTGGGATTCCTGTGTCACTTTAGTCAAAAACGGTTCGGCGAGGCTTAATCACACCACGTGGCCGCCACGTCGGCTTTGGCGACCCCTTCACCGGCGTCCTCTCATCAAAATTGAGCATTGTGGCCTCGATGGCAACCTTAGGCGAGGCGGCGGCGGCAACGGCGTGATCCTTAGGACCCCAGGATCCCCGTTTGGGCATTGCCATCTTGCCCCTCGCGAGCGGCTCGCATGGTGATTTTGTCAAAAAGAAATCCTGAGAAAATCGAGTAGCAGCCGGCGGTCCTGGCCGAAGCCGACGTGCCGGCCACGTGGCATATTTAAGCGTCAACGAACCGTTTTGGACTAAAGTGACACAGTAGTCCCAGTTAGTGATTTAAGTGTGTGTTTTCTGAGTTCGTGGACTAAAGTGTTCAATTTTCGCCGAGTTCATGTACTGACAGGGTATTTTACTTAAAAAAGAAATGCTGAACCCGTGCGACAGAAACTCGCACAGAATATCCGGCATATATTGGTTCTCTTATCAAGGTTCTCTACTCAAATGATTGTATGCAACATGATGCTTTCGGATCATATGCCATCTACTTCTTGCAGAGAGTTTGAGTACTCGACAAGAGAGGAAGAAACGAAGTGTCATTTTCTTCTAGGAATAGGGAACCAAACGTCGTGGCCATTGACATGCAGCAGTGGCGCATCGCAATCGACACAGCAATTTCTCATCAAGCATCATCAGAAGAACACTATTCCTTGCATTTGCAGGTAGCGGGTGAGCACGAGGCCACTGGCTGTCCTTCGGATTCATCACTAACTAGACTAGACTAGATGGGTCGAATCGAAAGTGTCACGTTCAGTCCAGTGCTTTATCGCATCCAGCTTGATCAGATGGTACCAAAGCGGTCGAGATGGCTGACACTTCAGAGCTCGGCATGGACGTGTGGTCTAAGGATAGGAGCTATTCACTGATGGTTATGTGAACCTGCTGTCCACTATCAAACGAAGTCGCCGGTCAGACAGCATGCACCCAGAAATTGGACAGACTTGAATTTACGGGAGAATAATTACAGAGAAAAAAAAACTTATCTTCTGGGTACCTGCCCAGAAAAACAAGAAGCTTTTTAACATCAGAAAATTGTCATCCTTCCACGCAGTTCATATTGGACAGGCTCAATAACACGAACAAGAAAAAAATACAACTCGTAATGGCGTGCCTCTCACAACTCATGCATGCTTTAATAATTTCAAGACTGCCGATGCAGCAGTACCGAATAGCCTTATGGATTGATGATTACTTGTCAATTGAGGAACTCTTCCCAACAGAGCAAGATTGTTATTTGGAAGTTGGAACTGCAGAGGATCCTTCGGCCGCTGACTTCTTCCGAATTTCCAAGGTCTCTCTGATGCTTTTAAGTTCTACCATGGGATAGGCATTTTCGTAAAACTTGGACTGTAACACTGAGTTCCGATATGGGAAGTAACTTCTCCTTGCATAGTTGAGCTTCCATCCTCTAGGTTGTTTCTTTCTTGCACCCTGTATCATCGATCAGTAATAAAATATGTTCGAAATCCAAAACAACAATCAACTCAATATTTCAGCACGAACCAGCCAATAGCACTCACTGAGATGTTGCATGTTATTTGGGTTACTCTGGTCTATGTGGTGTTTTCAGATACGTTTTTTTTTTTAATTACAGAATATCATTGAAGTGGCATGGTAAGAAACACGGCAAGCAGCTGCTGAGACAGCAAGTCGCATTTCAGAAACGTGTCGAGTGTCAGGAACGCATGCCATTGCTATTGCCTCTACACAGTAAGACAGGCTTGTGTCACTATTTCCTTTACTTCGCAAGTCCAGTCGTAATTTACAATTCAAAAGAAAAGAAAACCAATTTATCTCACAAGCATTGAGTAAAGTCCACCAGTAAAACCAATCATTCAGCATCATTCCAAAGATCACGCAAGTTGGAAAATAGCAGACCCCCCTGTGAGTTCTAGTGGATGTTGATTTATAGCCAACAGAGCTTAGCACTGTTATTGAGCTACGTTTCCACCAATAAGATTGCACCCAAAAGCTAGTCCAATCCATACAGTAGCATTTTTGGGGTGCCGGTGCTATTCAAATTTAAATTTATGCATTTTAGTGGGTTTTTTTCTCATTCAATTTCTACCTCTTCTGAAATGTGCCTTCATGCGATACAGTTCAGTTCCATCAGCAATTTAGACACTTGAATCATAGTTCAAATACTGCAAAATAGCAAGTGGACCATTTGATTTTATACGGAATATAAATTTTACTGCATATAACAGGGAACCATGTTTCAGAATTATCCAGAAGTAGAAATTATTGAATAAAACACTATTATGATTTGTAGAAAATTTAAATCCTCATCTGCCTGTCTAATGGTCATCAGATGCAGTTTCAGAGGCCTTCTTTTTCTGCATTATCTCCATTGATGAAGAACAGGCGTGGGATTCCAGCTCCACTGTTTGTTGTCCTGAAAATAATACTAACCTGAAATTACGATCCAAGTCATTGTCATATATCTTGTTTACTTTTACACTCTTTAGATATTTGAGCGAGACAATATGGAGCTGGAAGCCTGGAACGCCAGAACTTTTCAAGAAAACCACAAAACTACAGTGGGATCATTTGGCAAAAAGAACCTATAATTTGCAACAACAACAAAAGCGAGCGAGAGCGAGAGAGAGAGAGAGATATGATATTAGTAATATTTATAGCTAGTGGCTCTGCAAAAAGGTTCATAATTATATTCAAACATTGCAAATTTTGACCAACAGTTGCTTCAATGTTTTTATGACCTTGCTTCTAAAAGTAGTACTAATTGAATTGAAAAGGTGATTTGAAAAAAAAAGGCATGTACTGTATTGTTATCATAATATACAGGGATGGTCAACGCTGATGTCCAAGACCTTGATGACAAAATAAGGCCTTATATTTTAATACATAAGTACGGTAATAATGCTGCGGATAACATGAGCATTAGCAAGATTAATAATATAGCCAGCTGCTGACCATTAGCCCATGACATGTCATCTATTGTCACTACAATAGCTAACATGTATAATAGTTAGTTATAAAAAATGTACTATTTTATTAATACATGACCCACGTCTCGTTCCCAAAGGGAGCCTAGGAGCACTTGGTGCAGCCGGCTGTTAGCTAACAGTCCGCTTCTCTCCTCTCTCCTCCTCTCTTCCCTCCAACTCGGCAAAACTCTAGTATTTAAAGCCTTACAGCCTGCCCATATCATGCTATTGTACTTGCTCTAAGCCACAAGGTTTTCATAGTGGGACTCCAACTGAAAATATGGACATCATAACCGTACCTTGATTGAAGCATACACAGGCATAACCGCATAACAATTACGGTAGTTCCTTCAAAAAAAACAAGAGAGAATTCCATATTTGCCATTGAAAATTTGCCTGTATGCTCAAATGCCACTGAGAATTTTCCTGTTCTAAATATGACACTCAAATTTTGCACGGGGTATAAATATGCCACTACCGTCAGTTGACCGCTAGTTGACCGTTAAGTAGAAGATGGAAAAACAATTTTGCCCCTATGTAGTATGTTGATGTTCCGTTAACAACAAATTACTCATTTTAGAAAACTTATCTTTTCAAGGTATCTAAGATACCCGTAATACCATTTATGAGTAAGTTTCAACAATAATGATTTTAGCATGAAAAATTGGAAAATTTCGACAACACTTCCCTTGATTTTAATTAACATCACAAAAGTCATAATAGATTCAGCAAATTAATAAACTAAAACTCATCATAATTTGTGGAGAGAGAGAGAGGGGGAGAGAAAGACCGAGAGGGTGTTTTAGTTTTCTTGTTTCTTTTTATTTTTTATTTTTATTTTTTTCTGTCCTGTGGACCAAGGGTATTTCGGTCAATATAAAATTGACTTAACAGTCTACTAGCGGTCAACTAAAGGCAGTGGCATATTTGTACCCCATGTAAAATTTGAGTGACATATTTGGAACAGATAAATTCTCAGTGGCATTTGGGCATATGAACAAATATGAAATTCTCTCAAAAAACAATTATGGTAGTTGGTCAACAGTAAATTGTGATGCTTAAGGTTATGATTTCTATCGGACAACACTTCTCAGTAATATTCATCCATAACTAGTCCCTCGTTTCCATGGGAACGTCATGAAATAATTGAATTTGAAATAATTGCAAGTGAGAGTATCACACCACACCACAGCTTGCAAAAACAAGCCAAAAAAGGCAACGATTGAAATTTAAACATCACAGTAACTGCCGTAAAAACACAGCACATACGAATTTGAATTTTTCTAGGGAGGTCCTGCGGGATTGCTCCAAGCATGAAGGATCAATCATCCAGCCTATCCAGATTAAGGAAGCAAAGAATTAAGGAACCAATTAGTGAGCACCGCCACGGGCTACAACTCAGGTCTACGTACAACAAAGCTCCAGATCTGAGAGCTGGAACAACAATTACCACTTACCAGAGCCACCTTTTTCCAGGCGGCGAAGGTGAGAACAGCAACAGGCGTTTGGGGTTTTATCAAAACGGTTTTATCACGTGTCCTGACTCCTGAATCGGGCGATCAAAACGGTTCACTCATGTTTTGGGCAACGGGCCTATTTCTACCGCGACCTTATATCGGCCCAGTCAGTATTCCCTGGCATGGCGTGGTCTCACTTTGCGGCCTACTCGACCTGTCCTGGCTAAGGGAGCCTGCTAAGCTCTTCTTTCCTTGTCTATCAGGCCTTTTTGGGTGGGCACTTTAAACCCGAGACTAAACCGGATAGATCATTTTTTTTCCATCTTATATGGGGTATAAGGTCCCCTAAAAAAAAAAAGGGGTATAAGACCATCCGCAATAGTAGAGTCAGTACTGATTCTCCACATCACTTAGAGTCAACGGTAAAATAACATGTGCATTGGCTTGTGTCTTTAAATTGACTCTAGATAATTTGTTTGCCTCAAATGCGCTAGTTTGCAATGGTTAAAATATCGACTCTTAGCAAACTCTTAGCTGACTATTCATCGATTCTTACCTTAAGAGGCTGAATCTTCACGAAGAGTCAGTTATCTTCTATCTCCTATTTCTCTTTCCTCCACACAAGCAAAATTTGAATAAGAGTCGGTTAAGAGTTAGCCATTGCGGATGCCCTAACCGTATAAGTTTGGCTTCGTTTTTTGATATTCAAACCATGCGTAGACCAAATTTCCTGCCATCCTTGTTCTTAAATATAAGATGTTCTAGTTTTGTCTTAAGTCCATCCTTAAGAAGTTTTTTGCGCAACAAAAAAATTTCTTAAGAGCCAAATTTATAGAAAAATATCGTAACATATTTAATGAAACTAATTTAGAGTTGTATATGTTACAGTAGAGGATTTTTCTATAAACTTGATCAAACTATAAAAAGCTTAAAGTAGGACATAACTAATATTTTATATTTATGAATGGAGGGAATAAAATATATGTAAAGCCATAAAAAAAAACTAAATCCAATCGTAAGTCTTCGTCATCTTCTCTCTTGTCCTCTCTATTCTTTTTTCTCATCATGCGAAACACCCATGATTATGATTTAGATGCATGTATTCATTGCATTTACATTCTTTGCTGTTGTCTTTTGCAATCTATGTGTGTAACCATTATTACTATTGTATTATTTGTACACGAGGGTCGATGTTTGTTAAGTCGGTTCGATGGACCAAATAGACCGAACTGAAATAATCGGTATATTTGGGTTTGGTGTTTGATTTATTTTTTCTGAAATCATGTCGTCATTTTTGAACCCTCCCTGAACACCAGATAGATTGAACCGAGATGACCGAATTCTCAGGCCTAATCAGGTGATCCCGAGCCGCGAATGTTGGCTTGCACGGAAGCTTTGTTCCTCATGAAAGATGTTCTCTCCTCACCCGACAGTTGCCATGGAAATGGGTTGCCTTTTCGGCTATAAATACTAAATAATGTCCACGTGGTTGTCTCGGGACCAAAACGGACTCGAGCAAACACAGTCAGGCTCAGCTCAAACTCAACCAAAATTCGAGCCAAGCTAGAGCGAGCTTGAGCTTATCTTCTAGCTTGTTTTCATGTTGACATACTCTCAAAAACTCAAGCTCGGTTCAAGAAAGTTCAATGACAATCGTCATATATAGAGAGAGAGCTTGTGAAACTAATGATCGCTCGTATAGAAGCTCGATTACACCTCTTACTGTGTGGCGAGTGATGAGCTCATGACTCCACTCAGGTTCAAATCCCGCAATTATGTTGTGGCCTCGTGCGGGTCTCATTTACAGTCTTTTATTAAAAAAGAGATCAAAATATTCGTTCAGATTCTATAAAGCGCGAGCTCGGCTCAACACTACGTCGCTAATCCTGCTAATGGCCCCACTCGCTTTTCAGGCCGATCAGCTATCAGTACTACATACAGTGGACGAAGACGGCAGGTGTACTGGATCTCCTCAGACCTACTGTCGACCGCTCGTCGGAGACATGTAGCATCCAGAATCTCGAGTAGAGCTAGGTACAATAATTTCTGCTGATCCCAGCCGGTCTCTGGGCTAACCAAACGACAGGCACATGTTCTCTGCTCAGCTCCTTATCCACCGCTCATATACGAATTATCAAGGCTACTGCAGCTAGTACAAAAAAAATAAATAGAAAAACGCAATTCGTGAGCAGTAACCGCACATACATGTCATACAGATACAGGCCTGACGGCCTGAGCATGCAAGCACACCATGCCATGGAGCATACACAGCAGGCAGGCAACAATGGTGCGTGCTGCTCTGCTGCCCAGTGCTGAAGATAATAAGCAGGCACTGCTCCATCCATGAACGCCCACACCCTGTGTCTGCTCTCGGCCGTCACGTACCAACAAACAACGGGCAGATTGGCTTCCCGCCTGTCCACGCGCCTTTCCCCGTTGCTACTACATTGGCCAAATTATCTGTACGCTATTCGCCGGACAGAGTATCTCGTTACATGTACGTACGGCAGCTTTGCCGCTTCGAAAGGGCGAGCTGAACATCGTTGCTGAAAACTTCAGATTTCTTCTTCGTCTCTTTTGCAGCGCAGAGCAACCTGCTTCGTCTGTTACTACTACTTCCAAAACAAAACATAACAAATCTTTCGTGAATAAAGTCTAGTTCCGCCACAAACTCTGTGATAAACACTCCAGTGTTACAACTTGTTTAAAAGGGGAAAAGAAAAACTCGATTTTATTTCAACTCGCCGTAAAGATCATCAAATCAGAAGTAGGCCCAGACATGCCTCGCTGGATGCGTCTGCTGATCAGCTCACGGTACGGAGGAAGCAGCAGTACGCCCATCAAATCAGCATATACGGGTTCCGTCGAGCCAATCAGCCTCTGCGCGGCTTTGATTCCCGAAGTTGCAAGCGGACAAGAGCAATAATCTCCTCCAAGCCCAAGCCCTCCCATCTTTTCGGCAGCCATGCATAAAATTTTCTGACCTTGCCTCTCCTGTCATCCAGAGGACTACCCCATTTGACGAAAGAACCCGCATAAAAAACTATCCCCTGCCCCGCAGTAAACAGCTGTAAAGCCAGCTCTGCACTCTGAACTGTGTATGGCCTTGTAGCAATTGTTATATCACGGTGCCCAAAACAGATCCCCTCGACAATGGCAGCTCACTTCCTAGCCACATTGGGTCATTGCCACAAGGACAAATATGGACTCTCGTGGAGTGCTCATGACAACGGGAATATATTGTTCATCGATCACGGACACGGCAAGGCTCCAAGTGACCGCGAATGTTGGCGGAGGGAAACCGGATCGATCTGAGACAGGGACCCGAATTCCCAGCGATGACCGAACAGGAATTAAGCGGCGGTGTCATCCGTCCGGGACGGAGGCGCGCGCGGGCTGCCTTCTATTCTCGCCAGACGACACCGACAGCGAATCAGGTTCTCCAGGGACTTGTCCGCCCGTTGAGTGCGGTGCTTAAACTCGTGACGACAGGTCTGTTCCCCGATGGTTCCTCCTGGCCTGGCTGAATTTTCCTGCGTGGAATGGAATGCAGACGTTCTTGAGCGGTTTCCGGAATCAGCAACGTCGAATTCGAATCAAACTTTTGAATCGAAAAACGAACTTGCCACGAAGTACCTACGTAGCAGATTTGTACTACCACTGCATTTGTCACGTCTTATCGCATCCATGACAAGGAAAAAGCATGGCTTTTCCACAGTTCAAAATACTAGGTTGCTAGCTAGTGCTGGCCGGATATGTTCTTAGATATGTCGATAGATTAACCATTAGAGAAATCGACGCCCTTTTGTTAAACGGAACGATAAACACGAGGAGGGCAAAAAACAAGAAGTTTCAAGCGAAAAGGTTCTACCGATCACCCATTCGTAGACATGAAAAGATGGAATGGCGGCATTCCGTCGGGACCTCGAACATTTTTTTTAGAATAATAGGAGGCTCAAGGCCTCCCGGCTCCATTAAGCATAATGAAACCAGATGTTCGGTACAGAAAAGTCTAGTTCCAAGTTCAACGCAAACAAAAAAAACCCCATCAAAGTTGGGGAAATACAGTAATAGACAGAGCCAAAGGGGGCCTAGCTACACACAAATGTAGTTAGGGGTGGCCACCAGAAGCTGGCGCTGGCAGAAATCGCGACAGGGTCTCGCGCAGCTTCAGTTGGATTTGGTAGGCAGAGAGCACGCCAGCTTCAGCAGCAGACGCACCCTTGGAGGCACCAGCATCAGCGATGGAGAGCGAGGAGTACCCGTCAGCAACAGCATCTTCGAGCAAAGCTCTGAGCTCAGCCGTAGCAGGGATGAATGAGTGCGAGGCGGCCAGAGCAACAGCCTTGTTCATTTCCACGGCAGCCGGACTGGTTCTCGGAGTTGCCCAGAAAGGTGACTGCAGAACCTCTTCGTCTCCACCAGCATCGACTCCTTGAATAGGAGTGACCACTTGTGAAGCGTGCTCAGAATAAGGTACCAAATCTGTTTCAAGTCGAGCCAGATACGGTGATTAAAAATCATGTCATTACGAAATGTCCAAAGACACCACATAATAGCAATGCAAATAGTATTCATAGCTGCAAGCCGTGAGTTAGCTATCCAGTAACGAGCAATAGATTCATAAGATGAACCTAAATCTTTATTAAAGAACATGGAGACTTCACGCCAGAGAGCTCTGGCCACAACACAATCAAAGAACAGATGATTAACTGATTCTTTTTCAGTACAGAACACACAATCTTCAGGTTTTTCAATGTGTCTTTTTTTGAGGTTGTCACGCGTCATGATTCTGTTATGTGATAGCAGCCAAATAAAGATATGGATTCTGGGGGGTACAACTAAAGACCAAAGGGCAGGAATGTAAAGCGGCATGATCCCCCTAAAGTTGATAATGGAGTATAGAGATTTAGTAGAGTAAACCCCCGAACTGTTGTATTGCCAGACTAGAGTATCTTGTTCTTCAGACAGAGCAGTACCCATAACAATCTGTTCTAATTCATACCACCGTTCTATTAGCCTAGGTGAGAAATTTCTCCTGAAAGAAAACTTGGCAGTGTAGCCATCCCAGACATCACTGAGACCGACTAGTTTTTCATTGCAAATGACATAAATCTCCCAAAATTGGACAGCTAAAGGGGAGGAACCAAACCATTTGTCCTCCCAGAATTGGATTTTGGTACCATTGCCCACAGCCCACCTACAGCCTACCTTAACAGCAGAAGCCGCCCTGAGGACCCCTTTCTAGAATCCGGAACCCCCAATGGCTTTGCTATAGAAGATATTAGGCGAAGTGGTGCAATACTTGTGGTCGACTATGGTTTTCCACAGTTTGACCTCGAACATTTGTAGTGGAGGAGTACGTATATCCGATAGATAAACGAAGCATCATTGTCGTCTCCGCGCCAAACGCGGCGCCTAGTGCAGATCGATCTACTCGTCATCGAAGATGGAACACCCGTTGTTTATCTGCACGTACACTCATAGATCGTGCCATGTCATGGCTTTCTGCGCTCCTTCGGTGACCAATTAAAGCATAATATGTGGGTTCGAGAAAAAGTGGAACCTATGTAGTCCCCCAGTTTATTTCAATCGTCTCTATTAATAGCGCATTAGTTTTGCATGCTCACAGTCATCACCCTGAGAAAATTCATCCACCGAATCGATTCGTCCCCTTTCTGTTGCAGTCGTATATTTTTTTATGGGATGTGATCGCTGCTTCGCTAGGGAAATGCCTTGACCATGCAGATGCAACTTCTGCCACTTAAGCCTTCGGAAAAAAACTTCTGTCGGTTAAAGGGAATTTCACTTACTTCCTGAAGGTTCAAAATAATACAAAATCACAGTGCTACGTTATGGTTATATACAGATTTTAATTTTGGTTAACAAAACCACTTTGTGAACACTATTCTGAACCACTTTCTGGTCTGTGAAAAATATATGATGATTTCTAGATATGATTTGCATCCTCCTCTTTTTACCGAGAAGTCAACGTGATTGGTAGTTGGTTCTTAATCTGACGACAGCACGTGAGAGAGGAAGCAGTGGAGACGACACTCATATATTACTCCAACGAGTCTGATGTGTCAACTAAGATTTAAACATTTTGCTTAAAAATCGCTTGAGATGTGGACACACATCCTTATTTATATACTTGTATAACATGAATAATCATATTTTCCAATAAAACTTACATAAGTTTAAGTCAAACAAACATGTATATTGCTGAGACTAAATATGTCGATTTATGTTACCTATGATGACATATTATTGGAGTCTGCATAAGTTGTCACAGTGCCGTGATGGTAGGGATGCAAGCCGGATCTCACGTATGCCCCGCTCCCTCTAATCTCAAGTCATTTTTTAAATTAACAAATTCTAGTGATCTAGAAGCAGGACATAAAGCAAGATTCAGCTTGCATACCTAAGCGATGCATGCAATTGTTTCTGCGAAAAATCAGCTAGCGCACGGTCCTTTCTTTTTTTCTCACCTTTTTTTCAAGTATTCTTTTTTCTGACATTTTGGGCTCATCTAGACTTGGGAGATGAAATTCTGTTTTTTCAACAGTTGTGTAGTAAGTCGTATTTTCTTCCACGTTTTATTTTTATTTTCCTTTCTATTTCTTCATATGTTTTTTGCCAGATTTGGCTGACAAGTAAATACGGAGTGGTAGAATTTTTAAAAAAAAGGAGAACTCTAACCTTTGAATGAGCTGATGCACATGGACCCGATTTTGAGCGTCCAAAACTAAAACAGGGGAATGTTTTTGCATGCTTGATCTAAGAGTATTAGAGTAGCGACCAAATGTGTAAACTGAACACGGCGCCCCGTCGATGTCCGAGACTATACGGGTAGAACAGGATGGAGTGCTCGCGCAGAACAGCACACCTCACCGGTAGTTTACAACAATCATCAGATCAAAAGCAGCAAAGAACGATGAATGGAAGACACCGGGTTGCACGGACATGGCAAGCACATGTCCCCCATACGCTCAGCCCAGACGCCCAGTTGCCGCGAGCTTGAGCAAAAATCCTCGACGAAATCCGCGCCGCAGCCAGCCAGGAGCCCGGGAAGGCTAGGGAGTGGGAAACGCGTGACTCGGGGAAGGGCCGCCATACGCTGATACGCAACGTTGTACGTACGTACTTACGCTACATGCAGTTGTCTGCCACGCCGTGCCCCGGGCTCCGACTCCTGCTCCTCGGGATCGGGGCGAAGGTCGCCTTTGCCGGTCTGCAACAGTCTGGCACCACGCAGCCCCGGCCTGATCTTTACACGATCTCTGGAGAACCCGTACCGGGGATTTCGTACGACGGAGAAAAGAAATGGATGTTGCGACCAGACTGGCACCACGCAGCTCCCCGCGCGCTTCCCCCCAATCTTTGTTTAGATCAGCCTGATCTATCCACGATCTCTGAAATACCAGTCTTGAGATTTCCTATGCCACAAGAAAATAAAAATGACGGGTCCTTGTTAGCATGCTCCTGTGTCGTGCTGCAGGTAGCAGCTGGTGCCTATCTGAAATGGTCATTGGTCAAAAACATTGTATGGACGGAAAAACTTTTCACATTGTGACCGGTATAGTTCATCTCATACTATTATTCCCCAGATTACCAAGACCGATGCAGCGAGCACGTAGCATTGCGTATATTTTTCTTTCTATAGAACAAATGCGTATTGAGGTCCCTACATGGCTACTACGTGGCTGCTGGAATGCGTGTTGAGGTCCCTACTTTCAGGCCAACCATTCCTTCTGTCCAAAGTTCCTATTCTATCTGGCTTTTCATTTTTGAACTGCAAACGGAATCTGTCCTGCAAATTGTAGCATCACGTCTTTTTGTGGCTCGGAAACCAGCACGCTGCTTCTTGTTCAGCTGCGCTCAACACAAACTTGTTTCAAATGGACAGATGGATTTGCTCGGGTAACCACATTGATTACTGGCAACCTACTCGCTAACGTACATACATAAACTAGCAAGTGTGCCAAATCTACAGATAGATCGCGCCCTGGATTGGAATTTGGAACCAGCTTACCTGTAGTCCGTAGACTAGTTGCTGACTGTAAATGTAGAAACTAGCCAACCAACCATTTGAAGTCTAGTGAACACCATAGAAAGTGTGCCTTGTGGGCCAAAACTTTCCAGAGATTTGGCACCCACAAGTGGACCATAAACGTACATGTACTAAGCTGCAAGCCAGGCTTAGACGTAACTGTCTATATCTATCATTCACAGTACTTATGTCCGCCTTTTTGTTTTAGATCGTATCTGCGAGCAAGTGTTCACCAATATTTTGGTCCTCTGCGACCTTTCTTGTCATCTATTGTCCTTCAACATTACTTTTGGCAGCTTGGACCAGGGGAGTTGCCAAACGAATTGGAGTACTTCCAGGACAGAGTGACCAGATTAACCAACCAAACTGAATGTCTGAATGGCCAGCAAATGCAACACGAAAGAACCTCAACCGTTGGCTCGGATTGAGAATTCCGGACAAACACGCTGAATCAAATCAACGAAATGAAAGAACTTGAGCAGTTACATCGACTAAACAATCTTTTTGTTCTAAACTAGACGAATGGATGGAGAGGTCATTTATTAATTAATCAATTCACAGCCCGATTAAGTTTCTCGAGGTGGTGACGCCGCCGTCCACGACAAGGTTGTGGCCGGAGATGTATCTGGAGTCGTCGCTGGCGAGGAAGAGCACGGCCTCGGCGATGTCCCTGGGCCTGAGCGTGGAGCCCTTGAGCGTGGCGAGGCCCCTGACGACTTCCTCCATCTTGCCGACCTCCTCGTCGCTGGGCACGGCCACGTCGAGGTCGATGTCGGCGTCGGCGTCGTCGGCCGCGGACGCGTCGTGGCCCTGGCGCCAGGCGTTGATGAGCATTGGCGTGGCGACGCCGAAGGGGGAGACGCAGTTGACGCGGATGCCGTGCGCGCCCAGCTCGCAGGCGGCGTTCTTGGTGAGCCCCACGATGGCGTGCTTGGATGCCGTGTACGCGTGCGGTCCCAGGCCGCCGAGCACGCCCGCCACGCTCGCCACGGACACGATGCTCCCGGCGCGGCGGGGCGCGGCGGCCACCATGGCGCGCGCCGCGTGCTTCATGCCGAGCGCGGCGCCCAGCGCGTTCACGCGGAGCACGCGGTCGAACTCGCCCGCGTCGAAGGTCAGGATGCTCTTGGCGGCCCGGGTCTGCCGGCCCAGCACCCCGGCGTTGTTGCAGAACACGTCGAGCCGGCCGTGACGCGACACGGCGCGCTCCACGGCGCGCTCCACGTCCTCCTCCACGGACACGTCGCACCGCACGAAGCCGACGTGCGGGCCCAGGGCGGCGGCCAGCGCCTCCCCCGCGGCCTCGTCGATGTCGGCGATCACCACCTTGGCGCCGTGCCTCACGAAGAGCCGCACGATGGCCTCGCCGATGCCCCGGGCGCCGCCGGTCACCACGGCCACCTTCCCGTCCAGCCTGCAAGACAAGACCGGAACCGCATTGATTAATTAGCATTTAGCAAGGCAATCCCCCAAGCACAAGCGGCTACGGCTCCAGGAAACAGCCAACGAAGACCGACGAAATTAAAGGCGAAGGGGAATGTTTGAAGAAGTACCTCTTGTGCATGGGGGTGGGGGCGCCGGTGGCGTCCCATCCGTGGTGCGACGGCGACATGGCGGGCTGGTGGGCCTTCTCCGGCAGCATATCCAAGGCAGGCATGGCGGTCGTCGCCGTGGTGAGATCTTGCGAGGCGTACGAGGCGAAGCTAGTGTGCATCCAGGAAGTGTGAAGCGCGGCTAGCTAGCTTCTTATCTGCTGAGTTAGGGGACTGCAGCTGACACCGGGCTCTTCTTATAGGCCGCCCGCCCCAGCCTGTGTGCGTGCGACTCTCGATCGGGGGCTGTACGGTCGGTTCGCACGTCACGCACCGCGTATTCCGTCCGGGAACTCGTAAAGAATTTCTCTTTTTCAAAAGTGTATAAGCGTATGATGCTTCTATAATGGTGATCAGTTCAGTTGTCAGGACTTCTACACGGTTGGCTCCGGTGTCACGGTCTTTGCAGCGAACGAAAACAGCGAGTTTAACTCCATCCGATGTGGCCAAACTCCCCCTATTATTATTCGGTGGACACGCGGATCCGTGCGGAGAGCGACGCTGTTCGCTGTCTCTCTCTGACACCAGGATCCCTGTCCACGAGGAAGAAAAAAAATCGGAGATGTTTCCTTTCGAATCGCCCTACGACGTACGCCAGCACATTCGTGGAACGGGACGGAGGTGTTTGGTTCCGTGACGACGGACGGACGGACGGACGGGGCACAGCCGAGCTGGCTAGCGCCGCACATGGCTGGGGTTTGACCGCAGAGGCCTTCGGGTTTTGGGGGGGCTGGGTCGGTGGGAGGATCGGCGCCGGAGGAATTATGGTTCCCTTCCCGACGACGACCGACGGCGGCGTGGGGTAGGTCGGTTTCCGGCTGATGGATGCGTGAGCGTGACTAACTCAACAACTGGGATCTCTCGTTGGACCAGTGTGGACGCGGAAGATTGGGGTGGACGAAACCGAGGCCCTTTTATTTAGTTTTGCGGTACGTACGTACTTTGCGAGAGGGTTGCTGGGTCAACTCCTGGTAAGAGGAGGGCGTTGATTTATGCGGTGTTTCGACTTTCGGCTCTCGGAGTTTTCTGGCTGGGTAGCTGCCGACCGGAGCCCGGTTCAACGTGACAATGGTACTATCTATAGTGCGTGTAAGAATTGTTCGTACGCAAGACCATCTCCTAAGCATTACCTAATCGCTGTAGTAACCTTTTGTACTCTTTTGAGAAAATGGTTAAGTTAAGATCAGCTTTTTTACCTCTTCCCCGGTTGGAGTACACTGTTCCTTTTCCAATCAAGACTGTCATAGTCCGGTCGCACTATACCACCTACAGGATTTGGTGGCATTTTGGTGGAGGCATTTTTTAAAATTGCCTCAGTTACTTATATATATAAGGCAATTTCATGAAATGCCTTCGAAAAGAATATTATGAAGGCAATTTTAATAGAAATGCCTTCAAAAAATTATCACTAAAGGCATTTTTGAAAAAAAAAGCCTAAAAAACTATTGACATCCAATGCTTTTTGAAAAAAAAAACTCAAAAAGTTTCAACATCCGAGGCGGCTTTTTTAGTGAGAATGCCTAAAAAACTGAAGAATATGCAAATGAGTCCTCCCACTTCATTGTATTCACATCCGCTGGCTCTTTTCCCCTTCTAAGGAAACCACGCACACCACCCATGGCTTCCAAGGCCCAGCCCGTCCCTGCTGCCGCCGCCCGCCGGCCCCCTAGTGGCTCCCTCCCTCCCTCTGGCAGCCCGCCGGCCCCCTGCCGGCTCCCTCCCTCCCTCTCTCCCTCTCTCGGGCAGGCTCGATCTGCCCCGTCTCTGCCCTGATCCGCAGTGATTCTGCAGCCCAGATGTGCCGTCTCCGCTGAGGACGCTCGCGGCTGTCAAGTTCATGAGTTCATCATGGCCCCAAGCTTTAAGTCCGCGGCGGCGCGGCTGTGGCCGGCTTGACGAGGAAGGCGGGAGGCGGACGTGGTCCGTTCTTCACCGGACATGGTCGAGCTGACGGCGCCGCCCATCAAGTCCTTCTCATCAGTCCTGCCGAGCCGTCAGAGCCCTCGTCGTTGAGGATGAAGCAGTGCGAAGGGGATTGAGAAAGATATTGGATAGTCCCACATCGCCGATTGACACAAAATTCTACCGCTTTATAACTCTACGAGCAGGACAAAGTGGCAAGAGCAAAAACCCGAAGACAACCTAAAAGCCCATGCAAAGCCCATTAATGAATTGAAACACATCCCGTAAAAAACAAAGAGAAAATAATGACAAATGATAACTGGAATTGGGGAGGTGGCAACAGACAGACGTGTCCAATAGACCTAATATAATTGATCTTCTAGTCATTTTTATTAGAAAATGCCACCAATAATAGTTGAAGGCTTTTTAAAGAAATGCCACCAATAATAGTTGAAGGCTTTTTAAAGAATGCCTCGTTTTGTTACCTATGGAGGCTTTTTTCTAAAATGCCTGGAATTACATTTCCCTTCCCCAACTTTATTGTCATTTTTTAAAAAGCCTCAAAATAAATTTAAAGGCATTTTATCATCCTTTTGAGGCTTTTTAAGATGCCTCCTAATCTAGAACGTGGTGTAGTGTCGTGTGGTCGATCATGGCTAATTTACAAAGATCGATTCTTTTACGACTGTTACTAAAGGCTTTTCATTCCGTTTGGGCTTAGAATTTTGCCCAACTTGTGTTCCTAACAACCTTTTCTGTAATGTGCCCCCAAGTGATTGAATTGATCCCATCCAAGTATGACACTTTATTGACTTTGGCCGCCCAATTTCTTTCTTTTTTGCGGGAAAAAAAAGAATGGCGCCCAATTTCAATACCACGACCTAACAGTTCCATCAAACTTTCATACATGCGCACATGAGAACATGATCACCAAATTACGCCCAAATTGGGAACTTAAGTGGGAACTTAAGTGTACTATACCAAGACAAAGATTGCGCTGTTCATGAATAGTCTCCGTTGAAGGAGAAAAATCCTATAGATTTTAGTCCACCTCATACCAACAGCAATCCCAATGTTAACTTCTCGGAAAGTCAAGCGCGAAAGGCCTCCACTAACGCGGCAGCCAGGAAGCCTCCTCCCTGTCCTCCATCTAATCTCCAGGGGAGCTAGCTACTCTACCCCTATCTGAAACTGGCTTAGTCTTTTGTCGGGTCCCCGTTGCAGAAGACCTAAACAAATTGACCAAATCTTGGCTTCACCACCTAAGCACTTATGCAAGCTAGCGACCGAACAACCAGCTATATAACTCCAAACATATATACGTACGTGTTAACGTGTTCCTCTCCCTTACGCACGTACATACATCAGTATTATGCACGGCGCCGTGGTACTCTATACATACCAATGACGTGATGCTTATGCAAATACGTATGTAGTACCAATACATGAAGAACACGTATGCACAGAGTATACATGGGCCGTTAATTTGGTACACATCGATGGCGTAGAGACGTGGCGATGATCAGTTTGAGCAGACTTTTCCAATTTGAGTACAGTAGTATATTCTCTCGTGGAAGGAAAGGAGACTAGGAAATGGAAGTTAGTTAGTTACGTGTGGATGCTGGGCGAATCTGTTTAATTATTCTTCGCTGCCTTTTCAGCTTAAACTAATGGCCGCAGCGCGCAGTCAGCATCGCCGGAGCTAGCCATAAGCATAGCCATGTTAGGGATGCAACAAACAAGGCAAGTTGGAGCTTAGGTGTAGGCCGGAGTGGCTTAGCTAGCTAGGCAATGTCGCCGATGCAGGCTAGCTAGCTGCAGCACGACACGGGTGGGTGCGCGCTCGATCGACAGACGGTCAAGGCCAGAGGCCCAGAGACCTGAATTATTGACGCCGGATTGCCGGAATGGACAAAAAGACTCTGTTAGCATGGGCATGTCTCCGGTGCAAAAGAAATCCTTTATTGTTCTGTCGCAATTAGGATAAAACTATACTAAGTATTGTATTATCTCTGTTCGGAGCCAGTGATGCTTAGCAGTTGATTATGCATTTGGACATTGTGTACTCCTACTCCATAGTCGACGATGGAATCATCTAAGAACTCGCATCGATGGAGGATCTTGCGATCAACCTTGCTAATTAAAGAACCTCGCTAGCTAGTACTACCTGCAACATTAGGTGCACTGGTGCACGATCGATTACGCAATATATGTAGATATATACTATCACAACTTCTTGAGTCAGGACCTGATTAACAAGTCGATCTTTTGAGGATCGGTATCCCCAAGTTAGTACTAAATTATTGCACGTCAAGATTTCGTTCTCTTTTGTATAGCACTGCATCCAACCTAAAACTCTATGAACTCTGCAGACAAATAATAGGAGCATAATATATATCAAGATATGTCAAGAAAATAAGACATCTGAACAATCAATCTCTGTTGCACACAAACAAATACACCAGACACTTTGAGTGCAGCCTATGATTACGATAATACTCGAGTTCATTTTTCCTGTTTCCTAGCATTCTATATGCACGATTTTTTTTCCGTGTCGAGGCAAAAGTAAAACGAGCTCGTACAGGTTCCGATGTCATCTTCCGACCATGGAGGGTCTCCCATTGCTAATCCCGCGGCAGCGTAGATGCATGGTGCGAAAGAGATGTTTTTTGGAAAACGAAAAAACAAAACGAGAAAGAAGATGCGGTGCGGACATTTCAAATGTACTTGAGTACTATAGTACGACTGCATCCCAAAGTTTCTTAATCCTGCGCGCAAAAAGATCTTTGATCGCATAGACTGCGAAACATCTACGGAGTACAAAACATTTTTGCCTTTTCACATTGCAAGTCCTTTAGTCCCTTCGACTGAATCAAAACATTTCCCTTGATCACATTACATCCTAAAGCCTTTGGATCTTTCAGAAAGAAAACAAAGACATGGCAAGCATTGAACGAGCTAGGAGCATATACAATCTGCGTATGCTATGCGTGGATCGGTCCAACTCATCCAGGCATCGAAAGTTCCAAACCAGCAACAGCTGAGGGACGTACGGTTTCGGATGCCCTGGACGAAGGCCACAAGCTTCTGCAAGGACTTCTCCGATGGATGGATGGCTTGGGCTGTACGTTTCGGATTTGCTTTGGTTTGTGCGAGAGGTTGACCGCCAACTGATCTGCCGGTCAAAGGTCAGAATTAATCCTCATCCCACTCTAGAACATGGACAGATTGTTTGACCCGACCTAGCTACCTTGGTAAGCAAGTTGACCCCCAGCCGGTGTGCAACGGCGTAGTGCAACCGTGTGCAACGCTGCCCGCTGCGCGCACTCACCATCCCCGCGCTCGCTTTCCCGCTGAAAAGGATGTCAGTCACATCAGTCATGTCCGGTTCTGCGTCATGTGTTTGGTACGTCGGTCGATTGGACAAATTAATTAGCCGCTCTGCTATACCACTTGATTTTAATCTTGACAACATATCCGTGTTGTTTTCGTGGTCTACAGTCGACACGACTCGTTTTGTCCACGAAAGAGTCTCCCGTAAAATAAAGGAGCGATGGAATTGTAATGGCGTGGCTATGTCTCGTGTGCTTGATTTCTAAGCAAATGGCTTGAATTCATCGAGTTTTGAAAAAAAAAACAGTCGAGAATCAGAACCGTTAAATTAAGATCTATATGTCATTCCAATTATTTTTTCCCACATGCTTATGTTGGATTAAGATCTAAACAGCCAGTGCGTCAGCCGATCTGTAAGTAAAAACAAACGACTTTTCCATAGCAAAATCGTAGTTGCAATACAAATTATCAGAAACAAATTGCAACCCCTCGCAAAAGGAAGCCCTCTAGGAAATTAGGGAGTGTCTATTCCCCGATCGACTCAAAAATAGTTATTTTCCAGACAACAATCATAGCCATCAGATCAAAATTTTTCTCACCCCTTGCACTTGGATTAATCTTGCACAAGTCGACTTACATATAGTTTTTTTTCAGTCGCCTTGGAAGTAGAAAAAATGTAAACGTTAAAGGTCAATTTTTTGTGACTTAATGTAAAGATCAAACTAAAAATTAGCCTGCAGTTGTAGTCCATTTTTGTAAATAAACAGAGTTCGTCACATAGTCCCATCCGCTAATCTCTCTTCGCCACACAACACTCCCATGCACCCGCATCCGAGAGAATCTATCCCGTCGCCAGAGTGTTCAGATGTTTTGTCCAGCACCACCGTGAACTTAAACGCTCCTAGCTAGTTGGCTAGTCTGTTCCAATTAAACAGGCAACTCCACATGAAAAATAAATATAATCGTCCGCGTAGTTCTGGATTAAAACTGCGTCCCACTTGAGCAACTTGCGACTCGAACTGGCTGTCGTTTTGCTGCGACTGGAAGTAGCCCGCCCGAGATCATGGGTTCCAAATTGCCTCGACAGCCAAAGGCAACAGGTTTAAGCGGCAACTTGGGCACGGAATCGTGCGATGGAAAGGGGGTCCGCACGAGCGTTTGCACCTGGAAATGCGTAGATCGACTGTTTGTTTGTATAATGTACGTAGGCTTAACTTGGAGAAGCGACGAAGTTTTAGAGCTTCAGGACGGGCGGGATCAAATCAATTACGTTGTGTGATTCCAACCGAAAGCGACGATCCAGGATGGAACAAACAGGTTCCAGGAACACGATTTTGGATGCCAAGTTCCCATTTCTGGATTCACTGGCTATGCTTTACCGAGTGCTGAGGTGCTATTCCAAGTACCGTTTGACTGTGTGCTGACGAAGCTCTTCAAAATTCAGCTGCCCGGGTTGCGATCAACAAGTCTTCTGACAAAGTAAAACCTTATTAATCCTGTCATCCTTGGAGAGTGACCATTTCATGGCCATGAGATTGCTTAGAGCGGAGTAGTTTTACCTGATCTTACGAGTACAAGGACCTCCCCTGTGGCCCTGTTGGACTTCTCGAAAGTTAAAGGAAGGAGCTAAGATAAGGCTGAGATAAAAGTAATTGATCGACCAGCGACCAGGTTTACCATCCAATAACTCCTGTGTAGCAAAGCTAAGCTCTAGTAAGCCTAAAAAAATAAATAAGAAGCTAAGGTCTAGTAAGTTCGTTTCTAGAAAAAGAGAAAAAAACAGCTGCAAAGGAACACATTTTTTTTTTAGGGCAAGGAACACATAAAAAGAGCAGAACAAACTAACCGGCCTTTGATTCAAGCGCAAATAGGCCTAGTACAGTGTACGGCCCACGGACCAGCCCTCCCCACGGCCCATCTATTGGCCTTAATACGACCTCGAGGCCGCCAGAAGCCCGGAAGCGATAAGCGGGGGAGGGAGAAATTAGATATCCAAACGTCGTGCAACGCCGACAAGAATTTCTCGGCCCGAAACAGCGAGGTCTCCTGCTTGCCTCTCTCCTCCTCGTCTTCGGCGGCGGCGATGCTCTCCGGCGACGTCCCCCCGAACCAGACCATTTATCTCAGGAACCTCAACGAGAAGATCAAGAAAGAAGGTAAGGCTCTTCTCCCGTCTGCTTAGCGCGCCGCCGCAGCCGCTGGCCAAATCCCTCCTAAAACCCTAGACTCTCGATCCGGGTTGTTGCTTGTTTCAGCCTCGATGCTGGGTTCGTCTGGGACTCGGGTCTCCATTGTGGTTTCTCGAGAGACGAAAAGTTGGTAGGTATCTCAAATTTTGACCGTAGGAGCTCACCGAAGTCCCAGATTTTAGTTTCAGTTCATGCTTTGGCTAGAAGTTGTGCTGGGCTCGATTCATTAGGAAAAGTCGTTCTCTGTACAAGTTGTTTTCAGAGAGCTTTGAAGTGAGAACATTTTATTTTCAGAAATTCTAGCAGTTTGCAGAAGTATTGCCCCCTTTGGCCAAACATCGTTGTCACTCCAAGCGAGCACGCTCATATTTATCCAAATCTAATCTGCGCAAATTATAGTTCTATGTTGCTACATTGATTGTACTATACTCATTTTGGTCTCTTCATTCTGTAATGCGTATTGATCTTTCCTGCAGAGTTGAAGAGGTCACTCTATGCGTTGTGCTCTCAGTATGGAAGGATACTTGATGTTGTGGCCTTAAAAACTCCTAAATTGAGGGGGCAAGCATGGGTAGCATTCAGCGAAATTACAGCTGCTACCAATGCTTTCCGGGGCCTGCAGGACTTCGATTTTTACGGCAAAAGAATGGTGAGTCATCTTCACTTTAGCTGATGATTTTCAACTGTTTTCGTTCTTTTATTCTCCTTTTTGCCTTGTGTTTATAGGTAACATGGTGGATATGTTTTGTCTTTAACATGGAATCTATGTATTTCTGATTATTAAGTGGACTATTAAGTGCCCCCCTTATGTTTAGATTTGCATTAGCACACAATGTTCCAATTCAAAGTATCCCCCTATAACTTTTCAACAATAGTTATACACTGGCACACTTGTGGCGATTTAGGTTGCCACAAAAAGTATGGCCATATGGAGCATATGCTTCTTATATTACTAATATGCTGATCTGCCTGGCAAGTGTGAAGCATGTAGCGGTCATTTACAGTGTTTTGAGTGAAATGTTTAATTTAATGGATGCTGTGGATAGAGGATAGGCACATGTTCTTCATATGATGGTGCTAACATATACTTTTTGCTTGGGTTATACTGTGAACATACTCTTTCAAGAATCATATGTCCAGATGGTCTCTGTTAGATGCTGAAGCACATTGCCTGTGTCTAATGACTAATCTGTTACTCCTCGTTCAATCTATTCTTTGTTCACTGTCTAAGTGAAATGAGCCTTTTTCTCTTAAATAGCCATTGCAACATTAACAAGAGACCAGTCTTACCAATGCTCCTATTATGGACCATATTAAAAGTATAACTTCTTTTCCTTCCCTTGTGCAGCGAGTACAATATGCAAAAACAATGTCTGACTGTTTTGCAAAAGCAGACGGTTCTTATGCTCCTAAGGAGAAAAGGAAGAAACAAGAGGAGAAAGGTAATTCTAATTCCAATTTCAACCTTAGAGTTTTTCTCTTTTAGTCTATACTGCAAGTGCGTGGAGATTATAACTTATTTGCAGTCATAGGGGATATGTTGAGTTTGTATAAGAGTGTGGCAAAAATGGTAATAACTGATTCACCAGTGTGCATATTGGCACACATTTTTGTTTTCGAAACAAGAGCCTGTACCAACCAAACATGTAACTACCAGGGACTATGGGGTTGGGAAAAAACTATTAAGCACTATTATCTCCAAATGTTCCATTTCCAAATATGAAGTATGAAACCATCCACTTACAACCCTGAGTTATTAGAAAAGGCAAAAGAACATCCACCTCATCATGTGGCTTTCCACATAACTAGGGTCACCACCTGCTTTTTTAAACCTTGCTTCTGCTGTGGGTACTTGCTGATGGCATCATAGGAGAAGGCCATGTCCACTCACTTGCCTCAGCCGTGGCCTTGTTGTGCTGTGAGGCCGCCACAGCATCCTGTCACCTTGGTTCGTACAAGAGTAAGAAATTACCTCTTTTAGATCTTTCAAGAGTGCGAGGCATGAAATCCATGCACGGACACACGTCTTTCCCGTGACTGTAGGATCAGTTAAAAAATAGGCAAAGAAAGAGTTTCAACATATTTTTTTAGTAGACACCAGAGGGAGGTAGATGGATCTGATTCTAAGTGATGGTGAGATCCACGTGTTCCTCAATAGCGATGGGTCTTGGGGTGTCAACAGCTTTTGCTCCTTCATGACATGCCCAGAGCATGTAAGTCCTAGAGACCCTAGCTCATCTTACTTGCCTTCGTTAATTTAGACTCGTCGTGACTTCAAGAGCAGATCTCTTGTGCAGGATAATGATTTATGGATAGAAGAGGGCCCGAGGTAGAGGTAGCGATGATTGTTGGGTGCAGCTATTCGTTCACATCATTTTCTGATTTAAGACATTTCTCACTGACATGCATGCATTGTAAGCATATGTCCATCTATCAGGATACCACTGTAGTCGAAAGCACTAATGTCAGGTAATACTGTGTAGATTTAGACCTAGGGGGTTATGCATTCTTGTTACCGTCGTGCTACAAAATAGACAGTTTCCTAGTTCAGGGTTGAAAGCTTGAAATGAGATGGCTTCAGTAGTTCAAGGGGTGTAATATGCATTTTCTTCTTCTATTTACTGTTTGAAGTGTTCAAAAGTGTGTATTTAATACACTTACCTCTTATTGCCCCTTTAGCTGCTGAGAAAAAACGACGAACTGAAGATGCACAACAACCCGGCCCAAATGCTCCTGTTGCCCCAAGCAATGTAACCGTAAGTTCTTTGGTTTATAAGGCACACCTTGTTTTTCTTGTTAGTTGTTATTTAACCATGCCGTGCATTAGTCTGTGTGACAGTCAGCTTTATATGGCAAAATTTTGCCCATCACGTTCATCTATTCTTTACCCCCGCTACAGAGCCTGTCCTTATGTCAGTTTAAATTTTATTATACTAAGAATTAGAGGGACTATATGCATGCTGTCTAGACTCGAGAGCATGTTGCTCTCTTGTTTTTTTTTCTCTATTGAACTTTCAGTG
Organism: Brachypodium distachyon; assembly: GCF_000005505.3. Classification (NCBI taxonomy): domain Eukaryota; kingdom Viridiplantae; phylum Streptophyta; class Magnoliopsida; order Poales; family Poaceae; genus Brachypodium; species Brachypodium distachyon. The sequence goes on from NC_016131.3 coordinate 64,375,423, forward strand.
ACATCTGAATGATCTAATCACTTAATCCTCCATTAAGCTTCCAACTTACCTTTATTGGTTTGGTAGATTGTAAAGCTCACTTGTATGGCAACTGTATACCTGAAGTTTACATGTATGCATTCAACTATGCACAAGTATTCTGAATTATATCACTTCAACTCTGCAGTATTCTGGAGTTCTGGCCTTTGCCAGAATGTTCCTTTAATAATATTATAGCCCTATAACATGGTTCAAAAATAAATGGCCCCAGCAGTGCTGATATTTTATCTGTTCTCTCTCACTAGGCCCTGCTCCAAAAGTACCTATTCACACACTGCTGAAATTTAGATTCTTGCCACTGTTATTGTTCACACTCAGCTATTCTGGCCTTCTGCCTCCATATTTTTAGTTTTCAAAGTGTAACAATACTCTCATATACCTCCATTGAATATGACAGTCTTTCTTCGGTAAAAAATAATAATGATATTCTTATCAATTACCATCTGGAGCTCGGCAATGCAGCAGCACCTTTTCGTAGGTTGTTCCGTTCCGTCCAGCACTGTAAAAAAGACTTGTTAAAAGAATCTTGGGAAGTTTACTCATTATATGTTTACATACTCAAACGTTATATCAGCAGTTATAACTGCGCTGGTTGGTCTACATAAGTCTAGGCCTGGGCATTTGGTCTATTCGGAGTTTGGGTATTGCATTTGCAGGTTCCTAAAGACTAAAAATGAGAACCGACATCCTGAAGAAAAAACAAGAAGTGAACCCAATTAGACCATTTAACAGTTTGGTCTATTCGGTCTCCTGAATAAAGCGAAAATATGGAGACACGTGTTGCCCCTTGGAATTTTTTACATGAATAGTAAATCAAACATAACAAACCAATGAAGTTATCAGCAAACACTGTAGCAACATTTCGTAATAAGTTCACAATCAGTCAGTCACAACTAGTTGAGAATGCATGCAACAACACATAATATTGAATTAAGCTCAATGGTTCATGGGCTTGAGGATTTTCAGAAATTTCGGTCTATATGGTATATTCGTCTTTTTGTCAAACCCGAAACCCAATGAGCAAATAGACCCACAATTCGGTCTATATGGGTTTGGTTCGGTTTTCGGGTTTGAAGTGCCCACAGCAACAGAAGTCATGGATGATGGATACAAACTTGGAACGTAGTCTTATGATACCTTCTGTTCACTGTATTTAATTTATGTTTATTTATGTATATTGGCTAAATAATGTTCCAAGAACTCTGCTTTACCAATCACCCAAAAGACAATAAACTTTCCCAGTCATGACAAGTTCATATCATCCTTCCATGACGTGGGTTAAACTGGGGAGTAGTTAGTAAGATATCTTATCTTGCTATTGCCTAACTAATCTGTCCTGAATGCAATGTCACCTTCTAGTGTACTTACTAGTTTTAGATTATAATTTAGAGTGCACGGAATTTGATATGCTCAACTACTATGCAACTTTGAATCTGTTTTTCAAGTAATATAGTTCCTCTGTTTACTCCTGGGCAGGGTTATCAAGCTTCTCGTTTTGGCAAGGCTCCACAAGAGCCACCTGCTCCACCGAACAAAATCCTTTTCATCCAGAACTTGCCAGACCAGACCACAAGCATGATGCTCCAGCTCCTGTTCCGGCAGTACCCTGGTTTCTGGGAAGTCCGGATGATCGAAGCCAAGCCAGGCATTGCCTTTGTGGAGTTCGAGGACGAGAGCCAGTCCATGGTTGCAATGCAAGCCCTACAGGGTTTCAAGATCAGCCCAGAGAACCCAATGGCTATATCATACGCGAAAAAGTGAACTATCCATGGGATTCCCAAACCGGCCAAAAACAATGTAACCACAAGATTTTCGGCCCTAAGCTTTCAAGCTCCTGTATTAGCTTTCTAACCCTGTGTTTGTGGGAAGTAACTTGCTTATTTAAGAAGTCAAAGTTTTTGCTACTTTAAATCAGGTTTGGCCCTTGGTCTTTATGCGAACCCTGCCTTTTGTTCTTGTCAGACTCTATGGAGGCTGCATTATCTTTTGATAGTAGAAGAGATGGTGGTATCCCTAGCTTGAAAGCCAAGAGAAAATCATCAGGTCTATATTCCCACCCCCTCTAATCCTTTGGTCAGGGGCGAATGAGGTGTATATGCTATATCATATTGCCAGACACCCGAAGTGTCACCTCAGTAGTTGCCGGCATGATGCCTGATTGTTGAACACGTATTTTAGTGGTGGGATGGTAGGTTTCGTGGTCTATTTTTCTGTTTGTTATAATAATAACTAAAATGAAAGGTGTGCAGCCTTGTACTACTACTATTTGGCAATTATGGGATTGTTGTTGCATTCGTGGCCCTCAAATTTGGTGCGTATCTTCTCCTCCCAATGAGTGACTTTGAAGTCCAAGAACGTATGTGTGCATGCTTGCCGCTCTCTGCTATTTTTCTAGTGGAGGTGGTCGGCTGGGAAAGGCAGGCAAGCCTGCTGTTGCTGCTAGTTCTGTTGCTCAAAAAATTGTACTCCGTATTATCTCTTCGTTGTGTTTGCTCGTGCAACCTATGCTGGTCCCGCTCTTTTCTAGTTGGTGCTGCTGGGCTACTGATGATAGGCTGTAGGGTTGGGGAGTTTGTAGGGCGTTGTATTGTCGTTGGGCACCGGTTTGCTGTGCCAAATTCGCAACGGAATCTTGTATCGTACTGCCTTGTGAACAGTGTTTTTGTCGTGGAACGACGGTCACGGGAAATGTAAAAGGCATTTTCGACCCACTAGTCGTGTCACCGTAGCTGGGCTGGATGTTTCGGAACCAGATGGCTTCATTCTCGCAGTAATTCCTGACCTTGTCACACGCTTAGTGTAATGAAAATTTAAAGAACCGTTCGAATTTGGTGGTACTCTATCTCACCCGAACCGGGCCATTCAGAAACCACAACTGGAATCAATCACACGATCCACGAATTTAAGCGTTCTTGAAAAAGAAAAATAACTATTCTAGGTTCGTTGGCGACGCACGGCAATAACGGGGCAGAATCACAAGTTTCGCCGTGGGAGTACCAAGCAAATTAACACGCATTGCTCATTAAAATTTTCACATGCACTCCGCCGGAGCTCGAGGGCCCCCCTCTTGCACTAGAAGAGAGAGAATAATTACTGGAGTATTAAGTCCTCTTTAATTAATTAAGTAATTGCCCCTTCTCCCTCCCCTCCCCTCCCTCTCTTTCTCTCTCTGCTTATGTGTTGTTGTGTTGTGCGCGGAAGACAAACCACCCGGAAGCAGTACGAGAAAGACGCCGAGCGAAGGAACAAAAAGGCCTTCCCGAGCCAGGAGCAACCGCCGCACCAAGCTCTCCCGAGACTTGATTAGAAGGACAAATCCACAATCCAAATCCCAAGAGTAAAAAAGCCAGGATCTTCATTGAGCTCTGCCGCGTTCCTGCCAGACCTGAGCCACCGGAAACTGGGAGCTGCACAGCGCGCCGGCGCGCGCGCCATCAGACAGAAAAGCTGCCGCTGCAGCAGGAGCAGAGGAGGAACCTCTGTCGAGGGCAATGCCTCTGTCGAGGCACACGGTCGCCAACGAGTACTCCCTCGGGGGCCGCGACCTCTACAAGCGGGCGGACCAGCACGACCCCGAGGCCGTCCTCGATGGCGTCGCCATGGCCGGCCTCGTCGGCGTCCTCCGCCAGCTCGGCGACCTCGCAGAGTACGTCCGTCCATCCCTCCCTCCATCCATCTTTGCCTTTCCTTAATTGTCTGACATGCCGCTTCTCAAGCCTTCGCATTTCTTAGTTTTTCTTTTCTTCTCCTGGATGGATTGGACTGCTGGAAATGTTTCGGAGTTGTTGCTTTCATGGTTTTGGGGTTAGTAGTGCTGGATGTTGATAGCAGACTAGCAGTAGATCACCTAATGCCTTTGGTTATGAACAAATTCGGAGGTTTTAGGACAAGGGTAGGTGATTGATGTACGTATTAACATCCCCTTTGACTTCATGGTGGTTAGCTCTTGTTGAAGGTCTTGTCCTAGCTCAGCAACAGAGGACAATTTCTCTGTTTCTGATTGTGATCAAGCACTTTCTTGTCATCATATAATTAATTAACTTCTGTTTTTTTTTAATCTTCTCTTGGCATTTTCCTGTAATAGAAAAAAAACTTTTCCCATTACATGGAGCCTGAAGGTTGAAGCAAAAGACAGGCTTGTTACATTAATTTCCCCCGTTTATTTGTGTTATTGAAATCGATGACCATTGTCATTTCTGTTATCCATCACCTTCAGATAGGAGTATTCTTCTCTTTTTTTGCTTTCTGCTGTGGGGGTCCCGTACGGCATAAGCTATAATAACAATTATTCTGGCCTCAAAAGTTTCAGATGTTCTTGAATTGCACTTAAGCCATGTTAGGACATACTGGTTCAATCTTCAATGTTCCTATTCTTAGGTTCCTTTTGGTTGCCAGTGGCATTTAAGAAGCACTTCTTTCTTTTGAAAGAAAATTTTGTAAGCACTTGCGGTTTTGGATTGTAACCGGTGAAAATTCCCTCAACTAGAATAATTTCACAGCATAACTAACTGTAAAAAATTGACAGATTCGCCGTCGCAAATTTATAACTTGACGTCCGTGTACTTGTAGGTTTGCTGCACAGGTCTTCCACGGGCTGTATGATGAGGCGATGACCACGTCGGCTCGAGGGCACGGGCTGGTGCTCCGGGTGCAGCAGCTGGAGGCAGAGCTGCCACTCCTGGAGAAAGACTCCTGTCAGAGAGATTACCTGTACGTTGCTTCCGACAGGGGTAGGTTCAGCACAGAGTCGATATGCTATTGGTCGATTCTCTTTTATATGCTGTATTTGGCTGATCATCTCTTCCTCTTCCCTTCACAGGAGTTGATTGGCATGCTAATCTGAGGGTGGACCATGGGCTTGTGACGAGAGGCGACACGCCTCGCTTCATCATGGATTCCATCAAGCGGTGTCATGGGCCTCCCAGATTGTTCATGCTTGACAAGTATGATATCGGTGGCGCGGGGACGTGCATGAAGAGATACTCGGACCCGGCCTTCTTCAAGACGGATTCTGCCTGTTCAAGAATGCTGCAGGAAGGAATCAGAAGGGAAAGAAGACCTCTTAGAGCCATGGTAATCAGACGTACTCCTCTACCTCTACTGCTGTTACTGCACCAAGTTCAGGCACTTGGACATGTGCGCATTATTATCCTTCTAATTTTTAGGAATGTTGACACATCTTAGTGCCAATCAGATAACCTCCAGACTGGGAGCTTCTTCTCCTAATTGCTTACATTTCTTTCTTCTCTCCAATTGTGAATTCTGATCCAATCCGCTTCTCTAGAGGATGACTCTATTTGACTGAAATTATTGTAGATGGAATATTGAGAACATTTAATTCCTTCTGCAGGAGATCAGGCCGAACCTGCAGAATTCTGAGATTTTCAGACCTCCTAACGCACCCAACAGTGACTCCAAGTACACACCCCCTTACATCCTCAAGTGTTGATTAGTTATTTCGCTGTTAATTTCTTCTGAAGCAAAGTCAATATGTTCCTCAACAGATCGGAGACTGATTTATCCGTTGAAGCTTTGGATGAAGCCCCAACAAGGCGCCAACGACTGAAGAACAGGCAGCTAAACGGCTCTGTGTTCCAAAGCTTCAGACCGCAGATGCAGGATCTTTATGAAAAGGCTTCTTCACCACAGGAGAAAACTTTCTCCATGGATCAATCAGAGGCGCAGATATCTTTCACCGATTCACCAGATACAAACGCTGAAGAGAGGGACATAATGGTGGACACTTCCAGCAGCATGGACAGAGGCAAGAAAGGCCACCACACCTTGGTGCACAAGAACAGGTCCATGTGTGAAGAAGCCTTGTCCCGTTCTTCAGATGCCCGGTCAGCAGGAAGCAGCAGCAAGGGGTACAACTCTGAAATTGACATTTTCGTGGATGCACTCACAACAATGGTGTCTGAAGTGGAGACAGACACGGAGCACAGGGACCATGGAAAACGGGCCTCTTCACCAGCACTTTCAGGCAAGGCGTGCTCCGATGCTCACGGTGCCGTGCTGTCCAACTCTAGTAGCTTCAGTAAGGAGGAGGACTCGCCGACGTCTTGCTCTTCAGATGTTACCTCAGCAAACGGTGGTAACCCTGAAGATGAAGACACTGTCCATGTACCGCAGGCCAAACCTGTTATGGGTGAACATGAGAGGACTAGCTCATTGGAGGAATTGTTTGAGCAAGAGAAGCCTGTTTCTTGCGAGCATGAGAGAACTTCTTCCTTGGAGGAATTGCTCACCAGCGATGTCCTTGTTTCAGAGCCTGACATGAAGGAACTAGCTACTGAATCAAATACTAACGGCCTTGTCAGTAATGCTACATCTGATAGTGCAGTTGACCCTACTAAAAAGGCCAAGGAGAATAATATTTTGACCATTTCCTTCAAGAAGACAGCTAGCAAGAGGTTGAAGTGTGTCGAAAGCATGGAGATTTTTGCTTCAAAAGTTGGCATTTTGCCCAGGAAACTCTCCAAGAAGCATGATCCGTTCTCCGATTCCCTCCGGAACATGGCGAAGGAGCTGCTTGAGCTAAAGTGTGATGGCACTCAAGATACCGACTTGCATGACTTTGAAGCAAATGGTGAGGAATTCGATGTTAAATGTCCAGAAATGTCTCACCATCCTGTTGAAATAGAGGAAAGTGTCAGGCAAAGCATTTCTTCTGAGTCCCCACAAAATCATGTTAGTCCAAGGGAATGCCAGTCAGAAGTAAACAAAGAGTCTGACCATGATGTTCCACCTACTGACAGTCCACAAGATTCAGTCTTTGATGAAAATGGTTTCCAGCATACCAGTATCTACTTGACAGACATCACATCACCGAGTCCTCAAGAAGAAGGATGTGCAGGTGCTACATCTGATGAGCATTTGTCTGCTGGCATGCTCAATCTCGCATTGGAGCTTATGCAAGAGAATATTGAGGATATACGTACCGAAGATGTTTCTGAAAATGCATCAGATGTGGGTGAAGAGTTGAAAGAAGTCTGCATTTGTGAAGAGCAGGTAAATGTGGAAGACACCAATGAATGTGCTGAATCCGATGAATATAAATCGGAGGATGATGAAATCACAGAGTACATAGAAGATCACGTGGTTCCAGATGGTGTGATCTCCTCGCCGACTTCATCCAAGCTATCTGATGATCTTTCCCAAGCAACTCCATTCGGTCTCACAGATGCAGATGGCGCGATGGCAAGTGAAGGTGCAAACAACTACATCCCTGAAATGGAGCATACCACATTGCTGGAAACTATCACAGAAACTGAAGTACCTAAACTTGTACCCGAGTCAGTAATCAGCAGTGAGGCTTCCGTGCCAGATGATGAACAGTGCTATTTACATCCAGAAACAACTTTTGCACAGGATACTGTTCTCAGAAGCTGTGAAGTTACAGGCCCAAATGATCAACTGCAGCAGTGCATCTCATCCATGATGGCCGAGACTCCAGATCCAACTGTACATGAATTACATCAGGAACAACCTAATCCATTCATCAGCAGCACTGAAATTTTTGCAGATCAAATGGCTCCTGACGCCAGATATGTGCCGCTACCGAACATCTCAAGTTTTGATTGGATGCTTAATGGGGCAATGCAGCAGTCTTTAAATGTGCTTCCTGCTCCATCAACTAATGGATTTCTACATGAAATTCCTTCTTCTGAAGATACTGAAGATGCACCGCCACTTCCACCTCTTCCGCCAATGCAGTGGCGAGCGACCAAGCTCCAGACAGGATCCACAGCTTTATTTGCAAAGATTGGGAAACCACCGAGGCCAAAGCCTGCAGTGAAACAAAATGAGAATGAGAGGAACTCTTCATTTGATGAAATGAATCAAGAGGATCAAAACCTTCAGGAAACAATCCTGCAGAACGGCTTTACTTTGCTGCAGAAGGAAATGACACCGACAACAGTTTCTGAAGAGGTTCAGACAAATCCATTACTTGACAGGGATTCTCAAGAAAATCATCTCCAAGAAAAATACAAAGATTATGATGTGCAGGCTCCCAATCTATTTTCCGAATCAGAAGTCAAGAGCACGGCATGCCTTGTTTCAGTAGAAGGAGTTAATCTGCACACTTTACCCGAGCTTATAAGAATTCCGGAGGAGGCTTGGTCTGAGCTTGTAGATATAGAACCAATTCTGCAACCGGAGGAAAAGCGAAAGGAAGAGCTCAGAAACAGATATTGTGATTTCAGTGACATGCATACTGCTGGTTTGCCAATCGAAAAGACTAATCTGGAGTATGAAATATCTGATCAAAAGGTGAAGGAATCTGATCACAAGGAGAAAGAATTGCCAGCTGCAGATAGAAACACAATTGCAGATTCAGAAGAAAACAAACCAGAGGGGCTTCCTTGTCAGGATGATACGCAAAATCCTGATTTCTCGGTGCAACGGGAAGATGGAGAGCATGGTAGTTCCGTTGACAAGGCTAGGGAGTTCTCTATAGCATTAGAAGAGGAACTAGCAAAGTTACCTCCTCATCCAGAGCCGGAACCACCTAGATGTCCTCTGCTTCAAGTTACTTCTCATGATAGAAGCATGGTAAACTACTTCCCCGTTCTGCCTTTTCTTTTTGAAACTAATATAAGGTCTTACCTGATCATATTAACATCTTTTTTTCCGTTTCATGTTTTTAGCTAAGAAAGGCTCCAACTTTGGTTCAGCCTTCAAGTAAGCTTTCAGATGAGAAGAACACAGTGCTAGAACAGATAAAGAACAAGGTAAGCCTCCACGGCAGTACCTTAGCAGCATCGTCATTCAGCTAGACTGTACCCTGAATAGAATCATGCCTTCTTTTCAGTCTTTCAACTTGAAGCCAGTCATCGTGAAGAGACCAAACGTGATAGGTGGTCCGAGAACGAACTTACAAGTGGTGGCTATCTTGGAGAGGGCCAACTTAATTCGCCAGGTTAGCCTTGTTGTCAAGCCATCATGATCTCACTGCAAAATTCAGCTCATCATAACTTTGTTGGGGGTACGACGTGACATGTTCTTTTCTTGTGAAAACAGGCTGTTGCCGATGACGATGACGAGGATAGCTGGAGTGAGTAGTTGATTCCTCAGAGTAATTTTGGCGCCTATGTTTTATGCAACGATCCATGTCTTGTGCTCATGTTCTTGCATGAAGAGAATGATGGAACATATCGGCAGTTTTTCTTCATGTCGAGAACACCATGCCAAGACAATTGATCTGTCCCAGTGAAGGTCTTCCTTTCCCCCTTGTATATGAGAAGCAGAGACTGTATTCCACCTCCTTTGTTGTGCCTCCTGAAGTTTGATGCTTGACGGGGAGTGTATGTGTACGGCGTTGTGGTACTAGTGTGCATTTTTGTAACCTGAGTGTATATAGAAAGAAGATAAATGCTGTCGATTTTTTCCCTGGTCAAAACTGACTTGAGTGTTTGGAAGCATCAGTTAAGAAATCTGTAGGATTATGCAAAGAAAAGTATAGATTTCGTATGGAGGGAAATCCAGCACGGCCATTTTTGTGAAGTTGCCTGAGCCTGCTGCGCTGCCCCAATTCCTTAGGAACAAAGTTTGCACACTGTTTCGCAATGATACAATAATCCCTAATTTCTAATTATTATTATTTTGCGAATAATAATTAGTTTGCCCCAAGTCCGTACTGCCTTCCTGGGGCGTCCACGGACCTCGCTTGTACGCCGCTGACTTTGCCTGCACACCACGGCCCTCGGTGCGCGCAACTCGCCGTGGCGCCCACAAACCTCGCCGGCGTCCTGCACTTCGTGTTGACAGGCCCGGCCGTTGTTGCCGCCTACGGGTCGCCCAAGGCTACCTGGCCCTATAGGCTATAGCCTTCCTTCCAGGCCCATACGAGGAAGAGAAAACGATGTGATCCCTTGCATTTATTATTTCTAGCAAAAACAATGTGATCCCTTGCATTTATCGACTGCTCCGTCCGGCTCGGGCTCGGCGTTCCAGCAAGCTGAGGCTGGAGTGGGCTGGGTGGTGCTGATATGGCCCATATCATATGGGTGAGGTGATCCTAATGGGCTAGCTATATTGATTGTGGGCTTATCTTTTACTAGTATATTTCTGCTCTGGACTTTCTACTAGAACTTTGCTGGACCGGTGTTACAGCCCAGGTAGCACCGGGCCTTCTCCTCCTCGCGCCGCCGTCCTCCTGCTCCTCCTCCAGCGCTCGCTCTGCCGTCCTTCATCGCGCGGGGCGGAGCGGGTGTTTGTGGCGGAGCAGCGCACAGCGTTGCTCGCGGGAGGGGTTGTGGCGGCTCTCCCAGTTCGAGCCGAGGAGACCCAGTTCGCCGTCGACGCCCAGAACCCCAGCTCGCCGTCCCCTCCCCAGTAAGCCCTGCTCGAGCGTCCCCTCCCCAGGAATCCCTGCTCGCCGTCCCTTCCCCTCCGTCTGTAGTCCCCTGCGACCTCCTTGCCCTGAGGCCCTTGCCTATGTTTTTAGTCTAATCGATGCTGTGCTGTTCTTCGTTTCAGATCTCAGATGCTCTCTCTCTCTCTGCCTGTCAAACATTAGAGTTCACTGTCGATCGGAACACTTCAAACGTTCAGGTATTGTAAGAATCTCTCTCTGTTCGAACGAAATTAAAGCGGAAACGATGACGATGACTGGTACAATTTGTCCATGTTAACTCGTCATACATGTTCATTGAGCTAACCATCAGCCGCTCGAGCGAGATATGATAGAAATTGGGGGTTTTGTAGGGTTTTGATGCATGTACTGCTGTGTTTGCCAGCTTGTTCTCTATATGTATTGATACATGCTATGTACCCACCCTATGTATTAGTGAATTTTCATGGCAACTGTTCTGCGACAATATCATTGCTCCCCTTTGCAATTTATTGCTGTTATACGTGATGGGAACTTCGTATCACTTAACCTTATCTTACATACGGTTTAGCGAATAGATTAGTTCAACATGCGTGTGTCATTATCAGTCATAATCCTTTTTGTCGTTGCCTGAACTCCACCAATCCATCCTAACCTATCTAGAACTTGATTGCAATGTTTTTCTTACAATTATTTTTTATAAGGAAAGCTTTTCTAATATAACTTCTGTTAAAATTTGGATACCCTTTTACTGTTTCTGACTAGAGCCAGTACACCTGTAGCCCTTTGTCTTATGTTAGTAACATTTTGGTTTCCAAGTGTTCTTTTGGTCCATTGAAATCATATTCACACAAAATTTAGTTATTTGGCTGTATCAGTTGCTGTGTACTTGAATGACTAAAACTTCCACCCAAGCAAGACAATGAAGCAAACCTTGAGAGTTGAAGGCGTCATTTATTTAGCTCCATGCAGTAGTTGTAGCTGAAGAGAACTGCTTGGTGGATTTTAGTATACTTGTGGCTTCATTGCCTGTTTTATGTAGTTTAATGGGCCCAATTGATTCTGCTTCCTAGATTATGTTGAATTACACTGATTTCTTACTACTTACATTGGTTGCAGTAGCAAAGCGAACCAAGGATGCAATACCCCTGCACTGCAAAGTGATGTAGCTACATCTTCTTAACATGCTATTTTTATTTCGTCTCCAACTTCAGTTTGCTTAATTTCACTGTAGAACTTTGTTAAACTGAGCTTTATTCTCTTAACTATAACTATTGACACACATATCTTTGTTCCATTTATTTGCCGTTACGAAACATTGAATTAATTTGATGTATTAGACATATCCTTGCTCTGCTTCTTTTTTTCTATTCACCACTCGCTATCTTAGAATGTCCATTGGCATATATTTGTGCTTTTCAGCTTAAAGTCTGTGTTTTGGTTGTTCACTCTCATACCCTTATTGTACATCACTGAACATCCACAACTATCTCTCTGAGTGGATGTTCTCATATTAATGGATGATTGAGATCTGTTCTATTATATTGCAGAAGTAGTGTGAAAAGCTGTGACCATTCAAGGTTAAACTTCTGTGGTCTAAGGTATGTTTTTGCATGTACGTTCTCTCACTGCGATGCATTCTTCTCTGTAGCTGCCCAATCAATTATTGATCCATTGCTCCTCTTTTTACTTTCTAGTTTTCATTTTTTTTTTGTCGTTGTTCATGATTAAAATGTCCAGTCTTTATTTAATTTGGTGATAGTGTGTACCTAGAGTTTTGGCTTTTGAAAGGACGGCGTGGAAATCATGATTCCGTGTGCTAGAACCATAATTTAGTTTTGTTGCACTTCTTTAACTTGTTTCTCTTTACTCTTTAGTTTCGACAGATTCCTATTGCGTTTTATCTCTAGCTGATCCTGACTTTTTTTTTCTCTTGTTTATATTTTTATTTTCAGTTCAGTATGGGGGTTCAACTGTTTGCATGGTTCATATTTGTTTTACTGGCGTCTCATATTCAGTATGTGCATTGTCCTAGTTTTGACTCTTGCCGTGATCATTCTTCAGATCTGTCGGAGGACCCTTGGTATGTCTTTGGCTATGTTGGCATAATTTTAATTTTTTCTTTTTAGTATCCTAACATTTTTTATATTGAATGAATATTTTCAGTGGAAACAGCACAGTAACCGTCTCTACTTATTTATCACCCAACGACACGATATTGCCCTGGATATCTTTCATCCTGTCATGCTTCATATTCATAGTGCCATTGTAAGTTATGTTAATAATCTTCAATAATATAAAATAATAAAAGCTGTTATTAAATGTTATCTCTTATTTTCATCAAACTTGTCACTAAGTTGGAGTTCAGTAATCAAGATAGCAACGCTGCAGAGCCGCTTTTCTGGTGGTCTTTCTTTCTTGGATTTCTAGCATACAGTTATTGGTGCATTTATTTGTGGAAATCACATCTTCCATTTGCACTTCCTATTTTCTTGACATGCCTACTTGGGGCAGTTACATGTTTTGGTTTTCTTGTTGTTGTTATTATTGGCAGGGCTACAGTTCTGGATGGGTTAATATATAACTTGCAGTCTTAAATTTGTAATTTTTTGTATGTTATACAACATATTTAATTTTGATATATCACAGTTTTTTTTGTTTATGTGTGATATTCATATTGTAGGACCGAGACCTACGATTTGTACGTGGAGTATCACCGACCCTCTTTTTTTTTAATGTGTGGAATGATATGTGAAGACACTAAGATCATCGGATGGATAGCTGTGGCACTTGGAGTACTTCATTACTTTCGTATTGCATCCACCGTATGTGTTATAATTTAGCATATTCAAATTTACCAATTGATTTGTACTTGACTATGGTTTTTGTAATTTATTTTTTCATTTTCTGTCTTTGTTGTGTTAAACAATTCTTCTACTCTGAACTAATCACATTATTTGTTGTTTTCGTTTAGGCCTACTATGACAGCTTCAACGTTATCTTGTTTTCTTCCTCCGTGCTTGGTTGTTGTAACGGTTTCTTATGGCTGTATCATCCTCGGCTGTGTATTTCTTTCGAATACAAGGTATGGGTTAATTAATTATAGGATAGTAAAGGTAAGTAACAAGGAACTATATACTCCCTCCGATCCATACAAGGTACTAACTTTGTACTAAATCTCTGACACTTGGGATGTGTTTGGGACAAATTCAGCTCCACGGAGTTGGTTAGGGCTTGCTCATGACCAAGCTCGATAACCTTAACGAACACTGAAGCCTGCTCGGCTCGGTTCGTTTAATACTCGCGAGCGCTCGTCGGGCGCTCGTTAACAGCGAAAAAAAGTAGTCCACAATAAGTTACTAAATATGACAAAATTACAGTGAATGATGCAAGTAATACCACAATAAGTTAATAACCATAAATCATGACAGTACGTAGACAAATAGTGCATATAACATACATGCTATAGCAGGATAGCAATAGTAATAACCATTACATGAATACTTCTAAATTTCCAGTTCCTCAAATAGAAGCAGTAAATGAAAGATTCAACAAGGCCAGTTAGGCAACACTACAATTAACATGCACATGCTGACAAGTGACACACCAGACATACCCATGCACTCAAGTTCAAGTAGCAGCCAGCAGCCTGAAGCTCTCAATCCACAAACCATGGTTCGATCGATCGACAAGAGACAGACTTAACGAGCAAACAAGCATACTCGTGAGTCTCGCCGGCTCGGCTCGTTAGGCTTTTTAGTGTTAATGTGTTTCATGAGTTGCTCTACTCTGTTTGTTAGTCTAATGAACCAAGCTCTAAACCAGCTGATCACCAAATGACCAGAGCTACTCGTCGAGTACCGAGTAAAAATGTCCAGACCTAGAGTTGGTGGAACGGGTCATTCATAACTTCATTTTATTGTGGAGCAGGAGTTGTGATTAATTCAAAAATGGAGAAAGATAAGACTACAAAACATTTCCCCAGTACTCACAGCTCTAGCTCCATAAAAAAAGTAGAGCTATGAATAAGCAGGTCCACCAAATCTTTGGTATTATGGATCGGAGGGAGAAATCCATATTTGGTGGAGCTGTTTATTCATAGCTCCACTTTTTTGGCCCTTACAAGATTCATATTTCTCCTATATTATGAATGATACACTCCAAGTATTATGGATCGGAGGGAGTAGTTGATTTCTTTATACTATTTTGTATGTTTTTATTATTTAACATACTATGTACACAGAATTACGTCCCTTGATTCTTGGACAGGTAATCCGTGGCTTCAACTTCGTGGCATATTAATATGAACTCCTTAGTGATTAATGTGGTCAATTGGATTGAAACACATTAACCACTTAAGTTTTATTGAATTGGACCGATGTGGAAGAAACAATAACTATGAAGTTCTATGCATTATTGGTAAGAATCGTCTCACTTTTTGATGGGTGGACCAAATTATTGAATTTGTTGGAGCATTGGTGACATTCACATGAGAATAATCTGAACATTACCTAATGGATCTTTCGACTTATAATCGAGTGTCTAGCACTATAGCTACTTCAAGTGTCTACTATATTTTAGTTTGCTACTCATGCTCTTATTTAATAGGATGATTGAATAAGTTGGAAAAAACAATAATAACGCTTGTATTCATTACATCGTGTTTTTTTTTCCTCCTCCAGATCGGGTCTTACATCATTGGCTGTCTGCGAGGGCTGGAAGCATTCCTATGGCTGTCTCGCCTTATTGCTCCTATGTTGTCGAAGATGGAGCGTACAACTATTGCGCCGCCTCAGCCTGATAAGCCTAAATATAAGGTGCATGTGTGGTGACTGTTGGCAGTCGAGTCTGATGTAGAGATGATGCAAACTAGAGAAATTACTTGTGGTCCTCAAATAGTGTAACGTTCTAATTTCCACATTGCCGGTTGGAGAGAAAAGAAGCTTGAAAGCGGCTGTTTCATTCCCTTTCTCAGCGGGGCAGCTTTGCAATTGCCTCATCGCCGCCTAGCGCTATCAGATTCCAGAGTAGACTTGCCTCACGTGATACCAGTGAAGAGCATGACAGTGGCGAAGTTTTAGCAGTACAACAATGAATATGTAGCACCTACGTGTGATAAGCTATAATTAATATATGTGCTTCAACCTAGCAGTATTCGTTTTTGCTAACAAGATATTCCTATCAGCCACCGCCCTCGGTGTTTTTGACTTATTCGTGATGGATAAAATAGGTGTCCTCTTGAAGTGAACAATGAGAATTAAACTATCACCCGATAAAGGAACACAGAGGTATCATGCCGCAATAGTTTACAATTCTGGCTGGAGGTGAAGTTTGCATGGTTGATATAATATATATCCTCTTGAAGTGAACAATGAGAATTAAACTACTTAGTATCATAAAGAAAACAAGTTATCTTCCCTCAAACAAGAAAACAAGTTATCTGGGCGTTTGCAGCTGTCTCCAAGCATAAACTTGAAGCTATGCGACGACGTACCGGAGTATGTGCGGCCTCTGGGCATCCAATAAATCGCGTGGAAGATCTTCATCTCCACCGACACCTCCGCGGCGCCCACGCGCCACTCCGACACGAGCCGCCGGCGCACATCCTCGGTCAAGCCGACGTCCCACCCCCACGGCACCACCGTCAGCTCCGCCGCCGCGCCCCTTGGGACGCACAAGGCCGGCACGACATGGCTCCGCGCGATGCCGACGCCGGCGTAGGAGACCAGCGCCTCCCCGCCATTCAGGCACAGCGTGTGCACGGCGGAGGGGTTGGCGACGCGCACGGTGAGATTGAACGAGGGAGAGACCGTGCGGGCGTTAACGAGCCCCTCTACGTCGGCGAGATCCACGGAGAACTCGGCCAGCTCGTTGGGATCCGTGGAAAACATGAAGACGCCCATGGACAGGAATACGCCCCAGATGAGGATCGTGGAGAGGCTCAGTTGGGCTCTTAGCAGGAACCTATCCCAGCGCGTGGGAGCTAATTCCGTATAACCGGAAGTGCACGGCTCACCGGCGTCGTTGTTGATCGTCATCGCTGCCGCGGCGGACCGAAAGAGATCTAGGTTTGGTGGGGAGACGTGGGAGCGGGTTCACTTGAGACTCCAGAGGCTCGGAGTTCTCTTGCCGTCCCCGTACGTACGTTTTTACGTACCCCGGCCTCGTCTCTCACGTAACCTTGTTTGCAGCCGGCCGGAGTCTTGTTAGGTGTGATTTGAAGTAGTGCCTCTCTTTCGCTAAGACTAGGAGCAGTTAGTATCGATTTCTGTTATTTATTTATTTTCGCTGACTGCTAGCTTGTTTCTGTTGATGCAGTCTGCAGTATTCATGATGAAGAATACTATTACTTACTCTGTCCAACAAATTTAACTAAATTTGAATGCATCTATATATACACTAAAGTCATGTCTAGAAACATCCAAATTTTGACAAATCTGAGACATCTTTTGTTGGACGGAGGGAGTACATCTGTATGTGATTCAAACGATTGATTTCGTGCAAGCTATGCAGTCTGCTTGTATTTGAGTCCAGTTAGAGATGGAGAGTGGTCTTGTTCTTGGTTTGAACCGTTGAACGGATCTAGCTGATTTGAACTCAACCGCTTGCCAAGTCCACAAACTATAGACAAAAAATTGGTGTACGCCTGCACAATGTTTTTCTTTTTCAGAGTTGAAGATATAGTATTAACTAGCAGGTGTGTCCGCGCGTTGCTACGGGTCAACAAAATTACAAACTATTTATTTCTATTTTCTATGTGGGCAATTTATGGCGCCGTCGAGGTCGGCATGCGGGTGTGGTGGCGTCGGTTGTAAGACGGAGTAGGAGAAATCGTGAAAAAAAACTGCATGAAAAAAAAACGGACAATGGCATATTGGTTGTAATTTTAACGAAATTAACCTACGGTGACGACGACCGTACCATCACCACCAACTCCAATTTAATAGATAGTTATAGATTACTTGCGTTCACTGCATCAATGAACGAAAATAGCCCATCTGTCTATTAGATCATGTGCCAAAAGGAGACGCAAATGTGAAACACACACAAAAAAGGGACAAACATAATGATCTTTCTTGATAAATTACTTTGAAAATTATATGATCATGACATTTAATTTACTACTCCCTAGGGCGTATAACATTTGTTCACTGTCATATTTTTTAAAGTTTGACCAAACTTACCACCAAAAATATCAACATCTACTATTTCAAAGAATAAAAATATATTTTGCGCTAGATCTAGTGATCATGATTTGGGACTTCAAATGTTGTTTGTATCTATTACTATCTATTAATTTGGAGTCGGTGGTGATGGTTGGGTTCCGTAAGTCAACTTCGTTAAAATCTATTACTATCTATTAAATTGGAGTTGTTGGTGATGGTTGTGCTCCGTAAGTCAACTTCGTTAAAATTACAACCAATATGCCATTGCCCGTTATTTTCTCTTCCTCCCGTCTTATTCACGATTCCTTTGTCAAACAAGCAAGCCCAAGCCCCCCAAGCCCGATGCGTGGGGCGTGCCCGCCTCCGAGCAAAGCCGCCAAGCCGCCGCTCGTTTCCCCTACTCTCCACCACCACTGCCGCCGCCAGCCGTCAGACCCCTTCCCGGCCTCCACCAACCACCTGCGCACCCCCTTGCAGCCAATTCCAGCCATCGGAGGAAGCTGCTCCCTCCGCCGCGGATGTAGAGGAAGGTTGCGCTGGCACCAAGGCTAAGCATCGGATCTACCAGTCGCCCGACGGCCTCCTCCTTCATCTGGCCGCCACCCGCCGGCCTTCTCAAAATAAATTATGACATAATACTTGTATCACTACATTCGTTATCAAAAGTATTTCATTTCATAATACTTGTGGTTTCATGTCATACAAACCACACCTTAACATAGTAATTTTTGGTCAAAGCCTTGTCTTAACGAAAGCTAATATGACATATTTCAAAGAACGGAGGGAGTATATCCATAACCTACACATGAATAACGGGACGACCCATCGGGTATATCCATAGGCTGATAGGCATAAACGTTGACACATAACCTAACTATCCAGGTCGGGTATCCATGGGCAGGCTTACTAAAAAAAACAGCTCGTGGTTTTGTTTGTACGGGTTCCGTAGCAACGCACGGGCACACCTGCTAGTTTGAGTAATTTGTCAGTTCACAAAAGTTATAAGCGGCGTTATATTTTGGAACGAAGTTAGTAGCTAGGCATTAAGAGTTTTTTGGTTTTGTCTCTTTCTTGTACCTAAACAAAACAATTGCCCAGTTTCACGGAACCACAATTTTTTGGGTGTCCTTCTCACGAGCCAAATATTTTGCTAATTTGTTCGAAAATCACACATTCTGTGTCTAATTGTCTCCAGTTGCCCAAAAAATATGTATTAATTGTATGTAGTATAGGCAATAAACACACGTCGACGTCACTCGTCAGGAATTACATCTCCATCCAAAAAGGGGCCACATCTGAGGCCCAATTCTGCAACGCGAACACCGTGCATGGAGTTCCCTCCGCTCCGGCACCCATCATCGTCACCTTGCACCTCATCCACGTCGGCGTGGACGGTCGGTCGTCACTCCGGAACAGCCTGACGTCGACATCGAGCTCCACCGAGCCTTCACTACGCCGGTCCGCCGCCATGCGGTCTCGGAGCAACCTGGGCCGCTCCCTGTGCGTGCCTCATCTCCACCGTGCGGCGTCGCGTGGCTCTGCACCGCCCTCTGCTGCCGCGAAGGAGCCGTGGGCTTGGTTAGGATTCGACGGTGAGGTCACGGCGGTCGTCGGAGCCCATCTCCGGCGGCTTGCTGCAAGGCACGACCGGTCAAAAGATGTGCTAATTTTCTTTTCCTTTTTTAGATTTGATTTGGAGTTGGGTGCAAAGTGCAAATATAGACTAAGATGAGGGGCTGGAGAAAAAAGAGTTCGTCTAACGTGGCGACTTAACTGTGGGCCCTACCTGTCGGTTTCGCTATGAAATAACCTAATCCGGGTCATTAGGTTTTCTGAAACAATTAGGCCAAAACCTGTGGTTTTCTGTTGCAAACCCCAAAACTTGTGTCCCCGTGAAACCCTAGCCCCAAAACCTGTGGTTTTCCGAAATTTACTCTCTTTCTTGTGCTGATTGCTAGCTTGTTTGTGTTGACAAGCAATGCAGTATGCAATATTCATGATAAAGAATACTACTCCCTCCGACCAGAATTACTTGTCAAAATATTACATGTATCTAGACGCTTTTTAAACATAGGTGCATCCATATTTTGGCAAATTTGAGACAATTAACATGTATCGGAACTCGGAGGGAGTAGTACTTTCTCTGTCCAACAAAAAATCTTTCTTCGTAGCAGGATCAGGGGAAAGAATGGGAAAGACAATTTCACTATATTTCTTACCGGGAACAGGGCCTATCACAAGAATATTTTTTTTATCGGGACGATAACTCTGAAAAGAGAGATTTCCTATCTTTTCTTTCAACTCAGGGGAAATACGGTCGGGCGGCGCTAATTCGAATCCCTCGGGCAAAATAAGAACAGCACCCACATTTAACCCTCCCTTTTTCCCATTAGCAAGAACTTGTTTCAGTTGCATATCATAAGGAATTCAGAGAACTGCTTCAAATACAGTATCGGGAAGCACAGCTTGGGGAACTTCAATATCCACGGGCTTGCTAGCTAAATGGCAATTGGCTTCTCAACTTTGAGTAAATTTGAATGCATCTTTACACTAAGTCATTTTTACATACATTCAAATTTTGACAAACTTGAAACATCTTTTGTTGGACGGAGAGAGTACGTAATGCAAACGAATTGATTTCGTGCAAGCTATATATGCAGTCTGCTTAACTCGATCAGCTTGTATTTGAGTCCAGTTAGAGATGGAGAGTGGTCTTGTTCTTGGCAAAGATTTTGCTAATTTGTTCTAAAACCACACATTTTGTGTCGGATTGTCTCAAGTTGTCAAAAAGTATGTATTAATTGTATATATCGGTATAGGCAATAAACACAGGCACGTGGACGTCACTCGTCAGGAATTACATCTCCATCCAAAAAGGGGCCACATCTGAGGCCCAATTCTGCAACGCGAACACCGTGCACTCCGCTCCGGCACCCGTCATCATCACCTTGCACCGCATCCACGTCGGCGTGGACGATCGGTCGTCACCCCGGAACAGCCTGACGTCGACATCGAGCTCCACCGAGCCTTCGCTACGCCGGTCCGCCGCCATGCGGTCTCGGAGCAACCTGGGCAGCTCGTCGTCGGCCCACGCCACGAACGTCACGGCCCGCACACCCCTGGCGTCCACGCAGAAGCGCGGCGTCCGGCCCCAGGCGACGGTGAAGCCGGAGTAGAGCACGGCCGCCTCGCCGTGGCGGTAGCATCTGTCGGCGCGTTTGCGGTTGGCGGCGTGCAAGGTGACGTTGAAAGCCGCCGGTGCTGCCGTTTGGAGGCTCCTGCTGCTGGCTTCTTCGGTGAGCTCGAGGGAGAATTTGGGAGGCAGGTTCTTGTAGAAGTAGGTGACATAGAAAAATATGCCCCAGATCCAAAGGTTTGTGTAGAGTGAAAATGCTCCACCTTTCAAGTCCTCGCGGAAGGAATCGCGACGCCGAGGCCTCGTTGAAGGCGCCATGCCGGCCGGTGACGGTGAGCTCGATCTCCTTTTTTTCAAGGTCGGCGTCGTTTGATTTGAAGTCTTGTTTCGATATGTTCTCAATATATATATGATCTTACTAGTAGTGCGGCTACGCGGTTGTTCGATCAGATATATCCCACATGAGCTCGGATTATTAATTAATTTGTCTCGTCGCGTCGTGCTCGATCGTAACTTCATCAATCTCTGAAAGAGATGTAACGGGATCCCAACTGACGACAGCATCTGAGCCATATATGCATCTCAACCGTGAGAACAAATAATCTGATTATTAATCGATTCTAATCAAGCCAACCGCGCCAGCCATGACCGTCCATGGAGACCACGACGCCGGCTTCAGCTATCCCACCTCCATCATCACCGTGACATGCGAATTCGCTGTGACGATCGCCTTCGCGGTCGTGATCCCGTGCTACTACATGTGGTACGACTTCCCTCCCGAGTTCTCCGTCCAGCTCCGGCCCGATGGCATCGGCCCAAACGGCCCGGCCGCCGCCTCCATCTCAAGCGAAAACGCCTTCAACGTCACCCTGCGCGCCGACAACCGGCGTGCTACAGAAAGGTGCTACCGCGAAGGCGAGGCGGTGGTAACCTACGCCGGCTTCACCGTCGGCGCGTCGACCCGCACGCCGGACTTCTGCGTGCCACGGAAACAAGCGCGGGAGGTTCCGTTCCGTGTGGCGTGGGATTGGGTCGACGGCGTCGGCCCGGAGCACCTGCGTGACCGCTTCGCCGCGGCCGAGAAAGTCGGCGCCGTGGAACTCGAGGTCCAGCTGAGACTGGTCCAGGGAGACGACAAGCCAGTGTGGATGTGGTGCAAGGTGACGATGGGTACGGCGGGAGCGCGAGACAGCCCCTGCTCGGTGTTCGGTTTGCAGAATTGGTTGTCGGACTGGCCTAGGGCTATGATGCATCTGATGCAGTAGTACAGGCTTCTTCAGCGAATTATCCAAGATTACCGCTCAATCCGTTCCTAAATACTTGTCACAATTTTAGTACAAACTTGCACCACATGTCGCTATTTAGGAACGGAAGGAGTAATTAATAGCGGTTCCTTTTAACTGGCACAACTGACAGGATAATTTTGTATGTCGCCCGTGCATCTGATCTTTTATTATGTTCCTCTACATGCGTGCATAGGAGCTAGCAATTTCTGTAAAATTATCATTTTGGATTTCTAGATGAACTACTAGGTATTTAGACACATATGTATGCACTTGGTTGCTTCTTGCACTTGTTGATATATGATGGAAGTTTTTTTTGTGTGAAACAATTAAATTAAGATGCACTGTATACTTTTATTGCACTTTCAGATATTTGTATGTGAACAGGGACGGAGGCGGGAGAAGATAGGGAGGGTCATAATAAAAAGTAAAGCTTATAGGATAAAATTGCAAAAGTTATGCAGGGGTATAAGTAAAAATTCCAAATCATAGGGAGGGCCAATGCCCCTGCTGGCCCAAGTCCTGCCTCCACCACTGTATGCGACCAAATTTTGTCAAGGCTGAAAATGAGCAGATTTTGTATGGGGATGTTTTCTTGTCTAAAAGAGCAGATTTTGAATTGTGAAACTGAAAGTGAACTATGCACATATAGTCCGGATCTTCAGTGAGATCCACATTGGCCATATCATATATATAGTAGCCATCAGAGGGGTGGCGTGGCCATGGAGTTGGATTTTGTAAGCAGAGGACGCTTAGTAGATACCAGACATACTCACTTTTGTTTTTGACGAAACAGTTGCAGTGAGCTATTTATTGCCAATAGGGGGTTGAGAGAATCGACCCCAGGAGAAAATACACAAGAAAATACAAAGAAAGTGAACGAGAATAAGGGAGAATTTAGTCCACTAGGAAGAAAGAAAATCAGAAAAATCAAGGTACATCGTCTAGTCCCGAAACCAGTTCGCCTAGACCGGCGCCGGCCTGGGTCCAAAGGGCAGCCTCCTCCTTGATGAGGATGCACGTGGCAGAGAGTCGGAGAAGTTTGTGCTGGAAGATTCGTCGGTTCCGTTCCTTCCAAGTTTCCCACATGGTAAGAAGAATTAACGATGCCGTGGCCTTAGCACGCGGCTTGCCCAGCACATAAGCATATGAGGTATGCCCCGTCCACCGAGAATTGATCGAAGATATATCCCACCAGGATGAAGGATGAAGCAAGGGTGAATTGAAGCGATTGGCAATCAAAGTCCATATGGTTCTAGAGAACCGGCAGTCGACGAAAGATGTGAGCAGTTGTTTCCTCCACAACTGGAAATTCAGACGTACTCACTGAATTTCCAGGTTATCACATCTTGCTCATCTGACGACGGGTAGACATCCTTCAAGCAATTCCAAAGATTGACAAACTCGAAAAGCAGACGAGCACTCGGCTCGCGGACACCCAACGACGATTCATCATGGCATCCATGACCAAGAGAGAAGGCGTAGAACTTCTTCAGATTTTACTGGACCTATCGGTAACATAATTATTTTAGAAGTTTGTGCATTCCAAAATTATAGTTCGTCGTGTTAATTAGCTAGCACTTGATCCTGAGAGGTATTTCTGCATTAATATTCCACGATTAAATTAGTTTGACGATTAAAATCACTGCTCCACATATTCATGAATATTTTCTACTCTCCTTTCCAAAATAAGTGACAACCTATATAAATCCACGTCATTTATTTCGAGACGGAACGACGGAGGGAGTACAAAGTTCCGAAAAATCACACAAATCTTAGGAAGCGATTTAGATACACTTGTAAACGGCTAGTTACTGATTAAGCTAGCCTGCGCATACACCCAGAGCGCTGCCCAGCATCTAGCTGCACGTCGCGGGTGAAGGGCTGCGAGGCAATGACCAAGTCAACCTGGAGCATCGCCACACCCCATCTGCGCTCCGCCGTGAAGAGGCGGAACAGGTCCTGCGGCAACCCCACGGCGCCGGCGCCCGTCACGTTCACCGCCACCGCGACGGCCTCCTCGCCCATCACCCGGAACCTCGGCGTGCGCCCGCGCGCGAGGGGCACGCCCGCGTAGGAGACCTCCACGTCGCCGCCGCAGTGCCGCAGCGAGCAGACGTGGCCGTTGTCGACGTACAGCGTGAGGTCGAAGGCCGGCGAGGCCGCGCCTGCAGGATCTGTGGCCGGCTGGAGCCCCCTGAAGGCGACCAGCTCCAGGGAGCACATGGCCGGCCTGTCGCCGAGGTAGCGCGGGTCGTCGTCGTCCCAGCCGGAGGCGCAGGAGTTTTGCTGGGGACTCGGCGGCGAGCGCAGTATGGAGGCCATTGCGAGACAGAAGCACGCGTAGAGAAGCGGCGCTATTACCCAAGCGCAGCAGCAGCTCTGGATGGCGGACTCGCCGTCGCGTTTTTTATCCATCGCGCGCGATCGGGCACGGCCAAGGTGTCCGTAAGGAAGAAGACACAGGGGAGAGCGGCGGCGCGGTTAATAACTTGCAGCCAAAACGAATTCTGTTTCGTTCATGCACGTAAATCGGACGTTGGTAGGGTGGAGTACACAATACAAGTTCGTAACAGCTTACAACTTGATCTTCTTTACAAACGAATGCATCTACGATATCCCTTTGGAATTTAGATTCCTACGAAAATCCTCTGTTGCCCACTCTGCGCCACCAACTTTTCCACCTCTCGCGAGTCCAAAGTCGCAACGGAGTCCCTTTCGCGCAAAAGCCCTTGCTTTTTACTCCAACGTCCGCCTCCGCTCCCTTCCCTAGTTCCCTTCCCCTCTCCCCTGAAACCCCACCTTTGTATGGGCAAGCGCCTCCCGGCCGCCGCCCTAGCCGCCGCGTTCCGTCCCTACGCCCGCTCTTCCCCCATCGCCAGTAAGGCAGCGAAGCCACCGACCGCCCCGCTGGATACGCCCAGGAACGCCGGAGCCGGCGCCGGGGCCAGCTCCGGACGGGCCGAGGTACGGGATTTGGCGGCGGCGTGCGGGATGCAAGAGCACGAGCGGGTGCCGCTGGGGGAGGTGGTTTTGGACTGCACAAAGCGGTGGTTCCAGGACTCCCTCAAGGAGGCGCGCGCCGGCGACGCCGCCATGCAGGTGCTTGTCGGCCAGATGTACCGCAGCGGCTACGGCGTCAACAAGAACGAGCACAAGGTTAGCCCTTCCGTCGCTTTCGCTCCGACTTTTTGTGGAATATATGGAGTAAAAGGACCCGCCTTTATAAGGGATTTGGTTCTGGATACTTGGCCTTGGAATATGACACAAATCTTGATTTCATTAGTCTTGAGTGGTTTCGATTTGGATCAGTATATTTAGATTTCTGGGCTAGAATTGCATGTGACGCTGTTACTGTTGTGCTAAATCTTACATATTCTCCATCATAATTCTTATGTAATTATTGTCAGAACTTCTTAAGTGAACCTGTATGTATTTAGCTGGGTCCTTGGCTACTTGCTGTACTGCCGTTACAAACTTACATTGCTTGTCAATGAAGAAAGCTGTTTAATTGAACTGGTGAGGCTGTTCACCGATACTTCACGTTACATGAAATTAGATCCATGCAAATCGAACAATAACCTGTTTGATCACACCAAGCATGTAACATCATTAATAGCCAAATGAAAATAGAAGCAAAATCAGAATGCTGTGGGTAATCACAAGGTTCTAAAGCTTGCTACTTGCTGGATCTCCTCACCTTGTAGCTGGGTGCTTAGCTTTGTAACTGTTTTTCCTATTTAAATTTGGATGTTTTAATTTACACACACCCTCAACACTTGCCCTGGTTTAACTTCCACTCTCAACTTCTGTTTGCAACTTAGCCTGTTATGCCACTTAAATTATCCTAATTGTTTTTGTTAGCTTTACGAGAGCACGTAATGGGCTTGGTGGTGGGCTGTGGGCCGAACTGAGTAGTGGGTACTGATTAGTGAGTACAATCGTGCTGTATGTCCGCCCACAACCAAGTAACCACCTTGTAAAAAGATAATTACATGAATAAGCACCAGATTAACCCTCTTAAACTTGTTTAACTAATTGGTCTAATTGGTTGTGCATCCTTGTAATCTAAGAGGGGACCTTTTATCAGTATTTGCTCAGTAGACATGATTAAAGAACATTGGATTTTCATGATTCTTGTTATAGGAGGGCATGAAAGACGTAGGCCAGTAGGAGCCAGATTCATCCTACAAGTCTATGCTGCTTATGTTGTTGATCATTTGTTCTTAAAACTTGCGCAAGTGTGTTCTCATGGTTACTGAAAGAAACACTGTACAACTATTTGTTCTGGTCCTGTTTATAAGCCCACTTCATTGATTTTCATTTACACTAAGGTTATGGAAGTACAAAGCAAAGACGGATTGTATTACTAGTAAATGGAAATACTTCTATGATAACTCAAGGCACTGCAACAGAGATGTATTGTGAATTCTATAGCACAAATGTTAGGTTAAACTGAATCTTAAAGATATCTATGAATGTGCCAAATTTATGTCACACGCTTTTTTTGAGATGAACTTGTGCTACAAAATTTAGCCTGACAGTAATATGAAAATATAGGTGTCTTCTTCTGTTCTGAAAAGAAAGTTGTTAGTGAAAAGCCAGTCATTTAGTGTTCTAGCTGAAGTCTCAGTTCCCTATTTCTATTGAAGTCATGTACTCTTTCTTGGTGTAGTATTGCTACAAATTTCTGATTGATTAGCTAAGAACATTTTTCATTGTATAATATAGGCTAGAATTTGGATGGAGAAAGCATCAAGATATCGATCTACAGTCTGGAAAGTCAGCAATAAACGCCCAGGTTAGCTGTCCCTGCCTACATTCAGAGTTCCTTCCGTATCTTTGACTTGCTTTAGGTCTGTTTGCTGGGCCTAACAGGTAGTTTTGTTGTAGGATACAATGCTAGTGACTCAGACACGGATGATATTCAGGAAACAAGCAAATAATGAAAAATTCTCGGTTGATGAGATTACTGCAGTGTAAGTTCCATGTTCACGTGAGCTATTGTAATCCAAAACTTCCCTTTCTATGGCAGTGCGATAGTTTGAGTCAATGGGGGAAAAAAGAATCCTTTCTATCAGTTCTCACTATCTGTATATCCATAATCCATAATACTTTAGTTTGGTTAGCACTTTGCTTGGTCTAATCACTTTTTATGTATCCCATAGGAGTAAGTCATGTTTATTGTTGACAGTTTGATTCTTTTCCTCATTATGGAAATATGGTTTAAAATATCTGGGAATATGTTTTATCAATGATCATAATTATATACGTTAAATAACATTCTTACAAAGACATGGAAGCGATATTTTTATCTTTCCACCCTTATCCCAGGAACTTGACCATTCTTTTGAACTCGCACGAAAATGGACAACGTTGTAGTGGGTTTTTATATTTCTTAGTATCGTGTACTTTTATCCCCATTTGTGCTTTTAGTTTCATTCGAATAGATTCAAACCATTTGATATTTGTTTAAGAAGCTCTTTACTCTGCAGGTCTTCAAGCACTATAAAACAAGCAGACAACACAAAATATTCAAATAGGCAGTTGTATCAAGAAAATTATCCGCAACCTCATTGGTTAGCATGCAAGGGGTTCTGTTTTTTTTCTCTTGTGTTAAATCCTCTTATCATCACAAATGTAAAATTTCTCTCTGGTTGTGTTTTCACTGGACATGTAAAAAATATCATCACTGTATTCGATTATACTGGTATTATTCTCGCATTCCCATTCTGGCAATGTTGTGTTTTCTGCATCCTCACAGAAAGTCTGTATGTTGCCTCACTAATCCATCGATTGTATGAGGCTAGGCCCTTCAGAACATGCGCGCTAGATTTTGTTCAATTCATGGAGATGGAGGGCTCAGGCTTTATTGTTGTTGTTTACGCAACATGAGAAGGTCAGGTATGATTTGAGTGTGCTGTTGGTAATTTTGCCTGCCTCTATACTACAATTCATTTCATTTTTCGAAAGGTCCGGGTCTGGCCGAGATAGTCGAATCTCCCTGTCCCACAGCTGTCTTGCTGAGTGCCATTCAAGCTGATTCATTGAATAACGTGTACCGCCTGGATTGTACTAAGAAACATAGCATAGTACATACGTAATTTGGATGGATATCTCCAAATGGTTTTCAAGCTAATTGTCCATACAGTTTATTTACAAACATGAAAGCTTGATTCATTTTTTTTCTTTGCGAGACCGTAAAACTTCAATAACGTGTATCTTTTTACATACCCAACCAAGTACACAAAAATATAGTACTCTGCATGTGCAAGTATGGATGAATTGTGAGGAAGTGATGCTACAAGTAGGTCTCTGTAGCCTTCCGTTTAATATATTTTCAACCATATGACTTCCAGTTAATTTCAAAAAAAGGATTTAATTGTTCAATCCACAGCAAGCTTAGAAGATGTCGAGTTTAAATCCTTTGATCTCAGAAGATTGATATTGCCCGTAACTGTTGAGGGTGTCGAGTCGATGGCACAAATTGGCCTCAGAAGACCGATATCAGATTTATTGCTCAAGCACTTCGTTCATGTCTGGTCCTAAACCTCACGTAGGTGTGTATTCATTGATATTTACACCACTTAGAAGCACAATTGTGATCTGAAATGACTTACACTGGCGCTCCAGACCGTCGGCAATGCACGGCGGGCAAGCTGCAGCACGACGACCAGTTCCTCTGTATTTTGGCTTTGCGCAAAAGTTCCTCTGTATTTTGGCGCGACAGTTCCACAATTACAACGCCCATCATCTAGTTATTTGCTTTATCACTTCTATAAAGCAGAATTGAACTACGGAGGAGTACCAGTAGTAAATTCGGTCGCTGTGAAAGAACGAAAGTAAAATTCGGTATGCTTGCCTCTCTACTGACGCCCACTCCAGGATTTTGGTCGTTCAAGGATTTGACAATTCCAGGGCAATTTCACGTTGCTCTGCCTGCTAAAAATTCATTCCGAGTAGGAATACTAGATGATTTACAAACTAGAACGTTCGATCTGGACAAAAAGTTGAGATGGCCGAGTTGGTCTAAGGCGCCAGATTAAGGCTCTGGTCCGAAAGGGCGTGGGTTCAAATCCCACTCTCAACAATTAGTTTTCTTTTTCGAGGAGTAAAATAACTGCAGTTTTTGCAGTATGGTTTCTTTCTTAACCCCCTAGGTTTACACACGTACTCCCTTCCTAGTTCATGAACTAAAACAAACAACAATAATTTAGGATGGGGGGAAGTATAATTTTCATGTATCAATCACACAAGGGTTCAAATCACACTACCAACTTATAGGTTTCAATTTTGCCGTGTACGATAACAGTGCACTTCTTGCAGTATTTTTTTTTTACTCCCTCAGTTCCTGAAATATGATTTATATATATGATATCATAATTATCATTAAGTATTTTCGAAAAATATTCTAGTGATAATGATTTCATGTCATAAACCAGACATCTACAAACTAATTATTGGCCAAAGACTTGTCTTGACAATACTAATGTCTTATATTATGAAACTAGCGTTATTTGCATGAAATTGTGAGTTTAGACTAACTGATAATCAAAGTATGATATAAAAGTTCTATGCGCCCCCCAACGATTCAGGAAAGTGTACATGCAAACAACACGATATGTTAAAGATATCTGTGGGCTGTGGCTAATGCTGCCTTATTTTGGTCCTCCCATTACGCTGGCCTTCTCTTTTCCTGTGTGCTGTGTAGTCCTGTTGTAACTTGAGTGATGTTCAAGCACGACCAATTCCCGTAGCTGAACCATTAATTTTCTACACAGTCGAGCTCACTCATGCAATTTGACGACACTTATCTTAGTTCAATGATAAGCATCAGAATCATCATTTCTACCAATCATAAAAGGATGCAACTTCCAATCAAAACTCGGAGCAACCAGCATTTAACCACTAATCCTGATACAGTAGATTGTAAACGGAGTGGTGTCAAGTCTGGGGTAGCTGAATAAAAACGTATGTAAGTAATCAAACTCCGATGATTTAACCAAACACAAACACCGGTCTTCCCCATTTCGCTAAACTGCGACAGAGGTAATTCATGTGCTGATGGGGTAAACAGTTTCACATGTAGAGTCCCTCCGGTACACCTTCCTTCTTCTTGAACATGACCTTCTCTTTGGCCTTCTTGAAGTCAGCATGTGTCACCTGTAAACAGAAAGTAGAAAAGAGCAGGAGATGTAAAACATTCAGAATCAAAACTATCGTCCAGTTACATAATAACTTAAGAAAAATAGAAAGACTGCCCTGGTGAAACAAACTGTCTAGGAAGTTCAACTGTGTCTTGGGTAGTTATACGTTCAAGTTCATAGTTAGCTCAGAAGGTTATTTTATCATGACTTCACTATTAGTATTAAGAAGGATTCTGACTACAGAGCAATGATGTCTTACCTTCATCCTGCGCTCTCTTAAGGCAAGCAATCCAGCTTCAGTGCATATTGCTTTGATATCAGCACCAGAAAACTCATCCTTGGTCATCACAAACTCTTCCAGGTTCACATCTTCTGCTAGTGTCATCTTAGCTGTGTGTATCTGCCAAAGGCCCAAACAGAACTCTTGATAAGGGGAAAATAAAAGGTTTTCAATCGAATACATAGAGCTACATATTAAGCAGAAATGCACCTGGAAGATACGCCGCCTTGTTTTAATATCTGGGAGAGGAAATTCAATCTTTCTGTCTATTCGACCTGGTCGGAGCAAGGCTGGGTCCAGGCTCTCAATGCGATTCGTCGCTAGAATAACTTTTACATCTCCTCTTGAATCAAAACCATCCAACTGATTTAACAACTCCAACATGGTTCTCTGAATCTCACGCTCACCTCCTGAATGAGCATCATACCTATAATAAAGAGAAAAAAAAGTAATCAGGACTCAATTTAACTGATTAGTCATGGGAAACTCCAACAATTTTTCCTCGTATACAAAGAATATCCATACTATAGTGAACTCCCAATATGTGGAATACATTACCTCTTTGTTCCAACTGCATCAATCTCATCAATAAAGACAATTGAAGGAGAAAGATCATCAGCCACCCTAAACAGCTCTCTTACAAGCTTGGGGCCATCACCAAGGTACTTTTGGATCAACTCACTGCCAACAACACGCAAGAATGTTGCTGATG
This sequence comes from Brachypodium distachyon, assembly GCF_000005505.3. Classification (NCBI taxonomy): domain Eukaryota; kingdom Viridiplantae; phylum Streptophyta; class Magnoliopsida; order Poales; family Poaceae; genus Brachypodium; species Brachypodium distachyon. The sequence continues at coordinate 64,406,522 of NC_016131.3, forward strand.
TAGAATTAGCAACAGCCTGCCATTCACAATTTGGAACAATGAAAAAAGTTACACCCTTTTTTATAGGAGAAGATATATAGTTATCCTACAACCAGTACTGGAACAAGAATAACACGCATTTATGGGGTTCACCAATTCAATAGAGAAGAGATGTATGAATGAAGAAAAACATGGATGTCGAAGACATCAGTGCCCAAGGGAAAACAACAAAAGAATTAAACCTTTGCAAGTAGAGTTTTCCCTGTTCCAGGTTCCCCATATAATATGACTCCCTTCGGAGGCCTGATTCCAATGTCCTCGTATAGCTCAGGATGTGTCAAAGGAAGTTCGACTGCCTCCTTGATCTCCTGAATTTGGGCGTCCAAACCACCAATGTCAGCATAAGACTCCAACGGTGCCTTTTCAACTTTCATAACGGAAACCATGGGATCAACTTCATCTTGCAAAATTCCGACCACTGAGAGAACCTGACAGAAATGATATATCAAGCTTAATTCTCATCAAACTTCTGACAAGTAAATAGGCGCATAAAGTTTCAAGTTCGTCACATCAAATAGTGCTACAATTTCCAAAGTGAAATGAAACTAAAGATCTAGATATGCACTCAGTGGAAACAAAATACAGAGAATTCAAGAGTTGAAGTTAGATGCAGACTGAAGAAAACATGTACTGCAGAGTGAAATACTTAAAGAGAAGCAATGCATCTAACAGCAATCTTGATCTTATGGAAGCAATGACACAAACTGTGGTTTACACTTTAATTACGGAGTTCGAGTGAACAGATGTTGTTTTCAAAACTATCAATTGTTGAAAATGGTTGATGATAATGCTCATGTCTGAAAGTGATCAGCATCATATGAAAAAGATGGTATTTAACTATTTATCCAAATATTTAATTTCCGCAAAAAATTTCCTTGGACAACAAGGAAACAGTCAATTAGCGATTAAATAAACCTCTGCAAATACACCATAAACATCATCTTAAAAGTTACAGCACAGTTCATGCAAACATATCTTCACTTTAATCGATTGTAGTACATGCATGGTTTCATTTCAACGTTGTCTGTAAATAACGTCCGCCTACAGTACAAACAACTTTACCTTATCAAACACCATATATATGTGTCACAGTTGTCTACCTACATCACATGCAACGACCGTGGTCATCACTATTCATAGGTTTCACCCCATCCCACCATGTCTAGATGACCTAATATATTCCCCAAGTTCACCAAATTCGATCTATATTAATTCACTCTCATGTTTTTTGTCTCCCTTAACGAATTTGATCTTTCCACTATTTTTTTAAACCTTTTGACTCCAGAAATTCACCGGCATCTTCCACTAGTTTGCTTTAACCATTTCGGATCCAAGGGAGTCACCAGCATTATTACTATAATTTGAATTTGCATTAGGATTTGTCACCAAATCTACTGCCCGCACCTCTTCTAATCCATCAGAAATCCAGATCAATGTAAAATTTACAGATGTACCTTATTATGCATCAGTATAGAGCATCCGGGCTCCAACTGGTCCTTGTCGACGAACGACAGTATGCTGACATAATACTCGGGCCCAACAGACGACGAGACAATCGCGTGGCTCTCGTCGATGATCTCCTCGAGCGAGCCCACGCTCATAGGGGTCCCGCGGAGGTCATCGACCTTAGATCGGTCCTCCTCCGTCTTGTCTTCGCTGGGGCGCAGCCGCTCCTGGCTCACGACGAACTCTTCCTCCATGAGGAGATAGTCCTTCACGCGGTCCAGCTTGAGCAGGCGGAGGCGGCACTTGGAGAGCGGCGCCACTGGGGGCAGACGTGCCGCGACGTCCGGCCCCTTCTGTCTCCGCTGCTTGCGCCCCACGCGGGACGGTGCGGCGGGGGGCTCGAACTTCTTGTCCTTCTTATCACCGGCGTTGCCATCGCCCGGCTTGCGGTCTCCGGGGAGACCTCCCTGCTTGCCCATGCCGCCCGGAGTGCCCTGTCCCATCGCCGCCGGCCGGTTGCTTCGATTCAAGGGTTAGGGTTTGGGTCTGGGTCTGGGTCTGGGAGAAGGTGGAGTTGCGGAGAGGGAGATCGAGTCGAAATAAAGAGGGCACTTTCTTTTTCTCTGGAGGTTAGATTTCCTTCTTTTCTCTAGAGATAAATAAACACTGTTATGTTAGTACGTGGTCAAAACAAAACAAAATGACTGTTATGCTGTGTATATTTATGTCTCTTTCTCAAGTCTCACATTCTTATTTTCTCGCTCGATAACACCCGGGTCCCTTTTCCACTCAACCTCTTAATTCTGAAACAGTAAAATAGTGTTTGGCTAAAATAAAATTGTTACGAAAATACAGATAACCATTAGACGTTGCTTTTTCGTCTAGATACGTCGCACGACTAATTATCATTATAAGCAGTTCAGAAACATCCAACATATTTTTAAGGTTTATGCTTATGTACATTTAAAAAAGACTCAAAAATACGGATTGTTCGGATCGCTAAGAAGGGCATGATGATTGATTTAAAATTTATAAGCCTCTCTTTCTTCCTCCTGACTTTTTGTTTCTCTTTGTACAGTGCTCTTTCTTTAATGATGGGGATCAACCTTTTTTCCAAAAAAAAATGTTTCTTCCTCTCCAACGCCTGCTCTTTCCCTCCCTCTCTCTTCCGCGTCTATTCTCAGCGGCCATGGCGCCCCTTCTCACAGACAACGAATGGATTTTTCCAAACCCTTCGATGGCCAGGAGCGAGCTGAGCGATCGCTCGGGCCCTAAATCGCTATTAGGAAGTTAGGATTAGCACCAAAAAAATCCAACAATCGCAACAGGGCACTCACGGACACACCACACATGGAGTAAAAAAGAATCAAATCCGTATGTTCAACTTTGATCGAGGCGACTGCTTGGCTCCTACATCTCTCCAACTTGCACAGGCGGTGACTTGACAACTTCGTCACTTCGACTATTCAACTGTTGATGAAGTGTCGATCTTCATTTAGTCTTGTGCGGAGTTGCGCCGTCGAGCCGATCAAATTAATTGATTCCAATTTCTGATCTAGATCAAGTTCATAGTATGTCTCCAATTTTTGAATTTTGCTCCGGGCCCCCAATTTCTGCAGACGGCCTAGATCCTCCAAGAGGACGGAAACCATGGCAGGGCATGACTTGAGCATGAAGAGCAGGAGATGCGGGTCTGGAGAAAGTTAACGTGCGGACTAAGTGGAGAAAGCTGTTGACTGAACCAAAAAGACATTAGCTTTTGAGTTTGAAGGGAGGGGTGTACCGAAGCAAGCATCTATTTTCAATGCTCTCAATTTGGGGGCAAAAAAAAATCATAAACAGTTCTAAATGGAATCAACTTACTTTGACACCATCACTTTTGTACTAACCTACTACCATCATATCACGAAGTCGCGTTGCCGTGCCCGTTGGTTTCAATAATACAATGATAGAAAGAACAACAATATCTAAGTACATAAAAGATGAAAAAAATTGCGTGAACTTTTTGTTAGTGATGTAAGAAACAATAAATGCTTATGTTCTAATGGTTTTTGCAGGAGAAAACACATGGATGGTGGCTGCCACCGCAACATCCAATTTATTGTTTTCAAGGTGTAGGAAATGACCAATATCATTATTCACTTTGACCCCCATGCTAATCCTTTGTACAAAACTCGCAATCCAATTTCGCCACAAGGACAAAAATCCTCTCATACACCGTTTTCTTAAAGAAAATGCCACTTAATGTTGTCGTATCGTATATCTTTTTGAAATTTACTTTGAAAATAAACACCATCCATCTCATTCGCAATCTCATGACGTACGGCCACACCCTCCAAAATGTGTCTTCCTAGCATGAAAGAGCTGGATAGATATGTGAATTGAGCCTGGCTCAGGTGGTGTGGTTTTTTGTGGTGGAACCAACCCACCCAGGTTCAAGTCCTAAACTTGGCATGGATGCTCACATTTCTTGGATTTAACCGGCGCTTTGCTTTTATTGGTAAGTGACGTACCCGTCAACAGCTGTGCGTGTGTGCGTTCATAGGGTGAGTGTTCACGTTCACGTGTGTTTATGAGTTACTGTGTTTTTCAATAAAAATAAAAACCTCGATAAATCATCTTGTGGGCCATGGCCGTGATCCGATTGGTGCAGACCTTGGTAAATATATCTTAAAACCATCAGATTTTTGTTTTCGAGAAAGAGGGAAAAAAAACTCGGCATCAGCATCGATCGATGCACACAACCATAGACAAGACCATCAAATGGACCAATCTTTTGAAAGAAAATAAAAGGAAAATACTAGGTTGCTTTGCTCATTATATCACCGAATCAGACAGAGGTTCAAACTATCACCAAATAGAAATAAGGAAGGTAGACAGAACGACAAACTTGCCCCCATAAAATTAGACCACCAAAAAAACTTTGTACTACAGAGTTTCAGATACACGCTACAATAAAATGAAAGAACATGCATTCTTTTCTCCACCTTGAACAACAAACACACGGTTCTACATCTAGATATCTTGAGAACAAGGAGTTCTCAATCATGAGATAGCAGCGATATGTTCTTGGAGTCTTGAATATAGCACAGAACATGAAGAATAAGCATGTATCAAGGTATGCTCCATGTATGTACAAATGTGCTAGCTACTAACAATCGACAGCAATCACATAAGGCATAGCATCTTCGCGTGCAAGAGGGACATCTCACGCTTTGCTTCTCCAGAATGAATGATTCATGTAACAGCTTTACTCTTCTGCATGACGATTCACATCATCACATGTACGTTTGTTTGGAGAGCTTGTAACCGGAAACTATAGCTGACAGTGCGAGGGAAACAAATGCAAGGAAGGCCATGCTGATCGCGGCAGCGGTAGCATCGGTGAAGTTATTGATCACTGCTGTTCTCATGCGGTTCGTGATGGGGATAGCGGCAGAAAGAGCAGACATCAGCAAGTATGCGACTACCTGCAGATATGATTACGAGTTTCTGTTAACTCCTATACATATGGTTATGAAATTTTGCACCTGACATATTCTCAGAAAGAATGCAAGTGACAGGCAAGTCAAGGAGTTCATATTTGGATGGTTATGAAACATGAAAGGTTCAAAACTTGCTAGTCTGCTTTAAGCAGGCACAAGTAAGAATTTTATGGGATGTAGAATTCCTGACTCGTTACTTTTTCTTTTTTGGAAGAACTGACTTTACATTGTCAGTCCTACTTTCATAATTAAGAAAATTTAGCAATGTGTACTAGGAAAGTAAATTTATCAAGGTTAAGTTCCAGAAAAACTACTTTTGAGTACAGTTAGCATACAAATTCCATAGTTTGTTTCCATGAGATCCAAAGCCATGAAAAACAAAACAGAAGCGTGATTGTAGCAAGCTGGTAAACAGCAATTATTTGGAGGAGGCAGTAGCTAACCAAAAAAGCCAGCCCTCATGTAGAAGCAGCACGGGTCCAAAATATTCATGCCCTCCAGGGCATCCTAACTCCTAAGTAAATGCACACCACAAGCATTTGAGAGTCTTAAGCATCATTCAATGGACAAAATGAACATCTTTTTAAGATGCAGTACTATACTGCTCCAAGGCTCCAAGGAAACCAATCATTTGGAACGTACATGGAATGGAACATGTATCAACTTCTAATGGCTTCTCGCTGGTCCCAACCACTCAAATCTACCCATTCCAATACTACTACACTACACTACACATGCAGCATGGTGGGTTGGCTCACAGATTTACCAAATTATTGGAGCATTATTGAGAGCTACTAGCCTCTTGTCATTTTCTTAGTCTCTTCCAGAAACAAAAGAAACGAGAAGAGGTAATGGGTTGTCTAGTTTGTAAAGCTATGTCTGGGAGAACATCTGAGCGTGACACTTCTTAGACCAATCTAGCAACTCCAACAGTCAAAGACGCCTCCACTCGGATACAAGAACAATACTTATCAGGATATCAGCGTATTGCACGCTAGTATGGATTGCACGTTACATGGATGGTGGGAAAAGAAAAGAAAAAAAAACTTGTAGTGGGTTGATGCCTCTTTATCATGGATTTGGCATCTCTACTCGCCTGTCGCTACTCTTACTTTAACAGGTTAAATTTCTCCCACACTTTATTACGGAGTATTTCTTTATACGGCCCCCTTTCCCTTCTCTGTCTGAGCAGCAATCCAGTCGTATGGGATCGAAATTTCATGAACTCCTACCGGATCGGGTGAAATAATTTCTTTAACTAAGTAGCAAACAATAGTATATCTGCAGACTAACAGCTCAGAGCAAGTGACCTGATCACCGACGAAATCGAAAAGCCTCCCCGACGCGGCCGAGACGGGATCGGCGCCGCCGCGCATCCGGTGAGCATGCCGCAGCGCCTGCGCCAGCGAGTAGAGTAAGGCCAGGGCCACGATAGCAAGCAGATACCTGGTCAGCAGAAACAACAAGTAAACAACGCAGCACATGTGAAGCCGCTTGCAATAAGCCCGAATCGAAGAGCGGCCCAAGGCAAGCTAGACCTGAATCGCGCACCTGTACTCCTGGTAGCGGTCGAACTGCATCCAGTCGCCGTGCTGGTTGGACGCGACGAGCACGAGCGCGACGAAGGCGAAGGCCGCGGCGGCGGCGTGCAGCGCGAGCGGGCACTTGTCGAGCATTTCTTCCCGCCGCCCCCGCGCCAACACCGAATCCACCACGCCTCCGCCGCCGCCACGGGCTCGGGACCGTCCCGCTCCCGCGCCCGCGGTGGAGGCGCCGTTGTAGGAGCTGTAGTTATTTTCAGCCTCCGGGGGCTTCGTGGAGGCCTCGATGGCCGGGGGCGGGGAGGCGTCGGCCGTGACCATCGCCATCGCTCACCAGTGGCACAGCAGTCCCTCGATGCTGAATGGGGGAAGCCTGTAAAACTGAAGTGCTCTGCTTTGTGTGGGAAGCCGGAAAATGCACTTGAGGCGAAAGCAAACCTCCTCTCATTTTCTCAAGAATCTTCACGGGTCACGGCTCGGTAGCTCTCGGGCCCATTTGTCAGTGAGCTTCTGATGCGTGCGTTCTTTCCGGTACCTAGATAATGAGGTCATACTTCGTTGACAAGTGGGGACCGTTGATTGGTCTCGTTAACTTTTGTGTGACGAATTGTGGGCCTCCATCTTGACCACCAGGTGTTTATCTTTTCCGAGCGACTGCCAGGCTGCCAGCCAGATGGTCCAATAGAGGCTGCCGCGTCGTTTTCTTCTTTTTTTTTTTGCGCAAAGTATCTCGTCTGAAGTTCACGAGAAACTTGATCATTTTTGTTTTTGCACAAAGCAGGAAGGAACCTGATCAAGGCAGGAAGGAAGACAAAGAAGACAAACCTGAAAAAGAGGGTCATAAAACTGTAGGGCGATGTCTCAGGAAATATCACGTGCTCACTGTATAACCTGAAGCCTGATATCCTCTTTATTCACTCTTATGCTCCATACCTGCAGCGGATCAGCAATATGCGCTTTAATCGCTAAAATGGCTAGGTTGACATTGTCAAATATTCTGTAGAATGATTTAACGGCGCAGAATAGATTGTTCAGGTCTGAAATGTTTGGGTTCATATATTTCTCGTTGAAAAGGGGTATCGAGCATTCGAGCAGCGCGGACTCAGAGACAAGTCTACGAATAGATGGGCCTTTTGATATGGGTTTTTTTTCTATCCTTGTAATTTTGCACAAATTTGAGACTATTGACTAAACAAAATAAACTTGAACTTTATCATATTGAAAACAAAGCGATGCGTCAAGAGTGACATATGGCGTAGCTCTTTGATACTGTGTTCGCTGAGTTACAATGCCTTGGGTAAAGGATGTACACTACAAAAATTGCGTCAAATTGTTTTTTTTTTACTTCAGAAAAAAAACTCTAGCTCTAAAATCTGGCCATGTGAAGTAGAATGGTGAAACTGGTTGATAATTTCGATGCTCGGGTCAAAAGATAGTGCATTCTGTATTTCGTTCTAAAAGAAGAAAAGAAGATCACCAAACATCCTTTCGTGCGGAAAATCATGGCCACCTTATTGTCCCTGTATGGGCATCACGTGGCAAGGGAGGTGCATCCTTGAATAGAGATGGAAATAAAGGAGAGACTTTACGGGGGGGTTTTTAACAGAGGAGAAACTTTACGTTTGTTCTGCGGGAAAAATAAAAGGAGAAAAATATGGAAACGGAGCGGAATGTAACGGCATAAGGCCGAAGATCATGACTTGCTCAAGGCCGGAGTATTTAACTGGGTGCATCATGGCTCCAAAATTCAGCCCAGGGTGGTCAAAATCGCAGTGCTATCGAGTTCACTCATAGAAAAAAGCCTGCTCCCTATTGAGAGATAACGTGGTTGTGTTAAGGCCGCCACGGCCCACAGGCCACGCGGATTGGGCTGCTTCCATGGAGTCATGCCAACTCGGGTTGGGCGGTTATCCGTTCTTTCGTTTTTTTCTTTTGTTGAGAGAAAGTCCTTGTTGCAGGCGACTGCCAATAATTTGTTGCTGCGCAATCAAACATTTCACTAACTCTCAAAAAAAATATTCAAACATTTCACTGTTGAGCTGTTTACACTTTTGAATTCACCAGGAGTTGTAACTACTGATAACCCAATCATCCAGAAATAGGGTGGAGTACATGATCCACCCTATTTGTGAAGTAGTCCGAGGTAGTTATTTGTTTCGCAAAGTGAAAATTAAGAGCTAAAGACAATAGCCGCGAGCTGTGCTGGTAAAGGGTTTTGTTTGCTAATACTGTGCTTTGCTTGGTGCTGAAGGGTGTGCCTTCTCGTGCTCACTTGGGGCGAGAGCTGCTTCACCGTTGTTTAACCGACGCTACAACTCATACTACCAGATGTGACGGAGAAAAAGTTTCCCTTGTTTCATGCATGCATCGGACAGAAAGGTTTCATCCCCTTCCATGCAAGAATGGAGTATCATATACAGTAGAATAATGCAATTTGCTACTTATTTGCTTTTGTACGGCGCAATTTATGACTTCTTTTTGTTCACGGTTTGGGGGATGCTAGCATCCTCAAAGACAAAAATGTTGACCGGTAATTAGCGGCACCACTGGAAACTCTTGTCGGCGAATTCAACCTACTGGTCAGCTGACTAGTGACTGTATTAGGTAAATTTTCCTGTACCTAATACTCCACCACCCTCAATATGAAGTATGGGAAGGGCGTATCTGACTTTTCATTTTAGCGCTAGTGAAAAGTTAAAAAATAAAGTTGGGCTCCTCCCCCCCCCCCCAACTCCCCACCATATCCTTCCTAAACGCATAACAACGTCGCCGCCTCATCACAGAGCGCCGTCACCCTCCACCCTCTCTCTCCGTGCCGGCGCCCTCGACCTAGCCCGCGTCGCCGCCGCCTTCCTCTAGCGCGCCACCGCCGTACTCTCCCTCATCTAGCGTACCACCGCCTCCCTCCCCCCAGCCTGCGCCGCCGACTTCGACGCCCAGTGCGCCGACACATTCCTCCCTGCTAACAACACGCCATCGCCGTCGCCGTCCTCATCTTTCCAGGCCACCGCAATCCTCTCTCCAGGCATCCGCATCGACGGGGAACGAGGGAGAAGGTCCGGGATTTTATTTTTCTTCGACTGTAGTTGGATTACGATTTTGCCCCTGTTTCCGGATACTCCATCCTGATACTCCACACATCTAAACTGGAGCATTAAGGAGTAGTATCATCTAATTTGAGCCGGTGGATCTAAAAAATAGACGGTTCAAATTAATTCTAGAGTATTTTAGAAGAGCTCCATTATTGTGAGTGAAATGTATGTACGGTTTGGTTATTGGCACCAGCAGCACTCCCTTTCACATAGGAATAGTCGGGCATCATGAAAACGCATAACGTAATCACGAGAAGATGTGTCATGTGTGCACGGGACTTCAATAGTTTTTCTGGAAATTTTGTGATTTCAAATTACAAGCAAGCATGCATAACCCATGCCATTACATACTCCATAAAACAAACTTCCGGGATCTCTTATATAAAAAACTTCCGGATCTTCTCATGTTCTCTCCTTGCCATGACAGGCACCCAAACCCAACAACTCTCACTGCCTTCAATCTTGGCAGTGATGAGAGTGGAAAAACCACCGAGAGAGTGAGAAAAATTACAAGCGAGAGGCAACCAGCCGAAAGTGATCGCTGGCCGGCCCTCCTCACCTAAAAGCTAAAACTCAACGATCGAACGGCCATAAGCGCCCAGCACATGGCATACGGCCACGCGACGCCGTTCGATCATCCTTGCGTGCACACGGTACACCGTGCACAGTACCAGATCCTACTGCATCCCCCGTATATGTACAACTCGATCGGAAGCAAACTAGAAACGGTAGCAGATGCCGTTTCCCCTCTCCATGAATCGAGTCATGCTGAGTGAGCTAATTCTTCCGGGATGATCTGGAGATGCGGCCGCCACACCGTCGCGCGGACGCTCCGGCCGCGCTTGACGCACCGGGCCTTGCCTTCCGACAGCACCTCCGCGAGGTAGCTGTCTCCGGCGGCGCCGTCTTTCTGCGCCACCTTATTATTAGCGCTAGCGCTCGGCACGCTCGTCGGCTTCAACGACGACGGCCCCTTCTTGGACTGTGGCTGCTGCGACGGCTTCCTCTTCTTCTTCTTCTCCGGCACCGACGACGCCGGCACGAGGAAATAGAAGCAGCCGCGCTCGAGCTCCGAGCCGGGGGCGACGACGACGAGGATCCGCCGCGCGCCGCCCTGGGGGCACGGCCGGCTGACGACGTGGCTGGGGTGCGCCGCCATCACGTCGCCGGCGGTGAGCGGGCGGGAGTACTCCTCGATGTGGCCGTTGAGGTGGACGATGCGGATCACGTCGAAGGAGCCGCAGGGGAGGACGCAGGCCAGGCAGCACCGCAGGCTGTTGCCCATGCTCTCCTACTAACCGTTGCTTAATTAGCAATGGAAAAACTCTCCCTGCTTTCTGGACGCCTGGAATTGTTGCTTGCCTCTTAGTTTGGCTCTTGGGGACGTTCTTGTAGCACTCGGCTTTATATAGGGGAGGGGACTTCCACTTGTTGGAGTACTGATTACTGAAACAAGTGGAATACTTGTAAAAAAACAAGTGAATAAATTAAAGCTAGTGCAAACGAAAAAAAAATTAAGTGGCAAAAGCTTTGCCGTTATAGTAATAAAGCAGGAATTATGTACATTGGTGGAGGGGATGACATAGAGACTTTGCCCCAGTGCCGATCTAGGCAGTAATCTCATCTTTGATGTGGGAAATGACCACGTTCCGGGGTGACGAGACATTTCGAAAAAGACAGGAGTTGCGCTCCTTCCAGATCCCCTAGGCAACAAAAATGGCGAGAGAACGGGCACCTTTAGAAGTCCTACCCGAAGACTACGTACAACATGGAGTCTCAAAGGACAAATAACGAGCAATTGCCTGAAGAGGAGGCAGCCGGGGGGGCATCTAGCATCATTCCAGAACGCGCCTACAGAAGCGGCACTAAAAATGTAGGTGGGCCACTGGCTCGGGGTTGCGAACTGACTGCACATCTTGCAAAACCGGACCATGGGGCTACCCCCTAGCCTCCCACCTGTCAGCGGTCCAAAGCCGGTTTTGCAAAGCCAACCAGGGGAGGAGCTTAGTTTTGTAGAACATAAACTAGAAAATTATTTTGAGATACACGCACAAATGTCACAAAAGAACACAAAGAAAATACAAAAACAATGAATTATAATTTGGGTTAAAAATGCTACTCCGTAGTGAAGTCCCGCTTAAGTTTGACTACGAGCTATAATTTCTGACTAAATTTTTATTGTGAAAACTGAGATGGATGAGAGATAAGAAAATTTGATTAGGAAACCAAAAATACGACCAACAGAGATAATCGAAAATGTAGTTATAACAGTTTGCTATAACAGTTAGAATAGCACACATGCTCTTAAGGTTTTTTCAGGATCAAAATATTACTTTATTAACATTAAGCTAATCATGATATATATCTTCACGGTATACTTACTTGATATTGTATATAATACTAGCTTAAATACCCATGCGTTGCTATGGATAAAAAAATTAGACTACTCGCTAAATTAGATTAAAATAACTATTACATGTTAGGGGCACTGCCCATCTTATTCCAATTTTGATGACAAAAATTATCCACACATGTCAATCTTTTGCAAGAGGTTTAGTTTTTTCTTTTTTTTCCCATTCGACCAAAATATGATCGGTTCCGCAATCACTGATAATGGAACAAATAGGTTTAATTGTTTGCATTAGAAAGAGAGGACAGTTGTTTTTTTGACAATAGAAAAAAATGATGAGGTTATTTCTTCACAACAAAAGTCGGTGACGGACCGCCGCCACCAATTGGCTCTTTTATAAGAGTAAAGATTACATTTTTCTATAACTAGCTAAATGTCCGCGCTTTGCTACGAGATTAAGAATCGGCGGCTGTGGTTCATATTTTTTTAAAAAATTCTGATAAATAATAAATATCTCAATATATTATTTTTGAAAAACAATTATCTTGAAAGTCATCAAACCAATCAAGAATAGTCAAAAGATCATGATACATATAAAATAAGTGGCAATTAGATGAGTCTGTAACCATTAAGGGATAGTATTGTTGAGTGAACTCGCGACCACCGACTCAGATCTTTATAAGTGTAAAGACCGTGGTCCAGCCTAAAAAAGTTAAAAACTTTCATCAAAATAAAAAAAGTAAAAAATTAAGGTACTCACTCCGATCCATATTAATTGTCTCATATTTATTCAAATATGGATGTATCTATGTCTAAAAGGCATCTAGATACTCCCTCCGTCCCATAATATGAGGCACGCGCGCATTCCTAGATCGTCAATTTACCTAACTAAATATAAATTAAATAGTTAAAAAATTATATCATTAGAAAGTTCTTTTGATAACAAATCTAATGGTGTACTTTTTGTTAAAAAATATACATATTTAATTAATTAAATTGAAAACATAGGTATGCGTGCATGCCTCATATTATGAGACGGAGGGAGTACATGTAATATTTCGACAATTAATAAGGATCGGAGGGAGTAGAACATTTTATAGTTCACAACCGATCGAGGGAGTATATGGCAATGTGCTTGGCCGGCAGGTTTTCCAATTTGAAGGCATTTTCGTACTTGTCAGTAAATTACGAGTTTGTTTTATATCACTTGCTACCTATTGAGCGATCGTAGAGAAGTGGCATGTCGCATAGAATTCCGACATGATTAACGAGTAAGTGATGGAAATGTACGTTCATTTAGTCCGTACAAAAGGAGCGCTCTTGCGCCCATGGCCATGGGTTGGGGTATGTGCGTGTACATAGAGATCTCATAATCCGTGTGAAAAGGAGAGCTCAGTAGCTTCGAACCCCAACCTTATCATCCGATTAATTTTTCTGGGCCGGGGAGTTCTTCTTTGTTACTCGCTTTAACTTGAACTCTACTCTCTCCACTCATAAAAAAGAACGAATTCTAGCTACTCTCTCAAGGCATTCTTTGAACTTGGTATGATCGAAGCTACAAAGACTGCAACCTTCTTATAAATTTTATCGCGGTACACACAAGTGGCACAAGATTGTGGGGTTCACATTGCTTGATATTCGTTTATTTCGTCGTATAATATTTGCATCTCCCAATACACTTTCTTTAGGAAGCTGTTTTAAGTTTTCGATGAGTTCTCTGATACTCTGTGCACGCAGTGAACATGAACAAGGAAAGGCTTTTGGAGACTAAGACCTGGAGATCGATATCGTCTAGACGAGAGTGTTGACTGAATGTTCATGCACATCTCCTTCTACAAGCATTCACATTGTTTTCTCCGTTCAATGTCCTTGGTGTATTACACATAACTATGATGAATTGATACATTTGTACTATTCAAACATATTTGAAATCACGACCCTAGTATGTTTATGTAATTAAGATAACTTGCTAAATTTGTAAAATCATTGGCTCGAAGTGAGTATATATTCCGTTGGTAATATGTTCTGTTTAAAAGTAATACTCACTCCGTCCAACAAAAAATGTCTCAAGTTTGTCAAAATTTGGATGTATCTAGACATGACTTAGTGTATAGATGCATTCAAATTTGGTCAAAGTTGAGACATCCTTTGTTGGACGGAGGGAGTAGTAAACATACCTTAATCGTTAGTATATCTTATAATTGTAAATATCTACCTACACTGCATCTATATGTACCCAAATGGATCTGCCCCTTGCTATTGTATATTTGCTTTAGAGAATAGTATATTTTTGGTCACTCGACTGGCACAAAGATTAGAAATGACCACTCAACTCGAAATTGTATACATTTGGTCCCTCGGTAGGCAAAAACCATACACTTTTGGTATCTCTCCAGGATTTTGACGGTTTTGAATCAACATGGAGCGGTTTTTCCCTGAATTTTCCATGTCGCATAACTCTATGGTGTTAAGTTTTTCCGAGAAATGGTCCATAAACTCAAAACTGTATACATTTGGTCCCTCAACTATAGTTCATGGCATCTGACATGGAAAATCTTTAAGAAAATCTGCGCTACGTGGAGTCAAAACCAGTCAAAAGCTTCGATAACCAATAGAGTGACTAAAAGTATCTAGTTTTTGCTGATTAAGAGGACAAATGTATACCATTTTGAGTTAAGGGACCATTTTTTAACTTTGGTACCAATTGAGAGACCAAAAATATAATTGAGAAACCAAATTTTATCCCCCCTTGTTTTGCAGGTGTGCTGTTCAGGACCTTTTTTCTTACAGTAGTGTTGTTCAGGACTTACGGACTTACATATCAATCAAGTAAATGTACCCTCCAAATGTCAGCTTAGCACAAGGTAAAGTTCGCTCAAGGTACACACGCACGAGCGCGCACAAACACGGTGAAGCTAATTAAGCAACCTAAAATAATGTCAATAGAAAAGCAACCTAAAAGAAAAGCGAAACCACAGCACAGGCAACAAGCAGATTTAACCACAACAAACTGATCCCACATGCGAACATGCCCCTAACCGCCGGCGCATTACTGGGGGGGAGGGGGGGCGGGGGGCGGACGTACGGATCCTAAACGTAGGATCTCTATCAGGCGGCTCACAAGCCCGGAGACAAGCTGGTGACAAACCCTCCATCCTTTGGGGCTTTCTTTTGTCCCCGTGTATGGGACACAGCAACGCGGAGCTCCATAATTGCGATTAGAAAACCTAATCCCCGTGTGGAAGTTGCGTGCGCTTTGCCACTGTTTGCCGACGAGCAACTTCATTGCTTGCCACTCCGGCCGGCGCTCCCAAGTGGCTTGTCACTGCTAGTACTACAGTAGTATACTGCAAGTATGTGAAAAATGTGCTACGCCAACATGTATAATGGTATTTAATCATGCCGGTTAACTTGATCCAACTTTTGGAACGGGTCGAGCTTTATATACTAGTTTGTGCAGGTGATGAAGTGGTACGTGTTGGTTCTACTTTTCCCTAATCAGATCGGATTGTCTAATGATTAGGTGGTTCGGACAGTGCGTAGGTCCGTGCATTGCCGGTCTAGGTGTGGTTAAAAGGAGCAAAGTTGATGACGATCGAAATTAGAATTAAGAACTCGGGCAAGGCTCTCCTCCACTGTATATTGCTCCCTGTCCAGTTTCATTGTATTATGAAATCGCTGCCTACTCACAATGCTTCGTGATCGTTCGCTTTTGCGCTTTAAGTTTTTTCTAGAGCAAGAGAAGCCTCGCTACCGGTTTCATTAAGGAAACCATGTGTGTTTGTAACATAGATGTCTCAACAGAAAATGGAAGACGGGATAGTGCCAAAGCAAAAGCTAGGCCTATTACATGGATGCCATAAGGCAGAAAAATAGTTGAAAAAGGTCTTCATATCTCATCTACTTTCTTCACGATGCAATATGTTTGACAGTTGGTCTCCAGCCATATCGCGCCTGGTATACTTCATGAGCTACCGTCGACAGGATATGCGCCATTTGCTTCAGCTTGTCTTTATATCCTCCCTTTTGAAGCCCAGCCCAAGCCAGCATCCAATGACATACATAAAACACTACGTTAATAGGATTGCTTAATTGTTTCTTATCAAAATAAGAAGCATTCCTAGCTTTCCACAAACTCCAGCACATAGCGACCCCACCACATGCTTTAAGACTCTTAATCATCCCCTATTCCTTTTCAGGATGAACTCAGTTAACTCTAACATGTTCTGTGGCACTTTGCTAAGACCAAATGCACAACCCATCACAGACCAGCAAAAATGATCCACTGGACATTAAAAAAGAAAGATGATCTACGGTCTCCGTCGATCCACAGAATTCACAACGAGACTAGCCCCTGTGGATCCACTTTGCGCTTTAAGTTTTGCATCCTGTTCTTTCTAATGTTAATCGCAGCCCATTAATTTAGAGTCTTTGCAGGCCGATAATAATGTCTCCCTTCGCATACACATAGGCACAACTGAAGACAGAAGAGGCCCATTTAAAGGCCATTGCTAATTCCCAAGGCCCAAAGTCTACGGTCTGCCTTGAAATCAGAAAGAGGCCCTTTTAACGAAAGTAACCTTTCCCTTTTCTTTACAAATTCAAATCACAATCCAAATTACAAATGCCAAATACGAAACGCAAACAGATACTAGCATCCCAACATGTACTACCACGCACCCCCTCTCCCAGACTCCCACACACTCTCCCGTTTTCCCACCATGTACAGAAAGCAAGGAAATTGCCTACAGTGAACTGTCTACAGGCCGTCGACGCCGCAGATGGGCAAGTCGAGCGGCGGCGGCACCGTGGCCTGGAGCTCGGCCTTGCCGTCCTCCACCAGCAGCGCCATGCCGAGCCCTCCCGTGAGATGCGCGTCGATGTGGCAGTGCACGAGCCACACGCCCGGATTGTCCGCCACGAACCGCACCACGGCCCACCCGCCGACGGGCACGCCGATGGTGTTCCGGCTAGGCGGATCCACCATGTTGAACTTGGCGGCGTCCCGCCTGGCGTCGTAGTTGCCGAACCCGGTTGCCAGCACGTAGAAGTGGTACCCGTGGATGTGCATGGGGTGCTCCTCCGCCGCGAAGATGCCCGTGTCCTGGAACACCATCTGCACCACGGCGCCGTACTTCACCCGGTACAGCCGGGTCCCCTTCACGGGCTGCCACAGCGACCGGGGCACGTTCTGCGATGTGAAGTCGAAGATGACCGGCGGGACGGCCGGGAAGTCCTCGGTGAAGACGCCCGGGACGTGGTGGTAGTGCGCCTGTAGCAGGGACACGGTGTTGGGGAGCTGGAAGGAGACGTTGTTCATGCTCGCCGCGAACCGGGTGTTGTTGGGCCCCTGGCAGAACGGGCCAGGCCGGCAGTTGAACAGCCCGAACCCCACCGTGGTGAACACCTCCTGCGTCACCGGCCCCGGCACCTTCACCGGCCTCGGGCTCCGGATGCTCTTCGAGAACGCCGTCGCCGTGTTCGTGTCGTTGAAGGCCGGCAAGGCCGGCATCAATGGTGCCGGCCCTGCGCGGCCCGGATGGGCAGAGGATCGTTGGGAAGGACGGCCCACTGGGCCGTTGAGGGCGGGGTTGGTGGTGGTCGGGCAGCCGGCGGCGTTCTTGTACTGGAAGATGGCCGTGGCCGTGGTGTTGTCGAAGGGGACGCCCTGGGCGGAAGCGTAGACGCGCGCGGCGAGGTAGTAGCGGGCGGGGGCGGCGTCGGCGGTGACGAGCACGTCGGTTGTCTGGCCGGGGCCGAGGAGCACCACGGTGGTCTCGAAGGGCCTGGTGTACACGGCGTCGGCGGCCACCACCGTCATCTTGTGGCCCGCGAGGGACACGAAGAGCTCCGAGTTCATGGCCGCGTTGATGATCCGCAGCAGGTTCGTCTCGCCGGCGACCACCGGAATGATGCTCGTCTCTGTGCATGGTGAGGCAAGCAAGTGATTAGTTGGCGAGGTTAGTGAAGAAAACATATGCATCGTTTGCTAATCAATATATGTTGTACATCGCATGAACGAATTACTGTTCAAGGAGTTCATTTTCCATTTAATTACGTTGCAGGTCGTGATGTTAGACGAGACCTATGGTGTGCAGGAGAGGCGAGGGGTGCTTTTTCCACAACGAAAGTCCCTTTTCTCGGTTTAACCAAATCTTGGAGGAGTTTGATCCACCTTTTCTGACTAGTGTCTCTAAAACTAGAAGAGCACTCTTTTAACATGTTTCTTCCTAGTCAGTACTTTTAACTCAGAAAAGAAAGAGGGGATAGGTTCGTGCACGCAAACTAAAGCAAATTTGATCGAGGCATTTTGTTATACAGAGGCTGAGATTTAATATTTCGTGGCCGTATCCTGCTGACACGACAACAAGTATTAACAAAACTTTTTTTTTTAAGACAGCAGATTTCTTAACGACCGCGGTAAGCTGGAAAGGACGCACAAAGAGACCCAGAAGCAGCGCTGACCTTGGCTGGAGCACTCAAGGAAATCTCCGGGCTGTCCATTGATGAGGATCGTGTCGGAGATGTTGGGCGGCGCGCCGGTGACCATGGACTGCCTGATCACCGCGATCGGGTCCTTCCTCCACCACTCCGCTGCACACGATACGTACCGATATCGATCCCGTCAGAAAACAAACCTCAGACCATCAAAAACCAATCGATCTCAACTCTCAAGCAAACAATGTCTCGTAAGTACGTACCGAGGAGGACAGGGAACTCCTTGTTTGGTTTGGGGAACGGGTAAGGGAGGCCCCTCTTGGGGTGGATGATGAGCGCGCCGTGCACGGTGGCGCGGAGCCAGGAGCTGTGCGCGTGCCACCACAGCGTGCCTTCCTGCCCCTGGATGGTGTACCGGTACGTGTAGCTGGACCCGGGCCGGATGGGGCACTGCGTCACGAACTCCGGCCCGTCGGCCCACCCGTTCCGCAGCTGCCGGAGCCCGTGCCAGTGGAGCGTCACGTTGTACTGCGCCATGTTCACGGCCCTGATCGCCAGCGTGTCGCCGTCGTGCACCTCGATGGTCGGCCCCGGGAACTGCCCGTTCACCGTGATGATCTTCTGCGTCTTGCACAGC
Source organism: Brachypodium distachyon (assembly GCF_000005505.3). Classification (NCBI taxonomy): domain Eukaryota; kingdom Viridiplantae; phylum Streptophyta; class Magnoliopsida; order Poales; family Poaceae; genus Brachypodium; species Brachypodium distachyon. The sequence continues at coordinate 64,425,550 of NC_016131.3, forward strand.
CTCTTCACTACCGTCTCCTGGACCTGCATGGCATGGCACCAACCGGATTAAGCATCGCAAAAGTGTCGAGAAATGGAAAGCAGAAGAAGAGTCGACGGAGCAAAGTGTTTGTCGATCGAATGTGCATCAAGACACACGTACAACGAACTCGTAGAACCGCTCCTCGGCGAGGGCGCAGGGGAGCAGGAAGCAGAGGAGAAGAAGGCTCGACACGCAGCAGCAGAACCTCATGACACCGCTCGCCGACTCCATTGCTCCTCAATTAATGGCTATAGCTGCTCGGTTCTCTGATCAGGTTTGCTAGCTGTTCTTGCCTTGGATGACAAAAATGAAATGCGAGGTCGGCAAGTATATATAGAGGTCGTCGCTCGATCGGTTCGGCTAGCTGAACTTTTGAAGGCCTGAAGCGCGGGTGGGAGGTCAGTGCGGTTGTTTGAGGTTTGGAAGATTAGGTTTCGAGATTTCGTGCTGCGGTTTCGTTGCGGGCTCACTCCTCTGCTCCTTTTCTCCTTTAAGGTGAAGAGCTCGAGCGCCCGGGGACGCTATGGCCATGGTTCAAAATGCTGACGGGGAGTTGTTGCACCCACTGGCCATGCGTTTCACCATGCGCGACCTTTTCGTTTTACTAGATCTCCTGCTAGCTGCATAAAAGTGTTTCACCATGCCTACTGCCTTGTGCAGAGTTACAATATAGTAGATCGGCTGGTGGCACAGTCACAGATTTAACTCGGTCAAAATCCAGGAGGTAGATGGATCATCTACGTTGAAAAATGATCCTTTTCTGCAGCGAAAAAGTAAGAGTTCTCCACCAGCATGTAAATATTTGCTCTTTTTTTCTTTACTAAAAGGCAGCTAGTGCCAGTGGCTCGAACAAAAATTTGTAAGAGTTCTCTTCTATCTATGTCAAGATGGAGTTTTTTTGGTTCATCTGTCAGTGAGAAACGTACTTACTAGTTACCATAGTTACCTAGTGTCAATTTGGACTGAATATTTGACCCTGCAAAATTATGGATCTAAACATTTTCCAGTAAAAAGAATCAAGACATTTTTGCGCCGGAAAGAAGGCTGGGATTGAAACGCTGAAAATATGAATGAGACTGTAAAGCAGAAATCAAGAAAGTGGGTGCTTCCGACACCAGTTCAGTTGGAAAGCGCGATGCTTCGGACAGTGTACTGTACAAATTTGCAAAGCATATGACTCTGGTCATATGAGGTATATCTAGTTGGAAACCGCGATGCCTTGGACAGTGTACTGCAAATTTGCAAAGCATGTGACTCTGATCCTATGAGGTATAGAATCTCTATAACGCCTGAACCAGAATGTAGGAGCTAGTAGGTTGTTTGACAAATTGAAGTCAAATGGCCCTTTCCCCCCACTCCAACTGGACAATTCCTCAAAATTCAGTGATTAGGTGGCCAGGAGAAGACGCAGGCGTGATACGATTAGTTAGGGTCATTCAACAGCTTACGTACTAATTTCTCACTGATAACCATTTAAGTATTTAACTAATCTGCCTTTCAGAAACAGTTGACTAATCTCTTACCAGTGTAATCACCGGACCAAAGATAAATGAAAATGTAGAACCATTCGATAGAGGAATTTTACAAGTATCTCAGACAATCGTATCGGCAGTACCTTTACTCTGAACTATGAAGGATTCAATTAGTTGCTCTCGCTGCTTACACGAAACAAGGTGCAAATTGACTGGGTATTGAAGAGAATTCTTACATGCCCTAAAACAATTAAACCCTTTTGTGCCCCTAGGTCCACATGTCATAGACACGGAGTGGCATGCCTGACCATAGACTTTGGCGATTTATTTTTTTGGTTAGCTATTTCTAAGGCAGTTGAGAAATAACTATTTCTAAACTGACGTTAAGAACTATTGGATTCAGACATCAAGATTGGAACTGGTGTAAAATGATGAAAATATCTTGATGAGACCGTTATCGCTGTTGAGAAATAGATCTTATTTTCTTCAACATTTCCGTGGGAATATAAGGATGCAATTTTTTTTTCTTTCCTTTGGTTTGGTAAGGTAACCTGATTTACCAAAATGCATAGTGGAATCAACTCATGTATACTACTGTTGGGCTGAACTTTGGCTCAACTAAATCCAAAAAATAAATTGAAATGAAAAATAAAAAAGATCGATCCTACGAAGTCATGTACTCCAGAACAGTAGGATTCAGCCGTCCAAGCTGTTCATCAATTTTCTGACGGCGAGACATCATGACAGCACGAGGCACAAGGTGCAAGTTTTATACAGCTGTATTATATAGATTCATGTACAATGTCAGATGCAGCAGAAGTTTGTACTTATAACAAAATGTCTAGAACTTTTTAAGTCTTGCAAGGATCTTTCTAACATTTGGTGGTCTTGAATATGAATTCAGCAGGTTTCGTCTGAAAAAAAAAATAGGCAAGTTCTACACTTCAACTTCAGATAGGTTGTTCTGTTTGCGAAAAATATTACAGTAGCAAGTGATAAGCACGAACGAGTTATCTCTAAGCATTGAACATGTGGTACAGCTCATTTGACTAGTAGTTGAGACTTGAGGCAACACAACAGAGCAAATTACAAATATGCAGGTAAGATTCTGACCTAGTCCAAGGGCAAAACAATGAGTCATGACTGTATGCTTGGGGTGAAATTCACGTTACCGAGTAATTAGAGATGGATTAGCTCGCTCTTGCTGCGTACTTGGCAAACCCAGCAACTGTCCAACAGAATGGCGACAAGAAATCTACAGCAAAAAGTGGACAAGCGAGATATCTACAGCGGAAAGTACCAGAAAGCAGTGACAGCAAAACTACCTGCCAAAATCCCGTCAAAGAGTACAATTTGCCACGAGCATAAAATTGTCAGTTCACCAAACAAGTTTTGCCTAGTCAGTCTTATTTCAGTAGCATCCACATTCAATTGCGAATTGGGTAGATGATAAGCACCAAGTAACTTAGTCTGCAAGGGGTTTCGAATCTTTTGCCTGTTGCGCGTTCAAATTTGCATATCTTTGGTTGTAGAAATAGGAAACAAGCTGCTCTAGAATCAGGCCTTATTTTATGATCCTGCAATGGAGGAGGTACGGGGTTTACCTTGTTGTTCAGGATCAGAGCAAAGTTTTTAAATAAATTAGACTCCATGACAAATCATAAGATATATAGCCTTCAAAGAGAGAAAAAAACAATGGCATTTCAGAGTTCAGACAAGTACTAAAGGTCCATTTGAAACATAGCAGAAGCCAGCACTCCCAAATCATCTTCTGATAACAAGGAGTGCTTCTGGCAGATACAAAAGAATGCAGGAATGAAAGAATGACATGGGTACCAAAATTCTCCTACTCCCTAAAAACTATATATACAGACTGAAAAAATAGACTCTGATCTGAAGTCTACTTATTAGGAAGCTGAAGTAAGTAAGAGCTGGAACTTTCAGTCTGCAAGAGGCCGACTACTCTGTGGCAGTAGATTTCGTATCGTCGGTGATGGTAGTGGCGGTGGCAGTGGTATGGCTCGGCTCACCGGTAAAGGACGAGGAGGCTGAGACAGCAATCGAGGGCTTGATCTGCTCAAGCTGCCGTAGGACCTGCTGCGCCTCGGGCCGTGCAACCGGCGAAGGATCGACGCAATGCAACGCGAGTTTCAGTGTCTTCACGAGCTCCTCGCCGGTCTCCGAGCCCGTGGCCGCGTCCTTCATGAGATCGAGGTCGAAGACCTCGTTGGTCCACTCCTCCTCAACGACCGAGGCCACCCACTGCGGCAGGTCGAGCCCGTTGGTCGAGTCCCCCGGTGATTTGCCAGTGAGAAGCTCAAGCATTATCATGCCGAGGCTGTAGATATCGGTCTTGGTGTTGGCCTTCTTCAGCTTGGAGAGCTCTGGCGCGCGGTAACCGAGTGCGCCTGCCGCGGCAATCACGTTGGAGTTGGCCGCTGCGCTCATGAGACGCGACAGGCCGCAGTCGGCGATCTTGGCGTTATTGTCCTCGTCCAGGAGGATGTTGGTGCTCGTCAGGTTACCGTGCACCATGCTTGCATCGGCGTGCAGGTGGTGCAGTCCCCGCGCCACGCCCACCGCAATGTTCATCCTCGTCTGCCAGCTCACTGGTGGGCTGTCCGGCGCGCGAGCTGTAGTGCAAGAGCAACAGCCAAAATGCAGAGTCGTGGTCAGAGCAAAGAATTAAACAAGCCAAAGATGAAGGAGCAGCGAGTATTGTAGAACTGAACATACCATGGAGGAAAGAGGCGAGGTTGCCTTTGGTCATGAAGTCGAACACGAGGAGCTTCTCGCCCTTGGGTCCATGGTAGTACGCCCTGAGGGAGAGGAGGTTGGGGTGCCGCAGCTTGCCGAGCGCGTTCACCTCCGTCTCGAATTCCTTGTGGCTCTTGGCGATCTTCTCCCGGAGCCGCTTCACGGCCACGTAGCTGCCATCCTCCATGGTCGCCTTGTACACCGTGCCGTACGTGCTCTTCCCCAGGATCTCCGCGGTCGCGCACAGCAGGTCGTCGGCCGTGAACGAGAGCGGACCGTCGAAGTGGACCAGCTTGCCACCACCGTCCCCGCCGGCGTCGCTTCCCTTGCCGCTGCCGGCACCCGGCTTGCCAACATCCTTGGCAGCTGCTGCGTCCTTGGCGCCTTTCTTGGACGACGCGCTTTCCTTCTTATCTTTCCTCCAGAAGATGAGGACGCAGCAGAAGAGGAGAGCGAAGAGCAAGGAGATACCTCCGACTGCAATGGCAAGCTCTTTTTTGTTGAGCCTCCTGGTCGGCCGTTCCGATAAAGGCAGCGGAGGAGGCGCCATATTCGCCGGAGGTGAAGCGGAAGTGCAAATGTCGGAGCCATTGAACCCACAGAGCTGAAGGTTCCCGACGAACGAGTTGGAACTGAACTTGTTGGAAAGAACGACAGGCACAGGGCCTGACAGGCGGTTGTAGGACACATTGAAAGAGCTGAGATTGGCAAGGCTGCTCAAGGACTCTGGAATCCCTCCGGTGAGGTTGTTCTCGGAGAAGTCGAGCAACAACAGCCTTGTGAGGTTCCCCACCGTCGCCGGAATCTCCCCGTCGAGGTCATTTCTCCTCAGGGACAGCTTGGTCAGGTTCTTGAGCCCGTCAATGGCTTCAGGTATGTGGCCTCCAATGGCATTGCCATCGAGCTTGATCTCCACTAACGAGACAATGCTGAAGAGCGAGACAGGGAGGGTACCACCCAACAGATTGTCAGAAAGGTCCAAACTCTGGAGCGACGAGAGGTTGCCAATTCCATCAGGGATGCTCCCACTGATCAAATTGTTGCTCAGAGAAAGTTCACGGAGCATCCTGAGATCGCCAATGGTGGACGGCAACTCACCGCTGAGATTGTTATTGTTGAGGCGAAGGGATTCGAGGAAACGGAAAGAGGTGAGACTGGCGGGCACAGGGCCCGAGAGGTTGTTGTAAGCGAGGTTGAGCCGGTAGAGCCTAGTGGCATTGGCGAGAGAGGAAGGGATGGTGCCGGAGAGGGAGTTGCCGCTGAGGTCGAGCGTCTGCAGGAGCGCGCACCCGCCGAGCGCGGCGGGCACGGCGCCGGCGAAGCGGTTGTTGAAGAGGTAGAGGCCCCGGAGGTCGCGGAGGAAGCCGATGGATGCCGGCACCTGGCCGCCGAGCGCGTTGTCGTGGAGGCTGAGCTTGCGGAGAGCGGTGAGCTGGCCGAGCTTGTCGGAGAGCGCGCCGGCGAGGCCCTTGAAGGGCAGCTGGAGCGCGATGACCTTGCCGCGCGCGCACTTGACGCCTGCCCAGGACCCGGAGCACGCGTCCAGGCCCGTCCCGTTCCACCCGCGCAGGAAGCCCCGGGGGTCGACCAGCGCCTGCCGGATCGCCTGGAGCCCCTGCAGGTCCGCCTGCGCGATCACCACGCCGTCCAACGCCTGCCCCCGCGCCGGCACCAGCAGAAGCAGGAGAAGGAGCGAAAGCACGATGAACCCACCGCCACTACCTCTTGACCCAACACTGCATCGGTTGCTGTTCCACACCACCCCCATTGCTACACTCTCTAGGATCTAATCCAAACCCGGCACTGCTGTATTGGAATTGTTTGCAATCTCTCCCTCCTCGTACCTATAGGCACCTATAGCTAGTACACCTAGCTAGGCGTTGCTTTTCACGAGTCGGGATTTCTGGTGTGGGGGAAAAGCAATAGTACCGGACTCTATATAAGCGAGCACCAAGAGAGCAGAGCAGGCCAGGGGAAAAGAAAAGAGGGAATAATTAAGCTAGGCGTTAGCGAATTCAACCATCCAGATGGCTAACCAACGGCTAGCTCCTCCGTGCCGGAGCAGAGAGACCCAAGGTTTTGTTTTTTTTAAACGAGCGAGCAGTACAGCGCTACACGTTGCGGCCTGGGTGGAGGCAGACCGGCGTGACTGACTGACCGGAAAGAAATCCAATCTTTTATCCCATTCAGTGCGGCAGCAGACGGACGAGATGGCCGTACACCGTGCCGCCCTGCGTGATCCTGCGACGCCAACGGCTATCTCGGTATCTCTTCGTTCCCGGCAGCAAGGGGGGGCCACGGGGCAGCGAGCACGTGCGCCGGGGTTTTTAAAACACTCCTTTGCCCCTGGCGTCGAGGGAGCAGCGAGCGGGGTGAATTAATTGGGCAGTAAAGAAGGCGGCAGACAGGAAACGTTAACATGGGAGAAAGGGAGGTGTCGGCCCGGCCGACGACGTGCCGCTGGACGTGGATCCCCACGGCCGGCATGGCCCGGCGCGTCAGCGACAGGCCGGCATCGGCGCGCGGAGAGGCTCTGCCGTTCATTTCGTGCCCGCAAAGGACGAGAGATTTTGCTGGATCGCTGTGTGCCCAGGCTCAGGCATTGTCAACTGCACGACGAATCAGCATGCACCAGTACTAGTACTACTACTGGAGGAATGGACGCGGGTGTGGCGGGCTTCGTGCCCCGCCCGGGGTTCCACTGTGATGCCACCCGCCCTTCCGGTCACTGTGCGCCTTTGACCCTGTCGGTGCTTGGCAACGGCCAGTAGCCCAGTTTAGGTGCAGATGCCAATGCAGCGAGCCGATCCATATGGGTTCAAAAGAAGTGTGTAGAAAGGGAAACTGAAAGCGGCGGCTCACTGTCAGAGAGTCTAGATCTGGCTCCGGGGGAAATGAACAGAAACGGGAAATGGGAGAATGATAGGACGGCGAGTCACATCGTCTGGTTCTGATGCAAACACCGGAGAGAGAGGACGGAGCTGGACAGAATCATTCTATTTCTAGGATGTCAGTCACCATCTGATCTGAAATGGCCATGGCCGTTAGCCAATATTAGAACTTCATTGTTCTTAGGTTCAAACCACTACTACGTACTCATTGTTTAACCAGGATGTCATTCTATTTCTAGGATGTCAGTCACCATCGTTAATAGTCAGTGGAGTATTTCTCAAAGAGAGATCGACAAACATGATTAACCAGTGGCCCGTTGTTTGGCTCGATACCTTCTGATAGGCAGTGGAATTGAAGTAAACTCCCTACCTATCACTCTTATCAGAAGGGATTGAGGAAAATTGAGAAACTAAACTCCCTATCTAGTCTATTCCTACCCAAGAAAAGCCCCAGGTGAGGAAAACTGATATTCGCACGGTTCTTGGGTCAAACGAGAAACTAAAAAGGGCTGAATTTACGGATGATATGATCTGTCAACAGAACCAAGAGTAATGGAGGTTCGACTATAACGTAGACAACAACCACTAGGTGAGCAATTTAGATCATCGATAATAACTTCAGGAAGACCTCAAGCATAAATGGATACTATGTGTGTATATTGGATCAAAATCTGAATTCCTCATCTATATCTGATAAGCTATCTGGAGGATCATACACAATCATATCAGGGAAAAGTTCCAGAAAATCATGCTTTATCTTCTCTCTCAGTTCAGGATATGGAATCAGGCCTTTCAGTATAACCCGGAATGGCAAGGAGAGAGGTGGCTCTGGGGAGCTCCTCATGTCTTCGTAAAATTCCATTGCCAGATCAATCAAGCCAGCATCGCAGAAGACTCTCACGATATCACCATAAGTGTGCTGATCAAATAGCACGTCTTCAGACTTCAGATCTGCCCAGACCTGCCTTGTCTCATCAATCTTCTTGTTCCTAGCTAGCATATGTAGCATGTCTCGATAGAAGTACATATCAGGTCGATACCAGATCTCTTTCCGCACAACACCATATATCTGTAACAACACATAAAGGCTTAAACTTACGGAAGCCTAGGGCACTTTAATATAAAGTGTTTGTTGTTCACTAATACACTCTCGATTGAAGATACACCGAGTTTTGGAAACATCCACCTATCCGAGACAAACAAGTGCATGTTCCAAAAGGAGACATTGCACAGTCAACATAGCATACCACATCGCCCAAAACGAAATGAAAGGAAACTAAAGCTTCTCTGATATGCAGGAACCGGAATATGAGTGATAACATAACAGATCTATCAGCACGGCATTAAATATGCATTTCCAACATCTATGAGCAACACTGAGCACCATTGTGCATCCGCCTTCAATTAAAAAAATGGTACTCGCCCCGTCCGGAAATAAGTGACTTGGATTTGTATAGATTCTTATACAAATCCAAGTCACTTATTTCGGGACAGAGGGAGTACTTCAAATTTATTAGAGAGTAAAGTAAAGTTTAACTTCCTAGTCTAAGATACGAACACCAGAAGAAAACTACTTTGGCAAATTAAACTGCTGCATCCCTTCAGTAACCACAGAATGTGAATAACTCACCAGGAAAGGAATTATGGGACTGCAAATATGTACTCCCTCCGTTCCATATTAGTTGGCACAGATTTAGGGAGTAATCACTTAAAGGCTATGAATTCAGGGGTTTGGGGTGACAAAAGCCAACACCCTAAAACTATCAGAACACATGAAAGCCACACACTTGTTCTAAACCTGGCTTAAGCAGAGCAGCTTCTATGTCGACAAGTTTGCATTGAGGACACTCGGATGTGTATGACATGTGGGACCTTAGGGCATATATGTTATATACTTTAAAATTTTCCCGCAAAAAAATATACTTTAAAATTCTCTTCTGATGTTTGGATGCCACCAGAATGTAAATGTCTACATTTAGAAGTCACATTAGCCATAACCAGGTTGGTCCAGGAAAAGGGTGGTGGTAGGCTTTCAGTGTTGACGGATGGGATGCAAAGAAAATGGTTTTGGAGTTGACGCATTCTCCGGATTTGCCCCCCACTCCCCAACAGGTGAAGTGTGTCCATGACCCTGAAACCGTTGAGTTACTAGCTTGCAGGGAAGCACTCCCCAATCCAATAGCTCAAAGCGTGTCCATTTTCTGTTATTTCATTTCTGTAAAGATTCTGCATATGCTGCTTCGCAGTAAATAAAGCCCCGCCGCAGCACTCCCCAATCCAATTGGCGGCCAATTCTACTTCAAAGGCGCTAGCAGTCTAGTACTTGGTGATTCGAACTGGGCAGGAATTCTAAATAAAACATATACACGTTATAATTCTCTGGTCTAAAATTCAAATAAATGAATAATGTGTGTTCCTTCTATGCAATCAAAGAGCCAGACCATCTATTTCACACCCATGCAGCCATGAATTGTGTAGTATTGTACACTGGAAGCCATTTCAGCTCATGTGTTTTTTTTTAATCAGAAGCCATTTCAGTGTAAATAACCATTAGGACCACTAAATTTCTACAGCAATATGCACATAACTTGGCAATCGAACAACTTTGCAGCTCAAATTGCACCCTAATTTCCGCATGGACAGCATCGGAAACATAATTTTAAGTTTCAGTTAGGTCGATAACGACACCATATGAACTCGAAAACGAAACAGCGCAGACTTATCGGGGTTGGGAGAGGACCTTCATGGAGAGGAGCACGTGGTCCTGGCGGAGCAACTCAGCAAGAACGGCGAGGAGGTCAGTGCGTAGGAGCCGAGACACGTGCAACCTCATGTACTGATCCAGCCGCTGGTGGCCTCCGGCTGGGGGCAGCGCCGCGAGCCGCTTGAGCTGCGCCACGGCCATGAGGCCCTCCTTCCCCATCTCCTTCTTCCGCCGCCATATCGATAGGCTCGGGCTGGAAGCCGCCGCGGTAGAGCACAGCCTCTGGTGAATTTCGTGCGCTGCGGCAGAGGCGGCTGCCGGTTGTAGGGTTTGGAGGAGGTGACGGTGGTGGCGGCGCGGGAGGAGACGGGAGAGCATTTGGGTGGGACTTGGGAGTCATTTCGACTTTTCGAGGGAAGTTGAGGGCGCGCAAGTAAAAGTGACGTCAACCTTTCTATTTACAACGGTTTGGCCCAACGGCCCAACCCAACAAACGTAATACGGGACTGTAGACCTACTACAGGCTTGCGGCAGCTTGGGAGCAGGGCCCATGAACAGAACAAGGCGAAATGTACTACTCCGTCTTGAGCTGTGATCTAGGACTGGAGTACTTTGCTTGCATTTCACTTCTAGATTGCGATGGCATGCTTGTCGGTTCACAGAAAGAACGGAAATACCTCCTTGGTTTCAAAATAAGCGACGTGGATTTGTATAAATTCAAATGCACGTCAGTTATTTTGGAACAGAATGAGTATCATAAATCAGAAATACAAAGCATGAAATTTAAATTTGAATGAAGTTAATTTGTCATAAATCACAAATAAAAGGATGAAATTTAAATTTGAATGAAGTTAATTTGTTAGTAGTAAGGCATGCCTCTAGTAAGGTAGACATTAGGTGGATATTGAATTTTATATGCCCGTTAATACCAATTCGTAGTACTATGTTTCATCATCCATGGTTTTCTCATTTTCGAGAACAAAAATACTAATCCGTAGCACAACCCAAATAATTTTTTCGAGCGAATAATCCAAATAAATGCAGCAACGGTCCAGCCATCGGGCTACTTTCCCTCGGTCCAGCCTCGTAATCCCCACCTGCATTGCATCCCCTTGTTGTCGCCGCCACTAGGCACACTAGCTATCTAGGCCGAGAAATTTTTCATCTGGTGATTATTCTGGTCCAAGGAGTACATCCCGGGAAACAGGGTCGGCCATCCGTGAACTCGTGACCAGCCGGACGCAGCGGCAACTGGTCGTACTACTTACTACACGGACTACTTTTGGGAAGGCCATGCACGGCTCCACTGTCGACTCGCGCATCCACTTGCTTCCCGTCCCCACGATTATCCTCTGCCCACACCAGCTGCTGCCCGCGCAAGTGGATTCTCAGTTTGCAAAACTTCGCTGGTCTATTATCACGAGCCCTTCCCCGACGCATCCTACGATATTTATTCGGAGCTGAAAAAACAGCTAAGTATTCAAGACTTGTTGGAACATAGTAAAAGAGAAAATTATGTGCACGACCGTGCGTCTCGGAAAAAAAACCGAAATAATAAGGAAAATGATAATATAGTGTTATCTTGCAAAGATGTTGTCATGTAACGAGCGGGTGGCTGGAAAGGGACCGCGTGGTTAATTTTCTGCTGGAAAGGTCAAATTAAACTTGGACCTTCCTTTATGTCTATATAGCTAACCATGGTCCATGCATGCAAGTGTCAGCTTTTTAAAATCTGGTCGACCGTGACAAAATTGAGGCATCCGTCGAGCATATTCTCATGTATGCATACATATACGACTGAGTAATACTGTACTGTTTTTTCTTCTTTCTGAAATGCTTCAAGGGCAGTACTAGTAGTTTCGCAGCCACCAATCGAAAGTCATGCCCTGTCTCCGTTTCCGTCGCCGGGTCTTAGGAGGTGCGCCGGGGAGATTGTCATATACATGTACCAAATCTGTTTCGCGTGCAACAGTGCGTACCGTAATACCTCGTACCCCGTCATGTGATACTTGAAGGCGCGATCTTTATCGCATTAGAACGCGTTTTAGACGTCAAGAAACACATGTGTAGTACCAAAGCTAGCACTCTGCAAAGGGAGTAGGAAAACACACACACATACACACACATGGAGATCGGATTTATTTTTTGTGAGTGTTTATTGTTGAGTCATCTAAGAAATAATTATTTCTCATTCTACAATCATAGTCATCCAATGAAAATTATCCATTGAATTTACATTAATCTTACACGAATTTAAATAATTGAATCAAAAGGTTTTTATCATTGACTAACAAATAGTTATTTTTCAGTCGTCTAACAAATAGCAAAACCGTTTCTTTTTCTCCGTTGCTAATTCACACAATCTCACTAAGAAAATACGTACTCGTAATTAAAATACCTCGGTTGCTCATAGGAGGGCATACTTAGTAGAATATTGTTTTTCCGAGAAAAAAACTATAGCAGAATATGTGTGAAGTACAACTGATACGGTGGTCCTTTCATCTGAAGAAAAGGGCGGGGCGGGGGGCACGAGTCGACGACCGTGCCAAGTTGATCAACAGCATCAGCATGCTCCCCCATGTAGCATTAACTATACTATTATATGCTAATAATAATAAAACTAGTAATGATAAAGCGGAGAGCGGTCACAACGACGGAAAGCAACAGGATTGGGCAAGAGGGCGATGGAGAAATATGGGCATCCAGGGCAAGCAAAGTGGGGATAATCTCATGGCAACCAACTTGCTTTACTTGCCTTTGCATTGCCCCTATTATATGCCCTGCCACTCTATCATTAAAAATCCTTCGATTTAATTGATCGATCAGATCAACTGGTATCATGGTATGTCGTCCCTCTTGGTATAAGAATGTGGTACTGCAGTAGTCCCGTACTCACTAAGAATAGCGGCCTTCATCGCACCGTGCTCTTCACGTCGTTCGTAAAAGTGAAAAATAGTATTTCCTCCTATCTACGTTATCTGTTGCAACTTTATCTAGATACACATATACCTACATAACGAAACGCGTCTAGATCACCGTGATGGTTTACAAAGCGAATGACTAACTGATGAGTGTATTAATATCTTAATTTCACAGTGTAATTAAGTGTCTTCGGAAGTTGAGATGTCATTATGTTGGCTCGGTTCTTGGAAATATATAACCACTCCAACAAGGTGAGATACACATAGTTTTTCTACATTTTATGCCTAGTTGTTATCATAATTTGAATAATATGATAGAATTTAAAATATTTCGATAGAGCTCAACATAATTCAATACACCTCAACGAGACAACGATTATGCGGCCTGGCCGTGCACTTAGCTACCTATGGGTCCAAATAATTGACATTTTACCCATTTTTAAAAGAGCTGAATAATGTCACGGTTGAATAGTAGAATGCGACAAGATTTTTTTTAGTACAGTGCATCACACATTCAAATAGGGGGGGGGGGGGGTAAAACGTGACGTTCAACGTATATAGTACAATCCAACCATTATTGTGCAGATTAGTCCGGATCAAACAAGCAACAGGTCCGTTCATGCAAGTTGTCCAATTTGCTCGAAATTAAACCCTTCTAGAGAAAACCAAGCAAATTGGGAGCACAGTTGAACGGATCGAGCAACAACCCTCTCCGCCCCCTCCGCGCAAGTTGGCCAATTTGCGCCGAAATTAAAACCCACTTTAGAGTACACCGACCGATTAACAAATCCAAAGCGCGAGCGCAAGTGTACAGATTAAGAAACGCAAGTAGCGCAGCAAGTGGCTTCACGTTCTAAAAAAAGAACAAGTTGCGCCCCCCTCGGTGCGCGTATATATACACGCTCCTACCACATCGGCGTCTTCTCCAACGCCCCACATCCGAAAGAAATTCCACCGTCCGGACTCAAGAAGAAGAAGAAGAAGAAGAGGAGAGACGGGCGAAAGCGATCGATCGGGGGGAAGAGAAGACCAAGCTAGAACCAACATGCCGTGCATCCCGGCGTCCAGCCCCAGCAGCATCCACCACCACCACCACCAACGCCACCGGGTCCTCGCCATGGGGTGCGGGGCGGAGCTTGCGGCCGTTCAGGGCGCGTCAGGGATGGCGAGGTGCGGGGCGCACGACGGGGAGGTGCCTGCGGAGGTGTCGCGGCACCACGAGCACGCGGCGGCGGATCCGGCGGGGTCCGGGATGCGGTGCTGCTCGGCGGTGGTGCAGCACGTGGCGGCGCCGGCGGCGGATGTGTGGTCGGTGGTGCGGCGGTTCGACCAGCCGCAGGCGTACAAGCGGTTCGTGCGCAGCTGCGCGCTGGTGGCGGGGGACGGCGGCGTGGGCACGCTGCGGGAGGTGCGCGTCGTGTCGGGCCTGCCCGCCGCGTCCAGCCGGGAGCGGCTCGAGGTGCTGGACGACGAGAGCCACGTGCTCAGCTTCCGCGTCGTCGGCGGGGAGCACCGGCTCAAGGACTACCTGTCCGTGACCACCGTCCACCCTTCGCCGGCCGCGCCGTCCAGCGCCACCGTCGTCGTGGAGTCCTACGTCGTGGACGTGCCCCCCGGGAACACCGTCGAGGACACCCGCGTCTTCATCGACACCATCGTCAAGTGCAACCTCCAGTCGCTCGCCAAGACCGCCGAGAAGCTCGCCGCCGGCGGGAGGGCCGTGTCGTGAGAGCCTTCGTTCGTTCGTTCCTGGATGCGATGCGATCGGTCCTTTTTCCGGGCGGGGTGGATGTGTGTTTCTTCGGCGCGTGAGCGTTTTCCCCCTGATCTCCTGGTTTTGTCCTCCACATTCATTGACTCCTCATTTTTCTTTTTCTCTTTTTTTCTCTCGTTGTTGTGAGATGCATGCCCCCCCCCCCCCCCCCCCCCCTTCCTCCCCTTGTCCAAAGATTGAAGGATGACAAGTATAATTGATAGATCGGCCTTGATAGATTTCAAACAAATTCGCTATGTGGTTGAGTTACTCTCTGTAAATATATGTTATAATCTGTTGATTCATCGTTCGTGTGTCGATACGGAGTATGTGCGTCAAAGTCCCATTTGTGATTTTCGCTCGATATATAAACCCAAGCTACTGTTGTCTGTTGATGAGCACATAAGCAAAGGAGGAGCAAAATAAGGAATGAACAATACAGCCTTTCAGGCGACTATTAAAATGCAATGGCCAACCAATCGATCGATTACTTTGCTCGTGCTTCGATCTCATGACCTGCCATAGAGCTGTCATGCGCCCGGCAGATGCTGCTAAGAAAAAAAAAATACTTAATCGGTTACAACGAACATTTTGCCTTGTACACACAAACTATGAAACTAATTAACCCATGATCCCCTGTACACGACAATATACAGGGCTTTGGTAAAACACTCTGAAGAGGTCGATGTAATTATCGATCTACCTATCATCGATCTGGAACAAATCCACGAAGAAATCTGTGAATAATTGTTTGTAGCATTACTAATTTTTTTTTCAAACGAAATACTATTATTCTAGACTTCCCATTTTCTATACTCCCTCCGTCCCAAGTTAAACGACTCAAATTTGTCCAAATATATTCGTATCTATATAAAAATGTGTTTAAATACATGTAATATTCGGCATTTAGATATGGGACGACGGAGTACTGCATACGGAGTGCAACCACTTTCGAGTAGCTACCCTACCAGCTCCATAGACTCGTCGGCGACTATATATTTGCACATGGGTAGGGTAACATAATCGGGGAATCACGCGCCGAGACCCTTCTAGCAAAGCAAAGACACACATACACACGGGTTATCAAAGCCTCAAAGGTGACGAGGGCCGTGCCATTGACAACTGGGCCCCGCACTCGCCTGTCCTTGTTCCGCAGTCCGCAGATGCTGCAGTACTTCCTGCGATTTTACCACCACTTGTATGACCGCGACTCAGAGACGGAGAAGGTACGTGCAGCCAGCCGGCTAGCCCGACCCCACTTGCGTGCGCCATGACGACGGCTCGGGTCGGGAGAGAGAGGGCCAACTTGCGTTGTGCACGCTTCAATCCATCACGTACGTCCCTCTCCGATTCCCGTTTCGATGCTCTTGTAATCCTATGGACAGGACAGAGTCTCACCAACACCCTTCCTTAATGTTAGAAATATGATACTCCTTCCGATTCACGGTAAGTCTTTCAGATTTTATACTAAATTAGTACAAAGCTGTATTAAGTCAGAGACATTTATTATGAATCAAAAAAAGTAAAACTAAAGCAAAAAGTTTCGTCACTTCAAAATAAAATGTTACTCGATCATATCTATATTAACTGTTTCAAGTTTGTCCAACTATGGATGTATCTATATCTATAAGGCGTCTAGGTACATGTAATATTTGACAATTAATATGGATCGGATCGAGTAACAAATTATTCAAATTTTATCGATATTTTTTTCCCATTTCACTAAATAATACTAAAGTAAACAACTTAGTGAATCCAAACTGAAATTTCAGTGAAACCACAAAGAAACATGAATAATTTTTGGAATATCTAAAAAAATCTATTAAGATTTCACTTGATTCCAGTAATCTGGTCCTATTCCGTACACAATTCTATCAGTTTCCATTTGATCCTGTGATTAAGAGTGTGGATAATTGGAGGCCCGGTGGAATGATGGATGCCTCCTCGCTACCGCGCGTGCCGTGCGACGTCGTTATGCCCGCCCAAGTTGCGCTCGCTTCCTCTCGACCGAGCGTTGGCGTCGGCAAGTTGCGATATAAAGAAATGGAGAAGCAACGGCGAAGAAGGGGGGCATATTTGACGTGGATGATTAATTAACTAACACAAGTGGATCAACTTGCGTGGCTGCTGCCAGGTCACTTTAATTACGTGCATATGCTGGTTGGGTTTTTCTCACCTTTGCTTTCCATCGACTAGTAGTACGACAGTACCAGTAGCTTAATTCCAAGTTGGAATCTTTTACTGGATCCTTAGTCCACTTGCTGTCGGAACGGTCCAACCACACGGGTTATGCGGGAATTGCCGGACCCGTTATGTTCTGTTTTTCACGGGGGCTTCGTTTCGTTCGTTTCCGGAAAGAGGAAGAAGAAAAAAAGGCCTATGTCTATGTGTATCAATGTACATGCATGTATGTCATTAAACTTATTGGTACTGGTGTAGTGCTATATCCTTTCATAAAACCTATATCGACTTGCTTCAGTGAGTTGTGGAGCAACTAGACTTAGTTTATGGTCGACGAACTATGCTAAACATATTTTATAATATGTCATTAAGAGAAACTAGCAAAAAAACCCGTACGATGCTACGGAACAACGGAAAGTGTATCAAGCACGAGCCGGTGGAGGCGAAGTCTAGATATTAATTTTTTGATTGGATTGATTTCCATACTGAGATTGATACCGAGATTTTTTGTTTGGGTTCGGATTGATTTCCATACTGAGATGGATACGAAGAATTTTGGATTTCATGCTAAGGAGATTGATTTATTTTAGGACTGTTCGTATTATGTTGTGACAAATTTGGACCGTACGATAACTTTCGGTAAATCTAAACAGTAGAATTTCTGCTACTGAAATCGTGAATAAGGCGGGAGGGAAAGGAAATAAGGGGCAGTGGCATATTAATTGTAATTTTAACGAAGTTGACCGACCAACACCGACCAACGGCGCCCACCAATCACCACCGATTCCAATTTAATATATTGTAATAGAAATGCATATGAAATCAGAATAAGTTGGTTATTAGCAAAATAATAAAAGAGACAAAAACCAGTGGAATGAATCTGAAGTATGTGTACCACTCTTCCCGTTCTACTCCCTCCAATTCATAAAAAAATGTCTCCCCTTTTATACTAAGTTAGTACGAATTTTATACCAAGTGGACGACACTTTTTATTTATCGGAGAGAGTAAAATATAAAATATAGGGAACATAACTTTTGTTACTGTCAAATTTTATAAAGTTTAAGTTTATGGCAAAAATATCAACATATATAGTGTCAAATCAAGATATTATAAAAATTTATTTAACGATGGATACAATGATTGTGATTTGGAACCTCGTAGATGTTGATTTTTTACACACACACACACACACAAGTTCAATCAATCAAATTTTAAAGTTTGCATTCAACAGAGAAGTCATATGTCCTGTGTTTTGAAATGGAGGGAGTAGAATAATAGTCCCTCAATATGGCAAACCAAAAACAAAGAAGTTCTCGAAGTAAATAATATCGGTGTGTCTGTCGACAAGCATGGGACCTGCTGGGTCTATCAGTTCAGAACAGACCAATCAGTGTCACGACTTACGAGCCTATTAGGCTCTTACTCATTGATCGATACAATCCTAATTAAGCAGAAGATTGATGCTAACTACCGGTATCGAATACACGCACGCAAGGTTTCAGTCGTGTTTCTACGAGCGTGCAAGAGTATTGCACACGATCGATCTGCAGACCCCTGCGCTTTTCCCCCCCAAGTCGACTCAGTGCATGCAGAGCCAGGGGCGGAGCCGATACTACGATCCATACCGTGTACAGTCAAGCAAATGAGCTAGAGATAGAGGCGCGCGCCCATGGACTCGGTCGCCCCGCTCGATCAGATGACTTTGACAGATGGCATTTGAGTTTATTATTAGTCGATGGCGCGTGTCCAGTTCATAGAAAGTTCGATTCATACCCCCCAGAAACCAGATAAGACTTGCATGCGCATCGATCCTTCCTCTAGCTTAGCTTGTCCCTAGACTCCACTAGTACTCCATTTTTCTTTCCTGGGAGCAGAGCTGGCAAATTGTATCCACTGTTAGATAAGCTGTTGGTACGCGCACCGGGCACCGCCTTGTAAGCCTCCAGCGCGCATGTCACATGGCCATGGATGGGATCGTTTTCTTCCTCTTCCTGACGTCGTCGCTCGCCTGTGGATGGATAGATGGATGGAAAGATATAGGTCGATCGATGGGCATATATATAAGATCTTTTGCAATGACATGACGCGGTGACCGTGACTGTCGTCGACTGAATCACGCATACGACGTATGATGACTCTCCCTTTCAGATCATCTGCAGAAGAAGTTCAGAACCAGCTAGCTAGCTCCTCTGCGTGATGTAACTAGATACCGAGCATGCATGTCCCGATGGAGAACACGGAAAAGAGAGGTTAAAGTGGATGCATGTTGGCAGCACCATCGTCAAATACGTACTTTGGTGTTAGGCATCAAATCCAACATACGGGAAGCTGAAAGGAGAGATTATTGTACATCGCCTTAGAGACATTACGTTTTCATCGAGACAACTTACTTCTTTGACATGGGATCAGGAACATCAGTTAATTAAACTTTAAGTGTAAAATCTATTGGGTGTGTTATATCTCGCGCGTCTTATTTTTAAGCAAAAATCTTAAATCTCAGTCAACGAATCAGAACCGTTGAATTAAAATCTATATGTCATTCCGCTCCCTCATCTTCCATGTGCTGCCATTGAATTAAAATCTAGCGGACAAACACGACGACTTATCTCTAAATAAAAAACAAACGATTTCCCCAAGCAAAACCGTAATTTATTTAATCCACTTCACAACATATAGACATGATTTTTCGTAGGAACTTTTCAAAACGGGGATAGTAGTCGTCGCGACCCCAGATCTTTCTTCCTTTCTCGTAAACTGGATGCAAACAGTAGTCGCAGCTGGTGTGCGTGCGCGGCACGTGCGCTAGCACTAGCTCAATCTCTTTGATGGATAGCTCAGTCTATCTGTGCATGCACGTACGTACTGTACTATCTTTACTTGGCGTCGGCAACTCCTGTCTGTGGAGAGGCCTCGTACACGTACATGCAAAAAAAAAAAACGGCGCGTGCCTGTGTGGTGCTCGTTCGGTCGGCATATATATATATATATATATATATATATATATATATATATATATATATATATATATATATATATATATATATATATATATGCCTGTTCTCTAATCTGTGGATGCATATGGCCATATGCATGGGCCAAAATAATATCGGTTCGATCACGCCAAAAGTTTCCCGTCTGGAACTACGTGTTCAGGACTTGAGATATATTTGCGAACGCGAAAAGCCTTTGCTTGTTTCTCGGCTGCTAGCTCTGACCATATTGGTTACTGGATAAAGCAGATATCGACGGATCACATGGCCCGGCCGGCCGCCAGGCTCGCGGTCGACATGCCGTTGGTTGGTGCGCGCAGGCTGCGCAGCAAGCTAGGCAGGCGCCGACGTCGATCGACATGTGTGCTGTCGGGTGACCGCGCCTGCGGACGACCGATGCGTATGCATTTGGTCGGTCGGTCGAGCGCGTGCGGCTCGATCGAGACAGGAAATGATCAGGTGAACAAAGTGACAACGCATAAAATTGGAAGTTACCTCGATGTTCAATGATGCCGCCGGCGACGATGCCTTCTCAAAGTAATCGCTTCTTTCCATATTTATATTTTGGTTTCATTCATGCAATGCCTCGGTCATTGAAATAAAGACCAATCACAGACTACTAAAACCACCTCGAAAGTTTTAAAAACCCATATGAAACGTCACTAGAATCCTCCCGTCCCTAAATGTAAGAAGTACTGGATTAAAAACTTGGCGGAAGTCCGTTGCTTCGCCGATCATACGAGAAGCTAACTGCAAACTGGTCATCAACGTCCTTGACCTGAGGGGGGAATTCTTTGGCCTCTCCCCACTTGAAATGCCTCTACGCAAAGTAGTCATCCTTGCCCTTCGCCGGGCAATTCGAGAAAAAAATCTTGCGTTGGCGCCAACAGGCAAAAGTCAAATTTAATTCCCTAGGCGACGAAAACACAAAATATTTCCACGCTTTTGCCTCTTCCAGACTTAGAAAGAATAAAATTGTCATGCTTCAACATGCGGGGACTGAATACCGTTAACATGACCAAAAGGCCGAAATCCTACGTTCTTTTTTCCAAAACTGCCCCCCCCCCTCCCAGATTGTAGCCCTTTACCCTACTCCTCTTCCTCAGCTACTTTCTCTAGCCTCTCCCTTCTCCAATGCTGAAATTGCAAATGCCTCCCTAAAAATGAACCCTAATGTCCTTGGATCGGACGGCTTTGGTCCGGGGTTTTATAGAAAATATTGGCATCAGATTATAAATAAAATATTACCCTTCTTTCATGACTTCCACTCTCGGTCCGTAAGCTTAGAATGTTTCAACCGCGCTTTCATTGTCCTTATCCCCAAAAAAGATGACCCCTCCTCTCCCGACAACTTTAGACCAGTGTCTCTGCAAAACTGTCCGACAAAGGCAATTGCAAAACTGCTCACTAATCGCCTTAAACCTCTCATCCCTCTACTTGTCCATCCCGACCAAACGAGCTTCATCTCTGGACGAACAATTTCTGAGAACTTCGTTTACGCTGCGGACCTTCTTTCGGCTTGTCATACAGGAAAATTACCCACAATGGTAATAAAAATTGATTTCCAAAAAGCTTTCGACTCTGTCGACTGGGGGGGGCCTTCTGTGGGTCCTACGTCTATGCGGCTTTCCCGATATCTGGTCCGACTGGCTGACATCCATCTTGTCCACGGGGAAAGCTGCCGTCCTTCTAAATGGGGTCCCCGGGATTTGGATTCAGTGCCAATCAGGATTGAGACAGGGGGACCCACTGTCGCCGTACCTCTTCTTAATCATTGCGGATGTCCTTCAACGGATGCTGCTCCATGCCGCGGAAGACAACTCGGTCCTTCACCCCAACCTCCCAAACCATCCCTGCACCATCCTACAGTATGCTGACGACACTGTCATCCTTGCACATGCCTCTTTATCGGCTGCCCAAAAAAAAAAAATCCTAGATGACTTTGCTTCCTTCTCAGGCATGTCGATTAACTTCCAAAAAACTACTTTTGCCCCTCTCCATATTGACCCTTCCCTTGCTATCTCCCTCGCGGACACCTTGGGGACGAACATCCACTCCTTCCCTCAAACTTACCTAGGCTTGCCTCTCTCCCTACAAGCTCCCAGCCTCCTCCTTCCAGCCCATTATCTCCAACTGTGATAAGTACCTAGCAGGTTGGAAAGCCTCCTTGCTATCCAAAGGTGGCCGCCTCGTCCTGGTCTCCGCTGTTCTAGACGCTCTCCCTAATTACTTCATGTCTTCTTTTCAATTACCGGTTTCCATTATTGAAAAGCTAGACAAAATCAGACGGTCGTTTTTTTGGGCTCAAAAGATTCTTGCTCCGGGGCTAATTGTCTAGTTGCTTGGGAAAATGTTTGCCTTCCTAAAGAATTTGGTGGTCTTGGTATAAAAAACATCGCAGTGCAGAATGTAAGTTTGCTTTTAAAATTTGCGTATATATTCTTGCACTCAAACAACTTGCCTTGGAAATTTTGGGTCCAACAACAATGGCCGGACTTGTTCTCCTGTTCGGCACCCTCCTCCCACCTTGCTAAAATTATTGTCTCTCATATTGAGCTGCTTAGATCACTAACTTCTTGCTCTGTAGGCTCAGGTACTTCCACCTTCTTTTGGCTAGACATTTGGCTACTCCCACAAACCCTTGCTTCCTCCTTTCCAGCTCTATTTTCACACCACAAAAAACCAAATGCCTTCATGGCCGATGTTGTTAATGCTGGAGTGGAACTTGATCTGCGGAATAGACTAGCCTCGGTGGCTGCTCCCGAGCTTCCCCTTCTCTTGGTTTTGTTGCAGGATGTGCACCTCTCGGACGCCCCGGACCTGCGCGTCATGCCGGTATGGCAGGCCGCTTATCGTGCATGGCGCCTACCTCGCTGCTGTTCGCAATACTCCGGATGCCAACGCTCCCTGGATCTGGGACACTTTCGTTCTCACTCGCGTGAAGGTGTTCGCCTGGCTGCTCTTCAAGAACAAGCTCAACACTGCACAAAACCTCCTCCACAAGACCCTGCTGCAGTCCGCGTCTTGCTCGCGATGTCACGGCCCCGTCGAAAACAGAGTCCACCTGTTCCTCCGCTGCCCGGGCTCGGTGCTTCTTTGGCATTCACTAGGCCTGACCATCAACGGTCCAGTCTTCTTTCGCCTTTGGACGTTGCCTACACCGGCGGCACTGCCACAGATCGCCTGGCCTTCGGTGCTACTTGCTATTCTCTGGCGTCTTTGGAAGACAAGGAACTCGATGTTATTTGACAATGAACATGTGCCCATCGAGCGCTCTATCCGGCTCATTGCCGGTGATATTTCTCTATGGACTTTTAGATTGAAGAACGTTGATCTAAAGGTAGCCGTCGGCTTGTGGCATGACTACCTCCTCTCACTCTTGTAATTCATAACCCTTGAAGTAATATATTCAGGTGGGGATACTCCCCCCCCCCCCCCCCCGGATTTGTCCTAAGTCAAACTTACTCAAGTTTGATCAAGTGAGTATACTATGAATATATGTATAATGACATATATAACAAAACTTAGTTCAAGTTCTAGACGTTGGTAGATTTTTATGCAAACTTGATCAAATTTTAAAAAGTTAGATTTGATACAAAAGTAGGGCTTCTTATGCTCCCTCCGTCCCGTATTAAGTAACGATACATGTATCTAGACGTTTTTTGGGTGCAGGCTACATCCATATTTGAACAAATTTGAGTCACTTAATAGGGGACTGAGGGAGTATTTAGGAAGTAGATGGTAACTTAATGCCAAACTTGGCAAGAGACAACCCCCTGTAAACAACACGTTTTTCTCTTGCCATTAAAAAAAGCTTGAAATGACTAGAGGAGGGAACCATAAACCAAAACAAACTTGGCACTACTAATATACTCGTTACTCAACATAGCCTATCCTAAAAAAAAGTTAGTCGACACCACTGACCAACAACATACTAAATAAGTTTTTTTCAGACCGGATCGGTAGGTGCTGGAGCATAAAAATCCCCGTATCAATAAAGTTTCATGTCAATCAAACTATTTCTATCACACCACTTAATATCAATATTATTTGTTAATACTTCATAACTATATCAACCAACATAAAGTTCTCACCGTTTCTTAGCAATTTTTTTTTTGCAACGTATTTCTTCAAAAAATAAATATTCTTGACATTTACAAATAGTTGTGCCATATATTCTTGTCCTTAGTTGCGCATTTGAGTCATCCAAGAAAGTCACGTAGAAAAAAGTTATGTAACCTCTACTTGCTTTTTTTTTTCTTCCGGTAGTTGGGACTTGGGTGGCGGCGCTCGCCCAACGTTGGCTCCTCCCGTCCTCCGTGGCGTCTCTGGGCTCTGGCTGCGTCGCCGCCCAGTTAGAAATTTACTTGCCACCTCGGGGGCAGCCCAACGGTGAAGAAAACTGCTATCATCTGACAGCCCATTAATTCCAGCTAACACATGCTCGGCCTTTCTAAGAGCCCGAACGGCGCACTGGCGTGTCGTTCTCCCCCTTCCTCCTCGTGAGCTCCGCCTCCGCCTCGCTACTCGCCAGCCAGCCATCCACCTCAGCTGCTAGCCTACTACAAGGTTCGCGGCCGCACCCGCATGCTCCTTCGCCCTTCTCGCCTCCCACGCCTCCCGCCTCGCTGCCTCCGCTCGGTCTCCCCGATGGCCTCTACTCTCGCCTTGCTCAGGCCCTCCGCGCCGAGCCCTCTCGCCGCCACGAGCGCGCGGAGCTCGGCGGCCGCCGTCAGGGTGCCGTCCAGATCTCGGGTTTCTCTCAGGGTGTCCCTCGGATCGGAAGTTGCGGCAGGCCCCGACACGCTCTTCGCTGACTACAAACCCACCACCGCATTCCTCTTCCCCGGGCAGGTACGGGTCAAGGCGACCTTGGCTGTGTGATACATGTACGGCACTATACCAGTCTGAATTGGACACGTGAGGATTGTCCTAGGACGTATCTGATACACGTATGGCACCATGACCAGAATTGTAACTAAGCTCTGGAATTGTTGATCGTTATGTATCCAGCTGAGTAGTACTAGCAAAGATGGCAAAAATAAAGGAATGTCAGGCAACGGAAAGTGTTTATTCGGTTGGTGCTGTTTTAACTGGGTTGGCTGAACAAATGGATTTTTTTTTTCTGCACTGCATCAGTTGAAGTGGATCAAGAGATTAGTACTCCCTCCGACCAGAATTACTTGTCGAAATATTACATGTATCTAGATGCTTTTTAAACATAGATACATTTATATTTGGGCAAATTTGAGACAAGTAATATGGATCGGAGGGGGTATTATATTTTTAGGGTCTCTTAGGAGGATATTTTATTTATAATTAGTCCCTTGTGGTGAAATTTTCACGCGCCGCATGCATAATCTGAGGCTAGATACATTTGCAGCGTGTCTACTGCATTATTTTATGTGTGTATTCTTTCTGCATTTTTCAGGGTGCTCAGGCTGTTGGAATGGGTAAAGATGCTCTTAATGTTCAAGCAGCCGCGGAACTATTTGATAAGGCAAATGATATACTTGGGTATCTACAAACCTCTGATACTATTTACCTGTTTGCTCCCATTAGCAAACTTGTTCTTTAAATTACCTCATGAGTATTTGAAAAAGCGATTGCTCATGCTAATTTTGTTTTGAATGTAGCTATGACTTGTTGAATCTTTGCATCGATGGACCAAAAGAAAAGTTGAACTCAACAGTAATCAGTCAGGTTTGTGGATTTATTCAGAGTCTTCATCCCTCACTGTATTTATTCGTTTTCATATCCATGCAAGCATTCTATTTTAGTTGTCTGCCCTTCACTGCTTCTTAATGTTGTGATGTTGAAACATGTTTCCTTAGTCATATGATTTAGGGTGTAACATGAAGTCATGAACCATGAAACATTTAAGTCCTTAATCTAGCTAATCAATTCCAGTGCTAGCTAAGTTGTGTTTGGACCAATGTTGATGTTTTGTAGCTTGCTATGATGCTAGAAAGACCAGCAAAGCAGGAAAGTAAATTTTTCAACTACTACCTCCGTCCTAAAATAGAAGGCATATTTCGTTTCCTTTGACCAAGACTTTGACTAAGATATACTTCATTAATATATAATTATGTGACATAAAATTGATACTGTATCCCTTTTCGAAAGTACTTGCTTATGGTTATGATTGCATCACACAAATCACATGTTAATGAAGTAATTCTTGGTCAAAGCTGTGGTCAAATTAAACAAAAATATGTTTCGACGGATCTAGTACTTGCCACTAAATGCTGTTCACGAATCTGTTTTGCATTTTGTTTTTCTCAGCTATGCTACATATCTATCTGAGTACCAAGGATGAAAATGTTCAGATGCAGTTCCAGTTCTTGTCAGCTAAAAGAGTTATTCTCATTACCCATATGAAACCGTTTTGCAGCCAGCTATATATGTTACCAGCCTTGCAGCTGTAGAGGTGTTGCGTGCACGTGAAGATGGCCAGTCCGTAATAAACTCTGTAGATGTCACATGTGGTCTCAGCTTGGGAGAATATACCGCGCTTGCATTTGCTGGTGCTTTTAGGTATTCCCCCTGTTCTGTTAAATAAAATTATGCAGTTCTTATTTTACACATGAGGCACAAATTCATGATCATAATGAAGCTAAGTAGCTAACACAGTTCACATGAAACTCAATCCTGGTGAACATCATCTTAAATCTTCTATACCTGTAACAAGATAATCAAATTTGTAGCATTATCGCTTTGTGTTGTATCAGCGCATCATATTTGTATACTTAAAAGCTTTTAATGTGCAGCTTTGAGGATGGCCTGAAGCTCGTTAAGCTTAGAGGAGAGGCCATGCAGGTTAGTGTCCAATTAGATGTGTGTACTTTCAGTCTTTTTACTTCCAAAATTGATTGTTAATGTTCATTATCTGTGTAGGATGCTTCAGATGCTGCCAATAGTGCAATGGTTAGTGTGATTGGTCTAGATTCAGAAAAGGTGCAACAATTATGCGATGCTGCTAACGAGGACGTAGATGAAAAGGAAAAAGTTCAAATAGCAAATTTTCTGTGTCCTGTAAGTCTTCCATCTGATGCTATTAGTTCTATGGTGGGGCTTGCTAGGTTTCACCATAATAACACTTTCTTGCAGGGTAACTATGCAGTTTCTGGTGGTGTGAAGGGTATCGAAGCAGTTGAAGCCAAAGCGAAGTCTTTTAAGGCCAGAATGACGGTTAGTATTCCCATGTATCTAATTTTCAGCACAGGCTTATGTATGTAAATATTTGTGATGCCTACGATGAAATGTGATACTCCGTATTGATTATCATGATTTAAAATGGTTATGTATGAAACTTCACAAGGTCATTCTACTGAATACTTGTTCCCTTTGTTCAAAAGCATATCCTATTTTGTACGTTTACAATTTTACATGGTCTCTGATATGCAACTTTGACCATAATTTTTCGTTGTGGTATACTATTAGCAAAAGACCATGAAAATAATATTAGTACATTTGATGATATAAATAATTTCTGTTTGTATTAGTGGTGAAGGCTAGTAAGGAAGTTTAAGTACATGCAAAATACATGTTTTTTTAACGGAGGGTGTACTTCCATACAAATACGTAATTTGATGGGTTCTAATGCTGTGCCTTTATCTCGGGAGCTGTGGAAAACTGATTGCCATGTTGCTATTTTACCTAAAAGGCTTCTTAGAAAAGGCATTTTCTTTGACTGCCCTAGTCATAATAGTTTTTACATATGAAGTTGATCACTATGGCACTATCTTACCAGGTTCGCCTTGCTGTTGCTGGTGCTTTCCATACAAGCTTCATGCAACCTGCTGTTTCAAGATTGGAATCTGCATTGGCAGCTACAGAGATTAGATCACCAAGGATCCCAGTCATCTCCAATGTCGACGCACAGCCCCACTCAGATCCTGGCACAATCAAGAAGATTTTAGCACAACAGGTATTAGCTCTACACCAAACTTTGAATCTGTGTCGCAGCTTTATTATGAAGATTACTGTGTGTCTGACCTATTGGAGAAACAGGTAACTTCTCCTGTACAATGGGAAACTACTGTGAATAATCTCTTGGGTAAAGGCCTTGAGAAAAGCTATGAACTCGGACCTGGAAAGGTAAAATGTTTATTGATAATTACTGACTCCGCTAATCTTTAGAAGCGGTAACTATTCTTGACACAGAAAACATTATTAATGGTGTTCATCTATTGTCTTGTCCTTCTGGCACAACCAGGTTATAGCAGGAATCATTAAAAGGATCAACAAAGGTGCCAGCATCGAGAACATTGGTGCTTGAGACCTAGAGTTTTCAAGACTGTAGGATCAGATAATAAGGTTAGAGGGCTGCTTGGGTCTGAGCATGCTCCTGGTGGAGGTACCAAATTTTAGAGCATGAAAGGTTTGCACCTTTGGGGAGATTCCCTGCGATTTGTGAGGAACATGTATGAATGTTATAGAATGTATTTTTCGGTGTCTAGAGTTAGATTTTTTTTCATCCGTATATTTACTTCTGTTGAGTCGTTCAGTCTGCCCTCAAATTTGCGAGGAACATATACCGGATGTTGTACAATGAAGTTTCAGTGCCTACAGTTTACTCAATGATTCATGTTTCGATGGCGCTGTTCACGTCATAACGTGACAGAGCTGCCTCATTGACGTACTGCAACACACGCTGGCGCCATGCTGCAGCTCCGGTTGCTGTACCTCTGCAACACGCTCATCGGGTCCCTACGGGAGTCGCTCGTTGGCGTACGCACGAACGGCTTGGATCGAGGCAACGAGGCTTGCGGTGGCGCTGTGAAGGGCAGGAGAGCGGGGAGCTTGCTGGCTTGGCTCGCGGGCTTCACGTCTGCACAGGAACGATCGATGGAGAGGCGATCTGGCCAAGTAGCAGTACAGGCTTTGCGGAAGCGACGGGGCTCACTGCATCAGCGATTCGGAGTGTCTCTAGGAAAAGCAGGAGAGCGGGACAGCCGCCTTGGTTCGGAGTGACGTGGGCCCGCAGAACGGGAGAGAATTAGAGGTCTTCGGGTTTGCGCAATGGGCAAACGATCAAACTGGTGGAGCACATCCGTCCAAAACGCTGACAGTACACAATACTTCCCATTTAAAATGCCTAACACTCTGAGACCATGTAAGCGACAATAGAAAATGAGGTTTCCAAACAATAGCGAAGACCAAGAAGGAATGACTAGCGTGATTTTCCAAGCGATATTGACTACAATGGAATGGAAAATGAGTTTCCCAAACGATAGCAATGACTTGATTTTCCAAGAGATATTGACTACTTCCCCATAAAAAATGTGGCCCACTTACTACAAAATTTGTACCAACGTGGTACAAAGTTTTATGGACCAGAGAGAGTTCAAAACGATAGACTCCAAAGCAAATATGACAGGTTTTCCAACATGAGATAATCCTTCAAGACACTAAGCTAGAATAGAAAAACTAACAAAAGCAAATGGTTCAAGCAGTAAGAACGCTAACTAGAAGTTCAACACGGTAAAAAAAGGATTTCTACTTTTACTAGGATAAACGTTAACCATACCACAATAGAAGATAAATTGCAACGAGTTAACCGAGCAAGAGAATAATTTAAATGCTCAAAACTTAACATTGTTCACGTCCATTGCCATCTCCAGGTTGCAAACACCTAAACGCCAAGTTGTCACCAAAACTATGGTTTCTGGAATACATGGGGAGAACTAATTGAGACCTCAACCAAAACGTCTGGATACGAACGGAATGAAAATGGAGATATCCAAAGCATGCATCTTCAAGCAGTTTCGGTCACAGGGTACTCAAAGACGACTTCCTTGCCACAAAGCCTGCGGTAGACTGCGGTGAAAGTCTCCAGCTTGTATTCAGTGTTGTTGCGCTCCTTGGGGTCCAGGAAGATCTGGTAGAAAATATATACAAGGGTCAGTGAGATCATGTGCCACGGAAAAAGCTATAATCTAACCAATGTTTGCACTTGCCAGCTAAGATCATATAAACCAATAGAAAGTATAGAACTACCAATGCAGTAATGGATGTGTATATCAGCATATATGCTCATGATATGGTCAGACATTAAATACAAACACTGAAAAGTTGAAAAATCTACCTTGATGATCTTGGAACCATCCAAACGGTATCTGACACGCTTCCCAACGATCTCAGCTGGGTATACAACATCCTCCAAGATACCATCATGAACAGCAGTGAGAGTTCTGGTGCGAGGGCGCTGAACAGCTGAACCCTTCTTGGGTGGCCTCACAATCCTCCTTGTTGCAATAAAAACTACATCCTGTATTTAGTGAAGTAGAACACATAATCAAGTGATTATTATGATCTGCATCAAACACTCTTTTCACAATTTAGAGACACTGTTTGCACTACAAAAAAACATAATAACCAGTCCAAATGTATCTGCAGCAAACGAATCAAGGACACGAATTTTACAGAATATCAACAGGTTTCAGAAGAACAAAGCTCATAATCAAGTAAAAAGATCCTTTTGTTTTCACCCTCATTGTTCTGTTAAACATTACGATGTCTCGCAGGTAGACCAACCGCACAAACATGATTCAACAAGTATTGATATACTCAAACAGCATCATATACTAAACAGCAGAACTATCATGTTGAACAACAATGCTGACTTGATTCAAGTGCTAGATAAGAAGCTCAGTAATGTGGTGGGAAATTATGCAATACGATTTCTAAGATGCATTAATAGATTCTAGCAACTGCATGCATCTCAAAACAACCCATGAATTGTTCGCAGTTGCATCTGCAAAGTACTAATAGATTCTAGCAATCATGAACTAAGCAGGAAAGATCAAGAAAGTGTGTTCAGTTCACCTTGCCGCTGAACTTCTTCTCCAGCTCCCTGACGAGCTTGACATGGCTCTTCCTGAAGGCCTTGCGCAGGCGGTACGGCACATGGATCACCACGGCCTTCCTGTTGCCGACAACATCCATCTGGCTGCAAACACAAGAACACAGCCACGTCATTACGCGTTTTCACTGACAATAGCCTGATGCACAAATAGCAAACCGCACACACCTCAACTGAAAATCAAGAGATACTGGCTGTAGCAAATGGAGACTTACATAGCAGTATTGATGTAGAGGTCCTTGAGTTCACTCTTGAGGTCCTGGTTGTTGTTCTCCAGATCGAAGAAAGCCTATCACAAGACACAATTATGTCAGACCTTAAGTCCTCGACACATCCAAACGCAAAGCAGTTGAATTAAAAGACAAACACAAGAGCAGCTCAACGCGGCGACGGGATACAAAAGGATGCGGCCTAAGCACTCACCTGTGCGACGGAATCCTCAAACTCGGAGGGCTCGACACCCTTGTCCTTCTGGATCTTCTTCCTGGCGGTATACATCTTGCTTCCCTTTGGCCGGGCCCTGCTGCCACAAGGTTCGATCCGTAGAACACACACAGATCAGTAACGAGCACGCACGGAGGAGGATTTGCGACGGCGGAAGGGAGGGAGAAAATATACCTGAAACGCGAGGAGACGAGGGAGAAAGGAAGTGGAGGCGCCGGCGCTAGGGTTTGGGAGGAGGAGTCGAGGGTCGGAAGCGGACTGCGCTCTTATAAAACCCTAGTCCTGGAGAGTGGGCCGAGGAGATGTGGTGTAATGGCCGGGCCGGCAGATACACTGGGTCTATCGGCATGGCCCTTGGCCCAGACGTACGAGGGCTAGTTTTTTTTTTTTTGAGGGGGACGTACGAGGGCTAGTGGGTTCAGCTTCGTCAAAGCAAAGAGTTAATACATCCCCTCAAAAAAAAAAGCAAAGATTTAATACATGGGCTTTCCAATAGTAATGGTTGCATCCCCTAAAAAAATAGAAATCGTTACATATGTAATTGTTTTTTGCAGAAATAGTTACACCGTTTTTATGTCGTTTCAGTTGTATCAATTTATTGTATTTTATTTTATAAATCAATAAGTCCGGGTCATAGTTTAAAAAAGTTACACCATACTTTTTATGCAGAGACGGTATTGTGTGAACCTTTCTATCTCTACTGTTCATTTTTTTTTGTGGTCGTTGTGGTTTACCACTTCATGAATTTTGTGATTCGCGCTGATTTTCAACTTTTTTTTTTTACTTTGGTCTCTCTTCAGTTCAACCATGAAAGAGCAGTTTAATATCCCACCTTGCAAGACACTCCTGCCTAGCCACAACAGGTTTGATGATCTTATGTGTTTTCACTTTTCTGATATAGGTGGTTAATGTGGCTTTTCTATATGATACAAGGTTAAATCAACTTATGCAATATCTAGCAGTTTTGGTACCTCTAACAATTTTGACTTGACTTTGAAGAAAACTGATGTAGATTTGGCTACGGCGATAATCTTTATTGTTAAATACAACAGATCATTGTCGAGGAAATGATATGGCACATATAACAGATCATTTTGATACACAATGCCGCCGCCATCAAAGTGCCTCATCGTCACGGTTGATGAGGGGGACGGGACCATATACATGTACTACTGTTTGGCGAGTCAGGATATCCACGTGGGGGGAGGGAGAAGGGTCTGCAAACGAGGAGGTATGCAAAGGGGAGCTGATACGCTTCGTCTCCCTCCTAGGCCACACTGGCATGCCACGCATGCCAGACGAGTGTTAGGGCATCTTGAAAGGAACACCAAAATCTTCTACATTTGTCCAATCTTGTCCATATATATGTGGGTTAATGCACAAAAAGACAACACAATGGGGTCTCCATTTGTTCAAGATGTGTTCACCTCCCCATTTTTTCCCAAATTTGGAGAGAGGGTAGGGGCTATCTATTGTTCGCCTGGCCCGCACGTCAAAGACCTATGAGGAGGACAAATATGGACTCTCATTGGACACCATGTTATTTTGTCAACCTTCGTTTGTCCAGGCAACCTGAAAATGGACAAATAGTCCTCACCCTTAACAATGCACATAAATCCATTGTTTGGACCAAAGTGAACGTTGTTGGTAAGTCTGTTGTGCAAAATTATGCATTTCTACATTGTACTCCTTTACCTATTTGTTTGGCACCTTCACTTTTGCAAAAAAAAACTTGCTATTTCTATGAACATGCAGTTTAAGTTTTATCGAAACTTTTATGAAAACGCCTTTGTTGTTTTTCGGAATCAACCTGCAGTCTATGTTCTATTGAAAATGTGTACCGCGAGTTGAGTTCGGAAATTAACAAGGGATTTTTGCAAAATTTCTGACGCCAATCAATTGGAAAAGGAAGAAGTATATGGATACATTCATACCAATTTGTTATACGCGAAATCCATTTCTGTCTCTTATTTCGGTTCGGAACGAAGGAAGTATTTTAGAAACACCGCGTTGGCAGCATGGCACCGAGTATTCCTTGGCACCATCCGGGAGGTTTCTGGAAGGCGAGGCGAGGCGAGGTGACCCAACCTCCCAAGTCATGCCATCACCCGCCGGCGGTTTTCAACACGCGCAACCGTACGAGACCCGTCTCTTTCGCCTTCGCTAGGTAATGGATCGCCACTTCTTTCCCTTCCGCTTGCTTTGATCCTGGTCGCAGCCAACGACGAGGCTCTGCCCTCACAACTCCCTCCTCCATCGGCCACTGCATCTTAGCCAAGAAACCAAGAAACAGAGGAAACAAGATCGTAGGAGCGACCAGAGGCGACATGGATCAGATCATGAACAAGATGGGCTCCTACTGGCTCGGCCAGAGGGCCAACAAGGAGATGTCTTCCGCCGGCGACGACATCGAGGTACGTACGTACGCGATACAAACATCTCATCTCTGCTCTGTTCTTGCGGACCATCTGATACTTCGATCCGGTGTCTTCTTAATTAGTCCACCGTCCAGGTTAATTCCCTGTTTTTTTTTGAAAATTCAGCTCTGATAATCAAGATTTAAATTAGAGCTATTCGATTAATTCCTCGTGCTGATAACGCGTTAATTACTTCCATCGGTCGTTTTGCTTCAGTCGCTCTCAACCAGCGTCGGGGACGGAGCTAAATGGCTGGTGAACAAGCTCAAAGGCAAGATGCAGAAGCCGCTGCCGGAGCTGCTGAAGGAGCACGACCTGCCGGCGGGGCTGTTCCCGCGGGAGGCGACGAACTACGAGTTCGACCCGGAGACGCGGCGGCTGACGGTGCACATCCCGGCCGCCTGCGAGGTCGGCTACAGGGACGGCTCCGAGCTGCGCTTCGACACCACGGTGTCCGGCACGCTGGACAAGGGCAGCCTGGCGGCCGTGGAGGGCCTCAAGGCCAAGGTACTCGTATGGGCCAGGGTCACCGCCGTCAAGGCCGACGCCGCCAAGGTCTACTTCACCGCCGGCATCAGGAAGTCCCGCAGCCGCGAGGCCTACGAGGTCGTCAGGGGCGCCATCACCGTCGACGAGTTCTAAAGTCGCGCAGGCTTTTTGCAACTTTGTTGAGACGATTAATTTACTACTCACCGGAAAAAATTACATGGCTCACTATGCTTGTATGTACTACGCACTTACGCAGTACTTCTATATTTGCCATGAGCAACTTTGTATGTCCAGGTGCTTGCAAATGGGGATTCAAAATTCATATGCTTTTGTGTTTACGCTCAATGCGGTTACTCGTTTCACGCACAAAAAAGAACAACTGTGCAAGTGGAAAAGAATGACATCGACGTGGAGGAAAAGAAATGCACCAGCCGGGAATCGAACCCGGGTCTGTACCGTGGCAGGGTACTATTCTACCACTAGACCACTGGTGCTGATATGAAAACGAGGCTGAGCAATTACTTCTAGACCAGTATTACCAGCTCACTTTACTTATATGAAAACCCATCTCTGCCAAATGAAACGTGCATCAGAGTTTATACAAGATATAAATGTACTATGGAAATGGAATCTGTGACAAAAATCATTTCATTTTATCAAGAATCTGGCTCACAGAAGGCCGTACAAATGCAGCGTGTTCCTGAGCAAACTAGTGCAAAATTATTCTGGTACTTGCTATCCCGACCCGAGCTGGGAAAAATAATACATCATCTTAGGGAGAAAAAAAGGTACAAGGTACAGAGACAGCTCATCTGTTAGACAGATTTCGATGCACAATGCATCATTTCAAATGGATCCTCTGCTGCACAACAACTGCATCCAGGTGCTGCCTCTTTCTGTTTGCGAGGCGCAGTATAGAAGTTCTTGACTTCAAGAAAAATACACGCACTTCAAAGGAACGTTCAAACTATTTTCTCCTCTTCTCGTTGAATCTTTCGAAGAATGACTTCGAGGCTTCATATGTGGACCAGCAGATGGCAGCTGCTGGTGCATGGAATAGCATTCTTGGCTTCCATCCTCTCATGAGCCCAATGTATCCATCACGTTTTATGATTGTTCTAAACACATCTCCTATAGAGCTACTAGAGAAGCGTTCACAACCGCATACACCCTGATAAAGGAAAGAAAATATCCACATTAAATTTCACAGTATGTGGAGAAAACAGAAGGATAGCAACAAACAAAGCTTATAGAATAATACTATATATATCTGTAGTACAGAAAGAACCAACTGCCAACTGGACCACTAATGGGAAGACCGGAAGAGGGTTCAAGGGCACTACAACTTGCGATTTAGTTAAAAGGTATATGCAATGTGATCTGTAAATTGCTATTGTATGATTTATCAAATGGGCTATAGTACATAAGTCAACAGAAAACATGCAGCACACAACAGATTTTCACAGTGCTCGGCTGCAATGTAGGTTTTAGGTTTAGGTAAGTTTTGAAGGTCTCCCTCGCGTATTTGTCAGCGTTTCTCTCTGTAGCATGTGGGCTCATGGAATCAGTGTAGATCAATGAGGTTCGCATTTGATATAGAAGGGATCATAGAAAGGCACATAGAAATTAGAGGAAACATACAAGTCTTTCCCTTTGAAAATCAAGAGATTACTAATCATAACTTTGAAGCATAGCCAATGACCAAGGGTTGAAAGGTCATCTTAAGTTGCTGGGGGTTTCCAGTTGGATTGAGTACCGACTATTAGCACATCACACATTCCCATTTAATCAAAGTGTGGATAGTCGTAACTCATATGATTATAAATAAGATAAAAAAATAATAATCTGAACTATCCCTGAAGATGGATCGATGGATCGATATGACAGACAGTATACAAGCCATAAATATGCAGAAGACAAATGGGTTGCCATAAAAAAAATAGTGCTAACGTGCAAATTATAGTGATGAAGAGGATATTCAGATATTATCAGCTTTATGAACTTATACTTAAATTGCCCACGTAAACCTTGTGCAAATCAGCTATTGGCTACTGCTATGTTGTTTCAACTAGGGAAAGTTGCAAAATAAATTACACCTTGAGTTTACACTAATTTATTTTGATTTCACCTAGCAAAACATGCCACAAAACAATTAATTAAGATCCAAAAGTTCACAAGAGAAAGTTTATTGGTGAAAAGACTGCAGCTTTAGACGTGGCTAAGTTCAGCATATACTAGTATGTATCTAGCAGCCAAGATGGAGTAGGAGTGCACTAGTGATCTCAATGTCCTGAGCTCAGAGTTCTCTACAATCTAAGTGGCCCATTAGCAAGAGAAAAGGTACTTCCTTCTATAGATAGACCTTCCAACATTAATGGTAAGAGCATCCGATAAGAAGAGTGATCACCACTGTGTGACCAACAGATCGAAGGAACGCATGAAACTAGAATGTTTACTGCACACAGTGACTCCAATAATCTTGGAGATGAGCTGAAACAACTGCATAGGCATAAAAATTATTTCTTATGATCAGCAAGCAAGACCAATCCACTAAAATCAGCTCCAATTTTATGTATCAGACGTCTTTCAAGATCACACCTTTGGACAATGCACAAACCAAATGCATAAGATCCTCACCTGGCACTGCAGCTGCGTCTTGACAACGTCGAGCGGTGTGGTTATCGCGGCCGCGAGCGCACCAGCTGCAGCACCAGCAGTGGCATGGACAGCGAGCGACTCCTCATCGGCGGCCAAGTCCCCGAGCATCCGCTTCGCGGCCTCATAGGTGGAGAAGTGGACAGCGGTGTATGGAGCGTTCATCAACACTGTAGTCCGGTAGGATACGAAGAACGCCCTGAGGCCCTCGTCGCGGAACACTGTGCGGACGCAGTGCGAGACGCCTGTGTAGGGGCTGCTCGTGAGCTGCAGCCGCTGCTTGACGGTGTCCATCGGGGTGAACACCGCGTCGCTGGCGACAGTGGCGAGCACCCCCGAGGACGCGTGAGCCACGGGGTTATTGGGTCCGAGGCGGTCCGAGAGCCGCGACTTGGCGAACTCGTAGACCGAGAAGTACACGGCGTGGGCGGGTCCGGCGCCGAGCGCCATCGCGGGGAGGCCGCGGTATAATGCGAGCGCGCCGCCCTCCCCGGACACCGCGGCGCGCAGCGCGGCCCCCAGCGACAGGGTCGGGCGGCACGGCGGCGCACCGGCCTGCATGTGCGTCTTGAGGGTGTCCACCGGGAACATCGCCGTGTGCTCGACGAGACCGGCGACGGAGCCGGCGAGCATGTACTGCCAGAACCGGAGGCCGTCGTGGGTGGCGGCGGCGGCGGGGCCCGCAACGCTAAGGACGGGCTTGGGTGGGTCCTGGGACGGCTCCTCGGCGGCGGCCGGCAGGAGCCTGTCCGGGGTGCGGTAGTCGGCGGCCATGGCTAGTGGCCCCGGTAGGGTTAGGGTTTTGAGCGGGGTCGGGGACGGGGAGGAGGACTCGGGGGTGGAATAAAGAAGCGGAAGAGGAGGATGCGAGATTTGGAGAAGATGTCGCCATTTAGGAGGAGGGGAGGGGAAGGAGGAGTTGGTGCCCCGGTGGTCAAATCGATCTTGAGGCATCCTCCTCCTCGCTCCTGTCCTGTCGCAGCAGTTTCTTCCCCAAGTTCTCCTCTACTCGTCTTCTTCTTTTTCTCTACCTTTTGTTTTCAGTTTTGAAGAAGCAATTCTTGTCCTGTTTTTTGCATTCTCCTTCTTTCTTTATTGTGTTTTCGTGCTACTAGCAGTAGCAATTAGTATTTGATTTTTGCACCTTACTTGATTTTTCTGAACTTCCTTAATTACTTGACCATTATATGTAGGAGCAAGAAAATTTGGCTTTTATTTCCAATAAGGGATATTCTGGAGATCAATCTGAGATCTAATCGTGATTGTGCACGGTGACTAATTGTTTAGGGAGCTTTGACCTGGTAATCCACGTTTTCTAGTGGAAGTTGAATTGCCTGGCTGTCTGCATGACAGCGCGTCCGTGGTATATACCTGTCCGAACTCCGAAGCTTGGAAATAGGAGGACAAGTCCAACAGAAGGATCTGCACGTCAAAAACACAAAAGAAATGAGTTATCTATGTGCAAGGCAACCGAAACTTCCTTGCGCATAACTTTATATTTTTTTCCATCATATGCATATAGTTGATTTAGATTTGAGAAAAGTTAACCAGGTAGCAATACCGATGCAAGATTTCCAGGGATTAGTTCGTCATAAAACCTGTTAGAAAACACAAACCGGGGCTGACGGAGTGAGCAGGGTAGCAACTTGCATATAACCACACACAACCCAGATCCAGTTGTTTGTAGCACACACAGTTTTTTTTGGGTGATACTCCACAGTTGCTGGTAGCACACACAATAGTCATTCTGCAAAAAAAGAAAAAAAGAAGAAGGAAAGAAAGAAAAGAGAGCGGTAAGCTAAGGTCCAGAGAGAAATAGCAAAGTGAAAGGTTTTCGCGATATCATCTATTAGGAGCCAGAGTTCCCGAAAATAATGTAGATGCTACTCACAGAACACATGAAGCAGATACTCCCAGTTCCGAGTCTGCAACTCTTCATACATGCTGATACTTGTCCAGCCTGCAGCATCATGAACAGAAATTTCGGCAGCACAACTACTGTGTACTGTCATCGAAAGCCTCTAGGTTCAACAGAATCAAACATCAACACTTCAACAGGAACCAGAATCTTTGCGCCAACAGATAAGTTTTAGCGTAGATCAACAACATCATAGATCATATAAGATCAGTTCTTTGTAAATGAAGCCCTCAGATACCCAGAAGGTTTAGAAGTCCGCAGAATTTGATCTGCTAAGGACAAAGCACAGCACAACAGATAAGAAAAGGTGATCATGGAAATTCTGTGAAACCATTGAAGGGGAATCTGTTCAATTGTAAGTTTGTAACCAAGAAAAATATCATTTTACAATAGGCATCACATCAGAATGGTGCATTTGTAGCAGAGTCTGAAAAAAAAAATGGCACAGTTGCACATCGGCAGTTCAGCCCAGTGAAGCTACCCCTGGCAGGCTCATATTCTGACAAGGACCAATGCACAAAGATCACACTAGAGTATGAACAAGAATCTTTATCTACTCAGAATAAAGTCACACCACATTACTTCACCATCTCCTCTCCTCACATCACACTAGAGTGATTCACCCGTCTTCTGCACCGATTTCTATCCTTCAGAATTTTTATCTGCCAAAAGTTGTGGCCAGTGCCCGAGGTCCCATGACGGCATGGCCTCCATACGTTATAACAGAACAAAGTAAATAGCACCATGGGGGTCCCAGTCTGATATTTTCTCTTGTCGCACATTGAACACAAGCATCCTGGTGTATCAGTGCTCTAAAGATGCTTTGAACAGGTAAATCGTATGATGCAGATTTTGAGGTCAATCTCATACAGAAGAGTTTCATGTAGCAAGCTGAGAAAATTTCATGACAAAACATATTTAAGCATTGTTTTTCATGTTTTTAAAATTCACCCGATCATTTGCACTACTATTTGGTCTGTGTATAAGCCAACATTAGCCAGAATTGTTGTTGCATGTCATATGAGTTGGCACAGACATAGTTTCACGAGTTAGTATAGTGCTAAAAGGAAACAAGAATTACAGCTCAACATATTTGATTTAGGTATTTCTTGCATGGTGAGATATTACGTATTTGCAGTAATCACATCCAGGTGTCAATTCTGAATAACAAAATTGCTGTGAACTTAAAGCCAGAAAGAGTAACTGGAGACAAAACAATGACTTAGAGAAACGAATTATGATTTTAAGGGCCTCCATAAAGGGAATAAGAGGGAGACCAGTGCGGTCATAAAATGATACTCCCTCCGACCGGAATTACTTGTCACTGATTTAGTACAACATTATACTAAATCTGGGACAAGTAATATGGATCGGAGGGAGTAATAAAACTTGCCACTGAACCAAACTGAATAGGTTCATGTGAATAAATAGCGGAGTATCAACTATCATACATTTGAGAAGATTACGCCTTACCCCAGAAATGAAAGTGAAAATGAGCGAAAGGAAACTCATGGCAGGTAGTGTAAGGACCTACTGGACTTAATTATAATCACTGGCTCACTTCTCCCCATGAATAGCACAATAAGATATTCAATCACCAATATACAAGGAGTAAGATACATGATTCATCGATGGTACCTAACATAATGGCACAAATAAAAAGGTTAAGCCACCACATACTTGTTAACTGTATGGCTGCCAATACTGTTCTTGGGTTCCTACTTTTCAATGGTTTACAGGGGTGGCATATGGACCTCTGCTATCTCTGCTGCGACTTCTTGGATTTCTTGTTGAAGAGACAAACATGCTCTGGACACATAACAAGACAGTCACATTTTATATCTACTATAAACACCTTCCCTTTGGCAAAAAACAAGATCGTGGTTCATATTGAGAATCACAAATAACTAGTTTAAAATAATGAAGATCTATCTTAGATATTTGTTTAGCAATGAAACTTGTTTACATTCATCAGTAACTGCAAATTACTCATCTTGAAACGATTTTAACAATGTATCATCAATGCTGGTTGTACTGGAGATAAGCAGAAACACAGAATGAACATATATACTCCCAACGTCCCATATTAAGTGACGAAATATGACATGTATCTAGACGTTTTTTGGGCAAAGATACATTCATATTTGGGCAAATTTAAGTCACTTAATATGGGACGGAGGGAGTACTATGTAAACTAAAGAAAGGAACCAAGTGCGGTGGAATTACTTATACAGATGCATTTTCTGTTTAGAATAGAAATTATTTAAACTTACCTTAACTTTTTGTGGTAAACTGATCCAAAACTCCAGGTTCGGAATGGCCTAGAATACAGAATGAAAGTAAGACCAGAATGTGGCTTGAAAGCATTAAATTGATTAGAATAATGTGTGATGAAGTATTGAGATAGTTAACAAATTGTAATGCATGACACCAATTTATAAATTTGTTGTTTAGATAAAATAAACAGTTCATATATCACCAGGTGACGGTCCACTTATGGTGCAATTTCACAGGGCACACCATGAGTTAGTTATCTTTTGATGTGAAATTAATTTAGGCACCTTATACGTTTTGTAGCCTTTAAGTTTTATTAGTCTGTTATACTCTGGCAACTACCCCGTAACTTTTATGTAGTTCTACAGTAATTAAAAGAAACGAAGCTCAAGAGACTATTAAGGACATGACTAACATTTAGAACTTCATTTTTCTCTTTTTCTAGACAAACCATACGAATTCTACACTTTTGAGTAGTTTCACAAAGAGCTCTTTTATGGTACCCTGAAGTCGGTTTCAACCTTTTCCAAAAAAAAAGTCGGTTTCCACAGAAGTCACAGGTGGCCCATCCATCAGCATCATACCTGAAGTGCTCGTTATGAAGTTGCACTGGTCACTGTTCACGGCTGCGTGGCTGACGGGGTGACATGGTTCCTTGAAACAGTGTGATATGAAAGATGTCTGGCTTTGTGAATTGATTCCTTAAAGATTGGTAGTTCTTTGAACTTCAATAAAAAAGTAGTTTTATATTCTTTACTCTAACAGAAGACAAAATGACTGAAAGTGAGTTTTTCAGATGAAACCATATTGTCACTATGCTAAGTATCTTTCGAGCTACGTATCCAACATGAAATCACCTGAAAATGAATTAAAACTTTTGGTCCCCAACTTAGATTTGGGTATGCTTTGGACATTAACCATTTGAGTTAACTATTTTGCTCTTCCAAGTCTCAACATTGGGCTTGGGTGCAATTTTAGATCTATTATGGTGTCTCAAATTTGGTACTGGGTCAGACTAAATCTTCTTGGTCAAGGACTAATAGAACTTCACAGTTTTTAACAGAAGATTTGTTGAACCTGTCCACAAAGCTGACAGACCAAAAATACCCTCAAATGTTTCACAGTTTAGATAACACGAGAACAGCTGGGCCTACTCCAAAATAGTTCAATATGGAATAGATGTGGTATTTATTCTATAAAATTAAGACCAAAGAGTTTGTGCAAGAATAACTTTACCTCTATAGAATGAATGCCAAGGAAATAATATCTATAAATTGCACCGATCAAAATGTACCCTCCAAGAAGGCACAAAATTCTGCAAAATATTTAAATATTAATCAAGCCAGACCTCAAAAAGCAGTGATTTGCTGGCAGTGAGAAATCATGAGGATCATAGATCAATTGTCTAACTAGTAACAACTAGTTCAGGGTTAGTAAATATGTGCAGCTCAAAATAACATACGTTATGAACGAAGTGCCTAACCATCCCCAGCCATTTCCAGAAGCAGAAACTGATCTTGCACAACCAGAAGGGTGCCTAAGTATTGTAACCTGTGAGATATAATTTTGTTAATTGCTTAAGAGGAAATCTGCCAGATCAATTGCACCGTTGAAACAGAAATGTTATGTACCCACGTAATCACAATTTCCAGATTGGCTAAATTTATCCGATAGCTGCAATAAACAGGGAAGAAAGCAGCATAGTAAATAAGAATGCAACAGTACAGAAAAGAAAAGAAACGGAAGTTAATTTCAAGAGACGTGAAAGAATATACTCACTTCGGCTACAGCTGAATCACAAAAGACGAGAACAGAAATAGAGCACTTTGATGAGAACATCTTGACAACGACACCCTTTTGAGGATTACCCTGGTCTGTTTCACCCACAGCAAACTATGTTAGTTTTACATACCAAGTATTTGAGGATGATGTATACCATGCTTCTTACCTATTAGAGATATATGGGATCCAAACGCCCTTCCAATGGTTGTGCAAACATCATACCCTGCAGACAGCAAAGTGTAGATGCCAAGCACTAAGTCACCAATATTGGCAGACAGAAAGAAAATATTGCAACTTAATTTAAATTAAAAAAATAGCATCACTTTGGAATAGTGGGAATTGGGCACTACTTACCAATTATTGCAACTTTAATTTTTTTTAACAGGAAGTATAATATTATTAGAAAATGCATAGTGAAAAATACTTCGTTGTCATTAGTAAGAAGAAAGTACTTAATTGTTCCACCACTCCACTAGTATTGTTCCTGATGCACGACTGAAGGCAAAAAAAAACTGGTGAAAATATATCCAATCAGGAGAAAGAAGCTACCTCCAACATTATTTGACACAAGTGCACTGCATTGGGTGCCGCACCTCAATGGACCACCACAGTCCTAATTTGGTAAACAAAACGGATAGGAGAGAAAAGGAAGCAATTAGTGCAAAAAAAAAGAAGGAACAAACAAAATTTGTCACTAAAAATGCAGGCTTAGACAAACCTAAATGCATTCGCAAAATGGCATTGTCCCAGCAGTAACAATTATGCACACTACCAACGCCACTAATCTGGTTAGTCCTTGCATAGAGTTTATCATAGTTCGTGAACAGATACAAGAGCATTCTCCCGCACATTCAAAGATCTATATCCCACACAGAACAAGCTACTTCTTAATGCTGACTGGGTATTCAATTGATTCAAACAAGCAGTAAAGTATGAATTTCTGACAGGAAATGTTCTTCTAGGAGTCAACTGTATGGTTGAATGTGAATGTAATCCTTACTGAAACAGAGTTTATCGATCAACTTTTCCATGCACAAATCATGATCGTATCATGTCCTTGTGGAGATATTTTGTTTGGGTTCACCACTTTACGCCCATTGGAATTAAGCAATTTTACGTGCACTTGAAAAGTTGGAAGGGAGCATCACTTTGATCATTGCATCATTCATTCGTATGTGGAAGTTGTATAGCTTTATCTTTCCTATGACATTGGGCAGGTCAATGAAAAATCTCTTTTCTGTTGAGAAAAGGTGGAGCCGCTGCTCATTCATATAAGCACAAATATTTAAGGGCTAATTTTGCTTCATGGTGATAGTATCTCAATAGTGAATACACCATTAGGTGGATCTAGGCTACCCCCAGATACAGCACTAAACCGATTGTTGGCAAAAGTCACCCTCCACTGTGAGATCTCTTCCTGGAAACTGAGGCAGTTTCTCTCCTTCCAAACACCAAAAATAAGGAGGGTGTCTTCAAGAGACCTTTTTGGTAGGTTCAGACCAACTGCCGTAGGTGGTTTTTTTTGCCACCGCCAAGGAAGGATTGAAGGTCAAGCTGCTGTTCATTTGGACCATCTGTGCCAGGGGCCTTATCTGTGTTATGATGTGGCTGGGCTTTTGCTTGATACAAATATAATGGTTCATGGTTGCCTCTGTTATGTAATACAGCTTAGGACTACCAATTCTTTTGCCATACAGCTCAATACTGAC
The DNA here is from genome assembly GCF_000005505.3 of Brachypodium distachyon. Taxonomy (NCBI): domain Eukaryota; kingdom Viridiplantae; phylum Streptophyta; class Magnoliopsida; order Poales; family Poaceae; genus Brachypodium; species Brachypodium distachyon. Next base: position 64,469,796 of record NC_016131.3, read on the forward strand.
AGTAGGTTTTCTCTGGCACATATCGGGGTTCCAAACCATTATCTCTACTGCATCAACTGCTACTTATGTAATTCTTTGTTTATGGGTTTTGTAATAGGAAATGAGAAAACCTGGTCCAAAACACAAAATTAAACATTGTGATAGGATGACAAAAATATCGATATGATAAGATCATTCTCTGCATTAGTAGATGTGATTTGCCAATAGAATAGAAATTGTGGTTATGCTTTTAAGCAGCATTTCCTGAATTAGTAAAAGAAGTGAGATAGTAAGAAATGCAGAGCAACTGAGGAATCTCAACACAGAGGTAGAGTACGAGATAGAGCAGAAACAGATGCACTTGTGTCAAAAAAAGAACAGAAAAAGCTGTTGCAGCAGGAAAACACGAAGCACTAACACGCAAGCTAACCCAGCAAAGGAAGTTCAAGAATTATGGGATGATCGATCAGGACTCAGTAGTACCTCACAGAGATGACACACAGGTGGGTCAAAGTTGAATATCATCTGGTCACACAGCTGCACACAACAACGAATGGATGAAGCTGTTGATACAGAAAAGCTCCAACTTGTGTACAGAAAATTCAAAAAATCCAGTTTGCAGCTACTGTTACCTGATTCTAATACATTTTTCCTAAATGTAGGAACTACAGATGCAAAGCAATCACACAAAAAGAGTATCCTGGCAAAAGTAACCTGGAACCATTATCTTAAAAACTAACTAACCTGGAACCAGATTATTGAATCATTCATCGCCACCCTGTAAAACCTGAAAAACAAGACGCCCATTATTACGGGACAAAGTGGAGCACGGATAGCTATCAGAACACACGGCAGTGTTACACAAGTAATCTGTAGCTGCATACTTCGACAGATTAATAAGTCCTATCCCAGCCGCAGAAGAATATTCATCATGGCTTTAACTTTCAAGAATAAAACCAAGCAGGGCACAAATGCACAAACATGCTGAGAAATCTTGCTATGCTAGTTGCTACCAAGGCAAGTTTCACACAAATGCACAAACTTGGCAATTAGTACTTTACCTAGTCCAGGAGACGGAATCACCATTTCACAACTGAGCCAATTTAACTAAACACATGACTAGCATTTCGTCAAACACGAGGAGTGCGTCTCCACGAGGAGCCAAACTAATTGCACTCATATCCTTGATTCATTCCGCATGTTGTTATTGTCTCACGTTCCAGCACCAAGCTACTATGCTTGCTCAAAAAAGAAAATAAAAAGCTACAGCCCTACGTCGATGGAGGCAAAAGTAGTAGCCACCTATAGGATCAAGCCATCAAGGTGGTTTCCAGCGGGGAGTGGACATTTAGAAGTTACCCATCCTCGCTGAGCACGCCGTGGCGGTGCGCCGGCGTCGGCGCCGCGAGACTGAAGTTGTAGAGCGCGCCACCGCGTGCGACCGAGAGCTCGCAGGAGCCACCTCCGCTTTCCCCCGCGGCGATGCAGATCAGACCTGCGCTCCAGGCCGCCGCGAGGAGCAGCAGCAGCAACAGGTGCTGTCTGGGAGCCAGCATTTGCCGCTGTGGCGCCGAGAACAGAGCGCGGCAGGGCTAGGCGAGCGGCGACCGGCGAGGCAATCAGGCAAGGCAACCCCAAGTTGGACTAGCTCGACCACTCCGCAGAGTCGTGAGAGAGAGCTCACGTGTCGCCTTCCTTCTGTCTCTCTTGGCCGCGGCCGTTGTGGCCTCCGCCTCTGTGCCGCGCGGCCTGCACCGTCACGTGCTGGCCCCGGTTCCGCGGCTGTTTTTGACAGTACTGGCCCGCTCTCCCGTGCCCGTGGTCTGGTTAATAGTTTAATTAGACAATGACAGGCATTGTCGTTTTCATTTTTCTACCTGTTTTGCCCGTTGCTTTCTGATCTCTGCTTCAGCTTTCAAATCAAAATTGGATGTGCAGGAAAGAACGTTCATAAGAGTATGCCTTTTATTTTATTTCTAGGACCTCGGATTACACGAAACCGAGAAAAGACCATTTGCTAACCCGGCGGCTCATATAAGAACCACACCAGGAATCACTAGTTAAGCACCTCAGCTGGACGTGGACACAGAACAGACGCCGACAAACACTGCAACAACGTACGTAAAGTCTAACCATCTAATGGCGCACCGAGCCCCTTCCTTCCCGCCACGGAAGCAGCCACGGCGCCAGTGGGGAGGACGCCGTCAAGAGCAGGGTGAGGCGGCGGCGCCGGGTGCTGGCGGTGCGCCTCGCCGTCGTCGCAGTAGCCCTTGAGCATGTCCCCTTCCTCCGGGGTGAAGCCGATGACGGACAGCATGGCGTCGGCGGCCCAGCAAAGCTGCTCGATGACGCGGATGGCGCGGCAGCATCCCGGCCCCAGGTACGCCTCGCCGTTGAGGAAGAAGAGGATGATCTCCCCCGTGCACGACTTGATCTCCATCAGCGACTCCCAGCACTGCTGCGGCCCCTCGCCGATCAGCCGCTCCGCCAGGCCCGGTCCCTCCGCCGCCGCCGCCGCCGCCATCATCATCGTAGCCGTTGGTGGCTGTGCGCCTGCCGCCGAAGCGGTGGAGACGGCGAGAAGCACCGCCATGAGCGCCACTGCGAGGAAAGCGCGGGGAGAAGCCATGGACGACGGCGATGATGCCATGCTCCTGATGAGAAACTCGATTCCTGCTAGGGCAGAGGGGAGCGGGGAGCGACGACGGGGCAGAATGGAAGGAAGGGAGGAGGCGGGGCGACTTTTATAGGCAGCGGCACGACGTTTCGTTCCCCCGGAAATTTGGCCGGCCACTATTACAGGAGAGGAGACGGCGTGCGTTACCGGCGCTGCGCAAGCGAGCGAGGCAGGCGAGCAGGGAAGAAAATCCTATACGACCCACGGCCGAACGACCCAAAGTTGGACCCGTGCGTATCATAATTTTTGGTCCTCATTTTTTACCTTTAAGGCTTTTAAAGCCCCAAAAACCAGTCGGTTACGTATATCATAACTTTTTACTCATACGTGATATACCATTCCAAGTTCCAACTTACTTTATTATCATGCCATCTGAATATTTTAGAAGAGAACCTATATTAGTAGTTCAATTAATCTGTGATCCTTATACACATGCTAACGTTTAGTTTTTTTTACTTAGGTCATCGTGTGCTCACTGACTTGCCTGCAACCCACCGAATAAGGTTTGGACTTGCTCTGAAATCTGATTCAGGGTAGTCATCTGAGGAGTTAAAGCGATTTTTTTACACTAGTCGGTACCTACCGGAGTTTAATCGCCGGTTGATATGGGTCGTGCTAGTTCTTTATGGGTTCTGTGAAGTCACGGAGAGTCTCACACGCTTTGGCAGGACATGGAGCCCAGATGGTTGCTTTTTTTAAGGAATGGTCGCTAGTTGGGATTGGTCTGGTATAGTACTACACTAACATGTTTTGATAGTCCAAATGAATTCAGAATTTGATAAAAATTTCAAGGTTTGTTTAAGATGGCGTTTCCCACCTACTGAAAAAGTTTAAAAAAATTCGAACAATTTCAAAATCTTGCCGATCTCTGCCGAACTAGTACGACACTAGCGCGTTTTGATAGTTGTAAAAATTATATGATGGTCCAAACGAATTCAAAATTTGATGAAAATTTTGAGAATTTGTTTAAGATGGTGTTTCCCACCTACAGGAAAAGTTTCAAAAAAATTGGGGCAAGTTCCAAATGAAACTTTCATTAAAACATTAGTGTCTCAATGAAACTTTCACATATAATTTCAATGGTTGCGGTTTCAACCGTTGCGATTGGGGAAACTTTCATTGAAACACTATTGTTTCAAAGGACAAAAGTTGAACTTATTCTTATATGATTGAAATTGTATAAGAAAGTTTAATTGAGACACCAATGTTTCTATCGGCAATCCTTGCAACACTGATGTTTCAATGAAAGTTTCATTTTGAATTTGCTCCAAAAATTTTGAAACTTTTTTCTGTAGGTCGGAAACACCATCTTAAACCAATCATCAACTTTTCATCAATTTCTGAGTCCGTTTGGACCACCAAATAATTTGTACAACTACCAAAACGTGTTAGTGTAGTACTAGTATCGGTGGAGATCGGCCGAGATTTTGAACTTGCTCGAAACTTTTCCTGTAGGTGGGAAAGACCATCTTAAACAAACCCCCACATTTTCATCAAATTCTGAGTTCATTTAGACCCTCAAATAATTTGTAAAAAAATCAAAATGTGTTAGTGTATCATTGTCTTCCCCAACCAGTTCCCCAACCAGCAACAGCGTCCCATCTAGGAGCCTGGGACCCACGTATGGATAGCTAGCTAGAAGCAACAAAAATCTACGGAACCTGAAAACAGAGAATGAATCTCGACCGAGAGGATGAACGGCCGATTAAACTCTGGCAGGTACCGGCTCCGGTAAATTAGAATTTTCGTCTGAGGAGTACAACGTAGGAATTTACACAACTTCAGAAATACTTGGTGCTTGACATGGTTCACAAAGATTTTGAGTTAGCACATGCTGCGAGATGCACATAGGAACATCTTCAAGGCTCAATTTGGCCTTAAAAGGCATCAGAAAATAGGCTGGGCAGTTACATCAGGCTAAACTATAAATGCAAAACCACAAAACTAGTATCCACAACGTGGTCAATGATGGATGAAAGGAGGAAGCAGCAGATGTGCGGATTGCAAGAGCAAAGAGGCAGTTATCCACGGATGGATCAACAGTTGTTATCAAACCTAGGCCATTGAAGGTGCAGCTCTCCTCGCTCTGATCATGCTGCTGATAGTAATTGTTGAATGCATATGACACATTCCCAGGCCAGCCAACACCTGCACAAGAACCACCAGGCGACAGAGCAGTACAGTCGGCATTGGAGCAAGCGGCAGAAAAACTGGAAGAAATGCTGGACATATCCTTGTTGTTATCCACCACACACCATTTCGATGGAAGATAGTCCACATCAGGGGCATTCTTGAGAGCTTTAGCACCCTGACCCAAGTTGACATAATACTTGGCTTGGCCATCGAAGGTAAAAATACCGTAGTGTCTCTCATAAGTTCCCCTTGCTATACTGCATTGATCTTCATCTGAAAGGCTGTAGAGGTATGTCTCAGTTGGAACAAATTTTGGGCGAAGTGGAGTACCAGATTTTCTTGCCAGGTGGTTGACCAGGCCTGTCATGAAGGATTGAGCAATAGCTGGAGTTGCATTCGCAGCTCCATCTGTTGGCCATCCCGCTCTCCCGACAACGATGCCCATGTCACTGAAGCCAGCTTTTGTTAGAGCAGTAATTAAAGCATCTATGCTCGCGTCAAAGTAGTTTTCATACTTGTTATGACCATCAATTATTGGATGTGACATCAGTTGGAAAGTGTAATACTCCAATGAAATATTCTTCTTCTGTTGAAAGCTCAAAATCGGATTGAGCTCGACCATAAATGGTGAGCTGTGATTAGCAAGAAACTGGAGGAGCTCAACCATGGTTTTGTTAACATCTGGCCTGAAGTAAGCTTTTGAAGGCAGAGTAGATGTGTTCTGGTATGCATCTGAGCTACAAGGCACGACTACTTTCATCTTCTTGGATAACTTTGCATCATCCAGTGCCTGTTGAATATTTGCTGCTGCATGAACCACGAAAGGTTGAAATTGCTGCCCATGGTTGAGAAGAAATGGATCATCTCCAACAGCAATATACCTGTAAATTAATTCGCTCGTCAGTAAAACAGATAATATCAAACAAACCCAGATAATACCTGTAAATGTAGCATGGATGCAAATACCAAAAAAAAAAAACAAATTAAGCATTGTTACAAAACAGATCATGTGCCTCCAATCCAGGATTCATCCTACACTTGACTACTATTAATTCAAATTTAATACCAATAATACAAACATACTTAATTAATGTGAAAGAAAACATTGGTGACATTGTAGTCTCTATCTGGTTTGTCTGCTACCGATCAACCTAGAAACAACAATAAGGAATGCTTAGCCAGAACGAAACATCCTCTGACAGTCTAAGTCTTGTAGCGGGAGTCAAGACAAGTCTTTCTTATCACCTCTTTTTTCGAAAGGAGGTCGTGCCCCCAGCCTTTTCTTATCACCTCTGGGTCACCAAATCCATCAAAACTCAAAGGATTTGGAACTCTGGAATACAGTGACCTGCTGGCGCGTCGGTACTGACATTTGCGGCCTGTTTTATAAATCTAGCTATGTTTCACGAAAAAAGACCTTGATGTACCTAGTAATAAGAAAATTCAGGTGCATCTACTTCGATTCAGACACATAACCTATTGAAGTCAACCAATGGCACTGGACTAAAGGCTAAAGCAGTATATCTTCCATCTTCAGTTCAGATTGGTCAACCGTCAGCATTATTAAGGAGATAGGTTGTGAGATGTCAGCAGACTGGCCACTCCTGTGGATGCAAATCGAGTAACCAATTCATCTGGTGCACTCCAAGAATTTGGTCAACTGAAACATAATTTAGAATTGATCTAACTAAGGACTGCGTGTTGGTCCCTTCCCATCCCATGATATAACATCAGTAAAATACCATATCTCGAAAAGAAAGGAAAATGACCAGTGGAAGACTACCCTAGTGTAAGACCAGTAGCCGGCAAGGCCGCAAATGCGCCGGCGCATAGTAACCGCGCATTGGAACGGGAGGAGGGGATGCGGCTCTTACTCGAACAGTACGGCGGACGCGTAGCGGGTGACGTTGTCGTGGACCCAGGCGGCGGCGGCCTTCCTCGAGGCGGCGAGGGGGCGGAGCAGCTCGTTGGGGACCCCGACGGTAACGGCGACGCCGGTGCCGGCAAGGGCGGAGAGCGCGTCGGGCGAGGCGGCGGAGAGGCGGACGCGGGTGACGGAGTTGGGGAGGAGGAGGCCGTGCACGACTTGCTCCGCCGGGAGCGGGTGAGATGACGCGAAGCCCCAGTTCACGCCCACTGCGGCGGCCGGCGGCGGCGCAACGGCGAGGAGGAGGAGGAGGAGCGGGAGCGCAGGTGCCTGTGACGGCATCGGGTGCTGGCGACTGGGCCGCATTTCCTGGTGTTCCGTTCCGCGTACACCGCTGCCGCTGCGTAGCAAACGTTCATAGAGCAAGCGCAGTAGTGCAGGGCAAACCAGCTTGCAAACTTTACACACCGGCAGCAACCGATCTAACTTACGCACTGAGAGCAGTTCAAAACTACGCACATGTAACCTTGCCCAAGACTGATATAGCTCTTAAGAGCAAGAGCGATAACAAAACAAGTTGCTGTCTAGCAGCTCATGTCATGTTTCGAATAGTCTTTACAACAGAGAGCCTAGAAGCACGTGCTGCAGCCGGCTGTTAGCTAACAACCCGCTTCTCTCTTCTCTATTCTTCTCTTCCCTCAAACTCAACAAAATGTAGTACTCTCTCTTGTCCATATTAAGTGACGAAATATTACTTGTATCTATACGTTTTTTTTATAAATACATTGATATTTGGGCTAATTTAAGTCACTTAATATGAACAAAAGAGTATTTAAAAGCTTACGGCCTGCCTATGTCATTCCATTGTATTTGGTCTAATGTGCTAGAAAAGTAGATGCTTGGAGTAAGGTCTGTTTATTAAAGTGTTTGGGGTATAGTGGCATCAGATGGCTTCCTGTTTTGTTGAAGTTGCACTTTAGTCCGATGTGCTCATTTTTTAGAGCTAGAAGTACACGAGGTACTTCCTTGAAAATTACTCTGTTTTCCTCTCGTAGAAGCAGGATCACCACCTGCTATAAACATGTTTAATGATTCTAGTCGACTTCTAAAGGATGCGCGACTTAGAACACGATTTCTCCCAGCAGAAACATAAGGCATTATCCAACAATTACCAGCTTCAAAGTGGACAACGTTGTCTAGAATGCGGTACAGCATGCAAGCCGCAGCACGGACTGAGAGCGGAGCTTGCGAGGAGAAGCAACAGATTCTAGATCCACAGATTATTGACCGGGCTAGGCTTTCCACACGGCACACCGAGAAAACTGTACTCCTCCAATCTATAATACTAAGTATTACTCTCTCTGATCCTAAATTCTTGACTCAAATTTGTTCAGATATGAATGTATATATTTTTTAAAACGTCTAGATACATCTAATATTTCGACAACAATTTAGGATATTTCAGATTTAATACAACTATAGCTTTATACCAAGTTCAAGTTAGTACAAAATCTGGTTCGGAAGGAATTCGTAGCAACTAGCAAGATAACAAGACAGGAGGCCTGAGGTCACGCCCGTTTCTTAGCCTAGATTTTTGAAATAAATGTGTTTGGCCGGACGTAGCAAATATGTTTGGTTCGACTAACGGGGAAGAGCCAACACAGACAAACAAGTGGATCACATCAGCAGGGGCAATACGGCCAAAAGCGCGATGCAGTAGCATAAGATAAATTTGTCCATGTATAGTAATTTACACCAGCATAATTGGGCACAAGAAACAATTGTTCAATTTTCGCATGTGTAGTAACGAACACCAGCAAAATTGGGCACAAAAACAATTGTTGTATAGCACAGGAACTACGTCTCACTCCCAAGGAAAAATTAGGTGTTTGCTTAATCAGAGTAAAACCCAGCACTGGCAGATGAAAACTGAAGATTTCACTGCCAATGAATTCAAAGGGCTTTTAAATAGCTTGATTTAGGATCTTGGCTGGTGCTATACAACAAAATCTCATCGAAACCAACTAACGAAGACTCATTCCGCATGGACACCAGAATTTGAAACGTCGATGTCACCCATTCCTTCATCCTCCTCCTCACTATCATCATCACCAGCAACCTCAGCATTTTGCTCAACCAAGGTTTCAAACTGGGCATCCAATAGCTTGGATTCTCGCTCACTCACCTGTGTATAGAATGCAAAAAATGCAAAGCTTCATGAGTTGGGACAAGCTATAAGTTTTGAAAATAACCAGTAGGTACAGTTTTAATCTTTAAAACACGTACACTAGAGATATACATAACTAAAAGGCAGGATGTGAAGAAAAAAACTTACAGCTCTTGGCGCTTCTTTCACCACTAACTTCCCCTTATGTTTTTCAATCTCTGTCATGCAGGCTTTAACTGCATCAGTGAGAACTGAGATTCCTTGGTCCTATCCAAAAAAGGAACAAACAAAAGAACAAAATTGTTATTTTCTGCAGAGTTAAAACATGATAGCACATAAGCCATAATACTGTGTTCAAATAATAGCTCAAAAATCAGATAATTTATTTATTTTAAAAATTATGAACTTGCCATACAGAAATCAGTCTCAAAGTAAACTTGCCATTTGCATAATTTTGCAGGTGACTTATACATAAAAAAAATACAGACCTGAGCCATTTTCACATAGATAATTGCTGTTACTAATGGATATTTTAGATCAGTCTAGATTAAATATATACACAACCTTTAGTTAAGCACAAGCCACAATAATAAAATAATTAAGTTCTGTTTAGCATCACAGTGGATTATGACAATCCCATGTTGAATTATTTTAAAAACTGAGGCTGCTTTTGGCATAGCTGTGGATTTAGATAATCCCACTTGCCCAACCTACCTTCCCATATTTTACCATTCTCTTAAACAACTTTTTTCTGCTTTTCTGGCTATTTTCCACAGCAAATTATAAAATAAGTTCAGCGCAGAACAGCTCAACAACAGAGAAATGAGCCTGAGAATATTGCTACCAGGTAAAATTTTCAATCAATGTCCAAAGGACATATTTTTGTTGCGGAACATACAAGATAAAATATGAGAGGACAACCATTAGTAAACCGAATTTATCTACATTCAATATTGTCTATAAATAAGATAAATAACTTATTTGGATTCTCATCTGCAACAGCTTAACAAATAAGCACAACAGAGTTCAAGAACCGCAAAGTGAGCTATACTCACAGAAGTTAGACATTATTTGGAATAAAAAGTGGATCAACCCCATTTCCAAATGTCAGGGAAAAAGAGCAGAAGATATACAACAATATGCCACATAATATGCAGAACAATAGTTGTTAACAAACTGGTAGCAAGTTAAGCACTAATTGTAAGATCTCCTCTGCCCTCCTCTAATCAATCAGCACAAAAGAATTCCTCTACCAAAATGAATGAGCACCAGTGTTAAAAAGTTACCGCCTGACAATGTGGTCCCAGATACAGATAAATTAACGAAAGAGAATCAGTGTTTTATCATGGAGGAAGCTTCATCTGAAGGCTCATCATACAATGTGATTCTCTCTAAATCATACTATGTGATTCTTTCTAAATAATAATAATTGGTCTACCTATTCAATCAAGCAAAATAACGGGAGAAGAAGGCTGCAGGTATCATGAAAAGAGGCTGAAGGAAACACCAACCTTGTCAAGAGTTTGTGTAGTCAGAACATAAAGAGGAGGAGCAACTAGCTTAATCTTCACAGGACAATTATTATTACCAGCAGCTTCAGCTTTTCTCATGGCTTGCTGCAAGTTCAAATAGAATAAGCAAAACCCACAAAATTCCATTAAGTCATAAAGCAGAAACAAGGTTAACTAAAAACCTTAATGTGAAGCACCCCGTCAAACTGGAAACATTTCATCTCAACATCAGCACGGATCTTGAGTGGCTGTGGGGTCATCCTCCTCCTTATGTTCTGGACCAGAGTCTCCTTAACCTCCGGGGTCACAGCAGGCACCACGTTAATCACCTGCAGGTAAATTAGATAGGTCCAAGAATTAGTTAACTAGAAAGTCCACTTAATCCATTTGACAACAGATGAACTCATAAGTAAACATGTACTCCTAAACCTATGCAATATAAACGGCATAGCAATCCTCAACAAACTAACTGTGTCCGCATGGTTAACATACTACAGAGTACAGACAAGATTCATATGGGGCAAATTCAACAAAACAAACTTCGCAATCCACAGCATTCAGCAGTCGTACATGACATCTAGTACGTCTGGAGTCTGTTACAAATGCACAAACACACATGACATAAAAGAAGTGCTAGCTCAGTCTATAACATGTAAACATGGTGAAGTTATTAGTGATTATATAATCACATCTAGAATGACCACAAATAGCGCATATAACCAAATTAGGGAATGAAAATCATGATGTTTGGTGGGTTGACAAGGAACTGAGAGTAACCTCCTGGCCGTCAGGACCGGTCTCCTTCTCCTCGTAGGTGAGGACATCGAGTATGGCGTCAGGGTCGGCGACTATGAGCTTGAAGGCCTCGAAGGCGTGTCCGTACTTGCGGTAGAGTGGCCAGCCGATGCGCTGGTAGATGGGCTCGAGGTCGATTTCGAGCGTCTCGGCAACGTGGCGCATGATGGAGTGCACGAGCTTGGACTTGTTGTACTTGTCCTCGCACGAGCGCGCCTCCTCCTCGGAGACACGGCGCTTGGAGAGGTCGATGTATCCCTTGTCGCGGTCGACACGGAGCACGATGGCAGGCTCCTGGCGGCCGACCTTGATGAGGGAGGAGATGGAACGGATACGGCGGCGGGACAGCTCGGAGAAGAGGATCATGCCCTCAACGTTGTTGTACTCGAGGAGGGAGACGTAGGCGCCCATGTCGGCGATGTGCTTGACCTGGATCATCACCGCGGCATCCACTTCCGGGAACCGCGGCTCGTACATCCGGCACTCGAGGTTCGGCATCGTTGCGGCCGCGTCGGTTACAGGTGGGGTAGGGGGGGGGGGGGTCACCGGAGTTCGAGGGGAACGCGGCGGATCTAGGGTTTGCTTGGGTTTTGGAGGGGTGGAGGGCGGCGTCCGGCAGAGGATATTGCTTGTCGAGCCGTCGAGGAGAAGCGAGAGGATCGGACGGTCCCCGTGGATTCGATATCTCGAGTTCTCGAATCTCGACACGGTCTGTGGCAGATGGAACACGATAGCGTATTTACGGAATACGTAACCATCTTTTGTTTGCGTAGTACAGTTGCGAAGCGTGAAGCCGTGGACTGTTCAGGTCATGTTTAGGTGTGCTGGCTTCGCTTGGTAGACCAGTAGCCCACGTAGGAGTAGGATCATTTGTACTCAGGCCTTTTAATTTTTCAGCCCACCGATGATTTATGTCTTCCTTCGTTCCGGTGCAGAGGAAAAAATTTAGAAGAGGTTATGACAGGAAAACACACACGATATAAGTGAAGGAATTAGTAACTGGGGGTGGTTACCTCCGTCCAACAAAAGATGTCTCAACTTTGAGTAAATTGCATCAATACACTAAGTCACATCTAGATATATCTAAATTTTAAGAAACTTCATCTTTTGTTGCACGGAGGGAGCACGTAATTAGCAAGTTTATGACAGGAAAACACACACTAAATTGCTTTGCGTATGATGAATTCTGTCCGATGTGTGTACGATCCTCCATCGTATTGGCCAGATGCCCACCCTCTCATGCTGGCCCGTGCCAAGGCCCAACCCACATCTTTCACATAGCGTCGGAGTGTTGGACGAAAAATTCATCGTACGTATAGCATCGTCATAAACTCTTCTCCACACACACTTGCATGCACACTGCACGCATACAACATGCATGCATCAGCACGGGGAGTGCGATGGAGAGCAACCACTAGTACAGAAAACTCCTTCCGTGATCTCCTCCAGTGGCGGTTAAAACAGACCAAAAAATCCGCCGCCACTGGAAGCCTATCGGGGCATCCACGAGCAACACCAATGGCAGTGATTCTTGTCCCGAAACAAGTCACCGCCACTGGAGCTGCGCATGGAAACCCTGAGCGCCACCAGTGGCAGCCAAAAAAAAGAACCGCCACTGGTGGACCTCCCGATACACATGATGGTACTACTCAGTCTCAGTGACATTCCGTGAACCCCTTAAGTACCGCACAATCATTAGTTTAGTACTCAACCGGAACGAGAACTCACCGAGCACTGATTAGTAACCACCGGTAGGTGGGGCGGCCGAATCCATTTTATGCTGGTTGGAACACACGTAAACTAGCGAGGTGGGACTAAAGGGGGGAAACTGGTGGGAGAGAACCAGTGGCGGGCCTCCTTTAACCCGCCACTGGTGAGCCCTCTAGTGGCAGTTTTTTTCAGCCCGCCAGTGGAACTCTTAGCGGAAACGCCGACAGCTACCAATGGCGGTTTAACCGGTCACCCGCCACTGGTGCTCTTCCTATATATATCTACAGTGCGAGCCCGCAGCTGGTCGAGCTCGCGCGTCTGTCTGGACCAGCTGCGGCTCTCTCCTCACTGGCATTGGCGAAGCCTTGCCAAAATTGATGGCAGCGGGCGGCAGGTAGCTCTCCCCTCCTTCTCCTCCCTCTTCCTCACCCTTCTTCCTCCTCCTATTCTTCTTCAATTTGGCAAAATCTCCATTAATGGCGCCATGGCCGTCGGCGGGAAATTCGCCCCCGATCTCTCTCTAGCGGCTCCCCGGTCTGCCCCGCTCTCTCTGTGGCTCTCCTGCACCATAGCTCTGCCCTCCCCCTCCGGATTGCCCTCTCTTTCGCTTTAATTGCTCCTGTGAGCTCTCTCTCTCTAGCTACCTCTCTCTCTCTGCATCTCTCTCTCTAGCTCTTTCTCTCTGGACATGGCTGCTGCTGCTTATGGGGGAGCTTAGCCCCTGGGGGTTAGCCCTAGGGTTAAGCTTAACCTCGGGACCGGTGTACGTGCATGTTCCAAGCATATTAAATGTGTGTTGACACGGGCCTTTGTGCCGTGTATTTCTTATGTGATGTGATACCGGCCGTCATGTCGATGTGGGTGGGAGTAATTTGTTTTGATGCAGGCATCAAATTTCGTAGTGCAAAATGCTATTTTATAGCATAGGTCATGTCAAAAATTTCCATTTTATTGTCGATCAAACTGATTCCTTTAATTTTTTTAATTGTGTTGTAGCTTGATGGGCTGTGCTTGGATGTACGAGGACAGGTTATGTGTTGAGTGGATAGAGCGGCTGAAGACTTTTGTCGATGCCGGTGTGGAAGATATGCATAGTAAAGGGGGTGATAAGATGTGTTGTCCATGAGTGAGATGTGGGAACAGAAAGCTGTACGAGCCAGAGAATGTTGAGATGCACTTGCTCATGCGGGGATTTCTGCCTGGTTATTCACGGGGGACTTCTCACGGGGAGGATGGCATTGAAGTCGATGACGACATTGAGGTGGAAAACATGGAGTCTGACGACCAGCTTGGTGAAGAAGCATACTGTGGCGAGGATCCACCGGACGTTCCACCCGGTAGGATGGTTGAAATGCTGGATGATCAGCATCTGCAGAAATAGTTGGATGACCCCAAGGATGAGAGGGTGTCTCGTAAGTTCGAGAAGCTGAGGCAGGATGCAGAGACACCGTTATATGAAAATGCCGGCGTGGATAACAGTGTGCTGGAAGTAATGCTCGAGCTTTTGCGGATAAAGGCAAAACACAACATCATGGAGTCGGGATTCACGAAGATTCTAAGTTACCTTCGTACGGTTCTTCCTCCGAGCAACAAGTTGCCGAAGAGCACGTACGAGGCGAAGAAAGTTACATGCCCCCTCAGGTTAGAGGTCATCAGATACCATGCTTGCCCGCTGCACTGCATCATATACAAGGGCGAGTACAAAGACCTGCACAATTGTCCAATATGCCAAACATCAAGGTACAAGAAGAAGGATCCCAATCCTGACGGCGGCGAGGAGGAAGAAGTGAAGCGTGGTCTGGTGGCAAAGACGGTCTGGTATCTCCCGTGTGGCACCAGGCTGGAGCGGTGGTTCCAGAACGAGAAGGAGGCCAGGTGGTTCATCTACAACGACGCGACTCAGAAGGATATCGATCCTGACGGCGTGTACCGCAACAATGATGGAGTTCTCAGACACCCCGCAGATGCGGCTCAATGGAGGACTCTGGACGACGGATTCCTGGAGTTCGGCGCAGAGCCCAAGAACATCAGGTTCGGGATGAGTACGGACAGGATCAATCCGTTCGGAAACTTGAGTAGCAAACACAACACATGGCCGGTGATCCTATTCATATACAACCTTCCCCCGTGCTTGTCATGAAGAGGAAGTACATCCACCTATCAATGCTCATACAGGGCCCTAAGAAGCCTGGAGCTGATCTGAACGTGTATCTGGACCTGCTGAAGGATGAGCTCAAGAAGCTTTGGGAGAAGGGTCGAAAGGTTTGGGACGCTCACAAGAAGGAGGAGTTCACCCTTTGAGCAGCTCTCCTGACATGTGTGCATGACTACCCGGCGAACGGGAACTCATCCTGCCAGTCAACACATGGGTACAAAGCATGTACAAAGTGCGGGGATGAGACAGAGGGGCTGTTCCTGCCAGAATAAAAAAAGATTGTGTACATGGGACACTGTAAGTGGCTGGAGATGAAGGACCCGTGGAGGGATGAAAAGAAAAACTTCAACGGGAGGACAGAGAGGCGGCACAAGTCGAGGGAACTGACTGGACACAAAGTATACGAAATTGTCAGGGACCTCGAAGTCGTGGCCGGGAAAGCACAGCCGGCTGTTGGTCCAGATGGCGGCCTTACGTACAAGAGGAGGTCTGTGTTCAGGGACCTGCCTTACTGGAGGTTCTTACCGAGCCCTCACACCATAGACGTCATGCATGTCGAGAAGAACATGTGTGACAGCCTCTTGGGCTTGATGATGCACCACGCGGACAAGTCAGAAGATGGACCAAAGGCACGGAAGGACCTGCAGTGGATGGGGATAAGGAAAAACTGTGCCCGATAGAGGAAGAGGCGCCGCAGGAAAACAAGAATGGTGAACGCACGATATATACGCGATGCAAACCTGCGTGTTATAGTCTGAGCAAAGCCGATCTGCATAGAATGTGCGAGTGCCTCCATGGCATCAAAGTTCCATCGAACTACTCGTCCAGCATCAAGAAACTCGTTGGCATGAAGAGCCACAAGCTGGTTGGCATGAAGTCTCATGACTACCACGTGATTCTCACGCAGTTACTTCCGGTTGCAATAAGAGGCTGCATGGAGCCATGGGTGAGAGAGACGATCATGAAGCTCTGTGACTTCTTCGACACGATCGGCCAGAAGTCAATCACGGTGGACCACTGCCTGCAACTGAGGGACGCAATGATACATATATTGTGCGAATGTGTGATGTTCTTTCCCCCAACGTTCTTCGACATTATGGTCCACCTAATGGTCCACATCACCGATGAGATCTTGTTGTTAGGGACATCGTTCCTGCACAACATGTTTGGGCCCGAACGATACAACGGGGTGCTGAAGCGATATGTTTGTAAGGGCAAGCTAGAAGGTGAAGGTGGGCTTGGCCGGAAGGATCTTGATGTGCATGCCCGCCAAAGAATGGACGACTTTATAAGAGCGCATGCAATGGTGCTGCAACACACGTCAGAGGTCGAGCCGTTCATCGACATGCACATCGAAGAACTTCGAAACCTCAACCCTAACAGGAATGATGATTGGATCCAGCGGAAACACAATTCTACATTCGCCATGTGGCTCAAGGATCTTTGGTATCCCAGGACGTTGTGGCGAATGAATATGAGAAGATCGTCCAGAGGTTGTCACGGCTACCCGACCGCAACGTCGTGACCTACCAGTCGTACGCAATGAACGGGTATACGTACCACACCAAGACTCAAGACCGTAAGAGTACGTACCAAAACAACGGTATAGTGCTCGTTGCTGAGACGAGGACCGACAGCGAAGGCCAAACCGAAGCGTAGTACGGCATGGTCGAAAAGATCTGGGAGCTTGACTACACCTTCACCACCATCGCCATGTTTCAAATCAGATGGGCACGCAATTAATGTCAGGCACGAAGATCATAGGTTCACAACAATGATTCTGCCAAAAGAGGTTCCCTGTCATCACGTGAACGTCAAAAGAATCTCGGCACTGCTTGAACCATGACAGTTTGCTTCCAAATGTAAACAAATCTTCTTCATAGAAGACCCGACAGCAAAAAAACACGTAGTCGTGAGGAGAGGCAAAAAGAGCATAGTTGGGGTTGACGAAGTAACTTCACAACAAGACTATGAAGGTTTCCCTGATCCCAAGACAAGGCAAGAAGAAGAGGTGGCAAGACGGACGATCCAGACAAGAAAGAACTCAAAATTACCCACACAAGACGGGGCCTACGTCAGAAGCAGCCACGATGAGGTCCAAATGTATAAGAGGAAAGAGAAGACAGCAAAGAAAAAAGACAAGATTGTCGAATAGTTCAATATTTGTGTAATTTTGATAAATTATTCTCGTTGTTGATTTTCAATATAATTTGAATTCTAACGAGGTTTGAATTTTAACTTGTTCAAATTTCAAAACAAATGTCGTAAATTTTTTCGGAATATTTTTCTAGTCAGAATGCATATTTTATTTGCTTTGTTTCGATTTCGGAAACAAGAGATATGGATTTTTTAAAACTTATTACATGCTATTTTCATTATAAAGGAGGAAAAAACGTTTTTAAACCCGCCTGGCTTCTTTGCCGAGTCAAATAAACCTTCCCGAGACTTTTCTAACCTATATCATGGGTGTTTTGATAAGTTCATATTACAACACTGAACTAACAACGGAGTTTAAATATACCCCCTAACTCCAATACCGGTTAGAATACATGACAGGTTTTGATAGTGTTGACTGCCAGTCAGATCACATTAGCAAAATGCGCTGAAATTTTAACAGTACGCTCACGACAACATTTATGATTTTATGTAATTTTTCAAAACACTTTTATTTTTGAATCCAAAATTTGAGCCTCAAACAAAATATGTCATTTTTCTTCTAATCGTTCTCCCAATGAAGTTGAAATTTTAATAGAACAAGTTTTTTGTCTCTCTCTTTTTAGATTTTGCTATAATGAAAAAACATCAGTTGACTCGAGCAAAACCTGCTACATATTTGAAAAAACCATTTACAATTGGATCAGGTGGTAATTTCAATGGTTTGGATATATCTAAATTGATTGATTTTAGTTAGAGATAAGTCGATTCCTCGGCCATTGGATATGATATGTGCTTTAAGATTCGGGATGAACGATGAAAAGTGGAGAATGAAATGATATCCATATGTTAATCCAACGATTATGATCCGTCGACTGAGATTAAAGCTTTTTGCTTAACAATCAGTTGACTGAGATATAGCCACACCTGATTTAAAGGCAACATATCCTGTTAATCCACACCGCTTGCTGTATCCGTTTGTCCGTGCGACGCCAGCCATCGGATTCCAAGCCAGCGATTAGAGATTCAAGATGGAACATTTGCAGAAGAACACCTGCAGGCCCCAGGCAGCTGCGCTAAGTGAGCCATGCTAATTTGGAAATATCGCAAATCACCCAAATACCAATCGTGCTCCTGCCATGATGTAAAGATCCACTGTTCATATGGCCGTCAAAGCCGGCCGCTGGCCGGCGTCCTCCGCGTTCAGCGATGTTCTCTAAACCTTGGCCCTTGTCCTTGTGAAAAAAACCTAGCTAGTAATGTCTACGTGTGACGCGGTGGCGGCGAGTGGCGATGATCATCTGCTTTTTTGGACTTCGGTCGTCGATGTTCTCTAAATCTTGGCCCACCAGCGCATCATCTTCACTAGCCTCACTGATTCATGAGTTTTCTGAGTTGGAATTACTTGTAGCATGCAGTAGCACTAGCCACTGCTACAGAATCAGTTATTTCTGACGCGTCGGAAAATCTCTACGCTGACGCAAAATGGACGCGTCTCTAATTAATCAAGTGTCAGAAGTAATCAAAACACTATTGAAACGTCGGTACACGTCACAGATATGTATTACGTTCTGACGCTTCTTACCTGCAAGTGTCACAGGTGAGCAAGTGCGAGCCGGGTACTTGCTCGTAGAGGTTGCTTTTATGGCACTTGTTCATTGGGGAAGCATCAGAGAACACGTTTCCTATGAGACGTTTTAACAACACAAGCGTCAGAGAGGTTTCTCCGTAGACAAATGATTTGCTAAGATGCGTCAGAGGAGGACGTTCGCTTTTTCAAAAAAAAAATTACACCCACTGACGCTTTTTCTTCACGTCGTCACAAGCCAGTTTTGCAAAAACACAATTACATTTATTGCACATAAAAACTAGCCACTGAATCAAATGCAGGATCAAAGATTTTCATTGCATAGATCCAGATATACATTGCATTGCATATAAGATCCAAATTAACATACATTGCATATTGCACAAGATCTAACACTAAGAAATTGAAACATCAAACACATATGGTGATGACCTGATGGGGATGCTGCATTGGCAATGGTTACCATGCCATCTGGGGATGATGTCAAGGCCAGCCTGGTGGGGCACGATGACAAGGCCAGCCGGAGTACAAGAGTCGTGGAGGAGACGATAGCGATGGGCAGCCGTATTCGGAGCAGGCGGACAAAGCGGATCTACAAACCCTCTCAAGACAAACCCTTCTGGACGAACCATGATGAGGTGGATGGAGGTAAAATATATGAGGAGCTCGTAGTGCATATCTTCCTCCGTTTGATGGTATTTATAGGTGGGGGCGAGGCTGGGAAACGGACCCGAGGCGGAGGCGATGGACCAGAAGAGGAGGCCACGGACTGGATAAAGAGGTGTACGTGCGTACTCCCGAGGCGGGTCGCTGGGAGCGCCATGGCTATAGGCTCGTACTCTGCTCGATTTCTGAAACACGCTATGTCTCTGCAACGAGGGGCAATACCGTGAACCTTTATAAGATTCGGAAACTTCTCTGACGCTTCCGAAACAGAACGTGTAGTCACCATATAAACCACTTCTGATGCGTCCGGATAGAACGTGTCATGAGACTTTCTTCCATCTGACATGCCTGACAAATTTTCCTTTGACACTTCTACTAGGAACGCGTCAGGGGAGTTTCGCACCTCTGACACGTCCGGCAAGTCCACCTTTGACGCTTCGTTTTTTAATTAAATAAACAAAATAACTACTGTACATTAACAAGATTCCGTTGACTCGTGTTTTTGTAGCACGTGTCAGCGATGTGGTTGCGTTTGAATGTGATGATCTCCCGCACGCCCTTTGGCCTTCATCATTTCGTCTTCTCATGCAAACTGAATGCATCCTTTGGCCTTCATCGTTTCGATTTCCCAAGCAATAACTCGATCTATATATGCCTATATATATTCCAGCCTGTGCAGCCTGCAAAGATCTTTCCGACGGCCTTTGATCGATCGAGAAACACACACGCACACACGGTCAAACCACACACCGGCTGATCCGTATTTCACACTGCACTAGCTGCACGCACATGTTTAGCACTAGCAAAACTAACCACATACACATGCAGCTATTCCGATGGATCAAGTCACTTCACGTATATCACGTATATGCCTCAACTAACTCAGCTCACATAGAGCTAGTCTCTCGGCTCTCCAACATGCAGATCCTCTCTCTCAGCTGCATGCACGCACGACAACAGACTCAAACTAGTCTAGGACTCGTACATGCATGTCACACAACTACTGGCTTCACTTGACCAACGGTCCACTCGCTACAACTGCGGATCGAGCCGTCCTCTTTACCATGATGCCATGCATGGATTGTACTAGACATGGAATGGACTCACCAAAACGGCCCAGTTTGTTTCGGCTTTTGCTTCAGCTTTTGATGCTTCTAACTCTTTAGAGCGCTAGAAGTACCAAAAGCGAAATCAGAAGTCCAAACAAACAGGGCCTAAAGCAAATAAAACATGATTGAAGCGACCGCCCCCGTACAGAGTTCGATCTCTGTGCTTACCGTGCTAGTTCCTGGATCGACTCACTAGCACACATAGTTTTAAGATGAAATATCGAGATACAAAGGTCAAAGTACTTTATTACAACGCATCATTCAGAATTTAATAGTACTTACAACCTTGCAAAACCCCTTGGGTCAGCATAACAAATAGAGTTTTAAGATAACAAAATATTGTTTCACAAACGGCAGCGGAAAGGTAGAACATAAGGGCCACAACTACTCCAAGGAGAGAGCATGTTGGAATGTAAGCACATGACCCAAACAACAACGACGGACCTCACTCTTCGTCCAATTCACCTGCATTGTTAATTGCAGCCACTACGTGGTCAATACATTGAATGTATTGGCAAGTTCACCTGAAAGTTATAACAAACCTAACATTGTACATGCAGTATATGGCAAGGTGGGATTCAGGCTTTTTGGCGTGGTAGCAGAACATAATTTACCTTATCACAATTGAATATTACAATATTGTTAACTATTGGACACCGGGTAGAAACACCGATGCTCCTATTAAACTAAGGACATTGAGTAGACACATCAATGCTCCTAACCCAAGTTCAAACCATTCATTTTATTTAGAAATTAGAATGAGTGAGACCTTCCTTACAGCCCTCAAATCTAGTTGCTCATAATTGTCCGTAACAGTGGACACAGCTAAGTACTTAGTTTGACACTCTCGAGAGGTGGTACACTTTACCCACAAGAAACCGACGTGTTGATCCCTTGTTGTCCTCAGGGTAGAGTAGCAACGGCATCGATTACAGGAATTTTCAGAACATAATCCCCCCAGATCACCTGAGGGACGCGCTCCCACCTACACAGCTACATACCGATGTCATCCTCGGATCCGGGTTCATATTTCTTACATCCATCCCGGCAGAGCCCATATTACCATGTGGTTGTACTGGAAGCTTCTAAACAGGAAACTAGTCCAGTCTCTGGTTACCCCGGGTGGCATTCCACATTTGCGACGCAGGCGCTCCCTGAATCCACGGGGAGACGTCGATGGACGATCCCTCCCCGAATCCACGAGGAGACGACTCAGAGGGACCCATAGAAATGGACCCGACGTCGCATAACATCTCAAATCCTCAAAGCCGTCCACTCAGGATGGTTCGTTAAAGTTGTTTTGCCAAGTTTCTAAAATTGTTTCACATTATCAGTTTCACAGTGATTGAGATTCCCTCCCACGTATACTAACATAGCTTGGCTAAGCAACAACTATTCACGGTGGCTATTGGTGGAGGATTCATGGCAAAGGAATTTCTATCGCTAATAGGACAATTCATAGCTAGCATAAGTACGAGTAATAATCCTATCAATGCATTCTAATAAGCAACACTAATGCATAGGTATTTAAAAACAACAATAATAGGATAATGATCAAAGTGAACTTGCCTTGATAGCAGTTGGGGTTCAAACACTCGTCACAATCGCAAGGTTCGTTCTCCGAGTAAACTAAAATAAACAAGCAATGGACTAACAGAAATGTTAACTCACAGGACATAAGAGATGTTCCATGTGAAAGTTCTTTTGTCCAGAGACCAGACCTGAAAAAACACAAAGGTATAATCAAGATTAAGAAACTGCAAGTGTTATACTCAAAATTAAATTAAATACAGATCCAGATATTGCTTCCAGCCACTGATATAAAGGAGCTAAAAGAGGGTGTGGAGCTGTCTGCGGTATCTGCAAATTTGGCTGTGATAATGGTTTCTCCTGTGTTTGGTACTGGGTGTTCAATCACTTGAGAACACGCAATCCTTCTTCTTGACTCAAAATTTATGATGTGGAGTTTTGCGGGAAGCTTTTCTCGAAAATTGACCGTGGCCAAAAGGTATTTGCCATCTGGAGCCCAGCTGAGCTGAGAAACGTCTTCCCCATTCCCAACCTGTATAAAACATCACAGAATCAAAATTACAACATGATATATCTGGGCAAGTTCCGGCGTCTCCTCATGCTTCGCTAGATCTTGCTGCGCCACTTGCTTGGATTGGAAGATTAGTCCCTTCCGTAGCTACATTAGGGTTTAATCGTCGCATAAGAGAGAGAGCGAGCATGAAATAGGAACAGAGGATTTGGAGAAGTGCTTTCGTACTCGTTGGCGGCAAGCCGCAGATGAGGGGGAGGGGAGGGACCTGGAAGCTAAGGAGGAGCCGCAGAAGAGGGGAAGGGGCAGGATCTGGAAGCTAAGGGCGTGTACAATGGTTGATAAGACTGTCTTATCTTAGGCATTCCACGTCAATTAGAAAAGACAACAAAACATGTTGTATAATGGGTTATCTCTTAGTGTTCTATCTTAGAATTAATGTTTAGATGAATAAAATTAACTAAATGAATGCTAAGAAAAGGTGAAATCTAGTACAATAGTAAATTTGCTTTATCTTTGCCTTATCATTCTTGTGAAGAGATCATCTCTTAATTAAGAGAAGGCTTGTACCTTTTCTTCGTTTCTCTCTCTTTCACATCAAATTTTATCCTATGTGACATCGTTAAGAGAAAACTGACCTCACCCCATTGTACATGCCCTAAGAGGGAGCCGCACAAGAGGGGAAGGGGCAGGAGCCGCAGAAGAGAGGAGGGCCAGGACCTGGAAGCTAGGGCCAATTACCTTGATAGTGTGTTTGGATGTATGAATTTGGGCTGGGAATTGCCCATATGGCATTCGGAGGCCCGAATTCCATTGTTCGGATGTCTTTGGCATTCGGGCCTGGAAATCAAACCCAATTCCGAGCCCACAGCCGCCTGCGTCCACTTGCTCTCCTGCAATACCGAGGGGTAGCGCTCGGTTTTCCCTGGAATTGGGCCTCCGCGTACCGGTTCGTTCTTCCGAACAGAAGCGAGCGAGCGAGCTCGGGACGAGATCGATGAAAACGCCCGGCGCACCAACTCGCCTTCGCGGCGGCGGCACAGGTAGGCCACTCCTCGCCTTCCTCCTCCCTAACCCTCCTTCTCCCCGTCCTCCTCCTCCTCTGAGGCTTTCTTCTCCCTCAGTTGTCTCTCCCCTCCAACAGCCTCCTCTAACCCTAGATCCGAGCAGAACGGCGGCGGCCGACTAGGAGGTCGAGGTTGGCCACCTCCGCATCTCCCCAAGCCGGCCTCTTCCTGGTCCTCCACTTCCACTTCCAACCATTTCCTTCTAGCAATCAAAATCATCTTTTTTGAGGGCTGTCAAATGACTTGATGTGTTTCAATTGCAGAATTTCTTGGAGTACTGGTAGCACGGGAGGCTGATTTTGTTCTTGTTATGGCCTGATGTGTTTCAGTTGCAAAATTCCTCGGAGAATCATAATGTTTCTTGGCTAAATGACTTTATATTTCGGTTGCAAAATTGGATGCTAATATTTTGTATGTTGTTATACGTGAAGAAGTAATACATATACACACAATTTTTTCTCTATATATAAACAATTGTATATTCTCCAAACTCAACAAAGTAGCCAATTCCACACATTGTACATCCAAACATGATTTGGAATTGGTTGCTACCTTCTGATTCCAATAGCTAATACCATGCACATCCAAACAGTTGCTTTGGCATTGGAGGCCAATTCCAATACCACACAGATTTGGCATTCCTAACCCAATTCAATTCCACACCTGAATACCTACATCCAAACAAAGCATGAAGCTTTTGATGTCTTCGAAGTGGCCATCATTGTCTCCTCTCTTGTATCTCAGCAGCCGGATGATGCCGCCGGTCCTGGTAATGGTGGCGTTTTCTGCCTTCACTGGCTGCGAGAGGGTCTCCTCCCGTTGCAATTACTGCTCCGTCGTGGGGGTTTCATTTGCACACGAGGGATTGCCGTCCCTCTGGAGTTGCCCTGTTGTACTGTTATTCAGAGTTCCACGACAGTTAGATCAATATTTATAAGGTAATCCACCACATGGTTAAAAACGAAAGGCCCTTACCAGCAAAGTGCACTTAAAGGCATTTGTGTTGATACGCCAGATCCTGGTTCCTTGGGAGGTTGCACAAGCAAGGACATTCTTGGCTCCGTCGCATTTCTGCGGATGATAATTCCAATCTATATGGTGCACTATAGGTTTACACTTGCGCTTTTCTCCTGCTGCCAAACATCTCATGTACACCAGATCCATTTCTAAATTTTTCTTTTTCTTGCCCATCGTGTTCCCTGCTGGGCAGTTTAATCGAAAAATTAGAGCCATCGATCTAGAAGCTAGAGCAATTTCAGATCTAGTAAACCTAATTAATAGGCAAATCTGGTCCACCCAAACGCAATCCTACGTGCAACGGACAAAAGAAAAAGTGTATGCTCGATCATTCAAAAAACATTATCAAGAATAAAACCAGATCGATCCCTTCATACCCCACGAGCGTGCACGCTACACACAAAAAACACCTAACTACTTGAAGTCAAGCATCATAAAGAGGCTCAAAAATAGCATCATAAAGAGGCTAAAAAATTCATAAGAAAGTGAAGTGATAGTAGATCTCAGGAGCGCAGGTAGAAGGGGACGACGCTCGCCAGCCGGCAGTACCAACCCCGTATGTGACCAATCGAGGGAAGACCTCAGATAATGAAACCCCAGGAGAAGGAGATACTGCTACGAAGCTAGCTCTAGGGTAAAGTGAACCACGCCCGTAGGTGACCAATCGAGGGCAGACCTCAAATGATGAAACCCTTTAAAGAAAGGGGAAGGAGATGTCTGCTACGAAGCTAGTTTTCCTAGTAAAGTAAAGCAAGAAACCAAGTGCGGAGAGATAAAAATAAGAACGAGAAGAGAAAACAACCAACACACCAAGAAGAGATCGCAATAAATTCATAAGGAAATGAAGTATAGTAGTAGATCTCACGCGCGCGGGTAGAAGGGGACGACGCTCGCCAGCCGGCAGTACCAACCCCGTATGTGACCAATCGAGGGAAGACCTCAGATAATGAAACCCCAGGAGAAGGAGATACTGCTACGAAGCTAGCTCTAGGGTAAAGTGAACCAAGAAGAAACCAAGTGCCAAGAGATAAAGATGGGAGGGAGAAGAGAAAACCAAAGAAGAGGTCGCAGACAGGAATTGGCCTTCTACTCTTTTCAAGATGAGAGGGGGATGTTTTTTAGCTGGAATTAGAAAGGACCTCAGGCTCTCACCACGTGAGTGGGAAATGAGTGGAAAGGTGTCGCCCGTTCGCTCTATGCAAGTTTGACGAGTCACGCGGCTCACGCGGTCAGGCTTCACGCGCCGTTAGGCCGAACCATTCGTTTACCAAAAACTTTCACATCTACAGTATATATAATCATACTTCCATACAATTGCTAGTGGTAAAAAAAAAAGACACCATTCCGCTAGAAAACCAGATTTTATGTACTTCTTCTATTCTCGAAAGGCTTTTTTAAACATTGTTTGCCACTAATCTATTTTTTAGCCACAAGTGTCTTGATATTTGAAGAGAGTGGGTGTTCACCCAATACTCTCATAAAACCCCTTCCACTTCAACACACTGTGAGTGTTTCTACAGTACCACGAGGTACCAATACCTCCCTGCTATTCACGGTTGATCAAGAAAAGGGTATCACGACTTTTTCACGTTTTAGCCCAACCATCCTCCTGTAGATCCAAACGAGGCAACCACCTTATCCTCGAATCCCATCCTTCCGTAGGGGGTAGGAGACGCCGCCGCCGCCATTAATTCCTTCCACCATGCCAGCCATCTCCCTCGCGTCCGTCTCGCTCGCCGCCGATGGAAGCCACCCAACTCCGACTCCTCGACAAGGGGTAGCACCTCCCCTACGGAGCTCAGAATTCTTGGCTGCCGGTGGTCATCTCCCTGTCCCACCAAGATCCATACCCAACATCGGCGGCATTCTGACAGTGGCGTTTGCTGCCGCTGCACGTTCGCTGGCTGCTGCTGTCGACCTACCTCGACGTCTATGCGTTGTCACAGCCACCGGCGACTGTCGTGGTAGGCAGGGATGCTGTTAGAATTTGGTGGGCCTGATAAGCCCAAGCCCAAATTTTAATAAATTCTGAAAATCTCAAAATCCCATTCATGAAGTGGAATGAGGGGGGTAGGAATGGAAATAATCCCACCTTGCTAGTTTAGAGTGAGTGAGACCAACATATAAAGGATGTTGCTTCTCACCTATTGAGCAAGTGAGCAAAGGAAATCCCCACGCGCGCTCCTCCTCCTCCTCCGCTCGCCTTGTCACGACGCGCGCACGCCACGTTTCGTGGATCATGCCGTGCCGCTCCGTCCCTTCGATCGACACATAACACAACCGAGTTAGTCTACTCCATCCCGAGCGCCGGCGTGCACCACCGATCGGGAGAGCAGGTCTCCAGAATCTTTCGACTTTGCGATCCTGTACGGGAGAGAGCGAATAAGGTTTTTGGGAAGCGCTCTGCGTGACTGCTCGCTTCCCTGCAACAACGGGTTGTCTACCTCCTCGAACCGGCGGGTGCGCGACGCGCCGCCGTCTTGTTCGTCAACAACTTCGTCAGGCGAACGCAACAGCAACGGCTTCCTCTCCACCGCAACGGTACGTACACCGTAATTTGATCTACTGTTTAGTTTTGATCTACGAGATTATACTATTGTTGATTGTGCTGTTGAATACCTCTAGTATATTCGAGATGCATATGCTAGTTGCTACTGTCGTCATGATTTATATTATGAAATTAATCATTAATTTGTTATTCTTGAAATTGCTTAATTTTTCGACAGAGGCGGCCATGGCAGTGGAAGCTGCTGTCACCCCTCGGCCCCTCCTCCTCGCTGGTGCCATGTACCGCCGTAGTTTGCGCGAGGAGCAGACGCACCGGGCAGCCTTCAACCGCAAGTTCCTGGATTGCAAGCTGATCTGTGGAGCAACGGCAAGTACCACGGGATTCGCAGGTGGAAGCCGGCCGGCCGGCCGCTTTGCGCCATTGCTGCGGCTAAGCGAGTGGTTTTTTTGGGTGGGCGTGAGATTACCTTTTAACCCTCCTGACTTGGTACCTCACCTTGACCGCTGGGCATTCATGTGTCCATTTGCAGCCGTTAGATTTGAAAACACGGACGGTTGTAAAAAAAATTCAAGCACCGGAGAACTCCACAAACACTAATACGAGAAATGTTTTAAATTGATGGAAAATGAGGTGCTTTGTTTGAAAAAAATTAGGGATGATCCTCTCTAATCTTTTCCTATCAAATAATCATTTGAAGTTTCTAGTGTTTTCAATTTGGAGTGAATAATACTCTAAAAACACTAAAAAACACTAGTGGCAAACAAGGCCTTTACGGCACCTACGTGTGCTATCCATTCATGTGCATCTAATGGCCAGCATTGATTTATACTCGATACCGAGCAACATGAGTAGCGTCGATAGAAAACAATATCGGTCGACCCAAGGGGCCAAGGAGTGATTATTACTCCAAATATGGATGTATCTATTATTAAAAAACGTCTGGATACATGTAATATTTCGACAACAATGGATCGGGGGCGTATTTATTAGCTTCCGCAAGATCGCTGATCTCCATACGATTATGTACGTGCGAAGACACCCTTCGTCACTGCAACGTTACCACGTACCTATTCGTGCCATCGCAGGAACCGATCTACTCCGTCTGTCCCATATTAAGTGACACAAATTTTTTCAAATATAATGTATCTATGCATAAAAATCGTTTAGATACATGTAATAGAAAAACACTTAATGACTAGGAGTAGATCTTATTTCTTCCCGTGTTGTATTTGGCCCTGTAATTAATTACTTCATCCTGGGCTCTTAAATCCTAACTGAGCAGAAGCCCTAGTGCAACACCAGTTGCAACCAAACCGAAGTATGACCTCGACTCAAAACCATACCGATGATGCTGAATGATGTGGGCTGGGCCTTGGCACGGGCCAGCAAGAGGGTGGCCAATACGACGGAGGATCGTACACACATCGGACAGAATTCATCGTACGCAAAGCAATCCCCCTTCTCCTGCAGGCTACAGCCGCCTCTCTTTCACTCTTTCCTTGCAGGGCAGGAATCCCCATTCTCCTACAGCCGCCTCTTTCCTTGGAGGGGAGGAAAGAAAGCGAAGAGAAGCAGACGCCGGGAGGCACTGCCGGCTCGTCTCCCTCTCCACCCCGTTGCATCTCCATCTGTCTAGAAACTTCCGCGGGCCACGTGCCCGCAGCTAGCTCCCTCTCTGTCCCATTGTTTTTTTCCGATCAGACTGGGAGATGGCTTCCCCGGAGTCATCAGCGGCGGCTGCCGGGGCGGGTACCGATGCGGCGAGCCAGTCAGCTGTGGTGGAACCGATCCGGATGCCGACGGCGGAGGAGATCAATGGGCAGGACATCTGGAACAACTGCGCCGTTCGGAGCGTCGTCAGTGGTGTCATGGGTAAAGTTACTGATGAGCTGCAACTCAATCTCTTATCTTTAATTAACCTAGTTGGTAGCTTGTCTGCGATAGCTACGGTTGTCGTGTTGAAAACTTGCTCTGGGGACAAAATAGAGTAGTTGTTCTGTGGTGCATTTAGGATTTGAATCACATGAACTTAGAGTAGCTGAAGCCCAAGCCTCAAATTCAGGTTTTTGTTTAAACGAATTTAGGTTGCCATGATCTAGTTCAATTATCACGTCATTGCTGTTTGGATTTTGTTTGAGAGGCTCGGTCTGGATTTTGGTTCTGTGACATGGAGGGAGCTGTTCATCTGTAGATGGTTAGGTTTTTACCTGTCTGTTTGAAGAGTTAGAAACAGAAAGACGCTAGTTCTGCAAGAACTTGACTTGTTTATTTTTCTTCTGAAAATGAACTTTATATATGTAAATACGTTCATTTGGTTGTTCTCTTTTGTTTTGAACTTCTGATGCACTGGGCTTCATTGTTATAGAACTGTTACCCTGGTTGATGATAAATATTTGGAGGTGATGAAAGATAATCTTTATGCTCCCCTCTTGACAAACCTTTCTTCATGTGCAATGGCATCTGATATAATGGAGGTTCCTTTTGTTTCAAGCAAACCGAGTTTGGGTGTAAGTTTTTTGTAGTGATCTATTCTATTATATAGCTCTAATTAAAACAAGAGGACAAGAAGCCACCAGATTCGTCCACATAGGCTAAATTATATCCTTCGGTATTCTTAAAGTTTGACGGTCCAGATTTAAAACTTCATATATCTAGAATATGTTTCAGTCACCATTTCCGGATGCACGTAACTAAGGAAACAGTGGACTGCTGCTCAAGCATAGGCATGCACATCCTCCTGCTCGTGCAGTCATGCGTCGGCAGGACACAATCCAATCCATCCAGAATTCTACATCAGGACCGTATGTAGGAATTCGATGCCCTGGAGTGAAATGCAAAATGGGGCCCTAAAATTGAAAATTGTTGCATAACCAAAAGTATAACCTACTTAATTATATGATTTCAACATACGGTATTTCTTATAGTACTTAGGAAAAATGAATTGTGATTGCGTGATGAACTCATGAACATGGAAGTACCTTGGGTTGCTGCGGTGTGGATTGTAAATTTCTCAATTGGCCGATAACCGTGGATGAACGGAAGACGACTGCCGAGGCAACGACAGAAGGAATCATGGAGATCTGTCGATAAGCCCTGCGTGTCTGGTGGCTGCGCGCCTGCTGATAGACTATTTAGGCCCTGTGATTGATTGATGGAGATTGGAGATCGGCAGACGATTCGTCGTGCGGCTGAGAATCATACATGTAAAAGAAGCAGGCTTTTGTTCTTTGCCTTTCTCCTTATGAGCCATTTTCCTTTTTCTGTAAATAGGCTTTTGTTTCCTTTTTTTCTGCTGTTAAGGATAGCAAATTAGTATTAAGATAATATTTGGAGGCCCCCAAAAATTGGAGGCCCTGAACCGTCGAACGGGTCGCTCCTGCCACTACACGGCCCTGCTCTACATGCATTAGTCAATGTACTATGTGCTAACTAAGTATTAAGCCCAACTCCAAGTAGTAGGCTACTCGCATATCCAATGTCCGGCTCTCACTTGTGATGTGCGTCTTCTTTATATGAACTAGTTGTTGCTGATGGAGTTCAAGATGACTAGAGTATGGAGGCGGGCGAAAGTGTTAAATGGACAAGCAGCAGTAAACTAACGTTCAAAGAATTGAATCATATCTTTTTAGACGTTCAAGGCAAATGCATAGCATTGTTAGCTCGACATAGATTTTTTGTACTAGTACCATTTATAAATTTATACAAGCAGCATATTGATCTGAAAAATAACTGTTATAACTATGGAGAAATAATCTAAAATAACAATTTAGACGAAATCTAGCCACGCAAATGCATGGGTCACCCTGCTAGTTTTTCATCAAGTTGAGGTCATGGAATAAACTCAATGAGATTCCAGTACCGAGTTAAGGCATCTGAGTTAAGTCACATGGTCAAGGATTCAGAAAGTGGTTCAACAAAGGTATGAGCAACCTGAGAAGTTTTGACAGAGTATTACAAAGGTTCCTGTTGCACTGTCCACATCCTTTTACATCAGCGTTGCTAGAAGTGCAGGAAATAGCAAGGTCAAAATTTACTAAAATTTGTTTCAGAGTGGCTCAACAAAGTTTCAAGTAGCCTATTTATTTTTCTTTCTAATAAAATCATCGAGCTAGGGTTTGGTTTGTTCTGGTCCATTCATTGCATGCTCTATGTTTGAACTTTCAACATAATAAATTAAAGTTGGATCTGATAATCTGGTCCTGCCTACCATATCTTCTCTTTCCCTGTATAGTTTGTTATTGTGAATGAGCACATGCCATAGTCCTTTTCTTTAGAATGATAATGTCCCACTTGTGCAATGTGTAGCTTTCCAACAGCTCCTTGACTGCCATTCTATGTACAATGTGACCAAGGTCTGTAATGTGAAAATATGTACTCTCTTATTTTGCATTATGTAATAATTTGTCTGTTCATGCATAAAGCATGATTTCTCCAAACAACTTAGAGGACAGAATCAGTGCTAGCAACACGATTTACTCTATTCTATATAGGCAAAGTATTAGTATTTCCTTTAGTTTAGCTTTTGATACCCTCTAACAACAGCCATTTGGTGTCTGGATACCCCAGCCTAAGTTAGAAGTTGCGTTAACTAGTGCTTTTATGCTTGCCTAATCATACTTCCTTTGGAGTTGGAGTTGGAGTTATGCTAAACAGCCTGGAGTATCAGCTGTTTTTTTTTGAGGCCTCTCTTACAGTACAGCTGTAGTATCTGAACTTACGCACTAACACATGCCACACGCACACCACAGTCACACACCCTACCCCTAGTGCGCAAGGCAGACTTACAACTTACTACACGCATACTAGATTCCCAAAGTCAGTAGACTTTGTCGGCAACGGGTACATTGCATTACCACTAAGGAGCAATGCGTGGTAGAGGAAGACCAGAAGGGAATAAATTCCCGGTGAGACACGCACGGACCGCCCCAACTGGGGATCGATCCTGCGCGGGCTGGCTGCATCACCGCAGCGCAAGCCATCCGAGCTGGGCTCGGTTCTCTGGAGTATCAGCTGTTGGCTTATCCCACATTGGTTCTAGTTACAACTTACAAGTGTGTAATGCTTCATTCTATGGATAACTATTATTAATTATGCATTTGTTTTCATCCAATAGGGGGTGGTCTTGGTGTGCTTATGGGATTATTTTTTGGAGCTTTGGACAATCCAATAATGGCAGAGGAGATGACAGCAAGACAACAAATCGTCTACACGGCAAAGCAGATGGGTAGGAGAAGTATGAGCAATGCCAAAACCTTTGCAGTCATGGGTGTGATTTTCTCTGCAGCTGAATGCGTCGTAGAGAAGGTAGATACAGTGTCTGATTTTTATGTTTATTTATCTTCATGAGTGTTTCTTGAAATGTTCTACTTATTTGGACTATGAACTGTCATGTCTTGGCAGGCACGGGCGAAGCATGACACTACCAATACAGCAGTAGCTGGCTGTGTCACAGGAGGGGCTTTAGCTGTAAAGGGTAAGTTATTTTGCAGTAACTTTTGAATTAGATCCAACATAGTTTTTACAAAGGATGAACTTAAGCTCCCAAAAGAAAATCACAGGCTACATGGATTGGAGATGTTTAGGATGGAATGAGGTGGATCTGTGGATGGGCGTCTTCCACATTTCTTATTGGATGTAGGAAAGGGTGTAAGCCCCATGGTAGAACTAGTTTGGCTATCCTAGGGTTGTAAGAGGCTGTTTGGATTCTACCCGAACCCAACACGCCAAAGCATTGGCTCGCCCACGATTTGGCGGAAGATTTTGCCACCTCCATCTCGCCCGCGCGTGGGCGCAAAAATCAACTACCGCGGGCGGATTTGCTGGGATGTTGTGTGGGCTCGCCAATATACAGCCTTTGAACCAAACAGTGGCCCTCAGAGCGTTGGCGCACCTGATATTGGCAGCGCATGCATTGGCGCTAATCCAAACAGGCCCTAAGCCCATGGTAGAACTACTTTGGCTATCCTAGGGCAGTTTAAGAACCTAGGACAAGAGCAACTGTGTTCATCATTTGGGTGTGCCACACTATCATTTTTGTTTTGGGAATGCAGATTGTGTAACCGATGCTCTTCATAACCTGTACAACTTGCTTTTCTGGTCAATCTGGGTTCTGGGAGTTGGGGGATACCTATGATTTATGCCTTTTATAGTGTTTCGATCACTTACCTTGTTTTATCCTTTGATGTTTCACTGCTTAGCTTAAGTTTTTATTTTTGCCAGAACTGCTTATTTAAAGTTGTGATTATTTCTTTTGGATCAATTATTTGATACTATTGATTCTGCTCATCTAGTACGAGTAGTTACATTATAAGAACTTTGTTGTGCAGTAAATTTGAAATTTCTTCTCTAAGGGAATTGGTATTTTTGCAGGTGGCCCTCAAGCTGCATGCGTTGGGTGCGCGGGTTTTGCTGCCTTCTCAGTGCTGATAGAGAAGTTCTTTGATCGCCATACCTGAATGAACGATGGAAACATTGCATCCTCTATATGTTAGCAATTCAAGTGAAGCTTTTTTTTAGCAAAGCACGAGCACGATTCAGCATTATCTGAAGAACATTTCGTTATTTCACAACATTCAGCTGTTGACATGTCTCCAGAGATAACCTAAGTTATATATCCTCGGACTATCCGTAGCAAACTAGCAATGAGTAGTAGCTTTACTGTTCTCGCGGTCTGTAGCCAATTTGAAGTTATATCATCGTCATTCCTTGCTCAAGTAGGCATTTTTACTGATGCAATCGCTGAGCACGTGGGTGGGTGCGCTTTTGCTCTGCCAAACGCCAAGATGATAAGATGTTCGTGACAACAGGGTGAAAATATATAGTTGGAGATTCAAATAACTGTTTCAGCTGTGTTTGCACTTTGCAGTAGCAGGGAGGTTTCTTATACTGTATCTTTCATTGCTGTATCTCATCATATCCATGACTTGCATCTGCAGCGGGTATCCGTTGTTAAATGGGACTAGAATTTTTTGTTGCGAATCGGTTGATGTATGCTGAATAGTTTCAGAGATTACTCGTAAAACTGATCCGGGTAGGCTTGTACTCACTGGTGATCAATAAAACAAAGATCAGTTCACATGCATCCATGGAAACTCCAGGGTTATATCAATAAAACAAAGTGCAGCCATCTACATCAAAAGGCACGCTGGGCGATCTAAAATTACACCCCCGATAAGCAAGTTTCCTAATCTATGGCTAGGGCCTAGTCTAGTCGTCGATGATGGCGATGAGCATGGATGCCTCTTCAGCGTTCGGTCCCCGAGTATCTGAAAGACAGAGAGAACGATCCTGTCATTTCAACAAATCGACGGAAAAGTATCGAATACGATCACGAATTCATGATCACGCAGAAGATTGCAGTGCACCTGAATTGGGGAGGTTTGCTATGATCTGTTTAACGATCCCAGCGCCGCCGGTCGACTCATCTCCCTCATTCTTTACCTCGCCTTCACTGTGACCAACGTCTCCATTGCTCGCCTGCTTGGCGTCTTCCTCGCTGCCGCCACTGCCATTGGCGCCGGACATGGCCAGGCCGATCTTAGAAGCCACGGTGCTCAGTATCCCAGCAGCCTGCTCGCCGCCTTCGTCCTCATCTTTCCCTCCCCTTTTCTCTTCCTCTGTTTCTGCTGCCCCGACACAAATCAAATCGGCTGATACATGGAGATCCATCGGTGACAAAATTAAAGGCATAAAAAAAAAATGCAAGTCCTTACCTGAGGCTGACGGGGAAGAAGCAGGCGAGCTGGAGAGGAGCCTGTGGAAGATCCCGCCGCCGCCATTGCAGTCTTCCTTCTCCTCCTCCCCACCCTCGCCGTCAGAAGCGGCAACCGCGATTCCGTTGCCATTGGCTTCACCAACGTCCCCAGGCTCTGGGCTGCCGCTCCCATTGGTGCCAGACATGGCCGCGCCGATCTTGGACGCCATGCTGCTCAGAAACCCACCCTCCTCAGCCACCTGCTCCTCCTCCACACGACCAGCGCCCGCGTCTTGCTCCAGTTCTTGTTCTTCCTCCCCGCGCTCCTTCCCCTGCGCCATGGCCTCCTCCTGCTCCCTCCTCTCCTCCTCGCCCACCGAATCCTCCATCTCAAACCGAAACCACAAACCAGTACTGTACTACTATTCCACTTACTAGCTCTCAGGCTCAACTCGCGACTGGAAAGAGTGTCAACTACTAGTGCAGGAAGCCAAGAACAGGAACGGAATCAACGGATCAGAGATTTGAGGAGCCGTGCCGCAGGAGAGTTATATAGGCGCCCGGCGTCTGACACGAGTAGGTGCGCACACGCGTCCTGCGGAGATGGCCGCCCGGCCCGGCGAGTGGCGACTCCTCGGCTCCTCGCGCGACAGCGTCTGGGGCTGCGTAGCCTGGCGCGACGGGATTGGCCGCCGTCCGCTACGATATTTTAAGGCCGTTTTGTGCTTTGCGCTTTCCGTTTTTTCGTTTCTTTTGGCTTCATTTGTGTACTGCTCCGGGGGCCGGGGCCCGGAGGCAGTGGAACGCCGGTGGCCGGTGGATCGCAGAGGGGTGTCGGTGCGGATGCCTTGGACGAACGAAAGAGTGTCCAGAACATGTTTTCCTCCGTGGGAAGAGCGTCCGGGTCTGGGTCTTCACGTCTCCTGGGAAGCGTGATTGCGTGATTAGTCATGGAGTGGTCAGTGGAGCGAACGCTGCGTTTGATGCTTATTAGAGGTTAGTAAAGCAGTACAGTACTGGACATAACGCTGGTTACAGTGAGTGAGAGTAATTTAGAGCAGTAACATGCATATGTTTAACTTACTATCACCATAGTACGTAGAAACTTATGTGTGGTGTCATGCATTGTGTCAATTAATTGTATTGTAGACTCATCTTGTCTTGATTTGTATGATGTTATGGTAACGTATCTAGTTACCACCTCTCTCTCTTTTTTTATTTATTGTCATGCCGTGTCACCAAAATGCCTAGTTGACATCTTATGTTAGTACCTAAATTACTCCCACTGGGTAGTTTAGAGTACTAACACATGTTACATTTTACTACTTTATTATGTTACTTACCAATGTGACCGGCCTGACGCTGCGATGGAAGCCATGGTATCGACGCGAGAGAAGTGCCGCGTGCCTAGCTGCTTGGCACGCGCGACGATACTTACGATATTCAGAAGTTACTAAAACATTTGTTGGCGAAACAGGTACAACAACATCAGAGTGGCGCAGCGGAAGCGTGGTGGGCCCATAACCCACAGGTCCCAGGATCGAAACCTGGCTCTGATAGAAGTATCGATTTTTTTTCTTCCTCAACAACGGCTTAATTTCTTTTTCTTCATGAGCGGTCTAATTTTTCATTAGTTATGTAAAGGAGTATAATTTCAGGAATCATGTTTTGGCTGGCTACCTTGACATCTACAAGCAAGCTTTCCTGCTGGACAGTACAAACTGTTTATTAGTAAATCCAGCATGGCTTTTCGCAAAAAAAAATAATGGCGACACTGACAGTTTAACATCCCAAAAGCTCTTGGATGCCACACAAAAACACCGGTTGTTTTTCTTTGAAACGAACAAAGCACGCTGAATTAACATGCACATGCCCCCCCCCCCCCCCCTCTGTTAATACAACTGTCAGGGTCACATCCGCGGCGTTAACACAACTGTCCAGATCGCACGACGCATCGACGACGAGCAGTGCCTAGGATATGATCCCGTCGCCAGCTCCCAGGTTAAAACCGATTCCGCGGCGCTCATGTCGTGAAAATCATCATGTCGAAATCGTGAAAATATTTGAAACACCATCAAGCCCGCTCCCCTCCTCCCAACGTTTTAGATTAACCGACCAAACCGCATCTAATCCTTCATCATCACGAACTAACCTCCCTGATCAACTTACCTCCCTGATCGATTAAAGCTGTTGATTTGCCGGAAGGAAGCAGTTGCAGGCACAAGAGTATTATACCACCGGGGGTCCATAAACTAATCTCTTGTCTAATTACTCTAACCCCACAAAAGAACCGTTTTTCTTTTTGGATCGTCACTAAGCCATGGCGTCACTAGTTAAATGAGGGGGGGAGCGCTCATGCTTCCGTCGCGTGCCCCTCCACCACCTCGACATGTTGTTACCGTGTGTGCATTTTTCCCGATTTTCCCCTTATATGTATTACCACTACCACCCCCGCAGTGATCTTGCCGGCCAGGGGGGCACCGGAGTTTGGTGCCTTGTTCTTGATAGAAAGGGAGAGGAGACTAGGAGAGGGTCCATGGGGCGGCCGCCGTGCTGTGACAAGGCGAACGTGAAGAAGGGGCTGTGGACGCCTGAGGAGGACGCCAAGCTGCTGGCCTACACGTCCAACCATGGCACCGGCAACTGGACCTCCGTCCCGCAGAGAGCAGGTCGTCGATAGTATAGCTAGCGGGGATCTCGATCGGCCTGAATATCGTGTCATCGGTCACCGGAATGGTGTTGGTTTTTTGCATGGGTTTTGCCTGATGTGGGGAAGGGGTGTGTTTGTGTGTGGATGCAGGGCTGAAGCGGTGTGGGAAGAGCTGCAGGCTGAGGTACACCAATTACCTGAGGCCCAACCTGAAGCACGAGAGCTTTACGCAGGAGGAGGAGGAGCTCATCGTCACCCTCCATGCCATGCTCGGAAGCAGGTGCGTGCCTGTCCAATTGGTTGCATCTTGACATTTTCGTTTTCAGCAGTGCTTGCCTTTGATTTCGATTCATGCTTTCCGTAGACTAGACTGCTAAATTTCAGATCCTAGGACTACTGTCTGCCGTAACTTGAAATGCACAGGTCTTACAGTAGTTTTGAAATCAGTTACCAAGTTAGATTATCAAACGTTCGTTCCTCTGATATACCAGAATTCACGTGCTACAGCTACTCGAGAATTTACTTCAGTTGTTCGTTATGAAAAAAGGAAATCAGTCCGGTTTCATGGGTTTCTGCTAGTAGAATTTGGTGAAAAACTGAAAATTGGCTGAAGAACTCAATTGCCGTCTGAACTGTGTCCGCATTGAGAATTCACATGGCAAGTGTACGTGCGTGCGTATGGGGTGCGTGCATGTAGGTGGTCTCTGATCGCGAACCAGCTGCCGGGGCGCACCGACAACGACGTGAAGAACTACTGGAACACGAAGCTGAGCAAGAAGCTGCGTCAGCGCGGCATCGACCCACTCACGCACCGCCCCATCGCGGACCTCATGCAGAGCATCGGCACCCTCGCCATCCGCCCCCCGCCCGCCGCCGCCGCCTCCTCTTCCTCCCCCTACTTCCCCATCAACAACCCAGCTGCGCCGCCGCCGCTCCCGCTGCTGCAGGACGACGACGTCTCGTACCACGCCGCCCTGCAACAGAAGCAGGAGGTCATCACGCTCCTCGACGCGGACGCGCCCGGGGCGGCGGCGTCGCCGGATCACCACCACCACCAGCAGCTCAAGTGGAGCGACTTCCTCGCCGATGACGCCGCGGCGGCGCTCGAGGCGGCCGCGCCGCCGGCGCAGTTCCAGGAGGCTGCCGCGGTGGCCGGTGGAGGCGGATTATCGGCGCGCGCGTGCGGCGGCGACATTGGGGGTGGTGTCGGCATCGGCGGAGGCGGCGCCGGGGATGACGGCGCGGCGTCGTCGGCGTTCATCGACGCGATGCTGGACAGCGACAGAAAGATGGGCGTGGACCAGCTCATCGCCGAGCTGCTCGCTGACCCGGCCTACTGCTACGGTGCCTGTTGCGGCTCCTCGTCCTCGGAGATGGGGTGGGGCTGTTGATTGACTAAATTGGGGTGGCATTTAGGCTTATTTGACACTCTTGATTCGATTATAGTAATATGAACTTGTTATGGACCTACGGGTACTCTTCGATTGACGCTGAGCTGATTACGCATGCGTGCGCTGCTTTCATGTCCTTTGTGGCAAATATAGTTGGAAATGGAGATCGTCATCATCATCAATAGACGAGTGTGTCGGAATAATCGATCCAGGTTAAGATTCTGTTCAATCGTCTGAGTCTCTCAACTTGACAAAAAATATTTATGGTCAGTTTTTTTTATCGCCTGACCGTTAAAATCGGACACCAATGATCTCTCACCACGGTATTACTACTGTGACACCATGGTTTTGACCGCAGAATTTTCATGTGACAAGTTGGCAACACTTTTCTTTTTAGCCCCCAATGAAAAGACAGCAAGTTAGTGTGGTATTTTGAAGTCAAAACTACGACACGTCACACTGATACCGGTTTCACCCGGGTGAGGGACCATTGTTATCCGCTTTCGATAACTGAAGGACACAAGGTATATGTAAAAAATGTTGAGTAACCATTAACATACTTTTTAGTAAGTTGCGGGTTGAAAAGTATATATAGTTTTCTCTTTATTTTAGCTTTGAATTTGGGAGCAAACACGTATAGTTTATCCATCTCACTTTAGAGAACTCTTCTTGATTTATTTTAGACTTTCTAAGCCAATGCTTTATGTCTGTATAGAAAAATTAACATCTCGAACTTCATCTTGGTTGCCTGAAAATTCCAATGCACAATCTCCCCGTTGTTTTGTCTTTTTATCTCCAAATTCTTGTGAATGTGAACAATCAAAAGACACCACCTCAGAAATCCTCACATCTTGTAATTCCAAAGAAATGGACGGTGCCGTGACATCACATTTATTTATAATACTAGTGAACGTGCATGTGCAGAACATGTTCGAGTAATGTAATCGAACAACACGGTAACACCAGGAAGACCACCAAGCCATGTGGTGCCACGGATAGTACTAATGCACGGTAGAACTAGCAAAAAATGTTATGAAAATTATGTCAATTTGTCAAAAATTTCCAATTTGAACTTCAAACTACACATCAACTTTAATTAATTTTTTTGCCGTGAATAGTGTCCTAGCGAGAGAGAAAACATGCAGATCTCAACATAATAGAATTTATCTTTTCCAGTGCTCTTTAAACGTGAGATGTTTTAAATATAAATTTTATTGTATGATACATTATACCATCATTTTTTTTCTTTTATCGTGCCACTCTCGTTATTGGCATTTAACTCTGACCATAAATTAGACCAATAATATTTTGGTCATGTGACAAGAAAAATGTAATCACTGGGGTTTTTTTCGGAAGTGAATCGAATGGAATAATTTTTGTGACACATATTTTTCTAGTTAATGATCAGAACTAAACCTCGTATGCTCTCGCTAAATAAACATAAGGAGTACCACAATTTGGC
Organism: Brachypodium distachyon; assembly: GCF_000005505.3. Classification (NCBI taxonomy): domain Eukaryota; kingdom Viridiplantae; phylum Streptophyta; class Magnoliopsida; order Poales; family Poaceae; genus Brachypodium; species Brachypodium distachyon. The sequence continues at coordinate 64,510,137 of NC_016131.3, forward strand.
ATGGTCTGCACCGTGATCATCGGCCGAATTATTAAAAAAATACAACAAAACTAATAGCGGGCAGACTATGAGCTCGTTTGTATCCATCATTTGGGATTGGAATCTTGAAATTCATTTGGATTCTAAAACCAACTTGTTTGTATGACACTTAATTGGATAAAGGAATTTAATCCGAAAAATATATGGAATCACACCCTACGTAACCTTAATTCCGCTCTAAAATAAAATTATTAAATAAAATCCTGTCAATTTTTTATTTTATTTTCATTTTTATCGGATGAAATGAAAGCGAGGGAATTCGACACGTCGGTCGTAGTTAGGCGACGAAATGGACTACCGGACCTTGCTAGCCTCGAGATGGACGTGCATACAGCAGCACCACACGATGCCCACGGGCGGAAGAACCGTGAAGTTCCCGACTTCCCGCACGCATCTTCCCGTCTTACCGTCCATACCCATTGACACGAATTATACTCGCCGCTCCCCGTTGACCATAGCAGAGCTCCCACGCACGCAACGGCAACGCGAGATCCCCTGAACCCGCCATGGCTGGTTCCCGTCGTGTCCTCCCGCTCCTCCTGCTCCTATCGTCCGCCCTCGGCTCTCTCCTGCCGCCGGCCGCCGCCGGGAAGGTCCCCCTCGCGCTCTACTACGAGTCGCTCTGCCCCTACTGCTCGCGCTTCATCGTCAACCACCTCGCCGGGATCTTCGACAACGGGGTCATCGACGCCGTGGAACTCCAGCTCTTCCCCTACGGCAACGCCCACGTCCGCGGCTCCAACAACACCATCTCGTGCCAGGTGACCTGATTATTATTTGTCAGTTCAGTGATTCGATCCCCTTTCTCCCCAGAATTCCATGTGAATCACCCAGCAGCTCACTGAAGTCTTAATTCTTACTGTGAGCGCCACTGAATGTCTGAATTAGCTTCTATCTTCTTGCCTTCGATCCTACTTGATCGATTCCATCGACTTCCCCGGCCCATAGCATGAGCTAAGCTTCTGACAGGAATTAGTGGTTCACTGATCACTCCTCAAGGAACACTTGAACGGTAGCGGTGGGAGCAGCGTGGCATTATATCGCCCTAGTCACGACGTTGCTAGCCAATCGCCGTTCCGTCTTACCGTATATATTGCCACTGTTTCTTTTCTTAGACAGAGTACAAGGTGGATCGGAAATACTGCAAATACATCACCACAGACACGATCGCGTTACGCAAAATTGGAGGTTCAGTGGCTCCTTGAAACGGGGGCAGCTTGCCGTTGTTTCTTTTCTGTTTGTTCTGCCTTGTACGAAGAGATAACTGGATTTTTTTTTTCAATCAACAGCAAAACAAACTGGATTTTTATCAACAACGAACGCAGTTGCTTGCCTTGTCAATTGTCACTTGCCCTACAGCTATGCCGATTTCTCCCTAACGCCACACTAATCCACTACGATAACCGGCAGAGAACATGGTTTTGCAACGGCCACCTAATACGTACTACGACTGCTACAATCCTATACGGGTTGAGTAATTAGCGGCCTGCTGTTTTAGCAACCGCAAGCTTAATTCGGCTCCACTACTAGCCGTGCTGCCGTAGAATGCTCTCGTAGTGTGTTCAGGTTATGCAAGGCTTACTAGTTCATTCCAAGCCATTTCCTCCATGGTTTTGTACATTTGCTAGCATCTAGAAACTCCACTACCGATCCCCAAGCCTTGCGGTTGAAGCGATCTAGTTCTGCACGTTGGTCCCACATTAGCTTCGCCGCGACGCCGCACAGGTGTCCGAGCTCCTGACGCTAATCGACAGTATAAAGCCCCCCCCATTGCCACGCTCCTCTTCCACGACTCAAGCCTACTACATTGCCAAGCTTCCGCGGCGACCTTCACCCGCTCATTGATCGACCGGACGAGCGAGCCCCCAATGGCCGCCCGCGTCAACAGTTTCTTCCTCCTCGCGGCGCTCCTCCCGCTGATCGGCGCCTCCGCTGCTGTCGCGGCGGGGAACGGGGACGCCGGGAAGGTGCGCCTGGCGCTCTATTACGAGTCGCTGTGCCCCTTCTCAGCGAGCTTCGTGGTGGAGAACCTCACCAGGGTCTTCAAAGACGGCCTCCTCGAAGCCGCCGACCTCACCTTGGTCCCGTACGGTAACGCCGAGGTCGGCGCGGACCGCTCCATCTCATGTCAGGTGTGCCACCGTCCCGGCGCCGCGCCTCCCATCGGTTCCTCTGCTCTTCTCTCCTTTTTCTCATTACCAGTTGGGACCTGGGTGCGGGGCTGTGTCGTTCTTGAGTTAATTGCTGATGCTGTTGAGCTGTATCGAATTTTTTTAGGGAGGAGTTTGGTTAATTGCTTGCTGTTTGGCGGTACATAGTGCTGATGCTAATACTGTTGAGCTGTTGGCTTCTTGCAGCATGGCCCTGATGAATGCCTTCTGAACACCGTGGAAGCTTGCGCCATGGACGCCTGGCCGGATTTGGTAACCAACTCACACTTCATCATGATCTCTGCTCACAGCTTGGCCACCTACCCAATATTGTTGCAACTTCAGGAGGTTCTCAATAGTAAATAGGTTACTATTGAGAATTCAATGGTAAAAAAATGTTACTATTGAGAATCACAACAAAAACTTTGTTACCAACTAGCAGTATAGAATATATTGACATCATCTTGGTACCCTGTGGTGAGAGTTCACTGTTCAAAATTCAGACATTTCTTTTGTTCCAAATCTTGTGAGGACTGTTAGATAATGATAACTACTGTTCGTTGGCTGCAGAAGGTGCATTTCGGTTTCATCAACTGCGTGGAGGACCTGGTGATGAAGCGTAGGCGTGGGGAGTGGGAGTCCTGCTTCAACAAACTGGGGCTTGACTCCAAGCGTGTCACCGACTGCTACAAGAGTGAGCGTGGTCACGAGGTACGGAGTACATACCAATCTCTTCTCATGCCACTGCATTGTATCACTCGCATTACCTATGTTCCAAGTTGCTCACCATAATATTCGGTTTTTTTTTCGACTGACAATGTTCGCAATTTGTTTGCTCCATCCAGCTTTCGCTGAAGTTTGGGAAATTGACTGACGCGCTTGTTCCTCCACACAAGTACGTTCCATGGGTGGTAGTCGACGGGCAGCCGATCGGAGAGGTAAACGGCAATCACTCTTCTCAAGTTTTAGATCCACTTATGATGAATGATTACATACGCTTTGCAACTATGCATACGCTAGTTAGTTATTAAATTGCGAGGAACCTGTTCCTGTTTCAGGATTACGAGAACTTCTTATTTTACGTCTGCAAGGCGTACAAGGGCCAACCTCCCAAGGTTTGTCATGGTTCGGGCAGTCGCCGTCCATTCATTAAAGAGGTAGTGAAGGCAGGCAACGGTGTCAGTTACAACTCCGGCGGTGTTGAGCCTGATCGTTCTGATGATGATAGTAATTGATAGGTTATGTTCCCTTCTGGGGCTCAATACATATGAACATTGTGCAGCTTATGGAGATGTATACCATCCGACAATAAAGTGAGTTATGGTGCTTTGAACCTGGTTAATTGTCGTCTCCTCGTCCGTGAGAATATCACGTCGCGCAGTTTCTGTCTATACTCAGATCCGCTAAATATGGTATCCACGGAACCCCACAGAAGAATACTTTCTTCTAGAAACTCAACGCCATAAAGATCCCTGAAAAAAAAAGCTATAATCACTTCGTCCCATATTAAGTGACTCAAGTTTGTTTAAATATGAACGTATCTATATACTTCCTCCGTCCCATAATATGAGGCATGCACATATCCTTAGATCGTCGATTTAGCTAACTAAACATATTTTTTTTTAAAATATCATTAGAAAGTTCCTTCGATAATGAATCTAATGACGTATTTTTTGTTTAAAAACATACATATTTAATTAATCAAATTGAGAATCTATACGTGTGTGTCTCATATTATGGGACGGAGGAAGTACTAAAATACGTTTAGATACATGTAATATTTCGGCACTTAATATGGGACGGAGGGGGTACGCACATTGTATACGGTACAAAAGGCTCGGTAGGCTCCTGTGGATTTTTCCACCGGATTTTGAGGAAATTCTAAAAAAATCTAATTTAAAATGAACTACAATTCCCCAAACGCCCTAGAAATCATCTGTGCCAAACAAGGGTGTTGTATTTCTTGAATACACGTGTTGTCGATGGAACACAATGTTTATTGCCAAACGAATATAAGTTTCATTCTACCTTACTGAGTTACTGACAAAGAGAACTTTCCTTGGATGTGTTTTATGTGAATACTATCCATGAAGAAGCCTAAAGATTAGTAGATATTGTGGAGGGTCTGCTAAGTTTTTGCTGTATTTTCCTGGCAGAAAAGGATGACGCATTTTGATATTTTGTCCCGGAAACTTTTATGAAATTTCCAGATAAAAGGAAATACAACATGCACGAGATTTTCTTGTTTGAAATAGACTGAAATCTGCTTTTTACCCTTTTTGGCAGGCTGTGACAGTGATTACCTCATTTTAAAGGTTGTGTCACCCCCCCCCCCCCCTCATTCTAAACGTGTGTAAATATTTGCCCATTTAACCAATTTGCTTGATTTTTTACATGCTGGACCGACCTTTTGAGATGACGTGGCAAGTCAACCTACCTTGTGAGCGAGGTGAGAGAGAGGAGTGGTGAATAGAATCGAGAGCTCAAGGATAGGCTACTAATTGGTCGGGGCTAGCAACAGGCTTGGGCTCGCGGTCAAGTTAGGTCCAGGGACGGGAGAAAATGTTGTTCCAAATTCCAAAATACGTTTCCAACCTTGATGTCATTGACTTGCCCACATATCACCCTAACATGTCAAAAGCGAGTAAATTGGTTAAATGGGATATAATTATCACATATTTACAACCTTAATTAATATGTCACCAACCGAAATCAAAACGTGACAAATATATATATATATATATACAACCTTAATTAAAAATGTCGCGCGCATTTATTCTTACATGGTTTACTAATCCAAATTCACCTCCGTGGACTGTGGTGGTGGAGTTGTCCACCCACCAGGGTTCAAATGCGCTCACAATATGCTCTATGAGTTTCCCCTACAGTTTTTGCTTAAAAAAATAATCCAAATTCACTGTACCATGATAACATATGCACACAGCCGATATTTGCATGCAGGAACTGGATTGTCAGCTCCACACCTGTAGTCCTTGTAATGCATGCTGGTATTTGGACATATAGATGGTCTGTTTTGATTTCGATACTACCTGACGGGAACCGCCCGTCTCAGTGTACTGCTTGTAGCGTATTCTTCTGTACCTAGCACCGTACTGTATCCAAATGAGTATATGACCACGCTGTCAAAAAAAAAATGAGCATATGACCACTCTCTTTCCTCAACGACGATCACTGGGTCACAAGCGAGTCACAAGCGACTTCTTTTCTTAGACAGATCGAGCACAAGGTCAAGGTGGATCGGAAATGGCGCAAATGCATTAGTACAGACACGGTCGCATAGGCAAAATTGGAGGCTCATTGGCTCCTTGTAACGAGGGCGTTTTTGCCGTTGTTTCTCTTTCTGTTGTTTATGCCTTGTACGAAGAGCTAACTGATTTTTTACCAACAAAGACGAACGCAGTTGGTTACCCTGTCAGTTGTCACTTGCCATGCCGATTTCTCCAGATTCCTTAAAATGCATGGTTCACGATGACTTCAGGGTACCGTAAAAGATCCTTCTTAATACGGGTTGAGTTATTAGTCCCACTTCTCCGTGGTTTTGTACACTTGCTAGCATTTAGAAACTCCACTATCGATCCCCGGGCAGTTATTTCTGCGTTGTGGTTGAAGCGATCTACTTCTGGACGTTGGTCCCATTAGTTTCGCCGCGGCGCCGCGCACAGGTTTGCCGCGCCCGCGCGCCTCACGGTAATCACCATTATATAACTCCCCCCCACTGCCAAGCTCCTCTTCCCCTACTCAGTACAGCAGTACTCACTCCAACTCTCCAAGGTTAGTATATTGTCAAGCTTCCGCGGCGACCTTCCACACCACATCACCTGCCCATTGATCGACCGGACGAGCGAGTCCCAATGGCCGCCCGCCTCCACCATTTTCTCCTCCTCACGGCGCTCCTCCAGCTGCTCGCCGCGTCCGCGGCCGCCGCCGGTGACACCGTCGCCGCGGGGAAAAGGAGGAATGTCGGGAAGGTGCGCGTGGCGATCTACTACTAGTCGCTGTGCCCCGACTCGGCGAGCTTCGTGTTGGACAACCTCACCAGGCCCTTTAATGAAGGCCTCCTCGAAGCCGCCGACCTCACCTTCGTCCCCTACGGGAACGCCGAGGTCGGCGCCGACCGCTCCATCTCCTGTCAGGTGTGCCGATGCTATCGAGCTGAATGGAATTACTGAGGGAGGATTATTTGGGTTAATTACTTACTGTTTGGGAGTAAATGGTGCCGATGCTAATACTGTTGAGCTGTTGGCTTGTTGCAGCATGGCCCTGATGAATGCCTTCTGAACACCGTGCAAGCTTGCGTCATCGACGCCTGGCCGGATTCGGTAACATAATCTCTGCTGTCTGCTCCATAATCTCTGCTGTCTGCTCCAGCTTGAGCACCTATCGCATTGTTGCAACTTCAGGAGGTTCTCAGTAAATAGGTTACTAGTCTGCAGTACGATAATAATTAATCACAAAAAAACTTTGTTACCTTGTGAGAGTTCACTCTTCAAAATTTAGACATCTCTTCAGCTCCAAATCTTAAATGTGGGGACTCTTTGATATGATAACTACTGTACGTTGGCTGCAGAATGTGCATTTCGGTTTCATCAACTGCGTAGAGGACCTGGCGGTGAAAGGCAGGTATGGGGAGTGGCAGTCCTGCGTCATTAAACTGGGTCTTGACTCCAAGCTTATAACCAAGTGCCACAAGAGTGAGCGTGGCCACGAGGTCCATTCCAATCTCCCTCTCACGCCACTGCGTTGTATCACTCTCATTACCGATCTTCCAAGTTGCTTACCACAATCAATGTTTGCCAAAAGAAAAAAAAATTGCGGCTGACAAATGTTCGCAATTTGTTTGCTCCATCCAGCTTTCGCTGAAGTATGGGAAACTGACTGATGCGCTTGTTCCTCCGCACAAGTACGTCCCATGGGTGGTAGTCAATGGGAAGCCGATCAAAGGGGTAACTCTCCTCAAGTTTTAGGTCCACTTATGATGAATGATTACATATTTTACCAACTATGCATATGCTACTTCTTAAATTGCGATGAACCTTTTCCTGTTTCAGGATTACCAGAACTTTTTATTTTACGTCTGCAAGGCGTACAAGGGCCATCGCCGCCATCGCAATCATCCCAAGGTTTGTCATGGTTCGAGCCGTCGCCATCCCTTCGTGCAAGAGGCAGTGGAGGCAGGCGACGGTGTCAGTTACAACTCCGGCGATGTTGAGCCTGATCGTGTTGATGATGAAGGCGTCCACGGCAAGATTGAGATGGTGCTGGCTGATGATGCTAACTGATAGAATATGTTCCCTTCTGGTGCTCAATACATGGTGAACATAGGGCAGTTCCGGCTTTATGTTGAGGTTAATTATGGAGATGTATATCATCCGATAATAAATGAGCAAATTTCAGAGAACACATTTTTTATAGCAGTTGTCTCGCAAAACAACGCTTGTTTGTAATAGTTTCACAAAATCATAACTTTTGGGACAGCCGGAAGGACGAAATACTAATTTGAGACAAGAATTATGGAACGGAGAGAAATTTAAATATCGGGGCGAGCCCTGCCTGCCAGACACAACTCTCGCAAAAAAAAAAGGCCCGCGCTGGACGTGGGTCGGGCGATAAAACGCATCGATCTGCCGCCTACTCAACCGTCTGATGCACACGCGCTCAACCGCTGGATCGAGTAGATCCCATCCGCATGCGAAGCAGGCTGTCAGGCAACGCTGTCCTCGCCAACTGTCATCAAAGCGCATCTGGGTCGACCTAACTCCATGAGTCCCGAACGCAACCTCTCATCTCCCTCAAAAATTCCTTCCCCTATCTCGTCCCAGCAGTGTCGTGGCCGCAACACCGCCGCCCTCTGTTCCAGCGATGTCATCACAGCACCCTCCAATCACCGGTCGCAGCGGCCGTGGCGGCGGATCGCATCACTTCCAGTCCCGGGTCGCAGCATCGCTGGCCCGTCCTCACAACAGCCCTGGCGGCGGATCGTAGACCCGCCGCCTCGACGGGTGGTCGTCGCAACAGCTCTAGCGGCGGGTCGCAGCATCACCGCCCGCTCGTCGCAGTAGCTTGGGCGGCGGGTCCCAGCATCGCCGCCCGCTCGTCGCAGCACCTCCGACCGCGGGTCACAGCAGCGCCGTCCACCCATCGTACCAGCCCTGCCCGGCAGTGGGTCGCAGCAACGCCACCTCCCCTTGCAGCACCATCGAACTGGTCTACCAGCATCGGTGGCATCTGCTTGCAGCGGCACCGATGGCAGGCCTCGCAGCACCGATGACCTCCGTTGCAGCAGCGTCAGTTCCGGTGGCTTGGCCTCGCAGCACCGGCAGGCTAGCCTTGGAGGCCTTGGAGCATCGCCGTGCAGGGCACAGCAGCCTTGTCTCGTGGGAATGGAGCAATAGAGGGAGAGACAGGAGATAAGGAGGCAGACGGACGAGAGAGAGAGGTGATTAGAAGGGGAAGCCTTTTTATTCGCTACGTGTCGAGCAACGGAGGCGGCCTACGCGAGTCACCGATCCGTCGGTTATAAGAATCGTTTGCCAAAAGAAAAGGCCAAACACATGGAACCGGGACAGAGCTAGGAATTGGAAATAAGAGGGCCGGAACAGGATGCATCGAACTTTTAAAATCATTAAATATGTATTCAACTTTTGTCTCAAAATAAATAGTATCGCAATTGCTTTTTAAAATAAACGAATCTAACAATGAAAGTTTCCTCCAGATGCGCGGAAGAAACGATCGATCCATGTGTGCGTGCGTGAGTTCCGCAGGGTAGCAGTAGACATCGACTGCCAATTTGCCTTTTTTATTTATTTGAGAGGGATTGCCAATTTGCCAACCCAAGACCGAACAAACGATCTGTTTGAGATGGGCGCTGTTTTTTCTCTGGCCCGACTATGCTGTTTTTTATAGGCTCATTAAACTTTTGCTGTTGTTGGGCCTTTAGGAATTAGAGGCCACAGGAGACGCAATTACTTATTCTTACTTATTCCAGCTCAAATCGTTGCTGCTGATCGCTCTGACGAAGGGTTCGTAGATTCGTTGGGGGTGACGGGGCCGGAAACGATCAAACGGCCTGAATCATATCGTTCCGTAACGAAGTACGGCATACGCGCTACTCGTACGCGGTACGCAAATCTGAACTGGAATCCAAGTCGGTCTCGGTCTGCACCTCGAAGACTCGTTACGAGTAGTATATCAGGAGCGCCAATTTCTCCAACTTCCCTTGCTAGCAATTCTCCAATTTCTCCGTTTGCCGCGAGAGATGGCTTGCCTAGGTCCACCCTCGCTTTGCCCAGTACTAGCGCCGCCGCCATTTCAGCCATGCCACTCGTCGCTCTGGGTTGCTTCCTGGGCAGGCTGGTGGTGGAGGGCGACGACCTGGTGCTGGTGCAGCTTCTCCGCGGCGAGGAGACGCAGACGCGCATACCGCTTCCCATGCAGGAGGAGATCCTCGCGCTGCTTGCCCGGTTCTCCGCGTGCGAGGTGCAGCACATCTACCGCGAGGGCAACCAGGTCGCCCACATCCTGTGCCAGCAGGCGTACCACACTAGGCATGCCAATCGATGCGGCGAGCCGCCAGCCGCCAGCCGCCAAATTTGCCCGCAAAAAAAACGTCTTCTTGGGCTCATGCGGCCCGGTCATTCTAATTTCCAGACAATGCGAACAAGAGCGTTAGGCCCGCGAGAGCTGCTTTGTCCAAGACTCCAAGAGGCAAGTCCAGTAGCAGAACTCAGAAACGACTCCTCCGCTTCGAGAAATCGAGACTGCTAGTCCCTGGCGGCGGCCGCCGGCCGCCTCCTCCTGCCGCCCCGCCTTCTCCTTCCTCTCCGGCCGCCTCCTCCTCCTGCCGTCCCTGCCTCCTCCTCCCTCTCCGGCCGCCTTCTTCTTCCTTCCGCCACCTCCTCCCTCTCCAGTCGTTTCATGGAGCCGTCGCCTCCTCCCTCTTCTTCCGCCGCCGCCTCCTCCACCCGCTTCATGCCCGGCGTCTGGATGGGTGGCTTCGTGCAACACGCCGCCTGGGAGAAAGCAGAGGACGATGTGCGCGGCTCGCGCACGAGCGCGTCTGCAAGAAGATGGTGTGATTCCATCTTGAGTTTCTACGAGGGTGAAATATTAGGTGAAAATCATCTCTACAGTGCAAACTTCATCGAAAAAAGTTCAAAAAATTCTCGAAAAAATTACATATGTTAGAAAAGTGGTGTTTTATATATGTGTAAAATTTCAAGTCCAAACTCAATGACGTTTGGTAGCAGCGAAAAAACAAATTTTGCATGAATAGTGATCTTTCAATGTTTGACACTATTCACTGTAAATTTCTCTTTTTAATTCCTTCCAAATGATTTTAACTTTGAACTTAAAATTTTGTAGGTGTGTAGAACATCACACCCCAACATATGGTATTTTTTTAAAATTTTAAAAAAAATTTAAACAAGATTTTTATGAAGTTTGCACGGTTTGCACCGAACGAGAGTCTTCACCGGATACTTCCCTTTCTACGAGAAAGGTCGAGTTCCGGGGCATATATGAGCAGGACGTACATGTGCCAAGAAAAGAAAACAAGAACGGCGCGCGACAGTACCAGACTACGGATTGAAACAAGACAGAGGCGGAGAAAGGAAGCGTATCAAGCAGGGGCGTGGCGCGTGGCCTGCGGCCGGCTGGAGGTGCTGGGATTCATCCCTGAAGCAATAGAGATGCTGTTGGCACTTGGCGAAAGGTCGATCTGGCTGGAGTAGGTCATGAAGACAAATTAAATAATCTTACTCGTGCGCGCTAATACAGCTAGTTCCTTGTTGTAGTGAAATTAGTGACCAGTAACAGCAATTCTTGCCTTTCATGTAAATCGACATGTTCAAGCACGCCTTGCATTATTATAAGTACTACTTACTTCGGCCCATACAGTAGTTTGATCATGCCATGCAAAACATAGTAGTATTTTGGACACGGCTATGTAGCACTTACTCCGATTCTAATTTTTTTGTTGTGGTGGTTTAGTTCAAATTTGTACTAAAACAGCGACAAGAATTTAGTATCGGAGTAAGTATTATAGTTAGATCATGTCATGCAAAACAACCCATTGGATTTGAGAAAAAAATATTTTTCATCTACCAACTTATCGAAAAGTACACAAATGGCCCCCAACTTCTTTCCTATACTTTTCGTCTCCCAACTGTTGAAGTCAGACAGAAATAGTCCCTCCCAAATGTCGGCATTTGGTTTCTTTTAGGCCCGTGTCTATTTGTTTCCACCTCAGAAACCAAAGAAAGACTAAGTAGACTCACTTGACAAGAGAAAAATGTGAACGTCTCATCAACATCTTCTGTCGATTGTTCAGCCTTCAAGTCCAACCAGTTAGTCAACCAAACGCCAATATTAAAATATATGTGGATTGTCCTTTCCCCATCAGCTTGAGTTTTTGGGTGAATTGGTCTGATGCATGAAACTCTTCAGCCAACATGACAAGTCGGGAGGCAAAACCATGACACCTTTGCATTAAAATCGTTTCGCATTGAGGGACCATCGATACATCCGGTTTCGACGGTTGAAGAACGAAAAGTATAGAAAAAAAAGTTTGACTATTTGCATACTTTTCAATAAGTTGAGCTACGGAAAACATACCTTTCTCTTTATATTTTGGCCTGGGAAATTTTATGTAGTCTCGTGATAAAAAAAAATACAACACGCACCATAATTTCACATTTGAGAATATATCACCAACCCTTCTATATTTTGTAATCTTGTAATCTTACCCTGCCCCTCCTCTCGTCTCTCTTTTTCCATATTTTGTGTACTCTCTCGGGTTGATTCTCTCAACCCTTCTATTGGCAATAAATAGCTCGCTGCGGCTGTTTCGTCAAAAAAAAATATCACCAACAAAAACAACCTTAACAAAGTTACACGCACGCTTTACATAGTTACAAATCCAAAGTCTTTACCATTAAAACACAAATACAACACCGGAATATATTTGCAGGGAAATGGATTTTCAGCTTTAGTTTACATGTATTCCGTGTAAAAGCATGCTGGTCTGTTTTGATTTCGAGATAATTAAGTTACAAACTCAGTGTCATGAGATAATTTTTCAGGCAAAAAAGATGCATTTTGATACTTTGGTCTGGGAACGACTTTTAGGTAGTCTCAGGATAAAAAAAGCATACAACATGCACCAAAGTAACCAAAGTTACTTTGCCATCATAACTGATCAAACTTGTAGTTTTAGCAGTAATTTAAATGAAGTTCTCCACAGAGATTAATGCAACCGTTCCTTTCCAAATCTCAAGCTAAACTCACAAATTAACAGGTTTTGTGCTGAAAAGTAACAGAAATAACTCACCGAGCTAATGTTTTTGGGGTTTTCAGTTGACTGTAGCAAATCTGGCACACTAAACTGACTAACCGAAGAACAGACAGTAGAAATGAAGAAAATCAACACTAACAAAACTGAACTAATAGTGGCGGAGAAGGGGATAGATAAGCATGGGGTTTTGGAAAAGAAGATGAAATAAGAGAGGATTTAGATTAGATTAATGGCAAAGGTTTAAGACGAGGGAAAGATTTCAGATCTGAGCACAGCAAGCTACCACTAGATCAAACAACAGCAAATAATTAAAGCATAGATCATAACATGAGAAGTAACAGATCACAGTTCAAACACATGAAAACAAAGTGCTTCACACGACAGAATTTAGTTACCAACAAAATTTAGCACACGAATTCAGTAGCAGGTTATAGGATTTCAACAAGAACAGCAAGAACAAGATATATCAGACGAAGAACTAGAAGGGGAAGAGAATCGTAGACAGGGTTTGGGCAGAGTTTTACAGAGTTCCTTGCAGCAGCAGAGAGATTTTTAGACAGGGAAGTATGATGATCGGCCTAGCTATCATATGAACTCATCGATGAAGCCTCTCAATCTCCATGAACGTCTCTGGATCTCACCATCTTTCTCTCCCTTCTTTCTCCTTCCCCATGTTTTTGGATCTCAACCACTCCCTCCTTCCTTTCGTCCCACGCAGAGAGAAGTTTCTGCTTTTTATGCTCTCCTCCTCTCTCATAGAAGTTGTCAACATCTTCCTTTTGAATTTTGCACTCAGCCCTTTGCTTTAGCAATCTTGACACCGAAGAAGATCCCTCCTTTTCACCACCTTTAAGCATGATCAGCTGCTAGTTTCTTCTTCCCTCTACTTTTTGCGTCTTCACTTTTGCCTTTTAGCCCTCTTTTCATCATCATGTAGTTGGAAGAAGATTTTGTTGCTTTTTCATACCCTTTTCTGCAAAAAGACATGTTGTGCTGTAAAAGAACAGATTTGTCTCTCTTTGGCAAAATTCATTCAAATTCAAATTCAAGTATGATCAGCACCAAATATGTTTGGAATTTATTTAAAAATGAGCACTGATCAATAACACAAGTACACAACCCGAATTCCTCGCAAAAAAAAAGAAAAAAAATTACACAACCCGAATTTATTTGAACTGATTTTCAGCTCCAGTTTACATGTATTCCTTGTAAAGTAACCAAAGTTACTTTGCCATCATAACACAAGTACACAAACCAAATGTATTTGAATCGATTTTCAGCTCCAGTTTACATGTATTCCTTGTAATGGCTGTGTGCATCAGTCGATGCAGAGGCCGGGGTTATTCTTCTTTAAAAAAAACATGTATTCCTTGTAAAAGCATGCTGGTCTGTTTTGATTTCGAGACAATTAAGCTACAAACCCAGTGTTCCGGCCGTCTCGCGATCTACTGCTTGTAGCCGTATTCTTCTCTACCTAGCTAGCACCGTATCCGTAAGACCTTGGCCACAACAACATGCTGACTGCGCCACCGTCCTCGCCTCTCTGGCCGTTGTTGACGCACTTGGGTCCGGTACGTGCCGTTGTTGTCTCTTTCGGTCTTTCCTAACAACGACCACTGGCCCACACATTCACAAAGAGATGACTCCGCTGAGGCGCGTCACAAGTCACAACATGATGCTGTTGTCTCTTCCCCAAACGACGACCGCTCGCCCACACACATACGCAAAGAAGAGGAATTACTCAGCTGAGGAGGACATCAGTCTTGTTAATTACGGGAGTTCCAATAATCCAGAAGGTGATCCAGCAGCACTGGGCCAAGACTCCCGGCCAACCAAATCGCTTTGCTCGCATCCATCTGGGTGCGAGCTCACCCATGGCTAGCTGCTGGCGCGCGCTCTCTGCCTTGTTTGCACGAAAGCGATACTGAAATTGCTCACCGATTACCTGATATACACTATAAATACGCACAGGACATTGCACGATCTGTTTTACTTCCAACTGCTACTCGATCCGGCGTCCAGCATGATGTTCTCGGACGAAGCTGTGGCCGCCGTGGTGCCCATCGTGGTGTACTGGACCTACTCCGGCGTGCACACGGCGCTTGGCCATGGTCGGGTCCTGGACAAGTACAGGCTCAACACCAAGGACGAAGAGGAGAGCAAGAACACGGTTTCCAAGCGCGCCGTCCTCGGGAACGTCCTCATGCAGCACCTCATGCAGCTCGTCGCCGTCATCGTGCTCACCCCGGTACTTAAAACCGCCGCTTCACGGCATGCATCCCCGTATACGTAATCCGTGCTACTCGCTCCGATCCATATAAATTGTCGAAATCTTACATGTATCTAAACGATTTTTAGGCATAGATACCTTCATATTTGGGCAAATTTGAGACAATTAATATGAATCGAAAAGAATACATAAATACGTACTTTATACACAGCCTCATGTACATACGTACACATGCATCCAGGTGATAGCAGGAAGAGGGGCGAGGACGGGCGGCGACTCGTCGGCGGTGTACCTGACGGCGGCTCGGCAGATCGCGGTGGCCGTGGTGCTGTACGACGGGTACCGGTACGCGTGGCACCGGCTGGCGCACCGGAGCCGGTTCCTGTACAGGCACCTCCACTCGTGGCACCACCGTCTCCTGGTGCCCTACGCGTTCGGCGCCAAGTACGGGCACCCAGTCGAGGCGCTCATCGCCGACACCGCAGGGGCCTCGCTGGCCATCCTGGTCTCCGGCATGTCGTCGTCTCCGCGTGCCACGGCGGTGTTCCTCTCGCTGTGCAACGTGAAGGGCATCGACAACCACTGCGGGCTGTGCCTGCTGCCGCGCGGCCTGCAGTCGGTCTGGAACGGGGCCGCGTACCACGGCGTGCACCACCAGCCCCGCGGCGTCAGGTACAACTTCTCCGACCTCTTCTTCGTCACGTGGGACAAGGCGTTTGGGACGCACATGCCCTACGCCGTCGAGGAGAGGCCCGGGTCAGGCGGGGGGCTCACGCTCCGCCCGGTGCCGCCGCCCAAGCAGCTTTAGCTATCACCAGCAACGCCCAGTGATCGATGCACGCCGCGTACTGATAGCTGCAGTACTGGATAGCCGTTCCATTTCCAAATACGGAGTATATATGTGTGAGTTTGTTGCAGTGTTTGTTTCGTTTAGTTCTCCTAAAGAAGTGTCACGTGTGGATTTGTGGACAGTGTTGCAGTCATGTTGCACACGCCGTATGTAGGTCGAGTTTGGTCGTTTGCATTGTACTATGTTGCAAATAAGGCCTGCTGCGTGCTCGGAGGCTAAATTGTAATTGTGGATCCACGGATTAAAAGGAAACCTATGAAAGACGAAGGTGTTGAAGTCACTGGCTCCTTGCTACCAGTGTTTGAAGACAAATTGCACACCCTGATAAAAAAACAGGCGATTAGTGCCGGTTCAAAAAAGGCCTAGTGACAGAAACCGCCACTAGTTTCTCGCCACCGGTGCCAAAGGACACACCAATGACGGTTCCAGTAGTCGCCATTAAAGGGGCAAACCACTGGCGGCTACTGGCCGCAACTGAAGATCACAGCAATTGCGGGGTACCGGAACCACCAATGAATGGCCAATGATCCGCCGGCACTAGCTGCTCACTCGCTGGCCAAATAAAAAAAATTGGATTCGGCCACCGGCGCTGCTCTCCCGCCTACCGAGTTCAAAATAAAATTGCAATGTGGATCTGGCCGCCGAATCAATTGAGATGCCCTTCCCCGCGCGCGCGCTCTGCCCCCCCGCCGGTGCTGCTCCTCCAAGCGTTGCTCCCCCGTTGTCCGCCTCTCGTCGTGCTCCCGCCCCTGTCAATCCTGCTCCTCCACATGCTGCTCCCCCGTCGGCCGCCTCTCTCCGTGCTCCCTGTCCGTGCTACTCCTCCACGCGCTGCTCCCCCGCTGGCCGATAGCGTGGTCCCATGTATCAGATTTGTGTTGTGAGTGCGGTTGTCCATGAGTTGGTGTGGCTTAACCAGCTAGGACACGGGCGACCCCCGGCCAGTAGTAGGAAGTAAGGTTCAAAGTTTAATGAAATTTGGATGTTCACACAAGTTTGGTTATTTCCTCAAGTAGCAAAATTCTTCTACCTCGATATTTTGAACTATATGCCAACGAATATAAATATTCGATTTTATTTTCAGCCAAAATAATTTAATTCAATGAATTTTTGTCAACATAATAAAAAAAGATTTTTCTCTCTATAAATATTGATGACCTTGACATTTCAGGGTTGCCAAAAGTTTAAACATTGATAGGAAATTTCTTTATCTTTACTCTTATATAAGAGTCAATTGGTGGCGGCGGTCAGTCAGCTCCTTCTATTATAAAAATTCTTATTTCTTTCTAATGCAAACAACCAATCTACTTTCGGTAAAAAAAAAAGGGTAAAAAAAACCAATCTGCTGCAATAAAACTGATATGGTAATTGCGTTTGCCACCAGAGTTGGAGATATTAGTACTAGCAAATATCGCTATTATATCGTAGTTGCTTTTAGTCTAATTATCTAGAATGAGTAGTTTAATTTGTATTATCCGTAGCAACTATACCTGGGCATGGGTGGCCCGGCCCGGCCCGACGTCCCGGGCCGGGCTCAGGCCTCCCAAGCCCGGCCCGAAAGCTCGAAATGACTAAAAACGGTTATTTTTTAGGAAAAATATGTATAAAAATCATTTATTTATTCTAAAAATAATTATTTTAATGCTTAAATGACCTATTTTCGGGGTTTCGGGCCGGGTCGGTCCGGGCTCGGGCTTCAGTTTTGACCGTCAGCCTTTTATGAAGCCCGGCCCGGGGTTTGCCCACGTACAGCAGCAACGCACGGGTAGTAGACCAGTAATGAGAAAATATGTGTTCATTGTGGAGACGCCATGTAGGACCGCACGTGTGGGACATCTCTGTCAGGATTGCCAAAAATCTTTAAAAGGATGAAAGTGTATCAAAAGTTTCTTAAATGGGATAAACAAAAGATTTTTTGCTAAACAAAGTAAAATTTGTCACAAACTTTCTTAGAAAGGATGTGAAGTGGAATTCAGTAAAAAAAAAAATAGAACAAGAGTTAGATGACAGATACATCGTGCAAGCAACACATAATATTGATCATAGGCTATGAACAGTGCAGATCGTGCATGCGAATTCCTGATCCTGACGAACCACGGCCATCAAAAGAGCGCCATGAGTTCAGGCAATCGTCACTTTTGTTCAAATGCTAGCAGAATCAAGCCAGAGATACAGACCTTCTCACTTCTCAAGTAAAATACACTATAGGTCATAATTCATTTTTAAATATGTCAAGTTAGTGTCGAAACTTTGAATATCCATGTTTAGGCTCTAATATTAAGTTGTTCGCCACAGTTTATAAGGCTATTCATAGTGGGAGTAACTTAGGTACTAACATAAGTGCCAACTAGGCAATTTTATAACGTGGCATGGTAATAAATGAAAAAAGACAGTGGCGTTATTATAACATCACACAAATCAAGACAAGATGAGTTTACAACCTAATAAATGACACAATATATGACAACACATATAATTTATTATCCACTATGGTGCATCAAAGCCATGCTTGTGTTTGAGTTTGGACGAGGGAGCTATCAAAGCAGAAACCATAACTGGGACGTCGGCTAGCGTGGTTTGTTAGCCAACAGGTGTATAGGTGCGGAGGTTAGGGTCTCCCCAAGCACTACTACAAAACGGTCTATATGTAACGGCACATCAGTAACGGGTACGGCGCGACCGTTACTGATGAAAAACATCAGTGTCGGTCGCGGCCGCGACCGTTACTGATGAACAATGCGGGGTCTGGCCGTCCCCGCCCAGCCATACATCAGTGGCGGTCGCGCGAGGCGACCGCCACTGATGAACCATCATACCTCGCGAGAGACATCAGTGGCGGTCGGTTAAGAGACGACCACCACTGATGAACCACACATCAGTAACGGTCGCCCTAATGCGACCTTTACTGATGTACCCCCTATTATCAGTAACGGTCGCCCAAGTCACGACCACCACTGATGAGTGTCGCGTTTTAAGTACGCAGAACAGAGCCGCAGCTGGTCGCGCTGCTTGTCGTAACGGACCAGCTGCGGCCCCTTCTTCTCCGGCAACGGCGAAGCGTTGCCCGAAGGCGTCATGGCCGCCAGCGAGCCCCCCCCCCCCGGTAGCGCCTCCTCCCTCTCCCTTCATCCTCTCTCCCCCCCGCGTCGGCGGCCGCCGTCTCCATGGCCGGCGAGCTCCGATCTTCGAGCCCGAAGCTTCCCTCTCCCTTGTGAGCTCTCTCCCTCCCGATCTGTCTTGCCGGCCTCCAATTTCTCTCCGAATTTCCCCAATTTCAAATTTTTGAGCTCCGGTCGCCGGCCAAAATGCAGCCTCCTCGTCGTCGCCCGGAGCTTCCCTCTCCCTTGCGAGCTCTTTCTCCCTCCCGATCTTTCTCGCTGGCCACCAATTTCTCTCCGAATGTCTCTAATTTCAAATTTTTAGTTAGTCCCGGTTAATTAACATCTTAATCCCCTTGTCAATGATTAGGCTAATTATTTTGCTTTCTTTGTTTTCTTGTGTATTGTGTTGTAGATCGAAGGACCGTTCTTGGATGTACGCCAAGGAAAGAATCAATGCTCGATGGAACCGAATGGACGGTCTTTTTTGGAGTCGCGAAAGGTGATATGGAACAAAAAGGACTTGTGATGATGCGTTGTCCATGTCGCAAATGTGGAAACACATGCATGATGAAGCCTAAAGATGTACAGATGCACGTCCTGGCATCGGGTTTTGTGGAAGGTTATTCTCGCTGGACTTGTCACGGTGAGGATGCGGTTGATGTCGGTAGTGGTAGCGAAGATGATGATGTCTTGCGGTATGATCTGGCGAATGATTCCAAGGAAGAAACAAGGGTCGATGAGGAGGCTAATGTGGAAGGTGAAGGAGCTCCACGTGGCAGGATTGCCGAAATGCTACATGACCCGTACCTACGGGACCGGTTGGAGGACCCCGAAGATGAGGCAGAGTCTGCTCAGTTCAAAAAATTGTTGGAGGACACAAACACACCCTTGTATGACGGAGCTGGCGAAAAAAACAACGTGCTCTAAGTGACGCTCGAACTTTTGAGGCTGAAAGCAGCATCATGCTGGTCAGACAAGAGCTTCACGGACTTGTTGAGTTACCTTGCTTCGGTTTTTCCACAGCCAAACAAGTTGCCCAAGAGCACATACGAGGTGAAGAAGATTACATGCCCGCTTGGATTAGATTGCGTGAAACATCATTCTTGTCCAAATGACTGCATGGTATACATTGGAGAGTACGAGAACCATGAGAGCTGCCACATATGCGGTGGATCAAGATACAAGAAGAAAAACGCTAGAGGTGGCGAAGACGATGGAGAAGAAGTGATGAAGGGCAGGCCGGCAAAAACTGCCTGGTATCTTACGGCAGGTGGCCGAGTTGAGCGTTGGATGCAGAACGTTAAGTATGCGAGGTATCTCGTCTATCACGATCCGGCGCAGGCTGCATTCGATCCTGACGGTCACTACCGTGTGGAGGAAGCTGGGGTCCTAAGACACCCTGCCGATGGGACTCAGTGGAGAAACTTCGACACAGCATTTCCAGATTTCGGGGCAGAGCCCAGAAACCCGAGGCTTGGTCTCAGCACTAACGGGATAAATCCTTTCGAAAACATGAACAACAAGCACAACACATGGCCAGTGATCTTGTTTGTCTACAACCTTCCTCCATGGTTAATCATGAAGAGAAAGTATATCCACATGTGAATGCTCATACAGGGTCCAAAACTGCCGGGAGCTGACCTAAATGTGTATCTGCAGCTAGTGAAGGATGAGCTGAAGCAGCTTTGGAACCCTGGTAGAGTGGTTTGGGACGCAAACATGAGGGAGTACTTCACGATGAGAGCATCGCTTCTGACCTGCGTGCATGACTACCCCGCGAATGGAAATACTTTATGCCAGTTGACACATGGCTACAAGGCCTGTACAAAGTGCGGGGAAAACACGACATCGGAGAAGTTGCCCACTTCATCCAAAATTGTTTACATGGACCACCGAAAGTGGTTGGATGCTAAAGACCCTTGGAGGGATGACAAGGAAAGGTTCAATGGGAAGACGGAGCACGGGATAGCGCTGAAGGAGAAGTCTGGTATGCAAATCTTCGAAATTATGAACGATCTTGAGGTTGTCCCCGGAAAGATTGCTGCGAAGAAATATAAGAAATCTGAAGGCGTCGTGTGGAAAAGGAGGTCCGTATTCTGGGACCTGGAGTACTGGGCACATTTAGAATGCCGTCACAGCACAGATATCATGCACGTGGAGAAAAATGTATACGACAACGTGCTGGGGTTGCTGATGAACATTCCAGAGAGGACGAAAGATGGACCCAATGCACGGAAGGACCTGCAACTCATGTCTATCAGAAAAGAGTTGTGGGGGAAAGATCAAGTGTCGGCACCCGACAAGAATGGTTTCGTGACGGTGACCACGCGGTGTTGTTTTGCATGTTACAACATGTACAAAGACGAGTTGCATAGGATGTGCAAGTGCCTGCAGGGCATTAAAGTCCCATCGAACTAGTCGTCGAGCATCAAACATCTAGTTGACATGAAGAGTCACAAGTTATCTGGCATGAAGTCTCACGACAACCATGTCATACTCACTCAGTTACTTCCAGTCACAATCAGAGGTATCATGGAGCCGCACATAAGGGAAACAATCAAGAAGCTTTCTGACTTCTTTGACAGCATCTCGTAGAAGTCAATCACCGTTAGACGATGCCAGATACTGAAGGATGATATGATACGGATTCTATGCGAGCTCGAGATGTTCTTCCCTCCATCATTCTTCGATATCATGGTCCATCTAATGATCCACATATGCGATGAGATCTTGTCCCTGGGGCCCTCATTCCTGCATAACATGTATGGCCCTGAACGATACAACGGGGTTCTGAAGCGCTACGTTCGTAACAGATCGCGTCCGAAAGGTAGCATCGTCGAAGGCTTTAGGGCAGAAGAGTGCATCGAGTTCTGCACGGATTGGTTGGCCGATTAGAAATCAATAGGTGTTCTCGAATCACGCCACAAGGGCAAGCTCGATGGCGAATGTGGCCTTGGACATACATACCTTAATGTCTATGGAAGAGGAAGGGAAGCTGACTTTGAAAGAGCACATTTAGTTGTGTTGCAGACTGTCGATTGTTGCCGGCCTTTTCAGGAAATGCACATGGAACAACTGCGAAAGAGGAGAAGTCTGGATCCACTGGGAGCACAATAAAACATTCGCAGCGTGGCTAAAGAATTATTGGTACGGCAGGGAGACGACCAATGAATCTAAAGAGACGATTGCATGTTTGTCACGGGAACCTGCTTACCATGTCTCTACTTGGCAATCATATGCGATCAACGGCTATAACTTCTACACTGCATCTCAAGACCGTAAAAGCACGTATCAAAATAGTGGTGTAGTCATGACTTCTAAGACCGCGACCGACGACAACAGTAAAACCAAAGCGTTCTTCGGCGTTATCGAGAAGATCTGGGAATTGGAGTACTCGATCACAAAGATCCTAATGTTCCGTGTAAGATGGACCAAATGTGACAAAGAAGAAAGTCACAGGTTCACGACGATGGTGCTACCTCCTGTGATCCCTCGTGAACAAGTTGACGTGAGAAAAATCCCGGCAAGAGAGGAACCATGGGTCTTTGCTAAACAATGCAAGCAGGTATTCTACATAGACGACCCGACAAACAAAGGCCGTGTCGCAGTAAGATGAGGGAAAACAAGCATTGTTGGAGTGGACGGAGTTACTTCACAAGAAGACTACGAAGGTTTCCATGATCCGACGACCGCCGCAGATGACGAAGAAGCGGAACACACGATCTTAACGAGGAAAAGGAGAGGGAAAAGAAGAAGTGATGGGAGCGAGAGCGAGAAAATACCACAAAAACCCTACCTCAGAAGCATTACTGCGAGGAGTCAAGTTATGACTTACCGAAGGAAGGAGAAGCACTAGTAGTCACATTGTAATGTACTCGTACTGAATTTGAATGCAAACTTTGTACTAAGTGAAATTATGTGTGATCGATGTACTTTTGTGTATGCATGTGATGAATTGTTTGAATTTAATTTAGCACAAATACTAGAGAATAGAGAAATGCATGAATTTATTCATCAAACTTTAAATACATGAATTCCATGATGTACAAATACTAGACAAATGGAGTCCATGTGTTGCACATAGGAGAACATCAGTGGCGGTCGCTTTCTAGCGCGTCCGTTACTGATGATTGAATGATCATCAGTAACGGTCCGCTCCCTTACCCGACCGTTACTGATGTGCTTCGGCATATAAAAGAACACCCCCAAACCCTAGTCCGTCATTCTTCTCGCCTCTTCTCGCGTGCGCGTCGCTTCACAACCGACCAGCAGTGGGCGCTCTGACCCTCGCGTGGGCGCAGCCCTGCCAGAATTTCGCGCCCCCGCCGCCGTCCACCCCGCGCTGCCCGAGCCCGCCGCCGACCTCCTCGTCCTCGCCACCGCGCCTGGAGCCCGCCGCCTCGTCGTCCTCGCCACCGTGCCTGGAGCCCACCGCCACCCCGCATCCTCGTCCCCAAGCCCAACGCTGTCGTCTCCCTCCTCACCGAGCCCGCCGCCGCCGTCTCCCTCCTCCCCGAGCCCGCCGCCGTCTCCCTCAACCACAGGTGCGCGCCGCCGTCTTCTCTGCCTCCCTTAGGGTCGATTTAGGGTTAGGGTTAGGATTTCTTAGAATTGGATTATAATAAACCAATGTTATGCACTGGATTTCTTAGAATTGGATTAAACCAATGTTAGGGTTAGGATTTCTTAGGGTTGATTTAGGGTTAGGGTTAGGATTAATTCATCTCTGCAGAAATGGTAATTTGTTTGTGTATGTATGTAAATCATAAATTGAATCTAGGTGTGCTGATTTCCCCATCTCTAGCTTGCTAATTTCCCCATCTCTTAACATGCTGTTTATTGCTGCAATATGCGGGTCATTGCTGCAATTTGCGTGATGCAGTTCATAAATTTAACTCTACATATGTGGGTCATTGCTATATAAACACTAATTTGTATGAACTGTAGCAGGAGCTTATGATTTTAGCTATATACATGCTGGGATACACCAAGTATATGATTTTAGCTATATACATGCTGTTTACTTATGATTTTAGCTATATACACCAAGTGCTTCATTTATGTGAATTGTGGGACCAACCATCGTGTCGGGTCATTGGAGAAGGGGCCGGCCATCGTGCCGAGGGGGTACATATGTGGGTGGGTTTTTTATGCAGGTTTCGAGCTCCTACTAGAGAAAATTTGCTGGTTTTTTAGCATAGGTCATGCCGAAATTTTCGGCCGATATATATTTGATGGTTTTGATGGCATAGGTACGAAATGGGCAAGAGTAGCCAGAAATCAATTCTTGATCGGGAGGAGGTAGATCGTGTCGATG
Source organism: Brachypodium distachyon (assembly GCF_000005505.3). Taxonomy (NCBI): domain Eukaryota; kingdom Viridiplantae; phylum Streptophyta; class Magnoliopsida; order Poales; family Poaceae; genus Brachypodium; species Brachypodium distachyon. Next base: position 64,534,136 of record NC_016131.3, read on the forward strand.
AAGAGTCTTCATCGGGAGAGTAAATTGCCAGCTCTGGCTCAGGTAGCTCTAGTTCAGAAGAGCGCGACAACGAGCGACGGGTGGAAGAGAGTAACCCGCAGCCAACTGAAACTACCGCTAAGAAGCCAAGGAAGAAAACGCCGAGGGGGAGCCACAACTTGAAGGAGTTTTGTTACGTGGTCACCCGGCACTCTAACAGAGGCCGCCCGGAGTCGCCTGAGAGGGCACAGAAGGCCTTCGCAACGACCTGTGGAGCCGTTGCACGTAAATATTGCAAGATCACCGACGAGTGGAGTGACATCTCCAAAGTCGTTAGAAACACGTGCATCCTGGACGTTGCAAGGAGGTTCCAAGTCACTGACAAGTGGCGCGAGCGATTCCTAGCGTCCGTCAACATAGCAGTGCGGTGGTCTTGCTAATTGGAAACCACCGCTAGAAAGTGGATGGACAAACCCTACGAGATCATCAAGAAGAAATGGCCGTCGATAACTGATGAGGCCGAATGGGAAAAATTCAAGAAGGAATCGTCTGACCCTGCCTTCATCGCGAAGAGTGAACGTATGAGGGCGTTGCGCGCCTTTTAGCCCTTGAACCACAGGCTAGGGAGTGCAGGGAAAGAGGGGAAGAAGAAGATCTGGCGCAAGCAGGACCGAGTTCTCGAGGCGGCAGGCAGGGTGCCTCTAGTGCATAACATGCTGGAGGACCAATGTGCTAGAGAATATCCACGTCGGCACATGACACCAGAGGAGTGGGCGGGAATTGAGCCAATGCAACCGCCTGTTAAAATTTTTACGGTAAGAGTTCACGTGCATTAATTTGTTTTCGGCGTTAATTATGACACTCCTGGTCCACATAGACTCACGTCTTGTCTTATATGATAACAGGAAAATGCCGACAAATGGGAGGAGAGCAAGAGGTCAGAAACATCCGACAACTCTGTGCAGAGCAAGAGGTGGGAGTGGCTGTGACCGCCGACTTGCAAAAGGCGGAGCACACGGGCCGTGTTCTAGGGGAAGGCGAAGGGGCCGGCTGGGATGATTATTTCCCGCCTGCTTCGAAGTGAAGCAGGGTCCAGAAAAAGCTCCCCGCTTCTGCTGAAATAATATAACAAGCTAAGGCGGAGGCGCGAGAGCAGGGATCTATGGTGTGTCAAGAGGTGTCAAGAGAATATGCAGTGCAAGCCGTCCATCATTTGGTGTCGTCATTGACCAAAGACCACCCCGCCCTTGACGCCATACTCGGGGAGGAGTGGAAGGTTTGAGGAATCTCCTTCCTCCTCTTCCTCCTCTTCCCCCGTGAAAGAGCACCCCGCTAAAGAGCGCCGCCTCCGACACACGTATGGACGATGAAGACACCTACACCCCAGGTTACAACCTGGCTCCTAGCATGGACAACCCCCCCGCTAGCCAATCGGACCCAAGCGAGAGCATCCGGGATAACGATCCGGGTCCGAGCGACAACATCCTTGTAAGCATACTTTTCAAACTCTTTTTCAGTCCTTACCTTCATGAATAAAGATCTTACACACATATGCCTTCTTCTTGTTACGCGCAGGCACCGGTCAAGCGTCGTATCCACGTACACAAGCCTGGAAAGTCTGTAGGCGCCATTGGCCGACTGATGCCCAGACAATCACCGCCACTGGTGCACGGCATTCTAATGAACGATACACAAGTGAGTGTGATGGTGGACTCCGTCGTCAAGGAGCATCGTGATTATGCTATCCCGCTACCTCCGGAGGAAGGCGTGGATATCCTAGGCGGTTGTCCAAACTACCGCATTATGTGGCCTAGGAGCTTGGTATCTCTCTACAACCAGCGCCGACCCTCTATGAATCCATCTCCGTCCGCCCACAAAGGTACTTCTCAACCGTCGCTCGGCCTTTCCCCTAGGATATTTCCTCCTGTCGATGCCGGCGGAGATGAAGAGCGGGCAATGTCGATGCATCCACAGCTCAAAGATAGCTAGACCACAGGGTCGGCACAGGCTGGAAGCGTCCCTCCTACCTTCTCTCTCTTGGGTGCCGCTGAGTCCATGGGTGGCCGCAAGATCGATGACAAGTACAAGACAGAGGAGCAAAAGGCATGGGACAATAAGAGGAGGAATAAAAAGAAGGGGCGCGGCGGCAAGACCATCAAGGAGTCCTCCAATGTCAATCAAGATGAGATGCACTATGTGCCTGACATAACTGGAGTCTGAGAAGACAATAGGCCTGACATTCTCACGAAAAACCCCCGTCAAGGAAAGAGATTGGAAGACGGATCCTATTTCGTGGCTAGGGAGTTTGACCGGGTTCTTATTTACTATCCTAGAAGACCGATGGTCACCGAAGATTCCCTGCGTGCCGTGTCCAGATAGATGCAAGAGCTTCATCAGTTCTACATGCAAGCATCAGTTGGTTCTCAACAGCATGCCCAACAAATCAATATTCGAATCCCACGAGACTATGGCTTCTTTGACCAAGAAACTGGGAACATTCAGGAACGTCCTATCACCTTTGGTGTGGAGTTCAACGAACTGTTCCACCTCTTCAACCGCCAAAAGCTTGATATCAACCTCTTAAGGTTGTGGTCTGCCTACCAAATAAGGGACATGCGGCGAATGGAGGTAAAAAAAGTAGCAATTCTAGACCCCGCGGTGTTCAACTACGGTAACAACGGTCTTGAGCCAGAAAAGGATCACTCAAGAACCCTGGCATCTAAATACTTGGTGGCATGTTTGGAGAAATACGCGGACCACGACTTTATCCTCTTCTTTCTTAATTTGGAGTAAGTTGAATTTTATAAATAGAACCGTTTGTTTTTTCTAATTCAGTCTTTCTTATACACCCTTAGATACTAATTAAAGTTTGTTTCTTTTGAAAACAGAGACCATTGGGTGACACTACTCATTTGTTTGCCTTGGTCCGCGGTGTACTACTTCGATTCACTACTTCCGAAGAAGGGTGTTCGAGGTCGGTACTAGAAACTCATCAAATCACTCATTAACACTGCCTGGAAAGTGGCGACCAAGAGAAAACTAGCTGGAAAGGCTATAAAGACGAGCCTCACCACAACCACATGTTTCCTTGCCAGCAATAGCCGGCTGGCAGTGTGTGCTGTGGCTACTACTGCTGTCACATCCTTATGGAGAATGCCAGCATGTTCAAGCTTGAGTGGAAGGGGTCAGTCACGGCTGTGGAAGAGTACTGGCGGCCCCGAATGACAATGGCACACCGACCCAAATGGGTCGTGTATAACATTCAAAGGGAGTTCGCCCATCTCATCAACAATCAGGTCATCAAGCCTAGTGGGGACTTCTACAAACGCGTGGAACAAGTGGTGACTAGGGTTCACCCACAACAATAGCTTCAAACTTGAAATGAGATACATTTGTATTCTTTATATGCTTCTATGAAATTTTGACACTTTGTAATCAATGTCGTGAAGTGAGATACATTTGTATTCTTTATATGCTTTAAATGATGCGGCTTTATATACATTTGTATGCTTTAAATGATGTGGCTGTGTATTTTCTGTGCTGTGATGTGATGTGCTGTGCTGTATATATTTTTCTGTGTATTTCCTGTGTATTTTCTGTGGTTTTAATTATTTTTTTAATTACCGAAAATGTATCAGTGTCGGTCGCTCGCCCGACACTGATGTGGCAAAGCGACCGTTACTGATGTACATATCATCAGTGACGGGCGCAGAAACGTGACAGTCACTGATGATGGTATTCATCAGTAACGATCGGGTTGGGCCGCCCGCCACTGATGATAGGTACATCAGTAACGGTTGGAGCGACCGTTACTGATGATACCCATCATCAGTAACACGAAGTTAGTAACGGCGGATCCGACCGTTACTGATGTTGTTTTTCGACCGTTACTGATAAGCCTTTTTGTAGTACTGAAGGACCCCCCCCCCCCCCCAAACTCTCCCCATTTGTCCAATATGCAACCTAATGAGACCCTTATTTGTCCAAAGGTGGTCCACCTCTCCCTTTTTCCCAAAATTGGGGAGAGAATAAGGAGTCCCCATTTGTATAAAATTTGTTCAAAATTTGTCCACTTGTCCACTTGGCACACATGTCAAACTTATGAGAAGGACACCCATTGGACAAGTTGATATTTTCTCTACCCCCATTTGTCCATTTGGAAACACCCCCAAAATGACAAATCGGGAGGACAAATGAGGGCTCACCCTCGGAGATGCCCTTAAAGACGAGACTTTGTTGTGGCGCAGCATTTCGTCGAGTAGGCAGCACGCGGCGAGGGGCATGACGGAACTCGTAAAGAAAAAAAGGCGAGGGAGAGGTGGGTAGCACTATATACAAGCTCGGGCGTTCAGCGAGGTGCTGCATATGAACCAATGCACCACCTCGTTGTGTGGCCAGATGAGGCAACTCCAGCGGGGCAACCCATTTGGGCCGGACGCGTCAGTTTGGGCCGAAACGGATGAAACAACGGTCTAGCGGGGCGACACATTTCTTTGCCAGTCCGCTTTTTGGTAGGCGCGACCATTCCGGCCCGAAATCTGGGCCGGGTTTGCATCTCCATGAATGGTGAAACGGACCGTGTCCGCCTAGGGCAGAACGAGTCAACCCTTTTCGCATTCCCGGGGCCAGCTGCCAGCGACCCAACAAACCACCCCCCTCGGTCCTTTTTAATGGGACCTAGGCGACCCCATTCCCCATCCACCACACACCTTCCCATCGGCAACATGGATCCTCCGTCCGCGTTCTCGACGAACGTGCACACCCATCCTAGCTGGGGAGCTTTGCCAACCGGTCGTGGATCCGGGAGGCGTCGCACTAGGCTGCCCCGAGGCACGGCGGCGCTCTGCAGGTGCCCAAGATGGAGAGCGAGGAAGAAGAGGCGGCGCCGGAGCTGGAGGCGATGGAGATTGAGGAGGAAGCGTCGGCCCCTCCTGCACCCCCCCCCCCTCGGATCCGGGTTCTCGGGACTGATGAAGAAAAGGAGCAGCGCCTCAGCTTCTTCACGTGCAAGGCCTCCAAGGACGACGCTCGCGGGAAGGCGTTGGACGACGCGGAGCTCACGTGGGGGATCGTAGCGGATCATGCGTTCGAGCTCAACCGGCGGGCGTGGGTTGCGAATAAGGGGTTGGGGCCGCTCCTTCGGTACTCCATCGCCAAGCCGCTGTTGGCGCTTCCCCGCGTGGACAAGGACGATAAGTAGCTTACGGGAGTGGAAAGATGGTTATCTTAGAGTGGGTTATGAACCATTTTAGAAATTTAGTTTTTTCAAAATGGTTCACAACCCACTCACGTATGACTAGCTGTAGCTACCTGGTGTACGAGGACGATGGGTAGCAATTTGTATCTATGTTCTTGTTCAATAAAATGAAGTAAATCTATTTAGGGTTCATGTTGTGTTATTTCCAAATCTATTTATTTTATTCTCAATTTGCTTACCCCTGTTGGACGAACAGTGCCATCCAAACGGACGAAGGCCGAGCTGGGGCATTTTTCTGTCAAGCCCGCGGCCCAAACGAAACAAAACAGCGCAAAAAGCAATCCGTTGGGTAGCCTCCGCTGGAGTTGCCGTGAGCCAGCTCGGGGCGATAGACGGACTAGAGCTGAAAGGGGGTTGCCGAGTAGGCCACGCACAGCGTCCAGGACTCGAGAGGAAGAGGCGCGGCAAAGGCAAAAAGAAAACGCGTAGGAGTATGTCCGAGTTCAGCTAGAATTCGGTCCGCACGCGAATACGACTTAAGCTTGGGGTCTCTCCAACGGGTATATTAAGGGTACCAGAGCAGATGGAGAGGTTCGTGAAATCTTTAACCTCAACTCGTTGGCTCTCGCGTTAGAGATTGTTGGCTGCGAGATCGAGATGGCTTCTTGCGTAGGTTACTTTCCAAACCCTTCGCCGTCCCTCTCTTGCCGCCCGTCCTACTCCACCACCTTGCTCTCAGCTGGATCCCAGCCATTTCGGCCGCGCCGTATCATGGTCAGGTGGCAGCCACCTCGCGCAGGCTGGTTCAAGCTCAATTTCGACGGATCGGTGTACCACGACGGCTCCGGCCGTGCCAGCATCGGCGGCGCCATCCGGGACTGCAACGGCCGCGTGCTGGCCGCCTTCGCCGAGCGCACGGAGCACTCCACGGTGGGCATCGTCGAGGCACGGGCGATGATCCGTGGCCTGCGGCTCGCTCTGGGTTGCTTCCTGGGCAGGCTGGTGGTGGAGGGCGACGACCTGGTGCTGGTGCAGCTTCTCCGCGGCGAGGAGACGCAGACGCGCATACCGCTTCCCATGCAGGAGGAGATCCTCGGGCTGCTCGCCCGCTTCTCGGCATGCGAGGTGCAGCACATCCATCGCGAGGGCAACCAGGTCGCGCACGTTCTGTGCCAGCAGGCGTACCACAGGCCCGGGGTGTGGATGGGCGGCCTCGTGCCGCGCGCCGCCTGGGAGAAAGCAGAGGACGACCTGCACGGCGTGGCGCACGAGCGCCTCTGCAAGACCAAGGCGATGGCGTGCTGATTTGCTTCTTTGGGTTTCTTGGGGCCAGACAGATCGATCGATCGAGTTTCTTGAAGCAAGACGTGTGAAAAGAGGATCAAGAAATGGCGCCTGAGCGTAGAGACTACGATCAGACGAACACGGCAGCGAAGGAAGCGTACCAAGCGGCAGTGTACGTACGCGGCGGCCGGCTGGCGTGCTTGATAGCTTCGTCGGTTTCTTGGGAAAATCGATGAGTTTCTTAGAGCATGTCGTGAAGAGAATCGGCAAAAGGCGTCTGACGGTCTGAGCGACTACGACCTGAAGACGGCCGAGGAGTACCAAGCGGCGGCGTGCGTGGCTGGAGGCAAGTCAGAGCAAGAACATGGCCGGAGGTGCATCAGTTATTCAGTTCGTGCCAACAAGCTTGGTGGCGAAGGATCAATGTAGCCTGAGTCGGTTCACGTCTCATGGACAAAGAGTGTTTATTTTGTAGAAACAGAGTTATTCGTTGTATTGCAGATGTATTAGTTAACAGTGTAATGTATTCTTGCAGATGTATTATTAGTTAACAATGTAGTGACATTTACATTATTGTCTTAACGAAATGAAAGATCAGTTTATTATTGACATCTCACATTTTTTTACGATGTATTGATGTATTGACATTGACATTAGAGTAAAATACACCACTAATCCATGAATTCGGCAAAAATGAACACTTTAGTCCACGAACTCAAAAAATGCACACTTAAACCTTTAAACTGAGATTACCATGTCACTTTAGTCCAAAAACGGTTCGACGAGGCTTAAACATGTCACGTGGCTGCCACGTCGGCTTCGGCCAGGACCGCAGGCTGCTAGTCGATTTTCTCAAGATTTTTTTTTTTTTGCAAAATCAACATGCCGAGCCGCCCGCGAGGGGCAAGGCGCCGCGTCCAGACGCGGGGATCCCTGGGGCCCTGAGAACCACGCCGTTGCCGCCGGCACCTCGCCTAAGGCTGCTATCAAGTTCACAACGATCAATTTTGACGAGATAACGTTGGTGAAGGAGTCGTCAAAGCCGACATGGTGACCATGTGGCGTGTTTAATCCTCGCCGAACCGTTTTTGGACTAAAGTGACATTAGTTTCAGTTTAGGGGTTTAAGTGTGTGTTTTTCAAGTTCGTGGACTAAAATGTTCATTTTTGCCGAGTTCATGAACTAGCGGTGTATTTTACTCTTAGACATTATTATTTTCTTTCCCGTGAAAATGTGTGATGCGGAAATGCTAATCCCTGCTTCTGGTCTCGTCGCTTGCTGTTGGAGCATGAGCGGAGGCGCGGAACCGTTCTTGCTGAAAGATTTTTTGAAAAAAGACGGCCAGACGAGTCAGCAAAACAGGCCTGACAGCTGGGGCTGGCTTGTCAGAATATGAAAAATACGGTATAAGGACCGTATGTGGACGTATATTTCAAGTACGAGGATCCGATGGGCACTTTGCAAGTTCGAGGACTAAATTGAACCGCACCTCCAAGTACTGCAGATGCATTTTATTCACGGAAATAAGTGAATAATTAGTTGCTGCAACAATGATAATCAGATAATGGCCCTCCATTGCAAAAGTTTCACTCGGCAACACAACAATAAGTTTCCTTTTCATCTACTTACAAGAAGCAATGGCATAAAATTTGAGTGAACAAAACCACGCGACACCTTGCACAGGCCATCACTCTCAAATGGAGCTTGCATGTCTCTGGATCTTCACATGATACGAAATCAAATCATTTACAGATTTACTCGGTGCTCACAGGTCCAAAAGCTACAATTCTCAGGAAAATGGTCCGGGCTTCTGAATCCTCGTCACTCGACGATCCAATTCTGGCCTGCCTCATGCGGATCCCACTGTTACCTTTCGTGGATGCGGATCCAATTATCTGCCAATATTGTGTTTGAGCTTCAGGCCTCCACCATCATTGACATGCCATGCTTCGACCAAGTACACTCGAACATCCCGACCTATTAACTGGTACATCTGCACTATCAAAACAGCAGGCTAACTGCCATCGGTTCCTCTTCTGTATGTATGAGCTGCTCAATCCCAGGATGTCACAGATAATGCAACCCAGAGATCATTAGATGTACCAGATATATACATCCGGTGTGTCTCGACCTGTTCATCTGTACACAACGGTGTTGGGCTCGAATAGTGACCGTTGCTTACTCTCTCCATGACTGAGAATACAATCTCTCTCTGTATTGGCTCATGACCGTTCAAAAGATTTCCCATGCTCAGAACTTTCCTCCATGACTGATTAGCAGTAGGAGGGCGAAACAGGCTTGATACAGCATCTCTCTCAAGCATCCCAACCTTTTCCTTAGTAGTGAACTCCTAGCATACGAGATTAAGAGAAAAATCAGGAATATGGCCTTGGAAATTTGACAAACAACAATGTCCAGGTAATTGTAAATATCCTATATGACTCAGATTGCACAAAATTAGAGTTTTTGTTTGGTTTTATCATGATTCATCATGACTACCAGAGAGAAAATATCTAGGTAGTAGAACAACAGCCTACGATACTATAGAAACATCCTGAGTGTGTACTGACTGGTGAGCATCTCTTATAAGAATTGTGTTTTCCACACAAAAAATTATTACTCCATCCATATGTATAAGCCCCCTCTCCAAATTCGGCTTATCCAAAAATACAAGGCCACATTTCTTGCTTGTTTTTAATGCTTATGTTGCATGCTCCGACTAAATAACCAATGCATGCTCCACATCCAAGGGGCCTACTCACTGGCATCGGAGATCATTAATGTGATTTAGCGACAATGACTACTCACAAATCAGGATTCTCTATGTTTCTTCACCTTGGTACCCGAAATTATTGAGGGGCCTTATATATATGGATGGAGGGAGTACCTCTGAAGAGGAATGTGAACATGAGCAGAACAGTTCATACCTGAGCATTTTAGTTCGCCAACTTTGTTTCTTAAAATGCTCACAGGTGACAGGTGTAACTAACAATGTATTTAGTGGGCAGGATATTTGATTAAACAATAGTGTTTCCATGTTCTCAAATAAAATCTATTAATAATAGTTTCTTCATTGGAGAGTCACTATGCAATAATATGGAAATAACTATAAGAATATCACTTACACTTTCATAGCAAATACTTTCCAAACTGGTTCCCATTTTTGGAAGATAGTAATTGAAGTAGTCACTAAATATTGATTGAGCCAGTCGTGGAGCATCTATAAGTTTTCGGTGTACCGAAGCAGCAAAAATCAGTAACTTCTCGATGTGCTCGAAAACTTGACAAAGTTGCTTCAAGTCTCCAGCCAAATCACTTATGTCGGATTTCCCTGTCAAAAAAAACACATCAATATTCAAGCTGGCAAGAAACTCCAGCAATCTTGAGAGCCACTGGTAACTGAAGGTTGGCTCGCTTCCATCCTAACCAACCCAGATATGTTATTTGCTAGGAAACTAGTAATCCTAGCAAGTATTTTAACCCCCAGTGGAGCATTGATTTAATAATGATGTTATATGATTATTTGGATGGGTAATTTGTTGTAATGGGTATGTTGTATGGTTATACAAATAAAAGGATACAGGAGTATAAACGTTTAGAAGGTAAGTCAGAACAAAGGTCTACTATGAAAATCAGGGCATGCAATGAAAAATAGACAATATAAACCTACAGTTTATACACAGCTGTAAATGTACCTTGAAGAGACTTCAATGTTGACGCCATTGTAGCATATAGTTGATCCATTTTAGTCTTCATTAATTTAAAGCTACCGTATGAGGTCTTGTTCAGAATGTCAGCTGATGATTTGAAAGCAGTGCAAACCATTTGCTCAAGGAGCTGTTGCGGTCTCAAAGTTTCAAGGTAATGAACCACCTGCATAATACGAATACGCAAAGCTCAGTTAGGAACTTACAAGCTTACCATCTTCAGTAACTTGTAATCATGTGGAGCATGGTTCCAGTTTTTATTCAAGTCATCCAAAACCAGTACATTTCAAATTTGCAACTTCCATATGAAAATATGCCAATAAATTCATGTTCATTTTTATTTTTGATGTAGACTTCCACATGCACTGTAGAGTGATTATGTTGGTCCTTCGCAATTGAACACCCACTTTCTGCCACAGAACTCACCAATCTACCCTATTTAGGCTGCACCTCTGTATATGATGAAATGGTCACTTTTCCTAGGAACCTAGGATACAAAAGAGAAAACTACCTTTTCTCCTTCTCGAATAGAATCAAGCAAGGATTTCTGTTCAGAGACAGGCAAGGCTGGAGCATCGTTCCAAATTTTGCGCCACATATTTCCATGTTCAGACATACGCTGAGAAAGCCTTCCTTTGGGTGGCCATGTGGAATTACCATCGGCTTTGTCCTCCTCACTCACCCAGTCACCAGGTGAATGCCACCGAATAAAATCTTCAAAGGCAGCATCTGGGTTTGCGGCTTTAAAAGCAGACATATCTAAGATAGAAATAAGAGTTAGTAACAGAAGAAGTTGAGATAAATTAGTACAGATGAAGAAATTCTATGGTTCTAGCATTACTAAAAAGTAAACATGGAGTAGAGCTTAATTAATAATAGATGAAGAAATTCTACATTAAGAGGAACCACACATATTCCAAAGAAATAAAGCTCATTGTTCATATAGCACAGGAAGTAACATGAAATCCTTCAAGACAGAAGTAAAAATAGCTAACAATTCCTACAGGTACCATTTGAGGAAAGGGGCCATTTTAATAAACCTTACCAGAAGATAATATATCCCTTTCCAGTTGACCAGATAAACCCTGCAATAACAGAGGAATGGTATGATAGGTCGCACTGATTTTGAGGTATAGCTAACTCATGAATAAAATATAGCAGACAAGATACCCAAAGAAAATAGATGGAAATTCAATAACAGAAAAGGACTAATAATAGAATGAGTATTTGTTCCTAACCCATTTAGGAGCCTTCACAAGAAACAGACCAAACAAACAAAAAAGATTTGGACACTAAATGCATGATAAATGCGAGTTCAAGAACTTACAACAGCATTGCCAAAAGCTTCAGCTGCATGGAGCCTTTCTTCATGCATATCTTCTGTCATCAAAGGTGCATCCTAATAAACTAATGGAGAAATAAGGGGGGCGTATGCACATCTTGATGTTAAATCTGGAGAAGAATGAGGCTAAGCAGAACCTGAGTATATGGAGCATGCATTTCCTGAAATATATTTATGAGCATCATTGAAGGGACAACACCTGCTGATCCTTTACGAATTTTACTTGGTGCCTGTAATTCAAGAGGAAAGTTAGCATCAAAATATATTTTTTACTTTAAATATACAATAAGGGCATGAATGAATAGTACCGTGCTATTTGAAATCCCTTCTTTATTTGCAAGATCAGTATCCTTCTCACAATTCAACGATTTTTTTCTTTCGATGCATATCGCAAGCTAGCATGGATTTAAAAACAAAGGGCAAAATCATGTCAATATGTTGATCTAACAGAAACAGGTTATCTACAAAACAAAGGACCAAGCGGACTATGGTACAGATTTGCATAATACAAGAGACAGCATCAACACAAATTAAACAGACTTCAATAAAAACATGGTTATCTGTTTTCATTCGCCATGAATACAATCCTGTTCATTGAATGACTAGATTTGCGCAATTGAGTTTTTTGAGAAATAAACAACCATTACTCGATTGTTTAATGGCAGTCATCAGACAGGAAAGAGTTGACTAATAAGATAATGTATAGTTCACAAACAGCATTTGCAAAGCAAGTGGAAAATAAGGGTACTGTTTAGTGTCTAGCATGCTAACGTAAGTAACCAACCAAATAAAAATATCATGCATAACATGAACTCCAACCATAAGTTCACACAATATGACAATATCAATGAACATTGGACAGCATAAGGGCCTGTTTGGAAGAAGAGTATTTCTTGTTAAAATTTTCCTTTTGTTTTAGAAAATGTAAGTTCTGGTATTTACTCCGTGGTTCATATTTGACTCAAATACCACAGCTTTACCAAGAAATACCATTCTTCCAAACAGCGCCTAAGGAAGTTACATTTGCTCACAGCCACAGACTGCTAATGGCTCCTATGTGAAACAGTGTCACTGAATAAGGACTACAAGGAAATTAGAACAACTACCATTTGTAGTTTCTGGTGGATCAGACAAGTGGAGAGGTCAATTTTAGAAGTGCTCTTCATCCTCGGCAGTCGTTCTGATTCCTCCCAGCACCAACGAATTTCACGCACAAAATCAATCCACAAGACTGCTATTGCTGACATAAAAAACAAGTCCATCATTAATAAAAAAAATCAAATTAAACAAGGAACTTATGAAAAAAAACTAAGCACAGAACACAAACCCCGTATATTGCAGTTGCCAAACCACAATGCATGCAAACAAAACTGGGCAAAGAGAGAATCTGAAGGTGCTCCTTTCAAAGCGCGGCCATGTTTATTTTCTGCTTCCACGTAATTTGAGATTCCAGCCTCTGAAAAAAAAAGTATGTTAACCTTTTTTCTCTCAAAAAGAATTAGAAGAAAAGGCTGCAGACATGAGACATGAGATAAAGTTTTCATCGCGACACTTCGGCTATTTGAGTTTGGGTTTGTAGATCTAGCCAAGGAAACATTGTCGACATCCTCACAGGGTAATATTGACGTTTCTTTATATGGGTTAACAGCTGATGGATCTTACATAAGACCCGAGGGGCATGAACAAATAAACAGGTTGTAATTGCCGTCATAGGACAAGAATTAGATGACGGATACATCATGCAAGCAGCACATATTACTAGGCTACGCACAGTGCAGAATTGTGCATGTGAATTCCTGATCTTTACGAACCATGGCTGCTCCAAGAGCGCCATGAGTTCAGGCAGTCATCACTTTTCTTCAAAGGCTAGCAGAATCAAGCCAGACAAACAGACCTCTTCACTTGTCCATCAGTAAACTATTATTATATGTATAGATGCAGAAGGAGAGCTTTTTAATCTTTTGAAATAGAATGCAAAAATGCCACAAAAACCAGCTAAATAAGCTGTAGCTTGTAAGTACTGGTGGCATAGTGGATTCCTTAATTTCCAACATTAGATATCATGAGAGAACTCAATTATGGTCAGTTGTATATAGGTTCATCAAAGAAATGTGTAGCTTGGAAAGGAGGTTTGCTGAATACCATCATTGAAAAGATCTTTCATAACACGGTCAATGACAGAAGGCGGAGGCACAGTAACCAAAGATTTTGAATTGTCCTGACCTGAATTATCTGCTTTCTAACATGAGAAAATTAAAATCAGAAACAGATTCTACAAAACATAATTCTTGTCACTTCAAAGGAATTCTGGAATGCATGAAGTTCTTAACCTGCAACAAAATCTTCCAAAAATTGTGCCTCCCCTGACGATTCAAACGCATTTACCAGAAGATATAACTGGGATGCAAACCCAACAAACTTTCCAATAGAATCATCAACCCTATAAAAGGAACATATGACACATAAAAGGAATATATTAGCAGGTAGGAAGCCATTATGATCTGTGTACTAGTCATTTGCTATCAATAATAATTCATGTACTCCCTCCGACCCATCTTACTTGTCTCAAATTTGCCCAAATATGGATGTATCTATTTTTAAAAGGTGTCTAGATACATGTAATATTTCGACAAGTAATATGGGTCGGAGGGAGTAATAAATACAATAATATGATACTTGAATCGACACAACTTTACAAAAAGATCTTACATGTATGGAGACACAACTGGGTGAAGAAGCCAGCTATCAGCATCAAACGACGAAGCATTTTCGACCTCAGCCATCTCAAGGCTCTCTTCGAACATTTTCTCTCCCCAAATGGCAGTCAACTCAAAACCTAATATTCATTTCCAACAAAAACCTAATATAATTAAGTGAACTATGTTTCTTAATATATGTTAATTAAACAGATATTCTAGTAAGGTCAAACATGAGATTACCAAAGTAAAATACACATGACAAAATGCTAGCAGAAAAAGAAAAAAAAATCATGGTGCGCTATATAGTTCAGTCTTTGTGACAAATCAAACTTTCCATATTGTATAGGTAACTTCTTGGTCCATGTTAGGTTGCAATTGATGGTTTATATGATCCTTATAGATTGAAACCGTGGTAAGGTTGGTAGTTCGCATTATCTATTCTTGAGTCTAGTTAGTAGCAACATTACTGGTAAAGATAAACGGCTGCAATTACCTTTAACAGGATCCTCAGCAGAGTACCACTCTGCCCAAGGGCAATCATCATCCCATTGTTTTCTGGGTTGGGTTGGAACTTCACTTTCTGCTATTGTCTCAGTTGCTTCAGAATCCAAAGTCTCCTCATGATCGTATTCATATTCAGGAGTTCTGTAGGTAAGCTTCATAGAGAAGTTTACCTTTACCTTTGCTGGAAAATCTGATGAAGATAGAACCTCCAAACAAAAAAAAAGGTTACACATGCTACAAACAATCCAGAACAATTCTGTAATGTTGAAGAGTCATAGACAAATATAATTGCTGATCAACAGCAACAGTAGTATACTTTGTATTTTTGAAGTCCAAATGTTAGGGTTCAATAGTTATTAGCTGGTGCCTTTTGTTTCCATTAGTATAACAACCGTTCCCAGCTGCATGTAGGATTATTTTAGAAAGGTTGTATACTTCTGATGTATGGAATGAAGCAAGATTTTCAGATTTAAAAAACATTACTGCATTATATGATTATATGTTCATAGTTGCAACAGCAACCCAACTATGAGATTTACATGACAATGGTGTGGTAAATGCCAACACCAGCGGAAAGGTTGTGACCTGACTTGCTTCCAAGCCACTGCTCAGTCATGACAAACTTCGTTAAGATAACAGAAATTCCAACTGCAATTCAGTAAGTAAGGAAATTTAAGGAAAGACTTACAAACTTTGACAGAAATAGCTCATGTAACCCCTCCAGATGCATCAGTCGTATCGGGACCTGGCTAGCAATTCGATCAGCTTCAAATCTTCGAGTAAATACAGTTCCCATATTTTGGATTCCAATGTATGCTTTCCGTGAAGGGTCATGCACCGGTACAAATGCTGGCCAATTGCTAAAATTGAAAAAAATGTCAGTAAAAAAATGAAAGCAGCTATGCTAGCAAGTAAGCAACGGCTTGTCAAGTGTAAACAACTTTGCAAGGATGGATGCACTGATATTGTAAAAATATATGCTTACTGCGCATATTGTACAACACAATATCCTCCTGTTAATTGGCAAACATTTCTTCCTGAATGGGTTATGAAGTACAAAGACATATATAACAGATATCTTGGATGGAATATGTCTGTACCAAGAAGAACATTCACAGCAAAAACTAAAATTGAATCAGTTTCTTTCTGGAAAGAAATAATGAACTACCACAGCTTATATTCATGTGCTAACCTGCTAAACAAGTATATACTACTTTTTCTTCTGACCACCCAATCCAATACACTACTTCATAAGTTGGTCAAAAGTCACTAACCTGCCACAATTAGACAAAGCAATCGCTATAGAACTCAAAAGCTTAGTTGATTCAGGATCATCAAGAACAACACCGCTGGCACTCAAGGGAGCAATTATCTGAGAGCATAAGAAGCATAGTGAGTTTATTTAATGTTTATGCAAACTAGCTTATGCATGTTAACCGGACTCCACTATGCATGGGAGCTTGCTGCAAAATGTTAAAAAATATGAGTGGCTACTGATGATGCACTAGAATCAAATGGTTTCCATTTTCCATGGGCAACTCAATGCAAATGCTTTATTCGTAGAAAGGATCATGCCTGAGCAAGGAAACTCCGAAGGTTATTTGATATGGTACACTGAAGTACAATGCAAACGGAAATGGAGTAATATACCCAACAGAGTATCATATGGTATCTGATTAGTATTTGCGCAAAAAAAAGGTATCTGGTTAGTAGTGCCTGGACTTGTATGCATGCGACAAGAGAATGAAACTGTACCAGAAAGTCGTCTACTCCAAAAGATAGTTGTGTGCTATGTGTATCATCATTCCAGTATGAATATTTCCCTACAGAAAGGTGTTTCTGCATGTGAGTACATAAGTATTTAAAAGAAAAAAATAGACAATAATAAAAGCATGCAGAAACCTGTTGAAGAAAGCAAGCTCGTAATTATCTCTCACCTTTTGCAGATTTCATGAAATGATACTCCATACAGTATACTCTTTTCCCATGCTTCAAATCACGCTTGACCATGTACAAGTTTTCGAAGGAAGGCACGCTCTCTGCACCTTTCGCCTACAAGAATGTATGTAGTTAACAAATCAAAGATCTATCACACAGAACATCAAATAAGGTCCAGGAAAGAGCATTACCATCAAGATCTTTGGGCCATCTGCTAACCATTGACGACAAATAGCCTCTATCTCAGATATAAACCTAGATGACCAAGAAACACTTAAGTGCAGTCATACTTAATAGGCCCTTTGCAGGTAACCATAAATGGGTTAGCTGGTTTACCTCTCCCATGATGAAGCGATGGTGAAATCATCAAACCGCTCGAGCTGCATAGATGCACAAAGTATGATGAATCAACAGATAATTTACCACTCAAACATGTCCAACAGAAACAGAATGTTGACTTGTCAGATCTAGGAAGCTAAACATGTAGAATGCCTATGATAAAAATATCCCATCCGAGAAAACAAGATCCTTACATGCTCCCTATCTGAATGGATGGGGCCAACTCAAGAAAAGCACAGAACTACAGTTTATAGTAGTTACTACTTACTAGCTAGCAACATTGGCATGCACACATTTACATATGATCCCTACAAACTGCATAGTTCCAATACCTCTAATAACAATTTTCAGAAGGAAACATCGAAATGCATACTCCTACAGAAGCACACTACTCTCGTAGGTGAGGTGACATACTAAATCAACTAGTCAAGTTCCGAGTCTGATGGGCCATACATTCAACCATCCAACTCATGTAGCCTTCTAACAACACCATGTCATTACAACCCTTGAGCCTAGCAACTGCATCGCATTACAGTATGAGCATCCAATTATCCAACTCTTGAGTCTGCCGGACCACCAAGTATGAACATCCAAGCCACGAGTCTAGCGACCGCATCACATTACCGTGACCTCGTTGTCACGCAATCACAACGCCCAACACGCCAGACACACGAAATTGACCCCCCCACCCCCCCCCCCCCCCCCGACACACACACACAGAGCTGGAAGCTAGCGCACGGGGCAGAGGACAGTGACCGCTGGCGAGAGAGCAGCAGCAATAAGAAGCATGCGCGCGTACCTCCTCTTCAGGCTCCTCCTCCTCCTCTTCGTCCTCTCCGATCCGACGGTGCTTCGCGTACTTGGAGGAGGTGGAGGCCATGGCGGCGTCGGCGATCCCGTCCGCCCGCGAGGTGGAGAAAGGGGTGGGCGGCGGGGTGGGGTCCCGAGGAAGTCTCCCTTCCTTGCTCGTTAGATCGGTGGTGGTGGGAAGACGAGGTGGGAGAGAGGGTGATGTGCCCATGTCGCGTCGGTCGAAGAGTTCGCGAACTTGGTGCTGGTGGCACCACCATCCGCTGGACGCACGACAGACAGCCTTGCTGCTTTGGGCCTCAAGTTTCAGTGGCCTGGAGAGTCATCAGACCATTGGGCTCAAATTCCATCTCTGCTGCAGTGGCTGCAAAGACGCCCATAATCTTTCCTAAAAAAAAAGCCCATAATCTTTTCTAAAAAAAAAAGTCCCGTCTACACTCGTAGGGACGAGAATGGAAAACGGAGCTGACAATCTGGTTCTCATTCACCGGCTAATTTGACTTCTTCTTTTTTTTCCGTCGACCGGTCTATTAATAATCATTAACAACAATATAACAGGTCATAAAATAATAAAAAAATTAAATAAGTTCTTGGACCATCTCCCTCACCGAAACCGGATAAAACTTGCCAAATAAGAACCTGTTGTACGACGGTGGAGAACGTGCTAAAAATGCAGAGAACCAGCCCACCAAAACAGCAATCATCGCCGAAAATAAAAACCATAAATCAACCACACCAACGAACACAAAGCCGACTGTGGATTCATGGACTCAATACTCTCGTTATGGGATGGAGGACGTAGAAAAAAAAACTTTGCGACTCGGCCGGCCAGTGAACACCACGTACTAGCACTACGAAGCTCGACATATACGTTCGTTCAGAAGCTGCACGTTCCGCGCGGCGCCGCGCGCATGGGATTCGTTTGCTCGGAAAGGATGGGGTGAGCACTTAGGACACGCGGCGTCGACGTCGTGCGCGTACTCACGCATCCATGGTCGAGAGGGCATGCAGCATTGCAGCTCCAGTCCACACATGGCATGAGATCTTCGCCAACCACCGCGTCGGCATACGGCATGTGCCTCTCGTATGCGGGACCGTACGGACGACACGGCGGTTCCGCTTTGATTGGGCGTCTGTCCTCTCTGGCCTCGTCGTCCCGAGAGAAAAGAAAAGGAATCGAAAGGCGAAAAGGCAGACCGAATCTAGCTAGTAGTGCAGTACTAGCGGGTAAACGTGGCGGAACGATGGATGGAGTAGAGAAGGGAGATTGGACGGATGAATGAAAGTGGGCCCCGCCTATGATTAGGCCGTTGCGCCGCAGAAACGCCGGAGAAGAGCCTCGGGACCGGGACCATCGCCAGCGATCGCGTCCGCGGGAGCCGGATCGGACGGACGCCGCGCGCCACCAACCTCGTGCTCGGCCGGCCAGCCTCACATCAAAATACCACACGCCACGTGCGTCACCGTCCGCCGTCGCGCAAGCAAAGCGCCGACGGGGGGCTGCTATTAACGTGTCCCCGTCCATCATCCCTTGGCAATCCCACGGTATGATTGTCCCATGTACGTACATGTCAAGCGACCCTGAAATGGAAGTCTATTTTGTTTTTTGAGATGGAAATGGAGTTGTAAATTGATTGGCAAGGACCTCGTTCTCGTGTTATTACTCTTTCTAAACGAGATGTCAGGCATGTGACTCCATAGTTTTCCAGTATATATATGGTTCATCTCGCTGCCCGCTAAATTATTGTGCTGTTTTATTTTTGCCGGGATCATCATGGTGCTGTTGTTGGGTAGTAGTGGAGTACAAGGTGAAATGGAGAATCGTTGTTCTAGCATCGACCCCGACAAAGATCTATTTTGTGTGCGCGCGCTTTTGTGCCCGACATGCGCAAACGCTCAAGCACATGGTGATAAGAGAGTGGTGTATGTAGGATCAGGTCCAAAAGGTAGCTGGCTAGCTATAGTACGTCCACATGAGCACAAAAAGAAAGCGAACCAGTACGTACCCTGTTGCTCCAACGGTTAAATTACTGGCTAATCTGGTTCTTATCTAATCGCAAAGCACATTTAATTGGCTGGCCAACTCCCCTGAATACGCCAGACTAATTAGCTTTTCTCGATGTCGTTTGATTTGCTTGTACTAATTCATGGAGTCTGTGTGTCGATGGTACACAAATGAATGGATAGCTTATTCTGGAGACGAGCCAAAAACGTCGAATGGCCGACACGGCAGCCAAAATCCAGATCGGGCTTGGGCAGGGAGCAAACAACGACCGACGGTTTAGTTGGGGACGCATGTTCCTCCCGTCCGGGGACCAGCAGAGACGAATGCCACGAAGCGAGCCGAGTGAGGACAGTGGGGGGGAGGAGAAGATCGACTAGTAAATGCAATGTTCATGGTCACGCAAATTCAACTGGTTCAAATTTCTACACGTTATTAAAATAAAAGGTCAGAACCAGGGCATCTATGTCGACGAGAGTACACAACGTGCTGCGCTGCCCCCTGCCGGTTCAAGTCCAATGTGGTGTGCTGCTCCCTGTTGTGTATACCACAAATAGTGTTTGGTGACGAATTATCTGCTTGCCCACTCTCGAGGGAGGACCTGGGATGGGAATCATCTGGTGTCATGCTAGATTTTAGTGTTATAATACTCCCTCCATCTCAGGGTTTCCAGTTATCTTGGTAAGAATATGATATCTATACTTTCATCTCAACAAATTCTTTTTTTTCCGCAGGGGGTCGTGATGTCTTTCTACGGAATCGCGGGCTTATTCATTAGCTCCTACTTGTGGTGTGCTATTTTGTGGAATGTAGGTAGTGGTTATGACCGATTCGATAGAAAAGAGGGAATCGTGTGCATTTTTCGTTGGGGATTCAAGCTAGTTTCAACAATACCATTATAACTGTTACAGACCCACAAGGTCGAGTGGTTTTCTGGTCCTCTGCGGGTACTTGTGGATTCAAAAGCTCAAGAAAAGCATCACCCTATGCTGGTCAAAGAACAGCAGTCGATGCTATTCGTACAGTAGGTTTACAACGAGCAGAAGTTATGGTAAAGGGCGCTGGTAGTGGAAGTAAATGACTTTCTATTATACTAGCATGGTGTCCGCACAATCGCGCGGGAAATATCTTTATACATATTTAATATTTTGATTTACATAGACATATATATTGTTGTATTATTTCAAAAGCCTAGCTAATATAGTAAATGAAAGGTGCATGTGTCATTTGTATCTGCTATTAGATCGGTATGAAAATAAAATTTGCATCCCAGATCATGAGCATGATTATTGTTAGAACGAAAATTAGTAAACCGCATTGCACATATACACTCAAGTAAAGTTTGGACAATGCTCGCTATATAGTCAAAGCCAAAAAGATGTACATTAGAGAGTACAGAAGCATATCATGTTTTGAATATGACACAATAGTATTTATGTGGTTTTAGATCCTAGTCCATAATTTAAAGTTCACAGCACTTAAGTTCATCAATGTTTGCATCGAAATAATTGATCGTTTGAGGTGATATTAGTTGTGTATTTCGAATAAAAGTCCAGATCACGTGCGAGACGACGGTCATTACCAAAGGTGACAAATCACACGTGGTATATAAATCACATATGTTCAAAACAAAAAGTTTGCAAGCTAAATTGGCCGATCACTTGATCGCACCGATGGGTTATGTGTACGCCAAGCTATATTAGTAGGTGACTTTTTTTATGAAAATCATTGTGCGAGATTAATTTTTTTCGCAATTATGCTATCAATACTTGTATTTAAGTTTAAATCGCGAGCTAGTTGTTTGGATTTGGACTTTGTGGCGATATTGGATTGGTAAATGATTTCTCATTTGATAAATTTAGATCATGCGTTGTCATGACGTAGCATATTTATTGCGTAATGCATGCAGTACATTGCGTTTAACACTATACAAATAAATTTTGGGCTTAGTTAACATTGGGCCTATGCGGGTCTCAAACACTTTCATGTTTGTCCCTAACCCATCAGATATATACCCAATGGCGGATCCCGAGTGAGAGATATGTTGGTGCATCCCCTTGCAAACTCCAATCATTCCACGTTCTTTCCCGCAAATACTACTATATTTCAATTTATTTTCTGTAATTTATGTGGGTTGATCTGAATCCACAGTCACCAACGTGGATCCGCCACTGGATATACCCACCGTAAATACAGATTACGTGGATCAGTGTGAAGCCTCCCCTCATATTGCTTTTAGTATATAAAATATGAAACATAGCAATAAATATAGTTAATTAGTTTATAATAATTGATTTAATGAATGTATGTAATCTTGACCACTTCAATTACGGAACTTGTTGACAAATCAGAATTTTCTCTTATAGTTGTTGAAGTGAGCCTTGCTAATTCACCAAACAACTGGTAATTCACGGGTGCATTTAGTCAAAGCAGTTAATTGCTCCTGATACCTGCCTGTAGTATTTTTTTACATCATAAGGGTTCTCCGAATGTATGAAATCTCGACCACTTTAATTACGGAACTTGTTGACAAATCAGAATTTTCTCTTATAGTTGTTGAAGTGAGCCTTGCTAATTCACCAAACAACTGGTAATATTCTAATTCGCGGATGCAGTTAGTCAAAGTAGTTAATTGCTCCTGATACCTGAATGTAGTTTTTTTTACATCATAAGGGTTCTCCGAATGTATGAAATCTAGACCACTTTAATTACGGAACTTGTTGACAAATCAAAATTTTCTCTTATAGTTGTTGAAGTGAGCCTCGCTAATTCACCAAACAACCGGTAATATTCTAATTCGTGGGTGCAGTTAGTCAAAGTAGTTAATTGCTCCTCAGCATGCCTGTAGTTTTTTTTTTACATCACAAGGGTTCTCCCAATGCTTCCAGGTGAACCGTATCTGGCCAACTGAGGAGCATCAAGGCACCATCTGAGACGTGCTGGGAGTGCCAAACCTTCCCGTAACCATAACGCGATCTACTCCTACGGTTCTAGCCACACACCTGTCCATTTTTATTTTTTTATTTCTCTGCCGACCAGAGTAATCTCTGCCTAATCTTCTGGCACATCTCTCCCATCTCTCTCCTCTCTCTCATCTCTCTCCCCTCTCGCAGTCCTCTCTCCCATCTCTGCCGTGGGCCGACCCCGCAGCGCCGCTGCCCGCTATCCAAGCCGCCGGGCGCCCCCCTACCCGTCGTCGCGCGCCTCGTCCTGCCGCCGCGCGGCGACGCCCCCTCTGCGCCCGTCCCTGCGGCCCCGCGCCGACCCCGCCGCGCGCCCGTCCCCGCGGCCCCGCGCCTATTGCGCCGCTGCCCCCCGTTCAAACCGCCGCGCGCCCCCATCCCCGCCACCGTGCGCCTCGTCCCGCCGTCCAAGCCGCCGCGCGTCCTCTCCCCGCCGCCACGCGCCTCGTCCCTAGGCCTGGCCTCGGCCGCCGTCGCTGCACGCTCCTAGCACCCGTTGCCTCCCACGAAACAGGGTCCTGTCACCAATTGGTTAGAGGTACTTTGATTTGTAGCTTCCGTGGCTAGATTTCTATTGATTTGTGGCTTGATTTCAGGTATTTTGATTTTCTATTGATTTGTACCTTCTGTTTTCTATTGATTTGCAGCTAGAGTAGATCAAAGTTTCCTTTCCTAGACATATTGACTTTTTTTTTCTTCCTATCATGATCTTGTTTTGAGTCCGAAGGTGTATTTCTTCTTTTTCTGTGATGTACCACTGGGTTATATTGTACCATTGGGTTAGCGTCAGTGTGATTGAGGAGGTACTTATCGTGTGTTGTAATTGTTTCTTCATATTTTAGGCAGGGATCTTATTTGACATGCTAATGTACGCAATAAGATTAATATGTACCATGGGTACATGACGAGGTACTAGGTTTTGACGATGCTTGTACTATGATTTTTGTTTGATCCACATATTATTGTTTGTTTTTGATGCTTTAGGCACTGTACTAATTGTTAATTTTTGACGATGCTTATGTTGTGATTTTTTTTATGCATATTAATGTGCATTTTTAGTGATGTACATCAATTTGAGAAGGTACTTCTCATGTATTCATTTTTGCATGGATTGATGTACATGGATTTCATATCACAAATTGATAAGTTATTGTCATGTACTTGACATTTACCTCGATGTACATCAAATTAAGAAGGTACTTAAAATTGTTGAGGATATAAAATTGATGATATATTGTAACTATCCTAATGTACTTGACATGCACCTTGTTGTATTTGCTATGTACTAAAAATTAATGAGGTACTATTGTTGAGAAAGTACTTAGTACTTTTGATTGTTCTCATACTTATTAATGAGTATTGTATATAGGGTACTTAAATTGATGAGGTACATAAAATTGATGACGTACTTGAAATTGAGTAATTCCGTCACGTTTAAATTTGATAAGGTACTTAAAATTTTATGTACAAAAGAAACAAAAATTGACGTACTTGAAATTGGCTATTTTTATTATCATAGACGACGATACATTTCATAGAATTTGTACTAAAAAATATTTATGTACCATCGTCTAGGGTACATGTACATGTCGTACTGTAATACGTACCAACTAGTCAAATTAATACAAAAGATATAAGTGGCCCTCTAAAATTATTGTACAAAAGAAACACATATATTAGAGAAAAAATGCTTGGTCTTTACGTGAGACCGTGAGTGACTGATACAAAAGAAAGAGAATAAAGATAAAAAATTGACTGACACAAAGGAGAGAGAAGGTAACATGCAAAAAGGTGTGTCCTGACACAAGCAGTGACTTTCATGTTAATGACTCTCTCTAATATAACACAAAGTAAATTAATTTGGTGGCCCCGGGTAAACGAGTGGTTATGAAGCTACGGGTAGATCGCGTTAGCGTCACCGCCTCCGCTCTCTGCTGGGAGTAGCGAGATGTGCAACGTGCACGTGGAGGCGTTGTGGTACCAGCCCATGATGTCGCTACTGTTTGCGACCATCAGCAAGCGGAATAGAGTTTTGGAACTCAGTGTGGGCATATAAACCGAAAATCAAATTCCCGAACAGAAACCGAGACCGAAACAAAATAAACCGAAAAATTAGGTCGTTAATTTGGTTCATTAAGTCAGAAATCCGAACTTTTCTTGGTTAGTTCGGGTTTAGCTCTCGGTTAACCCAAAAACCGAAAAAAATAATACGAATTGCACAGAAAAAAGGCCCAGGAAGAAGCCGTATGGCCCAGTTCAGCGAAACCTTCCTGTTCTCGGTAGCTCACCTCAGTTCCCACGTACAACATCCCGTCCCGATCGATTGAATTCTCCCCGGCCACTCTATCCGGATCGATTCAATCGATCGGTTGGAACGGCCAGATTCGTTCAAAAATCTTTTGGAACGGCAGGCTGTTTGCTTTAGATGTGAAACAGGACGTGTGGAGCCCCACGTGCACCTAACCAAATCTTAGCGTAGATCTCGTATCTAACGGCCGAAAATAATTGGGATGATGTGGATCAACCTGGTACCCCTCATATTGCTTTTAGTATATAATAGATCTTAGCGTAGATGTCATATCTAACGGACGAAAATAATTGGGGTGATGTGGATCAACCTAGAGGCTCCCCTCGGTACCTCTCATATTGCTTTTAGTATATAATAGATGTATCTAGATGCGTTTTATGCATAGATACATTCATATTTGGGCAAATTTGAGTCATTTAATATGGGACGGAAGGAGCAGTGAATTTCAAAATTTAGCAGTGTCCAGGGAGTGCACCCCATGTACGAACGTGGGTACGCCTTTGTCCACTCATCTTGCCCGCAAGGAGAAGAAATGAGAGTTAGTGCTCCTTTTATTTGAATAAAATTCATGAGATTTTTGGAGAATTTGAATTCTTAGGGAAATTTTCTATGTTGGTGGTTTGATCACACAAATAGAATTCTTGGAATATTTTTTACAGATTCGTTTGCACTCTATTTTGGAGGAAAATTTCGTTCATTCAACCCATTAGCTAGAATTGCTTTGCTTTCTTAAGAAAAAATAGAATTCCTTTGCTTTTACATGTGGTGTAGCAAATGCTCTTTTTTATGTAGATTCCTGTAGTTTTTCAATCATGTATGATTCAATAGTATATGACACTCCAATCTTATGTTTTCTTATTCCCTGTATTGTAGAAATTATGCGAATCAAAGAAGTCCTTGGGCTAGCTGATTGAAGCTTTTTTTCCTTCTCCAGTTACTATACTGCCTCTCCGTTCCTTTTAAAAAAAGATCTTGTTTCTTTGTACCAAGTCAAACTTTCTAAAATTTGGCAAAGTTTATAGAACAATGTCCTACTATCTACAATATCAAATAAGTACGTATGGAGATATATGTTATCACAGATTGAATAGAACTAGTTTAGAGTTATAGATGTTGGTAGATTTTCTTGTAAACTTGGCTAACCTTTAAGAAATTTGAGTTAGAACAAAGTTAGAACATCTAATAACGAACGGAGGAAGTACTCTATATATGTTCCCTTGAACCAATCAGGTTTGGTGCCTTCAGAACCAGGATTGCCGGTCATAGGCCCAAGAATCATAAGCTCAAGAAAAAATTGTAACATAGGAGGATGTACCGAGAACTAACAACTGAAGCAAAGAGAAAATACAATTTAGTGTTTGTTAGTAATTAAGGATCTCTGGAAAAGTTCCGGTGTTAAATATACTTTTGGTTCCCAAATTATTTTCATAGTCTACATTTCCCTATCTGCAAATTATTGTCATGGTCTACATTTCCCTATGCGTCGGACCAGTCTCTCGGAGATGCTCATAAGGGTAGAGTGTGCGTGTGTGTGTTCGTAGAGGTGAGTGTGCGTGCGTGCTTGTGAACGTCTGCGTCTGTACCGTGTTTCCTCAAAAAAAAAAAAGTTTGTCACAACAAAGTTATGCTTGTATGCGAACTTCTTTATAAAGGGTACATAATAGAGTACATTAATAGAGCGGAAACATTGTTTACATGCAACCGTCAAACCGCACATATATGTACACTAGCATATTAATCGTGCGTTGACACAAGCTAAAATAAAATGCACTGCATATTTTCTATACTATCTTCTACTATCAATCATATAATGTATATTTGTTCAACAAGCGATGTATTTGAAGTTTGACGGACTGCCATTATCAATTGATTTTTTTATATGAGTAAAGTAAAGACATTGAACTTGTCTAGATCATAGTGCATTCTTCAGCACAACACGACAGTTTGAAGTTTAAATTTTGCAGAGGCGTATAATGTGCATTCTTCTCTCTAGTGGTACAATTATTTTTTTAACATGCCGTATTATTTTCAGATGGCATTGCCAAAATTTTAAAAGGATGATCACTGTCACATATATGCCCTCGTACACGATATGGGAATCTTGCCAACTGTTCTGCTCCCGTTGCCGGCGAGCAAATGCTAAAAGACTAAAAGTACTGATTGTATCCTCGTCTTCATACGATTTTTTTGGTGCCCCAGCTCACCAGGGGTTCTCAGCTATCGCTTTCCACAAGCAGCAAGTTACATGGATCATGCTATTTGTGACATTGTGACAGATTCCATCCGATCAATATCGATCCGGCCGCGGCCGCTCTCCAGTGGCAGTGCACATCAGTCGTCAGCTCCAAGCATCGCGTCATTTCTCTCCCCTTCGATCGTCCGTCCATGCAATATGCTCCATTCTAATCTAGAGAGAAATGGTACCACCATCCAGGAAACGTAACGGCAGAAGCAGCGACAGCAGCTGCAGCAGCAAAAAGGTCAAATGGCGACGGCAGCCAGCCAGGGAAGCTTTCCTTTCACGTGATACCACATAAAGGTTCGAGAGGCGAAGGGAATTGTTAGTTGTTACCATGTCTTGTCCGAAGTTTCCATGCTCTCACTGCAAACTTACTGCCGTCAAGCCTGTGTCACTTCTTTCAAACTGTTGCTTGCTCTGGAAATGCTACTACTCTGGACTGTCAAGTGTCAACTACTCATTGTGTACTGTCTTTTCATTTCCCTTCACACGTAATAGTCCAAGAGCATGCCGTTGCCACATGCATGTCCCATGGAAGGAGGGATTATTAGCATTTGCAAGGAATCGTTAATCCGTTCTCTGTGCCTGTCAAGGGACTGTCAAGTGCAGCGAAATCACATGAGCGCAGCAAACCCACCTCCTTAAATTAATTCACAGTACACCACCAGCCCCACCCTCTTCCCATGATGCATGTTCCATTGTTCCTCTCCCCCCTCTCTGTGTGTCATCATGGACCAGAGCCCTCTGGTGCTACAAAAGATGGCATCATTTTTTGCCTCCCTCTCTTGCTTGTCTGGCTCCTTTCCTTTCTTCTCCTCCCCCATGCGAGCTGAGAAGTTGGAAGCAAGAGCGCTAGTTATGTAGAGCAGACATCACAGCTAAAAAATATCTCAACAAAATTCTCTTTCTCCCCTGAGATTCCCCCACAAATCCAGCAAAAGCAACAAGAATTATCAAGTTGTTTTTCTTGCTACTTGACTTATTTTGTGTGCTGCAAACACTCTTTTTTGCAGTTTTTCCTACTACTGGCAAATCAAAACCAAGAAATCCAGCTCTTAACAAATCCATCGTTGTCGCCCATTTGGTCCAATCTGCCAAGTACAAGTTAGAGAGCCAAGAACCACCCTAGCAAGATCTTGTTCTACTCCATTTGCACCGCTTCTGTCCCAATCTTTCCCCCAAGAAGCGGAAGAAGTCTCCAGCCATGGCGGCGGCGCTGGAGTGCTGGTCGGGCCGACCGAGCACCGATGAGGAGATGGTGGAGCAGGTTCTCATGAAGCCCCACACTCGTTCAGACGGCTCACTCCCCACCTGCGCCGACTCCGCCGGCGCCGGTGAGCCAACTTCGGGTCCGGCGGCGCCCAAGAAGTGGCAGCGGCTGGGGCGCAACTTCGCCGGCGCCATTGCAGCGTTTAAGAACACGCTCAACCTGGACAACGGTGGTCTCCCCCGCGACCCATCCCCACGCGCCGGCGGCGAGAAGCCGCCTCTTCTTCTCCGAGGCCTCGCGCAGCTCTACTCCCGTGGCGGCGCTGCCCAGCAGCTGCCCGAGAAGCTCGTTTCTGACCTCCGCCGCCACTTCGACGCTCTTCCCAACAGGTGGCCACTGAAACTACTTCTGTGTTCTAAATTGTACAGCCTTTAAGATTTGTACTGGTCTGTTAAAACTGTAGTGCTAAGTCAAGCACATGATTTGATTTATGTGGATGTGCTAAATGGTTGCTGACAAGCAGAAATCTCGATTTTGCAGCTATGCACAGGCAGGATTTGACATGAAAGATGTCCTCTTGCATGCCCGTCTTGTAGAGCAGGCGGCCGGTGAGGATCAGCCTGCAGTGAGCATTGAGGAAGTCCATGGCAGAGAAAGTGGTGGTGAAGGCACTGTTTTTCAGCTCACTTTTGCGTGCAATGCGCCACTTTCATGGCAGTCAATGTCACCCTCACTTGATAGCCCTTTTTTTAGTTGCAAGAAGATCCAGATCTTTGAGAAGAGAGGATTGACACTTGGTGTTGTCATGATAATTGTGCAATCTGGGAATGAGGAGCTCTTCAAGACCCGGGTTGAGGCGGCACTAAAATCGGCGACAAAGAAGCAGCGGAAGAACAGTGGTGGTGGTGTGAAGCTCCCCTTTGGGCTTTGTGGCTGCCAGGAAGAAGGATCACGCAACTTCGATGAGGAGTCTGTGTTTGATCCAGAAGATGGTCAGGTACTTGACAATGAGCCTACACGCAAACCACAGCTTCCCACTCCCCTACCACAATCATCAGTGTTCGTCTCAGTGGATGAGTGGCAAACCGTCCGATCTGGGGGCGAGGAGCTTGGCCGCTGGATTGTGAGCTCTGAAGAGATTGAATTTGTTGATTGGGTTGGCCAAAATTCGTTCAAGGGAATTCACAGAGGAAGGAAGGTTTGGGTCAACAAATTGAGGGGTTGTGACATGGGAAGTGCTTATGATGTTGAAATCCGTCAGGACTTGTTGCAGTTGATGAGCTGTGGCCAGAAGAACATCCTCCAGTTCCATGGTATTTGCTTCAATGAGAGCCATGGACTCTGCATAGTAACTAGGATGATGGAAGGAGGTTCAGTTCATGATATCATCATGCAGAGAAACAAGAGACTGTCACTCCGAGACACGGTCAGGATTGCTCTTGATGTTGCTGATGGTTTGGCATTTATGAACAGCTATGGCATTGCCTACCGTGATCTTAATGCGCAAAGGATCCTACTAGACAGGCAAGGAAATGCCTGCCTTGGGGATATGGGCATTGTTACCCCTTGTAATAATGCCGGTGAGGTTACTGAGTATGAGACGTCTGGGTATCGCTGGCTAGCACCAGAGGTTAGTTTTCTTGACTTTATTTACTGTGGAATCTTAATACTGGCTAGAAGTGCTCTTTCAGATTGTGAGTTTAGTTTCAAAGTGCTGTTTCAGATTGTGAGTTTAGTTCCAGCATACTAGAGGTTCTAGGAGGTAGTTACTCTATGTTAGCTAGCAGGCATTTCTTGGAATTATTAAACGACCCATTCTGTAAATACACATTAGTAGGATCGAAGTATGTGATGTTCATGAATGATGAAACATTTTTTTTTCTTATCATCCTGTGTAACGTCAATTCCCATGTACAAACTGCGACGCATAGTAATGCTTGATTTTACTGTCAACTTGATATTCTTCTGTTATAGATCTGAGCAGAACATAAAATTCCAACAGACTGAAAAAAAAAACTGCTTTGATCTCGCCAAACTGAAATTTTTCTGCGGTAAATCAGCATGTCGATTACTATCTCATGTCCACTCTGCAGACAGGAGTTGTGGTCCTAATATTGTTTCCTTCATCATCCTTCGACAGTCATTCCTAGTTTTTATGACATAGTGAACTTGTTCTTACATGAAGTTACCACCATGCTGCATTACAGATCATCGCCGGAGATCCTGAAAGCGTGTCGGAGACCTGCATGAGCAACGTCTACAGTTACGGAATGGTCCTGTGGGAGATGGTCACGGGCGAGGAAGCATACTCCACGTACTCGCCGGTGCAAGCAGCGGTGGGGATCGCGGCCTGCGGACTGAGGCCGGAGATACCAAGAGACTGCCCTCAGTTCCTGAGGTCGCTGATGACCCGGTGCTGGGACAATTGCCCTCTGAAGCGCCCTCAGTTCTCAGAGATCATATCCACCCTGCAAAGGCAGGTCATCAGATAGTTTTTTCTTTTCTTTTCATCACCATTGTGCTATATATGTTTGCCATGTGTTTGGCTGCTGATTGCCAAATCATGCAGGAAACTGCATGTGAGAAAAAGTATAATATATGTGCAAAGGCTTGATATATATACATATTGCTAGCTGCATATCACACTATCCTGTTGCTTGAGGTGGTCCAGTCATAAGTCACTATGAAAAATGAGAGAGCATCAAGGATTTATAATAGAAGGATCTGCAGGACGAAGGACAGTTGTTTTTACCTGCCCTGTCCTCTACCACAACCTAACTGTACAGTTCAATATATTTAAACGAGCAATGCAATGCTTCTGGGACACTTGGATGCAGATTGCCATTCTGCTATAAACAAGGCTGGATCTGCCGGGGGGGGTCAAGATATGTTGATAGCTCTTGAGATCCTTCGTTGTTTGACCCGCTCAAGATTGCGACTGCCGACTGGTAATGTGGGCCAAAATTTTAACACTATCGTTTCAACAACATCTGCTGCTTCGGCTCTGGCCCCATGACCACGAGGCCATGGCTTTGTTGGAGATCCTCACCAGGTTGTGTATATGGTTGTCTACGTGGCATTTAGACGACCAAAGGACAAATTAAGGCTCTAACTGCTTGTGTACAAGGTTGTTTAAATTTAGACATTGTCTAAATTTTTCTCCACAATGTTATATAGACGATCCAAGCACAATGTCCAAATGCTCACTAGAGATGATTTAGCTATGGAGACGAGAGAGAATATAGACAAGTTGCATATAGACAAGCCGCTGGAGAATTGTAAAATCGTAAATGAAACTTTTTTTAGACCGTGATCTAAATGAAGATATAGACAAACAAATATACACGACTTGCTGAGGATGCTCTTGGCGTGCCCATGTGCGGATCCGCCTCCATGGTCGTCTTTATCGTTTTGTTTCCAAGGAACAGTTCATACCTACGACTTTGTCACTCCTGCATGCTGATTTCTTTTCTTATTTTATCATCCTGGTTCGGGGGTCCCAAGCACCAGCTCCTTCGATGAACGTGATTTGATTGCTATGATAAACGATGGTACGACGGTGTCTGTCACCTCAATTATTTTCGTTGTGTCTTGGAACTGGTTTTTAGATCTGCGTCCACGCCTCCGGCGACTTCCGCAGGCCAGTTTGGAACGGGGAATCTGTTGGTCGACTTCAGATCAAAATTCAAAACCGAGCGCCACTTCTTCTTAAACAAAAAGATGCATTCTGCTCCACTTTATAATCCGACAAGCAAATACGGACTAGTGCAAACAAACTAGATCAAGCTTATATCTAAAGAGGATCACGAACGCGCAAGATTAGTAACGAGTTGTCAGCTCACTCGTGAATAAATCGAGCTGGACACGACTCCTGAATCTGTTAAATAGAAATTCAGAGATAAGATAACTGTCACCGAGCCGCAACGGGGAGACAGAAAGAGGCCTCGTAACAGTGACCGTTGGCGACCGTGAGATGCGCCTGTCGCCGTCGATCTACCGGGCCGACGGCTCCGGTAGTCCGGTCCCGCTCACGTACGTATAGGTACAGCAGGCCACACAGGCCCGACACGGCTTTGCAGGACCGGCATGGAGCTGAGCAGCTGACACTGTCCATGGCTCCGCGCCCGGGCACCCCCCGGATCGCCGCAGGAGCATCCGATGAAGCTGCTCTTTCCACAATTCCATCGATGGAAAAAAAGAAGAGTTCATCTTGAAGAACCTACCATTAGGCATTTATTTAGGCTAGTATCATCACTGCACTGTCGTGTACAGCAAACAATTGAGAATTGAAGTGCAGAACCGTGACGCGTCCGCTCAGCTCATCAAGCGTGCAACGCATGCGCGCGTCTGTCTGTCTGTCGCTGGTGCAGTTGCCTTCGAACTTCGAATCGTGCCATGAATTTTCTCTGCGGGTCCCCTCAACGCTGTCACGCAGCTCTCGCTGAAGACGCATTAAACGCGCGCCTTTCTTCCCGTCCTTGCTCCTTGGCAATGGCATGCATGCGGCGTGCCTGATGCCTCCTGCCGTGCGTTGGCGGCAGAAGCAGCAGCGAATGCATTCATCAAAGCGCGCGATGAATGAATGAATGAATGGGCATGGCAGGCTGGTGCAGCAGTACCGCACCCCCTTTACAAATTACAAGGACGACACAGGCTGGGGGGTCTGAGACAATTCCGTAGCTACAGCCTACAGATAGACTGCTCGCAGAACTAAACGCACGGGGGCGGGGCCACTGGATGTGACAGCACGATATGGATGAGTAAATTGCACATTCCACCGTCTTCGAGAGGGTTGCTGAGGAGAACACCCACTCTATGATTTTTTTCCGGAAAACAACCACTCGACGTCTAATCCATTGCGGTAAGGTTCTAATCCTCGTTTGCGCGTGTCAAACAACTTTCTGACCGGTGGGACCCAAAGATCAGAGCCACGCTGGCTGGCCCGGCTTGCCACACTGGAGCCACGTTGCCACACTGGAAAAACCCACTCGCGTACGACGACCTGGAGGCCGCCACGTCCCACTTCGCCGACGCCGCGCTGCTCGGGAGGGGCAGCCATGGGGCAGTTTACAAGGTAACCTAGCGTCCCGGTCGGCGCGAAGTTGCGGCATTGCTGGCGGCGTCGGGCACGCGGAGCACCAGGCCGAAGTCGCCGAGGTGCGCGTCGAGGTTGGCGTCGAGGAGGATGTTGGCGGACTTGACATCCCGGTGAATGACGGCGGGCGCGGCGTCGTGGAGCGCTCGCGGCACCTGGCCGTCTGCAGCGCGAGGCGGATGCGACGGGGCCAACCGGGAGGGCGAGGGTCGGAGTGGAGCAGGTCGTGTGGCCACGGACGAGTCCGCCTTGCAGGAGAGGTACCCCATTCAAGCCGAGCCGTCATGTCGGCCGGCCGGGGCAAGGCAAGGCTAGGCGGAGACCCAAAGATCGCGTGGCTAGCATCAGCGTGACTCTGATCTGTGGGTTCCACCGGTCAGAACGCTGTTTAAACACGCGCGTACGAGGATTAGGACCTTAGTGCAACAGATTAGACGCCGAGTGAGTGTTTTCTGCAAAAAAATCATCAAGTGGATGTTCTCCGCAACAACCCTCCCAAAGATGAGTGGAGTGTGCAATTACCTCTCTACCGATAGACAGACGGACGTGCCCACAAAACGATAAGGAACAAAAACAAAAGGAACGCAATCAAAACAGAAACTGATCGTTGCCTCTTTCCTACAAGTTGGATTTCCTGTCGAAATGGATTTGAGAGGCATCCCTGGGTTCCAAACGGTAGAGGTAAAAAACATAGGAAGCCAATGCTTTGATCCAAGCAGGGCCAGACAGACACAGTGTTGAAAAGAAAGAAGCATCATCAATTCATCATCTTAGGACTGCACTCGAGTCAACTTCAGCATCCAACTCAAAACAGTGATGTTGATTGGTTAAACTTTTGAACGAGAAAGACGAGTAAATTTGGATGAACAGCTCAAGGACATGCTATTCGCCCATAAAAATTGTCTAGGTACAATAAACATGGGAGACCATGAACTTGGTTTGCCGGCTTTTCTCCTTATTTCTGAAGAAGATCACTGGGGGTAAAACTCTCTCAAGGGTCTACTCGGATATGGGGCATGCACCCTCGAAAGCTTCCTGCTCCTTGCGACAGAAGTCAAATTCATTAGTGTAGTAATACATGCAGCCAGCATAGGCGTCCATCTCCTTGGGGCACTTTTGGTGAAGATCTTTCAAGCTGCGATGGAAAGTGATTCTTATGAGAAGTGGGGAAACAGAGCAGGGATCGTCTTAATCGAAGCCATATCATTCGGTTAAGCAACAACGAAAAAGCGTCCTACAGTCTACAAAATACATGAAACATGACCAGATGGTTTCCAAAATTGAGTTCAGAAAAGGAAAGAATGACACAGGAAATAGGAACTGTTAACGAAAAAAATTCTGCTAGGCTGCCACCCAAAATGGATGTCCCTATAAACCTTCTCAATGAAATGCCTGGAACTAGAGTGCAGAAAAAGGTAAACATTGTGTTGGTAATAAAAAAAATCATGAGAATGCATGCGATCTTGTAAAGTTGATAATATATTATGTACTCCCTCCGACCAGTATTACTTGTCTCAAATTTGTCCAAATACGAATGTATCTGTAAAAAGTGTCTACATACATGTAATATTTCGACAAGTAATTCCGGCCAGAGGGAGTACTAAAATTATCTGTCCACGGTAGAATGGTACTCCCTCCGTTCCATAATTCTTGGTAGGTTTATAACATTGCATGCTGTCCCGCATCTGTAGCTCAGTGCTAAAAATCTGTGTTTATGATAGGTCTAAAATACTATTAGGCAAAAAATCACCTAATGTAGTACTACTATCCTTGCCACTTACCCTTGTTTTTACCCAAGAAGCAAAACAACTTAACATGAAGCATTATCTCACCAACTTAATCCATTATGCCACCAGAAGTCTTAAACATGGAAGATTGCCAAAAAGATGAATACTGATTGTAACAGCTATAAGCAAGCACTAATGACTATAAGAACACTCAAGTTCGAACTCGATTACTCCGATGTCAAGTCAGCCTAGATCCTTATGGCATGGCTGAAGGTTCAAGAAATACACCAAACTGAAAAAGTAACACATCTACCTCCATTTATTCTCCAATCACTTTAGTACTAGTACTAGATCAACAAAACAATAATCACTTTAGTACAAGATCAACAAAACATACAAAAGTCAGAGAAAGCAAGGATTCTTCAATCCCACATCATGCTTGTCTACTAGTGGTAACCATTTCCAGTAGTCATAATGGGAGACACATACATTACTCGTGATTACCGATGAGGTGTTATTGCCGCCTTATAAATTACTCAATTTTGCAAAACCCACGCTTGTATAAATAACTAACGAAGTGCTGTCGGGAAATTATGCACTTCAGTGGCTAATTTATTCTGAATAGCTAAATGCCCGTGCGTTGCTACGGATAAAACATATTAGACTACTCATGAATTAAAAAACTTCTATGTATTAATGACACGTGCTAGTAATTTTATCTTAGCTTCGATGGAAAACACCATCCATATCTTAATTATTTAACAATTTAATTGTTGTGTTAGGAGGTGGCAAGCTTTTTTTTTACGATAGAAGAGGCAAAGAGGTGACGGACCGCCGCCACCAATTGCCACTTTTATATAAGAGTAAAGATTAAAAATTCCACAGCATAAACACCGGACATCATAAAAAAGTAAACAACAGCATGAAGCGATTAACAATCTCAAATTTGTCTACCTCATGTATATGTGCTATCAAGATCAACATAATCATATGAACAATACAGGTAAGAGATATCACCACTGATACTCCATAAAGTACTTCGCCAAAGTAACAGGGGTATTGCGGCTTACAGGAGTGCACTCCGGGGTCCGCTATAGTGTTGTCACTGACAAAGACGATGAAGACACAACAGTGCATTGCGGAGGAAGATGACAGTAAGAAGAAGAACTCAGTCATACGGGTGCTCCCTGAAACCTGATTATCCTCAACTCGTGCAGGACATAAAAGAAGCAAGAAGTCATAGTGCTGCCTTTCTAGACCCCATATAGGGTCACCAGAATCAGGTTTTTCGAAAGCGCTCAGTAGATTTCTTGCTACTTCTCATCTTTGTGCTCCTGTATGACACGCCGACACCCTGCTGCATCGACATTCTTCGTTGGTGTCAACACCAGAGTATTTGCTAGAACGCACTAGTGTAAGTCACAATACCCGTGTTACTTTGTTGTAATCTTTATCTTTACTGTACATTAAGTCATTAATCTACAGTTGGTGGTGATGATGCGTCTTCCTCATGCATTCCAAAAGTTAGGCCCTCCAAATTTAAACTAATCTTTTGGTTCCAAAAGCTATGCCACCCAAATCTAATGCAATTAGCACATCCCTTACTTATACACAATTAGCACCAAAAATTTCAAAACTAGGGCCCAATAAACAGAAAAAAGAAGTCCCGATGGAGAAACATTCCTTCTATGAAAAACATTTGTTAGATTCAAAGTAAAAAAATTACAATGAACTACGCAGCAACGCCACTTAGCTAGTACTTGTAAAGTATCAAGGATAACGCTCTCTACTCGCTTGCTAGTAGTACTCATGCGAAGCTTCAAGCTAGTACTCATGTGAATATATTATGGTGCGATCATACTTTCTTTTATGTTACTGTTATGTCTAGATCATATGTTTGCAAATGCCAATATCTGTTTTACAGAATAAATTAGTTGTGTGATGTAGCGGATAACAACAGGGTGGGCCAATCAAATAGATATGTCTTCAAGTCTTCGGAGCATCATGTAATCACTAATATGCTCATATTGGTGACATTATTGTTGCTGTAATAAAAGAAGCATATGTAGCGACTTAATATCTTTTCGCCCCCTACCACACAATCACGGGATGGGTAAACAAATGAATCCTTCACCATGAAATTGGAGCATGCAGGGGCAGAGGCAGGATGGAAACATAAGGGGGGCCAAGGTATCTAGGAAACATTAACAGCACAATTAAACAAAAAGGACTCAGTCCAAGCGTCTAGGCACGCTGATTCTTGTAGAGTTCGGCCCAAAATGCAGCCGTTTGCAATATACATCTTAGTCCTTGACGCGATTTTCTGCACCCATCACTGGTCTAATGCCACGGGACCAACCACAGTTCAGCCTGGTGCACTAACTAGATTATCAATGTAGCTTAGCAATTGGTCCAGTCTAATTATTGATTTATTTCTCATATCTTCACATCAGTTAAGCTCCGGTCTAAGTTTAGGCTTCTTCCACTAGAAACATATATATGTCGACAGGCTTCCAGGGCAGGAAACAAGAGGGATAGACGGACTCTTGGCTGGAGCATGAGGGGGGCCCTGGCCCCTGCTGGTCCTCCCCTAGCTCCGCCACTGGGAGCATGTAATCACTGACTGCTTAGTTCAGTTAAGTCAAGATCAACATGGTTTGAGTTTAAAGTGGGGTGGTTCTTAACAAGCCAGTGTAAGAGGAATATCGGATGTTTAGCTAAGGTGTGTTTAGATGATGGCCAAATTGTACCCAAACAAAATTTTGGTCATGGCCCAAAATTGGTCTTTGTTTTTTGCCAAATCTAGTTTATTTTTCTTACCAATCTTGGCCAACTCTTGGGCAAGCAAAACCATGACCAAAATTTTGGCTACCAAATTTTTTGGTAGGGTAAACTGGGCTAGAACCAACCACACCTTTAAGTTTATACACTAAAAAGTTGCAGTGGATGTTGCTCACCGCTTGTATTCCCAGAATGGACTCTACTTAATAGCAGTGGACCGGCATTGTAAGGTAAAGAGATACCAATCACAGCAGGTCTCACCTGGCAAAGGAAGCAGGAAGCCATCGTATCTATATTTTTGGCTAGAACAATTGACTTTAGCATGGCATATAATCGGCCTATCCCTCTTGATTATCTTAGGGACTCTACTATATTGTTCAGTGATAGCTATTTGGTTATAATTGTTCAGGTGCTCATCTGAAAATGGGATGCAAACTTCCTCTAGCAAATGAATGAATCAGAAACAACTCTCATCTGTCTCGCACGACAATACAACAGATATAGTAAAACAAACAAATTTAAAAGCTTCCACCTAAATGTACAATTCATATGTAAGAAAATAAATTGAGAAACATAGGAAAGTCATAGTCCTTATTGACTGCATTGCAGAGATACTCACTTTTGGGAAATGAAATTATCCTACACATATAAACAAGCTACTCCGTAATTCATTTTTACAGCTGAGCCAAAAGGCAAATGAGCTAGCTAGTGAGTGTAGCATTTCCAGTTCAGCCCTTCTGTATAATCTGATCAGGAAGCTAACACTGCGTGGTGTATGTGTCATACTGACTGTCAAAAGAAATTGGTCAGTCATTGCACAACTACTTATCCATAATAACTAGTACGCAGTTTATCGGCCAAGATGATGCAAAACCTCATTCCTGTGTTAATCCGAAACCACGGTACTCACTACTAAACTAATACTGATCATCCTGCATAGGCTAATCGCAGACACAAGTTTTGCTTACTAGTATCGGCTAACGCTAAAGGGTGAAAACAATTCAAGGCAGCAGCGACTAAACGTCACAGCACATCAGCATTACAGTCCAAACTAACTAAATTGGGCGTACATCAGTCACACAGCGCGCACCTATCCGAACGAATTAAACGCTCACGAGCAGCACGATCAAAGTAACATTCAACGAATCCGAAACCCCAAATACAAAGGAGGGGAAGAGATAAAGCGCTGATGACGAGGAGGAGGAAGACATGGGAGGGGCAGGTTTGGCTGGATTACTCACAGGTTGAAGACGCAGCGCGTGACCTGGCGACCCTTCTCGAGGCACTTCTCGGGATTGGGGTCCTTCTTCTTGCAGTTGAGGAAGGCCATGTTCTCCGGCTGGCAGCGCACGGCTATGTGCTTGGACGCCGCCATCAGCACCGATGACGTCGGGATCGGTTCCCCCGAGGCGTCCACCGGCGTGCTGCTCGCTGACATCGTTGCGGGCGTAGGGCCTCGAGGGCTTCTAGAAGCTTCTCGCCTCAGAGATCTGAGAGGAGGGAGGGGGCGAGATGGAGAGAACAGGAGAACCGGTGGAGATGGAGAGGGGAGGTTGGGGGCCGGAGGAGGAGCAGCCCCCTCTGTGAGTGCTGTTCGTGGGCTTGAAGTTTGGACTTCGGAGTGTGACTTATGGGCTCTATATATGGAATTTGTCTGTAGGCTTTACGTGTTCTGTTGGGCTTTTTAATTTGTGGCCTGGTAACGAATGAGCCCGCTCTTACTTTTGCCATTTTCTCATTCTAAAAAAAACTTCTGCCATTTTCTACCACTTTAGACTTGCCATTTTATCCGCTTTCACCATCTCCAAAAAAGAAAATATAATCACCTTTCTATTTTCATTTCGAGAGCGTATGATGCATATCGGTTGATCCAGAGGATTGGCACTGGGTCAGATAACCCAATAAAGATGATCAACTAGAGAATATGGAATCAAAACTACATCCGAATTACATGGTTATAATGGAATGAATCAAATGCTTGGTAGACTTAACAAATTGAAAATGGATCGGTAACTAGGAAATCATTCTATTCATTAAAAGAAAAGTTGTGATTGCAATGCAAGTGAAGCTTGGTCTATCGGGCCCATCCATCCTAAAAGCCAACGGCCACGATGCAGGCCACGATGCATCGAAGACGTCCGTCCCACCATCCCGTCCCGGAGCCTCTCCACCGCAACGGCAAATCAAGTCCATCGCCACCACCTTGCTGCCTTGCCGCAAAACCCACGGCGCCAGGCAGCCACTGTCTATAGATACCATTCCACCGGCATACCGACTTAGCCTCCAAGCCGAAGGAACCTCAGAATTGACACACCGTCCACAAGGCCGCGAGCGCCGCTCGAACCCTAGCCGCAACTCCGATTGCCTGCACTGGTGCGGCCCCTACTTCGCCTATTCGGATCGGTCCAATGCTTTGGATCCATGTGCTTCGACCGCCATTCCTGGGGGCTGGGGTTTTAGGGTGTGGGTTTTTGGCGGTTGATTTGGTTGTGTTACCCGATGCAAGGGGCTGCGCTATATGCTTCCGACCAAGAGAGCAGAGGGCGCTGAGGACAGCGGCGACGCGGCGGTGAAGAAGGCGCGGATAGGGGATCCGGTGGCGGAGTGGGGGGGGGGGGGGGGATGGTTGCAGGGGAACTGGACGGCGGCTGCGGCGGCGAGAGCGGGAGCAGTAACGGGAACGGGGTCATGGACATCAATGAGGACCTACACAGCAGGCAGCTCGCCATGTACGAGAGGGAGACGATGCGGCTGCTCTTTGCGTCCAACATGCTCATCTTCGGCCTGAACGGGTTTGGTGCCGATACAGGTGTGCCCCTCCTCCTTTAATTTCTGATGATTTAGACATTTCGTATTTTAGTTAGTCCATTACTATTGTAACGTTGGCGTTGGCGCTGGCGCTACTGTTGCAGTTATTTTGCTGCTCTTATATATTTGTTGGCAACATGAAATCTGTGATTACTTTGCTCTATCCCATGGTGTGCAATGCAATTCTGCAGACAGACTAAGTTGCTGTATTGAGAAATATTTTTTTTGGATAGTCATGTGATGTCTAATTTGTCTACCAAGCAAACGGAGTGAAAGGCTTAAATTGCTGACATATTCTACTATGATTGCCAAATCTTGTACTTCCTTTGAGTTTCTAGTGGAATATAGAGAGATGTAAATCATGTGTGCCCTTTTCTGATTTTTATGCAAATTTATGGATATTTTTTGTTTAGGCCTTGTCCCTTTATTGTAGGATACACTGTTGGCTACTTTCACTTACTCTGCCTTGCTGATTGTTTTGTAGTCCTATTTTGTAAATTACATTTGTATCTGTTTTGTGATTGCCACTAGAAATTTATGAGAAACCCTGTACACATAGCTGATATGCTACTGGTTTTGCAAACTCTGGCAAGGCAAGTGCTGGACTGCTGGTTGCTTTAGGGCATGTACAATGGGGTGACGTCAGCCTTCTCTTAGCGATGCCACATAAGATAAAATCTGATGTGGAAGAGAGAGAAATGAAGAAAAAACACAAGCTTTCTCTTAATTAAGAGATGATCTCTTCACAAGAATGATAAGGCAAAGATAAAGCAAATTTACCATTGTACTAGATTTCACCTTTTCTTAGCATTTATTTAGTTAATTTTATTCATCTAAACATTAATTCTAAGATAGAACACTAAGAGATAACCCATTGTACAACATGTTTTGTTGTCTTTTCTAATTGATGTGGAATGTCTAAAATAAGACAGTCTTATCAACCATTGTACATGCTAGTGAAATGAGTAGTCCATGGATATTCAGTTACTAGTTTTGACTTATCCATTGATCGGCATTATAGAAAGAAAGAGAAAGCTTCAATTGAAGCTGGCCGCACCGTGGCCCCTATCTGCCGCCATATATTTGCGCTCACGAATCTTGATGCAAACCTTCTGGGAGTAGTCGTCCAGAGCATATGCGTCAGACCATGCCCGACGCACATGGCCCGCTGCTGCCCCGCGCTCATATGGCCGGCGCGCGTCGCCGTGCTTATGGCCGCCGACTCGATGTCGTGCCCCGTGCGCTGCCCGAAGTCTCCGGTGAGAAGGAGATGGATTATGGCGTGAATCTTGATGTAGGGACATGTGGAGGGGGCTAGGAGGTGCAATGCGCTGGGGTTTAGAAAATCCCCTCTCTTATGGAAATCATATTTGTGTGTTGAAATGATCTAGCCGAACATGTATTTTCTGAAGATTTAGGCCATGCTCTCTTACAGTTATTTTTAGAGAGGAATGAGCACCCAACGATTCTGAGGAATCAAACTTGGGAATTTGAGGTGTACGCACTGCATCTCACAACCAAGCTATGTCATAGCGCTAGCAACAGGACACAAACTCATGTGTGGAGTCTGGTTATATTTGTTCCGATACACAGTAGTTGCTCCCTCCGTTTTTACTATACCTGTTGATTTTATTGTACCTTTTGTTTCTTAGTTGCTATACATCGATGAAACTGAAATTTATTTCATTCCCCTGCTCCTACCATTCTTGTAAAGTTGGAGGTTAGGTACCAGATTGAGTACCAAATTTGTGGATTATAAGTTTGGTATAAGTAAATTCTGATAGAATAGTTACTCCTACCATGCTTGTAAAGTTGGAACTTTGGGAGAAGGTTGAGTACCATATTTTGGATTTGAAATTTTGTAAAAGTGCATCCTGATATTCAGTTAGTCCACAAGCAGATACACCTTCAGGAAGTTATATGTAGTTTTTATACTTTGACCAGCAAGATAGGTGGATTGTAATTATCTCCCTTTCTTTCTCCTGCTTTGCCCAGGAAACCAAGTGATGTACGTAGCATTTTTCATGTCTTATTGGGCAAGTATTACCTGACCAATGAGCACGCATCCTAATGCATGCATGGTTCGCTTATTGTTATTAGTATGGTATTAGCATCACTGTATTACCTTATATGCGTATGTGGATTGCATGTTTTTTTAACTAATAAGTATCTTGTATACAACAAAGAATCTTGCTCTGGCGGGTGTTAAATCTGTCACTCTACATGATCTAAAAAATGTCGAAATGTGGGACTTATCAGGCAACTTTTTTCTATCTGAGGATGATATTGGGAAGAACAGGGTTGTTGCTTGCGTTGGAAAACTACAAGAACTTAACAACGTTGTACTTATATCTGCTCTAATAGAAGAATTGACTGAGAAACACCTATCTAAGTTCCGGGTCTGTTAATTGTTTGCTGGTTTATATTTTGTTACTTACTACTAGTCTACTACCATTCTTCAATAATGTAGTAAACAGTCGATGTTGAGAAAATATTTTTAACGGAAGGAATGATATTATATGTTTCTTATATTTCTGAGTTAATTTCTGGTTAGAAAGGTAATAGGCACAATCTTCGCTGACCTTTAGCATAATCTTTTATTTTCATGACCCATATGTTGTACATTTGATGTGAGTATGCTAATGAGTAATTGTAATTCCTAAGTCCAGCGTGCTGCCTCTAATAGGACCAAATCTAATTCTTTCTTAGGGCCTAGTAGAATTCATTTGTTTCACTATACGGTGATATATGGATAGTCTTTCTGTGGTATACCTACTTGATCTTGTGAAGTGGGCTAAATGTGAGC
Source organism: Brachypodium distachyon (assembly GCF_000005505.3). NCBI lineage: Eukaryota > Viridiplantae > Streptophyta > Magnoliopsida > Poales > Poaceae > Brachypodium > Brachypodium distachyon. The sequence goes on from NC_016131.3 coordinate 64,577,874, forward strand.
TGTTCAATTCGTAAGCTTGTATGGCTAAAGCTCATCTGAATAACTAAAGCTACTTAGTTGGTGACCATCACACACTAATACACTAGTTGATAATGGTGCCAATTGTTTTGTTGTGGTGTGGTTGGGTTTTATGATAAAATATCAAAATAATTCCCTCTCGACCAACTATTTTAGGATAAATGCTAATCATATTATTTTTCATCTCATTTGCAGGCTGTCGTTTTCACTGACATAAGTCTAGACAAGGTAGTCGAGTTTAATGATTATTGCCGTAGCCACCGGCCTCCAATTTTCTTTATCAAAACAGAAGTCTGCGGTCTTTTTGGTAGTGTGTTTTGTGACTTTGGGCATGAGTTTACTGTTCTTGATGTTAATGGTGAAGACCCTCATATTGGTATAATTGCATCCATCAGCAATGGTTATCCTGCAGTGGTTTCATGTGTTGATGATGAGCGTCTTGAATTCCAAGATGACGATCTTGTTGTTTTCACAGAGGTCCATGGGATGGCAGAACTTAATGATGGCAAGCCTAGGAACATAATAGATGCAGGGCCATTTTCATTTTGCATCGAGGAGGATACACGTAACTTTGGCACTTATGCAAAATGTGGAATTGTTACACAGGTGAAAGAACCAATCATCTTAGAGTTAAAGAGCCTGAGAGAATCTATAAAAGAACCAAGAAATTTCCTTTCGAGTGATTTCGCAAATTCCACCGCTTCACTTTGCATTTCTAGCCTTGGATAAGTTCAGGAAAGAATTTGGGCACTTCCCTGTTGCTGGTTCCGACCAGGATGCTCGAAGATTTGTGGAGTTCACAGCTTCTATTAATGAAGCCACAATTGATTATAAGGAGGATGGACTCGATGAGAAACTGTTGAGGCATTTTGCAAGTGGTTCTAGAGCCGTTCTCAACCCAATGGCCGCGATTTTTGGTGGTATTGTTGGTCAAGAAGTTGTGAAGGCATGTTCTGGGAAATTTCGTCCTCAATACCAGGTGTGTGTCATGAATTGTAAATGGTAATTAATAATCTATTGGGTTTTGTCTGAACTTTTCCTTTTTGTTGTCAGTTCTTCTATTTTTGACTCTTTAGAATCTCTGCCAACCTATCCACTGGACCCGAAAGATTTGAAGCCAATTAATAGCCGCTATGATGCTCAGATTTTTGTGTTTGGTTCTAAGCTTCAGAAGAAGTTGCGAGACGCCAATGTTTTTGTTGTATGGTTTGGTGCTCTTGGATGTGAATTCTTGAAAACCCTTGCTTTAATGGGGGTATCTTGTGGCCTTAAAGGAAAACTAACTGTAACGGACGATGATGTCCTTGAGAAAAGCAACTTGAGCCGACAATTTCTGTTTCGTGATTGGAATATGAGTAAATTGCACAAAATCACATACCTAGCGGCTCTCGTAACAAAAACCCACAAACCCAAAAACTTTTAACTGATACCCACAAGTTCAACACTAATGAGTAAAAAAAAAACCCTGAAAACACAGATTTCGTCGAGTTAATGATTTGGTCCCACGTGTCATCCTCACGAGCCTGATTTTTAGATCAATACAAGGAATGAAAACGGCTTGAGCTGATGAGCCGAGCCGGCTTTGCACGATTTAAAAAAAACACGCACCTGATGAATCAACAATTCTCAAATCAATGAATCAGATCATCAAATCACAGATCTCCTCTCAAAAACACCAAATCCGTGATCGACAAATCTCAAGATGAATAAAAAAAATCAAAGCTGATTGACGAGGAAAAAAAAAGGCTGCTCATCCATGGCGGCCGCCGCTGCAAGAACTCCAGTAGCCGCCGCCGTTGCAGCCCTCCAGGCGCTGCCGCAGGCCCGTTGCCGCTGCAGACGCCGCCGCTGCAACCCTCTTGGCGCCGCCGCTCGGGGGGCAAGGTCGGGTCGCGGCCGGGGGAGCCCAGATCTGGCGGGGTAGCGGCCGGGGAGCCCGGATCCGGCGTTGTCGTGGCCGGGGAAGGAGGGAGGCGGACGAGCGGAAGCCGATGCCATGGACAGGCTGGCCGCGACGCTGCACTTCTTGTCGTGGGACGCTGGTCCGGCTGGCCGCGATGCAGCGCGCGCCGGATGGCGGCTAGTCGGAGCGGAGCCCAACGTCGCCGCTGGAGGACCCCAAGGCGCTGCTGCTCCGGTCGCTGCGCTCGCCGCGGACCTGGGAATCGGTGCCCGTGGGCCTCGTCCTCGTCGTGGAGTCCGCGCTTGTGCCTCAAATCTCACTGCTGCTCCACACGTCCAAGGGCTGCGGAGGCCGGGGGCACTCGCAGTCGGAGCTGGGGAAGAAGCAACGGGAGTGAGCGAGGCAGAGAATGGAGGGAGAGAGGAACGAGCCAGCTCGTCCATGTACGTCCTAGGAGAGTGGGCTCGAGCGGCCAGGAACGAGCTGTGAGGTAAATAACTGGCTCCTGTGTATGACACATGGGCCGTAACCGGTCAGTTTCGGGTTTTGTATTATTCACCAGTCTTTAAGTCGTATCAGTTAAAAAGAATCTAAATTCGTGGTTTTTTGTTACAAGAACCGGTGCGTATGGGTTTTTCTGTAATTTACTCTTGAAATATTGGACAGGCTAAATCTAGGGTAGCTGCCGCAGCTGCTAGTGCTATCAACTCTAGCTTGCATATTGATGCTCTTCAGAATCGTGCCCGTCCAGATACTGAGCATGTGTTCAATGATGCATTATGGGAACGTCTTGATGTTGTCATCAACGCACTTGATAATGTGGATGCTAGGATGTACATGGACATGCGATGTCTGTACTTCCAGAAACCACTCTTGGAATCTGGAACGTTGGGTGCAAAATGTAATACGCAAATGGTAATTCCTCACCTTACTGAAAACTATGGGGCTTCACGAGATCCTCCCGAGAAACAGGCACCAATGTGCACAGTCCATTCTTTTCCGCACAATATTGACCATTGTCTAACATGGGCCCGCTCAGAATTTGAGGGTCTGCTAGAGAAAACTCCAAATGAAATGAACTCATTTTTGTCCAAGCCTGCTGAATATGTTGCTGCTATGAGAAAGGCAGGTGATGCTCAAGCCAGGGAATTTCTTGAGCGGGCACGTGAATGCCTTGACAAGGAGCGATGTGATAGATTTGAAGATTGTATAACCTGGGCAAGACTGAAGTATGTTTTTCTTTTAATCTTCTCCATGCCCCTTTTTGAGTGAATTCCATTTTTTTTATTTCCTTTCACTTTCTTTTCATGTTGCTATTTAAGGTTAAAATGGTTTCACTTTGATTCTATCGTCCAGCAAATAGGACGCTGTGTTTTGCCTTCGAGATAGCATGTAATAACGTCTTTTATTCTTTTGTCAGGTTTGAAGATTACTTCTCTAATCATGTGAAGCAACTAACATTCATATTTCCTGAAGATGCTGCCACTAGCACTGGTGCTCCTTTCTGGTCTGCCCCTAAGCGTTTCCCTCACCCAGTGCAATTCTCAGCTGTTGATTCATCTCATGTTCAATTTATACTGGTTGCTTCCATATTGAGAGCGGTGTCATTTGGGATCCCCGTACCTGACTGGGCAAAGAATATGGGTAATCTGGCTGATGCAGCAAGTAAGGTTGCAGTACCTGAATTTGAGCCAAAGAGTGGGGTTAAGATTGAGACAGACGAGAAGGCTGCCAACCTCTCCAGTGCCTCAGTTGATGATGCTGTTGTTATCGAAGACCTTTTAACCAAGCTGGAAGCATGTGCGAAGAAATTACCTCCAGGATTCCAAATGAAACCTATTCAGTTTGAGAAGGTTAGCCTCTTTTCTTCTGCTTCTTTTTGAAGTGTTGAGGTTAAGGATTCCTTTTTGTTTCACACTAGAGGCATCAAATTAACCATGCATGTGGGCTATCGTGCCAACTAACAAATTAATTATGTTTCTATCAATACTAAAAGAATTGCGGGCATGGGCTCAGATTCGATAGACAAAAGCATTAACAGGGACTGTGTCGTGCGATGACACTGCTTTCAACCATGAATTGAGTTATAGAAATATTTTTTTTGACCGAAAACTGTATGAGAGCCTCCGACAATATATATATAGAGAGAGAGATGGATTTGATACGCTTATCCTCCTCGGTGCCCACCATCGGTACCGTCCATTGCATTGGGATTATAACTTTTATTCCCTTTTTAGTTCTTTCTATAATTCCAAGAGGAATGCTAGTTTATTCATCCTTTTACACACGTATGACAACTTTATGGCAAGGTTCAAAATGTTTCTCTTTCTAGCATGTTGATGTATTTGAGGCGCGTACAAAATTCAAAAACATTGCTTGTTTCGTCTGGGCCATGGACCACTAGGCCTAGGCCTCGAATTTGATGGCACATGGGTGGCCCATTTAGGAATGAGGCAGGGGCTGAAGCGGAAAGGGCAGGGAAATTTTTTGGCTAGAATGGTAGTCCATGTGCATGTTGTGTGAGTGTGCAGTGGTATGTTTTTTTTAAGAAAAAATGGTTCACGTGCCAGCAAAAGAAATCTTACATGCAAGTTTGACCATTGGATATTTCAATGCATCCTTATTGTTTAGTGATATTTCCATGCAACTGCTTGCTTCTCTTGCCCACGACATTTCATTAAATTCATGGATGGTCAACTCAAAGCATTTCAAAATACTCGTACTTTTTTTGGTACGTAGGACCAATAAGTCGGTACTTTTGACAAACATGCTTCCGGTGCCTAGGGTCAAAATACTAGTACCTACCTATAATTCTTTGATGCCTAGAGATTTTAAAACCAAGTAAACATGTCGGCACTACTGATCCAACAAATCGGTCCTCTGATGAACATGCTTCTGGTGCTCCGATTTATTTAGTCGGTACCTCAATAAAATCATTTGGATTATTTGTTCGGTAAGAGTAAATTAAATGACCCATGACATAATTAAAACGTTTGTATTAATTAATGAGTAAAATCTTGATACAAATCTCCGGTGCCCCGATTTCATCTAATCGGTACCTTGATAAAATATGTGATCGGCACCTCAATCAAATTATTTAGATTAATTCATGGTTCGAATAGAAGTCTTTGGTACGAGTTAACATAAAAGCTTAAGCATGTCATACTTCTGCCTCTCAATACACACAACTATTTCAGTGTTCTGTTACCTAATAGGCATGACAAGCATCCACGCTATTACCCAATAGGCATGTCAATGCTTCCACTTCTATTGTCCAATAGACATTTCAAAGCATCTACCTTTTAAATGTGAATCAAAGAGATGCTGTTACATTTTGATATCTGACAATCTCATAATATAACAAAGTGCCTTCAAGTAACAACTCGCAGCATTTCTTCGTTGCGGCCAGGAATCAAGCACAAACACAAATCCCAGTCTAAGTATTTTGGACAAATAAATTCACCCAGCTCCGCCGGCGTGCTCTTTGCGTCGAGCTCGACCACATGCAGCTTCAGCAGCGGCAGCACACGAACAGCGGCGGCAACAAACACGGCCTCCATCGCCATGGTGACATTTTTGCTTCCTCTTTCTTCTTACCTTTCATCCCAGTCCATGTTGCTGCCATTACTCTTTACCTCCACGAGAACAAGGCGTCCAGTGCTAGAGCATTAAGACGAAAATGGTTAAGAGTTAAGACAGAAACATTTCTCCCCAGAAAATTGAAGTAAACGAACAGACATATGGTGGCCTCGCTTCAGGGGAGCAAATCAGCAAACACATGGACTGCATAATAACCAACCAGGTGGCGGATGTACACCATCGAAATCGACCTAATTGTCAAAAAAAGAGAGGCAAATGCAAGAAGAACAGCACAATCCATAGAAGGTCGGCGGAGCGCCAATGCCAGAGCTCCCGGAGGCAGACGAACAGATATGTTGCCATCAAGGGCCGAAGGCAGAGGAGGTCTCCTCAGCGGCGCCGGCGCGCGGCGAAGACCTGGAGGCGCCCGAGGTCTCCTAGGCCAGAACCTCGTGCTCCTGGAGGAAGATGGGGAGCGCCGAGCGCCGTGGCTGCTGCTGTTCTTGAGCACGAGCTGCTGTGGTTGAGCTCCAGCTCGTCGTCCCGGTGATGGTTGTTGAGGCGGAAGCGAGAATTAGGTCGGCGATCTCGTGCATCTAGGGCCGGCCAGGTATCGTTGTGGGCCTGGTTGGGTTTAAAACTGTTTTTTGATTTTTGGCTTATAAGCCACAAAAACATCTAAATAGTTGGTTTTGACTTTGACTTTTTGCTTATACCATCATCTAACAATATATCAAGTCAAATGTCAAAAGCCAAAACCGAAAGAACATAATTTGGTGCTTTTGTGGCTTATAAGCCAAAAATTAAAAAGCAGTTTTAAGACCAACCAAACAGGACCTAAATATCAAGAGTTGGTACGGGATACAAATACAACACGTAGAAAAACTACATCTATATGTACACATACTATGTTTATCAATTGCAACTTCGAACAGCCATGGCCACAGGCCTTGTGTGCCTTGAGCTTTACAAGGTTCTGTCTGGTGGCCACACAGTCGAAGACTATCGCAATACATTTGCTAACCTTGCAATACCGATGTTCTCCATGGCCGAACCTGTTCCGCCCAAGGTGATCAAGCATCAAGACATGAGATGGACCGTGTGGGACCGATGGTCTATCCAGGGCAACATCACTGTTGCAGAACTACTAAAATGGTTAAGCGACAAGGGTCTGAGTGCTTACAGTGTTTCTTGCGGGACATCGCTGTTGTAAAATACCATGTTCACGAGGCACAAGGATCGACTGAACAGGAAGATGGTGGATGTCGCCCAGGAGGTGGCTAAGGTGGATGTTCCAGCATACAGGAGGCATTTTGATGTTGTTGTGGCTTGCGAGGATGATGACGGGAACGACATTGACATTCCTCTTATCTCCATTTACTTCCGGTAGGTGCGGTCGTTCATGTAAAAATATACGATGAATGTGCAAAGAATTCTTGCGGAAAGAGAGAATTGAAACATTCCTAAGCTCCTCCTTAGTTCCTTCTCTATATGCATTGGTCATTTTGTGTGGGTGTTTCTGCTCTCGATCCTGCGTGTTGGCAGGGACAGGGACTGCTCTGTTGTTGCATACGAACTATTTGCAGGTGTGCAAAGCTATCTCTTGGATGTTCTGATGAATGTATCCGCTTGTTAATCTAGAGTAGTACTGGAGTTGGAGCTTAGATCCATGACAATCTCATTCTTTCAACAACAAAAAAGGTCGTTTACTCACCTCACTGTAATCATCAGCTTCAGTTCGCACGGTTACTCCAGTAGTCCAGTTTGCGTTCATGGAATCCCCGGAGTTAGGTATCATGTCACTGTGATTGGGTTAAGCTGCAGAGTTCATTGCTGCATTTATTTTGTCGATATGGCCGGGTGCGGGCAACTCAACAAACCACCATCTCTTGGCTCCCGGCACATGCGTTGCAGGAGCCAGGGAGTGCACGCGCAACCGTCCGTTTACTTGGGTCTCACTCGATCATCAATTCATCACAGATGCACGAGTAATGATCGTACGCACGCATACATGCTAGTACATCACATGATACGAACATGGTGGCCCGTGTCTTCTACTCTAAGTCAGCGGTGCAGCATCGTGGAACCAAATATCCTAGTAGTAGTTATCATCGAAAAAAAATTCCTAGTCGGTAGGTAGCGGCGCCTGCGGGAAAGCCGATATCTTTATGCGAGAGCTGATCATTGCCTTCCGTATCTGTGCACGATCATAATTTAGAGCAAGAATAATAGGCGGCCTATAAGATAGCCGTAAGAATTAAAATATTATTTTGATATTTAGTTGGAGAAAAGAGAGCAGGAGAGAGAAGAAAAGTGGGCTGTTAACTTAGTAGCCAGCTGCAACACGTGCTTCTAGCACCTTGTGAGACTGTAATGTGTGACTGTTATTAATAAAATAGTGTTTTTTATAGCCAAGTTATTATACATGCTAACTATTATACTACTTAAAAAGACACGGCAATACTTACAGCATCAGCCTATAGCTATTAATCTTTAATCTTGCCGAGCTCCCGAACTAAAGAAATTGGCGGGCGAGTTTGTCTCCAGCGCCGTAAAGTAAACTAACATGCTACCCCATGACTACTAGATTCGTCGGTCAATAATCAGATCCAGTACTCATGGACCAGGTCATGGACTAACTAATTAGTCCCTAAAATTAATTACCGCAGCGTCTGTCATCTCTGGCAGTACTAGGAGGCTGAGATTGTTACCAATTCTGCATTTACCTTTTCTGACAATCAGCCATCCGAGAGAGATTAAGAACTCTCCCACTGAAGATCGGATGCAACAATATTTGTACATGGTAAAGTTTCTCGCGAAAGAACACAATCGAGCGCGGATCTTGTGTTCAGTTCAGAGACCGTGCAGGGCACACAATCAAGCGGATCGACAGAGAGAGTTGGCTCCTCAATGGCTGGAAATACCGTTTCTATTAGGCCCCTTTTGATTCTAAGGAATTTCAAAGTATTTTGGGAAGATTTCGAATCCGCAGGAATTTTTCCTACCTGGTTTGTTTGATTCAAATGATTACAAATCATAGTAAATTTTTCTGAGGATTCATTTCTACTAGGTTTTGTAGGAAAAAATTCCATCCAATCCAACCTCATTGTAAGAATCTTATGTTTTTTTTGCACAATCAAATATCATATAATTTCTGTAGTATTAAAGATGACATGCCACTTTAATCCTGTATTTTTTCTATTCCTGGGTTTTAAAAATCATGAAAATCATGTGAATCAAACAGGCTGGAAATTGGAAATCCACTTCTGTGCGTCCCTATCGGCGTCACTTTTGTTGTCGCTGTAGCCTGTAGTACCTCCCAAACGTAACACGACGACGAACCGGCACTGATCACGATGACTAGGTCTTTTCGGATCTATACTCCTTTACTGGACTTCTGGATCTAAAAGAAGAAGGGAAGCTTAGCGAAGAAAACTCGACCTTGCAGTCATGCAGTGAAGTGCAGCAAATAGTACAACACAGCAGCTGATCGGGGGAGCCGGTCTTTTCGGATCCGACGGATAAGAACCGTCCCAACTCCCAAGAGTCAGCTGCTTTCGGATCTCATTCCTGCAGTGCCAATATTGCTAGATCGACCGGCCCCAGCGGCCATGCAGGGGCGCGAGCAGTTATCCATGTCCTAGGGAGCGTTTGTTTATCTTGTGCCCATGGTTGACTGTGAATTGTTTTTTTTCTTTACGGGGTTGACTGTGCATTGTTTCTGTCGAAACATTTAAGCAGAACCAGTAGTGTGGTTACTGGTCGCGGTCTAGCCGGTGAGGTGTCTCGCCTATTTTTGTGGTCCGGGATTTATGACGATAGCGGCGTCTCCTTCTCTTCTTTTCACGTGATGTGCACAAGCACGTGTTCCATCTTCCATGCGACCGCTCATCTCGATCGCTTGGAACGCGAAACTCTCCCAATACGACTTCACTCCGCTCAGGCTTCAGGAACTCGCTCTGCTTCGCTTATACTGTAGTTTTTGTCTTATACAGAAATCCATCTTTTCTTTGTAACGACATCGTCTTATACTGTAGTTTTTGTCCAGATATTACCATTCAATTCGCAACCTCGCTTTGATATAATGATATCACTAATCAACATTGCATAGTCCCGTCGAGATCAGACACCACTAATCAACCTTGCTTTGCAATCTCGTGTCATAACCCATCAGCTTTGCCTACTCTATTGTTGCTACCAGCGGTGCCGTTATATATTAGGTTTAGGTTATAAGTGTAGACTCCAATACGTAACCTACCGTAAGTATAATCTAAATCCAACTCTAACCTATACACGTACTGGTAAAAAGTCCCGTGCGTTGTTACGGAAGAAAAGAAATTAAAAAACATACTAGCTTAAGTTTTCAAAAATGGTGTCTTTTGTAGGTAGCTACGTATTGAGAGCAACTCTAGCAGTTACCGAAATTTCTGATCGAAAAAACGTTAATTCAGTCTACCGAAAACGCCTTTTCCGATATAATTTCATATTTTATAATTTTTAGCCCATATGAAAATTATGTTAGCCCCGACGAGATGCTGCTCTCCCTTCGCTTCATCACGCATCTCTGCGATGCCATGCCACATATATTGGGCCTGTTTCAACCATGATTTTTAAGGAAAATCAAGGATCCAGCACATCATCGATTAATCATATGATCAAGTCCAATCGGATCAAAAAATAGATTCATGAAAATGGTAAAACCAAAATCATATACGGAGGGAAATTACATCAATGGAATTTTCAGAGCAGATCCATGTCCTAATTAAATTTAGAAAGCATGGTCTGCATGTACCATCAATTAGGCCAAAGATTTCAGCAAAAATAAAGAAAAAAATAGAGAAAACCGTCGGTAGTAGCAGCGCCAAAACACCCGCTCGGGAGCAGCTGCTGCAGCGGCGTCGCTGGAGGAAGGCGCCCGCACTACCGCCATGCCCATCTCTGCACCCGCGCATCAGATCCGCAGCCGAGGCGCGCCAACGACCAGCTAAGGAGGCGCCCGACCGACCCGCCGAGGAGCGGGCGCCGCGGAGGATCTTGACGACGCAGGCCGGACAGACGCCGGACGAAGGAGTGGCACTGTTGTCTTCCCCACGTGGATCCTCGTCACTGGGATCTGGCCGTTAACGGGACCCGGGCGCTCCGCAACTGGCAGCGTGTCGTCCTACGCCTCCACCTAGTCGTCGAACGCCGCCCGGCCTCTCCCGATCTTCTGCAGCACTGCCGATGCGCCTCCGTCTTCAGACAGCAGCGCCGCCGCCGAGCTCCACCTACCTCGCTCGCAGCTCGCCCCGCCTCTGCCAAAACACACCGTCGATCTCCTCACAGACTACAGCCAGTCGTCCAGATAGATGAAGAGGGAAGGGGGCAGGGGCTCGGCGTCCTTGGTCCAGATCGGGAGCACCGGAGGAGCGAAGAGGGCAGGGGGCGCTGGGCCGCCAGATGCCTAGATCGAGTCTCCTTGGGACTCGGGAGGAGGAGACGGGGCAGGGGATGAGGAGACAGGAGTGGTCGTGCGGGCCAGATCGGTAGTAGAGAGACCGGAGTAGGACTGGCGATGAAGGGAGGAGTGGGACTTCGTGGAGGCGGCAGATCGAGCGGTGCGAAGAAGAAGAGTTCGGGGAGGATGGATCGAGGGGATAGGTGCGAGAGGGAGAGGGGACAGGGGTCGGGCCACGTGCCCGCGTGAGAGGGTCGTGCGGAAAGTATTGAGGACGTAAGGCGGTGGTTAGAATAAAAAAACGCTTCAGGATTAAAAGTGGTGACAGCGGTGGCAAATTCGTAATTTTGGTGAAGCGACGTACGACTGCGACCGTACCATCACCACCAACTTCAATTTAATATATTGGTATAGATATATTCAACCATTTGGAAAAAAAAACCATTTGGAATTGTTAACTTTTCAGAAAACAATCTCGACAACATCAACATATAGTTATGCATTTTTCCTTTACAAAAAATTGAAAAAAAAGAAGGGTTCACAGACATTGTTTGAGGAGGCAGGTGATAGGCAGCATTGGTGTAAAACAAATAAGACTATGCATTGCATTATTTATCCGAAGTTACAAAGAAGAATGAAGTGGACAAAAATAATTTTATATACATATATATTAAGATTCCATATGTTTCATATTAGTTTTATATGCAGCAGTTTAGAGACAAAATAAGCTAAATAGACAAAATATCACTTGGCCTCTAGCTTCAAATTCCCAATCGGCCAATCTACACCATGCATTCTCTCAACTCTACTTATCCCACCTCTTTAATTTGCTTGCCTGGAAAATTAAGAGCAGCATAATTAGTTCAGAAAAATCAAATGCACGGATATTAGGTTTTAAATTTAAATGCAGAAATCTATACTAATTAAAAAAATACGGACCGTTACCTCCACCACGCGTTTTAGTCGTTCGTCAAACCTGTTCGTCCGTGGTCCCACGTGGTCACGCCCCGCGATTCTTCCTCCCGAAGCCTAATTCTATCCCCGCCTGGCCGCCTCTCTCCCCCGTGGTCTCCCTCTCCCTCTGCCCTCTCTGGCTCTCTCTCCCCGCCTCTCTGCACTGACGCTCCGACTTCCACCCCTGAACGCCCGCCTCAAGTCCTCTGCCGGATACGCTCGCCGCCCCGACTGGCATGGCCACCACGGCCACCGTCCTCCGCTCCCTCTCCGTCCCTGCCTCCCGTCTTCCCGATCTGCGCGGGCGTGGAGCGCTTCCTCCTCTGAGGATCCGGCCGCCATAGCTTGCCGCCCCAACCAGCAGGGCCACCACCAGCCGATGGTGGACAGCCCGGAAGAACTACTGCTGCCAAATTTTTGTTACACCATGGAAACTCGGTATAATGTCGAGTGCGTGCACAGGATTCTTGAGCATTTCTTGGCAATGGACCAGGCGAATGGTGGTGCTTTCCCATGCGTGGATGATGTGATGGCACCCCCTTCAAGGATACCAATCACTGCTCTTGCAAATTAATTGATGGCTATCTGCAGGCTGCATCGGATGTCAATCTGAAACCTCCAAAATTCCAAACTCTAGCTTCTGTTGTGCTTGAGTATGCACGGCCATTAGATGATGGCCTCTATCAGGCCATTGATATATACTCCTAATTGAAGGCAGTAGATCTTTCAGTTTTGGTCAGCTAGGTGCATCTTAGCTGTCCACATTGATTTTTTTTTCACAGCTGTTTTGAGGACGTTTTCAGAGCGAAAGTTTTACAATGGTTCATATTCTTGGTCAGTTTGGTTGTTTTGTCAGGGGCCTTGCCCAAGTTTCATTCTTCCTCGCCAAAACGACGGACAGTAAGCTTTTCACTTTATGCAACTAACTAATTAAGTAGGTTCAGTGCTTATTCTAACGTATCAAGTCCACTCATGCTTTCTCTGCCGCTTGTGACCGGAGAAACTTTTTTCACAGCCCTTATGATTCTGGCTTCTTTTTTTTGTGTTAAACCAATCAAGTTTCTCTTGGAGTTTACAGCGCTGTGTGCATGCATTCAGCTTGATGGTCTGTGACTGTGATAAAATATATTCTCTATGCAGAAGATGGCTGGATCAATCTTGGTAGATAAGAAACAACAGTTTTACTCTATTACCTAAAATTAGGTGCCATTGTAAACACAGATCACACAAGCAAGAAGGATTAACAATGACACAAGAAAGACATAAAATTGGGGACATAATTGCTTGTGTTTATCAGGTGAAGGTGTCCAGCATCCTCAAATTATTGTCAAAACCTCCGAATTGGGAAATCCTCCAAACCGAATAGGCCGAGTGCAAAGATGCACAAGTGAGGTGAATAATATGTGTACAATATGCATAAGTGTACAAGTGGTTTGATCATGATACCGTGTTTTTTCTACTCCTGTTTCTCAATAGAGCATGTGTGTTTTGAGGTTCAATTTTGACCAACATTTGGAGTACCAATGATATGCGGTTACATGTTACAAGAAATTATATATTGAACTTGTATTCGAAAAAGGTGTCCAATGCTATAAAATCTGTAACAAATAATTCACATATCATTGGTCTAATAGAAACCAGAAGAAGAAAAAAAAAAGCTCTCAAGGTTAGGCTCCGTACACATGTATAAATTTGTTGCCATTTCTAACTTTTCTTTATGGGTGAAGCGAGATAGTGGAGATAACTAAAATAAGTCAAGCTATTCGGTCCAGTATTTTTTTGAGCGAGTAATGCTATATAATTTTTAGAAGAAAAGATATTATTGTTGTCTTCTTCTGAGAATAGAATGTAGAGACAAAATCTTCGTAAGAAAGCGTTTTTTAAAAGGGATGTTCGGTGCTCGTCAACGAAGTATCTATATCCTCGAGTGCATCTTTTTATTTTGTTGTTCGGTTGCATCGCACGAACATTTTGGCTAGTATTTTTAAAAACTTGCGAGACCTATTTATACAACATCATAGCAAAAAAGCTCTACTACTTGTCTTACTGTTGGGTTCAACGTTAAGAAAAACTTGGAAATGTGGTCAGCAACAATGAGCAAACTGCATTAACTGGCTACTCGTACCAGTGGAATGATTAGACAACGAACCAAGCAATTTAAAATAAGCGAAGAGAGGGAGGAAAAAAAAAGGGGAAATAAAAGCTTCGTAGCTGTGTAGTCGCCTTCGTGTTAGCCGTGCTAACCTTCCTTTCCCTCTCCCCTCCACCACCTTCGGCTGCCACTTTCGCCGTCTCCACCGCCCTCCTCTCCTAACCAGACCACCGGTCGCCTGTATCCTCTCGCACCCCACCCCAGCCTCCGTCTACTTTTCGGGTCGGGTTTCCCTCCTCCCCTCCCCTTCCGACGCATGCCACTGCACTTCCCACCTTATTTTGCCGGTTGCCGCTGCGGTTAAGCGCGATGGAGTGGCCGCCGCCTCTGAGGCTTCTCCTTCTGTTCCTGGTTGCTGTTTCTTGGGCGCTTGATGGCGCAGGTTTGGTTTTCCTTTCTTGGGTTTTGGATTTGTCCTAGCTGTGCTGTGCTGTTGGGTGGTGCATTTGGCGCTTACGGCGTTTGCCATTTTGGTTGGTCTCTTGATTTCCTGCAGGGATTGGTGGTTTCGGAGTTGCAGCGGAGGGGTTGAGCAGCAATGGAGCCTCTTTTAGTCGTAGGTGAGCGCGCCGCTCAGGTTCTTCTTTAGTAGTACTGTAGTTTCTTACCTGCAGGAAATGCGAACAGTGCGATTTTGCTCTCCAAATTCATAGATTTTAGACATTGGAATTGGAGATGGATGCTTCTAGTGTTGGCGTATTACCATTGGTGCCACAGATTCTACAAGAGTTATCAGTTTGGTTGGTTCCATCATGTATTGATCTCTGAACCAAACTGATAGTATCAGTTAGCATTGCATAGAAGCACTAGTGATTCCTTTCTTCTTGTAAGAATTGAAATTAGGATTACTAATTTTCCGTTATACAGTTTTTTTTTCATGAAAATAGTTTTATTTTTGCCGTGCTTCTCTTTGCATGTTTGTTCAGACAAACAGTTTACTGGGTGAAGTTCTGGAGTTGTAGCAATTTTTCTACCATGAGCTAGTCTTGCAGCATTTATTCCTGATGCCAAAGTCTGCACCTATCTTTCAAATTTCTTCTCAATTAAACGTGTCACTAGGTTATCGAATTTGAGCTATATCCAACGGACTGTCCGACTTCAATTATACAAGCATTGGAATGAAAACTATGTCTGCACTGTATTTTCTACAAAAATATGGTATTGTACTGCATCATTTAAATAGAACTGATCATGTAAATCGAAAGCAAATGAGTCACGAGCATAAAGAGCAATTAATTATCTTCAATGGAATGCACCTTACTTTTCTTGAGATGGCTCTGCTGGGGAGGGAACCTTTCTAGGGAGTAGTATGTTTTCGTTTTGGGGGTTTAGGTATGTTCCCCGAAAAAATATGCCAAAGTCTGCACCTATCTTTCAACTTTCTTCTCAATTAAAAGGCAACGCTCCTGCCGGTTGCTCGAGAAAAGGTCCTAACTTCCTTTTCATGGAATTTTAGAAGATTGCTGCAGATTGGAGGTGAAAACCAAGGTGTTCAACTTCTGTTCTCACATGTACAAGCTCCCTCAAGTAAAAGCAAGTCTCATAGAAGAGCCCCATCATCAGGACCAGTGTCTGCACCGTCACCCTCACCGCTCATATCCCCACCAGAAGGCTCGCAATCACCATTTTCTTCACAATCCATGCCGCACCAACCCCCTTCACGCCATCGTCCATCCGTAGTCCATCCACATAGGGTTATGCCTAGGCCTGCAACTCAGGGAGTTGATCACGATCATTCAGTTCAAACCCCATCTCGCTCTGTGCATAAACATTCCTGGACAACCTATGCTTTCGTCGCGGCAGGGATTGCTGCTTTCCTTATCATATCAGCAGCTAGTGCTTTCTACTGCCGAGCTAAAAAGGTGGGAACTGTGAAGCCTTGGGTGACAGGACTTAGTGGACAATTGCAGAAGGCTTTTGTAACAGGTATGCTTTCTTCCTAATCTTGTATATATGTAATTATGTATCTAGGAGACTGTCCTAATTTTACATGAATATTTAAAGGTGTGCCTGCACTGAAACGATCAGAGCTGGAAACAGCAAGCGAGGATTTCAGCAATATAATTGGTTCTACATCTAGCTGCATGATGTATAAGGGAACTTTATCAAGCGGAGTAGAAATTGCAGTGGCATCAAGTTTGGTAACATCCGCAAAGAATTGGTCGAAAGAATGTGAATCACAATACAGGAAAAAGGTACTGTACATTATTACCTTCAGATTTTATAATTTATCTTGATTAATTTTGTCTGTGGGGATTTGATTCCAAGCTTCTGATTGCAGATCACAAATTTGTCCAAAGTAAACCACAAGAATTTTATGAACTTGCTTGGCTACTGCGAGGAAGGGCATCCTTTTACCAGAGCGATGGTATTTGAATATGCTCCAAATGGGACGCTTTTTGAGTATCTGCATGGTAAGTGTACTCGTATCATGACTATACATTTTCATCTTGTAAAAAAAAAAAATCTGTTCTCTCCATCCTGTACAGAAATCCTCTGCCAGTCATCATGTGAACATGGTTAACTATGACGCAAGTCATCAGTAATCCCACAAAACCTTACATTAAAGATCATCCAACCAATAAACTATATGTGCGTAACCATAGAGTGAGCAGATGCTAAGAAGAGCATGCCCCGTTACTTCATAGATATGAGTTTGTTTACACAAACTACGTATGTGGTACCTATTTCTCAGGAGATGCATTTGTTTCTATATTAGCCAGTAAATGTACCAACATTTGACAGTGTCACCCCAATTGCATTGCAGTTAGAGAAGCTGAGAAGCTGGATTGGAGGACGCGGATCAGGATATCCATGGGGATTGCTTACTGTCTTGAGCACATGCATCAGCTGAGACCACCTGTTGTACCTAGGAGCTTTGACTCAACAACCATATACCTCACCGATGATTTTGCCGCGAAGGTCTCAGATCTTGAATTTTCAAATGATGCGAGGCGACCTAATTCAACCAATGGTGACTCGGATCCTTCATCAGAGCTGGAAAATGCTGTTCATCAATATGGTATAGTATTGCTGGAAATACTCACTGGAAGGGTTCCCTGCTCCGACAAGGACGGACCACTAGAAAAGTGGGCGTTTGGCTACTTCAATGGTGAGATGCGACTCGTGGACCTAATCGACCCGAGCATCGGTTCCTTCTCCGAAGAGGCTGCTCGCGCGCTGTGCGATGTTGCAAGGTCTTGTATTGATCCAGACCCGAAGAGGAGACCGACGATGGCAGAGGTTGCAGCTCAGTTGAAGGAGATCACAGCGCTGGGGCCTGACGGAGCAACTCCGAAGGTGTCTCCACTGTGGTGGGCTGAGCTTGAGATCATGTCTGCTGAGAGCTAAAGCTAGTCTGCATGCAAAAGGGCATACATGTAGTCTCCCAAGTGTGACTTTTCTTTTGATTGTTGGTTGCTGCTGCTGCTAATCTTGTTTGTGGAACTGGTAGTCAGGTATATATGTTTGAAAGTTTATATCATGTGCAGAATTGCAAATAGTGAGTGATACTCTGGACATGTAAAATGGTTGCTGTGAGCTAACTGAGTTCCAATTGCAAATATGTTTAAAATGGTTGCATCGAGACGCAAAGCTTTTGCGTTTTCTCGGGAAAAAAAAAGGTGAGCAATGAACAAGAAGTTATTATTTTATTTATTTTCGCTAAGGAACCACGGCTTCTGATTTGATTAACGAAATCAAAGTTCTGCAGGATCACACAGCCTCAGAGGTTTTATCAAACAGCAAAAGAAAAGAGAAAGGCAGAGCAAACTTCTGACGCCTTCGAACAACTGACACAGGCAGCCACACGCCCACACCATCTTGGCAAGGCGAGAAGTACCAGATCACAGAGACGAAGATGCCGATGACATAAAGAAAATAGCCAGCCATTAGAACATCAGGCATTCCATACGTCACGTCGTCTCACGAAGCGGGCAGGCCAAGTTTTTAGTCTGAACCGCCGATGTAAGGAAGATTCTGCATCTGTTTCTGTGGGGGGGCACGTTTAGTCAGAACTCGACACGTGAGTTTTTGGAAGGACGTTTTTGTAAGTTGACGTACCGTGGACAAATTTACGCCAGGCGGACCCGTACCATTTTCTTCTCAAATAAAAAAAAACCCTAGCTACGCGAATTGCTGTCCTGCTACCTAAACGGACCGCCGTCGCCATTACCGATCGATCTGCATCGCATCAAGGATCCCCTCGATGCCATGGATCCGACGGAAGCCTTGCCGGACGACGCGCTCGCCAACATCCTCTGCCGCCTCCCGCCGTGCGACCTCGCAGCGTCCCGTTGCGTGCGCAAGGCGTGGCATGCCCTAGTCGACGCCCGTCGGCTCTTCCTCCCGCACCTCCTCTGCCGCACTCTCTGCACAGATTCTTCGTCAACTACATCGACTACTGGCACCCACGCCTCTTCTCTCGCCCCTCGACGGCACGGCCCGTCATCAACGGCAATCTCGACTTTCTTGCCCGACTACAGCAGCAGCCTCCGCCCGATCGTGGATCACTGCAATGGCCTCTTGCTTTGCCATGACTGGAGGGAGTTCTATGTGGTCAACCCTGCCATGAGGCGCTGGGAAGAGCTCCCCCGGGAGGACAGGAACGGCGATGCATACCTTGTGTTTGACCCTGCCGTCTCATTGCATTACGAGGTGTTCTTCATCCCGCATCTACCCGACAAGCCTAAAAAGCTCGACATACTGCAAGCTCAAGACACAGAAGAGAACCACTGTCACGACGCTACTGAATATCGCCTGCCACTGAAGTTCAATTCAGTGTTGAAGACGAACCAGGGGAGAAGACGGTTTCCTAAAAGGCGCTTTCATTAAACTATTGCAACCGTTACCCAGTTGCTCGGATCTTCATCCAACGGCTGGCTGTCATTCCAGTAACTTTCCACAGTGTTATCACTGTTTACCGTCTGTGCCTTTTCCCTTTTACCTATTACTGCTGTTACTATCTGAAACTTAACCGAGCTAGGGAAGTATATAATCCCCTGCTGCGAAGAATGAAGCAAGAAGAGAAACACTATTTTCCTTGTTCCTTTTACTTCGCACTTTACCTTCTGTTCTTACTTAGAAACCCTAGTTCATAGCTGCTACTTTCTCCAAATCCTACCACCAAATCCGTCAGTTGCTGTTTGATTCTGCTTCAGATCTCTCGGTAGCTGACAAAGGTATCAGAGCCTTCTCGGTTCTACCTAGCGATTCCAGCGAGAAAGGGTTCCAGACCACCTTGGTTCTAGCGGTAAAACCCCCTTGTTCGAGTCGGATTCGTGAGCCGGAGGCGATTTTGCTCAGAAATTTTTTGGGGGACGGTCAGTGTTTGGCTTGTATTCCGACCCCCTACTGAGTTGGCGGCAGTAGACCGGTGTCATCATGCCGACACGAACCAGATCTCGGGAGATTCTGGCGGAGGCGCAGGCGGTGGAGGCGGCTCAACAGGAAGCTGCGGCGGTTCGTGCTGCAGAGGAGGCGATCAAGGACCATCTGCCACGGGAGGTTCTCAACATCCACGACAGGCTTCTTCATCAGCAAGATTCACTGGATATGCTGCAGGGTGAGATGTCTAAACTTACCAGTATGGTGCAACAGATTAGTCAAGCTGTGAAAATTCGTTCAGGTTCTGCTACTCAGCTAGTTGTAGAACACGGCAATGGTTCCCAGTTATCAGCATTGGCCACTCTTACTCACTCACATGCTCAACTGTCTCCAATTTTGGAAGGATATACACCTGCTAGCTCAGCTTTGACAGTGAGTTCTGTGCAAGGAAGCACCATTCCACCTCAACCAATTCTCTCAGCCACCATTTCCACTTCCACTCCCATCATACCACCTCCACCTCCTCATACTTCATTCCACATCCAACCAATTTCCACCCAGCCTCAATTTGGTACTCTGAACCCATCCCTACTATCCCAACCTCAATACAACTCCAGTGGTTTCCTGGTTACTCCACAAACCCCAAACCAACTTTCCCACACCCCACACTTACCTCACCATAGACCCTTGTTTCCTACTACTCCATACAACACCCAGACTTTTCCCCCACCATATCAGCCACAACCCTACTATCTAGCTCAACCTACATACACATAGCCACTCAATTCCTATCAACCTTATCACCAAGACAACTTTCACCACAACAACCATGACCCATTCCTTAGACCACCTAGCCTGGAGATTCCTGTATATTCAGGTGATAACACCTTGGATTGGATCCAGCAATGTGAAAGGATTTTTGATCTAGCTGGTATTCAACATGAGCAGAAAGTAAAGTGGGCAACTACTCATATCAGGGGGAGATCTCAAACTTGGTTAGCTGGTACCAACATTAGTCTCAATCTCCTTACTTGGCCTCAACTTTGTGGTTTGCTCTGTGATAGATTCCCTGAAGCAACTTCTTATGATGGCATGGATCAATTTCAGCACTTGAGACAACTCACTTCTGTTGATTCTTACATTGATCAATTTGAAACATGGATGCAAGTCATGAGAAGGGAAAGTCTTTACCTGCCAGAGTACTTCTTTGTGCTGAGATTCATTAGTGGGCTGAAAGACCATATCAAACATCTCATCAAGTGTCACAAACCCATGACCTTATTGGTGACTTATGCCTTTGCTCGACAACTAGAACAAGCTTACCTATGCACTCTCAAGAAAACTCAGCCTACTGCTCCAAATCCCAAACCCAATGGTGCTGTTCCCAATCAAGTACGACCTAATCAAGCTCCCAGGGACAATAGACAGAGGGGTCAAAATGACAGACCAAGAGAACCTAGGAAATGCTGGTATTGTCTTGAAATTTGGATACCTGGACATCGTTGTAGAGGTATGCAACGTGCTGTCAATGCTATATAGATGCAGTACAACTCCGATAGTGATGAGGAGGAAGTTGCACAGGTTGAAGATGCTGGCCCAACACACTTGCTGTTGGAACATCAACAAGAACAACATCAAGAAGCTGAAGAAGCAGTGATGCACATTTCAGCTGAAGCCATTAATGGGACAACAACTGATAGTACCTTTTCTTTGATACTGTCAATCAATGGACACTCAGCTGTAGCCCTGGTGGATAGTGGTAGTACTAGTACTTTCTTGGATTATACTTATGCAATCAAGAAACAGTTACCATTTCAAGCAGCATCTACTAAAAGAGTCAAAGTAGCTGGTGGTGGTGAATTGATCTCCCATGACAATTTGTAAGCTTGCACCTATTCCATTCAAGGCAAGACCTTCTCCAGTAACTTCAGATTAGTTCCTCTCAAGGGTTATGACATTATCTTAGGTGTCAACTGGATGAAACTGTACAGTCCCATTACAATGGACTCTAATGACAGATATCTGGTCATCACAGATAAAGGAATCAAACATACCTTCACTGATCACACCACTCCTCAAGCAAATTACATTGTTGATGTGAAGGGCTGCCAGAAAATCTTGGAAGAAGGGGCTCTTGGTTATTCCATCCATTTGCTGTCTGCTAGTACTGACAAACTTGAAGCATCTCCACATTCTGTCATACTATCTCTCCCACCAGATATTGCTAAGGTTCTGCACCAATTCATGGATATTTTTCAATGTCCTACTGGGCTACCTCCTGTCAGGAATTGTGATAATCAAATTTCCTTGGTGGCTGGTGCAAACCCTCCTAACCTGAGACCTTACAGGATGCCACACAAGCAGAAGAATGCAGTTGAGGAACTGATCGAGAAGATGCTTCACACTTCAGAAATCAGACCAAGTGTTAGTCCTTTCTCTTCTCCAGCCATTCTGGTCAGAAAGAAAGACAAATCTTGGCGCTTATGTGTGGATTACAGAGAGTTAAACAAGTTGACAGTGAAAAATAAATATCCCATTCCTGTTATAGAGGACTTGTTGGATGAACTTCAGGGAGCTACTGTCTTCACTAAACTTGACCTGCGCTCTGGCTATCACCAAATCCGGATGAATCCACAAGATATCCCCAAAACTGCCTTCAGAACTCATGTTGGTCATTATGAGTATTTGATGATGCCTTTTGGCCTGACTAATGCCCCAACAACTTTCCAATCATTGATGAATGATATTTTTTAGCCATTACTCAGGAAATGTGTTCTAGTTTTCTTTGATGATATACTCATCTACACCAAAGACATGTCCTCTCATCTCCAACACTTGCAACAAGTACTGGAAATTCTGAGACATCACCAATTATCTGCTAAGATATCAAAATGTACATTTGCTCAACCATAGGTCAATTATTTGGGCTATGTGATTTCTGGAGCTGGAGTAGGGACTGATCCTGAAAATGTTGCTAACATTTTGAAGTGGAAGATTCCAAAGTCTGTACTCAACTCAGGAGTTTCTTGGGTATGACAGGGTACTATAGAAGATTCATCCCAGGATACAGTTCCATTTGCAAACCTTTCCATGAAATGCTCAAGAAAAACTCTTTTCACTGGGGATCAGAACAGGACAAAGCTTTTGCTCAACTACAACAACTCATGACAAGTACTCCTCTGCTTGCATTGCCCAATTTTTCCAAACCATTCACCTTGGAGGCAGATGCTTGTGCCACTGGTTTGGGAGATGTCCTGATGCAAGAGAACCATCCTATTGCTTACTACAGTCAATATTTCGGTCCTACATCATCAGCTAAGTCTGTCTATGAAAAGGAAGCTATAGCAATTCTGCAACCCCTGAAAAAGTGGAGACACTATCTGTTGGGTCACAAACTCATAATTAAGACTGATCAGAGGAGCTTAAAATACATGACCAGTCAGCGGTTACTAGAAGGGATCCCACACAAACTTGTGCTCAAGCTTCTGGAGTTTGACTATGACATCCAGTACAAAAAAGGTCAGGATAACAAAGTGGCAGATGCCTTATCTAGGAAGGACAATATGCCTGATCAGGTAGCTTCATGCCATGCTATCTCAGCAGCCATACCTGACTGGTTAAAAGATGTGGAAAAATCCTATGTGGGGGACAACAAGTGTACTAAATTATTGCAGCAATTAGCTATTCAACCTGATAGCAAACCAAAATATACATTACTAGCTGGAGTCCTAAGATACAAGGGAAGAATCTATGTGGGTCATTCCACTGATCTCAGAAACAATATCTTGCACTCCTTCCATTCATCCATTTTTGGTGGTCACTCTGGCAGAAGAGTTACATACCACAGAATTAAAAAGTTGTTCTATTGGCCCAAGTTAAAACACCAGGTTGAATCTTTCCTGTCCATGTGTCCTACTTGTCAATTGAACAAAGGAGAACATGTTTCCTATCCTGGTCTCTTGGATCCTTTACAAATACCAGAGACTCCCTAGTCACAAATATCACTGGATTTTGTTGAAGGTTTGCCTAAATCCAAAGACAAGGATGTTATCTTGGTGGTGGTGGATAAGAGGACGAAAAATGCTCATTTTCTACCATTGGTCCACCCTTTCACAGTTCAACAGGTTGTTGACTTGTTCATGAACAACATCTACAAACTACATGGACTGCCACAAGCTATAGTCTCTAACAGAGACAGAATCTTCACCAGCAAATTCTGGCAAGATCTACTCAAAGCACTCAATGTTACTCTCAATATGAGTTCTGCTTATCATCCCCAGAGTGATGGTCAAACTGAACGAGTGAATCAATACCTAGAGAATTACTTAAAAACTATGGCATTTCAAGAGCCTAAGAAATGGTGTGACTGGCTCCCAGCAGCTGAGTGGTGGTACAACTCCTCTTATCACACATCTCTCAAGATGTCTTCTTTTCAAGCACTATATGGATATCATCCTCCACAAGTGTCAGAATTGTCTATTCCTTGCAATGTCTCTGAAGAAGCTAAAGTGACTCTGGCTAACAAGGAACGCATTATACATGATTTGAACATCAACTTACAGCAAGCTCAAAATCGCATGAAGAAGTTTGCTGATCTGAAGCGTACTGAACGTACCTTCTCAGAAGGGGATATGGTATACTTGAAGATGAAGCCTTATCACCAAAATGCATTTGGTCTACGCACTTCTCTGAAGCTCACTTCTAAGTACTATGGTCCATTCAGGGTTCTGGAGAAGATTGGGCAACTGGCTTATAAACTGCAGTTACCTACTGATGCTCAGATCCATCCGGTCTTCCATGTGAGCCAGCTCAAGCAACACTTGGGTCCCCGAGCTATTCCCAACCCCATTGTTCCATTGGTGGCAGCTTCAGGCAAGATCAAAACAGAGCCCGTGTCGGTTCTTCAGCGTCGAATGATCCCTCGCAACAACGTGGCTATGGTGCAATGGCTCGTTCAATGGCAGAATCTCTCTCGCGAGGAGGCTATGTGGGAAGACGCATCATTCATACAGAGGACATTCCCGGATTTTTAGCCTTGAAGTCTGATCTCAAGGGGGGTGTATTGTCAGGACGCTACTGAATATCGCCTGCCACTAAAGTTCAGTTCAGTGTTGAAGACGAACCAGGGGAGAAGACGGTTTCCTAAAAGGCGCTTTCATTAAACTGTTGCAGCCGTTACGCAGTTGCTCGGATCTTCATCCAACGGCTGGCTGTCATTCCAGTAACTTTCCACAATGTTATCACTGTTTATTGTCTGTGCCTTTTCCCTTTTACATGTTAGTGATGTTACTATCTGAAACTTAACCGAGCTAGGGAAGTATATAATCCCCTGCTGCGAAGAATGAAGCAAGAAGAGAAACACTATTTTCCTTGTTCCTTTTACTTTCCGCACTTTACTTTCTGTTCTTACTTAGAATCCCTAGTTCATAGCTGCTACTTTCCCCAAATCCTACCACCAAATCCTTCAGTTGTTGTTTGATTCTGCTTCAGATCTCTCGGTAGCTGACAACCACTTTGATGAAGATGGATCAACAGAATCGTCACCACACGATTTCAGGATCATCACCGTCTGAGAGTAGGGACAAACAAGAGGACCCACACGATTTCATGGAATGGCCACCATCCTTGTGGACGTTACACGTGTTCTCATCCAGTACAAGGCAATGGCAGAAGAGGTCATTTGTCCGCCAAGGCAAGGCTATAGGAACAGTGACTAATGTGCGACTTGATCCATTGGAGCCAGTCAGGGGGCCAAGGTGGCACTACAGTGTGTATTGTGTGGCGAGGATCATTGTACGTGCACTGTCGTGGTGGGTTTGTTGCGAGGTACTTATATACATAGCGGCGCATCTCTGCAAAATCAATTTATCAATTTTGCATTACAAGTGTTCCTGTTTGCATGTAAATACTTCCACTCCCTCCGTCCAGCAAAAGATGTCTCAAATTTGTCAAAATTTGGATGTATCTAGACATGACTTAGTGTATAGATGCATTCAAATTTAGTCAAAGTTGAGACATCCTTTGTTGGATAGAGTAAGTACAAGCATTGCATTACCCGGCATTAAAATTGTTAGAAAAATGTGGTTTTTGCAGGTTATCTTTGTCAGATTGTAAGTACCAAGCGATAAAAATGCCAACAAACATTGAGGCAAGCAAATCTGCGCAATACATTGGGAAATCAGAAAATGGGGTGTACCTTGCGACAGTGCACGAGGAATACAGACTTCGGGTTTTGACCCTCGTTGAATCAAGCGGACAAATAGATTGGGTGTTGAAGCACAATATTGATTTTGAGCCATGGGCAACGGTATACTTGCAGGAGCCCAAGGGATTTAACAAAACTTGGACCTTAGATGATGGTGATAATCATAATTCTTCTCATTATTACGAGGATGACAACGATGATGATGGAGGAGGAGAAGAAGATAGGGAATGGAATTCGGATGATGATAATGTTTTAAATATCAAAGATGGTCACGAACCTTTCTATAGCGGCATCATCTTCCTTGGGTTTCACCTCTACAAAGAGGCTGTGTTCTTCGAGTTATCAACATTTATTGGAGTGGCTTATCATTTGAAAAGCTCAAAAGTTCAGTATCTTGGAAATCTACGTCCAAAAAATTACTATCGGTCATTTACAAATGGGATTTACGAAACATTTCCATACACCCCTTGCATGATTGGGGAGCTTTTAAACCAGGCTCCGGAGAGTCGTCACAGAGATTAGAACATTTTGGCTGCACACAGTTTCAGGAATTGCACTTTGATATTTGGCTCCTTGTTTTTATTAATGCTATCATTTGTTTCAAACTTCTCATGGTAATTTTTCACATATGATCATTTTATGCTTTAGTTTGTGATATGAACATGTGCTCTGTATTGCTTAGATGATATTTTCTTCTTCTAAGGTTCTACCTAAGTACATGGTCCTCCTTTTTTTTACGGTAAGTATATGCTCCTATTTATGTTCCTGCTTTGGACATCTGGGCAACGTACGTTTCTGGCATTTTTTTTTGTTCCTCTATTAGTTTAAGTAGACATGTGCTGCTTGACGCCTGGTTGTTTTTGTTTTTTCAAACAATAGTTGAATAAACGAATGCCACAGTGATTCGTTTGGATGCGTGATCCGTCGGTGTTCACAATGATCTTCACACAAAGTAGCATCGGCCCTAAAGACTAAGAGCAACACAACAGGTGTGTCAGGTTTATTTTAGATGAATATAAGGATGATTAATTCTAAAACTTGCTAGAGCGAAGACCTCCCTTGTATTTCACCCCTTCTAAGAGGTCGTTTTCATGGGGTTATCATCATTTAGAGCAGCAGCTAGCTCAAAAGTTATACTCCCTCCGTCCCATTTAAAGTGTTGAATTATTACATGTATCTAAACACGTTTTAGGTATAGATACATGCATATTTGGGCAAATGAGATACTTAATATGGGATGGAGGGAGTATATAAATTAATGGCATGTATGAATCATTTTCATACACCAATTCCATGATTGGGAGCTTCTAAAACACGCTTCAGAAAGTCATGGAGGAGATCGGAACATTTGGATGCAAACAGTTTAAGAAATGGCACTTGGATGTATTGGTTCTTGTTTTCATTTTGGCTATCGTATGTTTCAGATTCTTGCTTACCAAGGAACTAGCAGAAACAAGTTTGCATTATTTTGTTTTCCTGCTTGTAATTTTGAAGTTATACAAATAACTTGCTAGCAAAGATGTCATGAATTGCAAAGTGAAACTTCTGACTACATATAATTTAGACAAGCACAATGCCCTGCCTTTTTCTCCTTTTTGCCAAAGCAAGTGTATTCAATACAGAAGCACAATAGCTCCTACAGCAATATGACATCAATCAGAAAAGAAACAACCACTACCAAGTAAACAGAAAATACATATACTCCCTCTAGTCAGAATTACTTGTAATAGATTTAGCACAAAGTTGTACTAAATCAACGACAAGTAATTTCGGCCGGAGGGAGTAGTAAATAATATTCAAGCACAACAGAGCAGAAATAGAACTACTGAAAACCCCCTCCACTACAACATCATCTATTCAGCATCGTCGTGCACATTTTGCAAGTTTTGTACTCCCTCCGTCCTAGAAAAGATGTCTTAAGTTTGTCAAAATTTGGATGTATCTAGACATGACTTAGTGTATAGATGCATTCAAATTTAATCAAAGTTGAGACATCTTTTATCGGACGGAGGGAGTATCTAAAGCTTGAGCTTAATAGTGTGCACCTGAGCGGGCCACAAAACCTTCCATCATTGGACTAAATAGACCATTGTGTAAAGAGAATCAGAAGGGTGGCATAACTTTAGACCGGAAACAACAATAATTTTACGGTTGCTGGTACGCTTGATAATTGTTATTTAGTACAGTACAAAATTTAGAAACCACCACAACTTTTTCTTTTAGATCAGACAAACTTTATTTCTTAGCACAGTACATAGTGCATCGTGATATTGAACACACTGAGAACTGCATTACAGGTAAAACAGGGCAAGACAAAGCTCTGTGTACATAGTTTATGCAGGCTATAGAAGGGTTGGAAGCATTGTCTAAACGCCTGGCTCTAGAAGCTAAATAGTGAGACCAGAGTTGCAATCTCTAGATATACATGCCTAATGACGTTAGAGCCTTGAGTTTCATTGAAGATATTGTTCATAAGGGGTCTAAGCTCCCAATGACCTGGGAGGCCTTGAAGATATCTTGAAGCTGCAGCTTGAGCAAGAATGAGATTGTCTGTTAAGCGAGCTCCACTTTGAAGATTCAGACTGCTCTTGATGAAGGCAGCAAGAAGGAGTGCCCACGCCTCAGCTTGGAGGGGAGAACTACAGGTAGTGGAGCTTGCTGAAATCTGCATCTGCAGTCTTGAATTGGATGAGAAGTGATCAATGTAGACTCCAAACTACCACTCAAATAACAAGGCTTCCAGGCAAATGTCTACATAAACAAAGGTACCTGGAGAAGAAAAACTCAGAGCCAGAGCACTAGAGTCCTGAGAAATATGGGGGCAGAGTCAGTTAGCTCCACAACAACACTGGTATGTTGGTCTCCAATCTCCAAACCTGCACATACTAAAAGAGTTTGTGCAGCCTTGAAAACGACCACTAACTCAATGGAGGGAATTGACGACCTTCTTTTTTTTTTGAGAGGAATTGACGACCTTCTATCTTTACATAATGATGATAATTATTTAGCACAAAATTTAGAACAAAGAACTTTTAAAATCGGCATTGCAGGGCATCCTTACAAGGAGAAGGAACCCTAAAAAAAATTGGTGTATGCTGCTTGATGTGGCGAGCTCACGGTATTCTTTAGTAAAAGGCGAAAGAATAATTCGCTATGTGCTCACCACGCAGCTGCGTGCCCTGCAATGCCGGGCGTGGGCGCCATTTTAAAGAGATCCAGGCGGGGGCGACAACCTGTCACCCAGCGTTATGGGACTAAACATCGACTAAACAGATGAAATCCGACACTCAATTTCTAAGATCTCGCCTTTGCTTCCTGCTGCCGCGGGACCTACCTATAATCTCTACCCCACAACGCTAACCCTTGATTAATCAAAAGCTGGAGACGGGTGGTCTGGCCCTGTGAACTGGTGGAGAGCACGCAGTGGCTGGCGACAACCTCATGACGCAGCAGCAGAAGAAAAGAAATACTACTAAACACAATCAGCCTTGGTTGGTGCATCGTGGAAAAGCATAAACTCTTTAATCAGAGATCGTGCCTACGAATACACACACAAAGAAGCATAAAAAATGGGGGAAGAGAGAAAAGAAAAGGAGAAAGTATGTGCCGATCTGATTAAATTAGAGGACAGCCTGTTGTTGCTGCTGCCTCCTTTCTCTTTAGCTCTCCTTGGAGCTGATCTTGTCGTCTTGATGTATACATATGAAAATGCTCTTTTGCCGTTTACACATGCACTGTTCTTAAAAATTTACAGCAAGCTCGTCTCCCTCTATGTACCGTGGAGAGCTCGATCGACCTTTTGCCGGTGCATCGTATCCTTACACTCATACGGATATGTGTGTCTGTGGTGCGCCGTCCCGTTCTCCTGCCCGCCTGGCTGATCCGCAGGGCTTGTGCTTTATCCTTGCGAAGGGCAAGATCGTTGTTTCATCATTCTGCCAGGGCAAAAAGGGCGCAGCTGAATCGACGACGAAGATGATGATTGCAGGCGCAGGATATATTCGCTAGCTCTCGGATTGTTCAGCCTTGGTGGAAGCCTTGCTGTAGAGCTCGAGGGAGTCCCCGTGGGTCGGATCCATGCATAGAGCGGCCTCACAGTCACGGATGGCACCCGTGCTGTCGCCCATGGAGTCGAAGAACGCGGCGCGGAGGTGGAGCAGCTGGAGGTCCGGTTTGAAAGCCAATGCATGCGACAGCTCCACGATCGCCTCGTCTTCCTTGTTTTCGTCCATCAGAACTGGGGGTGAAGAAACATTTTGCATTACATTACACCACTAAATGTTACTGTATTCAAAGTTCAACTGTTTCACAAACTACTGTTAACGACGTTCTCAGACATTTTATTGAACGAAATCCATAGACATCAGAATAGTGAAAGCAATCCATGTAAACGTGTGTTCAGTGGACTCACCAGCTGCTCTGTATCTGTAAGGGTAGGTCCTGGTAGGATCCAGCAACGTCGCCATATTTAAATCACTCTTTGCAACATCCCGCTCAGCATATTCTGACCGTTTTTCATATGCTGATGCGCTGTTCTTAGCAATCTTCAGGAGCGATGTCATCTCATCAAATGCAGCCTTTTTCCTATTTTTCAGGTAATGGACCCGTGCCAGACCCTGGTGTGCCCGTGTGTGCTTTATGCTCAATGCTATACTGTAACACTCAGTTGCCTCATCCAGCATATCACAATCCACATATATGCTTCCCATGTTGTTATATGCCTGGAGAATTAGTGCTAACTATGTATTAGCACAAATGAGATTAATGGAAGTTGTGAACAAGAGAGGCGATGGTTGATTCTTACTTGCCCCTTCCGGAGGTTGTCAGATGCACAACTATTAGCGTGCTCTAGGAGCTGAACAACAGAAAGCGCAGATTCAACGTCAAGGCTTGAATCTCCTAGAGCATATGCCTTCAGAAAAAAGGCTTCAAATGATCTTTGTAGTCTGATTGACTGTTCAGCCTTCTCAAGTGCTTCCTCACGATGTCCAGTGTCATATAAAATCCATCCTTCATATACAAGTCTCTCATGCTCATGAAGTGAACTATTCCGTGCTAATCGCAAACTACGCATAGCAGCCTTCTGACAGTTAAGCCTGCAATGTAGATGAGAGACATAAAATCTGTCAGGTTTACGAAATTTGAAAAGTATAAAACACATTTATCACAATTGTTCTTCAAATAGTACTCCCAGACTGCAATTTACATGGACACCGAAATTACAGCATTAATTACTAGACCTCTGTTTGTGCCTCCTGTATCAGATATTGATCACATGGGTGTGGATTTATGGATAAAGGTCCTACTTCTATGTATAATTGAAATACATAATCATTGGATGCAAGAATTGAATGACGTGTAGTTGCCAATTCTGCTGTTGTATAACCATTGATCATGTAATTTTGCAATGGAAATGTACAAATTTCGAAATCACCAAATGGATTCTCTACTTCCAGAATTGTTTGAAATGGGAATTGTTCTCAGCAAATGAAATGAGACATATAGTTCATGCCATACCTTAACAGGAGTAGCGATTGCCGGAACCGCAAGCTGCTGTTCCCCGGTTCCCTGGCGAGCATCTGCTGGACGACGGCCAGAGAGCCGATGTCGTCCACCCCTGACCACCGGTCGTACAGCTGCATCCAACAGTCGGCCATATCCCACTGCTGCACCTGCCCTCGGAGGAGCTCGATCAGTTGTTCCCCATGCATTTTCCTATGAAACATCATGTAACTCGGATCCAATGTCAATATCGCTCTGACATCCTGCACGGCAGACTCGAAGTCTCCAGCGACAAGGGAGAACCACGCCCGGAGCTCAAGGCAGTCGGTCGCCAACTTGAAGCTGAGTACCTTGTCGATCTCTTCGAACGCAGCATCGAACTTATCCTCCTCCAATAACGCAGCGGCACGGTACTTGTACGGGTAGGTCAGCGTCGGGTCAAGCTCTGTCGCTGTCCGGAGATCAGCCATCTTCTCCTTGCCGACGCAGTAGACGGAGCGCTCTTGGTACATCCATCCTGCGGGATCGTAGTCCCCGACCACCCGGTTCATCAGCTTGTACGCCATGTACTTGTGCCCGCACTTGTACTTGGCACGCGCTACTCCGGCGAGCGAGTACACGTGGCCCTTGGCGACGGCGTCCTCGAACCACCCCTGCGCGTCCTTGAACTCGCCGCGCTCCAGCATCACGCACCCGAGCTGGTGCAGCGCCAGCTGCTTATGCCATGGCAACTCGGCGCATTCCCATAGCCGCTCCAGGAGCATCACCGTGGTGTTCGACCGCATGTCCTCCTCCATGGCCACGTACGAGAGGAAGTAGTAGAGCGCGAACGACGCGTTTCCGGCGGCGTCGAGGCGCTCCTTGCCTTCCGGGCTGCAGAGCAGGCGGGCGACCTCGGGGTTGGAGAGCGACTTGGGGAGCTCCCGCAGGAAGGCCTGGAGGCAGGTGGCGACGAGGAGGTGCGCGGCCTCCTCGAGGCCGAGGTCGATGAGGGAGAGGGCTTCGTCCACGCCGCTCACCATGGAGGCGAGCTTGTTGTCGCAGGAGACCTTGAGGCCCTCGCAGCAGAACTTGTTGGCGAAGGCGAGGAGCTCCAGGATGGTGTCCGGCGGGAAGTCCTCGAGGCAGCCGTGACGGCTGTAGGCGGCGACGGCGCGCATGCCGCGTGGCGTGATGCCGTCGCGGCTGAAGTCGATGTGGTCGCGGTGCGCCTCGGCGAACCCGCCGTAGAGCAGCGTGTTGAGCGGCTTGGACAGCGCCGCGATGCAGGAGCGCTCGCAAGCCACCTTCTCCTGGCCGATGACGAACCACAGGTCGTTGGTCTCCTCTTCCTCGACCTCGTCATCTTCCTCTCCATCGACACCGAAGGCGTTCGACGAGCTGCGCCTGACGCGGGGAGGGGAAGGAGGTGGCGGGTGGCGGCACGGGCAGACGGGATCCACGACGCAGGACTCCCCGGCGAAGACCGCGGCGCGGGGGCACTCGAGGAGCGGGGTCGTCGGGCCGCAGGGAGCTAGCGGCGGCGGCGACGGGTCGAACTCGTCCTCGCGGCGCTCGTACCGGAGCCAGGCGGCGAGCACGACGCGGCGGTGCGCGTCCCCGGCGTGGACGCGCCCGGCGCGCAGCGCCCGCCGCAGCAGCCGGGCGTCGCCGAGCGCGTGGAATAGCGCGTGCTGCTCCAGGTACACGTCGCAGAGGTCGTCGTCTTCGGCCTCGGCGGACGACATCCGCCGGAACGACGCGGCGAGCGCCGAGACGTGGTCGACGGGGCGGAGGCACGCGTCCAGCGCCGGCTCGAGCGCCGCCGCGGACGGGAGGCCGCAGGGCAGGGTCGAGTCCGGCACGAAGGCCCCCGACGTGGAGGGCGCGTGCGGGTAGCAGAGCGACGCGGACATTAGGGAGATGCTGCGCGGCGGGGGAGGCGGCGGCAGTTTCGCGCCGCCGCCGCCGCCTCCATCCCCTGAGCCAGAGGTGGACGCCCCCGCCGAATTGAAGGCGTAGATTTGCGCGGCCTTGCAGCCTTCGATTAGCTTGAGGCTCCGTATCGTGGTCAGGAAATTGTTGGTCATAA
Source organism: Brachypodium distachyon (assembly GCF_000005505.3). Taxonomy (NCBI): domain Eukaryota; kingdom Viridiplantae; phylum Streptophyta; class Magnoliopsida; order Poales; family Poaceae; genus Brachypodium; species Brachypodium distachyon. The sequence goes on from NC_016131.3 coordinate 64,611,020, forward strand.
TGCCGCGCCAAGTACTCCTCCCGTCCCCTCCTCCTGCGCGCCTGGCTAGGTTATTAGACGGCGGCGATCATAATCGGAAAGGGTATGGATTCTGGCGGAACGGCCTCCGCCCTTCCGCGCGGCCGCGCCTTCCCGCCGTGCGCGTTGCTGGTTGCGCTATGTCTGCGGTTAATGCTGTTGGTTTGGGGGCGGCCGGAGGGGATCGGGTCGGGTGCGAGCGGAGAATGAAGTGGAGGGGCGCGGAAATCGGGTGGGTTTCCCGGGGTCCCTAGCTGTCACCGTCCGTTCATCCGTTGCACGTACAGAATTGGGCTCGGCGCTTCATTTTCATCCTACTGCCTCCCTTCGATTATGTTTTGCTCCAAACACTATTTACCAACTTCTTTTGACAAAAACTAAATTTTCCTAGTACTCTGACATTGTTTGGTTGTCTACTCCGTCGTTTATTTTGAGCGCACCCTGGACGTCCATCGGGGATGCATTGGGACGTGCGTACCGATGCTGTTGTGGGGGCAATCGAGCACGCTGCAATGCTGGTCAAACAGCGCTTGCACCACGCTCCGAAAGAGTGATCCGCAGTCCTTGGACTTGCTGGTCTGAATTAGTGAATGTGTTATGGGTACTACAGTCTACAGGTGAGTTATAATGCGAGAACCCGAGAGGAGCGGGTTGCGAGAATCAAGCAATCAGGTACGGAGTACTACGGTCTACATGTGAGTTATGACATAGATTAACACGAAGCGCAAGAATGTTCATTTGCGATGCATCATCATATCGATGCTACCACAGAAGATTGAATTTTAGATTCATGATTCAGCATGCATTCCACAGACGCGACCTATTAGCAAAAAAAATCTCCAAAAAACAAAAAGGGTGAAAATGCAGAAAGACTTAGCTAGGGGCATTCCCACCCATCAACACCAAAACAAAAGAAACTAATGCATCATAGCATGTGGCCATTGGTGGTCGCAGGCAGCCACCAGCCTCATGATCTCTGTCACACGTCACCAGAACAATGTTTCGGCAACTGTTCTCTCTTACAGATACTCCTAGATCACTCCATGCCTCTCTGATGTGGCATCTAGCAACTCCCAGCTGATGACATCGACAAACCCAACACACCACGGATCAGGTTTTCCCATGCCCTACAACATAAGCCCATGCTCCCCTACAAAATACTATTACATCATTCCCTCTTTGCTGCTTGCTATAATCGGCCTTAACAATGTGTTGCCAGTGATAACCTTCGTTGTTGCAACCAGGAAGTCGTAGCCCATTCCTTCCTGTGCACTAAGGAATCGAAGGGCAGAAATCTCAGCAGAAGTTACACCACCGATAAATACAACCAGAACCAGGGAGCGGCGATCAGCCCTTTCCGCACTCTGTTGTTGTGACATGGAACCTGGGAGTACTTCCAATGAAGAGTTAATGTTCGAAACACCTCTTTTCAAATCCAGATGAGGACCTGGCAATAGTTTCAGCAATTCTTCAATCGATCGCCATCCAGATCTCACTGCATGCTGAACAAGGCGGATACTAAGAGGTGCATATCCAGAAAAGATGTATGGTATGTCAGTAGGGTTTTCCATATCGTTTACGTTAACAATAAGCTGCAAAGCTCTGGTAATACCAACCCAATTACTCCTTGCTTCCTGCTTCTTATCAAGGCCAGCCTTTTCGAGATTATGTAACAAGGGCATGTACTCAAAGCCATAACTATGCAGTATTTCCCGCCTCAAATAATCAAAACTCTTCTTCTGCAGCCCAGCGTTTGTAAGCGAAAATAACACTAGTAGGCGAAGCACAGTTTCAATAGGTTCTTGCTTCTGTATAATCTCCTCAATGTACTCAAAACATGTTTCGTAGTTCTGCACATCCAATATTAGCTGTTCAATTTCCACTTGGGCATGAAATGAGGGTCTTGCTGCAAATGATTGTAAATGTTGTGCCAAATGAATATGCCTAGCTATCTCTGGTAGCGAGTGTAACCTCTTCACAAAATCCTTCAGCTCAGAAACCGACTGTGTGTTGGCGGATTTTACTTCTGCATAATCTTGCTGAATAGATGTCGCCTTTTGGCGCAAGACCTTACCTACAACATCAAAATTGAGGTCTCGAATTTCCTTGTACAACTTATCACTCGAATTAAGTGGAACCTTGACCTTTTATCCATCTTGCTGGGGCCCCATAATGCTGGCATCCACTTCCACAGATCCATTATGAATTTGCAACATCTCGTCTAGCAAACCTTCATATGTCAACTGAGAGCACATTGGTCTCACCATATCCACCTCTCTATCAAGCAAAATAAGGGTGTCTATTTCTGGGATCCCCATATCATCCATGCTGATAGGATCTTCCAGTTGCATATTATTCAACAACTCTGCAGCTTTGGTTGATGCCACACCCTTGGCCCTAACATTGGGGATAACGCCAAAGGCAAACTCTAACTTGTGAATAGCTTTTGCAATGTGCCAGATAGAACTTGTATCCCCTTCAATAAGGCACTCCTGCAAACAATAGTCAAGCTCAAACGAAAGAGCATCCTCATCCAATGGAACTAGATACAAGGGATATTCTCCAAGCGTCAACTTCTGATGAACTTTCTCTTCCTCCAGGATCTTCTCACAGCAAACCGTACGCCATGGCACAAAGTAGAGGAAGTATTCCCTCTGAAGTCCCTTGGGTTCATCGCTCTTAATTTGATTTGCAATAAACTTCATGAAGATGGGCTGGGAGCGGACGAAGTATATGATTTTGGGGCATTCAGTTAGCAGAGGGTCGGCAGAAAGAATACGCAGCTCCACCCCATATTCCTTTAGCACCGAGGTCTGCAGGATCAGCGACAAGGTACCCGCAAGCTTGGGATCAATGACCAGACACTTCTTCCCTCGAATGCTCTTGACGATGTTGAGAAGGTCCTTCTGCGATTGTTCCCTGAGGGCAGTGAGATTGAGCGGAGAGTTGTCGAGGTTGGGGATCTGCGCCATTTGCCCCACTCACGACCTCAATTTGGAGGCTGAAATAACCACCTGCTCCTTGTCGTGCGTGCCTCCTCGTCGCCTTGTGCTTGATCTGTCCTGGTCGGGGAGGGAGGACGTTTGTCGGCGGAGAACTGAGCACAGATCGATCGGGGCGAGCGGGTCGAGGAGGAAGAGATCGGCGTTGGGGCAGCTGGTCGGAGCGATCCGGTCGGGGAGCAAATCGCTCGGCCAGCAGCTGGTCGGGGCGGAGCAGCGAACCGGTGGGGATGGAAGAGATCGAAGTCAAATCTGCTCGGGCCGGCGGAGAAGATTCGCCCCGACGGCACGCCGGAGGGAGGCGGGCGGGCGGGCGGCGGACTGAGCCTGGCGGTAGATCCGTAGATGGACCGTGTGTAGTGCACGTACGTAGCTCGGCCCAGCCCACCGCACGGCCGCAAAATCTCCAGTCACGACGCGGCTTCTTCGAGCCCAAGCCCAAGACGCCTGACTGCCTGAGCCCCGAGCGGCCGACTGGCCGAGCATGCTTTTAACCTTCCTGAAAACTCCTTGTGTGCAAGGGTTCTTAAAGCTCGCTACTATCCCAACTCAGATTTACTAGAAGCGAAACAGTCACCGGAAATTTCATATACCTGGCGAAGCATCGTGAAGGGAATTCAAACTCTCAAGCTTGGAGTGATCTGGAGGGTGGGAGATGGGAAGTCAATTAAAATTTGGGAGGACCCTTGGCTCCCAAGGAATATTACCAAGAGACCAATGACTCCGAGAGGGGATTGTGATCTGGTTTCTGTGGCTGAGTTGCTGGATCCCCTCAGTGGCGGTTGGAACGAGAACTTGATAAGACAAGTTTTTTGGGAGGAGGATGTGGATCTGATTTTGAAGATCCCGGTGCATATGGTACTAAGTGATTTCCTTGCGTGGCACCCCGATGTGAAGGGACTGTTCTCTGTGAAATCTGCCTACCACGTGGCTGTCGATCATGAGGATAGGGAGAGCAGTACTGGAGGAGGAGGCTCCACCAGTGAGCAGAGAGTTATGATCAACTGGTGTAAGATTTGGAGAATCCCAGTGCCGAATAAAATTAAGCATTTCCTTTGGAGGCTCGCTCATAACACTGTGGCGGTTCGTGCCAATCTGCGGAGGAGAGGCATGGACATTGATGTCAATTGCCTGTTTTGCAGAACCAAAGATGAAGATTCTTGGCACTTGTTTTTTAAATGTAAGCATGTCAAGAAAATCTGGCGAGGTGTGGATTTAGATGAGGAAAGGCAGCGCTTCGCAGCATTGAATAGTGCAGTGGAGGTGTTTGAGGGATTGCTGAACTTGACGGATGAGAAACAAACTCCGATGGCGACTGTTCTATGGAACTGGTGGCTTGAAAGAAACAAAGTTAGAGAAGGAGGAGTGGCTAGGACGCCTGATGACCTGACATTCATTATTAGAAACCAAGCGAGATCCTTTTTAGAGATTGCTACAAAACCAACTGCTGCCCTTTCTGATGATGTGCAGAGTTGGAGGAAACCTGACGAAGGTTGGGTGAAAATTAACGTTGATGGCTCATTTCTGCCTGACTCGGAAGACGGTGGCTGGGGAGCTGTTCTTAGGGACTGTAGCGGCGTCGTTTTGGCAAGTGGAGCTGGTAATTTATTTAATCTTCAGAGTGCCTCTCAGGCGGAAGCAATGGCAGCGCTTCAGGGAGTTAAGCTGGCAAATGTGAAGGGTCATCGGAATGTGATTCTGGAAACTGATTCTCTGTTCTTACGTTCGGTGCTGCTATCTGCTGAGTCTGACAAGTCCCCTTTTGCTGTGATCATTGAACAAATCAGGGCTTTTTTTCTGTCAAGGTTCTTTACTGTCCGAGATGTTGTAATGAGGTAGCACATGATTTGGCTAAGCTTGGCCGGAATTTAACTCAGGGATCCCGTCTGCATGTAGATGGCCCTGCTGTAATGAACGCTGTGACGAGCTATTCTGCTTCGTCTGGTAGTTAATGCAAGTGTGCATTCCCAAAAAAAAAAATACTCCACTCGATTTGTTCTAAAAAAAATAGTATACTCGATTAAAAAACAGTGTCATTCAGCTTAAGATTGAGGCTTCGCTCAAAAAAAAAAGGTTAAGATTGAGGCCCTCAAAAAGAAAAAAATCAGCCTAAACTCGTGTGCTTCCTACTATTTGTTCAGATGGCAGGTACCTTTAATCTCTTGAGTTTGACAGTGTCCTGGAGATCTCTATTTTTTCAGTTTGTCTTAGAAATGAGCCAGCTGTTTTTTAGTGATGTATATCGTGTCAGTAACAACCTTTCTTAGATAAACCATGAAGTATTTTACTGTGAACAAGTGTAGTATGTAATTCCATTGTCCTCGGTTGTCACTAAAAATTACACGTCCTTTTTGTGAGCATTTGGGCTGTACTGTGTTTCTAAGAAAAAAATACACATACTATTACACACATCTATGTCTACACCAAGATGAATGGACTTGGCACCTTTATTTTCCGGGCTTGTTTAAGAACCTGTAACTTTCGCAACATTGAAGGCTCCAAAAACAGTCAGCATTGACAGAGAAATTCTTTATCTATAGTGATGACATTGTCACCGCTAACGGGTGGAGACAAAAATCTGTCAGTGAAGATACATTACTCATCGGATGGGTTCAAGATCCGTTATTAATCGTCTAAACAGTACAAGTATAGTTACCTAGCTAGAGTACGCTTCTCGGTGCTGCATCCATGCATGCGTGCATGCATCGATGAACGAGTGCCCCGCGCTTTTTGGAACAAGTTTGGATCGATGCTTTCTGGAATTTAGTCTCTTGCTAGACCTGTAATAGAAGTAGCAAGTTTTATGAAGTTGTTGGTCGTCCAGGAGTAACTGGCGGCTACTTTTATTTTTTGTTGAACATCGGTGGACATGAACTGGACTGCTTGATTTCAATGAAATCGGGAGCCTGCTCCTTGTTCGAAAAAAAAATGTTTAAGCGGATCGGCTATAAAATGCTTCGTGTCTTAATGCTTGTGATTTTGGTGATGTAACAGTGTCTGCTTGACGTGGATGCCCGATGCTCTTCGGCAAAAATGGCAACTTATTTTGTAGACACTCTATTGTAACCTTTTGGGCAATGAATGAACTTCTGTAGCCAAATTGTTGTCTTATGCAGTCACGCAGGCAGTGTGTATATGTTTGTGTTAGTTTGGGGATCCATTCTTACAGCTGTCGGGTGGAGATGCGCTTGTGTAATTTCTCAAAATGTTTATTATATGTCCTAGGGCTTGATTAATCTGGTTTTGGTAAAATCAGGATGTAAATTATACCAATTTTGAGTTGAGAGTGAGTTTGATCATCCACTAACCACATCATCGACTATATGTGTTGAATTCGCTAAGGTTGCACGTATCAAAATACTTAGATCATGTTTGGTACAGGTTCACTTCACAGCTTTTGTCCCATAGGCAGCCAGCACCGCTTCCTCATCTTCCTGCTCCCCGCTCGTGTTGGACCTACCCCATGGCGGCGCATCTCCGGCCCTAGCAGAGCCCGCCGCGCTCCATCTCCGGCGAGCCGGAGCTTATCCTCCTGCCAGCCCGCCCTCCATCTCCCGCGAGCCTCCGCCGCTGCCGCTGCCAGTTCTCCGGGATTCGCCGCCGCCACGGAGATTCCCCGCTCTCCTCCAGGCTGCACAGCGGCCAAGCCATCGCCACCTCCTCTGAGAAGGTAAAAACGTCGCCATCCCCCTCCACCAGCACCTCGATCGTTCGCTGCTGTTTCCCGTTCAATTACCTGCTGATTTCTGCTACTCTATAACCCCCGTACCTGGACATGTGTTGGGTCTGGTGCACATGGCTATGCGCCTGTTGGGCTGAAGTTGGGGACCCGCTACAGTAGCTACAAAGGCAAACATCGGTAGCTAGAGAGTGACGGAATCAAAGAACAGAAACAGTATCCCGTGGTCTCTCTCCCTGTCTATCGTCTTCTTCCTTCTGGTTCCTCTGCTCATCCACAAAGCATCTCTTTATCAGCAAACAAGGGAAATAGTAGTCCGGAGCTGGTTTGTGTGCCAAACACATTTATCAGGTGGAGTGGAGCTGAGGTGGAGTGGAGTTTAGAGGTGGAGTGGAGTTTAGGTGGAGTGAAGCCCTCCCAAACAGGCCCTTATTTGCATTTTCTTATGCCACGGTCTGTAATATGCTCTTTTCTTTCCTGATCTTCTATTCATCCGATCAGTGAACAACTAAGCAGCACAAACCAGATTCTGGCTTGCTTTTACCTGTGTGAAATGCGATTGAACGCGCTTCAAAGATTTGTTCCACTTTTGGAAGACCTTGCATTATGTCACTCGATCTCGATTTTTCATATATAAACGTAACTAACCTATCTCCCTTGTAAAGGATTTCTCCATAATGACCATTAACAGTTGCCCCTGTAGTGGCCAAATAAGGTTTAGCTTCTCTTATAATAAAGGAATCCATATTAACAATGAAAATTTGACCTGATTTTTTTATGTGCGATTTAAATAAACATACATTTTCACAAATAAATTGCCCAAGGTGAATTATTGCCAATGTGTTCTCCCAAGAATCATGATGGGCAAAGTGATAATTCAAAAAGAATGTATCCAACAGGAGATTACTATCGAAATTAGAAATCCTTTGATTTTCATCTATTAAAGAGTATTTAAGTCCTTGAAGTACTTGGAAGGTTTGTTGTAAATTGTCAAGCAACAAATATTTTTTTAACAGGCTCTGATTATGCGTTAGTAAATAGTAAGATGAAGGAAAATTCAATATACTAGGTACAATAGCCCCTAGGGGCCTGAAAATATCTCGAATAGGAATTTTAGGATTCGATTCTTTTATTGCATTGGGATGTTTTGAATTCTTGAATAAACCAATTCGAAAACAGTTGGATGCCGACAAAATCATTGAAGGTTTGTGACATGTACTGTAATTATGGAGCACTGGAGCTGATGCCCAAATTGGTCACCACAGAGGAATTGGTAGGCCTACTGATTACGACCCGAGCCTTTTCTTAGCCAAATTGCAATTGTCAGGTGGAGATGTCCTGCGTGTTATTTCTCAATTTTATGAATTTGAAACATTGTAAGTGCGGACACTCCAAAAGTGGCTGTATCCTGTTCGGGCCATGCCGCCGTCGGTCTCTTGACATAATGCAGGATGGGGCGGTTCTGGCGGTACATCAGGAGATCTTCCTCCCATATTGTACTCGATATGGGACAATCGGGGATACGGAGATAGACGTGTCCTCTGACTCCGAGTATCTTTGTTTTATTAGTTATTTAATTTGATAGTGTGATACGGCTGGGGACACGTCCTGACCAGAACCCCTTCTTCAAAGCTCATCTAAGGCTGGTCATAGTGGGAGTAACATAGAAATACTATCATATATCATAAACATGGTATCGTAGTGCCTTCATTTATTGCTTTACAAGAGACATTACATCTTGGAAAACGTTATGTTACGGGTATCATATTACGATACTATTACTAGCTTTTTCTTCATTTAATGATATGCCACATCAACCAAATGCTTAGGTGGCACTGCATGATACCAGCTGAGTTAATCCCACTATGACCAGCCTAAAGGCCCAATATGCTAGACTGAGGCAACATGCAGCTCCATCTCGCTCACTCTAGCACCCAGCCGCCCCTTGCACCACGCCTCCGGCCGCCGCCTGGATTTTCGTCGATACCGGCCGTATCCGCTACCGCGACCATCCCCATCTCCTCCCCATTATCAGGTGATTGCAAGAGGTAGGTAACCTCCTCGTCTCCCCTGAGCCCCCTACTCACCCTCCCCTCTCGCTTTTGCTTCTGCCTTTCTGCTGCTGTTGTTTCAGGCAGCAAAGACCACGTTATGAAGTCTTGAGGAGTGAGGACATGAGGTTAGCAAGCTAAAAAATACTCCGTATTTATCAATGAAAAGGAGGCAGCAAATGCAATACTCTCTCTCTCTCTCATCTAAATTATGGTTATCTTTATTATATGCTGATTTTTTTCTAAACACTTATATACTAGCTGTATCCCTGGATGACTGTTTTTAGAGATATGCCATTTTCCCGTATCCCCTGTGCTTGTCCCCTTATCGTGCAAACAATTGCTTTTCATGGATCCGGTTTTGCCTCTGTAAGACTGTAAAGGTTGAATATTGTTTGGATGTTTGGCATATTGTAATTCCACGAGGCTTATAATTCAAAATTACTTGCATTGGATAAGCAGTCTATTTGTGTTAAGCAGAGAGATACATAATGTATAATTACTTGTTTGGATGTTTGGCATATTGTAATTCCACGAGGCTTATAACGAAAAATTACTTGTTTTTTCAAAATTACGATGAGCTACATAATGTATAATTTTCTTCTCGTATCGATGGTCCATTTGTGTTAAGCAGAGAGATACATATCCTTTTTTTTCATTAAGTATAGATATATTCTTCTTGAGCACACACCTAAGCTTAGAGATATTCATGCATATAATTGGAGTAGAGAAGGAAACAGAGAAGGAGCTCTGTGTCCTCTTGCTGAAATCTGATAGAGAAAAATAGATGAGGGGCACGTAGATCATTTCACATGGGGACATATTGTGTTAACAGTTGGCACATGAAGAAGTTGGTATATGATCCCCCACAATGAACTAAAGGGCAAATGATATGAGACTCACGGATTTTAGAGCAAGCAATCCATTCTCCCTTATAAATAAGTTGTACTGTATGTACTCTGTAGTCTGGAACTGTGGACTGTGGTATCTTAGTCTATTACTAGCCTCAAGCACAAGGGACTTAAATAATGCACTTTTTATCTTGGGAGTGCTGTGTTGTGTATTCACCCAGTGGAAACAAAGTTCCGGGTAGTTGCATCTCGTGCACTCATCTTCTACTTCTAAACTTCGCAGGTAATCTGGTTGGTAAAGTGCGTAATTTACTACTGTATAAGTGCACATTCTTGTTGAGGATGACAAAGGAAAACCTTAAAGACAAGCACATATGTGAAGAGGACAAGGAGGAAGAAGAAGAGTATATCTTGCTAGAGTTGGATGACTGCCTTTATTCTGACATACAACCAAATGCCCCATATATACTCTCTGTAAGTTGGTTCTTCTCTATGCCTGCGGGTTGCAGGTACAAATAGACATTACTCACATTAGACTCTGTTGTCAATGTAACAACAAGATGTGGTGGCTCCAAATTTTGATTAAAAACTTCTGCTCTCTCTATACCATTGATATCAACAAAGAGTTCGCTTGAGATTTGGTTATTTCAGAAATGTTCAAATGCTAACAAAGTTCGAGGGCATTTTTGTTTTCTTAGTTAACATGAAGATGAAGCAGTAGGCTATTCACTGATTACCTAAGAGGGTTATTGCCATTAGTATGTGCTACTACCTACTACATGAAGAATTTCTCTTTGAATTTTTCAGTTGCTATGGTCAATGGATACCTTTATCAGACACAAAACCGCTATGCCTCTATGGTTGATTCAAACGAGAAAATCTGGATAGCATTATGTTAAGAGATGCTTATTTGTCAGCATGTCTGCTACTCATTTAGCTCTTTGATGCCCCATGGGCGGATCAGGCTACCATGGGTGCCACACCACCCCCTAAATTTTTTGCAAAAAATGTGATACCATATAAGGTTTTTTCATTAATCTAGCAACTCAGCTAATTATAGCCTCAAATATACTCTTTTGGTCTAAGTTTTTATGGTTTTGAAAACAAATGTGATGTACTTTTGACAAAACAGATTGTGCCTTTGGGTGTTATTTGTGCTAACAATTGGTCTATACATGTCAAACGTGGCACCCCTGGTGATAAGATCCTAGATCCGCCACTGATGCCCCCTACTGTGCACAGACTTGTGCACTTTACTACCTTGGTAATAGATCAATGTTATCTTTGTTAGATGTTTAGTGCTTGACTTCTTTTCTTACATGACATATCTGTATAATTTTGTTTACTGCCTTGTGCACTTTACTAAGTTCTTTGTAATGTTTTTCAGGGTTTGGATACATTGACTCCTACCTTGGTAGTAGGCGATGGCCTGAAGATGGTGAGTATTGTCCATGTTATTTTTTCTTTTGAAGACGTTTACTTACCATCTTAAGGGGCACTACTCTATGTTTGGTTTTAATTTTGTTGCAGCCTATGTTTAACCATACCTCTGAGATGTGGAATGTTACTTTGCTGGTAGTGATAGATCCTTTGTGCGCTAGCTCCATACACTGCTTATAGGTGCTTTTGCAAGTGTATAAATTATACAGCTGATGTATTACTGCTTCCTCCATCCAACAAAGGATGTCTCAACTTTGACTAAATTTGAATGCATCTATACACTAAGTCATGTCTAGATACATCCAAATTTTGACAAACTTGATGCATCTTTTGTTGGACGGAGGGAGTATTAAAATTTTACTTGGGTTAATTATGTTACTCCGTAGATAAATATCTTGGTACACCCAATTTATCTGAACATGTTAGAACTTTTTTTTATTACTAGAGATTGTCTGGAGTATTTATCGAGATTTTTTTTTATAACTGTATTTTTGTGTCTGTTGAAGTGCTAAGAGAACAGGATGGAACTAAGGTGTATTTGAATTCCATACATTATTTGTGCCAGCTTTAGCACTAGCTCACTGCGTTTGCTGTTGATTGCTTTGCTGATGTTACCTGTACCAGTAAACTTCATCGGGTTTCCTTCCCTTCTGATAATTTCTGCTGTTTATTTTTTGGAATCTGTACTTTTAGGGCTTCCAATTGTGAACCTAATTGCCCAGTGAACTGGTAGCTGATACCTTGTTTAATGACAGATTGGAGAATACGAAGAAACTGTCGGCACATGTTATTTGTTTTCAGAAAGTGGTAAGTGCTTGCATTGTTAACATGCCTGCTCCTCTTTCTTTGCAGCAAAGATTTCTTCATGGCATGTTAAATGCCATGTAAGCACTCTAGTTTAATATATTTATCTGGTACCATGTGAATTTGCTGATGTTGTTTCCTGAAGATTTTAGATGTCTGTCCCTTGTTTGCACATCTACCCCCGTTCTTAAATCATTGAACCTGTCAGAAAGGCAGGTTAACAATGCCAACCTGTACAATTCATTAGGAACCCCGATTATTCCCCGGGCGGACCTAATGCAATTTTTACATTAGATTCATTTGTGTTTTAATGTGTTCCTTTCCTTGTCAGATGCTCCACCAAAACCCATTTGTGACGAGGCGGCACTTGCCCAAGGAAACAAGGACAAGCAAGCAAGCATTAGCAAGGATGGAATGAAGGAAGTACCACCCAAGGAGGTGAAACATCTTGCGAGCGTCCAAAAGATCCTCAAGTTCCGGTCAATCAATGAGGATTATCAGCAGCACAGAGCATGATGTACAATTTTGTACTAAATCCAAGACACTTATTATGGATCGGAGTGAGTAGCTGCTTTCCCTTGGACGCCTGCAATGTACAGCAAGTAACCCTGTTGACCCTTCAAACAGAACACCAGGATGTTACTACATTTTAACCTTGATTATACTCTATTTTGAATTCACTTTGAACACATGATTCTGGCGATGCTCAAACCTGATAAACATCCAGTATTTTCTCTTCTTTTTATCCGAGACGCCATCTGGTATCAGATAAATATATACTCCTGAACAAAAATGGGTTGGTACAACACCTGATGACCGGAAAAACTAAACATGACATACAGATTGAGACAAAAATTAACTAATTTATGAGGCTCAAATATGATCTTCTCTGCAGCAAACATTTTGACTTCGTTGTCTGCTAAACAAATTGTACATCAAATCAAAGAAACTGAAGCAAATATGAACGACAATAATCCGGCTGAAAATTGAGTTATATAATCAAGATACTTGTCCATTTTGCATCTAGACGTTCTATAATGATTTCTACAGACGCTGCAGAAAATCCAACATGGACTAACCTAGTTTTCTAACAGCCGCATGAAGAGCCCTTCACCCTTATGTACCATTGTCATGATAATCCACCAATTCGAAAGATCATTGTACCACAGACGTCCGATATTGACATGTCGGTCACACTTCAGTCAGTCTGATGCCGCTTTATTAGCCGGCGTTGAGACGCAAACTTAACCCAAAAAATTAAATGGTACTCCAACGTTGACCCTGGCGGAATGCTTTGTGGGAGTGTCTCCCTTCAAATTTATCTTCATTTTTTTTTAAATGGACTACATACAAATAGACGCTCACAAAAACACAAACACTCATTCCTAAAAACAGACGAACACACACCCTATCTATATGATCATATTCGAGAGATTGAGTTCGCAGATCACTACAACAACCAAACCACCTGAGCTCTCGTTCTATTCTTTTTTGCAGAATTGTCTTCCTTCAACCCTAAGACGACAGTTCAAACAAAAAGGAAACCTAACACGAGCGCCATTCTTTTTTTGAGCGAAACACGAGAGTCCACCGGCCCATCACAGAGGCCCAACTGACCCAGGCTTTGCACCTAGGGTTTCTTTTGGTTCAGCCGGCGGCGCGTCGCAAACTCGCACCATTTCACACTGCCCTAAACGGCTACACGGCCAGCCTTCCCTCTATTTAGCGTCAGCACCAAAGCAACCCTCCACATCGTCTCTCTCCTGTCGTTGCCTCCCCTCTCTGGCCTCTCGTCCCCACGAATTCAAATTTCTCCCCAAGTTCAGAGTTCAGACACCCCCACCTCTCCTTCCCAGCCCAACAACCTCCCTGGTCTCGTCCGAAATCCACACCGATCTCTTCACCTTGGGGGGACAAAAACGCCTCCAGATCGCCGCCACCGGTTCCGCGGGCCAACGGGCGGCAGCGGAGGCTGAGGTTCCCGTGTGAGCGGTGCTCGTACGTGCTCAAAGGTACAGTCCCCCAGAGTGAATTTGCTTCCGATCTGATGATGTTGTTGTGTCTAAGTTGGATGTTTGGTCGCCCTGTTTCGTAAGTTCCTTCGATGGGCAGATTTGTCGTGGTTTTGGCTGCGTACGTAGTAGCCGTTGCGCAGTAGGATTTAGTTTTTTGTCATTGAATCGTGCGATCCTGCCGCTGATTCTCGATGGAAGCTGTTGATTTGGCCCAATGGTTTAGTTGTGATCTGGTCAGTTCGATCTATAGTGACTTCAGTCTTAATACGCGTGCGCGAGTTAACGTCTGCTGTTCTGCCCGCGATACCTCTAATAATTAGAGCATGATGCCTTGTTAAATAAGTTCGATCCTTGTGCCTGAACTGAGATTATTTGCTTTAGATGAACTATATTTGGAAAACAATTGAGAAACCTCCTTCTGAAAATAATAATGATTCAGAAACCTCCTCTCGGAAAAAATTATGTTTCTCAAAATTAAACGCCATAGTAATTGGTGACAGGTCAGGCGTATCCACTGAATCTCTCTAGTATTTATGAGACATTGATCCTGCTTCAGGCAAGCTATTGCACCCCAACCCCCCCCCCCGGTATACTTCCCAAGCGACTGCACTGCTGTACATATTTGCAGTTCTACTTTACTTGTATCTTTCCTTTTTTTTGAATTGTATTAATGTGAATAATATTTGTTGTTAGAACAAACTAGATTATTTGGATTTTCCAGTATGCAAACTAGATTAAATCTAGAATAATTTTATACTCTCAACAGAGACTATGCAACAAATTAAAAGGAGGAGCCTGACAATTTTGTTTCTCTTTTTTGTTCTGTGGATCTTAATATCTTATATGCTTTTCCTGGGTCCTCTTCGCACTGGCAGGTTGAACTAATGGATATCACAGAGGTTCTGCTAGCTACGCAGTCCCATGATGGTCAGATACGGAATGCTGCAGAAGGGAATATCAAGCAATTTGAGGAGCAGAATTTTCCTCATTTTCTACAGGCGCTATCTGCTGAGCTTTCTGATGATAACAAACCTCCTGTATCTCGGAGGCTTGCTGGTATTCTCCTTAAGAATTCTTTGGATGCAAATGATTCAAAGAGGAAAGAAATATGTACGCAACGGTGGATAAATGTGGACCCTGCAATCAAGTCACGGGTTAAAGGGTCCCTGTTGATGACCCTTGGATCAGTAGTGTTTGAAGCCCAGCGCAGCTCTTCTCAAGTCATTGCAAAGGTTGCTTCCATTGAGATCCCTCTTCAAGGATGGCCAGAACTCATAATAAACTTGCTAAGTAACATGACAAAACATGATGCACCCTCTTCTCTGAAGCAAGCTACCCTGGACGCCATTGGATATGTCTGTGAGGAGATATCCCCCAGTGATCTGGAGCAGGATCAAGTTAATGCTGTTCTTACTGCTGTGGTCCAGGGCATGAACCATGTGGAGAATAGTCCAGAGGTCCGTCTTGCTGCTGTGAAAGCATTATACAATGCTCTTGATTTTGCTGACACAAATTTTCAGAACGAATCAGAGAGGAACTACATAATGAAGGTCATTTGTGAGACTGCCATTTCTAAAGAGGCTGATATTAGAAAGGCTGCATTTGAGTGTTTTGTCTCCATAGCATCAACTTATTATGACCTTTTGGAGCCCTACATGCAGACCTTGTTTGAGTTGACTGCAAATGCTGCCAGGGCAGATGAAGAACCCGTTGCACTTCAAGCTATTGAGTTCTGGAGCACCATCTGTGATGAAGAAGTTTCTATTCAAGAAGACGCTGAAGAATCTGGTGATGTCAGTTCGGCACGTCATTTCCATTTTGTTGAAAAGGCCCTTCCTTTGCTTGTTCCCATGCTTCTAGAAACACTTCTGAAGCAAGAGGAGGATCAAGATGAAGATGATGGAATCTGGAATATATCAATGGCCGGGGGCACCTGCCTGGGACTTGTTGCAACGGCTGTCAAGGATGCCATTGTACCTCTTGTGATGCCATTTATAGAGGGAAACATAACAAAGCCTGACTGGCGCAGCAGGGAGGCTGCTACATTTGCATTTGGTTCCATTCTTGAAGGTCCTTCGGTTGAAAATCTTGCACCACTGGTTCATGCTGGCTTTGATTTCTTGCTGAATGCAACCAAAGATCAAAATAACCATGTCAGGGAAACTACTGCATGGGCACTTTGTAGGACATTTGAGTTTCTACATTCACCAACCAGAGGTTTCTCAGTAGTGACAAATGCAAACCTTCCTCATGTTATAGAAGTTCTGTTGACAAGTATCAAAGACTCCCCTAATGTTGCTGAGAAGGTCTGTGGAGCCCTGTATTTTCTTGCCCAAGGATATGAGAATGCAGGGTCTATGTCGTCAGTGCTAACACCATACCTTGGTCAGTTAGTATCAGCTCTCCTCACCACTGCTGATCGTTCTGATTCCAACAACTCCAGGCTTTGTGCATCTGCATATGAAACACTCAATGAGATTGTGAGATGCAGCAATACTGCAGAGACTTTGAACATGATTGTGCTGTTATTGCAAGAGGTCTTGAAGAAATTAAACCAGACCTTTGAGTTTCAGATCACATCCTCTGAGGAGAAGGAAAAGCAAAGTGACCTTCAAGCCTTGCTTTGTGGCGTTGTTCAAGTAATCCTTCAGAAATTCAACAACTTTGATGATAATTCAGTAATTGTTAAGTTTGCTGACGAAATTATGGTGCTCTTTCTCCGAGTTTTTTCGTGTGATAGCTCAAATGTGCATGAAGAAGCAATGCTTGCTATTGGTGCTCTTGCTTATGCTACTGGACCAGAATTTGTGAAATACATGCCAGAGTTTCACAGGTACCTAGAAATGGGCTTACAAAATTTTGGTGCATATCAAGTATGCTGTGTTTCTGTGGGTGTGGTTGCTGATATCTGCCGTGCCCTGGATGACAAGGTGATCCCTTACTGTGACAGTATCATGGGTGCCCTTCTCAAGGATCTTTCAAGCCCAGAGCTTCACCGTTCTGTCAAACCACCAATATTGTCATGCATAGGAGATATTGCTCTTACCATTGGTGGACTTTTTGAGAAATATGTTCCCTACACTATGCCTATGTTGCAAGGAGCTGCAGAGCTTTGCTTTCGTATGGACCGTTCTGATGATGACACTGTAGAGTATCAAGATGAACTCAGGCGAAGCATTTTCGAGGCCTATTCAGGCATACTTCAGGGTGTCAAAAGCTCAAAAACAGAGCTAATGGTGCCTTACGTAGGCAATATTTTCCAGTTCACTGAAGCGGTCTTGCGAGATGCATCAAGGTGAGTCCATGATCTGTCCTTTTCGTATGGAATGCACAATCAGTCTATTATTCTTTTTTATTTTTGATGTTCTCAAATGGAACACACGAAATAAATAATAAGAAACATGAACTTCTTGACAACCATATTCAGATAACTGTCCACCTCTAGCAATTTTCCTTGAATGCATTCTACTTGTTTTATGTTTGCTTGTATAAAAGATGGGACCGTGTCGTGATATATGCTAAAATGCTTTGTAGGGATGATGGTGTGACCAAAGCTGGAGTTGCCTTGCTAGGGGACCTAGCGGATACGTTAGGACCTTCCATTAAACTGCTGCTCAAGGATTCCAACTTCCACTCGGAGCTCCTTGGACGATGTTCCCAGTCTGACGACGAACAGCTAAGGGAGACTGCATCCTGGGTCCAGGGTGTGATCTCCCGCGCGCTGGTTGCATGAGGGAAAGCTTCTACAGTAAGCTGCTGGTCGTTTGAACCATCTCGTTGACTTTGATGGTTCTCTGCGCGACTATTTTGTTTGCCAGATGCATTGTTTGAGTATTGTGACGCATATATGTCCTGTTATGAGGTTACATAAGATCATCTTTGATAGTTATCAAGTTCGTAGAGTGGCAGCTGTTTGCCATTTCTCAGGAGGGTCGAGTCCGTGGGTTCCTGTTGCATTTTAGTGTTCAGCTGTCCATGTGAGCCGATTGTGAATTTTTAGGATCGTGTGTGATTGTAGCAATGGTGGTGGTCTCTAGCAGTAAAACTCTTGCTATCATCATTGCACATTTTTACAGCAGTATAAACATCAGTAAACTTGTCGTCGATGGTGTTGAGCTGGTACTTGCTGCTTTTCCCAGCTTCTTATTCTGTAAGTTGTGAATTGCAGATAATATCGATTCCTAAGTAAATGGATCTGCAAAATATAACCGAATGCTATCTCCAACTTTTTTCTTGTCCCTACTACCACCAGATGTCTTCCCTATGCGCACCGTTGATTAGGTGCAGACTCATATCTTCTCTTTAAAGATGTGCATTTGATTTACTTGAATCATGATAGATTTATTTTAGGGCCAAATCAAGATAGATATTATAGCAGGAAATCACGTCCGCGATCGGCCGCTCTGTGAGTCATAGGGAGGCGGGAGCTGAAGTTTCACGCCTTGGCTCACGACACGGTGTGGTTCAAATCCAGTTGCATTTTCCAGGCCGAAATTGAAGGTCCAGTTAGTAACAGGCCGCGAAGCTTTTGCATCCGCCCATTTACTGGTGGCCTACCGTAAAAAAATCGGAGTCTGGCTAATCACTTTAGTAAGTTTGTGATTGCAAGATTATATTGTGCTGTGAAGATCCCCTAAGAAGACTATTGTGAAGA
This sequence comes from Brachypodium distachyon, assembly GCF_000005505.3. Lineage (NCBI taxonomy): Eukaryota > Viridiplantae > Streptophyta > Magnoliopsida > Poales > Poaceae > Brachypodium > Brachypodium distachyon. Next base: position 64,629,534 of record NC_016131.3, read on the forward strand.
TTCTTTTTTCTATTCTAGATTATAAATGTATAATCTAACTACGAAATACATAAACAGTAAACTTACTATACTAACGATGGATATTTCTGGCGTTTTCCTGTTTGTTATGACATGACTTTAATCTTTTCATTTCAGATCATCTCAAAACCAGCTAACCAAATAGCAAAACATGTAAAAATGTCAGACAAAACAAGATTATCCAAATCTACGGCAGCGTCAAGTACAGCCAGCAAAGGCGGCGGTGAAGTTCCCGTTCCTGGAATCTGTTCTACCTCTTCTGGTTAACGAAGACGAGGAACTTTTCCAGAATCGACTGCCTTTTTAAATGTTTTGATAAAAACGAAGAATTTCTTGTCAATTAAACGACAGCATTAGCATGGCAAAGAACACACACGCAGAAGAAACTGCACAAGGATACAGCAGAGCCATGGTACGAAATAGCACTGGATAAAAGTACCAAACCTTCATATTTACCTATATAATGCTCCACGGCTTTATAGTTCGTCGGCTGGAAACGAAAGGGGATTACAGCAGCAGTTACCACTCATCAATAAGACTGGCAGAGTTGCAAAAATAAAACGGTACATTTAGACTAAGCTGTAAAACCCGAAATGAGCGAACTAGAGAAAAAATGATCTCATAATGTTCTATCCTGTATCTGGCTAGGCTTTTGCTGTAACCTAAACCCATGTAATTTTTGGTAAGACCATGGCATCAATTGGCTTCTCCGCACTGCAATGATCTCCTGAAAAGACAAACTGGCGTCTGGAGGCTACCATGGGCAGTCTATTGTTCTACCTCATCTGTCAAGAATCAGAGGAAACAAAATGTCAGATTTGTGAATCCTGAAGAGATTATTTCTAACTGTTCTAAAGCGATGGATGAATCTGATGAATAACATATGCATCAGCATGGTGAACAGATTATCATCTGTCAACAGTATTTAATGCCCATGGGACATGAATCTTGCGATTGGTATTCTATTAGTGATGGAACAAAGCATCAGCACAAAGCAGCCTCGCACTGTTGCACATGGCTAGTTTCAAATAAGAAATAATAGCATCCCCTGTATCTGTAAATAACCTATGAACGAATTCCAGAACTAATTTGAGGCACACTACTTTTCTAGCAATAATGAGTGTCTCCCCAGATTCAATGATTCCATTCTCATGAAGTCATGATCATGCATTAGTTTGTGACCTCAGTAAGTGCAGATTTGCAGCAAGACATATCGCGTCGAAATTCAAACACGAACCAACAAGCATCAAGCATCTCGTGACACGCTGCACATGGGCTCAGGCAACAAGGGCAAACTCACTCACCGACTAGGCCGCCGCCGGTGTGGCGGCGGCGGCGGCGGCTTTGTCGGTACCGGCGGAGGTGGGGACGGCGACGTCGACGAGAACTCGCATCCGTCCGATTTCTAGGTCGCGCATGGCCTCCAGGCGCCGCTCCTCCAGCCGCGCCGCCTCCTTCTGCTTCGCCGCTTCAACCCGCTCGTACGTCCCCGCCAGCCTATCGAGAGCCGCCGCCACCTCCGTGCAGCCTACCCCTCCGTTTTCGTGATGGTGGCCCTCGGCGGCGGAGCTCACCGGCGACAAGGACACCGCGGTCCGCCGCCGCTTGGGGACCGGCGGCCAGTCGCGGTGCAGAGGAGCCCCGCCGTTCTGCTCCTCCCCCTCGTCGTCGTCGTCGTCCTCTTCCTCCGACTTGGGCGTGACGGTGACGCGGGGCGCGAGTCCGTGGGGAACCGAGGGGGCTTGGCTGAGGAGTTTGCGGAGCCGGGCGAGGGAGCCCGAGAGCGGCGGCGGCGGCGGGTCGGCCCCCCTCGGCCTGGAGCGCTCGGCCCTGAGGCGCTTCTTGAGGTAATCCATCCGGTTCTTGCACTGGTCGACGGTGCGCGGCGCGCGGCCGGCGGCGGCGCGGCGGGCGGTGACGGCGGCGGCGCAGGCGCGCCAGTCGGCGGTGCGGAGGGGCCCGCCGCCGGCGCGGAGGTGCCGCGGGCCCCAGGCCTCGAGCAGCGCGGAGGTCTCCCCGTCGGTCCACGGCTCCGGGGTCCACGCCGGCGGAGGCGGCGAGGGGCGGCGGCGGCGGGTGGCAGACATCGGCGGACGGAGGAGGAGGAGGTGGTCGGCTTTGTTTTGGGAGGGAGGGAGAGAAGGCTTGATTGCGTGCGCGGTGGCGGCCCGTGAGAGCGAGAGGGGGCGCACGCTAAGCCGTGCCACGTCGTCCCCTCTGATCGATTGCTCTGTTCTGCCCTTGTGGCTTTCTCTTCTGTTCTGCCCTCGGACTGGGACGGATCCCGGAAGAACTAGTGCCAGCCGCGGGTGCGGCGCGGCGGCTTATTTATACATAGGCGCGCTGCGTCGGCCCGTAGAGTATCGAGTGCGGTGCGGCGGTGTTGGGCTGCGTCCATGTATGGTGCCGGAAAGTTTGTTCGGTCGTTTCGCGTTGCTGTGGGTGCTGCACCCGAGCCGATCGAGCCGCGCCTCCCTCGTGCCGTGCCCGTCCCTATTCCAACGCGCTACTTTTTTGTTCCTTTGTTTTGGTTTCTCGGTGTCTCGCGGGCGGGCGGACGGGCGGGAGCAGAGTGCCGCCAGCGTTGGTTGGGTTGATTTCAGAAGAGCGGTGAAGGCCGCGCCGCGCTGACTAAATTTTGGGTGTGTTCCGTTGCGCTGCGTGGCTCCCCTTGGTCACACCATCGCTCCATTACCAAACTCAAGGGCGGAGTCTTGGTGCTGATGGAAGGGAGTAGATTTTCTCGGTCACGCTTATGATCGGACCGACCGCCGTAGGCACTAGGGATTAGGGAAGAGGGTTTGCTGGCTTAGCGCCCCGTTCGTTCATGTGCTGACGGTCAACAGTTTGTTACAGACTAGTTGTAATAGAATTTACCGGGTGCCGTCATGTGTTTTGTTTTCAGTACTAACAACCTGCAGAAGATACATGGTAAATGCGGATTATGATCACACTGTCGTCGGTCAAGCCACAATACAACTAGCGAAGTGGGAGAAAAAAAAACTACCCGAAATGGAAAAACAAGATAAAAGCGACACTTTGACTAGTCTATTTCAGCCTACGCCAGCCTTTCTCTGTTCTTGATCCCTGCACCATTGCACCAACAAAATAGAAATCAAGTTTAAACATATATCCTCGCGAGACAGAGCTTGCGATCTAATTTGAAGTTTATTCACGCAAAGAAAGGAGAGTGTTACCATGAGTTTACTACTCCGCCGGCTTGTCGTCGACTTCTTCCATAATCTCGACCTTGACGGCTCCCAGGTTCTTCCTCTGCATCTCCATCTTCTCCTTCTCGACGCCGAGCGCCGCCATCGCCACGCGCTCGTACACCTCCGCCAACTTCGTCACCACCGCCGCCGGACACTGACAACCACCCTCCCCCGCGGCCAAATTCCTTGGCCTCTTTCTCCCAACCAACTCACACCCACATCCCACCACCTCCTGTTCCTCCTCCTTCACGGTCGCTGCCGCCATCTTGTAAAGGAAGCCGGGAGGCGGGCCGACCTCCTCTTTCTCTTCTTCCTCCTTCTCCTTCTTCACGGTCGTCGTAGCCGGCGTGACCTTGGCGGAGAAGCCTGGAGGCGGGGCGTCGGGGCTGGCGAGGAAGGCACTGAGCTGGGAGAAGTGGCGCCACCGCGACGGCCCCTGCTTGTAGAGCTCCTTCTTGTACTGGTCCTTCAGGGTCTAGACGCGCTTCTGGCACTGGATGGCGCTACGGTTGTGGACGCACCCGGCGGCGGCGCGGTGCGCGTTGACGGCGCTGGACACGACGCGCCAGTCGTCGACGGAGAGGGAGCGTCCGCCGCGGCGCAGGTAGAGCGGGCCCCACGCGTCGACGAGAGCCCACGTCTCGCCGTCGGTCCAGTGCCCGCGGATCTCCGTGCCAGGTTTGCGGCTGGGCATGGCGGACGATCGACCGGCCGGCCGGAGCTCGCGGGGACTGATGTGAAGTGAGGCGGGTGATCGAGAGGCGCTCCTTGTTTCGTGTGAAGAGTGGTTGTGTGCTTGAGCTAGGGGCTAGAAGGGGTTTGCGTCGTGACAGTGGAGTGCATACACGGCTGCTCTTATAGGAAACTACTATACGTACTGAACCTTCGAACCAGCAAACGCTGCTCAACTATACAAGATATTTAACTTTTTTGTGGATACAGGATGAAAAAAATAATATCATCTGTGGATGGCTGATAACTTGCGTCGCGTGAAAGATGGTTTTGTGGGTAGCATTTTGTCTTGTGTTGTGCGGAGCATATGAAATTTGCGAACTGAAATACTCTAGAAGAGCTGCTGGCTCGAACATGCCTAACCGCCAAGACAGCACTGAACTTCACGGCCCAGGCCTCCATCAAGTTCATCTTTGCCTGGACAAATAAGATGGTACAACTACAGGTAGCATGCAACCTACCGAGAATGCACAATGCCCTCATTCCTGGAACTGTTGGCTTGCTCAACCTAACTACATGTTGCAGTTTGAGTGAGTGGGAGAAGGTCTTAAACGTGGCTAGCAGATAGCCAGATACTAAGAGGTTCGCCATTCAGGGAACTCTCATTTTACCACATTCCTATTGATCAACCCTTGCACTTGAAGATTTAATTATGATGCCATGTGACATACTGTGAATAGGGTCCAACCTCACATGAAAAGGATGTAGGACCTATGTCTCACACAGCGGACAAAATTTGAAGGAAAACTCATTTGTCACTGTAAACAGAATCTGGGGCGCTACATGAAAATCCTGAATTAAATAAAAATTATAACTCACAAAGATTGAATCCATTTGTATTGAAATTCTGAACGCATTACTGAGCACCAACCTAAAATTTGGGAAGTCAAATAATCTTTCAGCTAAACCTGACCTTTGCACCATAGCTTTACTTTTGATTGCTAGTATACACTAATACATTTCAGAATCATCTACAGACTTTTTTTCAGAAAAAAAATATCACCAGAATATTTATTTATGCAGTTTTGCTTCCAAAAGACAAACTCCAATAAGCACAACGCCTTAGATCTCTGCAGTGGGATTCACTGCGTCCATGAGTTTGTATCTTTTCTCTTCAACACCAGAAACACCCATTTGTATCTCAATAATTGTATGCAGAGGTATCTAGAGGAACAAATGATTTCAGTCACGACGAACAAGGATAAGGATGGTAGCAATGGTACCATATGATATTGACACATGCTTACTTCAATCTTAGGGACTTCCTCCAGTGGTTTGTCCGCAAAATACGCATATAGTGCTCTCAAGACAGCCTACAAGAGTGTCCTCATGCATCCATAATATCGAAGTAAGAATTTTTAGAAGAATGCAAAAGCTGGACTTGCTTACCTGGTGAGCTATGACTACCACTGGGGCACGCTGCCTTTCAAGCTCAATTATTACAGGTTCTAGTCTGAACAGAGAAAATTGTCAACATTAAGAGGTAAGAACATGAATCACACTAGTTGAATTACATAGAGGCATGTGATAGTATTAAGTAACACGGATTAACCTCTGTATGACATCGAGGTAGGATTCTCCTCTAGGATAACGATACCTCAGCTTGTCTTTGCGACGTGATCTAAACAGACACATACAAAACGGTAAGGTATCAGAAGATGCATCAATCAACAACTTATGACATGTCTTGTTATGAAATCAATGGATCTACGTACTCATATTCTTCAGGTTTATTTTTCTTTACTTCATCATATGTCATTCCATCACAGACACCAGCATTAATCTCATCAAGCGCACGCCATTGGATCTAGAAGAAATGTGGGAAAACCAATTATTTTCCCTAGCTAAAAGAGGCAGATAGATCTTTGCTGGACTTCTGAAAATTATCAATCACACCAGACCTTAGGAAATCCGATGATTGGATGTGCTGTTAATATTGTCCTCTGGAGTGTGCTAGTCCATATCTGAATCGGATGTTTGCACATAAATTTAGCAACTAGGTTTCTTTCTCAATGCTAGTAATAAGAGACATACTTACAGAGGCAGTTCTCTCAGACTTCAATCGCTTCTCTACAAAGCTTGCAAGCTTCCTTGAATAAACACCCCCGGCCTCACTGCAAACCATTTATTCCATCAGTTGAAGCCAAAGCATAAGGTTACTGATACGCACGACATCAGATCAATCACAAGCCCAATTTACATAGCTCTGAGGTGTGGGACTGTGGATACCACATGACAAAGTACATCAATGACAATCTAAGAACTATCAAGGCATTCAACTAGAAAGACAAAAACTTAGATTAGCTGGAACAGAAAGAATTGTTGATCCCAAATCTCATGTCCTGGGTCTATTTATTTTTGTCCTGTAGATTGTAGTGGGCGCAAGATTTCTTAGTGCAGTACCGCAAAGTAAAATATTATGTATATGATATATCAGTGTAGCATCCAAAGCTAAATGAAAAAACTGCAGAGCAAAGAAATCAAAGACCTCAAAGATGAATCTCCACCGATTCTTCCTCTGACATTATCTAAACTTTCACCATGCCGAGTTAGCAGGATAGGACGAGGTGTGAGATGACAGTTCACCTGTAACAACAAACGTGGCAGTTAAAAAAACAGGTAGCTCCCTTCAAGAAACAAAGCAGGTAGCAATAAAATCAAAACAGTAGCATAACACTTCTTTAAAGTGCACCAAGCACTATTTTATCATAAATAAATGGAACTTACTCAATACAATACAAACATAAGCCTGCTATCGAGGACCAGTATCAGTATTATACATTCAAAATGAATCTGAAACTAAGTAAACATGGAAGTGGGAAGCTAATATTGATCCCTAAACGGTAGTAATAAATTGACCGAAAGACACCCAAACCAAAACATGGTTCCACGGACATCAGTTGTAACTGAGGAAAAATCTAGTTAGAAATATTCACAAAAGTACAAAACAGTGCGTGTAATTATAGAGACCTTGTAAAGTAAACTCATATTTAATTTGACCTACATTATATGAATGGAAAATCATAATCCTAATGAACTTCAAAGATAGCAGTTAATCTTAAGGCGTCGTAGCAAAAGGTTCGGATATTTTGGATATATACCAAGAAGAAAACAATCCGTCCAGGCAAGTAACCACTTATATCGTTGATCTGCATGAAGAAGTAGTAGATGAGGTTAGGACATTTGGAACTAGGGGCGACGTTTGCAATTTGATACCATCTTCATCACAAAATAGTATATTTTCCCTTCCCCCCCCTCCCCTTCTCCTTTCTCTGCAAATATTTTCTGGTTATCAATATATATACTGTCGGAATCTTTCCTATAGTTTTCAGTCAAAAAAAATTTATTCTATATCTGCCAAACAAAAAGAGACCCTTACTGTAGATTGTATTCAATGGGTACGCAGTTATCACAAAATGGAAGAAATACCAAATAGCACGACAGTATTAAGCGGGAAACTGAGATTTGACTCTATTAAACATATATGGGAGACTGTTCACACATACCTGTAACTGGCCCCCATTACCACTAACCATATCTATCATTTTTATGTATGAGCCTTCTTCCACTGGTTCATAGACCTGCAGAGGTTTCAAATTGTTTGGATATAACCATTCCGTATTCTAGTCATAGAAAAGCTTCCCACAGAACACAGTTCAGCAACTATGAACCTTTTCATAATAGGCCAATCGCTCTTTGAAATCTCGTACACCAGCTTCAAAATCCGTTCTGTAACACAAACATCAATCTCATAAAAAAAGCATTGATAGGATGTCCACAAGCAAGTAGGCAAGATATTTCTCACTGCTCCGCATAATCAGGACTTTGTTGAACTTTCAAGCGTATATTTCTCTCTAGAACATCCTGGTCATTACATATTGTTTCCACAAAGATGATCTGGAAAGTAGAGGGAATGAATAATATGTTAAAGAGTGCACAATTAGATCACAACATGCCATAACTTGACATAGTGCACATGTGCCAATGTGGGCGGCGGCGCATATTGGATGGCTGACAGTCCACTTAGGCAACTGCCCTAGCGAAAAGGTCGCTTTAGACATGGTGTTCATGCAACTAAAATTAGAGTAGAAAGTGCAATGTAAGACGTGCAACACAATGCCACAATAGGTGGTGTTAGTGCAACAGATCACTTAGAGCTCTTGTTTGTGCGACACAAGTCAAAATAGCTAGCGTAGTGTCAGTTTACTCAATGATTATTCTGGTCTTCCAGATAAAATAATAATTACACTTCATTATATTTAAGAACTCTTGAGTAAATTTGTTCCTGAATGAATGTACAAGAGCTTCCTTTTAGACATATACCCTTTCAAATGAGATATACATTTTCTGAGTGTTCATACACGATTGTTACTTCATGAGTCTACCACGAGAAAAAAGGTGTCAACAAGGAATGGTACAGCATTCACTCCTAGAGTTATCTGGATTCTCGAACGTATACCCATGATAAATGGTTTGACGTGCCATAATTTTAAAATGCAGGGAATATGGGCGGTGATACTGAAAAGTTTAGGAGTCGCAAGTATAACCAGTGGATGAACGATCAGCTATTTACTAGAAGGATCCAAATGGTTCAAGTAACCAAGAAGATACCCAAGAAAAACCGCTAATTGTACCTTACATTTTCCTTCAGCCATTTTCATCAGCATGTTCCTCCGACTTCTTGTGCTGTTTGTGGCATCACAAATACCAACCTGCAGTCATTAGAAATAATGAATTATATATATAAAAAGAGAATATCACAAAAACTTGTGCCTTACTTGGCCACCTTCCACCATCCAGGATAGCATATCTTCCATTGCTAACGCTGCCACCTGAAAAATGTAACACATAATTTTAGCAGAAAAATGAAGAAGAAAGCAATATGTGTTTCACGGAAAGGGTACAGATATCAGGTATGTTATGTTTGAAAATGCACGGAAACCGTATATCTTGATATCTTCACAGAAAGTAAGTAATCCTCCAGTAATAAAACATTTTTGGGTTTGACCATCAACACATACAAGGATCTGAAATTCTAGGTTGGCCACTTGAAATTGGTATTACCTTTCCATTGTGGAACATACTTCCACAATATACCTTCTGTAATTTGTGCAACATATTGGGTAACAATTTTTAGTGGTCAAAATAGATCATTAGACAGTGTCATTGTCCAAAATGACTTGCTTTGGAATTAGAGGGAACACCGTTAGTCTTGCTCTAGATTCAAAATAAATGGCTATAATTTCTTGTTAGGTTCGACTTTTGTGATAGCGGCCGTAGCCATGGACTAACCTCATTACGTGCCTCCACACCCTCCTTGTTATCTCCACGAAAGAAATCAGCAGTCTGCCCGACAGAAGATGCAACTATAATACTCTTCCTGAACAAAGCTCGCAATAGGAAGGTGACTCTAGAGTACATTAAGATTCAAAATACTATATGAGTGAGTGAAATCCTATGCTAGAATCAACGAAATAGAAATTAGAAGTTCCTCATTTGTCAGGAAAACTATCAGAAATTAGGTAGCCACCTGAGTAGCAGCAGCTGAGCATTGTTACATGCGAAACAAGTACCAGTGATTAGGCACATAAAATTGTAAGTACCTGACTGGTGCCATGCTTGAGCCGACGGTACTACATTTGAAATGTAAGGCACAGGATTAGTGAAAATTACATGAATATTTGCACTTCTCTGCAAAACTAGCTTAAGCTAAATGGTCACCTTTCCAACATTGAAGTGTTTCGTTTCATGACCTAACCATCGAAGATATCTCGTAAGCTTAGCTGCTGTAAAGGTCTTACCACGAGCTGGCAGCCCAACCTAGAACATCAGCATAGGATTACAGAAGGACAGCCAAGGCAGTTGGAACTTGTAACAAGAGAAAATGCTTCAGTAAGTTCAGAGGAATGACGATAACCACATATTTTACTATACCTGTGTTTCTTCAGATATAAATAAATAACTGAGCTACGGTGCACAAACAAAAATGACCTGAGTTAATTAATGATGTACATTCTTTTATTGTTAAAGTATTTGCTGAACACATACATGGCCTGGTACTATATTAATTTTTGGAGATTATAATAAATGAAGTTTAGGTAGACCAGGATACCTTTTGAATCCAAACTAGTCAACTCTGATAGCAACCAGTTAAATTAGGCGGTCATTGCTCATCAGAGGAAACAAATTTTTATGCACAGGGTTCTTATTATACTTACGAAACTCAGAGGTTTATAATTTATACAGTTTGTCACCACAGCAAATAAGCAAGGTGAATGTACAAGGTAAAGTGATCCATTTGCGCACATACCGAGCACAATGACCAAAGCGAGGCGGATGTACAAGGTAAAGTGATCTATGCAAACGTATCAAAATTACCAGCACAATAACCAACTTGCGGTCCTCTTTTGGCCCATACATCTGATCAGCTACAGCTGCTGCTGCAACAGCTCCTTCGGCTGCTGGCATGCCCTGATAGTTAAAACTGTCAGAACATCAGATGAAAGTGATTAAACATGTATTTTTTTAACAGGTTCAGAAACTTCAGAGTACAAGTAACATCGGAGGATGAATTTTTATTCTACAATAGAGCAAAGGGAAGGAGTTCTATAGGAATATATATAATAGCTTGAAACAAATAAAATTATGAGAATATTAATATTACTACACATTTGCTATAGTTTAAGATTCAAGGAAACAGGTACAGTGTATCCTCTTCATATTTTACAACAATTAAGAAATTATGTAAATTAAAGCTTAACAATAGGTCAATAATACATACCACACTTGCATATTTTTGTATAGAAAAAGTTCGACATTTCAACCCTTTACTCTTGCAGAAGTCCACTTTTCAACACTGATCTCCAAAATTATTTGAGTTACAATCCTTTACTTCGATTTTTCTTTTTACTTTACACCCCTCAGTTGGTTCTATGGATGGTTTTGCCTGGAGAGTGCTATGTGTATGGTGTCTAGTACTGTCTACTGGGAAGGAAAAACAAAATAGCAGAAAAGGCAGAAATAAATACAAATCGATAAAGTTTGTTACCCTTCATCTATCCTCCCCATTGTATCCATAAATAAATTCATTAATGTTCCTTAATTATTTGCACGTTACTGGATGTTCTATTGATTTTCCCAAGAATTTATGGATTTTCCCCAATTTCCTTTTTTCTGAATTTCCCCTTTTTTTCTACATGTTTCTGGAAATATCTCTATTTTTATGTTTGCTGATATCATCCCCCTTATTTTCTACATTTTAGTTTTCCTATTTTTCTATTTTTTCTGAAGTTCTGTTTTCGATGCAGGTGAATTCAGAGACCAATCTACGTCAGCTAAATCACACATGACGTCAGCTAAACCACACCTGGCGTCAGCTAAGACTACCTGTGAGACCAAACTATGAGGTGTGAAGTGAATTGTTGTCATGAACTGGTTTTAATTGAACTTTTTTAGAATTCAGGGTTAAGTGGACTAATGCAAGAGTATAGGGTTGATGTGGACCTTTTTCTTTACTACACTACTATAGTTTACGAAACAGGGTGTTGTGTGGTATACAACCTTAGCTTCAAACTCCTGCTTGATGTTGCCCATTGAAATAGTTTCATTTGTTGGTCTGGACAACCTTGGTGAGCCAACACCTCTATCAACAAAGACTGCCCTTGGTTCTTCCTGTGACGGTGCATGTCTTCCATCTACACCCTGAGGCACAAGTTATAAATCATTTCTTTGCTATTTTGATTACAGCTGTTAAATATTGATACTGACAGGAGCTTCGTAAGAATAAACTAAAAACATTGGCTGTTTTCCTTTTGTTCGAGAATTTTTTTTGGCTGTTTTCCTTTAATCTGATTCTCTCAATACGATGAGCTCACCACCTTCAACTGTTGACTAAATTACCATGCAACCAGATACATGAGCAGAAGCTACACAACAGGAGGTCAGACACCACGGCTGCCAGGAGCTGTAGCTATGACTGGCACAACCTAATAATGCATGTTTACTCCTCTTATGTCATACTATCCTAGTCTCACTAGCCATAGCTACATCTGACCTCACATTCACCACTAGACATTAATTACAAAAACTATAAGGATACTCCCTCCTTTCCAAAAGATAAGGCATATAATTATACATGCATTCAAAACTCAAATAGTTTCAATATAGACTTATATATGTTTATAGAGTTAGTAAAAAAAATATGGCATGCAAGTATTTTGCAAGACAACTAGAACAATATTACTCTAACATGCTCAAGTCATATACTTTCTCGTACAGTGGTAGTCAAAGTTTTAGAGCATTGACTGCACATAAAATCATGTGCCTTGTATTTTGGAAAGGAAGGAGCATTTAATAAACCTTAGCTTCTTCAGTTGCCACAGAAAATAATTGCGAATTTTATGTTCTTAGGCATAGAAGCAAGAAATCTACAGGAGAAGGAACATGCACATATTAAATGAGTTCCAGCTGATAACTGATCAAGACAAGGCCATCCATGAGATGCATGTCCATTATCAGGTGATTCAAATGATACAGCTAAGTGACTTCATCAAGAAACATACTTTTGATATGGCTCAGGTTCAAACAAGTAAAGAAAGTAGGTAGCCTCACTACCACAAGAAAAGTACAATCGTGTTGGTAACCAGTCACATTTTGTAATTTAACATGGATAATAACAGAAACTTTCTTCTGGCTCATAATCTCAATTAAGAATGATGGAAGATCTAAGAGAAAGTAGTTAGTGGAGGCCTGATAGTGTTATGATGACACTATTGAAAAGAGTAACTTCTATTACAAGCTGCCTAAATGATGAGGAACAGTAGAGAAAACCAAAATAAAATAAAAGTAGAAGTCAGATCTCTTAAGGCTTCTACACACTTCTACTATATTCTAAGTAACTTGTCATTTAGTCATATGTGTTGTGGTAGTTTCTAGAGTGTTCTACTATAAGTTGTAACTAGGATATTTGTATCTCTTTTCCTAGCTTTGAGTAGTGTTCCCTAGAAGCTTCTAGTTATAAGTAGAGCTAAGTAGTGCAGGCTCATGAGGCCTATAAATAGAGGTCCACACCTCTATCTTGGGAGGAGACTATGTACCACTACCTATCAATAAAGAGCACTTTATGTTCTTTGTCTTAGATCTTGGATTAGATCTTGTGTGTTAAGAGTTTGGATTAAACTCTTGGCAGCCCCCGCCCCTAGAGCGATATCTAGCGCAGCACGTTGAAGTGGTTCCTTCAACATTTGTGCTGTTTATATTGTAGCAGCAAGGTGGAGTTGTTCGTCCACAACCTTGTGCTGCATCACTAAATCATCACATACTTTAGTATAAAGGTTAGCAATTACCAAAAGTCGATGCTATATGACTGTAAGCTAACGACCAACTGAACGAAGATACATTCCGGAATGTCTAAATGAACAAATGTTGATGCTATATGATTGTAAGCTAACAACCAACTGAACGAAGATTTATAACAAAATGTCTAACTGAACAAATGTTGATGCCACATGATTGTAAGCTAACGTCCAATTAAACAAAGAAAACTAAAGTTATACCTTCTCTGTATTAGCATAGTGATTCGGGGGCGCATCATCGCCTTTGATCAAGTTCTGCAAAGTGCCCTTTGTGGTATCATTGTTTGAGGAAACCCCATGGTCCAGTAAAGAGCGGGGATTTTCAGTCAAGTTAGCTGCATAAACAACACCTGCACCCATGTTGGGTGTTGGAACTACATACTTCTCTAAATCAAGCTCCAAACCAGAAGCGAAGCCATTCTGCTTGAGGAAAAAGAGAAAATTGGCATAACAGAAAAGGAAGCGGCACATGTTGTGCAAATAGAAACATAGGCAGCAGATTTGCGGGAAGACAATTCTTTCGAAAGTACACATGAACCCGCACTGCTCCTACTTCGAAAAGGACCCTTAAATTTAGTTCTTTGCATTTGATACAATTTGCCAAATCTGGGTGTCACACTTCACAGAAACATAGCTTCCGACCTGAGAGTGGGGCTGTTATCATTAGCTAGGCCAACTAAACTTTTTCTCATACAAATGTTCTTTTCATACTCATTAAATACTTTACGCTAAATGGATTTAGTATTTGCCTACAGTCTTGCAGCGCAAGTTTCTACCATTAGGTTTACAATTTCCTAATTTCGTGCCAGAACACCATAATACAGAAGTAAGATAAAGCAGTTAAAAGAATTCAAACCTTGGTCCTGGATTCAGTCTCAGCATTCATAACGACATCATAGGTCCCTCGTACCTTTGAGGGCTGAAGATTCTCCTGATGAGCCCTCCAACTAGCAGCCAGGTCAAATGGGGACAACATTTCTGTCTCGACCCAAACCTTACACTCAAGCTCATCCTTCTCACTGAGTTTAAACACTGCACCCGTCATTTCCACTTTGTTACTCCCGCAGCATAGCTGTCGGTTTGGGCCCTCCTCAACAATGCACTCTGAGCTATCCCCTTTTGGTTTTAATACTAACTTGAAATCCAATGTTTCTGACAAATTTAAAAAACGAATGGCATAAAAACTAGTTAGAATGCTCATAAAACTGAACAAATCTAGCTCCATGCATATACAAACAATCAACTCAGTTATCAGAGCAGAGCAAATGATCAGTTAAAAAATCGCTTAATTTTATTTCAAACAAGCCACTCCACATACTACATTGTAATCATCAGCAGTGAGAAATCACTAGTTCATGGCATGCTATGTACACACTACAACAGACAGGCCCAATAAAATATGTACCAGTGAAATCCCAATGGCATGCCACAGAAATTGAGAAGCTCATTCCGCCCCAAACCTCACCACGAAGGGACCTTAATCCCATTAGGAGTCATAAAACAGCATGATGAAATCAGCCAACTCACCGTGTTGAGAAGGGAGGACACAGCTGAGCTCCCAAATGGAGGCTGCCACCCGCTCCATCGGCAGCTGCAAACACCACCAAAAACAAATAGCCATTACTCTCTGCACGGGAAACATAGACGCGAACCGGAGGGGATTCGATGCATACTGCTTTGGAAGGGTCCCAGGAGCCGGCGACGGGGTGGGAGCCGAAGAGGTGAGGGGCGAAGACGAGCGCCGCTAGGCGGGGGCTCTCTAACTTCACCGATACAAAGAGATGGTCGGGGACTCCGCCGGAGCTCGCTGCCGTCGCCATCGCCGCCGCGGAGAACAGAGAAGAGAAACTTGGAAGGTGCCGGAAGGAAGCGAGCGCGTCGATATCGCGGTTTCGTGGTGCGGCTCCTCGTTCGACTGTCGGGTGGGGCCGCCAGAGCAGCGCGAACGCGATAGACACTGGTATATCCTGTAGGCGTAGGCCTAACTCGTAGCCGCAGGTGGGGCCGGAAACGCGCCTGGCCCACTAGTCAGTCAAATTGTCTGGTGACTGGTGAGTGATGACTCCGTCAAGAAAAAGAAAAAAAGAAAAAGTCCGACGACAAACAGTATTGGGAGCGCCGTCGGCCGTCGCAGCCCTCGCAAGGCGTTCGGTTCTCGGCGGCGGCCTGCCTAGAGAAGGCGGCTCGCCGCCTTGAAGGCTACGGGGAGAGCTGTGCGCTGCGGTGGCAAGACGCTTTTCCATTTGAACCCATCCGCCGGTTGTTTCCGCTGCAAAATTGCGATCTCCAACACAAGAGCTACACGATCCAGGTATTTGTAGGAGTGATTACTTGCCCTCGCTTATGTTTGATATTCTTGTAGATTTTGCAAAGCAACTACGGAGTAGCTATATTCATGCCTTTCGAGCTAGCTTTGCTAAGCCCTCGTGCATTTCTGTCTGAGGGGTGGTCCGAGATGCGGAATTATCGCGCACATTCTTTCCAGCCTTCGTGGTTTGTGCGAATTTTTGGATTATGGTGTTTAGGGTGCCTTTGTATTGCTTACAGACAATTAGAGTTCCTGCGGAAATAGAAGATGTTGATTCAACATACATGCATCGATTAATTAAACACATGATCCTGCTGCTGTTGATCTAAAAAACGATTTGCGATGATAGTAGTTCTTATATTTTCCAAACCACATGATCCTGCTGCTGTTGATCTAAAAAATGATTTTCGATGATAGTAGTTCTTATATTTTCAGTAGCTTATTGTAAGAGCATCTGCATCCCATGATGCTTAACGGGAAGCCAAAAGAGAGGGGAGTTAGCAGGTATAGAGGTAAGAGATTGGGGAATAGTAGCTACTGCCAGAAACACATCGCAACTTAGCAGGTGCAGCAATATTTCATCCCTGTGATTTTGTTTCTAAAATATTTAGTGCCACTTCAAGTCCAAGATGTGCTAATGGTTGTAATAATAGTACCTAAGAATGGAACTATGTAGACAGAGAAGCGAAGGCCCGCCTTAGCACCTAATTTAGATGCTAAAGAATATAGGTGCTCTAAAACTAAAGGGGGTTGCTATTTCTAAGTCGTTTATGAAGTGTCCTTTTTAATTGGGAAACTGCATTTACCTGATGCTTGTCACGTAAATGCTGTGGGGATTTAAATACTGGGAGCAGTGATCTACTTTTGGAGAATTTCAACTAATATGTTCTTTAATAAACCTCAGATAATGTTACAACAAGAAAAAGGGTATTCAGTGTCCCTTTTTATTCTGTTACACGTGTCTAAACGCATGTCATTTTGTATTAAAAGAAGAACGCCAAGAAGGCCCAGCAGAGTGAAACCAAAGATCTAAGCTAGCCAATAACCTAAAAGATAACAAGACCAAAGGATGACCAAAAGAAAAAGCAATAAAGCTACTGATAAGGCTACACTGCGAATACTCTTTAGGTCCTGTTCCCAATCACCCCCAATCACCCCTAAATCCATCCCAATCACCCCCTAAATCCATCCCAATCACCCCCAATCGAGAGGGATTGTCCCACAACCGTACAAGGCCTTAGAGGGAAAAGGGGCGCGGGAGGGGGGGCACTTACGGTCATCCTGTCTGCATAATAGGGTTATTTGTGAATATGTCATTTGCACATTATCTCTTGATACTTCAAGGTACAGCAATCACCGGGAGGCTCTAATTTTATTGAGCTTACCAAATAATGTGAACAATAGAACCTCTAATGATATTTAATAATGCTACTGAAAAGTGTATCTAAATTAAGAGTTGTGGGTAGATGCACTTAGATTTCAGGCTTCAACTTCTACTCAAGAGATTGCAACTTGGATGCAAAATAAATTAAGTTAAGATAATTGTTCGCAAAATTATCCTGAAGACTAGTGGAGTCGACATGGAGCCAACCTCGACAAAACTTAATCATGATTGTATCCCAAGGACACTTATTTGAACCCATGTATACTCCATGTATCACTCTGACTTGCTTGCATACGTCTTCAGTTCTTGAAATGCTTTCCGGCAATCTTCATCAAATCCACCTGCAAGCTGCAAATTTGGTTTGTTGCAATTACCCTAGTTAATTATTTTGTAGGCAGCAACTCACAATACCATTAGAAAGTAATTCATGATTGCGGCAAAACTACCTGATGTATTCGGAAGGCAAAGCGGACACCTTGCAGAAGCAGTTCTTCATCATTTACAAATGGATCCGACTTCAATGCATTCATAATGCGGTTCATGTATTCTTTTGCAAGCTTTAATGAAGCGGACTTTAGCTGTTAAGGTAGCAAGAGGATACTTCGTATATTATATGTTTATCAGAATGAAACTATAGCCAGGAGGAAAAGGACACTTGAATAGTTCCACTTTGTACCAACTAACTCATAAGTTGGTTTGCTGGAGTGGAAGAAGAGTTTGTCAAATGCAGTTAATTATATAGTCCCTATTATTATCAAACTGAGACAAAGTTGGGAATTAGAAGTTTGGAACTAATATGTAGTACATACTTGTTTTATGATTCCGGAGTCAAGCATCCAATCCCATGGGATCATAAGATCCTTGTATCTTCCACTTGCACTATCCCTTATTTTTTCAGTATTGTGAATACCTTGTTCAATTCTACAAGGGAAAGTATGAATCATGTCATATTGTAGAAAAACGCAACAACCAATAAATTATTAAATGCATTCTATTCATCTACTCACTTGTCCTGTAGAGCTTGCATACGCTTGAAAGCCATAGGTGTAGCCAGTCTCCTGTCGTCATGGAATGATGATGCTTCTGATTCCAGGTTCTTCAGATCGCGATAGGTGAATGCTGCTTCTCTCATGGCATCTGCTTTCTTCTCAGGCCAGTTAGGGAAGTGCTTGAGCACTGCCCTTTCATCTACCAGGTATGATAATTCCCCATCGAGCCACTTCACAAACTCTTCAACATCGGCCATTTCCTTGTATGCTGCATTCTGAACTTCCTTAGCCAGGAAGTTAATGAATTCACCCTGATTTTCTACATCTGATTTAATCTGTTGGAACAGAAATTGTAAGGGGACGTTTTTGGCTTGGTTTCGAAAAGCATTTTGAGGATATCACTGATGTGTAGAGAATAATATAGGAATAAAGCATGACCTGATGTAAATTAGAATATTGTTCTTTAAAAGGAGTTACTCACCGCTACATAATTTACTACTGCCTCCGTTCCTAAATGTAAGATGTTTTAGTTATAGATGTTGGTACATTTTTCTATAAACTTGGTCAAACTTTGAGAAGTTTGACTTAGGAAAAATCTAGAACATCTTATATTTAGGAACGGAGGGAGTATAACTGTTGCCTCACAAAAGATAGAGATATCTACTATTATCAACTCTTGGAGGAACAACACAGAAAAATCAGAAGAGCATGGACATGCTTTAGAACCAACACATGGAGTTGCTTTTGTTGCTTAAAGAGAAAGATATGGTATAATTTGGTGGATTTGTAGGCTTTAATCAGGAAGGAACATGTTATGCGATAAAAGTTTTCCTATTTATGAAATGGAAGAGATTTTTAAGAAGTAATTTATCTGCTGCGGTGAAATATTTTATTTATTCTTTAATTCAATAGAGAACTGGTAACTATCATGTGGGAAGAGAAGAAATATTGGGCAATCGCCAGGCTCATGTTTGCAAACATTGATTCCAAAAAAAATCAAGGAATTAGCAGATAAAGTAAACATGTTTTATATGGATGTGCTTTTGAAAAAGATATGCACTTACAGCTATAACATAAGCTGATCTGTTCTCTATCTCCCCGATCATGTCTCGGCTGTTAGTAGCTACTGGAATTCCCATAGATCCAGCCTTCGCATCATTTTTGCTTTCTCTTCTTATTAACAACCGGTACAACTCGACTACCTCTGGCACCCTTTGCACTGCCTTAGTGCTCTTCAATAATTTGGAAGGTAGGGGAGGTGGCGGTGGAGGATGAGGAGCCATGCATCCTTCCTTGTTTGCTTTCATGGTCGGTTGGATGCATGTCGGACTTGGTGGTGGATTTGGAACCCTTCGTGATCTTGATTTCACTAGCGGTGCCCTAGGGAATTGCTGCCTGCTATAACATGCTGAATTATTGAGATCCATAGCTTCCTTCACATCATCATTGTTG
The DNA here is from genome assembly GCF_000005505.3 of Brachypodium distachyon. Classification (NCBI taxonomy): domain Eukaryota; kingdom Viridiplantae; phylum Streptophyta; class Magnoliopsida; order Poales; family Poaceae; genus Brachypodium; species Brachypodium distachyon. The sequence goes on from NC_016131.3 coordinate 64,648,982, forward strand.
TGAACAAACTGCTTTTCCTTGGAGAAGTTGCCGGTGGCTGAATTCTCCAGCTTCTTCCACATTATCTTTCTCTCAGTATCCTGCCCTTCGAATGAGGAGACTTGGCCTTTTAGACGGCTGACTTGATGCCTCAATTGTTTGTTCTCCTCTTCCAAAGTGTGGTTCCTCTCAATCAGGCCATGGAGCTTGCTTCTCAGAAGTGCAACACATGGATCACCCTCCCTCATCATCTCTTCTTCACCAGGGGAGGGGATCTTTCAGTATGGTGGTACTGGTTCCTCTCCTATATCTCCTACTTCATCACTATATATAACTCTGTGGACCATTAAAGGAGATGCAAGTGAGTTTCTGTGCTGTTCTGTTGAATCTAGGCAAAAGGAAACTTACATATGTGCAAGCAAGAACTGGTGGAACATGAAGTTAGGTAGGAGCTGTTGCTGTTGCTAGGCTAATTACTTGTCCTTAAAGTGATTGCTATGGGGTACCTGTCTAGTATGTCGAACTTCACTAAAGGAAATTCAGTCATACACTCATACTAGCTTGCCTGTTTATCTTTTTGTTTGACTATTTTCCAGCACCGTCATACATAAATTACTACCACCTGTTTACCATAGATTTTACCACCAGCATCAGTGTGCTATTCTACCAACCAAGACCTAAAATTTCCTGGTTCATGGTTGATTTCTTTTGATAGGTAATTTTTCTTTTTCCAATTTGTGAAGATTTTGACTGCAAAGCTTGATTATAAGCTTTCTTCTGCCTCAAGTTGTGTAAAAGGAACTCAGATGGAACTCCTTTACCAGCCAGAGGGACATCTTTGGCTAATAAGACCAAGTGAAAAATCTTGAAAGGTGGAGAGGAAAAATAAACAATAGGAAAGCCGACCAAAGAAAAGGGAAAGGAGAAATCTTATCAGACACGCAGGCGCTACATTCCTTGGAATTGTGTCTTACTGTAGCAACATAAGCCATGTGAAAGTAATGCTTCTTATTTCTGAAGATTTCAAGTGAAACTTTTTCTACTACGTATCTGTATCTGAAAAGCGTTGCCATCTGATTATGTCACCAAATATAGGCGACAGCAGAACACTGATAATGACATATCAGTAGGCATAGAAAAATGAGTCCCTATGTATCATGGTTCAGAAAATGTTTTCAAAACAAAACAAACAATGAGAGGGAGAAAATGTTAGATACAGGAAGAATTATAGTGCAATGAGAGATAATAGGAGCTAGCATCAAAAGTTGCTCGGTGTGATCCTAGGTAATGGTACCAATTTAAAGTTCCCTCATTTGGAAGGAATTGCTGCCCCATTTAAGGTGTTCATTGATTTCATTGTCCCAGATTCCACGCTTGGCTTGCATACGATTTGTGTAGAACGCCAAATTTAACAGAAAGAACTGACTACCATGTGAATCGAGCCACAAGCTCATCCGTGTGGTGCTACTATTTATTTTCACCCTTTTTAACACTTGATTGATGGAAGTAGTACTGGTACATGTTTGCAGCAATGTGGTGTATGAACTGTGAAAGATTCTTCCTCAGGATCTGTGCATGGACCCCTGATTGCATGCACCACTACGCCTAATGTTGCACCGACAGTTTTTTTTTTTGGACAGCATACCGATAGTGGCATTCATAAATGTGAGGAGATAAAATCGTCTGAATGGAGGTATTGTAGCTGTATCTGGGACTGGGAGTGATCATTTTCAATCATTTGCAATCATTCTGAATTCAAGCCACTCCCCAGGTAAGCATCCCTTTCTTGAGTTTTCTGCTATGCAATACCAACAAGAAAAATGGTCCTACTTAATCATTTATATCCTCTATTATGCTCATCCGAAATCGACAGTTCATAATTAGCAACATATGTTGAAGGTATTTTGCACGCGAAGATGGAGTAAATCCTTTCATCCAGAAGATGACTCAGCCTCTAAAGCACCCATACGTGTTCCTTCATTTAACAAACTTTTCCCCAAAACATAATCACATCAGTGAAGGCAACTTGATACTTGCCACGGTGAAAGTGAGTTCTACTCCAGCCATTGGCATTGCTGTCTTGTACTACTACTTAAGATGGCAACCTCATGGCAACTCGCCCATCAGCATCAGGCTTTTTCTGGTGTTTAAGTATGGGCGGTGCTTAATCCGACGTTTGTACTGGACTAATGGTGGATTGCTGTCAAGAGTACAGAAAATAGACAGGATTTCTTCACGGAAACCGACACCCGCCTTGAATGGCAGGCCTGCTTATTTCAATATTTCGGTGAGTTATCACGTCACGCGGTGGTTTTGGATCTTACTAGCCGTACCCAGGCAGTTTCTTTTTGTGCGTATTCCTGGCTACCTGCTCTTCTTTGATTCTAAGTTACTCCGTACTCCGTATCGTTTTACCCAGCTATTTTCTGTTGTTTCCACTCCACCTTCTCCCCTTTTGTGCCGTAGGAGCAGCCTCTCATTTTGTTTGTGCGCTACAACAGCTATCCAGATCTCTCGGTAACTGAAGAAACTACCCACGTCATACACCGCATCAGGTAGCCCCGGAGATCAACTACGCAATTTCGCACGATATGTATTTCGAAATTTTGGCCTCGGCCAGCGCAAACCTGGTGGTGCCTTGCCTTCGATCTTACAACGATTTGGCCTTTTTTCTTTTGACATGAACAAAACTGGCACCACAGGAGATAACTCTAGCGTATATATGTGTTGATCTTAATAAAACCGAGGCTGGTGCCGTATGGAACAAAGTAACGAAAACAACCCCCAAAGGCCGAGACAAACAACATATGGTTAGCACCTAAAAAGAACATATGGTAATGGTTAGTGTCTTTGTGAATAGTGACGACGTGACGTTGCCACCGACACCAGTGAGCACTAACATCCGGAAAATAGTACTCCCTCCGATTCTAAATTCTTGATTCAAATTTGTCCAAATATGAATGTATCTATTCTTAAAAAGCGTCTAGATACATGTAATATTTCGACAACAATTTAGGATCGGAGGAAGTAGTACAATAATACTAGGTCGATATGGATCTAATTTCTAAAAAAAAAAATACTACCAAAGATCAAGTTGTTGAGAATAATGACCATTCTCGTATAGAATCAACTCGGAAAATCATGACATGTATACTAAATCAAATCATCATACGTGAACATGGCATGTGATATACTGCCGAGCAATAAGCTAACACATACCCCATGTACATAAATAACGAAAGTGAAACTCAACAAAGATGAGTATCACGTACAGAATGCTCGCAAAAAGCTTGGGGAACGCCAGTCGAGTCAAGCCATCGATGTTGGTCTTGTTGGTGTTGACGACATCCATGTGATAAAGAAGTCATCTCTATCTCTATCTCTACTGCTTATAAAAGCATCAACATATTCATCCCAACGTCCACCAAACTAAGCGTACACGGAAAACTAATAACCCCACATTCAATCTAACAAAACATGGATTATAGGCTGAAATTCCACCGGGCAGGAGAATCTTTCAGCCCCACCGTGTTTTATTCACGAAACGTTTTTTCTTTTTTCTTTTTCTCTGCTCACCCCGCCAGCCGACCCAGCCTCCTCCTCCTCCTCCTTCCCTTCCCCTGCGGGCGCCGCCGCCTGCGCAGGCTCGGAGAGCAGCCGCCTCCTCCCCCCGCGGCCTAACTGCACCGCCTCGCGCCGCCTCCTCTCTCCCTCCTTTCCTCACCCGCGGTCAACCCCTCGGCCATGGGTTCCCTCAACTGCCTGAAGGCGCTGCTGGACGTGGATATCCCGGCGGGGTGCTGCGTGGTGGTTGGTGCTGGTCAAGGAGGTCTGGATCCCCCCTATGCCCATCACCACCGCTGTTCCCACCTCCGGCGCCGCCCCACCCTCCTTCTCCGGTGCCCACCATTCCTGCACCTAGAGAAGGAGCATCGAGTATTCCCTTCCCTACCCCAATCCATCTCCGCTAGCCACCGCCGACCCTTCCTCTGGCACCCCCAGCCCTCCAGATCCATCGCGCTCCATCCCATCTGCTCCACGCGCCGCCCGGGCTCCTGCTCTGGTGTCTCCCCATCCCCCAATCCATGGCGCCACCATAGTCCCGTACAATTCTAGAGTCCAAGTCGTCCTCCACCTTCTCTGCAGGTATGAACAACAGTTTTGAGAACTTTTCAGGTACCCTGCGCCCTCCAAGTAATCATTTGACATTTCAAAGTGCTGAGCCATCAGCTATTGCCAGTAAGTTTGCGATGTGTGAATGAATGTCCATCGGTATCCTAGATAGATCTCTGACGACAAACAAAACGAAAATAATACTCCCTCCGTCTCATATATTTTGTAAAATATTCCAATGCTCTAATTATGTATATGGTAGTAAAGCTCTTCTGTGAAGTGATTTCAGTGAGCGACTTTCATATGGAATGGGTCTGGTTGTTAATTATCTTACCTTATAGCTTCGTTTCTGCAGACAGAAAGCACCTGGATGTGATTACTTGTGAAGGTCCACTCTATTCAACAGTGGAAAGAGTAGTATTCTTAGTTTTACCTTGTTATGTTTTTTAGTAATTTTTCTTCCAACATACATTAGTGTTTGTTGCCTTCCTGAGCTCTTGGAAAATTTCAACAGAGAACTCAACATATGATAGATAGGGTCATTATATAGTGTGAAAGGAAAATTCAGAGGGTGCTCAACCAGAAATGGAACTATGAAGACGCAAAACTCTACACAGGGTACCTGCTGTGCTTCTTCATGTTTACGGTTTACAATTGTAGCTTAAAATGTTTGTTCATACAAGGTGATATAATCTGAAACCTGCAGGTTTACATAAAAGGACGAGGAGGAGAATGATTAGAAGCCGGAGCAGTGGGAGATTTGGAGCTGCTGATCTGCTGCACGGGGCCCCGCCGTGGCCACCATGGATGATGAGGCTGGAATAGTAGCAATGGAGCCGTTCGAAACCAAGAGCTGCGTCTCAAGGAACATGGGCATGGCCATGTAGTCAACGTCCGCCGCCATCTCATCCTCATGGTGAGGCACGCGACCAGGTCCTCAATTCTGTCATCCTCACGGTGGACGCTATTGTTGTTCAGAAATACTTTTGATCAAAGGAAGTATGCCTCAGACTCCTGTCTTGTTTTCTGGCTTGCTTGCAATGTACACAAATTTGCGCCAATTTTCTTTTTGGTGTGCATGAGTTTCTAAGACTTGAGCACGTGGAAGCAAATTAGATATTTTTTTCCGCATAAGTTGATTATAGATATCAAAGAGTATGTTCATCTATTTGTTGATTGCTTGGTTTCAGAAGTCAAGTCACTTATTAATCTTTAGCACTTCAGACTTCACTGCCTGTTGGTACGGATGTCAACGGACGCGTATACGGACGCCGCCAAGCCCGTTTAATCAGCTTCCCGCGCAGTTTTTAGTTTTGTTTTTTTTTACTGTCAAAGGCCGCATGGCAGGGCTAAACGGGCTTGGCGGCGTCCATATAAGCGTCCGTTGACATCCCTACCTGTTGGAAAGAGTACTAGGCGCATTGTTGTCCATATCATATTATCAGATTCTGTTGCAAAAGAGCATATTATGCTCCCTCAATCCATCCGTTGTTACATTGGAACATGAGTTCATTCATGTAAGTTTCTTTTAGATCCTAAAAGTTATTTTTTTCTGTCAGCTCACCATACTGAGGCATCAACATTGCCGATCTCCACAGAAGGAAGCACATGGCTTAGACAAGATCCAAAGAACACTGCTTATAACTGAACTTTCAACTTTTACAGCTAAAACAAGTTGAAGGGGCTGCAGAACTGAACTGGGTATCACTGTTGGATGTGGAACTGATGGTGCTTAAACTCTCAGCCTTTTTTTCTAAATGTTATCCATGTTCACCTGGCATGACAGAGCATGAACTTATCGAATAATTCAGTGTCCAAGTGAACCAGAATCTGTCACTCATACCAATCCAACACAGGCTGCAATGCTTAAAGGTGCTTCATCAGAGGTCAACATGAGAATTTCACTGGTAACACTACCAGCAGTTGCTGCTCAAGGCGTTTAGGATTTGGATGGTTGTGTCTTTTTTTTAGATCACGTGTACGTATTAATGCTTCCTTCCATTCGGAAACATGGAGTTTCTATACCTGAAAATTTTGTTGGTCTTTCAGCAAGATTCGTTCTATTTCTCTGTACCATAATAGTGGATAATATTGTGGAGTATTTGTATTTTAATTAATTATTGCTTCTAATTTCTGCCGAGTTGTCATATTTGGCTACCTAATTATAATATATTTATGTGCTCGTGGATTTTATACGTTGCATGTGCAAGTTTTGCATTGCTACACAATGACAATCACTTAAATGATTCAACGATAAAGAGTAAAGTCCATTTTAAACCCTGTGCTTGTAGAGGTTGACCCAATTGAACCTGACCTGAAAATCCCTGTACTTAGCACCCCGAACTCCCTAATCCTGGTCATTACTGCCCTTAAGTAGGACTAGCCCCGGGAATGCTGACGTGGCACGGTATAAGCCGGGATTGGGGATTCCACGCTGGACAAGAAGTCATACCGGTTCAAAACAGGGGATTCCACTCTTTGCGATTTGGGGGAAAAACTAGGGTTCTTAGGCGGGAAGAGAAAGAGAGAATCGCGGGCGACGGCGGCGGAGATGTCATCATCCGGGTCTGCGGCGAGCAGCGGTCGCGGATGGGGGAGAAGCACCGTCGGTGAAAGGCGTTCGCCGGTGCCGTACCGTGAAGACCCGATGGAGTATCAGCCCGTGAAGTACTGCCTCTGCGGCGTGAAGGCACCGAGGTGGATTTCATGGAGTCCGCGAAACCCTGGAAGAAGGTATCATGCCTGTGTGGATGCATTGGTAAGCTCAATTTCTAGTCAATTTCACTCTTTGTTATGAATTTCTGTCGATTCTGTTTCCTCTGTCTATTTGGTTCTTAGTGTTCATTTTGACAGATCGGTGGCTGTGGGTACATGGAGTGGCATGATGGCCGCACGACGCCATTTTTGCGTCAATTGCTACTTGATCTTTGCAATGCAGTATGGGCTGCTCGTAGTCAAGTTAATGTGGCACCGATGGAAGCACAAAGTAGAAATATGGAGGGTTAATGCACTGAGGCAGGAGCTTGCTGAGAAGAATGCAGTGATTGATTCTATTAGGGTTAGAGATGAGATAGTGGACAGGAATAAGATGGAAAAATGTGTGGTTTATGCAATCTTGATTTTCCTTTGTGGTTTAGTGGCAGGGATGAAACTGTGAGTTGTAATGTGGTGTGTAAGCTAAGTTGCTAAATAAAATGATTGTCTGTCCATGCTGGTAACTAATGGAGTTTGAAATACAACTCTTTTTGTGTTTGGTTATGCTATGAAATGCCAGATTCATTTGACAGATTTTATGCTTACTGTGTGGTCCCAAATTTGAAACAATTTTGAAAGCAACTTTTTGTAATGTATATGACAGTAAAATGTGTGGTCCTAGATTTGAAACAATGTTGAGGTCCCAGATTTGAAACAATGTTGACAGCTTTCAAAGTAGAATACAAAATTCTACATTTTTACTGCATGTTGGCATCAATTTGACAGCACAAATAGAGTGCCTTGACAGCTTTGGACACACATAATATATGACAGGAAATACAACTTCAGGTTTCACAGCATTTCATATAGTTGCATGGCTGACAAAAGAGTTATAAGATGTCTTCGAACAGGTTTCACCACGAAAGATAAGGTTTAACCATACAAATGATGGCACTGCAGATTACAAATTGAGTACTCTTACAAAATATAAGCAGTTGTACTTGAAGATTCACAAAAGTATCACTTTTTTGGCCTCTTGTTGGCTTGCTCAGGAGCCAACTTCAAGTTCTGTCTCTTCTTTGAAACTGATGTTGCAGTTTGAACACTCTTTTTTTTCCCTTACTACTCTGGACAGGTTGGCTTGGCCCTGCCTCTGCAACACTCTTTTGTTTTCCCTTGGCTTGTGTAGTTTTCTCCGGTTGAACAAGTTGGCTTGCACTGAGCTGACCATCAATGTGAGCTTGTTGAGAAATAAGACATAACTAAGTAATTAAGCTTGTTGAGAAATAAGACAAAATGAAGAAAGAACATGTGAATTAATGAAAGATTAGGTCATACCTCAGCTGTCTTAATTTTTCTCCCTCTCTTAACAAGGAAAGCATTCTTCTTAACACCTTTTTCAGGATTTTTGGGGCAAGATTTCTTGTTGTGTCCAGTTTTATGGCAAACTGAACACTTCGTCCTGATTCCATACTTGCTCATCTTTTTCCCCTTGGGTGCTTCACCCTCTTCTCTCCTCCTATCATTTTTTTCTAGGCATTCCTAGCATCCTCACATAGCCTGGTGCTTGTGGCCTAGGATTCATTGAGACAGGCCATTTGTCCTGCCCTTCAATAGGTTAACAATGCTCATATATTTTGTGGAATTCCTGAATGGAATAGCAGTTGTCAATGAAATCATCTACTTTTCTGCCACACATGTATATGACACTAATAGCATGACAGCATGGAAGGCCTGCAAGCTGGAAGTATCCACATGAGCATGTCCTCTTTTCCAAGTTGACTGTGTATCTCCTACCTCTCCCACTAGTATGTTTCACCTCAAAGCCATCTTTGCCATTCCATAGCACATCACAGTTTGCTGTCAGCTTAATGCTCACCTTGAGCTTCTTAAAGATGTTTGGTCAAATGGTGCCATGCCACTTTTCACTATTTGTCCTGTTTTCTTGAATTCTCTTCATCATCTGGCATCTTATCTTCTCAAGCATTGAAATGATTGGATAGAACCTTGATTCAATGATTAGATTGTTGAAGGACTCACAAATGTTGTTGTCAACACTGTCACACTTTGATCCAACTTGAAAAAAAGCTCTGGCCCAATGCTTTGGCTCCAGCCATATAAGATCCTTTGCACCTTCAGGAGTTTCTAATGCAAGTTTTGCCTTCCTGTACATGAAATCTTCTCTGTTTGCTGCCTTGGCAATGGCCCAGAACTTCTTCTGCAATTCATGATCTCTGTGTTTCTTTCTCCAATTGGCATATATGTGCCTTGCACACATTCTATGCTCAGCTTTATATAAGGTTGATTTCATGGCCTTGACTAATCCGTACATACATAAATGGACAGATTATGGTATGAATGGTGAAGACATTGAATGGACAGAATATGATAAAAAAGGATAGAATATGGTAAAAATGAAGATGTTACCTTCTGTTGGTCAGAAATGAAGACCCAACCAGCTCCATCATCATTAATCTCCAAGTCCTTCATCAAGAACTCAAGAAACCATTCCCAATTCTCCCTTGTTTCTTGCTCAACTACAGCCCAAGCAACTGGATACATTTGATTATTGGCATCCCTTCCAATTGCAGCCAATAGCTCACCTTGACATGCTCCTTTGAAAAAACAACCATCAAGCCCAATTACTTTTCTGCAACCAGCTTTAAACCCCATCTTCAGTGCATTTAAGCAGATGTAAATTTTCTAGAATATGTGTGCATCCCTTATTTCTGGATCCAAACAAACAGCCACAGTACTCCCAGGGTTGCTCCTAAAGATTTCCAACTGGTAGTCAAAAACCTTGGTATATTCTTCTTTCATCCCTGTCAAGAATTTGTCCAACACATATTTCTTTGCTTTCTTGCACTTTGATGCTGACACATTAGCAAACATGTCCTTGAGTACAGTGGATTTCATACTCTCAATCTTCCACATTGGGTTGGCCAATATGAAGTTCTCATACCTTTGTGCTACTACTTTAGCAGTAACCAGCTTATTATCTCTGTTTTGTGCACAATGATGTCCAGGTTCATATGTTATTATCTGAAACCTTGAATACCTGCTGGTCTTTGCTGCATAGATCAACCATGGACAGCCAGGCCATCCACACCTAGCTCTCACTCTATTTTCCTCTGACTTCATGAAAATGATGCTCTTTTTGTCACTAGGCCATATGTCCTAACTGCCTTGCACATCTACTTCTTGTTTGTAAACGCCATCCCCAAACTGAAATGGGGAATTGGTGTCTCTGGGTTATACCTAATGTATCTGCTCTTCCTCCTTACTGTTTGCCCATCTTCATCTTCATCATAAGAGTAGTCCTCATCTGAAGAGTCAAACTCCATGTGTTCTACCACTTCCTCCACATTTGCAACCAAATCAATTGGGACTGCACCATTTGGTTCTGTCTCAATCCATTTCTGTGAATCCATCATTCTCTTCTTGAACTACCTAGCATGTCTTCTAAGCTCTTCTTCTTCCTCTCCACTGTCATCACTGTAAGCCACATAATCACTGTCTTCTGAATCAGATTTATCTGAACTATCTTCAACAGCTTCTGCACCTTCATTTATGTTCATTGGTGTTGGATTCACAACCTGTGAGGAAGTAGGCATACTGGGGCATGAATATAGGTTGTGTCAGTTCAGTTCGCACAGGTAACACTTTTGCTGCTGCCTTCTTGGGACTAATTTGAGTGACTACACCTTTCTCATTAGTTATGAACACTTCACCCTGATGATCATCTCCTGCAGTAAGTATACCATTATTAGGAAGACCCTCTTTCTTCCTCACTATCCTCATCACTCTGCTCATCGCCAATTTCTTCTTCATAGTCACTGCCACTAGGATTATCTTCCTCATTTGCACCACTGGAATCCACAAAAACTTCAGCAACTCCCCCATCAGTAATGTGCTTAGCCATCATCATTGTTCTAGTATCATCATACAAGAATAGCAAGCTATCCTTTAACTCTGAACCGGGTATCAGGAAATAGAGCTTCAGTTCTTCAACAACATCCATATGATCAGCTAGATGACCTCTGAGCTCTGGCAAAGAGACCTTGTCAATCTCTATCTCTAACATAGCATGATCGCCCCCAATATAATCCAGCTCTGGACCAATGTACATGAACTCCCCCCCGAAGTGAAAGCGCACTGACAACATCTCCGCTGGGTCCATGATTGCAAAATTAAACCTAAAAATCAAGGCACAATGCAGTTATAAATGCCTAATCCATCGAATCGCAGCCGTAAATAACCTATTTCAACCGAAACAAACTCAGATTTCTTGCTGTCGGTTGCCCGCCCCAAAACCCCAATTTCACCCTTCGAGAAACCCTAACCGAACGGCGCACTCCGGATGTACTGCTACCTATCGAACTTGTAACGGAGCAGATGGGACAGCGTACCTGCTCGAGTTTGTCTCCGATTATCGTCGCCGGCCGCCGCGATCAATCCTTCCTCGCCATTGCCGCCGCGAGGAGCTCAAAGGGAAGGGGAGGCGTCGCGGGAGAGAATACGAAGGAGTAATGGGAGGAGTCGGGCCCTAGCTACCGGTTTGACTAGTCGCTGCCCTGTTGGACTAATGATGGGACCCACCTTATGCCACGTCATCGATCCATGTTTGGCAAACCACTTAAGGGCAGTAATGATCGGGATTAGGGAGTTCGGGGTGCTAAGTACAGGGATTTGCAGGTCAGGGTTCGATTGGGTAAACCTCTACAAGCACAGGGTTTAAAATGGACTTTACTCCAACGATAAAAACAATAATAAAAAATAACTTATAGAGAACTTAAATTCAAAAAACATGTATCGTGGAGACGTGCGTTGCACGTGCAAGCTCACTAGTCTAGGAAGTAGCCGATCAATAAGTAACGTCATCCACTTTCAAAAAAAAAATAAGTAATGTCATCTACATAAATACAGAATGCTCGAAAAAACATTATCAGCCCTAACCCGGTACAGGATCTAGATGACGCAGTTCAGAGGCCTGTTTTCAACACGGCCATGCACGCGGTCGTCGGGGTCGGAGCATACAAGAGAAGCTGGCCCATTTATCATAACGGATCCCGTCCAGAAGCATTTTGTGCCCATGTATAGGAGTTTTTATTTCCTCAAAAAAAATGTATAGGAGTTTTGGGCTGTTCGTCGCTCGCACCGTCCAGAGGCCTAGCTTTGGATTAAACCACGGCCTCCAATTTCTCACGGGAAAAAGAAACGGCCTCCTCGCTTCGCGCCGGGTGCAGGCTTCCAGCATGGACCGGAGCATTCTCATTCCAGCTCCCCTCAAAAAAAAAAAAGCCAAGGATTCCAGCATTCCAACGGTGCAGCAGCATCCCACCGATTTCCTCAACCACGGGGCACCGTGGAAGCTGGGTGACTGCCTTCCTTCAGTTCTGCCTGCCCAGGTTCAGCGTGCCAGATGCGACCGCGTTGGGTCGGAACTCCCAAGAACGGGACAAGACAACGTGTGTGGCTTCCTCCAGTTCCGATCGAGCAAGCCCACTGGGTTTGACTCGTGAACACGTCTGAGTTCCACAGCCACGCAAAAAACGGCAACGTACAAAAGTTGGGCGCAGCCGCGCGCTTGGAGGCGGGTCATGTGACGCAGCTATTGATTCAGGTGATCGGTCGATTTGTGTTGCTTTTAGCTGGATATATCCTTCGCCGACAGATGATTATCACGCTGTGTCGACAAACCTAAGCTGAGCTCATACATGACGGAACGGAGCGCCGGCTGCAACGCTAATGATCATGTGACGCTGCATTTTTTTTTTCTGCGTCAGGGTCATCATGATCATGGCCGTCTAACTACTATTGGTTTATAAGCAAACGAGATTTTTAAATTAACGAGTTGTCCTTTTCATGCATACCAGTAGTGAATAAGACACCATGGTTTCCCGGAGAAAAGAGATGCGATTACATCACGGACAATTTGCTGACGAGTGAGGTTGTCTGGCAGACGGCTGCTTGGCTGCTGTCGCATGTTGCTGCGACTCTTCTGTCTCGGAGCGAAGCATTTGGAGCGAGCCAGTTTCAGGGCAGGGCGGAAATGCCGAAACCGGTGCCAAGTTTGGGTTTTTCTGACGCGGGGCGGCGCTGTTTCAGGCTGCTGCTTGCGCTGCAGCGGGTTTGGACTAGTGTCCCCAAGTCCCCACCACTACCCCGGGAGTGTTCGTGTTTTTCTTTTCTATAAGAATAATCTGGATCAATCTTGATAGCACTGGATCCAGACCATGCAGCTAAAGCGTAATGTGCTGAATTTATTTTGAATCCACTTGCAAAAGGATGGCTAAGAGAATATAAAAGTGATTGAACAATTGAACAAACAGTAAAACATATAAAACTAATTAGAGAAAGAACATTCTTTCAAATAAAGTTCCAACTCCCTGGAGGAATATTTATGCAAAGACTGATGTACTCCCTCCGTCCTATATTAAGTGACTAAAATTTGTCTAATTTTGTTTAGATATATGTAATATCTCTATAATCTGCATCTACCATTATCTCTTGCACTCAATTTAGGACTCTTTGACTAAGTGTTGTAGTGGGATACAAAATCATGTTAACTTCTTCTCTCTCCTTTTTCATTTCTTCATGTACATGGACGAAAATTAGAAAAGAAAATTGTGGTGTCACCTCTCTTGTAGGATTTATCCTCTATAAATAAGCATATATTATTGTTAAATCAATGAAGATTTATCAAAATTCGAGGCAACCTATTTTCTGAAGTCACGAGTGAAAACACCTTTGGCGACACGGGGGAAACCCTAGCTGCCGCCAGTTCTCGCCTCCTCCCCCGTCCCCCCTACATCGCCGCCGCCGGAGGGGGTGCCGGCGAATCCCGCGCACGCCCAGGGAAGGTGGCCGTGGGGCGGGCTTTCTCCCTTCGCACTCTCCCTCTCGGATTCCGCAGCTTGGGGGAGCTCCTCGCGCCACATGGTGGCTGCGGTGCAGCAGGTGGGCAGCCTGACGTGTTGCGGTCATTCTTTGAGAGGCTTGGCAGCGGGCGGGAAGCGGTTGTTGAGGTCCTGTGCGCGACTTCTTCGTCTTTTAGGCTTGATGTGGTGCGACTTGTTTTTGGTCCAAACTAGTTAGGATTGGTGGTGTGGTTTTTCTTTTGCCACTTGATGGCGTTGTTCTTGGCGTTTTGGCGTTGTACTAGATTTCTGACTCTTTTTCTTTAATCGATGCACCCGCTGGGTTGCATTCCACTAGAAAAAAAATCGCCACCGTCAGGTGACAACAACGGCTCGATGCGATGCTCCCTGTTCTGTTCATATAACCGTTTGCGGAATGGTTTCCCTTTTTTGGAAAAAATGGAGCATCTAGCAACCATCCTGATCTAGTTTAAGAAAACGAATCATAAAATGGTCTTTGCTGGCTACTCGGAATCCAGTGTTGTAGTACTTTCTCCGTCCCAAAATAAGTGTCGTGAATTTGTATAAGATCTCGTACAAATCCACGACAGTTATTTTGGGACGGAGGGAGTACGTCATGGCATAACGTACCCAAAAAAAAGGTACTACCTCCGTTTGCACCTTTCTTGTTGTGGTTTTAATACAAATTTGAATCAAGACCACGACAAAAATTTAGAAAGGGAGGGAGTACAAAACAGCTTTGGAATTCTTGCCTCTCCCCCTTATTATCGCTGTCGAACATAAATGATACCATCTCATCTACGTCATCTGCGTGATGCAGAATGTTGAACCAAACAGTCGACGGGAGACGGGTGGTCTCCTTGTCATTCGTTGTCAATTTGAATAACATTTCGTCGTTACGCCTGATCAGAAGTCTTCCACGACCCACGCTGCCGTGCCGCCGTCCCGTTACACCAATGCACGGACGAGTATGAGAGCACCAGGCTGGCAACTGGAGTAGGACGGTATAGCCGCGGAACCTTGCCGCTGATTCGAGTCCAACCCGTGTCCACCTTGGGCAGCAAACTAACCGCGACTTGTGCCCAAACCAGAAACCGCGCACAAACGAATCCAAAGAGGGGGCCGAAACAGGCATTCATTGCTTGCCCGCCGAATCAAATAAAGATTTTAAACATATACCGGAATGAGGAGCTGACATATGGCCCTGAACAAGGGTACTGCCCCACCGCCGAGCAGTGGCTGATGAAGAGTACCCGTGAAGCATGCACACCGCGCCGGTTCATAGCGCCGCCCGTGGTTTTCTTCTCCGGAAAGAAGACGAGGTTTCCACAGACACCCCCATCTCTAATTCTTTATGTGAAAACCTCAATTTGGTCCCCATGTGCCACCTTATGTATAAATTGGGGGCACCTGCCTCTTCCCAAAGACCAAACCCAGCACACGTCAAAGCAAACAACACCAGAAAATCTCCAGGCAAATCAGGTCGTAGTATATTCCCCCAAACCAAAACCCCACACCGCTCTGCTCTTGCGTTCTCCTCCCACTCCACTAGTGGACTCCTCTCGGATCGTGATGGACACCCGCATCGGGTCCGTGGACGGGCCGTCGCCGGCGGCGGTGAACGGCGCGGTGGGCTGCCCGGCGTCGGCGCCGGGTTGCCCGATCATGTCCTCCCAGCCCGCGCCGGCGGCGGGGTCCGCCAAGGATGCGTCGCTGGGGCGGCACCTGGCGCGGCGGCTGGTGCAGGTCGGCGTCAGCGACGTCTTCGCCGTCCCCGGGGACTTCAACCTGACGCTGCTCGACGACCTGGTGGCCGAGCCCGGGCTGAACCTCGTCGGCTGCTGCAACGAGCTCAACGCGGGGTACGCGGCCGACGGGTACGCGCGGGCGCGCGGCGTCGGCGCCTGCGCCGTCACCTTCACCGTCGGCGGCCTCAGCGTGCTCAACGCCATCGCCGGCGCCTACAGCGAGAACCTGCCCGTCATCTGCATCGCCGGCGGGCCCAACTCCAACGACTACGGCACCAACCGCATCCTCCACCACACCATCGGCATCCCGGACTTCTCCCAGGAGCTCCGCTGCTTCCAGACCGTCACATGCCACCAGGTGCGTGCGTTTCCATCATCGTCTCTTCGTGGTTCCTTTAATTTGTGTGTTGGGTTTGAGGAGCGGCTCCTGATCTGGTTGGTTTTGTGGTTTGCGATTTCAGGCGGTGGTGAACAATCTGGATGACGCGCACGAGCAGATCGACACGGCGATCGCGACGGCGCTGAGGGAGAGCAAGCCGGTATACCTCAGCATCAGCTGCAACCTTCCCGGCATACCTCACCCCACCTTTAGCCGTGACCCTGTCCCCTTCTTCCTTGCGCCCAGGTAACCATTCTCTGTTCTTCTCATAAGCCTTTGTTTTCGCGTCGTGCTTCTGAGTTTTGACTCTTAATCATTGGCTTTTTTTGGATAATTTTGCGAGCATTTTTCCTTTGACCATGGAACATTCCACCAAATTGTCCTGTATTCGTATGTACTAACTGTTCGGACCTTAAGATTTTATCACCCGAAAAATGCGCCTAGTTGAATCGTTAGTACTGAGAATTCGGGATGGTGAATGTTGATGCTATTTGAAGTGATTAGTGACCTGATGAGTTGAATCGAATATGTTCTGCACTATAATTTATCCTATTTGGTGTCATCTAGTGAATCGAACTATGTGGTGATATTGTAGGATGAGCAACAAGATGGGACTCGAGGCTGCAGTGGAGGCAACCGTAGCGTTCCTGAACAAGGCGGTGAAGCCGGTGCTTGTCGGCGGCCCTAAATTGCGCGTGGCCAAGGCCGCGAAGGCCTTTGTGGACCTTGCAGATGCCAGCGGCTATGCCTATGCGATAATGCCATCGGCCAAGGGCCTTGTGCCAGAGACGCACCCCCACTTCATTGGCACCTACTGGGGCGCCGTCAGCACGGCCTTCTGTGCTGAGATCGTCGAATCGGCTGACGCCTACCTCTTCGCTGGCCCCATCTTCAATGACTACAGCTCTGTTGGCTACTCTTTCCTCCTCAAGAAGGACAAGGCTATCATCGTGCAGCCTGAGCGTGTCATTGTTGGGAACGGCCCGGCATTTGGCTGCGTCATGATGAAAGAGTACCTGTCTGAATTGGCTAAGCGGGTTAAGAAGAACACAACTGCCTATGAGAACTACAAGAGGATCTTTGTGCCTGAGGGTCAGCCACTGCAAGGCGAGGCGAATGAGGCGCTGCGTGTCAATGTGCTCTTCAAGCACATCCAGAAGATGCTTACGGGTGACAGTGCAGTGATCGCTGAGACTGGAGACTCCTGGTTCAACTGCCAGAAGCTGAAGCTGCCCGAGGGCTGCGGGTGAGCAGTGTTTCTAACTCTAGTACTCTAATGTTGTGATGGTATTCTTAGCCTTGTTCTGAGCAGGGTTGTTTGCACACTGCAGGTATGAATTCCAAATGCAGTATGGTTCAATTGGATGGTCAGTGGGTGCATTGCTCGGATACGCACAAGGGGCGAACGACAAACGTGTGATTGCCTGCATTGGCGATGGGAGCTTCCAGGTAAAATACCCCTGGATCTGAACTGCTGCTATGAGCTCCAATTTGGTGTACCATGGACTGTTTCTAATGGTATCTTGGGGGAATTCTCTGCAGGTGACTGCGCAGGACATTTCCACAATGCTGAGGTGTGCACAGAACAGCATAATCTTCCTGATCAACAATGGCGGGTACACCATCGAGGTGGAGATCCACGATGGACCTTACAACGTCATCAAGAACTGGAACTACACCGGCCTTGTGGACGCCATCCACAACGGGGAGGGCAAATGCTGGACCGCGAAAGTAAGCAACACTGTTCATATGTCAATGCTGAGCAGAACGTGCGGAGCTTTGCTGAATTGCCGCTGATGGATGCTGTGATACGCTTGTGTTTCACAGGTGAAGTGCGAGGAGGAGCTGACGGCAGCAATAGCGACAGCGCTGGGCGAGAAGAAGGACTCCCTGTGCTTCATTGAGGTGATCGCGCACAAGGATGACACGAGCAAAGAGCTTCTGGAATGGGGCTCCAGGGTCTCTGCGGCCAACTCCAGGCCACCGAATCCTCAGTAGACCCATCTTTCCTGCTTCAGTAGTAGTAGCACGTTGGGCGTCATCAAATAATGTGAACAATTTGCCTTTGCCCTTCTGTTATGTTCTTCCTCTGTTCTGTAGTTTTGTATCTAGTTGTGACCATCCCCTGTTTCGTTCGTGCGACTGCTATGAAGATTATGAGAAAATTTCAGCCTGCTTTCCTTAGCTATTTGCGTACTACTCCATCTGCTATGAACTAGTATGGGCGAACATAGTTGATAGTTGGTACATATAAAACTGCCTTCCGATCACATGGTCGACCGAGTGTAGACACGAAAACCATCGACCACTCTCGAGTGGCTTGAGGAACCTAGACGCGCTGGATCCATGATGCAGAATGCATGAACACCAAGCAAATGCACGTCTGCTATACAAAAAGGTATTTTGAGCAAGTTGGCTTGGCTACTCGCTCTCAGCGCTCCGCGTGCATGCACCTGCACGGCTGCACGCCTGAAGCCGGCACCGCTACTGTCTCACTTTTTCTTTTTCCTGAAGGCATTATCTGTTTGTTTGTGGTTTTGGTATTGCCACCTTCTGACGGCTAAGACAGTCACCGTACAGAAGGGTAGCCAATGCGCCACTAATTACCTAAAGCTAAGCCATTAATTACCTAAAGCCTGCCCTGCCTTACGTGGGCACCGCAAATATCATAAGATACACCATGCAAGAAAAGGGTCCAGAACAATCTTTGAACTTTTCGCATGAAAAAGGCAAGGTACGCATGTGAAGTGGACACCTTACACGGGACAGAGTACCTGCCCCTGCCCCGCTACGTGGGGCGATTGATCTGCTGCTTTCCGCTTGTTGTTTTCCTGGAAGGGGAACTGGCATTTTGTTTCCACTTTCCACTAACGTAGCTGACAGTTTGTTTTTGAATCTTGACAAAGAGTAGTGAAGTCAATTCACCCACTGAAGAATTCTGTGAGAACTTGGAAGTACGCCGACGATGATCGAAAACAGGTGCGGTTGATTCGCTCATAAATATAGGGATT
Source organism: Brachypodium distachyon (assembly GCF_000005505.3). NCBI lineage: Eukaryota > Viridiplantae > Streptophyta > Magnoliopsida > Poales > Poaceae > Brachypodium > Brachypodium distachyon. Next base: position 64,667,787 of record NC_016131.3, read on the forward strand.
TTTTTTTTGATAGAAGGCCAACTTTATTAACTTTCAACAACTGTTACATCCTCTATAAGGATGTTTGCAATTTCATCCTGTAAACATAGGAAGTTTATTTCTCTCGAGCAAATTTGTGTCTCAACTTCATTCCACATTTGTTAGCTTTGTGCCCCACTCGAAAATAACCCAAGCATCATCTTAAGCACCTGTGCTTATTTGTACAGAAGAGGTGCCAAGTTAGGCATCTCCCTAGCACTAGTGCTTAAAAAAAGCCGGTTAATTTTTCTAAGCACTTGGCTAAACATCTTGCATTGTACATGCTCTAACTGGCATGTCAATGGCAGCCCAGGCGCAGCATTGTGCAACGGAATGCAGTGCATTATCCCATTATATTCAAGAAAGAAAGACTAGCTGATTTATGCAGAATGCAGTAAGTAGGTATCATTATCAAAGAACAAAAATAACGGCAGTAAGTACGTTAACCGAACTGTCGGGAGATACCGCTATAGGGAACCATATGGAATGCAGAATAAGACATGATCATTTACATAAGCTCGGTTGTGCAACGTTGGATAGAAAAGAAACATCGACGTGGCCGCCCATCCATCTAAAAGCATGCAACACAAAAATGTGCTTACAAGGATCATCCTGTTCTGTTGAGTTCTAACTTCTAAGTGCAGTCCATACTGAACGTTGAAGCTGACAACAACTTGTCTTTCTTCAGAAGATGGGCGGGAAAGGAAGACTTACAGGACGAAATGTGGGATTTGAGCTTCGGGATATTCGGGTGGGCGCTCCTGCATCTGTGGCACCTTAGCTCCATTGCAAGAAGCTTTTCATCGCTGCTGATGGCTGCGGATCCATGCTGGTCAATCTCCTCCATGACATCCAGAGAATCAAGGAAAAACACGCTGGTGAAGGAATTCCAGTGCTTCTTGTTTTTCAAGCCGGGTGAGTTGAAATCCTGACTTATCACATGAAGGTGCAACTGTCGCATGGATGGAACCTGCAAAAGCCAAGACAGACAGGATTGCTGTTGCTAATGCCATCATAAACTTTGGAGAAAGGTAGGGTAAAGAGTTAAACACTGAGTTAAGACAGTACCGAATGATATCCAAGTCTGAATATCAGAGATGCATCTTCCTCTACAAACTTCTGTGCCCACTTGACCCCAACTGAATGCATACTCCTCAGCAAAGATAAGTGCTCTTTATTGACATCTGCTAGAGAATCAAGACCATCTGTCCTAGATATCACCAAAACATGCTTTTTGGCCTGCATATATAATAAAGAACTTTGCTATGTCAAACAGAGAACTTAATAGTGATTACCATTAGGGATGAAGGGGAAAGATTATTAAATTTCACAATACCTTGGGATAGAGGTCCTTCAGAACAACTAATTCATCAGATACCTCCAGGATAGAATTCGAGTTCTTGTATTTTTCTGGGTGCATGGCAACCTCATAAAGGGCCTGTGCCCAGGATCCCCAAGATTTATTGGTGACTGCGCCATTCCTCTTGCTGCCTTCCTCTCTAGCTTGGCTTGGAGCATCAGATGGCACCATGGTATTATCATGATAATTCAGAGTGCTTGTCCCTTTGCGCTCCTGGTGTTGCCTTGAAGTCAAAATAGGTGGAGGCAACTTACATTTTTTGGTCCTTTCAGAATCATGGCTGTCCTCTCTCTTCATTTTTGAATCAGTAGGTGATATCACTCTGGACGCTGACTTCTTTGATGAAGTTTCATCATTCTGCTTCCCCGTGTAGCTCTGGAAGATGGATGCAAAGTTCTCAAAAAGTGAATTATATGCATCATGAAGAATCTTACACCCTTGGGTATAATCATTCTTCAGACAATCTGGCCGCATTGGGTTCATGTTTGGTCCTAGAACATGTATGACATGGGTCACCCCTTCCCGCTGACGCAGAGGGGAAGTTGATGGAAGTGGAACAGTGACAGAGCTACCAGGTCTCAATGTGTCGGCACATTCCTTGGTTGCATGCTGTAAACCTTCTCCAGCAGCATTAAATATTGCTGCATTAACCCCTCCACCTCCAGGTTTTAGCCTCCTGCATGAAACACCGTCAGGTATTATCTCCGGATCCACGATAGGAGGGTCCTAACCATTTTTGCTTGCTAAAGACAAAAATAAAAGCTCCAGTTTGACTCCGAACAAGAATGAAGTGGGATTCAAGTACTGAAATACAGAACATAATCTGGAAGCAAATCTGCATTTCATAGAACTAGTATATAGGGTCTGTGCATTGCTACGGAACTTTTATTAAAAGTGCGGATGACACAAGCTTTCAGAAAAAGTTGTATTATCACATCGTCTTATGTGTACTGATTTCACTATGTGCTGATTTTCGGGAGGATGATTCAGCAGGCGCTAAACTGACAAGGACAACATAATATATTGTCTCTTGCACCATGGCATACGTGAAGTAAACAAAGGAGAGGGTAGTTGGTCCCACCTGTAAGGAGGTGAGAAAGGTGCCTTCAATATAAAACTTAATTGGTGGCAGCGGTCCGTCACATTCGGACTGCATCACTCGTTTTTTTGTCACATTAATTTGGCACATCAAGATAAGAATAGATATGAATAATATACATTATATAAGACAACAGATAATGGTATAATATTTTCTTTAAAACATATATTTTTTAGTCCGTAGCGACTCATGTGTATTGTTCTATTAGTAGTAAAGAAAATGTGCATCCTAAGTATTTAAGTGACAATAATAATTACCAGTTGGCAGCATTAGCAATCGCGTTGCACTGGAGACCTCCTTTTGAGTGCAACTGAGTGATGTCCCCCACAAATGTGAAAAATCTGCTGGAATCAATGCTCTTCTTAGCAGCCTTGTCCTTGACCAACGACAATATTCTTGATTTCTGGCTCAGGTCAACAAGAACGAGTCTCATATTATCATGCTTCTGCACAAATTCAGTAGCTGCATCTACTATAATGTCAGATGCTCTCTCAAGATCGAACTGGAAATCCGCAGTGGAAATGGATGGAAATGCCAAAGTGCTAGAATTGATGTCAGCAGGAACAATTTGTTTACTCCGTTCTTCATTTCCATTCATGTTATTCAGCTTCTTTTCTACTTCCATTGAACAGGTGCCACCAGCTTCAAGGTTTTCCTGTTTTGACAACGGGTTCTTCTGCCCTGGCTTTCTTTCACTTGACGTAAGCTTAGTTCCACTGGATTTCTCAACACTAGAAGTATCTGCCTTCTTGAAAAATTTCGTTATACCAGATTGTACAGGCCCTTTGCTCTTCTGGCCAAATACTCCTGAAGCAAGACTATGTGAAGGCCCTAAAGCACAATACATGTCAACTGCCTGCTTAATGTCATCATCATCCTTACAGAACATGATCCGACTGAAACCTTCAGTAAGCAAGGGAGTCTCCAACTTCTTCAGCATGCGGTTCACAACCATGGCAGCCATCCCGCCCTGCAGATTCCCTTCATGGCCCGTCCGGCTAACTGAGCGTGAGATGCAAACCTTCGTAGGGAGATCCAAGAAAACAGCATGCACATCCGCTTGTACGGTGGAGCCAAGCTTCAGAAAATCAGCACGCTGCTCACGATCCAAGTTGCAGCGGTCGATGAGAACACTCTTCCCCTCCTTCAAAGCGTCCGCAGCAGCCTTCAAGCACTGTATTTTGGTCCCAGCTTTACCCTTTCCAATTGTATCCTAGACAACAATAAGCACCCACACAAAATCTTGTCATATTTCCTGGAATTTTGGTTGACAAAAAGGTCTCTTACCATGCAACCCAAGTAAAAATGTGCAACTCTCAAATCGCTTCAGCATTCTCGGAAATATGATTTGAGTGTTAATGGTACCATTATATTGACACAACTTGTGATCCAGTAACGTATTAAGCAACATATAAGCAATTTCAAAGCTGAATCAGATGAACCCACATTAGCATTTGCAAATGCTTGCCTTTTCAAACATCAAATTCACAACGGAAAGCACCAAGCACCACTCATCAAACAAATTGGCAACTGAGAGCGTAGAGCGCGCGGGGCCCACCTGGCAGACGCGGGCCCAGGGGCGGCCGGTGTTGGCGCCGGCGAGGACGGCCTCGGCGAACGTGGACTTGCCGCTGCCCGGGGGACCAACGAGGATCACCACAACGTTCTTTCCTGTGACCTCCCTCGTCTCCGCGCCCGCGTCTGCACGGAATGATTCGACACAGCGCGTGCTAGGGTTTTAGCTCGATCGGCAAAAATGGGTAGAAAAATCACAAACGACGACAAAATTTCGGCTCACCTGGGGTTATTGCGGAAGAACCACCCGCATCGGCATCCATCTCGCCGAGAAACTTGTGGGTACAGGAGGAAGGGGGGGGCAGCTCTCTCGCCGGCCGTACTACACACGGCGAGGGAGGAACCGAGAGGCGAAGGGGATGTTCGTGCCTCGAAAGATCTGGACCGTTATTCATTGAGCACGATCTAAACCGGAACCGTTGGTAAAGACTGCCAATCTAAAAAAGTGGAGTGTGGCTGCTGGGATTCGAGCCCAGGTCTCCACGGCCACAACGTGGAATTCTCACCACTAAACTACAGCCACTTTGTTGTTATGCTAGGAAACTGAATATAATTAATATGAAGGCACTCTTTTCTCGCCGATAGATAAAATTCGTCCAACCAGTGTGTATTTGTCTGCTCAAAATCTGACTCTTACGGTAACCGGCATTATTGTACAGAACCATGCAAGTCTTCCCAGAACTCTTGTTTGAGATACTTATGGAGGAGATGAGTACTTGCACCATTTGCGGCCATGCGGAGGAGGATTCGTTTCATGCCTTGTGCACTTGTCCCCATGCACGGATGCTGTGGTCGGCAATGGAAGAATGCTGGGATATGCCGAAGTTATCTCCTGCTGAGGGAGCCTCGCGTGACTGGATTTTTCCCCTGCTGTCTCGGGCGACTGAAGCACAGCGCATGCAGGTTCTTCTTGTTCTCTGGCGCGCATGGTATGTCCACAACGAGATCACGCATAATAAGCCCCCTCCTGCTGTCGTCGCCTCGAGGAGGTTCCTGCAAAGCTACACGGAGTCCCTCAAGTACTTCCCGGCGGCTGATCATTGCAAAGGGCAGTTGCCGATCAGCATGGCGCCTGATCATTTCACCCACGCCCGGCAGAATATTGCCCCAGCGGACGTTCCTTGGGAGAAGCCTGAAGCAGGCTGGACGAAACTGAACACTGATGGAAGTTTTGTCTCTGAGACAGGGGCTGCAGGTGCAGGGATGTCCTTGAGAGATGAGACGGGTGCAACTTTATTCAGTGCCATCCGCTATCTTCCGGCATGTGCTGATGCCCTAGAGGCGGAGCTTGCGGCGTGCATGGAATGGCTGGCAATTGCTCTTCAGAGGACCGAGTTGCCTATTCATGTAGAAACGGACAGTGCGCAGCTACTAGCTCTCATTGGCGCTGATGGTCTTGATCGCTCACGACATAGCAGCCTGGTCCAGGAAGTGAAGCGGCTGAGAAGCTCTCGAAAGGAGATTAACATAACTAAAATTCATAGATCACAGAACACTGTTAGTCATGATTTAGCTACCTTTGCTCAATCTAGCCAGCGCACGGCGTGTTGGCCTTGAAGCAATCCGCTTGCGGATGCCCCTGATGTAACTATTTTGTGATCAATGAAATCTCCTTTCTCGAATAAAAAAGAGTTGAAGGCGGCGCGATCTCACGGGAGACTTGTTCCACAACCGGTAGCCTCTGATATGGACAAGAATACATTGGAAAGAACCGAATTTACTAGGCATAGATATATTTCTCAGGTGGTTGGTATTGATAATTTTATATTATTGTTATATCCGGAGAAAAAAAAACGACAACTCCAATTTTCATATGCAGGATCGCCGAAGACTTAGGGCCAGTTCTTTTCAGGTTTCTGGATTGGCTTCCTAAGTTTTTGGAGAAGCCGCCGCCTAAATTTGATTATATCTGCTCAAGAGTGTCTAATTGCCCCCTCCTAACTTCTTTCCTAGCTCCGCCACTACTTCACTCCAAATGAACTATACTGACACGCATGGCCCACGTACCAAAACATAGCGTGAGATACATCAGTCGCTCTAAAATACTTTTCGACGTTAATACGGTGGCATCTGTGCGACTTGCCCTGAGAGTGAGACCAAATGCGAAAAGTCATATATTCCGTAGTTTCTTACTCCCTACATCCCGAAATAAGTGACGCGGATTTGTATAAGAATATATACAAATCACATCATTTATTTTGAGACAGAGAGAGTATTATTTTTAAGTTCTTTTGGTTGCGTTAGGGTGTAACCAACAACCCCAAATTATAGTCGCGCTGGGAGACGAAATATGGAACGTCCGCTAATTAAATTTTCCGAATTTTAACCTCTTCATTTTCATGACCTTTATTCCCAGGCTTGCTCCCATCGGTGCTCCCCGCGTCATCTATCCGTCCGTTTCTCCTCACGGCCCCGCCTTTCTTTCTATATCTATCTAAAAAATACGGACAGTTTTCTTCGCCACGCGTTTTCGTTAAAAAATAAGGACAGTTTTCTTCGCCGCGCGTTTTGGTTGTTTGCCGAGCTTTCCTCGGTCCCATAGGCACAGGTTGATACTTGATACATCCTCCCACCAGGCCACCGAATTCCCCCATCCACCGCCGCACCAACCCATCGAGAAGCCCTCCCCCGATACGCGCCTCTCTCCTTCCGATCGAGCGACCCCACGCCTCCCGATCGAATCACACGCATCGCTCCTCTCCGCTGCGCCGCCGCGGATGCCGCCGCCGTCCTCCCCGCGCCCCAGATGCCGCATCGCTCCTCTCCACTGCGGCGCCGCGGACGCCGGTGCCGTTCTCCCCTGCGGATGCCGCCGTCATCGCAGCCCTCGGGCGCCGCGCCGTCCATCCGTCGCCGCCATCCCCGGCAGCCGCGATCCGTGCCCACGTCCTCCTCCGCCGCGTCACGAGGCTTCCGCCTCCGCGCCAACCTGCTGATGTCCAAGAGCAGCTGTTGTCAGGGTGCGGCGATTGACGCCCTAGCGGAGGCCAAGGTACTTTAGGTAGATTTTGGCAAAGCTTGTTCAGGTGATGTCGATGGTGTCATTTTGTTATGAGTATACCATGTCTGAAATCCGTTTATTTGTGTAGGTTTGGAGACCTATATGGTTGAAATCAAGAGAAGGTGGAAGTGCACATCAGAACTTTGAACTCACTAGGTATTAATACCTGCATTACGCATTTGTTAAATTTCTGGTCCTTTCTTTCCATTGCCCGTGACAAACAACAGCTGAGATGGTTTACAATTGGTGGCCTCTTAGAAAGTTGCAGTTCCATTGACTGTGACAAACCACAGCTGAGATGGTTTACAATTTGTGGCCTCTTAGAAAGTTGCAGCGCAATTATTTCCAGCTTCTTTTATTGTAACTTGGATAAATATTTCAAGTTATTTTCAGCAGACTTTTTGAATGTTATTGTGGTATTAATATAATCACATTGCTAAACCTCTTGCAGAAGCAATCTGTCGGTGCTGCTAAACCCTAATCCTTAGTTAGATGTACTAAAAATTTAATTAGATCGGTTCTTCTCATGTTAATGTACCCAGTACCCTGCGTGTTTAATTATTTTGTTTAGCCACTCTTCGTGAATACCAGTTGGTGGTGATCCATTTTCTGTAGAATGTGGCTGGAAGAAAAGGAACAGAGTTTCGGTTACGTCAAAAAGCAAGAAAAAAGAAATATTAATCCATTGTTTGTCGTAGAGTTTCTTGCCTGGCTGATTCAGGTTTTGTTGACATGGTTGTTTTAGTTGTTTAGGCTCATCATCCATGAATGTTCCCATGTGGAAACAGAGATTAATTATAAATAAATAAACAGATGGCATGCGAACTATGGCAGCCACTTCTCAGCCCCGCGCTTGCCACCTCTCCTTCCTTGCCTCATGGCGGCGCAGCCTAGAGAATTGGGATCGAACTGCAGGAAGGGGCACAGAGAAGAAGTCTAATTCGGCCTAGACGCATGGATCTCAAATAGTCAGTTACTTCAAGTCAAAAGCCTGTAGATTTTTAGTTGCATTGCACTGAACTTGGTTTTGATTTTCTTTGGCTTAGCCTGTGAAGACGATGTCCGTGGACTCAACTCCAAATGATGCTTATGAAGTTCAAGAGTGAGTACTGGTATCAACCCGCATTTTAGGACTGCTTCTGGAATCTGGATTTGCAGTTTACATCTGTTGCTTACTCTGTACCGTAAAAGCAAAGCTTTCGTCAAGTGTAATCTTACATTGATCAAATAAATAAACATAATTCATATCAGGATTTATTGTTTGCTTCAGCTGAAATGGTTGGCATTCCTTAACAGGTCAAACGAGAACACTACATCCAAAGCCTTTAGTTGTTTCCTTTGGTGTTAATTAATAGAAAATGTTGTCCTTTGGTGCTATAACCAATACTCAGCGCAATAGTACTTCTGCTGGTTTTATTTTCTGATTGGAGTATGCTGAGAAGTGCAAGGACATACTCCCTCCGTTTCTAAATACTTGTCGCTGTTTTAAAAACAACAGGTTCATATTGGTACGGTCATATAAAAGGTCTGAAAAGATCCAGGTTTTGTTGACATGGTTGTTTTAATTGTTTAGGCTCAGCATCCATGAATGTTCCCATGCTGAACAGAGATTAAAAAAAAACGAGATGGCATGGCATTGTAACCCTACGATTGTATTTTGGGTCTATGGAATCTCTCGGAGCAAATAGTACTCCCTTTGTATGGAAAAGGATGCCGCGCGGGTTATTTTGCGAAAAACCCCTCACGTTTTCTCCGACAAGCATCTCCGTCCAACACGCTTGCTGCTGTCCTACTCCGCCACATCGTCTCCCATCCGCCGCTTCGCCGTGCCTCGCCCGTCGCCCGTGCCGCGCCGCGCCGGCCACCACGCCTCCTGCGCCACGCTGCTCCCCGCGCCTCCTCCCGCGATTCGGACAGCTGACGGAGGGGGCGGTGAAGCAGCTGTCGGAGCATCCCCTCGGGGCCGGCACCATCTTCCCGGTGCGCGGGCGGAGGCGGGGCCGTCCCCACGAAGCATGCTCATCTCCAACGGGTCAACTCGCAGCAGTCCGTGCGTCCCTCCCTCCCCTCCTTCTCCTGTTTGCCTGTTTGTTTCCGCGAGAAAGATTGGATCTTGGTGTTCTTGCTGATTTGGTTAGTGCACGGGAATGATCGTTCTGTGTCTAGGGTGCTAGCGGTTTCGTCAATGATGGGATCTTGGTGCTAGTTTCTTGAGTCACATGTAGACCTTGTGTGTAGTCGGAGTGTTTTCACAAGATGGGGATTTCTGCCTTCTTTGGGTTTCTGTGCACTCCTATGAAACGGGATTTCACAAGATGGGGATTTCTGCCTTCTCCGGGAACTTCTTCCTTTGTGCTATGTGACATTTAGAGACTACTGTTACAACCTACAACAACGATTCAGACACAATGGTTGATTCAAGGAGTAATTTGTTTGACGTGGTAATCTTAATAGCTAGCCTCTTTGACAATCAGTGGGTTAACTTGTTCGGCATTATATCGCTCTGTAAGTTAAGCTTCAATTGTTTTTTAAACTTACTCCGTAGAATGCATTATCCTTAGTGTGTTTACTGTCAGTAAAATATGGGAGTTTGGTGTTTGATTCAGTCATATGTCGATGAATGTTTTGAACTTCCCATGTCAGCATGACAGGATGTAATTTAAATTGTTTCAATTACTTTTCATGGCAATCAGCAATCAAAATGAAAGATTGAAGGTCATAAGCATTGGCACAAAATACAACACCTTCTTTGGCTGCAGCAAACATATAAACATGATGCCATGGGCTGATAGAATCCTACATAACAATTGTAACTCTGACTTGCAGAAAAATATAGCTTACTAATGGTAACTTGTTAAGCATGAGAAGCAAAGTGCATCTCATCTCGTTGCAACAAAGGGAAATAGCATCATAAAGCAGTTCAATTCCGACAGATCAGTGAAATAGCAAGCATTATACATGCACCAATAAAGCTGCTATGCTTGGATTTTTCTGAATGAAATTGACCTGGAGTACATTATTAATAGGAACAGACCTCTGATATTAATATCAACACATCACATTTCATAATGGGAGTAAATGTTTTCATACACATGGTAATATCATACACAAGTACACACAAGTACTATCATTCTCTTCCTTTCTCTACGTCACATTTTCTTTCTTAGCCTGTCCTTCTATAAGTGCTTTGGTTTTTGCCAGTAAATTTGCCGTGATAAATGGTAACTTCCCTTCTGCGCGCTCCTTATGCTTGTGTAGGAGGTCACAGCCAATTCCTCCTTCCACCTTCATAGCCTCAATCATACAGTACTGCAGTGTAATGAAGCTTCGAGCGAGCTTCTGGACATCGTAGTTATTGTATTCTTCCTCCACACCCTCTATTAGTTCTTTGATAGTTGTTGGTGCTGTGCTATCGGTGAGTGACTGGAGGGACCTGAAGAAGCACAGGTCGAGGACATTCATGTCCGGACTGTTTGGAGGCTGCTGTATCAACTTAATGTCCAGATCAGTCTCGTCCACGACCCGTTGAAAAGCATCATCGGTAGGGAGGAGATGAGGTTTAGCGTTATCTTGTTGTATGAGGATTGTTCTTCCTACATCCTCATCTGGCCACCGATCCTGGATAGCTGGAATGACCTTCTTGCAAATGAACTCTCTCATGGCATCACGTGTAACAGTCACTGATTTCACTTCAAGTGTCCCCCTATCTCTGTGTTTGGAGTTTTTTTTAGCTGGCGTCTCTTCGACAAAGGCCCAGGTGCCTATCTTTCCATCAAATGTGACCTCTCCACCTTCACCAAATCTTGGCTTCGCCACAGCCGTCAAGAACATAACTTTGCCAATGATGTTCTTATTCTGCACTGTGCGCAATGGTCGTGGTTCACCAGGAAGGAGATAGTAGTTGTTGCTTATTCGGGTCATGTAGAACCACTTTTCATCGATGTGGACGACATTGTCCATTTTCTTGAAGAAAGGGCAAGGAGTTGTCAAGCCATAATTGTCAAGCATCCAGACGCAAAATTGTAGTCTCTTAATCTTGTTTGCGTCTGTCATCGAAGGCTTTAAATTACTTCTGTGTCGTTTCAAATCACCCAGCATAAACCTTTGGTGTAAGGTTGCGTGGCACACACCCAATGATTTTGCTAGACTCCGAATGGTCTTTCTTTTGTTGAGTGGTATTGTGAGTACCCTTGGCAAATCCAGATCTTTCTTTTTTCAGCCAACATTACCTTTCTTCTTATTTGATACGTTAACTTCTTCACCTCGTGCAATCTGTGCCAGGGCTTTGGCCCATATTCTCTCAACAGTCCGCACACTTGTATCCATCAAGACTGCAGTGATATACTTGTCCTATGCTTGAATTTCTCCATCTCTGGTCCTGATTACCTCCAAAGCAAAGTAGACAGCATGCCTTTGCTCATTTGTCAATTCTGCTTTTGGATTTTCTTGAGCATCAGCTTCCTCTTGAGCATCCAAATCTTGAGCAGCTTCTTCTTGAACATCCATATCTTGAGCAGCTTCTGGAGCAATCTCATTCAAATCAAAAGGAGCAACTTCTTCTTGAGCAGCTTCTTGAGCAATCTGGGCAGCTTCTTCTTGAGCAATCTGGACAACAGCTTCTTCTTGAGCAGCAGCTTCTTGAGCAATCTGGCCAGCAGCTTCTTCTTTAGCAGTGGCTTCTTGAGCAATTTGAGCAACTTCTTGAGCAATCTCATTCAAATCAAAAGGAGCAACTTTTTGAGGAATCTCAGCATTAGCTTCTTGAAGAATCCGAGGGAACTCAGCCTTGTAGGTGTTATGTAGGTCAGTACACATTCCTGCAAAAGAGCGAGATTGTGGGCATGACATGGTTCCTTTTGAGAACAAGATTACTCCGTACAACAACTTAATCGAGCATAGTAGCTTACCGTGTACCATAGGTCAGAGAAGATATCCTTTTGGTGCATCATGTTATATTTCCACATATCCAATGCTCTATGGGGTAGCTTCTTCCTTTTCGAAACCAACTTACATAGTTTGTCGCCAGCAATTTGTTCCTTCATATAGCTGTGCAAAGAGAATGTTAATTTTATTCCTTGACATGATGAATTTGTCCTTGTAGGTCAGAGCTTATTGAAACTTACTCATTGGAGAGCACTGATAGAGCATCGAATTTCATCATTGGGGAACTTGAGGTGGAGATGGTTCCTTAATCTGCAGTAAAAGTACCAAGGTGAGTCAATATTAGGAGTACAAGTATATGCATGTCAACAAGTAAAATAACTCTAGAGCATGTCAACTGTTTATGCATATGTGACTTCAAGACTGTAAACACATTTTTTCAGCAAAGACACTAAAAACAATATCATTAATCAAGTGTTACCTTCTCCTTTGCTGAACTGAATTTGTTGTTGGTAACAGTTAAGTTAACAGAAATTTCAGAACTGTTTCAGAACTGTGCCCAGAACCTGCCCAGTATGGTGCTGGAGTTGAAATTCAGTTAATTAACTCTAGTCTCTTAATCTTTCAATGCACGACCATTAACTGTTAACTAGGGAGTATTAAATTCAGTTAACTATAGTTAGAGTAAAGGCATGTCAACGGTAACTCTAGTTAGAAAGAGAAGCATGATTAATGAATCAAGTTAACAGACATGTACAGTGAACTGCAGTTAAATTCAGTTAACATCCAGTCACAAGATAGCCATGAATATTTCAGAACAGTCGAGTAGGAGATGTGCAATACTGTAGTTAACTGAATAGCTACAAAAACAAGATCAGCTTAGAACAATATCCCAAATTGTACTGCTCCTAGATTACAATAGTGACAAACCAAGAGCAGCTTCTTCTTGAATAACATGTGCTTTGTTACTCATTTTACCTGATGTTACAACTGAAGTTCAGGTTGAGGCACAATTGCAGAGACTTCAATCACAACTTCAGTTCAGTTCAGGTTCAGGCGCAGCTGCAGCCTCAACTTTGCTTCAGTTCAGTGAATTGTCCAACTTCAGTTCAGGTAAGCACAGTACAGGCACAAATTCAGTTCTGGAATGTCCAAGATAGGCACCTGGGTCTCAATTTTGCTTGTAATCGGGTCTCTGCAGCTTGAATTTTAGCAACGATGATGATTTTCCTTGTACTCAGTATTCGTTCAGTGAAATTGAACACGACGCAGGCTCTGCAGGGATTGAAATTGAGGATCAGAGGAAGGCGGCGACCTCGTCCTCGTCTAGGTCCTCGACGACCTCAGAGGTCCAGGTCCTCGTCCTCGACGGAGGGCGGCGGACGGCGAGGGAACTGCGGAGGCGGCTGCAGACGAAGGAGGGAGCACGGCTAGCAGGCTGGCCGCCCTCCGCCCGGCGCGTCTGGCAGGAGCTCCGCGTGCCTCCGGTGGCGCAAGGACAGTGGGAAGGCGACGGATGGTACGGAGGGCAGCACGATGGATCTGCGCGTCTGCGTGCTCTGGCGGGAGGCCGGCGGGAGCTCTGCTTGCCTCCGGCGGCGCGATGACAGTGGGACGAAGACGGAGGGCAGCGCGATGGGAAGATTTGGTTTTGAATTTCAGGTTTGAATTTCAAATTTCAAATGATCCGAACGTTTGGGGGAGTTTTTGCAAAATTTGAATTGCATTGGAGGTGGAGGAGGACGCGACATCCTTTCCCATCCAGAGGGAGTACCAGAAATTTCTCTGACGCTAGACAAAGATAAAGGGCGAAAGAAAAGACTGATACATAGATGCTTCGTACATGTCAAATGGAGGAGAAAGTAAGAAAAAACGAAATGGCAGTGCTTATAGGTGAAAAATTGTTGGGAATACTAGCGGAGTGCAGCGGCCGTAGTAACGCATGCGCATTTCGGCTGGTTCACCTTGAAAAAAGGGACGAAGAAAAAACCAATCGGTTGCTCTGTTCCTTCGCCCATCTCGCTCGCTCTTTCGTTCCCCATTTCCTTTTCCCTAGCAAAGGAAATCAGCAGCAGAAATCAGGCAGCCACGCATTCAGCAAGAGGAAGAAGCCACTGCAGGAGTTGGAGGGCTGCGGCTCGATGGTGTTTACCGCGGCGTGGATATCCGGAGCAAGGAGAAAACACTGCGGAAGATAGGAGCGCGCGGCTCTAGGACGATTTTCGCAAGGAGAAGCCATTGCCGGAGTTTGCGAACTGGTGCCTGAACGGGGATACCAGATTTGAGGAAACAACATCATGAATTCGACTCACAACCATGCTCCCTCGCTCCAGATCTTCATCACCACCATGATCCCGAGGTCAACAGAAGAAAGAGTGGGCAAATTGACAGAACAACGAGGAAGGCAAAGCTCCTCCCTTCTCACGTACCAGCCGGATGGGCCTAGGTGAGATAGATCGGGGGAGGAGAAGAAGGAAGCGAGAAGAAAGACCCGAGAGCCGAGAGTCTTTGGCCACGATTTCTTTCCAGCGCAGCACCAGAGGAAAGAGAAGGGGCATCCGATTTATTTTTCTTTTTTTTAGGCAGGAAAAGCGGGCACTTTGACGGATGCCTGCCACGTCGCTCGGCAGCATGGATCGGAGCACGCGGGGGGGACAGGCAAGCCTCGTCCATTCCTAGGAGGCATAGCTCCCCCTCAATACGTTAGCGAAATTGCTTTCACGTACGATGTCATGATGCTCCCAGCAACAGTACTGCAACGTCGGACGTGTTGGACAGAAAAACGTCAGATGTATGGCAGAATTCAAAAGTTAGTATAGTTCTGCTTCGATCAACGGCTGTGAAACACAAACTTGCTGCAATCAATGGCTGCCACTAAGCTGCTCTCACGAGCTCGTTCTCCATGCACTCGTGCAGCTGCTCGGGTGCTAGGCTATAGTAGCGTATTCTCGATCGACCGTCTCCATCCATCTTTGTAGCTAGCTAGTTCGGTTTTTGGACCGAAAAATTGGCTCGATCGATACCGTAAACAAGGATGGCACGGATTAAAAAGTTACCAAACTGGCCAAACTCGGCACGTATATGTTGCGTTCAAGGGACCGATTCGGAACCAAATCTAAACTCTCCTCCGCCGCAAAACCCCCTCCTCCTGCTACGCCGCAAAATCCAGTCTACTTCGGCGACCTAGTCCTCCCCCACCTATTTTCTGCCAGTTCTGCTGCCCGCGGCGCTGGTCGAACCTCGGACGGCTTTCCCGCAAGGCCGCAAAAACCCTAGTGACGGGCGAGGTGGGGCAGCCGACGACGAGGAGGCGCGCCGCCGCCACTCGGAGGGTGAGTGCAAGCGCGGCACCCGTCGGTGGGATATTTTGCGGGGCATGAGTGCGGCCACGGCGCGGCGGCAAGGAGCTCAACCGCCGTCGTGCACACGCCGCTGCGGAAGGAGGTCGAGAGCTCCCGTGCGGCTGTGGGGCGCGCGTCGCGCCCTACCATCTCCACCTCCTCCTCTGGCTCCGTTTCCTCCAACAAGGCCTCCTCCTTGGATTCCATCATGCGATGCGTCATTGAGCAATCCAAGGTCTCACCGCGCGGCGAAGGAGCAAGCGGAACTCGACTGCGCGTTGGAGCTGTCCTGGACTCCCGAGCCGACACAAAGGAGGAGGCGGAAGTCATTGTCCTCTCCGAGGATGATGAGTAGGCGGCGACGAAGGAAGCCGCAGAAGGAGGAGCAACTTTTGTTCTTGCGATTGCTCCTCGGTTAGTAGTAGTTTTTGTGTAGTTTGGAACTTAGAATTATCTATGTGAAACTCAAATTATGTGATGAAATGCAATGTTTTCATGAAATGTGTGTTGTTTAAAATTTGCTCAAAGTTTAATTCAAAAGTTTTGTTCGTTTTTATGGGAACGCAAGTTCAGTTCACCTGTTTACGAGATCTGCTAGAGTTGATATTATTGTTGTCGCCGTAGGTTGCCTTACGGAGAGGATATGTTCCCGGTCGTCTAGAGGGAAAACGCAAATTAAAATGTCACGGTTTTGTCTTTTACATACCATGCGTATATGATCGTATTTTTCCATGAATTGCTGCTGATTGTACTTGTTCGTTTGAACCCATCAATCAATGGGAATATGGAAAGGATAAAAAGGGGTTGCAATTCATTTTTCCCTCAATCTCCCAATCCCTCCAAATTGATGGGGATTAGGAGGGATTGTGAGAATGAACTACAATCCCTCTCAATTCCTGATATCCCTCTAGATTGGTGGAGATTGAATTCAAACGAACATGGCTTAGGTGAAATGTACTCCCTCCGATCCATAAAAAGTGTCGCTCACTTAGTACAAAATTTGTATTAACTTAGTATAAAATGGCCGACACTTTTTATGTATCAGAGGGAGTATCAGATATCAATAGTTCATCTTCTTTTTTACAAAATGTTTCAACTTTCTTTGTCCTAAGTTAAATTTCTTAAAATTTGACCGTGTACTAATATCTACAATATCAATAAATATACTATGAAGATATATCACGATGAATTTAATAAAACTAACTTAGAATGGTAGATATCCTTTTTATAAACTTGACCAAACTTGGGATTTGACTTGGAACAAGACTAGAACATCTCGTAGGAAAAGAACAGAGTAGTAGTACTCCTTACTTCCCATATTAAGTGACTCAAATTTGTTATATATGGACATATCTATATACTAAAATATGTCTAGATATATGTAATATTTCAGCACTTGATATGGGACGGAGGGAGTAGTTTAAATACGTAAAGACGTAATTTTGGCTGTGTTTGGCAAGCAATTCAGACCAAAATATGCAGGGCCTGCCCGCCAGGACACCGACAAGGATACCAGATAATATAAAGCAACAAAACAAAGCCACCGCAGCTAAATGGCTTTGTTCGTCTGCAACTCATAATGAACGAAATTTTGTTAAGCAGAAGCGAAGAACAATCAAGATTAAAAAGACAACAACTATGGAGTCGAGAAACTACTTGTTTTATGTGTAACTTGTTATAAACAGGTCCATTGCAGTTAAACGCACAATTTCTCTCAATAACACTCCATGAGACCATGATGCATTTTCTTCTTATGGTCTCGGCAACAGGAAATATTAAGCTACTTGGGTCTAGAACTTGGACATATTAACAGTAAAAGGTTTGATGATAGCGAAACATGTCAGAACTCAGAAGAACTGCAAGGGTTGTGATGTCTCACTCTGCTGCCCACTCTTAGCTTTCCTCCACAGAAGGTGTGTCATCAAGGCTTAATTAAAGAGAACCAAGGCCCTACAGAAAGCGACGAATAATTAATCGAGTAACCAACATCATGTTGCGGTAAATGGTATATACTATAACACAGTATATGCCATTACCTTGTACATACGCCTTAGCCTAGCCTCCTCAGCGACCAACTGCAAAGATGGGGAACACATGTCATTACAATCAAGCAACACAATCTTAAATACTCACTATGAAATAAATCATCATACATCATCATTGGTGTCGTTCCAGTACTCTCCAACACGTCTATGTGGCAAATATACGTTCAAGTGACCACCAGCATATGCGTCAACATTGTCAGGGTGCTTCATATCAACACTTCCACTGTTTGTACAACCATAGCAGTGCCCTTAATTTGAAGATAAAAAAGGGGGAATGGGGTTGTTAGTCTGCCAAATAACCAAACAGGTAAAACACATTATGATAGCTGAATAGTTGAAGGTAAGCAAACATGTGTGTACAGTCATTACAGAATACATATGAGTGCACGAACCAGTCTGAGATTATGACAAACGTATAGGTCAGGGATAATAGACGAGATGAAGGGAAACATGACATGATGGGCAAACATATAGCACAGTTACAATGTTATCTAACAGATAAGTTCCAGTATATGAACCACGACTATATTTCAACAGTACTTAATATAAGATAGGAGTATACAGTACCGTTATCACTAGGTTTAACCATGCAGAAGGAGCTGACCACCATTTCTACATACTCTCCGCTCATAGGCATGAGTTCAGCAAAAAATAGATTGTCCATGCCAGAGTCAAAATCACCAGCTCCTTTAGTCTTTGCAGTGAAATTCAAATGATAGAACCTATTCTTCTTAGAAAAGGTACTATGTCTCTCCGAAATAAACTGGTAGTGCAGAACATCTTTGAGTTCATATGCAAGATCCTAAAATAAGCAACATGGAACGGATTAGCAATTGTTAAGAGGGAGAGGGAGGGAGAGGGAGGGAGGGAGGGAGAGACCTCCAACAGATTGTGGTCGTTAATTATACTTGTCCACCAAAGCTTGAACCAGTAGGCGCATTCGATAATTGCCTTTCTCAATTGCTTCCAGCTTTGAACATTTCTTTCTTGTGCCATCAAGCCAGTAGAGAGTTAATCGTATAGACATTTCCACTAGAGAAACCCCATCTTGCTCTTTGCACCTAATTTAGAGAGCATCCTATATGATTAGTAGATGATACAATTATAAAAAGTGCAGAGTAAGAAGTGACACTTAAGTACTCAGTCAAATGTTATCAGTATGGCACAGGGTTAGAGTGATGATAAGTTTGCATGCAAGGTTGTCCAATGAGGATCAAAAGCTCTCAAGTTTACTCTAATATACTCCCTCTGTCCCATATTACGTGTCGCAACTTACACGCGTTTTAGTGTGTAGATACATGCGTATGTAGACAAAGTTGCGACACTTAATATGGGAAAGAGGGAGTAGCCAATAGCAGCAAACTCAACACAAAAATAAAGCAAAACTGAACTGCTCACGTGCTTATTACCTCAGGAGATAGAGCTGAATGGGTGTGCCTGGCTAAAGGCTAGCCAGTTCTGAAAATTACAATTCAGAACTTCAGATAAAGAAACTAGAAACATGCCTACACAAAGGTGTATCATCTGTATGTACTTTGTTAATCTTACGATGTAGTACATATGATCTATGCACTATTTAAGTATTCAACAACTCCCTCACAAACCTCAACTTTAAGGGGCCCAGAAAGGAATTGAAGATCAATATGGGCACATGGACTTGTATTCTACTCCGTATTTTCTATTACCAACTTAATAGCTTTTCCATAGTCTAACTTTGGGTAACTTATTTTTTCCTGATTCATGCAGTATGAACAATGATTATCTTGTCTGCCCAACATCTTAGAAGCATGGTACTATGTATAATCGATTGCAAGTATGTCTACATGATGAGATAGTTGAATAAAAAATCTAGGACAGAGTCTAAGAAACATTACAATTTTGGATCCCGGCGGTCATGGAGATGGCAGTCGATAACTTCATTAGCTTCCTGTAAGCTCTGAAATGGCCTGCCCAGATGAGGATATGTGTAGAACAATCCCCGAAGATCAACCCTGATATAAAATATCACACCCCAACCAGAAGGTTCTCGGACCAAAAGGGTGGATCCAGGAAGACATTTCCCTAATGGAGGCGAGGCTACAATGGTGTCACAAGCTGCTGCCTGTGGACAGGACGAGGAAGTGGCAACAATGGAGGATGGGTGTCAAAATGAATTCCACAATTCTAAACCCAAATGATGGGTGCCAAACTGGCTGTTATAGTCCGACGTCTCATCTTTCACGCCGTTCTCCTCAGGGTCTCGGCTATAAAAGTCACCGGACTTTACGCTCCACCTCTACATCAAATGCAAGCCCGAGCACTCCACCACCATGGTTCGCGAGCTCATTGCCACGTATCGTGCCTCCCGGTAGACCGTGCAGACATTTCCGCCACCTCCGACTGCTCCGCCACCGGTTCAACAGCCCATCGGCCATCGTCATCTCCTGATCTCGAAAATTCGTAAAATCAGTGTGTATTACCATCTGTGTGCTTAAAATCTGCCTCTTACAATAGCCGGCATTATTGTACAGAACCACGCAAGTATCGATCGCAACATCATCAGGGCACAAAATGCAGTTCTGCAGCTACGCTGTCCGCGCAATTACCCAAAGCTATCGAGCTAATAAGACGACTAGTTCCGGAAAGTTCTAGCTAGTACTCGTTGAAGTGTATGGCGCCGAGCTTCCAGACGAGGTAGGTGGTCCCGAACATGACGGTGGTGATGATCCCGAAGGAAGCCGCGACGACGAGCACGTCCGTGCCCACGGGCAGCGCCGCCAGCCAGTCGAAGGTCCACCCCTCCTTGGGCATGCCGCGCTTGGTGTCGTCCAGCAGGTTGCTGGGCGCCTCGGGCAGCCCCGAGGAGCGCTTCTTCCTGCCCCCCGCGCCCCCCTTCTTCTTCGCGTCCGTCTCCCGCAGCGCCTCCAGCACCCGGCTCCCGAACTCCGGCTTCGACGACGACGACGACCCCGTGGGCGCCGGTTTCTCCGGCCCCCCCGGCTCCGCCGCCGCGTACCTACCCAGCACCCGCGCCGCGCGCAGCCGCTCCCGCGCCGTCAGCGGCACCCGCTTCGGCGGCTCGCTCGGGACCGTGCCGTTGCTGTTGCTGTTGGCGCTGGACGCCGCCACCGGGTTTGCGTCGGCGCTGATGGTTGTTTCTTGTGCGGCCTCTGCCGGCGCCGGCACTGCTCGGTCGTTGTCAGTAGCCGCGCGGGGTCTCCTCACATGCTTACTGATCCTCGGCGAGAGCAGGAGCTCTGTCTGTGGCTTGTGGAGAGCTGTGGCGGTTCCTATCTTCTGGAAAGCATGCCTTGAGAAGAAGGTGAGCTGGGTGTAGGACGAGGAAGGTCTGGAGACGCCTCCTACCTGGGTAAGTATAACCAGTTTGCATCAGGAACGACGAAGATTCAGCTAGCAGTTTAGTTACAGTACTAGTAGATGATGCGTCTTTTGCATGCGAACAGTTTGAGCATGAAAATACTAGATAATCCAACAACTGCCAGGGTTCTTGTTAAGTTGAATTCACGCCTAAATTGGTTGACACCGTTAGTGTTCGAAGTGCGAACGAACTGAATTGTGCAGCAAAATATTATCACCTCGTGAACGTTGCAGGCATGGCATAATCTCCGATGATTCAAACGACAGGTACGATTCCTAGTAACTGGAAGAAAGGAAGCAGGAGGAGCCGGGAGCTTACTTTGGCAGCGGTGACCTTGGAGGGAGAGGAACTGAGGCTGGTGGCAGCCATCTTCTTCTCACCTGCTCGGCAACAGCATTTTGTGCTCCAGGCGAGAAGAGATAGAATTTGTGAGGCCATCTCTACGGGGGGACTGCTTACATCCGACAGCTCGTTGGGCTGGGCCGGATTGACGATGCTACCGCTAACCCGTGAAAGTTCCAGCCCGAAAACCACATATGTGGTAACACTAAAAGAACGTGTCAGTGTATATTCCAATGTCTGCAGAGTGCAGACAGCGTCAATTTACATTTTACTCTCTTGATTCTTACAGATTCAGCTATGTACAAAGCCTCCCGGATCAGGCACACTAGAGCATCCTAAGAACTTATACATACTTGCAACCATTTCTCAGAAAACAATGCTTGCGACCGTTGCTTCTACCTAAGAACAGGCTTCTGTCTGGTTGCCGAAAACTGGACGTCTCCATTCAGGACGGAAGCCACAAACCTTTCGGCTTCTTCCACCGTTACCTCGCCGTTATAAGCCGCAAACCTCCCCCGACGAGGCTTGTAGGCAAGCAGAAGCTTATCAGACGACTTGTATGCGGACTTGTCAAACGAGGACAGGAACGCAGATTGTTTGCCCGCGTCCAGCAAGGCGTAGGCAATCGGGTTTCCAGAGTTGTAGCTCGTTCCCCTGATCAGAGTCTTCTGAGATATCTGAATGCAGAAATGGCAAGACACAAAGACATGCGTTAGGAAGGAAGAGCAAACAAAATGATGCTACTGACCATTCTAAGAAGACTTTGAGACATGAGACATACCTCAGACAGGATGATCTCCAGCTTCTCCTTGGCTTTGTTTGACTTGAAAACACCAATGATACATACTGAAGCTTTCTCTCCACAGATTTCCCCGTAATTCGATGCTGTGAGAAGAGGGATTTTGTTCTCCTTCGGCTCACTCGTCTTGGAAGGTTTCTTGGGTTGGCTCGATGCTAGCTTCTTGTTCTTCTTCTCAAAACTTTCGAGCAGAGTCTTCAATTCTTTGATTCCAGAACTGAGATTTTTCACTGAAATGCCATCCTTCAGAAGGTGCTCCTCACCATTAACACTTCTACCAATAAGAGCCGGAACATTCTTTACTCCAAGCCGTTTGAGCAGTGGAAGAGAAACATCCTGAACCTTTAATTTAAAAATATTTATCGCATTAAATTATGTTGTTCATGCATTAGATTAATCCTAACAACCCGTAATTCCAAAAAACAAACTATAAACGCTGGATGCCAGGATACTAGTTATGTACCAAAACTTCCCATGAAATAGCCAAACGTAAGTGTCAGTGATGACCTAACTTTCTCAAGCAGATGAGCAATTTGAGCACTGGTGAAAAGATAAATTTCTTACCTCTGCATCATAGAAAATTAACCGATTGCGGAACATCCCACTGACAGCACGCCACATCACTGGCGTGTCCTTCTTTGTTGACAGTAAGAGCACTTGAGGAAGGTTTGAGAAGGCATTTGAAGGGAAACTAAATTGGCTAATGTCTACCCTTCTGGAGAATCTAGGCAGGTGTTCTTGGCAGAATGTCTTCAGGTTCTTAGCATCATTATCTCCAGAGTACTCATGCAAAGACCCTTTTTCTGTAGTGCTGTACGAATAAATGAAGAGACGGGCTGATTTTCCTACTGAGACACCAGTCTTCTTGCAAAGAGCTTTTTCGTTATTACAGTTTACCTTACCAGCCTGCATCAATAGAGTCAATATATGAGCTTCTAATTTGCAATATGTTAACTGTTAAGGAGAAGCAATATAAATTTGATCATCTTACCCTCACTGCACCATCTAATGAACGAGCAACATCCTCCATGATACTTTCTACCACAAATTGATCTTTCGCATGTTGCTTATAGAATAAGAGAAGCCAAGTAACACCTTGGTCAGCTACTTCTTTATTGAAAGTTTCCATTGTGACCTCCGGAATGGTGACAGAGTTTGAGTGCTGACTGGAAGTTCTTGCACTGCGTCTAGCCGAACCAGCAGATCCACCATGCTGGCTACCTCCCATTGATCCACCAGCAAACATGTTGGCAAAAACATCACCAACATCAAAGCCAAATGGGTTTGCACCGCCAGCCCCAGGGTGGCCACCAAATGAAAATGAGAATGTTTTTGAATCTCCCTGACCACCCATTGTCTGCCATCCATCGCCAGATGAGAAATAGGTAGTCTTGGGGCCACCACCAGTGAAGTGTGTATGGCCATCACGACTCCCAAAATTTCCACCACCAAACCCTGGGTTACCCTTCTCATCACCATAGAGATCATAATTTTTCCTCTTCTCTTCATCTGACAGAATCTCATGCGCTGCAAAGGCAACAGAAACAAGCTTTAGACAGGACACACAAACAATACACTCCTGTCAATCACTCATTCTCTTATAGTCATAGCAAATAATCATCAAACGGAATCAATTCACTAACAGGAGTTGCCGAACTCCTTTCTGAATGATAAATCAGTTGCAAAGAGAAGTAAAGATTATACTCCCTCCGTTCCATAATTCTTGTCGTAATATTACATGTATCTAGACACTTTTTAGGAATAGATACATCCATTTTTTAGCAAATTTGAGACAAGAATTATGGAACGGAGGGAGTATTAAACACAGATAAGAACAGGTACTGGTACATAAATTTCTGCACCTAGACAAACCAAAAGGGCTAAATACAACATTCAGAAAGTGCCTAGGGATAGGATAACTAAAATAAGCAGGCAATAGGAAAGAGTTGGCACATTTTAAACCCAACCAAAATCAATGCAAAAGGCTTTAACCAAAATGTAATGAAAATATGGAACAGGCATAATCATAAGAGTTAATTCAACTTTTTACCCCATGCTGATATTTTGTGACAGTGTTTACCCCCATTTTAAAATATGTGCCAATTAACCAATTAACCAATTAGCATGGTTTCTGACATGTTGGACTTGGACCCAATTTTCAGGGTGACGTGCCAAGTCAAAACAGGCCACATTGGAAGCGTATTTTGGTATGACGTTGATTCACAGCACCGACCCGTTTCCAGCCCCTAGTGTTTTATGGCTTCGGCGCTTTGACTAGCCCAACATCTCAGAAACCAGGTTAATTGATTAAATGGGGTCGGGTCAAAAAATTGGCTAAATGGGGTAAAACAGTCACACATTTACAAATTGGATTTAAAAATATGTGGGGTAACACTTACACAAATTACCAAACATGGGTAAAAAAATGAAAGTCACACTAATCATAAAGGATTTGGTGTCATTGGACTATGGTAATTGCCAAATGAAGGATTATCTCATACCGGATACTAAGATACTAATTCTAGGGAATAATTTTTATGGACTAAAGTTGGGCGTCTTACCATTATTTATCTCTTCAAATTTCTCCTGCGCACCCTTGCCTTTATTCTTGTCAGGATGATACTTTAGTGAAAGCCTGTGGACATCAGAAATTAGGGAAACTTCTGGGTCTAGACTATCGTGGTTAAAACTAAATTACAGTGCTTTATGAAATGGAAAGTCGGGGAACATACTTGTGAAAGGCTTTCTTAATATCCCGTTGGCTGGCATTCTTGTCAACCCCAAGAACCTGAAACCAAAAAAAGAAGCCATGATGTTATGGTATGTCAACGGTGAGCACTAAGCTCGCAACATTACGATCGTTTAATAAATTTCACAACCATATGCTTTGGCGGCAATACTCTGGGTCTCTGTTAGGCGGAAGCGGCTCAAGTGGCAGCACACTTGATCAGTTCCAGATGTGGCTGTGTGCGCATTAGCCTGATTGCTCCCTTACACGAAAATTAGGCAACTATGAACACACCAACCTAACAAAATTGGGCTCCACTAGGGTAAACTATGCAAAACATCCATGTGCATCACTTCGGCCGATCCACGGCGCATAACCAGTTAACCACACTAGCTATACAGTCCCAAATTATGCAAAACAAGTTCATAATGGCTTACCTTGTAGGGATCTAAGGTTTTGGCCGCGAGAACCAGGGCGATCGAATTGAGGATGAGAGAGGCGACGATGAGAGATCGGATGGAGATTCCCATGGGACACTGCTTCGATTTGGGTTCCCCTTCTGCGCGACGAGCTTTCTGGGCTAAGATTTCACGGTCGGGTCTCGGGTTCGATTCTCCGGAAGGATTCTCGGGTTAAATTTCGGTTCCGTTTGGAGGGAGGGAAGCGGAGGCGGAAGAGGATTTAGCCATGAGCGGGCGCCGCCGATTTCAGGGGTGTGGGAGGGGTCGAGATGTTTCGCGACCGAGTACACGTGGCGCGGGGAGGCGGTCTCCAGCGAATTCGACCAATGGGGTGAAAGCTTTCGAGCCCGGGTGCGTGCCGTGTGCCACGTAGGATGGAGTTCGTACGTGAGATGGAGTAGTACGATACGAACGATCGACCGTCCGATCTCGCGAGCGGGTAGTTCCACTTCCAGGCGCAGGCGTACACAGTTCCAAGACTGACTGGGCACTCCGCCGAGCGCCCGAGCGGCTGCTGTCGTGGCGGTGGCTGACGTGTGGGCTCCGGCCCTACGTACCAGTCAGACGATCTATTTCCGAATCGTTGGCATAAAAATGTTCGATTCTCGTCAAGTAGTCCAACTACGGCTTGGCTCGGCGGGTTAACGAAAGGAGCCGTATAAATTTTCGCATCCCTAAACTCAACGAGGATTAAAATGCGTTAGTGGAGAATTGGTGTCTATTCGTCGCAATGGAGTAAATCATATTCTTAAGTGATGCAGATATTATCCTAAAGACGAGCCATATACGTGTGGAAGGGGCATCTTCTAGTTTGGACCATGGATTAAATCCAACGGCCTAGATTTGCATACTCCCCTTCTCTTTCTCTCGCTCACAAGGGGTGGCCCGGGCCCAACTAACCAAAAAATGTTGTAACAACATTTTAGTTTAGATTTGGGCTGTGATGGTTACTTGAATTTTTTTTCTCTCGTAAATTATGGTAGGGTAACGTTGAGGTCACAATCGTTTATATTTCTGTGTAATAATTTTTTGAAGGCAAATCACAAAATATAATCTACGGAGTACTAGTTAAAATCAGAAAAAAAAAATTGACCAACGCCCTACTAGCTGTACTACGGAGTACAACAAAGGCTCCAACTGCTTTTTCCAAAGCCGAACGCAAGGTCGCAAACCCTACCAGCTCTCCGCAAAGGCCCAAATGCTCTCCTCTCCACCGCGGCGGCTGCAACGCGTAGCAACAAAGGCAGAGCAAGCGAGCACATCCCCACGCCCTACTGTTACTACGCCCGCCATGGCCGACCCGGCGGAGCACCGCGAGGAGGAGGAGACCGCTGCGGCGGGCGAGGAAGAGGACACTGGCGCCCAAATCGCCCCTATCGTGAAGCTCGAGGAGGTTGCTATCACCACCGGCGAAGAAGATGAGGAAGTCCTGCTTGAGATGTAAGCCGACGCCGCTTCGCTCGATCTGGCCCGATCCAATAGTTCTCGGCTTTGATCTAGGTCTGACGCGTCTGGTTCGGTGCTTGTGTCCGCAGGAAAGCGAAACTCTACAGATTTGACAAGGATGGGGGCCAATGGAAGGAGCGGGGCACCGGCACCGTCAAGCTACTCAAGCACAAGGAGACCGCTAAGGTCCGCCTCGTCATGCGACAGGCCAAGACCCTCAAGATCTGTGCCAATCACCTAGGTACTCACATCCTCGTGTACTATCTTTTTGGGGAAATTGCGATTTCGATTTAGAGACTAGACACACGATTTTTTTTTTACATCTGTTTTTCTCTCTCTTCCTTTTCGGTGTGCAGTGGTGGCCACGACGAAGATGCAGGAGCACGCTGGTAGCGATAAGTCGTGCGTGTGGCACGCACTGGACTTCGCGGACTGTGAGCTCAAGGAGGAGATGTTCGCCATCCGCTTTGGATCTGTGGAGAGTGAGTACCAAACACCCTATCTACTTGCGTGTTTTCCTTTTGTCGTGCCTTATTCGAAAGGGTTGGTCAATTATCAGGTTATGGATCTATAATGGTAGTATAAATTGGTTGATCACAGGCAAAGGGCATTGGATTCGATTTAACTTAGTAGTCTTCAGGTTGATCAATGTTGTTATGTCCATATTAACTACTCTACCAGGACCAGTCATCAGTCATTGGCATAACACTGCCTGTGTATTAAAAGTTGACCAAGTTTTGTGGCATTGTTTTGCATTTACTTATTATCCTCAGTATATGGCAATGCCTTGCATCTTGATACTTTGCAGTTTGCACTTACGTAGGATTTGCTCTTCTTTCTTTTCCATTCTGGCTTATACTTTTTGGGACAATTACAGGTTTCCTTCTGTACTAAATAACTATTCACCTAGACAAAACGATATTGTTTCAACATAATATAATCTAGTATAGTATTGTTCATTGTGATAGTGGGGATCAATTTGGTGAATTGAGACTTACAAGAATCCCCTATTTTTGTAGGCAGCAAAGTGCCCTGTTATTTTTTTATGTAGGTCTTTTCTGTTTTCAAATAAAATAGCAGAATATGGTGGCAGGCTGGCAGCAAATTATGAAATTGTTGCTGATCATCATCTGACCCTCGTATTGCTGCATGCACTAATTCACATTTTATTCATAGTTAATAACTAAAGTCAGTATTCCCAGCATGGTTCTTTCATCTATCTCAGTGACCTGCATGGTTTTGCAACTCTATTTAACCAACTTACATAACCTCATAGCACAACCTGCAAGTCTATGGATCTAACTGCAAGTATATCGCTTAATTTCCAAGAACCGGGACACGATTGGCACTATGTTAAAAGCTGAATGGCCTCTGGTGTAAAGGTCGCAACAAGGTTGGGTTTCATTAGGTCAATTGTTGCCAAACCCATGAGCATGCCCATCGTCCATCTACAATCCTACCCATGTATCTATAATCAGACTCATCCATACCCATATTTGAGTGATTGTTCATCAATCTGAGAGCATTACACACACCGAAAATTGATAATACATATGCATAATTATAGTTTGATAGATAGACATATTTACTCCTACAAATGACTCAATTGGTGGCAGTGTTCTGTCACCTTCGGACTTCGTTGCTTGTTCTTTGGCACAGATCATTAAGATGAAAAAGAATATGAATTATATGATCTGAGATAATAGATGATAGTACAGTATTTTCTTTCAAGATGTAGTGTAAAGTTTTTAGTCCGTGTCAATGCATGGATCTTGTGCTGGTCATTTTAATTTTTTAAATATTAGTAGGGCGTAACCCATGGGTATGAACTAATTGGGACCCATGGGTAAAACTCATGGACATAGACAGTGACACATACCCTGCCCATTCGTTAAGATGCCACCTTTACTCTAGGCAAATTTGAAACAAGATATGTTATATTGTGTTGATATGCATGTTAGCGCTGTAGGACTTTTGATTGATATCTTCAAATTTATATCAGTGCCACCAGTAATAAGTTTGGGCTTTGTGACATTGCACCTTACTCCAGCTGAGATCTAAAGCTTTTATACATTCGCTTTTATTATGTTTTGTCTGGTTGCTTTGTGCACTCGAGGTACCGTTTGCTGCGAGATTATTGCATTTTAGAAAAGAGGCTAGTAAATATCACAACATCCTCATGTTTTCTTGATTTTATTTCAGACTGCAAGAAATTCAAGGATATGGTAGACGGGATTGCTGAGGAGCAAGGAAAGAATGACGAGAAAGAAAGTGATGAAGTCTCGTCTGCTGCTGAGTTGGTAGAGAAGCTTAGGGTCACCGAGTCCAAAAAGGATGAAAACGATGATAAGAAAGATTCTAAGGAGTGAAAGGCGCCCGCCTGCGTAATCATATACTCAAACTAGTGAAATTGTCAAATGAGTGTTACTATTTGATTCATTTCGTGGTAAAAGTCCATATCCTTTCACAAATTTTCATTGTGTTTTATCTGGGATGAATGTTTGTGGTAGGCAAAATTTGTTTTGTGTCAGTCTTCTTGGTCAATAGACCGTTATTCAAGCCTTTGTTTATCTGGATGGTTTGGCTGGGATCAGCAAGTTTGTACAATTACATTTGGATCTGCATTTGGAATGCACATGGTTGAGTTGTCCAACGTCCCGGATTTTGATGTCTTGCACTCACACGTCTACTCTATAGTTTGCAACATGTACGAATGTCTATTGCTACATGCATATCATGGTAGTTGTCCTACCATCGGTGATGATATACGAGTATATTCGTATTGCTACGAAAATATTCCCTCGGATTCTAAATTCTTGACTCAAATTTGCCCAAATATAGATGCTCCTGCTCTTTATTTGCTGACGTTGGAAGAAAAGAGGCTTGTTGGTATGCCGTGGGAGCGCCGTCAGGCAGTGCAAGGTGAGGCAATTGCGAAAACCTGCTAGGTCTTCTCATGCGATTGCAGCTCTTGCTACGAATTATTTTCGCCACGGTGGGTGAGACTGAAAGATGATTTTGTTAAATTGAATGTTGATGCGGCCTTCATTGCAGGTAGTTGCTATGGTATTGAGAATGTAGCAGATGCGCCAACCGCGGAAGCGATAGCTCTTCGTGATGGGCTTTTGCTAGCTGGCCAGGTGGGTTGTAATAGACTGGAAATTAATAGCGACTACATGGAGGTTGTGCAAACGATGCTCAATGGCGGCAATTTCATTGGTCCCGCTGCGACGATCTATGAAGAATGCTCTTTTCTTGTTAGATATTTTGGTTTTGTTAGTTTTGATCACTGTCCTATGAAGAGTAATCCCATTCAAAAAAAGGAAGAGTAATTTGGTAGCTCACACTTTAGGTCGTCAGGCGGTTGGTTCTCAGCCAGTTGTATGGCTCGAGGATCCGTCTGATTTTATTTCTAATTTGCTTGTGGACGATTAAGTGTGTTTATCGATCAATAAAGCTGGCATGATGTGCTTTTCCTAAAAAAACGACGAGACAAATGTAACATTTCGACAGCAATTTACGATCGTAGGAATACTACTCATTAGTTAGTACTATCGTGTACTATCAGTACACAGGGGTATATGATGCCTCGTTATTTCGTACTCTAAATTGCAGCAGTGAATGACTAATGATTCCCAGATCCTTGCTGCCGTAATGTCTGTAACCTGATGCGATCGGGCATCCTTGTCGCCATGGCCGGATCGGCCCTACGCATTGAAGCCTTCTTCATCGTGCAATCTTGGCATGTCAATGTGTACGGTGTACCTCCCCATTGTTCGATCGGATCCACCGCAGTAATAGGCGACGTTTCGTACGACTATGCATGGCTGCGAACACTATTAAGCAAGATTAATAGTTATAGTCTGCTGTTGGCTGTAAGCATTATCATGTCATCTTTAAATAATATAATAACTAGCAAGTATAATAAGTTGGCTATAAGAAATATTACTTTATTAATAGTAGGCTCACATTACAGTCTCACAGAGTGTCTAAAAGTACGTGTTGCAGCTGGCTACTAGTTAACATCCCACCTCTCTTCTCTCATCTCTTCTCTTTCCTCCAACTAAACATCAAAATAATATTTTAATTCTTGTAGCCAGCTTATAACCCACTGTTATTCTTACTCTTATGTATCCACGGATCTGTGGCCCGATGTCTGCACATTGATTGGTTGATACACCGCGAATTTATGATCGAAGCTGTCACGGCAGGACGCGCCATGCATGATCCTGCATTAAAGAAGGAAAGATCTGACCATGAGTTCCTCTTCATATCCATTTTAGCCTGCGTCTGCGTATGTGTATCAGCATCCTGGTTGCTGGGACGTGCTGTACGCGTGTTTGATCCTTCCGTTCAGTTGTTGCTGGCACGTATGATTATGGCCGTGGTACTGGCAAATCGGCCTGAACCCGCTTTGGCGCTGTATTTGCGCTACGGACGTGAGATCCCATCCCAAGGATCCCGATGCAGATTAATGTGCCCGACGAGTTGGGCACAATTTCAGTGGGATCGCGGGATAGATACAATTTCACGGATCACGAAGATATGATATGATATGGGTGCAAATGTGTTTCTGCAGTAACAGTGTGCGTACGAATATTTGTTGCAGGTATTCCTTCCACTTGTTAGCATCGGGCCGTTTCACATCCGGGTTTGCTGAACTTGAGCCAGTTTTGTGAGGCTTGAAAGTTTTTTTTTTTGAAAGTTTTTTTTCTTGCTCACTGAATGCACACTACTCACCATAATCCCGTTGGTGTGCACTGTGCAGGAAGTGTTACGTCTGTTCTTCGATTATCGTCTGGCAAGATACATGGGGTGGGTCAAAAAATAAGAAGACTGATGGACGGAGGATGCCAATTCTTTTCTTTTTTAAAGGATGCCAATTCATGCCAAGATCACTTGGCTTCGTCACATCATGTTCCGTTCTACAGCTGCGAAACCTGTTACCTGGACGGCTGGACATGATCAAATGACCATGTAAAACCCTCGCCACTTGAAAATCCATGTCTTGGACAAACACATGGAGGAAGTGAAGTGGGCTGTTTTTCTGGGAAACCAGCCAAATTGGCATGTACGTAGCTCTCTGCTCTCACAAGCCACATACGGACATATCGATACCCTGAAGCCGGGCGGTCTCGCGGCACGGCAAAACACAAAAGAAGGAGCGGAGCAGGCAGGGCACACGCCGCTGACCAACTAATCTTGGCCGGGCACACTCCCCCAATCGGCAGCAACCTCAAAAGTCAAAAAAAAAACTTAAAAATACAGAGTACTAGACATCAACCAGAAACTGCAAACGAAATTAAGGATTGACAAAATTAATTCACTACTGAATGCATGCTTAAGCGAAATCTCTGATTGAATCAAACGCGATAGAATACATGACACCAGCACGGAGGACACAACGGCCAACGGCGGCCAACTGGGCTGAGCAACTCCAACCCCACCCCTACATTTATGGTGCCCACTGTGGCTGTCGCACCAAGGACGGCCGTGCGCACGGCAGAAGCCGCAATCACCGCCGCCGGTGGCGAGGACATCGTCACGGACGGCGGCGCCGCTTGGCCCACCGGTGCCGCCATTTCCCGCATCGGCGACTGTGTCAGCAGCAGCGTCGGATGGCGATCGCACCACCAGTGCTGCTACATTGGTTGACGTCTCGAGACTGGGTAGCGGGGCCCAGGTGTCGGCTGCCCAAGTGGGGCCATCCTCCAACGCAGGCACCCAGCAGTTTGTGCGCGGGCTGTCTGCCGATGCTAATTCGGCAACCCTCCCTTTGGCGCGCGCCATGACCTCGTGCTCGACGTCGGCATCTGATTCCGATGACGACGACGCGTCGGAGTCCGAGTCCGACGCCGCCCAGTCGAGCACCGCCCGGGGAGACGGGAACGGAGACGGCGACGGCTCGCAGGCGTCGTCCGCGGAGAGGAACGGGTGGCGCAGCAGCTGCTCGCAGCTCCACCGCTCGCCCGCGTCCCGACGGAGGCACTTGTCGAGGAAGTCCCGGCAGGAGTCCGACACGCACGCGGCGGCGGGGAATTCGGGCCGCTTCCCGCCGAACCCGATGAGCAGCAGCATCGCGCCGACCTCGAGCCAGCCCCCGGTCTCCGACCACGGCCGCTTCCCTGTCAGGAGCTCCACCGCGGTGCACCCGAGCGACCAGACGTCAGAAGCCGGCGTCGGCGCGCCCCCGCGGGCCACCTCTGGCGCCATCCACGCCGGCGTCCCGCGCGGGCCTCGCGGGGCCGGCTCCGACACGAGCCTCGCCGCGCCGAAATCCGCGAGTTTCGTCGAGTCGATGCCGCTGCCGAGGAGCACGTTCCTCCCCTTGACGTCCCCGTGCACCACCCCGGCCACGTCGTGGAGGTACTGCAGCGCGGACGCCACCCGCCGCAGCACGCGCCGCGCCGCGCGCTCGCCGAGCCCTCCTTTGGCCGCATCGGCCGCGGTGCCGCCCGGGACCAGCTCCATGTGGAGGTTCCTGGACGCGGCCGTGGCGTCGTCCCCGAGGTACGCCACGACGTAGGGGGAGCGCAGCCGCCTCAGGATCCTGATCTCGCTCTCCAGGCACGCCATCGCCATCGCGCCGCCCTGCTTGGCGTCGACCGACTTCACCGCGAACGCGCGCCCCGTGGCCCTGTCGACGGCCGAGTGCACCGTGCCGAAGGCCCCCTTGCCGATGCATTTCCCGCGCGTCCACTCCATGTGTGCCTGCCCCCTGTTGCCGCGGTCGGGATGACTGGAGAGTGAGCAGCGGAAACAGAGGAAACTCGGAGAGAAAACAGAGAGGTCTTTCTGTCTGTGTGTGTTTGTGGAGGAGTCAACGAACGAACAAAAGGAACGGAGCAGACGGTGTGAGGAGTCGCAAGAAGAGGGCAAGCGTGGCGATGGCGTATATATAGGTGTGTGTGGGGGGGGGGGGGTGTTTTCTTTTCCGGCATTGCGTATATTTTTGTGGGCGAGAATTTCGGGCGTGTTTACTTTTGGGGGCTACGATTTCCTCTCGATTCGCATGTTGGGCGCGGATGGGATATTAAATCGCTCGAATATTTCTGGGATATATCAATCAACTAGCAGGCCCTTTGGCTTGGCTTTGCGTCGGATAGCGAGTGCTGTGCAACTTGTGGTGTTATCTTCGGGGTGCAGCTCCGTTGAGGCCACATGGGCGAGGATCCATTTGGGGTCTGTTTCATGGATTGAGCCATCGAGGGTTCGGGTTGGATATGCGGATGGATGCAATCGACGTTGCGCACCTTTGAACGGGCCAGCTAGTATTAATACTCCATGTCCCAATGCATTGCCTTATGTGTCTTTGTTTTTTCCCAGCTGTTATCAGTTTGAAGCAAACAATTGTGACGCCGATTAAACATCTTGTTGGATGTGACATGGGAATTATCTCCGAGTGCACGCACATGTCAGCATCACACCGTAAGCAGCAGAAAAAAGGTACCAAGAACTCAGTGAAAATCTTGCCATGTCCATAAGCACCAGTCTACACATCAAACCTGCGATTCAGGTGTCCACACATAACTACACTAGCATCCAAGAAAACCAATCTTGGTGTCTGACTCCAAATATCAGCGAAAGGATAGATAAACCACCCAAACACCAATGCACGGCACACCCCCTCCCATGAGGCCATGACCCTACACATCTGGAGCTCGATCCCAGATGCTGACATGGCACGCGCACACGCAAGGCTGTGATGACATGGAAGGACACGAGCGGCGCAGAGCTGGCCAGCCAAAAGAAAAGCAGGTAGGGAAGAAAGTTGTGGCCTGGGGCGGGGATACGAGTCGTGTGGGATCGGTGGCTCGTGGGATCGCGTCGCGGCGTTTGACGCGTGCGTCGCCATCGCCGCGCTCGGTTTCTCCCCGCCCATTGGCGCTCCTGTGCCGCCAAGGCGGACGTGCTCGCGGCCGAGCCACACAAGCGCAAAGCGAGCCCCGCAACCACCGACCTGGTAGTAGAGTAGTAGTACAAGTACTGCGACATCTGAGATGATGAGCAGCTTGACACTTTGACAGTAACTACTGTAGATGCCTGCAACTATTTTGTTGGAAGCCCTCGGTGGATATGAGATTTTTTAATTTTTTTGCATCCTCCTACTAATCCTGGTTCGGGCTCGTATAATTGGACATAACTTTAACAATTGTGATTTTGCATATGACAGGTCGGCAATCATTTGCAGCCTGCAGTATCTGATAATCCAGAGATTCCAGAGCCAATGATGTGGGTGATTAGCAATGATCGGAAGGAACATTCTCTATATGCCCGACTGAGCACAACTCATGTGCGCCCCATTTGGGAAGCAAACATTGCAAGGTTATATACACCAGGGAAAGAAATGCACCGCGTTCAAGCTTAAACGTGCGTTCCGTTTCGAAAAAGGAAAAAGAAGAAGAAGCTTAAACCTGCGTCGGGGAGTGCACATTGGCACGACGCCGATGCATGTCTAGACAGGATTATGTGGCCGGCGTTCGTGCATATCTTCTTATCTTAGGGTCCGAGAGATCCCGGATGTGTGCGAGATAACGGCTTAGTTATTACGGGGCAGCCGGGCACATATATCCAACCGATCCATGGACCCCAAGCTAGCGCCGGGGCTAGCTAAGAGATGCTAGGCATCCATTTGCTCGTGATCTTGACTTTCTTTTTCATGTGTGGCTTAGTGGTTGATGCGATCAACCTCCCCATACTCGTCGTATATGTAATGCCGGATAAGATCTGCTATGATTCTCGCTGCGTGGTGAGGATGTCCAGCGAAAGAAGCACCCGATACTGCTACACAAGTAACGTAAGAGAAAAAAAAAAATCACCGCTCAGGTTTTCACTTGTCTGAATCCCTTTGTTCTGCTTGTACGCCACCTGCTCTGACACCAGATTCCCATCACGTTTTACGGCTTCCTGGTTACTTAACCAACTAACCAATCTAACAGGAAACTGGGAAGGCTGGCCCACGACTTTGCAGCTCTCAGAGTACGTACATCTTTCCCGGTCAAAATACTTTTGGGCATCGCTTTCTGGAGGAGCTGCCTCCATCCCATTCTTACGAGGACGGACGAGGGCCGCTAACAGGCGCATAATCAATTGTCTAATCCAGGGTGGGGAGAGCTGTTTCTCATTAATTAAAACAAACGATCCCGTGTGTTCCGTGTTACTTAAAGCATCCGCGCCCACCCAAGCCAGGTTCTCAGCACGCTGCCCATGCCAAAGATACGGTACGTCGGAGCTAGTACTGCTGCATGCGCGACCAGTCCTTTCCACGACGGAAGGGGGAAAGAAGCAGCAGTCAATTCAAATGATCAACTGAATCTTCCGCCATAAGCCGGCACGACCGGCACGGCCAACGGAAGAAAGAAACGTTTTACGTGTGGGGGCTAGCTCGTTGCGCTGCACCATGGCATCGGCGTGAGAGGCAGCGACGGATCGACCGCCCAGATTGCCGCGGCGCGGTGTCTTCGGACGCTAAACACTAGCCGGGACAGGGAAACGTGGGGAGGCAACCGGCCGGAACCGACAGCCCTGGACCAGGGTGCTGGCCGCGCAGGCGAGGCCGAGAGAAATCACCGGGTCGGTGCCGCTGCCGCTGCCGCGCGCGCGATCGTGCCGAACCCGCCGAGCCGCATGCCGTCCTCCTGGATCACCGCACGGTCGTTTTCGTGCCAGTTTTCGCGCCGGACCGCTGGTGCGAGGATATATGCCCGATACGGCATGCATGTGTGGCGCGGCGTTTGTGGACCGTGGCGGCGAACCGGCCGCCGCGTCACGCACGCACGCAGGCCCAAGACATTTTTCTTTTTGCTAGAAAGGCGCGTGGTATTAGTCGCATCGAGCAGCAACGGCAGGAAAAATTGGCCATGTTGCCGTCACGTGCACAGCACCCACACGGTGAAAGCAAGATCTCTCTCGTGCCGTGTTCTGGGATTTTGGCCCCGGGCCGGCCTGCTGTGCCGATCTAGCCATGTTCTGATAACGATGCGTAAAACTGTCTCCGTCGATGCTACGCAAAAGATGCGCTAGCTAGCTCGTGGATTTTTTTTTTTGCCTTTTACCGGCTGTGGCTCTTCGATGGAGCGGGAGAAGGGGAAAAAAAAAGGTCATGTCGCTCGTTGGCTGCTTCTGCTCGCCAGTAAGGCCACATGACCGTCCAATTTAACCAAAGGATCCCAGAACTATGTAATTAAGCGGACACAAATTACACTACATCGTGTGCTTGTTTCGACGGCCCGCTGTTGTGTGGAGCTCTACCACTTAGGATGCTTGCTTGGTTCGTGACTTGGATACATGTCTGCTACAGCTAGGCGTGTCTGATAGTTGTCTCAGTATGGCAAGTTTTTCGCTGAAGAGACGTGCTTCAGAGCTACTACTAGAAAGTAAACATGATAATTGACACTCATCATATCAAGACAAGCAGGCAGCAGGTATGATCTGTCTGTCTGTCGAGGCATGTCCGTGCCGGCTCTGGACAGCGGGCAGGCAATTTTATTTGAAGGATTACCACAGCACCAGCTAGTTCGTGTATGCCGGCAACAACTTCCATCAAATCCCAAACCCCAGTCCGTTATAACGGGCGCAAGTTGCCGTGCCCGCGAACGGCGGATCTTTCCTCTGCCAGTGGCGAGTGCCAGGGTGAGATGCACGGCACCGGCCGGCCGCAAAGCCGCTGTCCCCCTCGCCTTCGTGCATCATCCATCCCACGACCAATTTTTTTGTTTAGTTACTTGCCTGTGACATCTGAGTCGTCACTTTGCCACATAAATTTCCCCGGGTCATGTCAGCGTATTGCAGAAATTATGTTAGTGGCAGTGTGTGGCCCCCCAGGAAAATGCAAGTAGTAGGACAGATTTTTGTAGCTCCATATATATGGATGGATAACTCAGCATGGCATCCGACGTAGTACCACGCCTGGCCTGAATGCCCAATTCATTCGCTAGAAAAAATAAAATTCAAAGGAGGAGGTCGGCGCCTTTCTGATCGCCACTGTCATTGTCACACTAGACGTATAGCACAAGTGCACGACACGGTTGTTTTTGTTCGGGAAGAACCTAAACTTATTAGTCTTGTTTAGACTGATATATATATATATCCTGTTAGTGATGACGCAGAGATTAAATGACCTAAATCGGCCATTGTTGTACATATAAGTCTGACTTTATTTATATAGTTTAGTATTCCATGATTCGCACAAAAAAATTATTGTTGTTTATTGCTACAAGTTGCAGCCCTTTCAACTACTCCAAGTTGACGAACTGAATTCTGAAGAAAAGGGGAAAGGCTGAGGAATCGGTTGCTCACGCTCTGTGGCTCACTTCCCAACGGAATAACGAACATGTGCTGAGTGCCTGAGTACACTCAATATATGTGGGCATCTGAAAAGATCAGCCAACCACAGGTTAGTTTTCAGTTACGATGAACAGTGCTTACGTTTGCTGGAAATGCAGTGAATTCACGCCATGTTGATCGTTGATGAAAAGTCGTTTAGGTGATTTGATTATCATATACTACCGGCTGAGCACAATGGTTCTGGTCAACTTTGAGCCGACAAAGTATATAATGCAGGCTGCTGCTGGGCTCCGAATTTCAGGTCGAACATGTATCCAAGTCGAATTTTAGTCCAATATAAAATCGCTTGATTATGATTATCTGCTAAATACACAAACCAACCCAGCCTTTTTTCAGCCTAACTGCTGTGCGAGACCAAACTTGGCCGGACACGTCCCACCAGAAGTAATCTCTTCTTTCATGAACTTGCGCAAGACCTTATCAGTGCAAACAGCATCGCTGTCTCTCTTTTCCAGTGACAAACTGACAATGCAATTTGATCTTTTTACCTTGGAAACTTTGCAGGCGACATACACGGAAGCAAACTTTGTAGGCATCTTTTTCTTTTCGCTTTGGAAGTGCGGGGGCAACTTTGCAAAAATAAAAACAGTTGCTTAACTAGCAGTCAAGGCATAGCTGACCTCTGCCTCTAAAAATATAATGATTTAAAAGCTGATCTAGCCGCACAAACTCTTCCTCTTCATTGGTCCATATCCAAGAATAGAACTCTTGGAGAAAAGAGATAGTCCTATATATCGAATGCCATGATTTTCAGTCCAAATGTGCGATTGTACACAGATATTTATTAGTTCCTACACCCTTATAGGACAATTATTCGAGTATTCACACATCGCAATGGATAAAAGTTTTGCTTTGCGGGGTGTGGAGTGAATCACTCGCACCACTGGCACACATGATGACTACATCATCATCTGGATATGACCAGGTGAGGTGTTCAATATTGAACAATCAAGAAGCCCGCAGGAGAGAAGGAGAGAAGAAGAGAAGTTCAAACTTTGGCATGGCATATAGAATGGTAGACTTGCAGTGTCAGCAGAGCCGTTCAATGTTTGAGATGAAACCATTGTTGGGGACTTGGGCAGACGAGAAAGGGCAACCCCTGTGTTCTTCATCTTGCTTGGTCCGTCCTGTGTGGTCGGCAAGTCACCACACGATACATTTGGTCTGTTCTTATGATTGTGGGGGTTCGTCAGATGATCAGACTCATCATAGCCAACTGGGCAGGATATCTTGGCGCTGCAAATTAAAGAAACGCACGGGGAAAACATATGTGGCCATCGAGAAAGATCTTTTATTAGACTTTCCACAGCCCCACAGTGATTCATGCATCTACCCGTCTCACTCGCCTCAAGGAAAGGCCAGGCAGCAGATGAGAACAGCAGCATCAGGCAAAATCAGGCTAGAGACGATTTGTTGCTGGGTTCCTTGGTGTCTTCCGGGACGGCCTCTCTGCCCACAGCCTCCGGTCACAGTATTACACGGTCAGAAAACCAGTCTAGTCCTCGGTTTTCCTGAAGCCAATCATGCGTTCCACATCACCGAAGTTAACCACAGAAAGTTCAGATCATTGCATTTCCTTCAGAGATACGCCCAAATTTTCCAGTCTCCCAGATGGAGCCTTAATCCTTGCAGCCCGATGTTGCGGCCACGCACAATGGCCTAGTGGTCGGCCACAGACGGCCGGATAAGAACGTACACGGCACAGAGCATACATGGATTGATCTGCCCGTAAACATAATATAGTGCCCGGAGACAGCAACCCTGTGTAGAAAGCGTGTAGCAACTTGGGCGATCAGCAGAAGAAGCGCCAGGGTCTTTTTCAGATGACGGTTTGTGGCGAGGGTCGAATGGCTCATACAACAGAAGAACCAGATCCGTTGGTCTTTCCACAAGAGAGTGCGAGTGAAAAAGAGAACCGCAGCGTCACTGCCCCGAATTGGATGCCTGCAGGAACCAGGAGATCAGATGGGGATCCACTTGAGATGGGGATGAGCTGAGCACAGCTGCACAGGTAGTGCGCAAGCTAAGCGGTACAGTGCTTCGGAGCAGTATGATCGTTGCGTCACCAGCAGCATATCTGTGTCTCGGATTTGGAGGTCAGTCTGCCCCACAACCACAAGTGAGATCCTGAGCAAGGGGACTTCATGCGGTAACACGGTGTTGGCATGTTTGCTGAACCAACGGTACCAGCTGCCTTTGGCTGTCGAGGACTTGAGAGCCTGTTTGCTTTGCGGCTGACGCGCCCCTGCAACGCCAGTGATTTGGCGAGCCCGCATCGCTTTTCTGAGAATCCACCCGCGTCAGTAGCTTTTTGTGCCCACGCACGGGCGAAATCTGGGCTGCAAAACCGCTCGCCCACAAATTGACGAGCCAACGGTTGGGGCGGTGGATCTGGGCAGAAGGCAAACAGGCCCTGAAAGTCGAAGCCAGTGGCCTGCGTTACAGCTCCCAAAAGGCAAGTTCCAATCATGCAGAGTTGCAGACCGCAGAGATGCCAGAGAGTGACGGTCATCGGGCCGAATCAGAGCCCAGGTTTGCTCCTCACTTGTTCTAACCGGCCCAGATAAGAACAGACATAACTACCTTCTCAAAGATGAGCACAGTAGCAGATCTATGCTATTTCAGATCACACCCAACACAGTCATCAGAACATCGTTTTTATCAAAATTGGAAGGGGTTTAGACATTATTGACAACTAAAGTACATGAGTTCATTGCTCCCGCCAAAACCCAACTCTTAGCAATGAACCAATGAATATCAGGCACTGGAACAGTTACTTTGACGGTTTCCGTGTGCCGCCACCAATTCAAAATGACGAAGACTTACCAAAAATTTCAGTGTTGCTTTGAAGTATGGGGGTCACACATGAGCTGACTGCAAATATGTCCGCTCATAGAGGCCTATCACCTGATCAGCCACTCCCCACATTATAGCCTGACCAGGTGGAATCCTCATGAGCCTGGGAAGCAAGCCTTTCCACAGGGCTCGGAGGCCCTCTTCAGCATGTATTGTCCGTATTGCATGGACCATGCCCTTGTACTTGATGTCGCCGGTTCTCCCCTGAGCCATCAACCTAGTCTTCACGACATCAAAGGGTCCAGTGCAGATTGGCCCTGCAGTTCCCGCAAGGAACCCAGAGACCATAGACTGCCATGGCTGGAGAACCTTTCCGTCTCCTTCATGCTTCTTCCAGAGAAAAATGTCGAATGTGTTCTTCGCTGTGAACATTGCTGCCTGGTTTGTGCCATTTCGCATGACAGTTGGTAATGCTCCAGACCATAAACCAAAAAGGCCTTCCTCCCGAACAATTGTCTTGGCACAGTGTATGGGCCCTTTATATCT
Source organism: Brachypodium distachyon (assembly GCF_000005505.3). Lineage (NCBI taxonomy): Eukaryota > Viridiplantae > Streptophyta > Magnoliopsida > Poales > Poaceae > Brachypodium > Brachypodium distachyon. The sequence goes on from NC_016131.3 coordinate 64,708,929, forward strand.
AAGCAGGTCTGTGCTTAGCCCTTTTTGCTGCTGTAATCTAATTTTTACTACCTGCGTTCACCATAAAGAAACATTACAAAATTCCCTCAAGAGGATAAGCTCTATATAATGAGAAACATTTCTACTCCCCCCATAAATATGACAAGGTACATCGCTACGGTTACAGTCAAGGATGGGGAAAACCTGAATTTACAAATACATCATGATCGTTTTCAGGCCAACCTTCCACTTAATTCTCTTATCTTTTTGTATTTCCTTATAGTGAATTCTACTGATTAATAGTGCTTCCAACCAGTATGATTTGGTTAGGACACAACAAATATAACATCAGAAGAACCTCCAACCAATATAAAAATGCACTGTAGATATTATATAGTAGGATTACAAAATCACCCTTGTTTACAGTACCAGAAATCCGTGAACCAGACATTTTTGTTCCAAATTAGACATGTATGAATTCTGATCCTACCACCTCGTCATTCTGGTCAATGGCCATCTAGATTTTGCTAATAATATGATGTTATCAAGGCCTCATAGATACTACTGTAAAGATGCCTTTTCCAACAGTGGGGACTTGGGACTAACGAAGAAGCATAGCTACTCCTCAGTGATGTTATCAAGGCCTCATACATACTCATGTATCAAGGCCTCATAGATACTACTCCTTTCTCAGTACTCTCAATCACATGCATTTGCCAGCATTCTAGTGGGCTTCCGAATGCCAACTCATACAACATTAAGAAAGGAGCAGGTAAGTGGCTATAGCTTCTAGGTCAAATGTAATTTGAAAGCACAAAGTGAGCCGCATCTGGTAAGGCATTCTGTGGTGCATCCTGCCCACCCGAGTTCAATCCTTGAATCGACTACCATTGTACTGGTGTGTCACACCTTCATATGCATGCACAATCACTGGTAAAGCACGTATCCCACGGTTCTTGTGAGGTATAAGATAGATCATGGATTTAACTGAGCGGCATCCGCTCTAGTTATAGGGTGTGTTTAAGTAGGACTCACACAGCATCGGTGCATGAGTGTGGTGGTGTGAGTGTGGTTTGTGTCCTTGTAATCTACTCCCTCCGTTCCATAATTCTTGTCTCAAATTTGCCCCAAAGTGGATGTATCTATTCCTAAATTGCGTCTAGATACATGTAATATTTCGACAAGAATTATGAAACGGAGGTAGTAGGAAATTGTAATTTGAGTCATTTGACACATCGAGGGAGCAAGCAGAGCAGCCAAATGCTTGATCAGTTGCTTGGACTTGGACATGGTGTACTAGCAAACTACAAATTGGTTGCGAAGTACAGGGCTATAGTTTTCTAATCCCAAAGCCCAAGTTGTCAGAAATGCATCTGATACAGTATCAATCTCACACAAGATTAAATAACTGCCAGACCCGTCCTTTTCCGTTCTTTCTCTATGCAGTAACGAAGCAGCTTTTACATCGGTAAACTACATCTAAGACCCCGGCAAGAATCACCCAGAGCAGTCCAAATTATATTAAAAAAAACATGAACAGATCGCAGCCAGGCTAAGAAATCATCAACGATTTAAAAAACTGATAGAAGCACTACTCGTAACAAGCAACAGGAACATGGGGACGCAATCTCACCTCGAATGGGGTAACAATGACGAGGGCCTCGAGGACGCCGGCGCCGAACCCAGAGGCGAGGCGTCCCTGCGCGGAGACCTTGCCGGTGTCGGGGTCCTTGAAGGCGGACTGCAGCACGGCATTGGAGCCGAGGCGGAGCGCGTACTTGAGCGTGAGGTGGGTGGCGAAGGGCGTGAGCCCCTTCCAGAGCGCGGGCACGCCCTCGGCGCGCGCGACGGTGGTGCCGCAGTGCGCGATGCCGCGGTAGGCGCCCGAGCGGTCGAGCTGCAGCCTGGTCTTGACCACGTCGATCGGCTGCAGGCAGCACGCCTCCATCACGCCGCCGAGCGACCCCGCCGCCGCCTTCACGTAGGGCGGGATCGGCGGCCTCCCTCCCTGCAGCTCCTCCGCCCGCGGCGGCGGCGGGGGCGGAGAAGAGAGCGAGACCATTTGTCGGGAAGCGCAAACGGCGGGCTTAGCGGGTGATGGGCGCGGCGGAGAAGCGGTTCTGGATTCTTCTTCCTGTGTTGCTTTTTTTCCTCCCACTTTCTCTGCGGGGAGATCCGAAAAGGAGCGGCGCAGCTTATATGGAATCGGCGAGACAAGGGCGAAGAAGAAGCAGCCGCACCGTCTCTTCTCTCTCGTGACACGTCAGGCGTCAGGGTTTGGTCTATGGCGAGAAGGGAAAGGCCCACCTGGGCCTTTGGTGTTTGTTGCGGAAGCGTAACTGTTGCTGGGCGTCCTCGGACCCGCATGTCAGCTACCGGTTGGGGGAATTTTGCGGACGCCTGAGACTGAGAGTGAGAGGTGCTCCTGATTTGTGGGCCCTGGTACGATAGGCGATTTTTTCGGGAACCGTTTGCTACCTACGCAACCCACCGCGTCACTTGTGTTAGAATGGAACGAGATTGAACGAAGGGACGATTTATTCCATGATTGACATTCCTATATAAAGGATATAAGAGGTGTCTCTTTCCGAACAGACGTAAGCAACGGCCGTGTCTGTTCGGAAATATAAAGGGTATAAGAGGTGTCTCTTTCCGGACAGACGTAAGCAACGGTCGCGTCTGTTCGGAAGATTCACGCACGAGGACGCCCGGCGGTTTGCACACAGGCAACCGTCCGGTGCTAATTACAAGATAATGATTAAACTAATTAATTTCTTAACACTCTTTCTAATCATGTCTTGTCTTGTCCTTGTGAGTTGTTCATCATGTTTGAAAACGTTTCTTCAGAAAAATCATGTGGGAAAAATCTGAATAAAATTGTGTTATGTAATATGCCGTGAAAAACTCCTTTAAAACCCATCGGGAAAAAGAGGAGAAAAATTCTTGTATTAGCATTGTCTCATTAAAAACCTTCTATGAGAAACCATATATGGAAAAACTCATAGGGGAAAAGAGTACAATGTAAAGGATCTAATGATCATAATCAGGTTATATATATTATCAGGAGTTTACTCCCCCTGAATCTTATATATCTCGAAGTCGTCTGATACCAATTCCATTTACATACTTCTGGAATAAAGAATTTGGTAAAGACTTTGTAAATAAATCTGCTAGATTATCACGTGACTTCGTTTGCAAAATATTTATCTCTCCATCCTTTTGTAATTCATGGGGATAAAAGAATTTAGGAGCAATGTGCTTTGTTATATTGCTCTTTATATAACCTGTTTGCATTTGCATAATACAAGCGGCATTATCTTCATAAATAATCGTGGGTGATTCCAATGAATCCTTCACTACAAAATTAGGCAATTGAGAAACAGCCACGTCCTTAATTTATCCACAGGTTGTGCTGCTCCTTTTATCTTTACACACAGCCAGCAATACTTCACCGAGCTTAGAGAAAATTGGAGAGGCTCAAGCCTCCGATTTTCCGGGCATGGCATGGCAACAAGCAACACTCTCAGGCAGCCGTCACCAATGATTTTTCAAATATGCAACCAAACAAACCTCAAGCATGTTCAAGAGATGCTCTAGCACGAGGTAGTCACGGTAGCAACCAAACAGGCCCTCACTCATATCGCGCGTGCGGAAGAGAGCCTAATTGAGTTTTGCTTTGACGCGAAAGACTTATATTGTTACCGAGCTTCATTGAGCTGAACTCTAGCCTTTTGGGTACACTCTATGAACTAGTCATGTCAATTGCAGTGTCCATATGATAGAAGCAACATATCTAGATTTACCACCTCCTGTCCATAACAAGTATCGTTGATTTAATACAAAATGCCCTCAATTGCATCCACGTTCATTCAGCAAGCATACCGTGCCACCAGAAATTGGAAGCATGTGCCATGGGAGCACTTGTGCTTGTACTAGCATTTGGAACGGGGCAGGGCCACGCTCGCCTCAACCTAAATTTGACTATTGGGCGCCGGTAAGGTTGCAGATAGCAAAAAAAAAAAAAAGCAGTACAAGACAAGCCTTTCTCACTAGAATGGGCCTCCTAAGCCTGCATCGATGTCACAGGAGAAATAAGTAGCTGAAGTCCCGTACGAATTTGTTTTTTAGAGCAAAAGCCTGGTTTCATTAAGGAAACCAACGGTTATGTCACAGGGTCAAACAGGGTAAAAAACAGCAGTCTTAACTGAGGACTAATGCAGCCTCAGACGAAAGAACTATCCACGGGCACTACTTATCACAATAGCAACATCCTAAGAGCAAGTTCAGCAGTTACCCTAAAGCCTCCCCAATACAAAATTTAGGAGAAAAAAGCCCAAAAACGACATCGAGTAGTTCCCCTAAAGCATCCCCGATATTTCAGCGTCCCCAATCCAGAGCTCTTTCTCCCCTACAGATCGGAGAGCCCGATCCCTCCCCAATCGACCGCGAGGACCAACCGTTCCTCCCTCCCGCCCCCACGCGCGCCACCTGCATGTACTGCCCGCCCTCCCTCCTTCTCCTTTCTATGTTTTTGTTCGATCTGGGGCGGGCGGCGGTGGCCAGCAGGGGATGAGGAGGAGGAGGAGGGGCCGGTGGCCAGCAGGGGAGTGGAGGGCGGTGCTGGACAGCAGGGGATGAGATGGAGGAGGGGGGCAGCCTTATATCATATAGCAGTAGAAGCAGTAGCTTGATCTTCTATGCATTGATTTTCTGGAATGGTGATGGACGATTCCATGTGCTCGATTCTCAATTATGTATTATCTATTATGTATTAATAATTATGATCTTCGAACCATTTGGATTTGGATTCAGCTAGTCTGTATTGTAATCTGTACTAATTATGAACTTCGAACCATTTGGATTTGGAATTATGTGCTGTGATCTGAACTAAAGGGAGAGGTAGCCGTTGAATTTCAAATAAATATAAAATAGAGAAGATCTTTTAGGGAAACTGCTGGAGTTGGGCAATTTTTAGGAAAGAATATTTTTAGGGAAGTCCTCCATTTTGAGATATAGGGGAGATGTTTTAGGGGAACTACTGCCAACTTAAACTGAAGTCTTTTGCTGCTGCTTCCAGTCGTTTTGTCCTCGTACAAAACTTTGGTCAGATTAATATGATTAGTTCCCAACACAAAAACGTGTCAACAGCAGAGTACAGATAAAAAATTCTGTATAAACATTGATCAGAAACTTGACTAAAACTGCTTCAAAACAAAAAGGACTTGACTAACTTCTCTGTCTGAAGTCTGAACACACATCCGTGTGCGAATCGAACTAAATGTGTGTGCTGCTGCGACTACTACTACTCTCACACTCTCTCTCAGTTGATCGATATTTCCAATTTTCCATCGTATTCAACGCGGATAACTTCATTATTGGAGTCCAACACGCGTTTCATTTGGAAGCAACACAAATTTCTACGAGGGTTACTTATAGTTATACTTCGATCTGAACGGACGGACCGTCGGTCCCGTGACCGGTGGTGGCTTCAGCGCCTGCATCATACTTAAATCTATAAGCCATTCTGTTTCAGGCGTGATTCGTTGTTGCCAATTATTGCCGTGGAAAGAACCGATCGGCTAACCAGTTTATCAATCATGTGCTTACTGTCGGCGGTAGCGCGTGTGATGATTTAGTCTTCGGGCGTGAAATAAACGGTCTAATCATACTGGAGTACGAGTATTATATAGCTCGGCCTGTCTTATGAAATTTATTTGATTTACAGTATCTGTTTGCTCAGAGGTGTCAGCAGGTGCTATGGTTGCGGAAGAACTGATATTCATGCTGTATGTAGCACGTTTGTGTGAAACAAACGGTCAAATCCTTGTCTTACCTGTCTTTCCAAACTTCCTTCATTAACGGTATCTGTCTGCACACAGATGGCATCAGGTACCACGGTCGCGGAGGAAATCCTTAACAATTTGCACCATTCGACGATGAAATATGCTGATATGATGCAAAAATGAGCAGGCCAAAGTTGTTACTCACACGTATTTAGCCTTTATTTGGACGATTGTTGGGTTGCACAATCGAAACAAAATTGTTTGCACATGTTAATGCTCCTATTAGCTGATTTTAAAGTGAATATGTTTTTGGTATTGACTAATTGACAATCTAACGAGCATATAATACATGGATTAGAACAGTGAAATAGTTGAAGATTCATGAAATGGAGTATATATATTAATAAGTATATTGAATAAATGAATCTAGAAAGAACGGCCAGTCAACCATGTACATAGGCAAAGAATGAGGTGAGTACTAACTCCACCTTATTACATCAGAATCAAAGAATGAATGGAATTGATTTAACTACACAAAGAATGGTGCTGCAAAAAAATAGAATGCTGAAATCCCAGCAAAATAGTGCAAGCACCTTAAAATCATGCTTGCTAAGAAGTAACATATGGTATCCTCCTCATCTCATTGACCACTACTCTGTTAGTGCTACTTCCAGGTGAGGCCAGTCCATCCGGCAATTAAGTTAAGAAGAAGCTGAGAACTTGTGCAATTGTATGATCACGACACTGATGTCGTCGGTTGAGCCCCTGGAAACTCCTGTCTCGACAAGCCTCCTGCAGGCAGCCATGCGAGAAGCCTTTTCGTTGTTGCTGCAGAGAGGCCTGGCGATGTCCACGGCTTCCTGGTTCTCAACCTTGTCCCACAGGCCGTCAGAGGCCAGTATCAAGAACTCACAGTGTTGGTCGACAAGGAGTGTCCTCGTGTCTGGATCAGCCACCACCCACTGCTTGAGGTGTGCATCCCCTATCCCTCTTGTCACTGCCAAAGAGCCCTGCACTCGCCATGTTCCTCGGTAATTCACCACGAATCCACCCTGAAAATTACAAATGCACATAAGTTGCAGAGAACTGGAGTATTCTCATAAGTTGCTCAAAACTTACAAGCACAACACGATCTGTTCTTGCAACCAATAACCCAGTTTAGCAAGGGACAAGCATTATTTACCAGGTTCTCAATTCTTTCCTTCTCGTCGTCACGGGAGGCACGGTGATCAGTGGTGAGCGCTTCCGCCTTTCCTGCCCGGCTGAGGACAGCCCGGCAATCTCCTGTATTGGACACGGTGAGTCCGCCCTTCTGGAGCAATGCGGTGACACAGCATGCGCCGCCGCTTTCCTCCCTCTTGAGGAACTGCTCGTCCGTCTTCAGGTAGCCCTTCTTCACAGCCCCCTCAATCTCGCCATTGTCACCGCCGCCGACCTTCTTCATCTCCTCCGCCATGAACTTGGGCATGTTTTCGGCAGCGAACTCTGCCGCGCTGTTTCCGCCGTGACCATCGAATACAGCAAAAAACGCCTGCGGTTGGGGGAAAAAGGGAGAAAGTTTAGTAATTCTATAATTTCAGGTGAAACGGCGGAAATTTTCCATCCGGAGAGCCCCGAATCTGAAAAATCCCAACTTCTATGTCGCAAAAATCGTGCGAGCAAATTACTAATAACAAACAGAGAAGTTGTATCGAGCATACCACTTTGGGGTCTCCGCCGAGCGCAACCTTGGCCACATGCCGGTCCTCCATCTCCACCCTTCTCCTTCCCTTCCCCCTTTGGCAGTAAACCGCAAACTCATCCCCTTCCTCCTCCACCTCGTTCCTTGGATCCGACTCCACCGCAGCCACAGCCGCCGCAGCGGCGGCAGCAGCCGCCGGGCCATCGACTGGCACCATGAGCGGCGCCGGCCGCCGCCTCTTCAGCACTGACCCGGCAGGGGCGGAGGCGGCCGCAGAGGACGTCTTAGGAGACGGAGAGGCCTCCTCGCGGATCTGGGCGCGTAGTAGCCCGAACGGGCGGAGCGGCGAGCCGGCCGTGGGCGCCGGCGGCGCGGGTGACGAGATGGAGACGGTCTCCGGCGAGGCGGAGGCGGCCTTGCAGGAGAGCGAGCGGCGCGACGGAGAGAATACCGGCGAGCTCGGGATGGCGACCGTGCAGGACATCGCGAGGCCTTGGGAGGGAGACGGGGTCTTCCTTTGCTGCTGCTCCGCCTCCACGCGTGTGCTGATTTTCTTTGGTTTGTTGTTGTGATGGAGCAGGTTGGGTGGGTCTGGGGCATATGGCCGTTTGAACAAGTTTATATACGGGGCCAGTACGCGTCGCTGTGGCCGCTCCCGTGGGACTACGGGGCATTCTGAATTGTGAACTGGACTAGCTCATTATTTTTAAATGTTCTTCGTACCAAGATTGTGCTGGTGGAGTACTGGAGTGTACAGCTAGCAATTTGTGGCACAATTATGGTGCCAGGTAATATTTCCTAATTTTTTTCTCGCAAAAAAGGAAATATTTCCTAATTTTATTTGGTTAATGCCCATGATAAAATTCCATATACAATTGTAATCTTTGTAATAGAGCAACCGACATTAATGACTTTGCTAATCTTTGTACTCGCCAAATTTCAATTTAGGAGACATATGTGCTTGCCTTGCATGTTTATGTGTGTATTAGCTATTTCTTGAAAAGTTTATTTAGTAGGTTTATAATGCACATCGGGTTTTTTTTGTGTGTGTGAAACAAGTTTATGTTAATTATCACGGCAAGACAGTGCAAAAAATGAGCTGACTAATCTAAAATAAATACTCACTCCGGCTGGCATTAAAAGTTGTACTAAATCCGCGACAAATAATTCCGGCCGGAGGGAATAAGATAAAGCGTAAATACATAATTTTCAAAGCACAATTTAATAATATTTAGAAGACCCAATAAAATTCTAATAAAAATATGCATTACATAATTTTTGGTTTCTTCTTCATATTTATAGAACAATAAATATCCCTTGGAGATAAGCGGGTCATCGATTTTATAGGGCAGTTAAAATTGATCATGTCGAACTCCATCCTGTCGGCAGACGTCACGACCAGCGGCCGCACCGTTGGAGGTTTGTGGCGTGCGGTTATGTCTAGCAAGTAATCTAGCCCGAGGGAAACGACGGCGGGCATGGTCTTTGCGTGTTGGTTCATGACTTCTAGAAAATCGAAGGCGGTTGTAGGAATCAACACTGGTGGGGGTGTTGATGGTGATTGATAGGATATGGAGGGAGTTATGAATCATGATCGCAGTCTGGAACCTACCATGGCCAAGGGAGGCACGATGCGCTCGTGCCTAAATGCATTTTTTTTCTGAGCCCGTGTTAGCAACCAAGCGTGTCGTATTGCTTTAAAGTTTAAACCCACGAGACGGTAAGATGTGATCCGTGGTTAGAACGGGTTTCCTGATCATATTGATGATCAATTTGATGTATTATACACAAGGTTACAATGTCCGAAACTTAGAATAGCCATCCACGGTACGTCAAATAGTACCTCAGACTATAAAATGTAAAAGCGAGCACGAAGAGAAAATGTTGCATTCTCAAAAGTGTCAATACCAAGAATCCAGTTGTCGACACGAGATATTCTATCCCTTACAAAAAGAAGAAGAAAAACAGGTTATATTCCGAGGAAAAACACGGACACGGGGCGCAAAGGTCGAAGGTACGTTAATCGCGTGTGACAGAAGTAAGCAAAGCTGTCGGGAGTTTGTGATAATCAGTGTACTAGATTTGACTCGCGATGCCCCTTATATCAATCCTCGTCTCGTATTGACGCGGTCTGTCTCGATTGTTTCTCATCGATTGTGCACAGACGATAAAGTTTCACTCACCCCTTCCTCTCGGGCACAGCACGGAACACCTGGACGAGCAAACGGCTATCGGCCACGAAGAGATAGGCAGCAGCAAGTCAGCAACGCGTTGGAGTTTGGCTGGACATGCTTCCCGTGTGTGCGGCCAGATGGGTGTTGGGGAAAACTGGAATGTGCTCGGAAAGAATCGAGCGGGGAAGGGAATCCCTCTGTAGTTTCTCTAGTATAGAATGCAACGAGGGGAGAGACAGAGAATCGCTGACCGGCCGCAATTGGACCGGACCAGACGAACGTTGAAGGCAAAGTGACCTTATCGCATCGCGTACCCCACTCGGCTAAGCAACCTGGCAGGTCGCCATCGCTTGCTTTCCCTTCCCTTCCTAGGAAGAACCCGAACGCATGTGAAAGAAAAGGAAGAACCTGAACGTACCGTCCCAGTCCCAAGCTAGCGTGAACGGACGTCAGGTGATTTAACTAGCACTACGATGAGATGATCCCCAGAATCACTGGGCAAGTGGGCATCGGTACTTGGCGTTCTCTTTTTTCTGTGTTTTTGCAAGTTTGGTGCTACTGGACACATGTGACGACAGGGACGTGTGCACGATTTTCGGTGGACAAGCGCGTGTGTCCCTAGCGGAAAAGGAGGGCAGGGAGAAAAATGTAGCCGTTGGCAGTTGCCACGCTGGGGTGGGGGCGGCAGGACCGATGCCAGCAGCAGCAGTAGACTGAGCTCAGCTAACGCGAGAAAAGCGGGGCCCGCGAGCTGGCGGCGCGGTGTCATTGGTGTGGCACGTTCCGATCCGCTGGCCTGGACGTGTGGTCTCTGCGTCGTGAAGCATTTTGGACGGTTTGTTCGAGTCCAACGTGCCCGGTCAGCCCAGGCGTTTACCGCGCTCGCAACGGGACAGTGAGAAACCCAGATTTTTTTTTTGATAGGGTGAGAAACCGTGAATTCTTTTTTTGCAATAAAGAAACAGCGAATTAGGCACCACGTAGGAAACCACCGTCGGTGCGGCGCGTCATGCCCGGCCAAAAACGCCCCTTTACTAACCTTATTATTGCCCGTTCGTCGCGCAAAAGATAAATAAAATGTCTTACCAGTTCATCGATCATACTCTTTTAGATTCAACGATTGACCCGACCCATTACACACTGGAACAATCTTATTACCCGTTCGCATTTTTTTTCTTTCCAAAAGGGTATCTTGGACGTATTTATGTTAGAGTCATTTAATATTCTGAAACGTTGAAAAAAAAGAACAATTCATGGGACGGACACATACGAAACTGATTTTCTGGAACATAGCATAAAAACACATGTTATAAGCAAGTGTCTATCCAATAATTACGTGCATGTTATAAGATTTGATTTTTGAATGAAGTTTCAAGAACAGATTCATATATGCCCATGTTCTAAAAATTCACAAAACCATACCAATGTCAAGAGGATTTAGGCCCAAAATCATGTACTGAAAAGAAGATTTATATATAGCTTTGTGAGCTATTACCCTGCGTTGTAAATTGTTTGTTCGTTTTCTTTTAGAAACAAATTTTTGGTGGTTCCAAACGAGCACCGCGCACCACTCGTACCAGACTAGATGTTATTTGTGCAGGACGGGTTAGACTAGTTTTTTAAGGCATTGTGAGATGTTTTCTCGGTGCAATCAGCCTCTTTTATCCGTCAATAAACTGACGAATAAATTTCACAAAACCATATTTTCTAGGGTAGTCGTGTCACTGAACCACGGTTAATGAAAAACCGTCCGTAAAATCACACCTTTTGAATCAAGTTATCTCAATCAGCCTAAAACTGAGTGTGTAGGCGGTTTACTTGAATCCTTCTAGGCGGGGGCCCAACTGTCGGACAAGCCAAGTCGGTCCTGAAAACTTGCAGGAGCGAGAAGAGGCCGGTCAGGAGGGTTTAATCGCGAGCTAACAGGTCAGGTTGGACTAGGGACAACGTGGCGTCCGACAGGTGGGCTCCACCTGTAAGAAATCAAGCAAAATCGTCAAACCACTCGCTTTCTGGCTAACGAAGACAACTTGACTCAAAAGTGTGGTTTTGCGGACGTTTTTTCGTTAAATGTGGTTCAGCGCAAGACTGTCCTAAAAATTGTGGTTTTGTGGAATTTACTCTAAACTGGTATGGTCTAATTATATAGTGGGACAGCCGATGCTCCAAGAAGAACAACATGCTATAAACATCTCGACCATGATCGAATAAACTGGACATGGCCTAATTACATAGCGTGAGAGACGATTGTCTGAGAAGAACAACAAGAGTATATTTCTCAGATCACAACATCAAGCAAAGGAGCCATACAACAACATCCATAATTTTCCCTCATTTTAGTTTCCAATGTTGTTCACGTTTGTCGTTTAAGGGTGGATCTTTTATGTTTACGGTCATGGAACCATTTACAAAAAAATTACAAAAATATGACCAAATATTCCCTACATATAAAACACAAAATATCTATGGAAAAGTGCAAAAGCGACACTTGATTTTTTTTACTCCCTCCATCCTGACTCAAATTTTATATTCCCTACGTATAAAACACAGAATACCCGCAATGAAAACTTATTTTGACTGGTCGGAAACATTCTATCCATTCAATGAAAACTTTTAATGGGTCTTCGGCTAATCTGGTACTTGATGCTCATCACACCCTAGGGTCTACGACAACATCAATGTTGATGATGTTCTTCGGCGCACCATACCCAAGAGCCGAACAAAATGTCTAGGCAACGTCGGCGAGCTGCTTGTGCGACAACGGCTCAAAGTGGTGGATGATAACATCGGGTATGCATGAGCGCCGCGACCATGACAACAAGGGAGGTGCGGTTGAATTTTGTGAAATTTGTCTAAACTCATACCAGTGGGAAATTTCTCTCCAACTTTATAGTGAAGCACCTCCAACTCTCCAAGCCGTTGCTAATAGAGATGTTAGTAACACAGCTGACCGGTCACAGGTCACGTGACAAGAATCACAAAAGCAATCATGCATGTACGTGAATCAACAAACACTTGCCCTGAATACGGGCATCCAGCTCGACTGTAATCAACGGTCAAAAATTCCATTCCATGATTCCATCACTTCCACGTTCCCTCCATGCTTGTGTCTTTGGCAAGCAAGAGCAATTAATCGAAATATCCAACTCGGCAGTCGGCATGCATCTCTTGAGTCTTGACGCCGCAGGGCGCAGGCTGCAGTTACGTCGTTCCCGCCCTGCTGACCCGCGAATCTCAAATATTCCAACCTTTCACTTTGCAACTAAACACTAGATACGTCAGAACTTTGGAAGCTTCTCTTTACGTTTCAGAATGATACCCGTAATCGCCCACGCACGCACCGTGGCCCACGCGCCAACGATGCCTGGACGTTCAATGCGTGTCAAACTGCACAATACACGCCATGGATTCAGTTTGACTTCTTTCTCTTGATTTTTCACTCGTGCACGAGCCAAGCTCTGCTGTGCTGACTCGAGCGGAAGGTTACATGTGCATGCTATGGTTTGTTCTTGATCAATCTTTGTCCACTGGATCATGGCGATGGTAATAAATCATTCGATGTCTAGTCCTCAAGACGTTCAATGCGTGTCAAGGTACCCAATGGATCGCCATGTCTGCAGTTTGGCTTCTTTATCTTTGCTTTTTCAGCCGTGGCACGAGGCACGCACGACCTAACCTCTGTTGTGCTGACTTGAACCGAAGGTTGTACTGCACATGGTTTGTTCTTGGTCAGCCGGTCAATCTTTGTCCACTGGATCATGGCGACAACTTGATAACGCCGCGTGCCTTTCAAGTGTTGACGGTGCGGAGTGCTGACCGATCGATCAACTTGTGGTTACGCCCGTACGGTGCGCGCAGTGTCAACGGCCGACTGGGATCAAGGCCAGCAAAGCAATGACATTGGCCAAACACGATGTCGCCGGCGAGGCTGCATCTCAAGAACGACAATACGGTATTGTCTCCAACTCTCTGGTGTACTAGAGGGTCCTATGCGTTTTCAAAGGGTCTGCTGCATTTTCCTTTTCTCTCTAAGCCCCGTTTACAATCTACGTCGTGTCCTGAACTGACTTTTTTTTCTGGACGATGTTGGCTGGATTTATTTTTCGTAGCTCCACTACTGTATCTCTAGTGCACTAGAGATCAGACACTAAGTTTCACGTCATGTTCGTATAAAAGAGGTTCGCTCTTTCATGAATATACCACCAAGAGATAATCCATTTATAACATGTTTTATTGTAAGATTCTACCAAAAACACATATGGTCATGAAACATTTTTCACAGGAAAAAGGTAAGAGTAGAAACCAAATAAAAAGTGCACCAGTTATCCCTTTGAGGCATTCCCAGCCTTGAATCGTAAATTGCACACTGATTTCATGCCATCCTTGATGCCTCACGTAGCTCGGCGACATATGTATACAACGCTGAGTATTTAAATTGCCTGATGGCTTGTTTAATAGGCAAGGTGGGACTAATAGTAATAGAGGTGAACTTACGGCCCGCTGGCTGGAAGGCTACGCTCTACTTGGGCTTGTACTAGTTTTTCCGAACGTGCGTGCGTAACTGTTTCCCAAAAATAATTGCAGCCAAGCACAACATAATTGCACCCAAACACAAAAGGTACAAATGGATTCTGAATCATGCGCCTCTTGCGGCCCACTAGACCCATCTGCTCAAGATCGATAATATATGAGCCTGGTGGGCTGTTGCTGCTTGTCTCACTGCAAACCTGCTCCTTTTCCTGTTTGGATTTTTTTTTGAGGAAACACTACAGACAAAAGCACTCACACACACATGCGCACGTACCCACGTACATTCACCCCTTATCCCTATGAGCAGCTCCGAGAGACTGAGCCACTGGCTGAACATCTTGAAATTGACGAAGTCACCGCAAGCGTCTCGTATTTGACGGGTACGTCACTCCCACTGAAAGCACAACGCCGGTTAAAACCTGGGATAAATCCAAAAAATACGAACACCCATGTCAAGTCTGAGACTTGAACCTGAGTGGGTTGGTTCCGCCACAAAGAACCAACCACCTGAGCTATGCTCAGTTATGCTGGCTCCAGTGCCCCTTACAAGATCAAATCAGGAGTCATCTTTGCTTAGAGCATCTCTAACAGTTACCGATCTTTTCGACCCCAAAAAATGCCGATTCGGTCGACCAAACTCGTGCTATTCGGTTTCAATGTTACTTGACCAGAACAGAACCCGCAAACTGGCCTAAGAAACCAGTATGCGGATTCTGTTTTGGCCGAGCCCTCGCAAACCCGTAAAATCAAATCCAGAACACAAATCAACAACTCTACAGATAAAAACTGCCAGCCGTGCGCGTGATGGATCAAAGTTTGCGCAACAGAATGCAAACATAGAATGAATAAAAGATGGATTTTGTCGCCTTGGCCATCACCATTCGCCGCGGGGTGAGCTGCATCTTTGGCTGCTGCTTCTGCGGCGCCGGCCAGGGGCGGCCGGGGCAGGGGCATGAAATGCTTGACCTGCCTCTTCCGTTTGGACGCTGCCAACACCGGGTTGCCGATGGCGGCAGGGAAGGCTCTACCGAAAGCGGTAGGAAAGTGAGTTGCGGGAGGGACAACGCCTCTTGGAGCTGCCATCGAAAAGGTGTAGGTGTCGGGGGATGACCCCGGGGAGGGTCATGACGACACGCTTTAGCCCAGAAGACAAAGGCAAAGTCGGCATAGTCGTGTATGCCGGCATCGTTAAGTCAAACTATTGCTAAGCCGGCATACCAAGTGTATGCCGGCACGACTATCTCATCTTATAAGATTGCAGGATAAGGACGAATACTCTGATCTTTATCACGGAAAAGTAGTCGCTGCTTACGTTGCGGTGCCAGGCGACTGCGCGGAGAAGCACCGAAAGAGAATCTCTGACGGAATCCAGCAGATGACTGCTGTACTTGTTGCAGGGCGCAAGAAAAAATAAAATTGTCTTGTCTCCTGCGGCGCCACCCGGAGGGAACTAAGACGCGTGCCCGACGGGGCCCAAAGAAGATAACGTTAGGCTCCGCCCGCATGTCAGTGTGACATGGGCGGTCCATAAATAGAGTACTATCCCTCCCAGGAGAGGGATCCAAGACCTTCATTTAGAGTTTTCCTCTTCTTCTTCTTCTTCCTCAAGAATACAGCTCAAGGAGCGCCATTGTAGAGCTTGTTATCTCGGCTAATACAACAAAGTAGGAGCAGGAGTCTTACCTTAGCAAGAGGGCTCCGAACCTGGGTAAATCTGTGTGTGCTTGTGTATTCGTGCATGTTTCCCTTCACGTCCTCCCTCCTCCGGATCCTCCTTCGTCCATCGGCCTCAAGATAAGCCATCCCATGGCATCTGCCGTGACACCACCACGACAGTAGGACGCTTTGGGGTACTCCATGCCGAACTTTTTCGCGGCAGGGCTAGGCCGGTCGGAGCTTGGGCGAGTAGGTCTACGACGGTGACGGCGAGTGGTAACTCGGGTGCGCAGCGAAAATTTCCGTCCTGCCAACGCTGAGTGGTATGTTTCGGTTCCACGCCCACCTGATCTCAGATCCGAGTATATTTGGATTTTTCGCCCGCGAGATCGGATCCCCGGAAAAAAATTTACTAGTTCCCCTATTCGTTAACTACTCGGGTCAGTTTTTTCCTCCCGGATCATTAAAGTGTCGGTTATTTCTCGGTTCGGGGCTGTTTTCGGTATCTGCTAGAGATTTTCTCACGCTGATGCCGCACTTCACACGACTGGATCCGGACCATCCATGATTCTGCCTGCCCTGAATGCTGAAGTTTTGGTTGACTTGTGTAGTAGTGTGTGGTTGCTGCCAGTTGCTAGTAGTTCTTTTCAGGGAGCTTGTCTCTCTTTTGAAACTGAACTCGTTTGCTCTTGAACTGAAAATACTCAATTATATGGATCCTGATCTTGTCTTGCTATTAGTGTTTTCTTTGGTAAGTGAGGACCCAGGACTAGAGTACCATACTATGAATGGAAGCTGCATTCATTATTAGCTCCTTACAACCTGTAGGTTACAACAAACAGTTTCCGATTTGTTTTGAGAGTAAAGAGAAAGGGGAGCAACGCGTGCTTCTGGAGCTAAGAACTTTATTCCCCGTATTATCTTCAGTGAGGTGCAGAGTAGGTGATTCCCCTGCCCATCTTTTGCCGAGCACTACTGTACCTGTACAGTAGTTCTCAACGGCTACTGGCTCGACGAAACAAAAGCAAATTACCAGTATAATCGATATGAGTGAAGAACAGATGCACCTCGCGGCCTTTATACCTCCCTTTATAATCTTCAGTTCACCAGTATGGTGTAATGGTACACAAAAAATTCTATACAACCTTTTGCAGAAGAAGGAATGAGCTAGTCAACACAGCCCACCACATCTTCTATACCCTAACCCTCCATTTCTTTTGAACAAAAAGAATCACAGAACGACACAGGACAGCTTTACCTTTACGCAACCAAGAGAAAATTGGAAGAAGGTAAAAAAAAGAGAGTTGGCGGCGGCCGGCGGGCATTCCTTTGTGTCAGCTGCCCTTTGCTCTTCTGTATACAACACTGGAGGAGGAGGATGCTCATTGGAGCTCCGTTACCTACCGGAGTCTACTGTTCCGTCGTCGTCGACGGGCTCGACACGATGCGGGCGTAGAGGAACTCGTTCCACGTGTCGGGCAGGCCCGGCAGGCACCAGTGGATGCAGTCGGCGTACGTCTTGGGGTCAGCCTGCTGCTCCGGCGTGAGGAGCTTCCCCTGCCGGAGCGTGTGCACCGACGTGTGCGCGTCCTTGCGGAGCTCCGACAGCGCCGTGATGTCCACGAAATGGACCGGCACGCGCCGGAACGTCTGCAGCACGTCCTGGGCGCCGGCGTACAGGCGCCAGTCCGTGCCCACGTCCAGCGACGCGGTCCGGTTCTTGATCGGCATCGTCTCCATGGCGCACTTGATGCCGCCGTCGTTGCCCCATGCCTCCGGCCTGCAGCCAGGATATGATAATATGACCCATTTATTTACGGCAAGAATCTGACAGTATCAGGTGTAGCTGTTGTGTACACAATCTACACAGTAGGGCAACAGGAGTGGTTCTTTACACAAGTTAAGATCTCCATCGGTACTCTATGCAGCGTCATGGTTCCGATGGCTTAACCTCTAATCTTCCGCACTTATACTCCATCGGTATATGTTGCGCCGTCATTATTGTTGTGCACCTTGCAGCTACCATTGGTTGACTTTTGTTGAGCGGACTTGGTGGAACTTGAGATTTCACAGTGACCATAAGTCCATAACAGATAAACAGAGTAAATTTGTACAATTCAATGTACTCTACAGAAACCTCGTTGTGCAATTAGCAACTTACAGCACAAGGGCAATGCTGCTCAAATTCTGTACGCATGCTGACGGAGGCTACGATTGAGCATATGATCGACCGAATAGGGTCGCACAGATGCATCTCCGAAGGTTCAAAGGTCCTCTCACCACCTAATGATTAGATTGTGTAAAGCATGTGTGTGGCTTCTTAGTTAAGATCGATCTAACCATCCCTGTCGCCACTTTCCTTCTTGAGTTCTTGCACATCAAGGCAATGCACAACACAACACCTAACTGAAAGAGAGATATCACGGCGCGGGTCTCGATCGATCTAGCAGGCTCCATCTTGGTAAACCAACGCTCAAGGAAACTACACCTATAGCTATAGCACACACGCGTATTCTCAAGTGAAGTACTCCATTGAATAAATTCATTCCGATAAAAGAAGTGAGGCAAAGTAAAGATAGAACTTGTACAATGCAAGCAAAGAACAGGAAGTGGAATGCGTGGGTAGCTTACGTGATGTGGTTAGGTGACATGCCCATGAAGAAGACGGTGGTCCTGTTGGGGTCGATGTTCCGGTCGACCCATTTGGCCCATGTCTTGAGCACCTCGTTGTACGCCACGGGACGGTCCACCTCCACGTACTCGGTAGCGCCCTCGTCGAACGACCCTTTCCTGTCCATTTATATCCATTTCGTACCCGGGTCAGTGCATGCCACGGAGCCATATACCAACCAAGTAACAGAGATGTGCTAGATCGATGTGTATATACTCTACTTACAGGACTTTCATGTCGAGCGTGTTGAGCCACCAGATGTAGGTGTTGAAGACGAGGTAGTCGACGCCGAGCCAGTTCTTTGCGTGCTTGGCGATGGAGTGCCACTGGATGATGCGGTCCGGGACGCTGTGCACCTTGGGGTTGTCCGAGTTGGATTCCACCAGGAAGGGCGCCCAGTAGAACTCCACCGTCGCGTTGTAATCGTGCGCGTAGAAGACGTTGCTGGAGCCGTTGTTGACGAACTTGGTCAGGGTCTTGTGGCCCTTGGCGATGGCCGACTGGACCAGGCACACCATGGACTCCCACTGGTTGCGGTTCAGCGAATCCCCCACGAACATCAGCCGCTTGTTGCGCAGCCGCTCCAGCAGCAGCCGCGCGTCGAACCTGCGTTTCCAAACCAAAGAATTCTTTTCAATCCCACTTATCGAGTTGGCAGTTAATTTGGCACTAACAGCTGTCAGCGCGGCGCCCAAGTGCCCAGCACTGCGCGAGGTTGTTTCCCGGATGGATAACTGAATAATTTGGCGTGTCTGCTTTTTTTTTTAGTATTCGCTGCTTCAGAACGAATGCCTGATGCTTAAACTAATCCTCCGATCGTACTAGTACTCTACTAGGAGCAGAGGAAAGTCTTGATTAACCCTACGAGGCTTAACAGGAACAGAGGACAGCACGCTACTAGGAGCAGAGGAAAGTCCTGTATAGCTTACGACCGACACTGATCCTACTACACTCTGCCGGCACAAATTTCGAACCTTCCATTAAAGCCTCTGACACGTTGACCTTTATTCGCGCGCGCGCATACAATACACCTACTAGGCTAGTAGTCGATTGTGCGGGCGGTATTCGCCTCGTAGAGTATTCATCTGCTTACAAAAACGGAGAGTAATTTGTCTTGCTCGGACGAATGCCGAAAACGGTGGAAAAAGCCGTCGTCACATTTTTTCGCAAAACACCCACTCAGACGTATTTTTTTCGGAAAACACTACTGTTCGTCTCATATGCGAATAAGTCCTAACCTGTGATTTGGCTCGTTAACGAGGATTCTAACAGATAGGACCCACCGGTCAGTGCCATGCTGGCCTAAAGGGTTGCCACGGTGGCTCATCCCCTCCCTTGAGGCTCATCACAGACAGGAGAACGCCGCGGCGGAGACGGGCTTGAGACGCGGCGGCGCCCATGGCCTCGGAAGGCGGCAGAAGACGCGGCGGCTCCCGTGGACACGGGTTACGTCGAAGGCGGCTGGAGACACGGCCACAGCGCCGCATGGCTGCGGGCTGCGACGGAGGCGACGGGAGATGCTAGGGTCGCGCCTGGCGGCGGCGCGCAGGACCGCGGGCTGCGACGGAGGCGGCTGGACGCATGCCTGACCACGGGAGGCCGTGCGGCAGGAAGCCAAGGGCACTGAGACCGCGACGCCCTCGTGGCCTCGTGCCCGGCGCGGCATGCCCGCGCCAGCTGCCACATGCGGCTCGTCGGCACACTCCAACGGGAGCCTCCAATCCCTCGGCAAAGCAATGGTGAGCACTGAAATTGAGTGGCATTAGTATTGCACTTGCGTTGCAAATTTCCGTTCATGTGTTCTCGATTGATTGATTGTTGTATTGTACTCGCAGCAGGTGGAGGCGGCGAGAGAAGGTTTGGACTGGGTGGCGCGAGGCCGGCGATGTCGCACGAGAACCTTACGCCGTCCAACATATTGCTTGACGAGCGCAACGGCGGCCGGCTCAAATCAACACAGGGGCTACTGTTCCATGGCCGAGCCGGCGGCAGCAGCTGGCGCCGGTAAGCCTCACCGGGCGCAAGAGCGACGCTAAGAGTCTGACATGTACATGCCGTGGCCAGCTTGGCACTAACGGGTGGGTCCAACCGGTCAGAAATCTCATTAACGAGGTAAAACTTAGGTTAAAACTTGTGTGCAATGGATTAGACAATAGTATGTGTTTTGTGCAAAAAACACGTCGAGTGGGGGTTCTATGCAACAAGCTGACCAAATATGGGTGGTCTGTGCAATTTCCTCTCTCCGGCGCGAATCAATGGGCAAAAACAGCCAAACGAAGCCGGCCATTCCGCCTCCCTTTCCGTCATGCAAGCCCGAATCCCGGCCCGATCGCAACCACCGCCCCCAAAAACCCGCAGTAAAAACGGCCGGCGTCAAGTAAAGAAAAACGTAGAAGCACGTACCGCGGGAGGTCGCAGCCGGTGGGCTGCCATCGCCACTTCTGATACGAGTCGTCGCGGCGGCCGTTGCGCATGCAGGTGACCTGCTCCGTCAGGAACTCGCACTGCGCCTCCTTGTACACCGGCGCGTTCACCTCGTCGTACACCCACTCCCCCTGGTACAGGTCGCACGTCTCCACGCTCCTGATCGTCACCAGCGCCGCCGCCTTCGCCTTCTCCGTCGATGCCTTCTCTGCCGCCTCCTCCTCGTCCTCCCGCCGCCTCGCCTCCTCCGCGCCACCGCCCCCCAGCATCGCCGCCACGCGCGGCAGAGTCACGTCCCTGTCCTTCTCCTCCGCCAATTCCTCGCCATTGCCTCCGCCACCCGTGCCAACCTTGGCATTGATCACCATCTTGGGCACCGGATCCCCGGTTCTGTTGATGCCGATGCCGATATCGGCGTGGCGGGGCGCGTCGAGGACGCGGACGATGGCCTCCTCGCCGCGCATGGCGAGCGTGGTCACGGCGTGGTGCGCGGCGGCCTCGGCCTCCTGGAGGAGGTGCAGGTCGGGGGACTTGGCCCGGAGCGCGCCGGCGCCGAAGGGGAAGTCGGCGATGGACTTGATGTCCTCGTTGTACAGGAACGTCGCCAGCACGAACAGCGCGAACACCGTCGCCGCCATCGACAGCGGCGCGCCGCTCCTGCGGGCCGCGGCAACGCCGGCGCCCAGCGCCGCCTGCTTCATCGCGTACACCGTCTTCCGCCGCTGCTGCATTCTGGGCACCTTAACTGGGCGCCGGGCGTGGTTTTAAAAAGAAACTTACGGCCGCCGCCGACTTTGGCCTTTGCGGGTGCGAAGCTTGCAAGCCCAGGAAAGACGGAGGCGGAGCGAGTAATTTACAACAGCTTGTTTTCCTGCCTTTGCTTTCTTCCTATCTCTCCTCCCTCCCTCTTATCAAACTAAAATTGAGCTAGCTCTAGCTAGCCAGCTTCTTCTCCCGCGCGCGTTCTTGCTTGCCTCCGCCTGTCCTTCTCGCCTGGCCACCCTATATACGAGCTAGTCTATCCCTTTACGAGTTTGGTGCCCCCCTTTGTTGGGCGGGCGTAATTCGCATTGCCTTTGCTTCCCTTTGCTATGTTTTCGTTTGGTTCGCCTGCTTTCTTCTTTTATTGTTGCGGGATCTCTCTCCTCCCCAACAACACTCCTAACTCGGTGTCCCTGTTCTATTGGCAATACTAGTACGCCTTAATTCTCCTCAATTTCTTTCCTTTCTTATGTTTATAGTACTAGATACAGAGATATATATGTGCGGGTACATGCATGGGGTGGGTCAAACGAGCAAACCTGTAAAGCTACCATTGGAGGTTACGACGCCTACGTGCAACATGCGTCCGTTTCTCGCATATCTTCTCGATCGTTATGTGGAGATATGCATGTATTCTCGATAAGTATTTAATTGTTGCTTGCTACTCCTAATTGCTACAACTTTCCCTTTTTGGCTTTTTCGGTTTTTTTTTGGTACGGCGATGCAGATTGTTATATGGCTGCAACCTGCAAGTATGTTCTTTTGTGTGAGGGGGAGTGGTTAGACCGTGGCTGTCTCACTCTTGTGGTGGCGAGATTGGGAAGCAAGCTAGCAACGGCGAGCCCGGCCCACCCTGGCGGGAGAGAGCTACGTCACTGCCCTTTTTTTTTTGTTTTTTTGCAGAAGATCTCTCGTGTATTTGGAACGTATATCATCGCGTCGAGATTATGCGGTTGATTTGTATATATTCCGTACACATCATGGTGGAATGAATTAGACAGCGACGTGGTAGCTTAATTGTTCGGACGCTTCAGAGTTCGGAATCTCCAGCAGACAATCTTGTGCAGTGAAATTGTGAGATTTGCAACAGCACGTATCACTGCATCTGGGTGTAGCTTTGCATAAATTAGAACTGTAAGGATTACTCAGCTTGCATGTCACCTAGTCACTACGGGGAAACCGGGCGGCAAGGGCCTACGCCGGCAAAGAGGACATTTGCCGGCGGTCCCGAGAAAAGCCACCGGCAAATTCTTCCAAAAACCGTCGGCAAATGACGGGCGCCGGCAAAGAGCCCCTGCAAGTGGGCTCGCACAAGCCCCTGCACGTGGTCCCGCGTGCGAGGTTAACGGCGGGCGAAACGGCCGGCGGTGGAAGAAAAAAAAACTATCTTTGCCGGCGGCCACAAAAAAAAGCCGCCGAGATTCGTTTTTCCCGCCGCACTGCATTCGAATTTGGACGCGCGCGCACGAATTTTTTTTAAAAAAAGAAATAACCCTTTGTGGGCGGCCCCGAGAAAAGGCCGCGGGCAAAGGCCATTTTTATTTTTATTTTTTCCCAAATGTCTCCCGTTCGAATTTAACCGGGAGAAAAAAAATAAACCTTTGCCGGCGGCCCCGAGAAAAGGCCACCGGCAAAGTCCTTTTTTTTCCGTTCGAATTGAACGGAGGAAAAAAAATTATCCCTTTGCCGGCGGCCCCGAAAAATAGCCGCCCGCAAAGTTTTCTTTTTCCTTTTTTGTTTGTTTGTGATGTAAATCAACCATATTGTAAACACATAGAGCAATATATATTGTTGTTTAGATTGAACCCAATTGGCACTTATAAAATAAAGAGAACTAATTACCCATTGCCGGCGGCCGTGAGTTAATTGGTTACGATCGGTTCATCGACGCATGAAATGACGAAACAAATGGTTTCCTGGCTTTCCCCTTGTGCATGGTGTGCCATGTATATGTAAATGAAGGGTGTGTTAATGGTAAAATCAAAGTGATAGCCCTGTTCCTTTGCAAACAATACTAGCGAATGGGCATGAATGTTCCACATTTGAGGGATAAAGTCTCAATTCAGACCGACGGGACATAATTTAGTCGGTCCATGGGGTAGATGTTTGCCTTTTCATGCTGACATGTCGTAATACAACACTATGATATAGTAAAGTGACATGAAAACCCAAGTTTTGGTGGAAAGCTAGTAACAAAACACTAAGAAACATTCAAACCCAAGCCCTAGAGTGAGGAAAACACGTAATTCGGACCGAGGGAGAAGAATTCTGTGAGGGCTTGGGGTAGATTTGTTGTTTTACATGTGCCCATGTGGCAATAGAACACTGAGTAAACATCAGGAAAACCAATGTTTTGGTGAAAAACTACCCCGTAGACGCCACGAGGCCCGCATGAGGGGGCGATGCCTCAAATCACACGACGGATGGTCTAGAGAACTTGAAATCTTGGATGATGTCATCAAATGGGTACATAGAGATGGTGTTAAGAGGAAAACAGAATCCAAGGATCTGAGGTTGCACTTCCTTCACAAACTAGACTAACCCGCACGAACGTTCTGGAATTAGAGGGGGAAAAGTCACAATTCGGACGGACGGAGCCGAATCCGTTGAGGACTTGGGTAGATGTTTGCTTTTTCATGTTGACATGTCTTAATACAACACTATGATATAGTAAAGTGACATGGAAACCCAATGTTTTGGTGAAAAACTACCTCGTAGACGCCACGAGGCTCGCAGGAGGGGGCGATGCCTCAAATCACACGACGAATGGTCTAGAGAACTTGAAATCTTGGATGATGTCATAAAATGGGTACATAAATATGGTGTTAAGAGAAAAACACAATCCAAGTATCTGAGGTTGCACATCCTTCACAAACTAGACTAACCCGGATGAACGTTCCGGGCTTAGGGTGGAAAAGTCGCAATTCGGACGGACGGAGCAGAATCCTTTGAGGACTTGGGTAGATGTTTGCTTTTTCATGTTGGCATGTACTAATACAACACTATGATAGAGTAAAGTGGCATGAAAACCCAAGTTTTGGTGAAAAGCTAGCCCGCGGACGCCACGAGGCCCACAGGAGAGGGTGACGTCTGATTTAGAATCAACGGAGCTGAAATTAGCGAGGACTTGAGTTAAATTTTTGGTTTTCTTTGCACACATTTTCTAGTAAAACAGTAAGACAAATTAAAGTGGCAAGAAATCCCAAGTTTGTGAAATAACTAAGGAAAAAAAAAGAAAAAATGGTCTTTGCCGGTGGCTTTAGTAAGGGCCGCCGGCAAAGACACCTATGCCGACGGCTTTTTATCGGGCCGCCGGCAAAGATTTATGCAAAAAAAAATCTCCCCTAACCCTATCTCTCTTTCTCTCTCTCACTCCCTCTCCTTCTCTCGTGCCTAACCCTCCCGACCGCCGCGTCGATCCGCCGCCGCCTCCTCCCTACCCCGCCGCCCCCTTCTCCCGGCCCCGCATCCCTCCCCCGCCGCCCACCGCCGCCCCCCCTCCCTCCTTCCTCCCCCGCCGGCGCGCCGCCCCTTCCTTCTCCCTCTTGGGCACAAAATGGTGCCATGGTGACAATTATGAGCCAAATGGCCCTTTTATGGCTCATTTTGGAGCCCAAGAGGCTCATTTTGCTCCAAAATGGTGCAATGTTGGCTAAATGGTTCATAAATGCCACCAAGACAGCATTTTGAAGCAAAATTGAGCCTCTTGGCCAAGCTAATGCTCTTGCATGCGACCAAGTCATCATTTTGGAGTCAAATGGCTAATTTCCCCTTCAAATTCGACGTTTGTCACTTCAATGCCTTATTTTGTTTCTAATTGTGCAATTCCAACTCTATTTCATAGGTTTATATTGGTGCATGTCCAAGCATCAATGGATCGTGGATGTAGAAGGTTCCCGAGTCACTCTCTTCTTTCTTTTCATGTATAGATGGATATTTGGCGGATGAACAGTTCTAATATGTTGCAATCTTTTGAGTCGAACACTTGTAATATTATGTCGTGACAAATATATGTGATGTTTCGGACTTGTGAGATGTATGCTTGTGATGTGAAATGGTCGTGTCTATGGTTTGTATGAGTTGTGCTATTCGAAATGAGCTGTCGTGTTATATATGATTTTAATTGCTGGGATAAAGAGAGAGAAAAAATGTGTTGTGCCTCTTTGCCGGCGGCCACCTTCGGCAAAGCTGCCACGTGGCGGCTGCCTGTGCGGCCTGCGGGGCACGTTTGCCGGCGGCTTTTTCCCTGGCCGCCGGCAAAGACCCGACATGTGGGCCCAGCCGTGTCACGCTCAGCCGGCTCGCGGCGTGCCACGTGTCGAGCCTTTGGCTTCTTTTTCCTTGGCCGCCGGCAAAGGCCCGACATGTGGGCCCAACCGTTAACGGCACCGCATGCCGTGATCTCCTTTTCTTTGCCGGAGGCCGTCGTTTCGGCCGTCGGCAAAGGCTTTGCTGACGGGCCCGTGAGAAAGCCGCCGGCAAAGATTCCTTTGCCGGTGGTCCTCCGTGCCGACAGGCTTTGCCGGCGGCCCGAAAAAAAGCCGCCGGCAAAGGCTTTGCCGGAGGCAAATGTGCCTTTGCCGGCGGCCCCTGGCCCCCGGCAAAGCCACTTTCTCCCGTAGTGAGTACTGTACTTTGGAACGAGTACAACATTTTAAGTTCCACAGGCACAGCATTAATATACAAGTTGAGGGCGCGGGAATATCTGTGACAGATCGTTGTCCTGTTTCTGTAGAGTAACACACTCATAGATCTTTGTCGATTCTTTTTTTCTGAATGCTAGCTTACATAACATCCAAACTTGCCACACGCCAGTTCATCTTGGTTAGCACGCCTAAATTTGATAATTTGATAGCACTGTCTACGGTACTTTCTTTTGTGTAAATTTCACAAAACCATAAATTTTGGGACACTCGTGTCGCTGAGTTTATGGAAAACCGTCGGCATAACCATGGTTAATGAAAAATCGTCCGTACAACCACAGTTTTTTGAGTCAATTTGTCTCAATCAACCCAAAAGTGAGTGCTTTGGCGGTTTTGCTTGATTTCTTGCAGATGGGGTTCACCTGTCAGACACCACCTCGGCGCCAACCCTACCCGAACCGTCAGCCCACGATTAAACCCTGCCGTCCTGATATGGACATGCTAACCATGGATACGACCTTTGGTACCCTCAATTCTATAATATTTGACAAGATTTATAATCAGGTGAATTCAAGTAGTAATTGTTTTCATTGTCATACTTATGAAGAGGCGGAGCTACTACTATCTTGTCTCGTTTTATTACGTAGGCATCTTGTCGAGCTTTTCAAGTCCAAGGTCAAGATGAGATACGGTGGAGGCGAACGGGAGGGCCAACAAGAATCAAGCATTCATACGGCTGAGAGGGAAGGATTTCAAGTGTACTTTCCAACAAATCAAACGGCACATGATTCGGAGCTTGCTAGAGAAAGATATCACGAATTAAAGTTGAATCCGATTCGGGTCCAAGCTGCCAGGAGACCCGAATTTGTTTTAATCACCCAGGCCGCATCCGGAGTCCAAATCAAGCAAACAAGTACTTGTTGGAAAGGTAATTACAAGACCTTTCCAACGGATCTGGGCCCATCAAGAGATTCGACTCGTGCTGACCGTGGCGGACAAAACAAGCTGACGGATCTGTTTTTCTGTTTCCTAAAGAGTTGTAGTTTGTTAGGAAAGTTAGAGATAGCGTTGGATTTCGGACTCCTTATTCAAGGTGGACGAAAATATCTCTCCCTCCTCCTTTATATACCCCATGAGCCCCCCTAAGGAGCCTTGGGTTTTGTTTAGTTAAAAGTTAGCCATCGCTACTACTTCGTGTAATCGCGTGTGTCGGTTAGACCACCTGTTTTACCGCTTTCGGAACCCCAACTTATCGTCTCGTTGAGACATTGGTTTGATATAGTATATTCGCAATTTTAGATTGCATCCGCTATTTATCTTGTTCTTGCTTGTTGTTCGATTGCTTGCAGGAACAAAGACCTTCGTGGTCAGGTTGATCGTGCCCCCGCGTGATCAATAACCCTTTGGAGTTGGTGTATCGATTGCTAAGGCGCTGCCTCTTAGGCCGTACTCGGATCGTCAACGTCACCTCCTACCCAAATCGAGAGTTACCAATCTCATCGAAAGATCGGGTCACCCGCACCCGTATCACGTCCCCTTCTCACACCCGCAAGTTTTCAGGGCCGACGTGGCATCCGATAGTAGGGCCCCGACTGTAAGGATTCAAGTAAAAACGCCTACACACCCGATTTCGGGCTGACTGAGACAACTTGACTCAAAAAGTGTGGTTCTACAGACAATTTTTTGTTAACCGTGGTTCAGCGGCACAACTGTCCCAAAAATTATGGTTTTGCGAAATTTACTTTTTCTTTCCCACATCTCACCACTTCTAGAATTGATCGTGTCCGTATATATCCGTCGTTGTCTCGTTGAGTATATACAAAATGCCCCCCCTTTTGAAATCTTTATTCTCTTAGTTAAACATGGATGACACTTCTATTTACGTCAAAATGTCATGTGGAAACATGGATGACACGTCCATTGGTTCTTACGTATTTTCATCGGGTAAAATATTTTGCTCCATTGATTCTTATTTCCTCTCATACATAATAATTGTCGTTGATTTAGTATAAAGTTTACTGAATCAACGACTCTTATGATAGATCGGAGAGATTACTGTCTAGGAGACAGAATGTGATCTTTCTTTTTAGCGGGGAGACGGAATGTGACCTGTGCAAAGTACGTACAAGCAGTCTATACCTTTTTCTAAAACACGAGCGGAAGGTACACAATGTAACAGATCCACTCGGTGAACCTACAAGATTCAGTTGATACACAGATACATGACAGTCCACATCGTTCGAATAATTACTCTAACTCCACGTAGTTTTGCCTTGGAGGTACTACGGAATAAACAACTGGTGGTCATGGAGATGCCTAACCTAAAAGATTTTGTTAAGTCATTTGGCCTCCTAATTCCTAAAGTAATTGCATGGACCCAAACTCATGCTAGGCTTTGCTCTGGTTCTCTCCCGTGCGTGGAATGAAGCATTTCTGAAGCCAACGAACTGGTAATGGATGATTCGATTATAATTGTCTACAGGACCAAAGACCTGCGGGACGAGCTTTTCGGCCCATTGTTTACTGCATGAGCATCCATATGTTTTTACGGCACTCAATTGTCCATGTCTTGCGTGCGTGAGCAACGATGTTTCTGCTATTCTATCTCTAACTAAGCAACGTATCAAATGAAAAAAACTATGCAATGAAAACTTGAACTCTTATAATCATAACAATTATATCTTAATTAAAATGTACGGATTAGATGAGAAATGAAACATCTAAATTTATTAAAAAAATCCTCATGGTGAAAAAGTCTAAATGGGGAAGTATATTTTCTATCCTTCAGTTTGTCGAAAAATACGCAAATGTTCACTTGATTTATTTTTGTATACTTTTCGTCCTTCGGTTGTCGAAATATGATAACAATGGTCCCTCATCCAATGTAAAATGTTATTAGTGCTTATGTGTCATAGTTTTGGTCTTGAAATTGCCATGTTGACTCAATTAATTTTGTGTTTTTGGCAAAAACAAATTGATTCTAGGACTAAATTAAACAAGAATGATGCCAACTTTTGACAGGCTCGCGTGGCAATTTCGGAGCCAAAATCATGACACGTTGGCACTGACACCACCATGAATTGTGTCATGGTTTTGACTCTAATTGTCGCTGTCCGGTCAGCGCTGCATGCCATGCAAGCAAGGTCGAGGAGGTCGTTGCCGTCCGGCCTGGCCGTAGGGTGGGAGCAGCGCCAGGTCGCGGTGGTCGCCGTTGGGAGGAAGAAGCTCAAGCTACAGTCGTAGCACATATATAATCTTTTGGGTGGCCGGGATTGATTGATGCATATATGTCACTCACATATAATTTTCCGGCGCACCTAATTTTGATAAAACTGTCCACGCTGTGCATGCCGATGAACAGTCTCTAAAAGTGAATTGGGTGAGTCACTTTTGGACTGGCGATTTGTCTATAGTACTCTGTACTCCTAATAATGTGTTGTTTGGTTTAACTACAAGTGGAGCAAGTACTGGACTTTCGGATACCTACGCTTCAACGGAACCATACAATGTGAGATCAATCATCAGAGCCATCGCGCCCTACTAGTGGTGCTCATGACGGTACATTTTACGTGTACTTTCTCTGATCCCAAGTTCTTGACTCAAATTTATCCAAATATGCGTGTATCTAGTTCTTGACTTAAATTTGTCCAAATATACGTGTATCTATTCTTAAAAAGCGTCTACATACATGTAACATTTTGATAATAATTTAGGATCGGAGGGAGAACGTATACTTGCATTTGGCACAGAAGATAAGTGCACGGTACCCTCCACCTCTATGATGTGTAATCACCTGAACCCTATTAAAACAATTTCGTGCTTTCAGAAATTCTCAGAATTTCACATAACTATAGATGATTGAGCATCAGGCCATTGACTCTTAAGTATTACTAGCTAAACACCCGTGCGTTGCAACGGATAAAATAAATTAAACTACTCACTCCGTCCCATAATAAGTGACGCAATATTACATGTATCTAGACGTTTTTTGGATATAGATACATCCATATTTGAACAAATTTGAGTCACTTAATATGAAACGGAGGGAGTAATTGTTATAGATAAATTAGACTAAAAACGGCCAGTGGCGGAGGCAGTGGGGGGGCCAGCAGGGGCCTTGGCCCCCCGTATGATTTCAAAATTACGCCTAAGTCCCTTATTATTTATTATTATGAACTGCAAATTTCTTTGCTCTGTAATTGTTATAGATAAATTAGACTAAAAACGGCCAGTGGCGGAGGCAGTGGGGGGGCCAGCAGGGGCCTTGGCCCCCCGTATGATTTCAAAATTACGCCTAAGTCCCTTATTATTTATTATTATGAACTGCAAATTTCTTTGCTCTGCCCCCCCCCCCCCCCCCCTCCTAATAACTGTCTATTCTGCTCTGCCCCCCCTCACAAATGTTTCCTGCCTCCGCCCCTGAAAACGGCTATAATATATTAGCAATGTTTGCTAGTAACAAGATCTCCGAATCTGGTGGCAATGATCACTACCATCTCAGTTTATTGCGATAGATTTGCGTTAGAACAAAATGAAAAGTTTTTACAATAGAAGGAGGCGACGGACCGCCGCCACCAATTGGCTCTTTTATAAGAGTAAAGATATGCGGGAAACTACATTTTCTTTTGTTATTTTTGCACATGCCACAAAAAATAATACATAAATGCAATATTATTTGGATTTGTATTTTTTTAGAAACACCCATTACAACAGTAGATGCATGCACACCAAGACTGAAGGAATAATTCGCCTCAGGCACACAGGACGTCAAAATAGTTGTACATTTAGGTTTGTCAAATGAGGCATGCAGAACGTGAAAATAGTTGTACATTTAGGTTTGTCCTGAGTCAAACTTCTCTAGTTAAATTTGATCAACTTTATACAAAAGTATCCTAAGATTTACAACACCAAATTAGTTTCATTGCATTCGTCGTGAAAAATATATGTTCATATTGTATCCATTTAGTGTCCTAAAAATGGTGAAGGGTGGACTTCAAGAAACAATAAAAAAAATCAGAGAAATCATCTATAACTATTACTCCATATAATTAAAATAAAAGGACAGTGAGCCATCAAGTTCGTTCATATTGACAAATAATTTCCACAGTCAATCATTGTGGATCCAGATTATGACGGTTTAGAATTAAAGATAAAAATAACACAAAAAATTCAGACAGAGATACATATATACGAGTATATAACCGTGCATCCGTGATTGCACCTTAGGAAGAGGAACCAATAAAAAAAATTAACAGAGAAAGGATCAAATAGCTAAAACTGCGACAAAACTCTAGTGAGTCTAGCGGCCCAAGTGCGGGTCACCTAGCTAGTTAAGGCTGCATTTGGCATTGCGGTGGATTATCATAATCCCATTTTTTTTCACCCGCTTTTGATTCTTTTCGTGTTTGGCTAATCAACTTTTTCCTACTTTTGTGTTTATTTTTCAACAGCAGATTATAAAATAAGTTCAGCGCAGCACAGTTCAGCAATGCCAAACTAAGCCTAAACCAGATCACAACAACCTTTCAATTCGATGAAAGAGATATATATTATCTTGGTACTAACAGATCTGACAATATCTTGTGAAAATGTTGCCTATTGATCAAGGCTTTGATCAAATCGAAAAGCTCGCTCACCCGACCATCGCCCACTAGGGAAGTGTAAAAGCATCTCATTACGTGCTAGTAGGTCTCTAAACCTTTTTTTGCAAAGAAAAGCTCCATCAATCTTCTTGTTCAAGAATACGAAATTGAAACCACATTTCTCGAACTCCCACGTGTACGTAGTACACGGCACACGTTGGCCAACAAGAACAATAATACTGAGATCGAGCTTTCGTTCGGTGTTGTGCCGGCCTCCCTGGCAGTGCTGCTTAATTCGATTAATTGCAGTACATCGCGACAACAACATCTGATCATCTTCTCCACTGCCCGTGCGTATGCGATTTACAATATGTAGGCGGCGCCACAGCCGAAGTGTACGGCGCAACAGCACCAACCAATCTTCTGGAGCAGCCAATTAATCCTGAGGGAGAATTCGGTCGGTCGATCGTCACAACGTCATATATCGCAGGTAGCTAGTATTTGTCTGGTCGATCCATCGATATATATTTGATGGATGGATGATATAAAGCTACACACAAATATATAGCTTGGGGTTTTAACGAAGTGAGATGGAAGCAACCTATGTTTTTAGAGAAAGGAAGCAACCTGTGTTATTAATAACTATGGAATAACTAGGTCCCCTTTGAACATGTTTTGTGCTAGAAAGGATAAAGTTAAGGAAGAGAGGAAGCTAGCTGTAGTGAGGAACAAGGTTAGCAGGGGAAACCTGATGTCCGGCCGGAAAGAAATCCTTTTCTTTTCAAGTGAGAGCAAATCCCGGTTACAAAGTCCCTACTAACCTAAACATTAGCTCGCGGGTAACTTTCTGACACTAGAGAAAATTAATAAAAAAGCCTCTCCAAAAGAGATGGAGCCTGTGAGAGAGGTAAGAACAAGTAATTAGGATCGAGAAATTTAATACTAGCAGATCGAGCGACGGACGATAATGGGGTGATGAGATGAACGTTCATCGATGATCAGACCGAGACATGCAAATTAAGCCGCAGCAACTCATGTGGAGTAGGAAATATAAAGTTCAAGAATCACG
This sequence comes from Brachypodium distachyon, assembly GCF_000005505.3. Classification (NCBI taxonomy): domain Eukaryota; kingdom Viridiplantae; phylum Streptophyta; class Magnoliopsida; order Poales; family Poaceae; genus Brachypodium; species Brachypodium distachyon. The sequence continues at coordinate 64,741,883 of NC_016131.3, forward strand.
ACCCAGGAGATGGTAGCAGAAGATCGGGTGATATCAACAATTCAGGGGGGATCCCGCGGGATGGCGATTAGTACTTGAAGTAAACCAACACGCGCGGTGCCTTGTCAAGCTCAAAAACTCGTAGCGGAAGCAGCAGCTACCAATTATGAAAGGTGATCGACATCTTCAGGTCAAACCACAACCGCCACATCAGCTGAATTGGGGTCGAAATTAAGTCGCACCTGTTTAAAGAGTTCGGAACCTAAGGCCACTAATTGCAGGTACGCTTGCAACAAATCGGGCCCAGTGAAAAGGAAGTTAATATTCGCTCTACTATCACTTTTATCTGTACTATAAGGAGTATATAATAGTCCGGTGCCCATTTTTTTTTTCAGATATGGTGTAGTCGTTCGATCATTATTATGTTTATGTACATAAGTACCGCATAGGTCGTAAACTCAATCGTAGAGGGACGGAGGCACGGACCTTGCAGCCATTGCTAGCTACTCGTACTAGTACTTGCTCGGTTGCACATCCCAGAACAGCACGCGTGATTTATTTTTCTTTCCATAGGACCTATCGGCCGAAAATTCACCCATAGATATGTCACGTGAGTTTCAGACACAGCTGCCACACGCATCTTAACAGGAATGCACCCAAAACCCAAAGCGATCAGTTCCAAGCATCAGGGTTCGTAAAAAAAATGGCTCTCAGGACACGGTCAATTACTTCTTCCGTCTCGAATTAACATTTATACAAATTCACGCCAGTTAATTTAAAACGGAAAGAGTAGTTTTTTTAAGAGGAAGACACGATCAATTAGTTATCGGTCAAAAGACATACTAGCAGTTTCCTTCTTCCAAACCTCCAAGTTAGTTCACCACATTGTTGTTCAATCATTGGCTCACCTCCATTCTTCATTTCTTCTCTTGATCTGCAAGGGCCTCCAGTCTTATACTATCCACCTTTTTTTCTTTTTTCTTTTGAGGGGTTCTCCTATCCACCTTTGGCCTGCATCGCATGATGACGAAACTCCTCTTACTACGGCCCATCATAGCATGTAGCTGCCTACGGCCCAGAGAAACGCGACGTAAAAACTGCACGTCGCCGGCATGTGGTGCCATGCGCCGAGTCCATCGGGCATCGCGTCCTGGGCTGTTTTGTGTGATCGTATAAAGGGCCGTCCTAGGCTGCCGGCCTGGAAAAGGTTTTTTTCCAATAGTTTTTTGTGATCGTATAATGGGCCGTCCTGGGCTGTTTACCGTACTACATGCCCAATTGATGGGATCCATTGAGATTAGGAACATTTCCTCTCTTTTTTTAACCTTTTGAGAGAGACTGAGATTTTCAATTAGAAACAGAAACTGAGCGTATTGTTAATCTCTCACAATAAATAAGTACACGATTGCTAGAAAAATCCGGGAGAATTAGTATTTAACCTCACATGAACTCTCTTGATAACGGCACCCGCCATATAAAGTTCACTACACTGTCTCTGGAAGTACCAGTATATACTCTCTCTCCATTTGTAAATACATGTCTTACATTTGTCCTAAGTCAAACTTCTCCAGCTTAACTAAATTTATAGAAAAATGTACTAAGATCTCCATATCAAATTAGCATACACACAATGATCAATTTAATAAAACTAATTTGTAGTTCTATATGTTCGTTGATCTTTTGATAAACTTGATCAAATTTGAAAAAGTTTGACGTAGAACAAACCTATAACTTCTTACGTTTAAGAACGGAGGGAGTATCTAATATTCGTGCACCAAGCGTGTAAATGAAAATGAAAGTGTTATCACTAGAGATGCAAAACAACACAAGGGTTAAAAACACAGCTCCGGTACGCCCCCATTTAGCTTCGTACCCTGAAAAAGAGAGCATTTGCTGAAACGGCTCAGACGCAGAACAATGATTAATGATTGCAGATTGCAAACTGTGGGTAAAACCTCTGGAAGCTCTCACTGTCGATCTCAGTTCTCACACCACGAAACTGTCCAAGTCCTCCTCAACCGTTAGCTTTCACCGGAGAAAGACAATCGACCGAAGCCGTGCAAAAGAGTTACAAATACGGTTACGATGACCTTTGAGCGCCTCAAAGTCCTCGCGGCCACCTGCACATTCAAGTGCCAACCTCTCCTAGCTAATCAGATCTATTACATTCCCCAAACGGTTGCCCTTTCGCTGCCAAAATAATTGCCATTCTGCGCTACATATATACTGTACTTGTTACAAGTGACTGACAACTACCGTAAGATCAAACTCAGGGGTTCAGACTGCCTGCACTAGAATACTGCTGTCATCATCGAGGATGTAGTCTACATCGTGTGAGGTATAGCAGAGTACTGAATAAGTACAAATTCACAGGGATATTCTCTACTTTCATTCTTAACTCGATCATGACCTTTGAGACACTGAAACTACCATCCTGCAGACTGCACGACGTCGGCCGCGAAAAGCACAAAGACATTCAGTTCAGGGTAGCTCACTCGCCGTCTGCACGTTGCTGGAAGAGGCGTATTCGTATCTGCCGATATGCGCACGATCGAAGCTAGACCGATCGATGTGCAAGTTGCCCTGCCTGCTTTGTTTCCGGTTGCACTAAACTATCATATTATCACGGGCCGTCGTAGGTTTGCATTGGATCTGAATACGCAATAGAAGCCCAAGTTTCTGACAGGAACAACTCCTCCTTTTTGTCGTCAAGCTGATGATGCGGCGCAGAGAGTTGTGAATTGCTACCTACTCGCGTACTGTTCGGGGGATTTCGTGTTACTTTTAGCAAGTTAGGGTTTTTGACTTGGAGTGTTTCTCGTTTCATTATTGTTCATTTTAAACCTGAGGACAGTAAAGTAAAGCCAATCAGATCGAGCTATATGCATGCTGACACGGTCGATGATTGCGACGAGAGACACGGTTCGTCCGATTCACTCGTTTGTGTTTCATCGGTTTTGTTATAGAAAGGAAAGCAACTTTGCTCTTCTCCAGTGCAATTCTTAATTAAAGTTCATCCTAGTCCCCTGAACTATGGTGTTTGATCTGACTTTGTGGACCCCGGACTTTCTGAAACCATTCCATCTGAACCGAAACCTGGTTTTCGATAGTGTTTTTCTATCTAAGGTCATAGCACGCAAAAATCATCCAAAATGCGAAGAAAATTCGAGGAAAGCATATTTAAAATATATACATATATATAGAAAGTTAAACTATGAAATATATAGATAACCATATTAAAAAAAATAAAATCTACAAAGAAATGAGAAAAAAATAAAGATAAACACTTTGGAGGATGATAAGAAAAAAATAAAGAAAAAAAATAAAGAATTTTCAAAAACAGGAAAAATAAAATCATAAAAAATATAGAAAAATACTTCTAAAATTTTCTCTGAATCCATGTTTATTCAGAATATTTATGAATGTTATGCATTTTTGAAGATTGTACAACCTTTTTTAGATGAAATTCCTACACTTGAAGTAAAACGACGACAAGAATTTAGGAACGGAGAGAGTAACACTTTTCTTAAATGTTTATTTCTATTTTTTTTTATCTTTTTCGATTTTTTAATGATTGTTTTTGCTGACCAGGGCTACTAAAAACAACGCCACACATCATCGAGGCCACTTTAAATGGGGAAAAGGACCAATTTAGACAGTTACAACATTTTAGGGACCAAGTTCATCTACGACTATACTTACACTATGCCAATTATCTAGGGACCAAAATGAACTTCTCCTTAAAAACAAAACCACAAAGGAGGTGAGTGATATCGTCACTTGAACTACTAGTGTATTAACACACGACATACCGGTGGGTAAGAGAAATCACTACGTACGCATATAGGTAGCATTATTCAAGTGGAATAATAAAGCTGTGGATCGATCTGACCAATTGAGAATTATTGAGTTTGTTTATGAGAATAATTAGAAGATTACTCGAATCAATATAGATCATGATACTCACATAATTGGAGGATGATGTGGGTGTATAATACACATGGTCCTGATCCAAATGGTCGGTACATATTATTTGAGAAGAGATATGGCATACCCAGCTACCACCACCACATGCCTAAAGTCGAGACGAGATAAGTTTATTTTGTAGGCATGCTAAACACGCCATTTGTGGACAAACCAATAGTAGGAGGTCACTTGTAGGGGCAGATAGCACTTCTTCTTTTTTGTTCCCATGTCGTCATTGTCACCTTGGCATGAAACATACATGTGCACGCACAATGGCATATGAAATTATTGGGAGACGTATGAGTTGGACAGGCAGCGGCGATTCGTCGAGCCGGATAGGCAGCGGTGGTTCGCCACACAAGGTTTCAGAGACTCCGCGTCAGCAGCGCGGACAGAGTCAGACTTTGGTTACGTGAAGGAATATGCCACCGCGGGAAGAAGCTTCAGAACTCTGCCCTTCTTATACACGAGAGTTCCATGGTTGACTATGGAGTCAGTTAGTACTCCCTCCGATTTTAAATTGTTATCGAAATATTACATGTATAGACGCTTTTTAAAAATAAATATATTCATATTTAAGCAAATTTGAGACAATAACTTAGGATTGGAGGGAGTTCAATTAATGTGTTACGCCAAGTAAGTATCGTTTTTCTTAGAGTAAATTTCACGAAACTACACCTTTTTGTGGCAGGTGTCTCACAAAATCATGGTTGTTTGTAATAGTCTCACAAAACCACAACTTTTGGGGCAACTGGTTTCAGAAAACCCTAATATCAATAATTAAGTTGGTTGATGGCAGTTCCGATAACCCAGGGCCACCAGTCAGATGCCACGTCATCTCCCCCAACACATTTTCGACGCTCGTTTTCGATACAACGTCAGTTTCTACCCGACCCAAGACATCACCAGCTGTCACTAGAGCAAAGGCAGCTGACATGGCATAAAAACAGACATCGGAAACGGGTCGGGGAAGATGATGTGGCATCTGATTGGTGGCCCTGCGTTGTTAGAAACACCATCAACCAGCTTAATTATCGATATTAGGGTTTCTGAGACCAGCTGCCCCAAAAGTTGTGGTTTTGTGAAACTATTATAAACAACCGTGGTTTGCCGAGACAACTACCACAAAAAGTGTGGTTCTATAAAATTTACTCTTTTTCTTAATTTATTATTTTGTTCCACTATATGCATGATTTATTTTGCATAAAGTTATACCATTTTCCTTTTTTCTGGGTATACTATATACTACAGTATGAACTATATATGGAGCACTATAAAAATCGACAGTAACTGATCGATGTACATTGGGCCGGGTCGCGGGACCAAGCTAGACTGGCTACACGCCTAGATCGATCTCTTAATGAACTTGACTTGTATGCATGTAATGTGATGTGTATTACTCCATTATGTTTCCTGATCCAATAGTACCTTCCCGACAGAGAGGACATGGGATCTCAATTATTCTGCCAGTATGTATGGGCCAATGCTCGATCATTGTTCCATGATGTGCGTACTTCTTGGAGCTAGCTAGGGTTCCAAGTATTGTGGGGAGCTTCACTATTCTGTCTCATTGTCGATCTACTGTATACACTAATTAAGCTATAGAAGAGCTAACTGTTTATGAACTCTTCAAGTTACTCGCATGTTCATACAGCTTAACTGTCTCATTGCCGACAGAGAGTTTTTTTTTCCTACGGTGAAAGGATGATATATTATAGACTCTTGTTTCATTAATGAGACTGGAAGGTTAAATCAAAGATCTGGCACAGCTTTCATTATATCTACTCTATGTTTCTTGCACAGTTTTTCTTGTTACTAAAAAAGAACACACAAGAACCCGCTAGCCTTTAAAATCCAAGCATGTCGAGCCAATGGAAACCTAACAGGTAGCAACAGCACCCCACGTCACTTTCACTGGAAAAAAAAGAGAGGCATAGTACATACATATATATGTAAAAACCCCTTGATATAAACCTTACATTTTTTGGCCATCTAGCTAGCTAGCTCACGGGCTCCAACTTGCCACTTTTTTCTTGTTCTTGCGGGCCGGTGCGGCAGAGGCAGCACAGCGGCAAATGCTCTCTTTTGTGCCGTCCTGCCGCGGTACCGTCCATCTTTCCCACCCAGTGCCATCTTCGATGTAACCACAGGACTTGCTTTGGCCAGCTTCTCCGATCGATCGATGATCTCTCCTGCGCTGCGGGGAAATGAATGCCTCGATCCCGGCCCCGTTGGCGTGCAAGTGCTTCTTGTCGCTGGGCACGGCGCACGGGCGTGTCACGACTCACGTACGATACATCCCCGTCGATGCTGACGGGGAGCTGGCTCACGCACATGACCCCGTCGTCCATGACGAAAAGGGAGGAAGCAGACGAAGGGCGCCGGTTGTTATCGCCGCGTACGGGATCGATCGAGGTTAAACGATTCTTAAGCAACGCGTCCAAAGTCCTGAGCCTTCGCCTAGGAGATGGATATGCTGGTCCTCCGCCTCGTCTCTGAAAACAGCTCAAACTGCTAAATTAATGTAAACATGCACATACACGAACGATTAAAAAAAAATCGAGATGCACCATATAATTTGTGTTGGGGAGCGTTACCAGATTCTCGGTATCACCAAACTTGCCCGCAAAAACATCCAAGAGACAAGTCCTGAATATTTTATCCCGGAGAGAACTAACGAAGTCATTGTGTTTTAGTTACTAGCGTGTATTGGATGATGAATTGATGATTGCGATTCATATTTTCAACATACTATACATATGGCTGATACGGCGGCCCCAATATATATTCGACAAAAGCAAGTGACAAATTGGAAGGTACGGCCAAACTCTCATGATCCCAATTGGCTTCACTTCCAATGCCTCAGCTGGCGTTGACACATATGACAGCGAGAAAACCTGGAAAGAGCCAGGAGCAGACGTAAGCAGCTACCCATTGGTGTCGCCGCATTGCGCGAGGGCCGCTCTTGCATACTCTCCCTCGATGTGATCTGCTATCTCTCTCTCTCGCTTTTTTTTTTGACAGCGTTGTGATCTGCTCCTCGTATAACATCGGTTCTTTTCGCCGTTTTTAAGAAGGAATCCAGTTCTTGCTTTTTACACCTAGCTGATATATAAACCAAAAGGGCAATCTGTTTCACTTTTGTTTCTTTTGCGCTTCACCGCCTTAAATAATTTTTCTTGCCAAGAAACCCCACCAAGACTATTGTCAATATCGATAAGGTTTGGGGCCGGCGACGGGACTAAACCTGCTGCTAGCTAGCCGGTTTGACATTCCGATTAATCTAGAGAAAGAAAAGGTAAAACCGGATCGTTTACTTTTGATACCAATCACCATCAAAGTAAGCTAGAAATTATGAGTGACTAATACACACAAGAAAGCATCCGTGACCAAAAAATATAAACACGAGAAAACACCCATCACTAGCATGCCCAGATAGAAGTTAGAAATAAAAGAGTGAATTTCACGTTTTTACCCATTTTTCTGAATTTGTGAGTATGTTTACCTCATTTTAAATTATGTGCGCATTTTATCTCATTTTTGTAAATTTGTGACGGCGTTTGCCAATTTAACTAGGCCTAGTTCTGACATGATGTGCTAACTTGTTGGACCGGTGTGGCAATCGATTGCATGCAAATTGGCAGCGTATTTTCGCTATGCATTTTCTCACTCGGCTGGACCCGACTCTCTTGCCAACCCATCTCCATGATCTCAAGCTCGACGGACTCAATTCCCTCCTTTCATAGTACACACAAGTGCCAACTGCGATGCCACCATGGTAAAGTCCTACAAAGAAGAAGAAGTTGCGAGCCAGATGTGTCAGCTAGATAAGAGAGAGAAGTGGCGAATGGTTCAATGGAGCTTGTGAGAGCGGAGAGATGGGATGTCAAGTGGATTGGGGGAGAAAACACATCGCATTAGCCCGACGGGTGGACCCATCATGTCAAACGAGGAAATTAGTTAAATGAGATGAACACTGTCACAAGTTTACAAATATGGAAGAAAATGTGGCACAAAATTAACTAAATGGAGTGGACACCATCACAAATTTATAAACATGGGGGGAATTCACTCTGGGAATAATGATTTCGTGCAACTAGTTGGCACTACAACTCATTATTTGTTTGAAAATGTGTGCATGGATTAAGAAAAGGACAAATAAAGGCGCAACTTGGCGCATCACGCATATGCATGGCACATAGTCATGTAATGTACCTTCACACCACAAACTACTACAATTCTTAGCTAAATCATGACCCCAACAGTTCTTTTCGCTTGGTAAATTGGAAACCAATTAATACCCGGATCAAAGGTAGTAGCTTGAATAATGTCCCCAAAACCGCTTTGGGTCATCGATCTGTTCTCAGTTGGGTGTCGATCACTCTAATTACTATTGAAGAACTATTTTTTGAGTTACATAAAAAATATGAAATAGTTCGTGCATGTAAGTGGTGCTATACGAGTGCAGCTACCAAAGTTCGTAAAAAAAATTATGATTCTTGTAACCCGTAAAGAAGATAAACATCATTTATTTCACGGTGGACGCTCTAGATGAGTAAGGTCTAACTTTCCGGGTGCGTGCTGGTCAGTACGTTTCCAGGATAATTCCCACGGACATTCCAATTATTATGCTAGAAGATTGCTTGTTAAAAAAACTCAAGGTGGATTCATCGAATCTTTCCAGCATCGGAATAACGTCCGTGTTCACTTCCGGCGAACGGAAAAACGTCCGTGTGCATCGCAAGAAATAGCATCCCCCAGTAATACTATTCGCACCCAAGATGCTCCCAATAATGGCGCTGTTTGTCTCAAAAAAAAAGATGGCGTTGTTTGCATCATCACCCGCAACAAAATCCGCACAAGGAAAAAGCCTAAACTAAGCACCGCGGCACAAAGCAAAGCCGGTCATTGGTGAATCCGGCGGGTCCCGTCCGCCCAAGCCCCACACGAGCCAACTTCCCGGGCCCACCTCAACTCTCTGCCCAACCGCCGATCAGAGATCAGACGGCCGTGATCCGGAGCTGACGTGTGCACGTGGGCCCCACGCTGACTGGGCGGAAGGGATAAACTCCCGCGGCGCACGGAAGCTCCCCAACCGACACCCGCCACGTGTCCCGTTGGCCAAAGGCGCCAAGCTGCTCCTGGGTCGCAAGACGCGAGGCCCCGGAGCCGCGCGGACCGGCTATAAATACGGCGCTCTCATCCGCTAATCCCCGCATCTCGCCACACACGAGCGTTCGTTCACCGTCTCGATCACTCTCTCTCTCTCAGGCAGCCCGAAACTTGCTCTTCTTCTTCCTCGTCGTCCTCGCCGCTATCCACAATGTGTGGGATTTTGGCCGTCCTTGGGTGCGCCGACTGGTCGCAGGCCAAGAGGGCTCGCGTCCTCGCCTGCTCCCGTAGGCAAGCACCCCACTCTCACCCCGGCCTACTAATCCCTAGCTTGCGATTCTGATTCTGTCGAGATGATCCTGAGGTTCCCGGATGACACACATGTCGTTGATATCTGTGTACATACGTATTTAATTGTCAATTGTTCTTTGAACTTGCCGGAAAAACTAACGGGAGGAAAAAAGGGTTATGGATATTTTGGTTCTTTTGTTTTGTCCTTTCTGTCTCCCTGGGGCTCTGGGGGTGGGGATCGCATAGGAATCATAGAGAATCGAACAGGGAGGGGCAGATCTGAAAAAAGAACACTGGAACCTTCGTTGTTCGATAAGCCCCTTATTTGTTTAGTTGTTATCGATTGGTCTATTCCCTACGGCTCTCGTGGTGGATTTTCAAGGTTTTGTTTGACGTGTTCGACTGGATGTGACGCAGGCTGAAGCACCGTGGACCGGACTGGTCCGGGCTGTTCCAGTGTGAGAGCAACTTCCTGGCGCAGCAGCGGCTCTCCATCGTCTCCCCGCTCTCCGGCGACCAGCCCCTCTACAACAAGGACCGCACCGTCGTCGTCGTGGTATGCATATCATATCATCTGCTTTTTTTATAAGCTCGATCTGTTTGCCGCGTCGTCTCGACCAGTAGAGTGTCCATCGATCGTTTTCTAACTGTGTTGTTGTGTTGTTGAATAAAAAGGCCAATGGAGAGATCTACAACCACAAGAAGATCCGGAAGCAGTTCGCCGCCAAGCACGCCTTCACCACCGGCAGCGACTGCGAGGTCATCATCCCTCTGGTAAGAGATCGAGATGCCAAATTTAGTCCAGCAAATTGTTAAGGACACAAAAACAAAACTGAACACTGATGCCGACCTTCCCCTGCTGCTGTCGTCTCAAAAGTATGAGGAGTACGGCGAGAACTTCGTTAACATGCTCGACGGTGTCTTCTCCTTCGTCCTGTTCGACACCCGCAACAAGACGTACATGGCCGCCCGCGACGCCGTTGGGGTCAACCCGCTCTACATCGGCTGGGGCAGCGATGGTGAGCACATCTCAACTGACAAAGCGGCTCCTTTCCATGAATTCTTCGCTCGGTGACACGCTTATCTTACTTGTTTTCCATGGGTGGCAGGCTCCGTCTGGATATCGTCGGAGATGAAGGCGTTGCACGAGGACTGCCCAAAATTCGAGCTCTTCCCTCCGGGGCACCTCTATTCGAGCGCCGCCGCGGGTTTCCGGCGCTGGTACAACCCGGAGTGGTTCCTGGAGCACGTCCCGGCGACTCCCTACCAGCCCCGCGTGCTCAGAGAGGCATTCGAGAAGGTGACTTATCAATTGCTTAATTTGTACGCTAGTAGTACGTGTGATGATGTTGACTGACTGGAACTGACCACGTGATTCCTGTGTGTTTTTTGGATTCGTAGGCTGTCATCAAGAGGCTGATGACCGATGTGCCCTTTGGCGTTCTCCTCTCCGGCGGGCTCGACTCATCTCTCGTCGCCTCGGTCACCAAGCGCCATCTCGTCGAGACTGAAGCTGCTGAGAAGTTCGGAACTGAGCTCCACTCCTTTGTCGTTGGCCTAGAGGTTTGACTTTTCGCCATGAATCTGCAGACGTTGTTCTTGTCATAAATTTGCAGAGTACGTTCTTGTGTGTTTGCATCGTCAAGAACCATGGGGACGCTGATGGTTTTGATATGTTGTTGCGCATTGTAGGGCTCGCCTGATCTGAAGGCGGCAAGGGAGGTTGCTGATTATCTCGGAACCATCCACCACGAGTTCCATTTCACTGTCCAGGTAAAGAAAAGTAAAAAAAACTGAACGGTTCATGCTGACTTGATCAGACAACCTGTAACGGTACAATTAACAAGACTTTTACACGTACAACCAACCGAAATTTTACATTAAATAAAGAACTGAAGTCTCGAGGCTTGGATAAATTAATGACAAACCTTCTCGATCATGCGTGGGATCAAGGATTCAGAATTAAAAGAAGTACTGATATACGAGTCATTTGGCCTTTCTGTAGGATGGCATTGATGCCATCGAGGAAGTGATTTATCACAACGAGACCTACGACGTGACGACGATCCGTGCGAGCACGCCCATGTTCCTCATGGCGCGCAAGATCAAGGCGCTCGGAGTTAAGATGGTGCTGTCAGGGGAAGGGTCCGATGAGCTCCTTGGTGGCTACCTCTACTTCCATTTCGCCCCAAACAAGGAGGAGTTCCACAAGGAAACCTGCCGCAAGGTGGTTCACTAGAACTAACAATAGTACTACCACAGAAACAAGAGCTAAAAACACTGGCCAATTCCTGTCCGTTTTGACACGAAACTGGTGTAATCCGCAGGTGAAAGCGCTCCATCAGTATGACTGCTTACGCGCCAACAAGGCGACGTCAGCGTGGGGCCTGGAAGTCCGCGTGCCGTTCCTCGACAAGGAGTTCATTGAGGTTGCCATGAGCATGGACCCCGAATGGAAGCTGGTAAATTTCATCTCTGTCGCGAAGGACTACGTGTTCACTGTATTTTTTGTCAGAGTTTTCTGACGCTTCTTGTTGTTGGCTTCTTGCTGCGATGCAGTACGACCCTGATCTTGGTCGCATGGAGAAGTGGGTATTGAGGAAGGCCTTCGATGTCGAGGAGGAGCCTTACCTGCCGAAGGTACTACAGAACACCAGACCCTCGAACGTTTCAGATATCCGGGGTTTACATACACGGTGCTCTGAACTAACTAATGCTTTTTGCAATGTTCCCCTCCACAGCATATCCTCTACCGCCAGAAGGAGCAGTTTAGTGACGGTGTGGGGTACAACTGGATAGACGGCCTGAAGGCCTTCACGGAGCAGCAGGTATATTTGACTAGCCATGTCCGCTCTAGCTTGCTCTGAACTAATTGTTCCTCTGTTTTACGAATCCTTTTTTTTTTCAGGTCACCGATGAGATGATGAAAAACGCCGCAGAAGAGTACCCATACAACACGCCTATCAACAAGGAGGCGTACTACTACCGAATGATCTTCGAGAGGCTCTACCCTCAGGTGATTCTGAATTTCCGAGCAACTGAACTGACGGATTAGATTAATTCTGCAGCCACTCTTTCGGAACGATTTACTGACGCTCAGGGATACAAAACACAGGACTCGGCGAGGGAGACCGTGCCCTGGGGCCCGAGCATCGCGTGCAGCACGCCGGCGGCAATCGAGTGGGTGGCGCAGTGGAAAGCCTCCAACGACCCCTCCGGCCGGCTCATCGCCTCGCACAACGACTCCTCCGCTGCCGGCCCCGCCGCTCACACCGAGGACGTTGGCCATACCAGCTGCAAAGGCATCGTTAACGGGGTGGTGACGGCCAACGGCAACGGCCACATCAACGGAGTGGTGCCGAACGGGAAAACCAACGGGATTCTGGGATAACCCGGTGGGTGCTCCCTGCGGCTAGGCCAGCCGTAGCAGAGGATATGGCTAGTAGTTCTGTGCGTGTCCTCAGAACTGATGGCCCGTGCAAGCCATTGGTTGAGCAGCCGGTGTTGTTGCTGTGTATGTGTTGTACTACTTGGTGTTGTAACGTTTTTTCGATGTTTTGTGTGTGTTGCGCCTGCGCGCGGGCGTGAGCAAGCTAGCGCGAGACATCCAGCAATTCAAGGATTATCAATGTGGAAGGGTGATCACCTGTACCAGGTCGTGAATTGAGTTATATCATCAAAAATTGATCGATCCCGAATTCCCAATCCGTCTTATATTGTGTCGATTAGCTTCTCTGTTCCCCACTCGTTTCTTGTTTTACTACGGCCGAGGAATGTGCTACCAGGTGCCTGTGATCGGACACGACTCGTTATAGACTTAGCACCAAGCACCTGAGACCGCTTTCCCTGTCCCTCCGGTAACAAAATAGAGAGCAGGGGGATCGATGCTGGCGCGATCCAGTTGGCCCATGTCTTAAGGCCTACTACTAGCCACTACGCGGCCCATCTGTCCAGCTCCTCGTACCAATGTAAACATCTGGTGCAGGGGCCCAAAAAGGCGTTTATAATTGCCCGCGACACCTAACTAAAAGAAACCCTTGTCTCAAAAAAAAAACACTAAAAGAAACCCTGTTCTAAAAATACAAAGAAACCATTGCATCGTTTCCCTGAAGCGCAAACAGAAGAAAACGTACCCTTTTCTGCATGCATTTATCAGTTGAGTCTTTGGTGCTTTAGTCTAAAACTAATCTTCAGACGAAGGCGCTGATTAATGGAACACACCATACAAGCTCCCTCTGTCTCAATTTGTCAAAAGCCCACCCAAATTTTCTGCATTATGGTCAACGTTTTAATTGGGTGCTACTGTTCGCTTGATGATCACCGGTAATTAAAAGCTTCAGTCGCACTGTGACAGGCAAGGTGATATGGGAAGAGGGGGAACTTCTCCATCCTCATTTTTCTATTTTTTTTGTGAAACAAACAAGGACAAGGTATTTAGTGTTGGTGTATATCATTTTTTTGTGCGCGAAAGTGTTGGTGTACATTGAGGTGGCTATATAGCTATCAGAAGTCCAGAACCACATTGATCACAAATGAATCCACCTATTAGCAACAAATCCCATCGCTGACGTGTGGGCTACAATTTTGGCATTGCAAAGATCATCAACGAATATACATCGCCGTCCCGGGTATGCCTGTGGTCACTGTGTCACACGAAAGACAGTTACACAGACTTGAAAGTAGAGAGGAAAGGAATTAATTTGCTTGCAAGTTGCAACCCCGTCAGCAAGCCAATCGAACAGCAGTTAGTACTATTGGTAGAAGAGCAGGGTGTAGAAGAGCTGGTTCCACGTGTCGGGGAGGCCGGGGAGGCACCAGTGGCTGCAGTCGGCTGAGGCGGCAAGGTTGGCGCGCTGCGGCGGCGAGAGGTCGCCGCTGTACACGGACGGGTGCGCGTCCTTGCGCAGCGCCGACAGCGCCGTGATGTCGAGCAAATGGACCGGGCTTCTCATGCCCTGCAGCACCGTTTGTATCACCTGCTGCTGGCCCGTGGACGCCGGCTGCGCCGTGGAGTTGAGCCCTGTCATCAATGGGGCCGTCTCCCCGTAGCAGTTCTTGGACACCGGGTTGGGCCACTCCTTGGAGCTGTTCAAGCCCATGCCACAAATCGAAGCAGCCCACACAAACAGTTAAAACTCTCATATTGATAAGTGTACGGTGTATATTCAGAGGTCAGGGACAGATATGTCCAGCCAGATAGAGTCATGTGTGAAAAGAGATGGCTGTAGCAGTTAGTTGCGTACCTGTAGTGAGTGGGCGACATGGATTGGAAGAAGACACGGGTCTTGGCTGGATCTACATTGAGGTCCACCCAGTTGGCCCAGGTGGTCATCCCACGCTGGAACGCCGCCATCCTGTCCATGTCCTCCGTGTATCGCCCGCCCACCCCCATGTAATCCCACCTGGAAGCGCGCATCGCAATCGTGCATGTAAATTACTCCCAAGCTGAATCAAAAAGCTAGGAAGGAACTCTCAGCTCGATATGATGTATACGTAACGTACCCCTGGAGTGCGCCGGTGTGCGTCCACCAGTGGCCGGAGTTGAAGGAGAGCACGTCGGCGCCGCGCCACGCCTGCGCGTTCTCGGCGATGTCGTCGAGCATCAGGACCCGTTTCCCCTGCACCACGTCGATGTCCACCAGGTACGGCGCGCGGTGGAAAGACAGCACCAACTCGTACTCCTGCCATACGTACAGGCCAGTGCATGTTTATCAAAATACACTACTACTGTATTACGCAAGAACACAACGCATTTCCCGACCAGAATAGTACTCGTTCCGTTTCATAATATTTTGTCTCAAATTATTTTTAAAAAATGTATACGTAACAAGAATTATGAAACGGAGAGTAGAGAGTAAATAATATACCAGGAACTTGTACGTGTAGAAAGGGTCGGCCGAGACGAGCTGCCCGGGCGACTGCGGCGCGGCGGCGTGCAGAAGGCACACGAGCGACTCCCACTGGTTCCGGCCCAGCGAGTCCCCCACGAACATCACCGTCCTCCCCTTCATCCGCGCCAGGAAGTCGGCGCCGTCGAACCTGGGTATCTCGCAGCCGGCCGGCTTCCACTGGTACCGGAGGTACTCGGTGTCCGGCCTGCCGTAGACCTGGCAGTTGAACTCCGGGTCGATGACGGGGCACTTGTAACCCGTGTAGGCCGGTGCAGAGCCGTCGCCGTCGACGCGGGCCCAGCTGCCGCTGAAGATGTCGCAGCCCTTGGGGCCCGGCAGGACGTCGCGCCGGTGGCGCCGTGCGAGCCCGATGGCGAGCGCTGACGAGGCCGGCAGCAGCGAGAAGGCGTAGTGGAGGAGGAGCAAGACGGCGGCGAGAACGACGGAGTTCTTGCCGGAGAGCAGCGTCATTGCAAGGAGAGGAGCAAAGGGAAAGAAAGCGCAGGGCGGCTTTCCCGCGGCCCCTTTATACCACCGCCGCTGATCAATCGATGCGGGTGACTGTTTTGCCGCGCGAATTAGCAAATGGAGAGACTACAGTTACGTGATTGGCTGGGGACTGGAGAGGAGGTGTGCTTGTGAGGGTAAGATTGATGGATTGATTAGAGTTCACGTGATGTGTTTGCAGGGATCGCCTTAATTAGTAGATTGGGCAACTTCCACTGGAATCCATGGATTCGTTGCCTTTGCCCTTCGGTGCACGCAGTGTTAGGTGCATGGAGAGATTTGAGTTTTGGAATTCGTGCGTGCATCGAAATGGAATCGTTATGTTTTGCACGCAGTGTCGAAAATGAGGATATTTGTTTTGGAATTTGAGGTAGGTTTTTTTCTTTCTGTTTGAGGCATCAAATCTGAGACAAAACGTGACGAGAGATCACATGAATGAGTAGGCCGGGAGTGAAACAAAAATGATAGGCTGGATCGGTCAGCCTCTTTCTTGTCGATTTCACGGGCTAGTCGGCTAGTCTCCCTCTAGTGGCTGCCATAGTGCCATGGGTACATGTTGGATGTCGGATCCGGAGGTTTCAGCAGCAGATGAAAACAAAGCTTTTGGCTGCGTGCCTGCGTGCAGAACAGAGAAGAATGATATGGTACTACCAGTTTTGACACGAGTAACCACGCTGACCTGATTCTCCCGCTCCTGTAAAAAGTGGCGATATCCTTCTTTCTTTGAGAATAAAAAAGACGACGGGCAACATCTTGATTCTTCGGTTCAAGCCCTTTTTGGGGTCCATTTCGTGTTGACATGGATATGACTTTCAGGGGAAGACAGAGCATTCACATCGTACAAAACTGATAAGGAATGATGATGTGCTTTTCTTGCCGCCGGCAGGCAGCGATAGACAATGTGTACTTCCTCCGTCCAACAAAATATGTATCAATTTTGATCAAATTTAAATGCATCTATACATTAAATCATGTCTAAATACATTCAAATTTTGACAAACTTGAGACATTTTTTGTTGGATGGAGGGAGTAGAAAAAAATGCATCCTTCGTTCCTTCTCGCGACGTTTTCCAAACTTAACAATTTTGCTTAGCCGTGGATGCATGCAGGTATGCTACGCAACAACCTAGGAACTGGGCCTGCGGTCAAATATGACCGTACGATCTAACAAACCCAAACCCAATATGCGCATAGTCTAAAGGAAAGCCAGGCCCATGTAATGCCTCGTTTATCTTTTTTTTCCCTCCCCATACAAAAATTAATTACTCCGCTATAAGTGTCTTGCGTCTCTTCCTTCTCATCATAATACAGACTACTCCCTCCGATTCTAAATTCTTGTTTCAAATTTGTCCAAATATGGATGTATTTATTCTTAAAAAACGTCTAGATACATGTAATACTTCGACAACAATTTAGATCAAAGAAAGTAATAAAGATGGTATTAGAGGTCCGAATACTAGTTTTCCTCCGGCCGTCGCCACCCATGAAATCACCGTCGGTGAGGTGATTCCGGCAAGATTCCCCCGCATTGACGACGAGAAGGAGTCCGATGGAAACTTTCAGCTGGAATGGACATGAGATTCTGTTGATAACACTGACAAACTCAAGCTGAGTGCCCTTGTTCGGTCTGACACTGACGAACCCCGTGCCTTCTATGAGCTTTGATTTCAGCCTCTGTCCAAGACGTTTCTCTTTACAGGGACGGCCCATGGCAAGATGATGAGAAAGCACAGGCCCTTCGAATAGAATCATTATTTTAGAGTACAAATGCCAGCCAGCATTGGTCTATTGGAAACGATGCTAAGAAAACATGAACTGAACGGACAAATGCTAAGAAGCACGCTATGCACTGACGCGAGACGGGGATTGGAGACAACCATTTATGACCGGGAGCACCAAAACATTTGAAACCAGCTAACTTTAGCTCATCGTACATACCGTCCAAAATCCATAGTAATAGTACCCACCATCAGGCATCGCCACAACGATTTATACGTGGAGGATTCGCTAAAAATGTTAGGGCGGAACAAGGTCCCATCCTCAGCCAAGCAGAGTGTTTCATGGTGATAGCTCAAATGGCAGAGTGCTTGATATAGTATTTTACACCGTGAAGCAACCCTCGGTGGAGAGACCGAGATAGCAGATTAGCTTTTCACTTGCACACATAAGAGACTAAGATGATGACTATACATAAAGACTGCTTGAATGTTTATTGCAAAATATTGCAGCTCCCGTGGATCCAAAGCATCGGTGGAACGGATCCACCTTTGGTCATTTTATGGAGACCCCTCAGGGCTCAGCCAGACACTCCTAGTTTCCCACGGCCAGTGCTCCTTCTAATACGCCGGTAGCATTTGCCAGAGAACTTGTATTTGAATACCAGAGCCGGCTTTTCCTGTAAAACATGGTGACCCATACGATTTAGCTATCTGCGGGTACCCAAACTATCTGGAAAAACAAACCATATATAAGGTACGTACTGCTACAGGCTTAACATCAGTCAAGATACAATTCTCGTTGCACTGATCTGCACCAACACTAGAAATAGATCATAATCAATAGCAAATAAAGAGAGTTAGGAACTGCTTGTGTCTATGTAAAGAATTAGATACAGTGTTCTTTCGGTTCGCTGGAATCTTAAGTTGATAGAAATAAGATACTGGCTTACTGAGTGGTAATAGCTGGTAAAAAAAGTATCAACCAAGAGAATTAAATGTCCGACATGTAACATATACGTTAACAGGTTATATTTGTCAAGAATACAGACACACATCCCTTGTCCTTTGAAAGCGTGCACTCGCCATAAAATGCCCTGATTACTAGAAGGTTTGATAAAAGAGTTGACAACGTAACAATCTCATTGCACAATTTACTATATTTACCTCTTTAAGCTCAGTTAACAAGAACCCACTGTGTACGTTACTGATTTTTTCTTAGGACTCACATGATCACCCTAACAGAAGACAACATACCTGCGGCCATATGGTTGCTCATGACTGCTCCCTGTAAAACTAACTTGTGGATTTGGCGTACTAGTGGGAACATCAACTACACAATTGCCCTCATCACCACTGTTACTATGAACTTCCAGTAGCAGCTGAGGTTCCAGTCAGTCCGTATCTTCCACCACTATTGATTTGCTTTCTTGACTATCATTTTCCATTGTCTCACAAATGACAGTGATGTATTCAAGTTGGTTATCAGACCCTGTAACTGCCAATAATAACTGTATCAAAGTCTGCAAAAGTCAGGATGGTTGAAGCATATGTGTGTGAAGGAGACAAGAACATTCAAATGCAGAGGTAGCATCAATTTTCAAAATGCCTAACAATTATTTTGGAATTCCTGAAGCTGATATGCTAAGTTTTCCCAGATAACCAAGTAGGAAGTGCTCAGTCAACATAACTATTAGAGAGAGAGAGAGAGAGGGAGAGAGATCATTATCTTTTGGATGATAAAATGCATCACTTGAAACCTTCTGACAAATAGTGGTTCCCCCAGAGCTGAAAATGCAGTTCTCTGCCAATTCTAAACTGTCAAATTTAGCCAGTGATGTAACCTTCAACTCCTCTGAATGATTGGATGCATTATCTACAACCATGTCACATGTAGTGGATCTTTTAGAACTGTTAAGGATGTTATTCCCTAGCTCCATTCTTTCAGCATTAAGTGCCAAGTGGAGGCTCGTATCTTTTCGGTTGTGACATACATCATTTAATATCTTCTGACACATGGTAGTTCCCTGGAAGCTGAGAATGATGTTAGCTGCATATTGAAACCTGTCGGAGTAAGACATTTCTGTGAAACCAAAGGATCCTGTCCACGTTTCCAGAAGCTGAGGAACTGTTGGTAAGAGAAGCCTTTCCACCCCCAAGCCAGAAAGTAACTGGAAAGCAAAAGAAAGTGGATAGATCAGCACACATGAACAAAATGCCCAGAGCATCGACAAGCATATGGAAACGTTTCGTTGCAACACTCAAACTCAATTTGTCATTGCTGACGACTTGAATAACATTTAGCAAGTACAAACCTTCTCTACTTCATTCATCAGAAGGCGGCACATTCCTTGTCGACGATATTGAACTCTTGTGCCAATAAGAGGCAGTTCAGCAAACTTCTTCCCACATACCCTACTCAGAAAAAGGAATTGTGACATTGAAAAAAAAGGCTAAAGTAAAAGGTTTCAATTACCATGGAGGACCATTGTGAAGGCTAACCGTGGGGGTCTGCCGGCTCGGCGCGGCCCCAAAAACGTGGTGGCGCAAGGTCGAGGTAGGCGCACAACGACGCCAAGGCTGAGGTAAAAAGCTGCACGTCACCAACTGCTGGGTAGTGGATGTGGGTGAAGGGCGGAACATTGCCAAAATGTGGTGGGTTGTCCATCTACAGAAAAAGAGTAGAGATAGAGAATGTTAATGAGATGATCAATGCGTGGATGCATAAATAGCAAATAAATATGGCATCATGGTGGAATGAAATTAATGTTATTGACTCTATGTAAAATTTGCAATGCATGGTGGCAAAATAATATAACATGGAGTGTTTTATGCAGAATGAATTGCAAGTGTACAGAAATTAAAATAAAATAAATGACTCTGTAAAATGCAAGAATATTTTGGTGGTATGACATGTGATTGCAAAGAAAAATAATAACAAGATATGCATGCAGTAATAAATATGAAATGCACATGTCCTAAGGTCTGGTCTTAGTCTCTTTCCATGCTAGGGTCACGTTCCTACAGGCAACACAGTGCTCTGATACCATCTGAAGCAACCGCCCCCGTACAGGGTTCAATCTCTGTGCTTATAGTGCTAGTCCCTGGATCGACTCACTAGCACACACAGTTCAAGATGTAATATCGAGAAACAAAGGTCAAGTAATTTATTACATCGTCTTTATCCAGAACTTTAAAGTACTTACAACTTTGCATAACCACACGGGTTAGCATTGAAAAATAACATATATTATTCAGCAGCGGAAAACGAAGGGAAAATTGAGCCATTGCAACACCACAGAGAGCGCATGTTGGAATGCAGGCTCGTGACCCAACACAACGTAACCTTACTCATTGTCGGAATTCCCTGCAACAATTTAAAAGTTGCAGTCACTAGGGTCAATACATTGAATATATTGGCAAGTTCACCGGGGGTTATAACAGATTCCTTTCAAATATATGCAAATATTGGCTAGGTGGAGTTTAGGCTTTTTGGCGTGGAAGCAATAACATAATTTTATCCTACTACAATTGAATTTCACAGTAAGATAAATCTATTGGACATCGGGTAGACACACCGATGCTCCTATTAAAACTAAGGACATTGAGTAGACACATCAATGCTCCTGACCCAAGTTTAAACCATTCATTTTATTCAGAAATTAGAATGAGTGAGACCTTACTTAGTTTCCATATCTAGCTGCTCATAATTCGTCCATAACCGGGGACTCGGCTAAGTACTTAGTTTTGACACTCTCGAGAGGTTGTACACATTCCCCACAAGAAATCGACGGGTTAATCCCTTGCTGTCCTCAGGGTAGAGTAGCAACGGCGTCGATTACGAGATTCTCAGAAGTAATTCCCTAGACCACGAGAGAATCATTACAATTCTTCGGGTCTAGGTTCATACAACATACTCTATTCTCGCCAGAGCCCATATAACATGTGGTTGTACTGGAAGCAATTAAATAGGAACCCAATTCAGCCTCTGGTTACCCCGGGTGGCATTCCACATTTGTGACGCAGGCGCTCCCTGAGTCCACGGAAGAGATGACCATGGACGCTCCCGAATCCACGAAGGGGACGACATAGCTAGCATAAAATACGATAATTTAATCCTAATTCATTTCTACAAACAACACTAATGCATAAAGGATCAAAAATAAGTGCGATAGTAGGTGATTCATGATCAAGATGAACTTGCCTTGTCCAAAGTTGTTGCTGTTCTCACACTCTTCGCAAAGACAGGGTTCGCACTCCGAACAATCTAACAAACAAGCGTATAGCAAAAATGAACAACCACACGAAACATACAAGCAATCAAGAAAAATATGCCATGATGCCATGCACATGATGCACTCCTAACTTTGGTTTCTGTCACAAATAACTTGTTTAGTGATTTAATCTATTTGATGCAAAGTTAGGATCATGTTCATGGTATAGAAAAAGGAAAACATTAAACAAAGAAAGTTTAATCCATTTTTATACAAATTTTTTTTCCTCTGGTTCCACTGGATAGAGGGTGCATCTAGGAAATTTTAAGAGTGGATAAATCGTCCAAAATAGTTTTAATTTTTTTAAAGTGATAACGTTCATAGTTAAGCATTCTGTCACTTGGTCCTGTTTCAGTTGTCCAAAACTGAAAACAAACTGTGCCAAAAGATTCTACATGCCATGAGGATTCCAAAAAGGTGCAGTTCGTCAAATTTGGCCAAACGGTTCAAAAGTTATGAGTGTTTGAAGTTCCAGAGGTTTTTCTGCAATTTTACCATTTATTTCGTCCTCGAACAATTTTACACTTTTATTTACATGACACGTGGCGTTCTGGGATTCGCCCATACCGGTTCGGGTAAAATTAAAACATAACCGTTGGATTTCATTTAAAGGGTGATCAACGAACGAGATCGAAGGATACCCCTTCGATTTAAAGGTTCTAACTCGAACGTCGGCCGAGCCGAGGAAGCTCCGAGCTCACCTCCGGCGGCTAGGTCTCCGGCGGCGAGCTCCGGCGGCGGCGGCACGGGCAGGCGGTGCGCGGGCGGTCTCTAGGAGAGGGGAAGGCGTCGGCGAGGGGCGGCGCGACGAGACGAAGTCCGTGACGCGGTCGGTTCGCTCCGGGGACGACGGGGTGCGCGGCTAGCTCCTCAGGAAGACGTCAGCGGCGCCGGCGAGCTTCGGTGGACGGCGTCGGGGGTCTACGGGGCATCAAACAAAGAACTGTTCGCGTCAAAAGTTGCGCAAGAACGAGAGGAAGAAGAAAAGCATGTTCGTTTGGACCGAGGCTCACCGTGGAGTCGACGGCGAGTGAGGAAAGCCGGCGGCAAGGGCAAACTCCGGCGAGAAATTGCGGCGGCGTGGGCGCGGGTGGAGTGAGGGGGTGCGGGGGAAAAGAGAGAGGGGGAAGCCCTTTATATAGTGACGCGAGAGAGAGCTTTAAGACGGCGCCCTAAATTGCGAATTGAAGGCGAGTGTAATGGCGGGCGGGTGCTAGATTCGCGGACGGAGCTTGAAGACGACTGACAGGTGGGCTCCACCTGTCGGGGACCTTCGGCGCACGGCGGCGGCTGGCTGGGCCGATTCGCGGGTGGCGCGCGGGGTGACCGGGCCTATTCGGCCCAAGTTGGCCGGCCGGTCTGTTTCTTCTTTTTTTTTTGTTCTTTTTGTTTTCTCCTTTTCTTTTTCTGTTTTTCTGTTATAACTTTTGATTTTGAACTCCAAATGATCTCAAATAAATTCCAATTTTTTTGTAAAATCATGTCCTCAAATGCCATAGCATCTGGGACTTGATTTCCTCCAAAAGTAAATTATTAAAAATAGTTTTGCTCATATAATTGCCTCTAGTGCAATATTATTTAAAAACAAAATAGTTTTTCAACTCCAAATTAAATTCCAAAAAAATATGGGGTAGCTTATCTTATTGCATTAAACCCCTTTCTATGGTCAAAAAACCCATGGGTTGGAAAATTCCAAAAAGATGCAAAGGAAGATTAAAAGGTAAAAGCTCAATAAAAGGTTTTAAATTTTAACACTTTGGTTTAAAGGTGCTCAAAGTGCATAAATGACATGATGCTCATGAGTGCAAATGCATGATGCAAAGTTTGGAAAAATTGGGATGTTACAATATTGTGTAGAATCCCCTAAAATTAAGCTGTCTGAGCTCTGATCTGTAAATGATAAGATAAAAAGTAAGCGTGCATTTGTCAATACATAACGAGCACAGAAATACCAGTCACATGAAGATGTATAATCTGCACACAGAAGAATTACTGGGCTGAATAGAGTATAAACAACAGATAACTCAAAGTTTCCAGCACGTGTAGGTGAAAAGGAGACAAAAATCTACACAGGGAATTACTGACAAGTTCATGGAAGAACTAAGTAAGTGTAGTTCTATTTGCGCACTATAGAAGAATATCCAGGCTATAACAATCAATATAACATGTGAATTAAGATCCTTTACAAATGATGTCATATAGTAGTTCCTCGTTTCGCTATTTGTCCAGTCCTCAGCTTACCAAGCACATACAAAGGGAACACAAATCTAGACTTAATGAGAAAATGACCACCCATACCCCTACTACAACCACTTAACCTCTTCCAAAGCATTAACATAGGGGGTAGAGAGCATAAACATTGCCTTAACTACACTTGACCCCTTGCCAATTGATTCTGACTTGTTTTATCGAGGGCAGAGGCGAACCCTCAATGGAGGAATATCTTGAAACAGAGGCCACCGACATAAAGGAATGATATTGTGAAACAAAGGTAACATAAGCTAACACTTTCCATAATCCGATCAAGCCTATCAGTTTATCACAGAAGGAGTAACCGACACATGATTAATGGAACATCAAATGAAGGCAGACACACTAGAGTGGACAAGTAGAAGTTCTTACTCTCTACTCCCTCCTTCCCATTTTATATGTCGTTTTATGAAAAACTCTAATACCGAGGAGCACTTTAAGAGGCTGAAAAATAGGCCTAATAGGTAGTAATTGCGTGGCTGAGAAATGCTTTGGTTCAATCAATCAGCCACTAGTGGACATGCACGCGTAACTGCCTGGCTGAGCGCGCCCTTTACTGCCACATGCCCCTGCGCTGCCTGGCTTTGCTGGCCAGTAATCGTGCTGCATGCAAGAGTTAATGTTGCAAATGCGGGAGCGTTTTCTAGGCGGTGGAGTAACTTAGGCTAACACGACAATTAATTTGGGAAAATTTTAAAAACCTAAAACAACATATAAAATGGGAAGGAGGGAGTACTGAACACAATGTCTTCAGAAAGATCTCTCCGTGTGCGAGGCTCGATAATAGTAACAAACCATTCATGAAGAACATCAAGCGCAATGCACAACTTGCCATACTGTTCTGCCATCTTCTCATTGTCATAGTCACCATGGTCACTTGCATTTCCTCTATCAAATCTCAAGATGGTACATGATAAGCCTTCAACTGGAGTTGGAATTGATTTCCCACTAAGCTCTTGTAAGTGTTGAAATATCTGCACATCATAATTGATCATTGGACAAATAAAAGACAAAATACTGAGTACGCATCGAGTTCAAAGTTTATTCAAAAGTATTTAAGGTTTGGCATAGCCTTTTGTTTAAATAACCTTTGAGCATCCCCTACTGCAAAACCAGTTCCTTTCTGGACGGCAGGTAAGCTGATTGCCCTTCTTTCTAATGCAACCAACATGGTCTACCAAAAATAAGATGAAAACGAAATCAGCAGATTTCATAACAAAATCTGGTATATGTTATTATTGAGTGTTCAAAAGACGCATACATTCTTGTCCACACTGATCACAGTACATAATTGTCTTCTCGGTGAATTGGTTGTGTAGTACCAGTGGCCCACGGGGTCCCACTGATACTGGACGCGTGGGTCGCCTTTGACGGGGCCACACCAGGAAGGACTCCCAGGAAGTAACGAGCCCGGGAAGCCTGCCTCAAGGGGACGGCCCCTAGTGAAGACAAAACTAGGAGCCAAGTACGGAGCGCTCCCGGGGACCCCGACCCCGGGAAGTCATAGGAACGCCACCCGGCAACTAGCGGATGCGCTAGCCGGGAGGGTGCACCCCGACAACCCGCGCTCGGGCATGAAGGCGGGACCCGCAGAACAGTGAAGATAGGACAAGACTCCGGGCGCAGTGCATTTAATGCACCGACAGGAGTATCAGCAGGCCTAGTCTTGTTTAGCAAGGCTAGAACGGTTGCCCTAAGAGCTACTTTTTCTACCGTATACAGTAGGACGGCTGCTGCATGGCGTCCAGCATGGATGAACAAATTTGTATTTCGTGTGGGCGTGACATGCGTCTAGCTAACGTGTCACGCTGTACACCGTGGCACCTGTGGTATCCCCTTGCATATAAAAGGAGGACCAATGCCACTGAAAAAAGGGTTCCGACTCAAGTAATTAGAACACATCGTAGTATTCACCCAAGTAGCCAGCTCGGGAACCCCCCGGGGGATCTGTACACTCTTAAACTTGTGAATATAACAAAAACAGGACGTAGGGTGTTACACCTCCGGGTGGCCCGAACCTGGGTAAAACTCTCACGTTTACTCTTCGTGTCTATCGCCACGCCGGCGATCACCGGGCGATCACCTCGTCCTCCACCGAACCGAAAAGGGGGTGCTCAGCATCCCCGGTGCTGGAGACTGTGCTCCGACATCTGGCGCGCCAGATAGGAGGGCGTGCAGAGAGCTTCGGCTGATCGCCGGCGTCATCGTCATCCACACCGGCTCCTTCGCCTGCGGCATCTTCAACGACTAGCTCGCCATGCCACCCAAGAAGGCAGATGAGCCCTGGGTCGACTTGCGCGGCACACTCGCCATGCGCACTTGGTCCCATGACGCCGCGCGCGCGTCACAGGTGCAGGGTGACCAGGGGTCCCCTCCACGGCAGCAGTAGGAATCGCAGCTGCCACCTCCACCTCCTCGGCCGTCGGCGGATAACCGACCGAGGGGGCCTGCAGCTCCCAGCGCCAGAGCCAGTCGCACGAGCGGCCACAATGCCGCCCGCACCGGACAACGAGACCACTCGCGGGCCGAAGATGCGCAGCAACAGCTACGCCACGAACACAGCGCGTCACGTGCGACGCCGACGGAATCTCGCACCACTCATCCGAGGGCACCGGGTGACAGGGCGAAGGGTAGCCGGTCCGAGAATCGGCAGCCTCCCGCCCAGACCCTGACGGAAGCCGTCATAGCCGCGCGTGTCATGGTGCGCTACGAGCCACCGCAAAGCATGCCGGCGCATGAAGCATGGACTGCGGAGCTGGACGCGCTCCTTGCACTCGCCGCCCAGTAGCCGCAAGGCGAGGGCGCCCCGGCTGGTTCGGGCCGGGGACAAAACCCGAGATGCGAAGACGCGCCCTGCGTCTCGGGACACGGAGAGCACCCTCCCTCGCGGGGAGGGCAAGAAGGTGAGGATCCCGTAGGATCCTCGGGTTCGTCACCGACCGCCACACGGGGTGACGCGCTAGGCGTCCTGAACGCCCACCAACAGGAAGACCTCCGCCAACGCTTGGAGCGCCGGCGCCGGCTTTAAGTAGAACGCCAACGCCCGGAGGAGCAGGAGGACGCTCCCATGGGCCCCGAGGACGGCTGCGCTGTGTTCACTCACGAGCTGCGCCGGGTGACATGGCCCCGCAAGTTCCGAGCACCGATGCTTGGAACGTACGATGGGACCGTGAACCCCAAGGATTTCCTCCTGACCTACACGTTGGGGATGCATGCCATCGGCATCGACGACAAGGTCCGGGCCAACTGGTTCCCGATGGTCCTCAAAGGATCAGCGAGGACCTGGTTGCTCAACCTGCCCGCCGGGTCCATAGCCTCCTGGGCTGACCTGCGCGAGCAGTTTGTGAACGTGTTCCAGGGCGGCTAGAAGCCCGGGAACCATGGCGGAGCTACACACGGTCGTGCAGAAGCCGGGGGAGACGTTGCGGGACTTCACCAACAGGTTCTCCAACCTCTCCTACTCTATCCCTGAGGCGGAAGCGGCCGCCATCATCAACACGTACGCGATCAACGTCCGTGATCCGAAGATGCGTGAGAAGCTTAACACGCACCGGATCCGGACCACCAGGGATCTCTACGCTTTCGCATCGGATCCGGACCACCAGCGGCGACAAGGGAGAACCCGCGGGGGGCCGTGGCCAGGCCCGTGGCGGCAAGGACCGGCCTCCTCGGGGACGCGACAAGCCTCGTGCTGAATAGCACGGGGATATCTACAACGACGACGACGCCGATGAGCCTGGCTTCCAGGAACCTCGCGACGTCGCCTGCATCCACGGGGGAGCCTATGCTCTCACGTCTCACGCTGCCGTAAAACGGCTTACGCTTGAGGTCTGCGCCCTCCTCCCCAGCGTGGAGGCGCGGCAGCCGTTGAGGTGGTTGCACGTGCCGATCACCTTCAACTCGGACGATCACCCAATCCGTCCCTTGGGTTCAGGGGTTCTCCCCCTCGTAGTGTCGCCGATCATAAACAAAGTGACGGTGACCAAGGTACTGGTGGACAGCGGGGCAAGCCTCAACCTACTGTCCGCCAAGCTAGTGGAAAAGCTTCAGCTGCCCCTAGAGCAGATGAAGCCCACCGACCCGTTCCGGGGGATTAACCCCGGAGTGGTGCAGCCCATAAGGTGAATCCCGCTCCCGGTGACCTTCGGCTCCCGGGAAGCGTTCCGGACTGAGCACATCATTTTCGATGTGGCTCACACACCGTTGCCGTACAACGGGATAATTGGTCGGCCAGCGCTGATCAACTTCATGGCGGCAACGCATTGCGCCTATGGCGTGATGAAGATGCCGTCAACATACGGCTGTCTTTCCATCAAGTGCGACCCGAAGGACGCGGCTTGGTGCGTGGGCGAGGTCGTGAAGACCTCCGCAGTGGCGGATCCCGGCGACTACGACGTTGCCGGGAGCGAGGATCCACTTGCGGGTGAACAACCCGCACTGAAGAAGGCGCGAGCCGCTCTCGGACAGGACGTTGGGGGCAGCTCCAGCTTCGGCCCGCGCATCAGCAAGGGCACGAAGCTGAAGGAGGAGGGCACCAAGACCAAGAAGGTGCCCCTACTTGCCGGCAACGAGGCACGCACTGTCTCCATCGGTGCGAGCCTCGTCGAGAAATAGGAAAGCGCACTCGTCGCCTTCCTCCGGGAGAACTCTGATGTGTTCGCTTGGGAGCCGTCAGACCTTCCCGGAGTCCCTAGGGAGGTGATCGAGCATCGGCTGACGGTGCGGCCAGACGCGCGGCCCGTCAAGCAGAAGGTTCGCCGGCAAGCGCAAGAACGCAAGGACTTCGATTTGAGCACGTAAAGTGCAAGGACAATTTTGTTGCGGATGAACTGTCCAAGTGGGCAGTGGAACGCTGCAAAGTGCCTCCTGGGGTGTTCGTGCAGAGGCACTCGAAGCCCTCTGTCGACCCAAGACAGTTGTCGGGGAAGCCCCTCCGGCGACTCAAGGTGACCTTGCAATGACAGGGGACCATGCCACCAAATTGGTGGCATACACTAGCCGGGAGCCACCACCTTGGGGGGCAGATATTATTCGCTACCTCAGGGACGGGACCCTCCCGAAGGAAGACCTTGCTGCGGAGCGAGTAGCCCGGCAAGCTAAAGTGTACGGCTTGGTGGACGGAGAACTCTACCGGAGGCGTCCCAACGGAGTCATGCTCCTCTGCGTGCCCCAGGAGGAGGGCGCACATTGCTGGAACAAATACACCGAGGCACATGCTCGCACCATGTGACCTCCAGGGCATTAGCCGGGAAAGCATTCCGGCATGGCTTTTACTGGCCGACAGCACTCGCCGACGCAGAGCAATTAGTCAAGACCTGTGAAGCATACCAGTTCCACGCCAAGATGAGCAACCATCCAGCGCAAGCCCTGCAAGTCATCCCGTCCTCGTGGCCGTTCGCGGTCTGGGGGCTGGATATTGTCGGCAAGCTACCAAGGGTAGTCGGCGGCTACGAGTACTTGCTCGTGGCCATCGACAAGTTTTCGAAGTGGATCGAGATGGAGCCTGTCCGAGCCGTCACGACGCAGGCAGCCATCAAATTCTCCAAAGGCATTGTGTGCCGGTTTGGTGTGCCCAACGGCATCATCACCGACAACGGCACACAATTCACTAGTGCAGTGTTCCAAGCTTACTGCAGGGACATGGGCACTAAGATTCACTTTGCCTCCGTTGCCTATCCAAGGAGCAACAGGCAAGTTGAATGAGCCAACGCAGAGGTACTGCGGGGGCTCAAAACGAGAACCTTTGACAAGCTCAAAGGCCACGGGAAGCACTGGGTTGAAGAACTGCAGCCCGTGCTGTGGTCGTTGCGGACCACACCGAGTCGGGCGACGGGTCAAACTCCGTTTGCCCTCGTCTACGGGGCAGAAGCTGTGCTGCCCCTCGAGCTCAAGTATGGGTCACCTCGGGTACGCGCGTACGGCGACAAGAGCCAACACAAGCAGAGGATTGATGACCTTACCTTCATCGAGAAGATTCGATGCCGGGTTGCTGTACGAGCTTAATGCTACCAGCAGGGACTCCGTCGTTATCACGACAGAAGAGTCCGTCCCCGGGAGCTCGAGGTTGGAGACCTCGTCCTGCGCCGGAAACAAGGAACGAAGGCCGGGAACAAGTTGACTCCAATCTGGGAAGACCCTTTCCGGGTAGTGCAAGTGACCAGACCGGGGGCTGTCCGGCTGGAAACCGAAGAAGGCTTGCCGGTGCCCAATAGTTGGAACATTGCGCACCTGCGCAGGTTCTACCCGTGAAACGATGGCGCCTTACCCACGGGACGTTGCGGCAGCGTACCTCTTTAAGCTAGTGTAGCCGGGCAATGCTTATGTACCTTGGGCACTGCAGGAATCTGACATGCAGGATAAAGATAGGGATCAGACACGCTAGGGTACTCGTGGAGTACTCACGGGTCGTTCGTCTAGCGGGCAGCCACTGGTGCATGGCGACCGCTTCAAGGCTTTTACCTCAGGAGGGTGTCGTCACGTGTGCCGCTGTAGCTCGAAACGCGCGGCGGCAGGATTCTTCGCCATGCCTATAAAAGGACATGGTGGCCACGGAGCAACTTAGAGCAAAGCCAAGGAGATGGCTACAAAGGTGAGGGAGGCCGCAGAGACACGGTGGCGGTGCATGCCATCAGTGCCCAGTGCCGATGGCTGCACTGCCACCGTGTTCTTGCCGCATCCCTCCAACAGGCGTTTCCAAGGTGAGGGTTGCTGCGGAGACGCTGTGGTGGTGCATGCCATCAGTGCTCAGCGCCGATGGGTGCACTGCCACAATGCCCTTGCCGCATCCCTCCAGCAGGCGTGCCAAGTGCAGAATTGATACGTTCGACAAGTGGACGGGAAGCTAAGTATCTCACTTTGGGTCCTTAGTTTTCCTCTCTCAGTAACACTGGCTTGCTGGCGTGGGTTCGGTCCCCGTGTTGCCGGAGCGTAGGAAGGACGCTTGCGGGGTGAGGACACCCCCACACGTGGCTCGCGGGTCCGTCCCAGAGGCGTGTGCGCTAGGGCAGTTAACCCGCGGGCGGAGTGGCTAGCCGCTACTGTTTGGCCCTAGGTCGGCACTGCGGGTCCGTCCCGGGTCCCTAGTCTGGCCAGGCATGTGGTTGGCGAGTCCCCGGGTACGCAAGGCTAAAAGCACGAGAAAGACAGAGCCCTTCCCCGGCAAGTTAGTCGTAGGAAAAGAAGCAAGTAAAAATAACATCGGGTATATTTATATTGAAGCTTGGTCAAAATAAAGTTGATAGAAAACACTAGCAATAACAAGGGAAGCTAACATAAAAAGTACTAAGGCGCCTCGCGCCGCTTGCAGGAAAACACAAAGAAAAGGAAAAAAGGAACTACGCGGGAGGAGCTCCCGGGACAGCTGCGTCGGTGTCAGGGACGTCCTTGGCATCGGGGGCTTCTCCGGCAACCTCCTCAGCAGCGGCTTCGTCGTCATCGACCTTGCCCTGCATCCGAGCCACCATCTCATCCACTACGCTCTGCACCGCCTCCCGGCGAGCCTTGGCCTCTTTTTCGTCCGACCAGGCATCGAAGACCGACTCGAACGGGAAGTCGGGGCGGAGTAGACCCGGGAGAGGATCTGCCCGACAACCTGCTCGGCCGCGAGGCCGACTTGCCGGCCGCCCAGTCGGCCGACGAAATCCGCGAAGAATGAAGTGTAGCTCCCCAGATCCGCCCCACCGAAAGTAGCCACAGGGATGTCAAATCCCCGCAGCGCTTCCACCGCCGAGTCGGCCAGCTTCTTCAGCTTGGCCACCTCCCCCGCCCTGCGGGCCCGCAGCTCGGTGCACGCGCCACGAGCCTCCTGGGCCTGCAGCTTGTGCTCGCGGCACTCGGACTTCAGCCGACCGATCTCCGACGCTTTCTTGGTGTTGTCGTCGTCGATCAGTCGGAGCTCCTGTCGCGCCACGTCGAGTTCGCCCTCAAGGGACGACCTGGCGTCTTGGGCGGCCTTGAGCTGCCCCACAAGCTCGCGCTCCTGGGAGCGGGCCTGCTCCTGCAACTCCTTCTCCCGGCGCGCTGAAGCCTCGGCTGATGCTGCAGCCGCCGCCTCCAGCTCTCCGACCTCGCGGCGGAGGCGCTGGATCTCCAGGGAGTAGCCGGACAGCAGGTCCCTCTTCTCCTGGAGACGCCCCTGGAACGAGTCCAGAGCCGCCTGGTGCTCCTCCTCCCTCTTGGCGTGTGAGGCCTTCACCTGCTCGAGCTCCCGCTGGTGCTCTTGCTGGAGGTCCCACAACTGCTGGAGGACCGGTGCCTCCGGCACACCTTGCACAGCAGGCGCTGCCCTGGCTTGCCGCGCCTGCTGGAGCTCCTCCTGGAGCCGCCGCAGCTCGGTGCGCTGCTCCTCCGCCTCCCGTCGCGTCCAATGCTACCTCAACTTTTATTAAGCAGCACAATCCCAACAGATTCAACCAATTGAAATAAGAAATCAATGAATTATGACGATCAAAAACCTGCACTTGTCCTGGCGCTGTAAAAAAAAGTGACAACATGCATGCCACTCTGTAGATAAGAGAATTTAATTTAAATGCATGACCTATTGTTTGTTAACCAGAGCCTATCGCTGTAGTAGAGAGAAACCACATATTGAAGGATGCGTCATATATGGCTTCACACATACATTAGGCAGAACACAGTTCTCCTGTCTAATTAGAGATGCAAATTAATCATGATCTAACTTTCATAATCCTGACCCAGGAAGACAGTTTCAGAAGTTCCATGGCCAAACGGTAAGTGTAGTTGATGCAAGCAAGGAGAAGGATGGAGGGGATGGCAGGAAGGAAAAAGCTGAGACCATGTTGTCCTGCTCTGCTCGCGCTGACGAACTTCCTGCGAGACGGCGGCTCGGGTGAATCTTGCGAGACGGTGACTTAGGCGGAGCTTTGTAGAACGTACTCTCGCCCCGCGTCGCCGCCTCGGGCCGGTCTCCTGGCCGCTTGGAGGATGCCCTCGCGAGTCGCGACGGCGATGGATCCCGGCCTCTTCCGCCACCGCCACACGAGATCCGGCGCAGGAGAGGGGCTAGCGTGCGGAGGCCTCGAGGGCAGGGGCAGGGGAGGGAGAGGGGATCGGCCAGGTGAGGGCAGGAGCGGTGGCACGAGGGGACCAGCGCCACGCCGCCACGGCTGGGGGAGCCCGTCTAGGGCAGAATTGTCGAGGATCGAGATGGGGGACTTGGGAAGGCAAACGCGTTCGTGGGAGCAGGAGTTTCTTTTCGCCCGTTTGTTAGCGTGCGGGGACTCGGAGATTCGGAGGGAAGCGAAAGAAAGAGGACGTACGACGGACTATTAGTAAAAGATAAGTGTTCCGAACGGGACCCACCGAGAGCTGAGACCGGCCGGCAAGAGATAAGAACAGGTCACGTGCACGGTGGACCTCGGGAAGCGTGAACAAAGAAAGAACTAGTCACACACCGTTTCTCATTCTCAAAAGGAAAAGAGAGCGAGTCGCACCGCACCGCACCGTATACCGTTGACCGTTGACCCGGCGCCGGGAGACACCTGGGTGGTTCGCATCCCGTGGATCTCTTTCTGTGAACAACCCGTGACCCCACCTACTAAACCCAAAACTGGCCCACATGTGATGCCAGATCAGCGTCACCTGTCCCCTCCCCCCCTCCCCCTTCCCTCCCTCGTTTCGGATCCGAGACACAAGCCCAGACCAAAACGAAACCCCGCACGCCTCGCCTCGCCTCGCCGCTGCCGCTGCCGCTGCCGCTGCCGCTGCCGCCGATGGAGACCGACGCCGACGAAGCCCCGCTGCTCGCCGAAGAGCCCCTGCGGCCGGGATCCTGCAGCAGCGAGCTCGAGCTGCGGGAGTTCCGCGACCGCTACGTGATCCGCTCGCTCGACGGGGGCGGCGCCTTCGCCGTCGCTCGCTCCGACGGCTCCCTCCGCCCTCTATCCCCAGGTCGCTCCCTAAACCTTCGGAAACTCTCCATACTCCATATGCGTGTTTGTGGGGGAAACCTTAGCTGCTCGCTCCTGGATTTGATTGGTTTCGTGTGCTGGACTTGTGAACCAGTGTTAATTAGTTTATTATCTCTTCGTTTGTTTGCGTGCAGAGGAAGCCGCGTCCGGGAGCGACTGCAAGATCTCGAGGATATATGGAGTGGCCGGCATGATCAGAATGCTCGCCGGTGAGTGAAACTGTGAACATTTGCCCGAGACCAAACAATTGCAGGTTGTTCATACTCTTCTACGAAAAGTTTTTCACGAGGCCACCTATTGTTTGATACATTTATATACCCCGGTTCTAACTCAATCTCCAAATCCACAACTCAAATATTTGTGCGAATTCCTGGTCTGGACATTGAACAACCTGCCCGCCTGTTTCTGCTCGTTACAATGACTAACATAGAGCTTCCACCCGGGCCAAGTAATGTCTTGAGGTTCTTTTGAAGTAGCACCGAGGGGAACTAAAAGCCTTAACTACTCCACTCCACTCCACTCCACTCGGTCCACGCCAACCAGCGTTTTTTTACTTTGAGATCAATGCGTGACATGTGTCCAGACCACCTGGCCTAGAAATTATCATGCGCGCGTTGCTTATAGGGTCTCTGTTAGTCAGATTTGTTGACTAGAAAAGCATAATTACGTGGCATATTTTGCGTTGTCATTTTATGAGGTTTTTCATTGAGTCTATGAGATTAGTTCCATTTGGTATTTTCTCTTGTAGGAGGGTTCTATTCACCAGGTATGAAAATTTCAGAAATCTCACGCAGTTCAAGCTTTTTTAGATCAACACCCAACCATACCCATCTTTAATTCACTCCATAGATAACTAACAGACTAAAACTGGTACTCCATACTAACTGTTCACAAAGGCTGCGCACCTTCAAATAGGGCTATTTTAGGCTCACTGGTATGCACTTTTAGGTGATTGACATTTCTGAAAATTTCAAGCAACTGAGAATTAGCGGAAGTGTCTTAAAAACCATTTTGACTGAATCAATTCAATCAGTTAAAGGAGTATGTCAAAGGATGTGTAATTTTGTGAAAACGTCCTTTGAAGTATAGTATAGTCGCTGGTTCTGCCATGGAGAAACTTTATTGCGTCCTGCTGGTTCTCTTTCCTATTATCTCATACGTTGGTTTCGTGTATAGTCGCTGGTCCTGTCATTGAGAAACCTTTATTGCCTCGCTGGTTCGGTTTCAGCCAGTTGACTGTTCTGTTCCTTTTGTTTTGCTAAACTTGTGAACTCCTGCCGTTGATGGGTTATATTAATTGAAATCGGGAATGTTTCCCCCTTCTAACTCAAATTTTCTTAGGTCAAAGTACATTCTAACTTATGAAATTTACTCTAGTTTTGTAGTGTGCTTCTTAGACGTGATTTTGATCTAAAATTGCTCGTGAAGCTGGCATTTTGTAACTTGCAGAATTGTATCTGGCCCGTTTATACCCAGATGACTGAGATGAGTCAACCAGCAACATTGTGTGGTTGACTAATGACTATTTACCTCCTTATCCTCTTGTTTTTCTTCATCTTCCTCTGTACTGGTATTAATGGACTGAAGCTTATTTAGCCAGTTTACAAATGTTAAGTAATTACAGTGTGTAAGTTACAGTTGCATAAAGATCCAGTGTTTTCATACATAAACTTCCATTTATGGCAACATTATGCATTACTGAATAGTGTGTTCAGAACTACAAATTGTTCATACAGTCAAGACATGCTCTGCTGGCAAAGCTGCACTTGCAGCTATCTTTCTTCTATGATTTCTTGACTTGAATCGGGTTTGTTATCTCCCCATGTGCTGATAGCCTGAGTGCCATATTGCCAGAAAGTATAAACATTCATGGTACCGTGATGACTAAAATGGCCAGGGTGAAAAAGAAACCAACGTACATTTTTTTGCCATACAAGCTATGTACTTTGTATTATATTAATCAGAGTTGTGGATGAGTATCTGGTGTTCACCACTTTATCATAGATGGTTCTGTTTTGGTTACTGAAATTATGTCATTACTAGATAGATATTGGAAATATGTTTTGATTTGGCAGCCACGGGTTAAACATAATGATTCACTTTCTATTTTTTACCCTGTGTTTCTAGATTTTCTGGTGGCTTCTCTGTATTTTTTTTCCCACTTCAGTGCTGCTAGTTTGTTTGTCAAGAACATTTCTGGAAATCAGATTTTATGCTGTAGCGGGTCTTCCACATTTCAAAAACTTTGTTTTTATCAGGCAGCTACATACTTGTCATCACTTCTCGAAAGGACGCTGGCTCTTATCAGGCTTCTACTGTTTACCATGTGAACTCGATGAAATTCTTATGCTGCAACGAGGCTATAAAGCATTTAACTTCACAGGAAGTATGTCAAAAATGATTATTCAATGTAATTTGATTTACATTGTTTGTTCATAAGTCATAAGTCATAAGTCATAACTGGGACATGATCATATGGTATGTTTAGTTTGTGGGAATACATTTTAACTTATGTATATATGTACCTGCAGAAAAGAGATGAGGCATACTTCATGTCTCTCTTGAGAATTGCAGAAACTACCTGTGGACTGTATTACTCGTACGACAGGGATTTGACATTAAAGTAAGTACACTGTCTTGTGTGTCGCTGGAAAAAATCAGCTGAAAAATGTTAAGCATGTAGTTTCATGCGCAATTATGATAAAGTTTGTGATCTGCTTTGTTCTCTGTCATATGAGCTGTTATCTGTAGCTTGCAGAGAGCATCAAAGCTAGTTGCGGGGAGGGTACATAAACCATTATGGAAACAGGTGAACTATGGTTTATAATTTACATTTTTAATTTGACTAGCCTAATGCACTTGTGTTGCTACGAAGTAATAAAAGCACACTATTTGTGAAATGTGCAACTATGCAACTTCCATTAGATAAATAGTCATTGTTCAAGATCATCGACTTAGAATAAGAATTTCCCAGTCGACTTAGAAAATACACGAGTGTGTGTTGGTTGGGTGGGGGTGGGGTGAGTATGAGTATGTTGTGCACCCTTTCCACATCAGCTTAGGCTTTGGCGGCTGAGTTGGTTGGTGCATGGAACTCAATACTCTGCATAGCATTCTAAAGTGAGCAGCAAATTTGATAATTGGAGACATGCTATAACACTACAAAACTGTGGAAACCTTTTCTGATTATATTACAATCCTGGCAAAAAAATTATAAGGCACCAGGCAATAAACCAAAAGGTTTCTTTCATGTTCACTTTTCTTCAAGTAATTAAGTTTATTTTTCAGGCTGATCCACGGTTTGTTTGGAACAGGAATTTGTTAGAGGAGCTTATTGAAGCTAAGGTAATTCGGTAATCCCTATTTGAAGGGAATAAAAAAAATGTTTCTCCCTTTTAGATTTATTACTTACCTAAAAAAATAATATGATTCTCCCTTTTAGATTTATTACTTACATTTTTATGTTTTTGCAGCTTGATGAGTTCATCACCCCACTGATCCAAGGAAATATCCTTAATTTTCAACAAATACCATGATAATACAACAGCATTAATTATTATCTGCACTCTTTATTGGTGTGTACTGTGTACTTGTCTTCTGGGCATTAGCTTCTCTATAGTATGCAGGAGGGCATGACTTCCCTTTCCATTGCAAATGTGCAAGTCTATCCCCATCATTTGTATTTCAGCATTGGAGGAGAAACATGCTTCAGGAATTGTTCCAGCCTTAACTATTTTACGTTTTCAGACTGCACAATTTACCTTGAAGCATGGACCAGTCAGAATAACTTTATTCTCTCGGAGATGCAACAGGCGTTTAGGTTTTTCTTTTTTTCTTCTATCATTTCACCCAGGAAGCATCAATTGGGGGTAAATTTCATTGTCATCCATTCATTCATTGCAGGGACAAGAATGTGGAGAAGGGGCGCAAATCTTGAAGGTGCCACCGCTAATTTCGTTGAAACAGAACAGCTGGTTGAGTATGAGGGTTTAACATCCTCATTTATACAGGTGACTTTCATGATCTAATGAGATAACTCCTTGCTGGACGTTCATGGCATATTCAAAAGAGAACTTAAAACCAATCCTATTAACGCTATATTATGTGATGGCATTCATATTTCAGTATTTTTTTTATGGAAAAAGTAATTTTTTATGGGAATTCATAATTTAGTATTTGACAACCCTGTTTCTAGGTTCGTGGCTCTATTCCACTTCTCTGGGAGCAAATAGTGGATTTGAGCTACAAACCACGACCCAGCATTATTGAACATGATGAAATGGTAGGAACATGTTCTTTTCAATGTGCATATTTGATGGACTCTCTCACTGAATATAGCCTGTTGACTCTCTCAAACTGCGATTGCTGACAGACGAAGGTTGTTCAACGCCACTTTCACGATCTTTCACAAAGATATGGAGATACAATGGTTGTTGATTTGACTGATAAAGTAGGTTGTCTCTAGTTATATCGATGTCGTGAATTATTATTTTATGTCAAATCAGTTCATTATATGTTGATTTATAGAACCGCCTTTATATTTTGGGACGTAATTTTCAAAGAACTTGTGCAGAATCAAGCACTCCATGTTATCTTTTAGCATGGTAAAATACATGAATTGATCTTGGGCTAATTACATTCAGTTTTTTGTTTGCTCCAGTTCTAGGCTGGATAAGTAAATTGAACATTGAGCAGAACAAAAAAAAGGTTCTGTAGCAATGCCTTGATCTTTAAAAAAAGATTGAAATGTCATCATATTAGCTCGTGAAAAGATGGAAATGCCATGCTGCCACTTGAAAAAGATGCAATGATTCTTAGTTCAACTGTTCAACTATATATATTATCCCAGTATATTTTAAAATATCATTTTTCTGGTATTGCGCACATTGAGGTGTAGCCACTCACCATTTCCTGACTCACAGTTGGTACAGTAACTTATATCAGTTCGTCTGACTTCTTATTGCAGCAAGGTGATGAAGGAAATTTAAGCAATGCATTTGCTGCTGAAATGGAGAAATTCCCTAATATCAGGTGCTTTATGAGTTTATATTTCCTCAAAATGCTTAGCTATTCCTTCTATTGATTTCCTTTTTACTTGAAAAGCTCCGGGCACTGAAATACGGACCAATGACCATCTCCCAGGGATTATCTGTTTCATGACATTTCCTTGTCACCGTACGCTAATAATGTTCTCCTTTTCTTACAGGTATGTGCATTTTGATTTCCATCATATTTGTGGAGGAGGGAACTTTCATAACTTGCAAGCTCTCTATGATGAAGTTGAGGAAACTATTCACAAACAAGGGTAATTTTTTAAATACCAAATATTTTACTCTTAACATTTTTCCTGATAAAAGTACTTCAGGATTCATTTCATCTGCTCAAGGTTTAACTCTGGCAAGTAATTTTCTCTTGATTCATTTCTGGGCCAGCTGAATAGATACTTTCTCATGAACTCGAAAGGAGAGATATTGTTGGACCAAAGTGGTGTAGTTAGGTCCAACTGTATTGATTGCTTGGACCGCACTAATGTGACGCAGGTCTGTTCTACCACTTCTCAATCTACTCAATTTTATTATATACCTTAAAGCTGCCATGACAGTTACGTATAGACAATTTTTTATTGCAAAGGATAAGCACACCCTTTACCCTTAGGACTAAACTGACGATGCATCTGATGATTTCAAAGAATACTGGTGCTGACTAAATTTCAATAGGAAGACTAAATACCCATCTGATTGATATCATACTATTCTAATGGTCAGATTAAATACTGGTGTTGACTAAATTTTTCATATTATACTATTTTTAATGGTCTGATGAACATGATTTGAAATTCTGAGTCATTTCATATTATTGTTGTGAATTCTTTTTGAGTCCATTTCTTCTGCTTTCCAGAGTTTCTTAGCAAGAAAATCGTTGGACTCGCAGCTGCAGCGAATGGGTGCTTTATCATCAGCTGAAAGCATCTCTCAATCTGATGGCATTAATGATACATTTAAAAAACGTAAGGGGTGTTTGATTTTAGTGTGGTGCTTTTAGACAGTTCTGCTGCATGTATTGTTTTCATGCTTAATAAATGCTTGTCAGTGTGGGTTGAGCATGGAGATGAGCTAAGCCTTGAATATGCTGGTTCTTATGCTTTAAAGGGAGACCTTGTGAGGTAATTTCCAGCATGTCTTACTACATCAAAGTTTCCTGAATCAACTTTGTTATGCCCATGCTGTCAATTTTCATGACATCATGACAACTCAAATAACGCAGGTATGGAAGGCAGACGCTACCTGGATTAATTAAAGATGGCATGAGTGCCCTTTCGCGATATTATTTGAATAATTTTCATGACGGTGTGCGACAAGTAAGTGGTACACAGGTTTTTTCTGATATTCTATAGGAACTTCTTACATTCTTGCCTAATATTTGCTATCATGAATAGCTGCCCTACTATTAGCGGTCAATAATTTTTAGGCGTATTTCATCTGTTAGCTTTGAATGTGCTTCATTCATTGAAGTACAGTTTCACATGCTGCGATCTACCAGCAATTTATTCCTGCTTTCTGTTTCTTAAGGATGCAACTCATGATATATTCGTTTGAAGTATTTGTACTTAATGTGCAAAATCTAGTCTACTACCTCCGATCCTAAATTGTTGTCGAAGTATTACATGTATCTAGACACTTTTTATGAATAGATACATCCATATTTGGGCAAATTTGAGACAAGAATTTAGGATCGGAGGGAGTACTTTACAAAGTTGTGCTAATCATATGGTTCTTTTTAAAACTTCAATCTTCAACTCTAGGATGCTCTAGATCTTATCAGCGGTTACTACACGGTCAGCAAAAGCAGCTCTTCTCCTTTCCAAATCGTCGGGTTTGAATCTGCACCGGTAAGTAACTAGTGTTGGCCATTTCCTCTGCCTTGGTATTAGCCTTCTAATTTCTCTGATGAGTGATGCGGATAACAACTCTTTCCATTCTTCAACTGGTACCGCATATAACTATGCAAGTGGTTCTGACCTTTAATTTTGCATTTGTTGGGAAAACAAACTCAGTATCTTCCCGTGGCGTCGGCAATCATAGTTGGTGGGATTACTGTCACAACTTTCACTCTTAGTCAAGGTCTGCCTTCTTGTTCTTGTCTTCCCTCCAAAGGTTCCTATTTAGCACCATGCATTACTGATCTCATCTGAACTGCAGTTGGACGGAGCGCACAACACCTCATATCCTCCATTATCTGTGCTGGCTTGACAGCCGGAGTGGTAGCCTTGGTGAAAGCAAATGGAAAGCAGTTTTGCTCTAGACCCCGCTTGTGTGGTCTGATCTAATTTCTAACCTTTGTTATCCATTTTCAGACCTCTGTTGTTAAAATTGAATGTATATAGATCCCATAGCAAGTTTTACTTGTCCACTGACTATGTAGATTAAATAAGGGAACGGGTCGGCCTTCTGGTCTTGTATACTGAAGTACGTAACACCTTAGACTGTCC
The DNA here is from genome assembly GCF_000005505.3 of Brachypodium distachyon. Lineage (NCBI taxonomy): Eukaryota > Viridiplantae > Streptophyta > Magnoliopsida > Poales > Poaceae > Brachypodium > Brachypodium distachyon. The sequence continues at coordinate 64,783,286 of NC_016131.3, forward strand.
AGTTTCTAAGTAGATTGCTCAATCAGACGAGCACAATGCCTTCCAATATTGTAAACTGAAGTTAATTTGGGACACCAGACTGTACTGCGCAGTTTATGTATCTTCAGTAATTGTAATGAAATTGTGAATACGGAACTTCACGGTCAAGATGAATATATACCGTAGGCATAGCGCAGTGTGGAAAGTAGTCTCTTGCATAATGACAGCGTAAACTGGCTCGTTTTACGACTCTTTGGTGACTACTGGTATTGCTGTACATCTTCACCTGGTTTTTTCTATCCAGTACTAATGCTTATATGTGGCGTTACCTTAAGTTCACGCCATCCTTCTATACATGGGCACAAAGTTGATAAAGATACTGTATTGCTCTCTCTTTTTTTTAGAGGCATTGCTATCTCTATTAAGGCCGTTGCTTGTTCGGTTGTTCCTTTTGCCAACATTTGGCACTTTCTTCGTGTCTTTCTGCAGGCAGATGGGCTGTGGGTTTGGACTTTGGAGCCTAGATTGCGAGAGCTCCTAATCCCCGTAGCCAGCATGTAGTTCAAACGGATGAGAAAAAAAGAACATACATGTGCTGCCCAAAAATAAGCACGCCAAGATTTTCGCGGCAAGCCACGCTTCAAGGTGGCCAAACATGGTGCCCAGCAAGAATTGCCCCTGTTCTCTTTGAGCTCTTTGCTGGCAGCTATCCACATTGGCATCCCGAATTCACCTCATGTAACCTTGGATATCGTAGTCTAGAACAAGGCCGTCTTTCTCACGTTGCTCTGCGTTCATCACCAACCCCCCATCAGGTAAACGGCTCTGAACCTGCAATTCTTCTCTCTGCGAGGGATGAGATAATGAGATTTTTTTTTCGCGAGGGATGAGAATTGATTCAGGTACTTATTGCTATTGGTTGCATGTCTTCTGCGTGTTGTGTAGCTGTTGTGTCTCCATCTGCTCTTTTAGATTTCAGCAAGGAGCCTGGCAAATAAGGCCATAAGGGGGGCAGGTTGCGGTTTATTTGGTTTTCTGTTGTTTTCTATCATTCTATGTCTAACTCAGTTTGCTATGCGGCTTCACATGAAATTTCTAATGCAGGATCTAGTGGTCCGGATTCAAAGGGAACGCGGAATTGACATAAATTTTCGCTGCATTGAACATAAGGGAGCAGTCGATGGCAAATATTAGCGATCCAAAGAAAGAAATGACAACTGGTGCTCTCCTTGTCTTTCCTTCCCTCTTTCTCAAACTTACCTGAAATCCTGAAGGACCTGAGCAATGAGCATAATTCAACGCAGATGACATTAAAATTGACGATGAAGTGCAGACAGCATCGGCCTCATCTTCGTGGTCTATTTTTAATTGGACAAACAAAGCAGGTAGGGGGCAACGGTTTCTTGCATACAGTTGGAAGGATACACCTAGTCCCTTTCTGACGTATAATGTAGACTACAATTATGGATAGCAGAGGTGGAGGGATCAAATGATGTTCAGAAACCAAGAAAAAGAAGCACCCAAGAGATCCTCACCATACGGGGTATAAACTGTATCCACTACTGCATCTTTCTTTGTATTGCTTGGCTTTTGTTGATTTAGCTAACTCAAATAACGCTGCAGGATGCTGCCGCGGCAGCAGCTCAGGCAAAAGATAAGCTTATGGAGCGGCAGGAAAAACTTGCGGTAAGATAGTTGACTGTGCCTTCTGTCCATGGACGCGAACAATCTAGTAATTGTTTGAACCATAAGTCGTGACACCGATAATCTTTCTTTCTTTACCAGAGGATAGCCCAAGAATCTGCAGAGCTTCAGAGCGAGTCGGAAAATTTTGCTTCCCTCGCTCAGCAGATAACAAAGTCCATGGAGAGCAAGATGTGGTGGAGACCATGATATTTGGCACATATTTGCTGCTTACCGCACTAATCGTATACATACATTTAGCTGTGGTGCTTACCATGCATGCTGTGTGCTAACTGCCCATCTTGAAGACTAAAATGTATGGAAGATTTAGGTTTCTATCGATCTACACCGGCTAAAATGAAACCAAGACGTTGCCTTGTGAAGTGTTTGTCTATTAAATGGTCTGTCTCCATGGTTGGGAGTGTGACCTGACATATGCTTCGACTTGTCAGTCCTGTGCTTGGTTTTCATGGTTGATGCAGTTAATTAACCGTGTCTCACGGTCTCACCTGCCGAAGCTAGGCTCCGAATAGGACACGATATGGAACTGCATACTTGCGGACTGAATATATGGCACCAAGAGAGGACACGGGTTAGCATATACAGCCATCGGTTACTTATCCAATTTAGATGCCGGCCCGTTGATGGGGTCTTTTTGCACTAATTACTGGAATAGGTGAAAACCATGTTACGGTGAAAACTTCTTCAAAACCATGTTTAGAGTTTGGGGGAATGATGTGGTAGCAACATACAAAATGTCACGTTCAAACTCATAATTTTTAAAGTTGCTCTTGTGTGTTTTTGAGCAGCTGTCGGGGCTTAAGATTAATTTTCATAAAAGCGAATTATTTTGTTTTGGCCAAGCGAAGGAGTGTGAGGACCGGTATACTCAATTATTTGGATGCGGGGTGGGTTCATTTCCGTTTCGTTATCTAGGAATTCTGATCCATTACCGTAAGTTGATGAATAAAGAATGGAGAGGTGTCGAGGATCGTTTTGAGAAGAAACTGATCTGTTGGAAAGGAAAGCTTTTGTCTAGTGGTGGCCGTCTTACGCTTATTACTTCGGTCTTAACTAATTTGCCTATGTTTATGATGTCCTTCTTTGAAATTCGAAAAGGGGTCGGTAAAAGATTGGATTTCTATCGGTCGAGATTCTTTTGGCAATGCGATGAACAAAAAAGAAAATACAGATTGGCTAAGTGGGATATCCTATGCCGGCCTCGTGATCAAGGAGGTTTAGGGATTGAGAATTTCGAAATTAAAAATATTTGTTTGCTGAGTAAGTGGCTATTTAAGATTCTTTCGGGTGAGGGGTTGTGGGTGGAGTTATTGCAGAATAAATATCTCTACGCAATCTCTTTGTCCCAAGTTCGAATGAGGGCTTTTGATTCACCCTTTTGGAAGGGATTACTGTTTATTCGTCAGTTTTTCTTTCCGCATATTTCTTTTTCGGTTAATTGTGGAGCCGATGTTTGTTTTTGGGAAGACACATGGATTGGTGACTCTCCTTTTAGACGGCAGTTTCCATCTCTTTATAGGATTGCTCTTAACCATAAGGCTTCGGTTGCTGAAGTGTTGGGGGCGGATCCTCCTAATATTGCATTTCGTAAAGCAATTGTTGGGGATCGTCTGGTAGCTTGGTTGGAGTTGTGTCATAAGCTCGAGTCTGTCAATCTTGTGGATCAAGCGGATTCCTTTAACTGGAGACTGAATTCTTCTGGGTCATATTCGGTGAAGTCGTTGTACAACTCGCTTATTGATAATGATTGCCAATTTCGACATAAGGTTATTTAGAAATTTAAAGTTCCTCTTAAAATAAAAAAAATTGCTTGGTACTTATGTCGGGGGGTGGTGCTTACTAAGGATAATTTGGCGAAAAAGAATTGGGGTGATAGCAAGAAGTGTGTTTTCTGTTATCAAGATGAGACCATTCAACATCTTTTTTTTCAATGTCCGATGGCGTGTTTGGTGTGGCGCACCGTCTTTGTGACATTTAATTTACCGCCGCCATCTTGTGTTACTAATATGTTTGGGCGGTGGCTTAGGGGTGTTGAGAAAAAAATTGCCCCGCTCATCCTTGTAGGGACTTGTGCGATATGTTGGTCTATATGGAATTGCAGAAATGATTTGGTTTTTCATAACAAGAGAGTGGCTAACTTCTTACAGGTCGTTCTTCGGGCGTCCCATTGGCTCCGTATGTGGTCCCTACTGTTTCGGACGGAGGGTCAGGGATGTATGGTTTCTGGGTGCAACCGTTTGGAGATGGTCGCACGGGAGTTATTCAGTCGGTTTGGATGGCGCACAGGTCTTAGGCTGGAAGGATTTTGATGTTTTCCTTTCACTCTATGTAATTTTCCTTTGGTAACCGGCTACTTGTACTTTAGATGATTTTGGATGTTGGATGATTTTAATAATATATGACTGTGTGCATCGATCGATGCAGAGGCCGGGGGCATTCCTCCTTTTCGAAAAAAAAAACCTCATATTCATGTAAGAGGTATTTAAAAACAAATTCAACAACAAACAGTAGCATAAAAACAAATTCAGCAGCCAATTTAACAGCGTTTGCTAACTACTATTCACTGCCGAATTTGGCTTCTTTCACACCTCCCAATTGAATGCGAGTGAATTTTACATTTTACATGTTACTTCTACTTTCTTTTTTTGCGAAAAATGTTACTTCTACTTAGTCTTAAAAAAACTTTAAAACGTGTTTTTTGCGTGGCTTTTCGCCTGTTTCATTGGATTTTCTCTCCTTTGAACTTGCTCGATGGCCTCTGTTTAGTTCCTTGCTGTGTCGATAAGCTACTCTGTTTACTGATGAAGCCAGGGGGAGGGGGGCAAAGGCAAAAAGAACTGGGGATGGATGTATGGTGTGGGTGGGTGCTGGCGCGAGGACCTCGTGTCCTCCTGCCGTCCACGCACGTCCGAGGTTTCGAGCAATTACGGCTTTTTTATAGTCCGCGTTTAGTGGATCCAAGATCGATCTTCCCCTGTTCAGGGGGTCCCCATCCGAGACCAACACGGCAACACGGACAGTAGTGCGAGGTGACTGCTGAGGCTACCGCCCCAACTAATCCATCCCATCTCCGTCCATGAAAGCTTCTTAAAGAAAATCTCCGTCCATGAAACTTTCTTAAAGAAAATCTCCGTCCATGAAAAAACAGAGAAAAATGTCAGCGACTGATGTAGCCTGCAGAATTGACTGATTGACTCCTAGAGTACTAGTTCACTCATCTCCGAGCTTTGAACGAACGGTAACACCTTTCGGAGCCGTCCCACACACGGTCGGTCCTGTTCCGAAACCCGGCGCCGTCGATGCTACGGAGTACATCCACAAAATCAGGATCTCGCGCGCGAGTCGCGTGGTCGCCTGGTCGGTAACATGGCGCCCGCACGTTGGGGCGTATGGTTACTAGTACTTGCTGTACACATTGTGTATGGTTCGCCCTATGCGTGCAGAAAAAGCTGGCTCAGCTCGAGATTGACTCTAAAATAAATGAAGTGAGTGTGTGCTCGTTTTGATAGTTGTGTAAGTGAGTGAGTCGAGTCAAAGCTAGCTCGCTCGATTTTGGGTCAGCATCCCCCCCACACACACACCCCACACCCCCCAGAAAAACATGATAAGATGTTAACTTTTTTAGAATGAAATAATGTTACTTTTTAATAGGCTATACGTGAGATTTTATTAGTGTTTTGCATGAAAACAAAGGCATGAAAAGAAAGATGTATAATGTATTGCCATCATTCTTTTCAATCGGGTTGCCACGGCTGATTTGGAGTCTTGGCCTTTGGTGAGGACAACATGTTTGTTTGTTTTCGTTGGGACGGTAACTCCCAGCACAGGTCACAGGTGGGTGCTATGCATGGGTCTTTATGACGAGGCTCCAAGTCATGACTGTTGCTAGTCCGGTAACGGTGATGTGATGATGGTACAGACAACTTTTATTACAAATTCGCATACACCGATGAAAACGACCTTAGCGAAGGTTGTGGTTCAAAGCTTGGCATCCTAGCCCGGTGTTTTTCATCCACCTTGTCGAAGGCACATATGTTTATTCTCGGTCTCTCACTTGCTGACCCGTTCGTGCATGGAGATGAAATTCCCTAGCATAGCATGCTAGTAAAAACCTCGGCCATACTCTTTTTCTTTGTTGACCGGGAGTATTAAACTCTCTTAGTAGCAATGAGCAACACGCATCAGCATGTTTCTTTATTTCCACACGACGGGCATCTTTTACACGGCGCATTTGGACGTCTTAAAGTTTCTTAAAGCAGCTAAACAAGTCAATGACGAATTAGAGCAGGGCCATGGCGGCGTCAGAGTCCACCAGCAGCAGTTCACACGTGCCCGCTGCCGTTGCTGGACCCGGGTCCGACCCGCATCCGGGTCCGAGTCGACCGCACACCGCGTCCAAGACCAAGAAACCCCAGACCGCCAGGCGCCAGCCAACCCATCGCGACGCCGACGCGCACGCACCTCGCACCGACCGGCTCAGGCTCGGCTCGCCAGCGCGCGCGCCCGGACACGCAACGAGCTCGCATATATAGGAAGAGCCTCTCCTTAGCCGATCCCGACCACCACCACCAGTCACCAGACGTCGAAACCCATCCGCCGCCCGGTCGCAAAAGATCCTGGGCTGGGGTCCGTGGTGGACTGGTGCGGTGGTAGCCGACTAGCCATCCATCCATCCGTGGCGCGGTGCGCCCACTGCTGTCGCCCAATGACCCGGCTCGTCCTCTCCGAGTCCTGCGGCGGCCTCGCGCCGCTCCGCGCGCGCGGCGGCCGCCGCTGCGCCATTGCGCTGCCGCCGCCTCTCCACCTCGCCGCGGGGCCGCGTCGCCCCTTTTCGGCCGCCGCCGCCTTCCACCGCGGCTGGGCGCTCCGCGTCTCCTCGCCCACCCGCCTCGCCTCCGTCATCCAGGACGAGGAGGACGACAAGAGGAGCTCCCCCTCCCAGGGAGAGGACGCGGAGTTCAACCCGGGGGCGCCGCCGCCGTTCGGGCTGGCGGAGATCCGCGCGGCCATCCCCAAGCACTGCTGGGTCAAGGATCCCTGGCGGTCCATGAGCTACGTGCTGCGCGACGTCCTCGTCGTGCTCGGCCTCGCCGCCGCCGCCGCGCGCGTCGACAGCTGGCTCGTCTGGCCGCTCTACTGGGCCGCCCAGGGCACCATGTTCTGGGCGCTCTTCGTCCTGGGTCACGACTGGTACGGCCCGCCTTCTTCCATGCCCAAGATTGGACTCTAAAGCCGCAATCTTTGACTCCTTCCATGTATGGCTGTTTGGTGTTGTTTTGCAGTGGGCATGGGAGCTTCTCAAGCAACCCCAAACTGAACAGCGTCGTCGGCCACATACTCCACTCCTCCATTCTCGTTCCGTACAACGGCTGGTATGATGAGTGCATGTTGTATCTCTGATGATTTGCTGCGAATTGTTGTCGATGCTAACAAGGCCGTGTCCTGAACGCAATTGCAGGAGGATTAGCCACAGGACGCATCACCAGAACCACGGCCATGTTGAGAAGGACGAGTCTTGGCACCCGGTAGGTCCTTGTTTTTCTGTGTATTCAAGCATAATAATGCCGAGAGGCAGGTTGTTGAATTGTGGTTGAGAGCTCTTTGAATTGTTATACTTTCAGCTGCCCCAGAGGCTGTACAATAGCCTGGACACCATGACAAAGAAGTTGAGGTTCAGCATGCCATTTCCCATGCTCGCATTCCCATTATACTTGGTGAGGCAAAGGGCGGATTGATTTTACTACTCCCTCCGTCCAACAAAAGATGTCTCAACTTTGACTAAATTTGAATGCATCAAAATTTGGATGTATCTAGACATGACTTAGTGTATCAAAATTTGGATGTATCTAGACATGACTTAGTGTATAGATGCATTCAAATTTAGTCAAAGTTGAGACATCTTTTGTTGGACGGAGGGAGTATGATGTTTGGATTGGCGGTTCTTGTTTTTTAACCTGGCACTAAATTCTTGTGCTGTGCAGTTTGCAAGGAGTCCAGGGAAGGCAGGCTCACACTTCGACCCAAACAGCGATTTGTTCCAACCTAATGAGAAGAAGGATGTGCTAACATCAACCGCATCCTGGCTGGCAATGGCTGGGATTCTCGCTGGTCTGACCTTTGTGATGGGGCCTCTTCAAATGCTAAAGTTGTATGCTATCCCATATGTGGTAAGAACTTGATATTTTTTTAGGAGAAAGAACTTGATATCTTTCATGAGAAGTCCAATTTCGTCACATTAATAATTTGGAGGTGCAGTACATAGCAGTAGAGAATTTATTTGATTAATTTTGGTGAACCCTTGTGCAGGTATTTGTTATGTGGCTGGATTTTGTTACATACTTGCATCATCATGGTCATGAGGACAAGCTTCCCTGGTATCGTGGAAAGGTAAATATGATGATCGAATCAGATTTGCCATCTGCTAATGTTTCACTGGGAAATGATCAAAATGCAAGGGCATGGTACATTTTGTTTGCTGAATGACCAGAAAATAAGGTTGAATTGGTTTACATACAAGATTACATTTGGAAAACCAAATGCAAACATAATCTATGTTAAACACATGATAATTTTAGCAGCATAATTAAAAAATCCTACCAAATGGAAGATACATATCCTGTAAACAGATATTACATGTTCAATTACGCGTCTTCCATTCTTCTCTCAGAAATCACTGGCACTGGTTCAAATGCTACTTTCATAGCTGTCTGGTAATAAGATGCCATGGGCCCATGGTGGTTATTGAAGATACGGAATCATGTCTAAATGTTGAATGCCTACTTCCAACCATTAGAAAGGATCACCACGTACACTCACAAGGCTTCTTGGTGAATGTTACAAATCAAAGATATGACATTTTGTAGTAACTGTTTCAGTTTTTAAATGATAAATGCAAGACTCTCCAGCCTCTGCATATATCCAAGTTTTAGTAGTTTTTATTCTTTATTGCTTAACGTACCTAGCTTGATTGCTTATTGATATCACATTCTGATCTAATAGGAATGGAGCTATCTGCGTGGAGGACTCACAACACTTGATCGGGACTACGGGTTGATCAACAACGTCCACCATGACATTGGAACTCATGTCATTCATCATCTTTTCCCGCAGATCCCACATTACCATCTTGTTGAGGCGGTAAGGGTTCATCCCCTGTACTTGATCTCCCGCCTTTTAAATTGGTGTTTCTCTAGAGCCACTCTACTAAGTCATGTTGGTTTCGATGTAACCTGCAGACTGAGGCAGCGAAACCGGTGCTCGGCAAGTACTACAAAGAACCAGAAAAATCAGGTCCTCTCCCATTCCACCTACTGGAGGCGCTATCACGGAGTTTAAAGAGCGACCACTATGTTAGCGACACTGGAGACGTAGTTTATTACCAAAGCGAGTCAGAAACGAGTACTTCTGCACAGAGCTCTGATTGACTCGAAACATTAGCCTATAGGTTATTTTTCAACTCCACAGGAGGTTGTGCCTTGGCACCTGACCAGCTTCCTGGGACCTCGGGTTGGCCAGTTTCATGCACGTACACCACGAAGCAAGAATGTAAGTTGTGAAGCGTTAGTATTACCACGGTAAAATAGCAGAAATGTAATTGGTTTCAATGATGGAAGGTTGAGGCCACCTCTGATGTAACAGATGCGGGAGCCTTTGCACACAAAATACTAAAAATGAATTGACTGTGATGTCCCAGCTGTCTTTGACTGTGACACGGCCTTGTAAAACAAAACAGTGATGGTATCATCTGCAACTGGCGTAAATAATGGTCATAGAAAATCAGCCTGTGAACTAAATTTGCAAATGTGCCGCTTTCCAGTGGCTTGGGTGATAGTGATGTCGACGGTTGGAAACGTCCTCGATCAAGTGTAACTATTTTTAGCTGTGCTCTTCCTGCTCTTGAAAAATCTCCTCGCTCATGCATATGGCTGCTGGCCTGCTGCTCTTGGCGACATAATATAGCAGCTGACAATATGCCAGAAACAGTGCTCGAAAAACACTATTTTCCACTTATATCGGTATGGAGTGCGAGGTCTCACAGCCTGGACACCAGGTTCTTCATTTTGCAAACGTACGGATGGAAACCACTAGCATGCTAAGAAAGGAAAGGCGTTTCCCAGAATCCCAGTTTCGCAGAAGGTAGGCAGCCCTTGTTTTGACTGAACCCTTGCAGTTGCAGCTAGTAGGCAAATCTTTTGCCTCGTTTCAAAAAAAAAAAAGAAGTTGCAGCTAGAGATTCAGTTTTTTCATTCTTCCTTTGACATGTTCTCATGTCATGCGGATGCCTTAACTGCAAGGATTAAAAGAAGGTCGTTTCCGGGTCGACAATGCCATCGCTTCGTCGCACACTGGCACTCGCACCACCAGTTTTCGGAATGCTGATGACAGCGAGTCTTCGTGACAACTCCTTTTTGTCCGTCTCTCTGTATATATCTCGCACGGGTAAGGAGGAGGACAGAAGAAAAGGAGGTAAGATCTCGTCTTTACCTTTGCCCGGTAAGTAACCTTTGGTCGCTGTCAGGGCAACTTTTCCTATACCTCCTACAAGCTACAAAACAGAAGTGTATTCACCTCCGGATTTGGGTCGGAGCAAAGCAATATGTGCCTGTATGTTTGCATACTCATAGTCGATTCTCAGTTTCTCTCAGTTCCAATTTCGGAAGCAAAGCTGGACAACTTAATTATTTTTCCCGCGGGTATTACCAGCTTAATTTAGTAGGTGCCATTGCGATTCCGGCCGCCCTCGTAAGAATCGTGTTCGTAAGGTGTATGGACTAAGCTAAGACTAGCGGAGTCGCCTGTTTGGAAATATTATACACTTGAAGCAAAACACAACATGATCACGTGCCTCCACCGTGTTAGCATGTTTCTTTATGCAGGCATCTCAAAGGTCACGGCATTAAGCTAAAATTAGAGCGGAATAACGATCTTAGCATCCTAGAAGTCAAGCACTGGGTCTGTAGCTAGCAAGCTATCTGAATCATTCCCTGTTCTCCCCGCCGAGAAAAGAAAAAAAGATGCCTTTTCTGTTTAAAACTGATGCCTAACTTAGCATCCTGTTCACGCCTCTCAACCTCTTTGAATCGTACCTACTCCATCCGATTCATAAAAAGTGTCGTCCTTTTTTACTAAGTTAGTACTAAGTGGGTGACATTTTTTATGGATTGAAGGGAGTAGAAGAATAAGACCGAACTCAACGAAAAGTATCAGGCCTCTACCATGAACTAAAAGGCACTTTCTGTAGCACCCTGAAGTATAGGGACTTCATGATAATGTTGAAAATACAGGCAAATACTCATGTCACAAATAGAGTACCCAAACTGGGATTAACTCAAAAAAAATTCTAGAATACACCAAACAGGTGTATCATCCATTAAAGAAGGAGTTTGTTACAACCCTTAAGAAGGATTAACTCAAAATGAAAAATGAAAACAAGGGAAAGAAGATCAATAGTCTGACCAAGTTGTGAGACTTGCATTACTAGGCCAATATACGAATGACTAGGCCCATATATGAATATGCAAATTACATATACTTCAGACTGAAAGGCCCATTTGGTTGCCAATGGGCCTTTGTTTTCTGATCCACTGCCTGCTGTCAACGACTCTCAAATCTCAATGAAAAGATTGGGTCGTTGTTATATACCAGGGCCTCACCCATTCGGCCATTCCGCGGGAGGCCCCTCCCAAATTTACTCCATTGTGCTCATCAAATCTACGTGCTGGATTTCACTAAAAAAAAAGGAAAAATCTACGTGCTGGAATTTATTCATGAAACTATTATACGTCAGATGCATGAGTATAACTTGGGTAAAATTCCAATGAAAATATGGATTACTAACAAGCGTACTTTACGGAGTAGTATTAGATTACAGTACACGCTCCATGGTGGAAGCTAAGTAGGAGTACCTGATGAAAGGAAACGATGCAAGGCAACTAACTAAGACTAAGGTAACGTGGGGGCAGCCATCGCGAGGAAAATGCACACCGTCAGAATCACCAGTGACACGGAAAGTCGAAGCTTCGATATTTCCCGGCCGCTAGTCACTGCGCATTGGATCAAGACATACTACTATAACGCAGCACCGACAGAGTGGTGCAACACCCGCTTTAGCTAGCTGCAAATCCAGAGTCCTGCAGCGACAGTGTGGAAAGTAGCACATTAGCACCTATATATATTTTTTTCGAAAAAAGGGAATATCCCCGACGTCTGCATCAAATTAGCACCTGTATATACTTAGTACTACTCCATACATACACTATATATAGCTGTAACATGACTTACGGTAGCAATCCGAAGCACTGTGCTGTTAATAGGCCGACATATATCAACGTCCCCAGCTGGGTATGTGTGTCATATCTCGTCGATCAAAATTCAAACCACACCCGGGAAAGGCGCAGCGTCATATACGCTAGTTCCTGGTATCGCTCATCGCTTTTCTAAGCTTTAAAGGACGGTCGACGGGGGAGAGGGAGATCCACCGATATCGATCATGGGGCCGGTGGATTATTTGGGTGTCGTGCTCGTGCGCCAGGCAGGGCTCGGCAGCAGGGTACGTACCGCGCGTTGGATCGAGAAGCACGGGCTGCACGCCGCAGCACGTTCCTACACGGCTACACCTGGGCTATAGCGCGTTAACACCGCGTGCAGCGCGCTCTGATCGCGCGCGCGGACGCGCAGGTTAATTACTTCAGGCGATCCATCTATCTCAGACGAGACACCGAAATGTGGCAGCGCCGACAGGTCGACGGATGCGCGAAGCCAGTAGGACGACGTACATGAACTGTGCCATGTGTGCTTGGCAAAAGCGGGCATTTCGTTGTCCTGTGCCGGGTGCACGCGCGGATGATTTTTGTACAGTAGTTGAAAGTTAAGGGGCATCTCGACTAAAGCAAGTGTGCGTACGGCCTGCCCCTCTAGGCTCTAGCGATCTGGAGTAGCTATGTACATTTTTATGTACTGGCGCGCTCGTGTGCACGCCCTGTTTTTGTTTTTGTTGTTATGGTTGTTGCAAATTGTAATTAAATTTAGAAGTAGTAGTGTAGGAGTACATTGTTTATACTTCCTCCGTTCAACAAAAAATGTCTCAAGTTTGTCAAAATATGGAGGCATGACTTAGTGTACAGAGCATTTAAATTTGATCAAAATTGAGACTTTTTTTGTTGGACGGAGGTTGGAACTGAAATCAGCATGCTAATGCCATCTCACACGTCATCGTGCACTTCCGGAAGTGCCAAGCAATCCCGGATCGATCTTGCACATGCGACTGCCCATCGATCGATCAACCACAACTCGTGCTCAAATTTCATGATAAAGAGTTATTTGCTGGCTGGTGATTAAAATCTGTTACGTCAAGGATGTTAGCACAATTAGTACACTGCCTGCTGGACGGCAGAGAGAGAGGCCGGCTTCTTTCCGAGGTGACACCAGATCGATCGAGAACGCGCGCAGATGGGAAACGTGACTGAGGGACATTTATTGATCAAAGATGCGAACGGGAGGCGCACACGTAAGCACGGGCACGCGCGCGCACGCTGCAGCAAGACAGACCTTGTTGTCGCGCACGTGCCCGGGACTGGGAAATTCGGGGTCGATTAATTGGGCACAAGGAAATCAAAAGGGCAAAATCAAGTGGCCCGGAATTAATGAAATTGATCCAACCAGCATGCGTCCCGATCATGTTAGCCAACTCGAGGTTTCTTTTGACTCGGTCCAACTGATATCAAGTGACCGACCGACCTGCTAATTGACAGGTGCAACAAAAAGTAAATGAAACATAATCATTTCAGGGAGATCCATCGTGCGTACGTTCTTATATTTCTGTCCTTGTGATCGATAAAATGTGATATCCATCGATCGATGTGATCTTCGTACGGTGTCCTTTCTGCACGATAGCTTAGTTATTTTTCCGTGTTGAAGTCTGCGTAGGATAGCTAGTTAGTTCCTGCAGGATTGCTTTGCTTTCCCGGCATTCAGTCTGAGCTTTCGACCTTTCGTACGTTGGGGTGAATTCGTGTCTGAAATTAAGCAGTAGTTTTGGACAGTGGTCGGAATTGAGCATATCGCTTTAGGTTTGGAAAACTGCCTTACTGCTAGTCTGGTAGTACGTACCACATATGTACCCCTGTACATATCAGATCGAGAATGCTAACTTTACAGTCTGGTTACAGCCGATCGATCTGCAACCGGCCTCCAACAGCTGATCAGTACGTGACGACTGACGACACGTACGTTTGCAGGGGCGAAGCCAGAAATACACGGTTGGGGTCACTTTTCAGAACTTTCTGGTGTCATTGCACTACTAAGAACATTTCTCTATTTTTAATAGTATTACAAAAATACTGGTGTCATTTGACACAATGAATACATATATACTAGCTACGCTCCTGCTAATTGCAGATCAACGTGTCATGAGGACCATCCATTGACCAATGGTCATGCAGGTTACTTAGCGCCGTACGTCCACTTGGATACCAAATTGGACGGTCGACGTGCTGCAATATTGTCCATTAACACTAGATTACATGTGCAATTAACCTTCCATGTACGGTTTGGTTAAGAGAAACCCACGATGATTAAAAAAAAACATACAGGACCCCATGACCACCGTAAATTGTGTATGGTTTATGGTTAGGAAATGTTGACTCTAGCTAGAAGAAATTGCATGGCGGGTCCATAAACTTGACAATGATGTTCATTTTCATCCATTAACTCGCAAATTTGAAAAACAGATCCATAAACTTGACAAACAGGTTCATTTTAGTCCAAATTGACGAATTCGAGGCTAATTTTGCAAACATTTTCATTCTAGAATCTTCCGTTTAGCTCCCTGGAACAATAAGGGCTCAAACCCGTGGTTCGAGCCGCGAGTGTTGTTTTTTCACATGATAGAGTTGTCGCCCTCGCTGGTTAACCACTTCGGCAAGGCATCGGCGGCGGCTGCGAGAACGGCGGCATGCACTGGAACAGAGGCCTCCACGACACTGTTGGCGCTTTTGGAGCAGGGATTGAGAAGAGAAGTGGGGAATTTTGCCGCTAGGATTAGGAATGAGGGGATTTGGAGCGTTGTGGCAGGCTGAACCGCTGGATGATGGCCTAGGTTTGCTAGGGGATAAGTGAAAATTTCAATCGCCCGCAAAATTGTAAAAAACACCCCTCAAGTCTTCATCAGTTGCCACCATGACATAATTAGGCCCAAATTCGTAAGTTTCGACTAAAATGAACCCGTCAGCCAAGTTTATGGATCCTCTTTTCAGATTTGCGAGTTAATGGATGAAACTGAACATGTCTGTCAAGTTTATGGACATACCATGCAATTTCCTCCTCTAGCTAGCTACGTCCATCGGTCGAGAAAATTAACTGAAATAATACGGCAACATAAATACTCCATCAAACGGCCGGTTAAGCCGGCCATGGGGTAGACAGAAGATAACCTGTAGCTAGTACGATGGACTACTATTTATAAAGAGCGATCAAGAGATATCCGAATCAAGTTGCGTGTGTAGCTATAGCTGCAGCCAAAACCATGTGTCGGCCACGTTTCCATTTCGAGCGTCGCATCGATCCATCCATTCCATCCCCTATATCTCTCCATCGCGCGTACGTGTGCCTCACGTTGCGATTGCATATACACACACGGTCATATATACTTAGTGCTGTTGCCTGTTGGTACAGTCCACTGATTGGATGCATAACTAATAAACGCACACTTCGGATTGTGTGACTCCCGGCATATGCAAAACATAACCTTCTCTCAGATATTTTTCTAAACTACAACGTCCAGAAAATTCTTTGGTTAATTTTGTGAAAATGCAATGCATGCTTCACCATAATTGTATTTTCTCCCTGATATTTTCCATGTGGGACGTAAAACGTTATTCAGCATTGCACTATATGATAATATATGAGGTGTTTATACCAGATGGTTTGTGGGAAAGACATCATGCATGATGTTTACAACTCTCTAGAGGAGTGGTATCTTAATTAAGCTATATACAGGTGACAAATCAAACAAATAAATCGTGCCTGTCCAAATTAACAAAAGAAAAAATAACTGGGGCAATATATTGCACCATATATAGCTTTTGATTTTGACATGGAGTACAACATTTCCTACAATCCGCTAGATCCAAAGACCCCTTTATTATTAGCCCACGTGAAGGAGAAAGAGAAGTCTAACCAAACAGCTAGGCTACAATTCATCTCTGGAAAACGATTAATCTCAAGAGGAACAAGAAGTCAGCAATATATCCCTTCCTGTGCCTGCTCAAATTAACCTAGTTGAATATTGTTGCCTTGTCAGTGTCAGCAAACGAATGCATCTTATCAACACAATCCCGCTATATAAGATATATAGAGAGAGACATAGCCAGTTGTCTTCAAGTAGTACTATTATGCATAAGTAGCTAGGGGCCTAATTTTATGCGGGATTTGGTGACTAGGAGAAGCTAGATCGATATATATTGATGTTTTTTTTACAGATGATAGACGTCGTTTAATTAACTTCCGGTCTCTGCATCAAAATCAGGATGCAGAAAACCAACGGTCTCTGCCCGAGTTAATGCTACATTAACACTAACATATGCCTAAGACAATTGATCAAGTTGATCATAATTAAGAACCATCCGATTATCTAACTACTCTCTCTGTTCCTAAATATAAGAAATCCTAGCTTTGTCGTTATTTTATTTTATTTTTCAAGTTTGATCATGTTTATAGAAAAATCTACCAACACTTGTAATTTCAAATTAATTTTATTCATTATATATATTTTCATACTGCACTCATTTGATATTGTAAATCTTCATAGATTTTTTTTATAAACTAGATCAAGTTTGAAGATGTTTGACTTAGGACAAAACTAGAACTTTTTATATTTTGAAACGGATGGAGTAGTTAACTAATTACGGTGCTTAATTTAAAAAAAGTAGAATTATGATATCTCGATTACCATAGCTAGCTAGCTACCATGCACGTTCTCGTTATTTTTTACCTTCTCAAAAAGATAAGTTAGCGCTATATTAACACTCACATGTGACTCTCGATCGATCGAGATGTGACCTAGCTAGCTGGACTATTATATGGTATCTCTTGAAAAGTTGCAAAGTGAGAGCTCTATAGCATAGCTGCTAGCACAGTGGTAACAGTCGACTTTTGCTAGCTCATGACAAGGAGCAAGAATGCATAAAACATGCTTTGTTATGCTCATGATGATTGTTAAGTGTCACTGACCTATAGCTATATGTAGTACAGGTAGCATATAGTACGATTAATTAATTGAGGAGGGGTATATAGTCAACAAAAGCACTACTGCATATACCCTTAACAAAACCCTAGCCACAAAACGGGATCCTATCAGGGAGCTAGTAATTAATTAATTAGAGTTAACGGCTTCCTGTAGGCTGTAGCTAATCTTAGTCTTTCGAGCACGTGTTTAATTTATTTCATCCTAGCTATCCGTCGTTTTCGTGTCCTAGCAACTCAGGCACTAGCTAGCTGATTTTTCTTTTATTAATTGGAGACTGCAATAATGATCGCTAAGGCAGTACTGTGTCTTCCTTATCCTCCTCTGCTCGCGCGCGCGCTGCTTTTATAAAGGGTTAGTGCAGAGCGTGCATTGTTAACACCCGGCCGGCCGCAAGCTAGCTAGCTCCGATGTCTAGCAGCAGCTGCTTCAACGGCGGCGCGGGCTGGCCGGAGCCCGTGGTGCGCGTGCAGGCCGTGTCGGACACCTGCGGCGAGACGATCCCCGAGCGCTACGTGAAGCCGCCGTCCGAGCGCCCGACTTCATCGTCGTCGCAACCTGGACCCGGAGGCAACAACAACGACATCCCGGTGGTGGACATGTCAATGCCGGACGCGGCGGAGACGGCGCGCGCCATGGACGCGGCGTGCCGCGAGTGGGGCTTCTTCCAGGTCGTGAACCACGGCGTGCGCCCTGAGCTGCTGCGGCGCGCGCGCGCGTCGTGGCGCGGCTTCTTCCGGCAGCCGGCCTCGGTGCGCGAGCGGTACGCCAACTCCCCGGCCACGTACGAGGGCTACGGCAGCCGCCTCGGCACCGCCAAGGGCGGCCACCTCGACTGGGGCGACTACTACTTCCTCCACCTCCTCCCTCCTGCCCTCAAGAGCCACCACAAATGGCCTTCCCTCCCCTCCACCCTACGGTCCGTTCAAATTTGAACTAAAACCACGACGAGAATTTACGATCGGAGGTAGTATATATAACTGAATTTAGCTGATCGGTCGACGTATGTGTGCGTGGCAGGGAGGCGACGGAGGAGTACGGAGAGGAAGTGGTGAAGCTGTGCAGGAGGGTGACGAGGATGCTGTCGGAAGGGCTGGGGCTGGACGGAGGGAGGCTGCAGGCGGCGTTCGGCGGGGAAGGAGGGGAAGGGGCGTGCATGAGGGTCAATTTCTACCCAAGGTGCCCGCAGCCGGAGCTCACTCTCGGCGTGGCGGCGCACTCGGACCCCGGCGGCCTGACTATGCTGCTCGTCGACGACCACGTGCGCGGGCTGCAGGTCCGGAACAAAGACGGCCACTGGATCACCGTCGACCCCGTCCCGGACGCCTTCATCGTCAACGTCGGAGACCAGATCCAGGTATATAATACACCACGTGCATATATACTACACGTACGAACCGTGTACGTATACGTGCTAGGTACATACTCCCGTGCATGACAGTGAGTATAGCCGAGGAATTAACAGCAGCTGGTCGGCAAAACGATACCAAAACATCATTGCAAACACCATCAAAACTATTCGAGAACGTGCAGTCCACGTACCTTATTCTGATCAGCAAAGGACGAACGAAAAGGAAACCAGGTGTAGGGGTCCGGGGAGTATATACCCGAGTGTCGACACGTGTCAGTGGGCCTACATAGAAAAAGGGACAAGAAACTGCTTCTCCAACTAACACAGCATCGGCGAATCCGATTGATCGTGTCAGGACACAAGGACGAATCCACGTGAAAGATACAGGTTTTAATTTCTTACATAAACTCAACGAAGTGAGCTAGCTGCTCCTAGCTAGCTAGGTCGATTGCAGGATTCCGAAAATTGACTGCTTGTTGCGCATTTTTCAAATTGCGTACATACAACTTTAGGTTTAGAAAAAATTGCACACAATTTGTTTTCCAACTTTAAGCTTCATGGCGTGCAACTTGGTAAAGTTAGAAACGACTATTTCTCATGGCGACCTCGGAATAATATCATCAAGCACGTGGATGCAATTAGTTCTTTCAAATTGACCCGTGAAAGCCATACATGCATAAAGTTACAACCTACTCCGTAGTAGTAAGCTAGTGCCGTCTAGCATTCAGACAAACTTGAAGATTTAACGTGGAATATTTTCGGTCGCAGAAGGTACACTATGGATCTTATTTTTCCTTTGCTTAACTAGAGTTCACGCGTCAATTTGGCTTAGCGCGCTTACTTAACTTCTCTAAAAAGCCATCTCCTTGCATGGTTGGTCTTGTAGAAGACATGGATAGAAGATGCTGGTACCAGTACTAACTACTCCCTCCGATCCATATTACTTGTCGAAATATTACATGTATTTAGACGCTTTTTAGGCATAGATATATCCATATTTTGATAAATTTGAGACAACTAATATGTATCGGAGGGAGTACTTGCAATTAAGGGTGCATAGTGTGACACGAAAACACTTATATATGTATCTGCATGCAAAATCGATCATCCTTTTCGCTGGAAAAAGAACAGTAATACGAAAATACTTATGTATGTATGTTAACGAAGTTATCGATGTGGTGACGTACTCCTACTCCTGTTTTTATGCTTTCGTTGACCTAGTCTACTAAAGAAAATGTGAACAGAAATCTCATCTCATCAGGGACCCTAGGAAATGGCATATATCTCTCTCCTCATTCATGTGATATTCCTGTATGGGCATATAGAAAAGGTAAGGCCAGTGTAATTGACACTAGATCTGTCTCTAACGATTCCCTTCCATTCCCCTCTCTAATCCTAGCTCCTAGCAGTTGGAGCAGGAGCCAGAAACGTGTCTAATTAATCGGTATATTGGTAATGAAATTAATTATCAACGTAGTGACATACTCCTATTTTTTTGTTTCATTGACCTAGTCTACAAAACAAAATGTGAACAAGATCTCATCTCACGGATCGTGTAGGAAATGACACACTCATCTGTTCATTCATGTGATATTCCTGTATAGGCATATTAGAAAAAGGCAAGTTCAGTGTAAATGACACACCTACGAGATCTGTCTATAACAATGACCTTTCCCTTCCTAATCCTAGCTCCTAGCAGGGGCAGTATAGCCAGAAGCATGTCTAATCGGTATAATGTTAACAAAATTAATTATCTGCGTAGTGACGTGTACTCCTACTCTTTTCCCTGCTTTCATTGACCTGATATACAAAAGAAAATGTGAACAAGATCTCATCATCTCAGAGCTAGACCGCGCAGGAAATGACACATATCTCCTCATTCATGTGATATTCCTGTATAAACATATTAGAAAAAGGTAAGGCTAGTATAAGCGACACCTACTTGATCTGTCTCTAAAGATTCCATTCCCCTTCCTAGCTCTCCTAGCTAGCTAGTAGGAGCACTAGGCAGGAGCGGTGTTTAATCGGCCTACGGCTTTTTTGATCGTTCGCATTCCATGTGCCACAGTCACGGAGCTATCACCCGTCAAGTCTATCGTACACCTGAGGATCCTGAGCCGATCGCCGGTTCTCTGTCAGCGTGGGACAACCAATGGCCTCAAATGAATAAATGATACACAATTATTCGATCTAATCTAAATTAAGCTTTTAGTGCACCGGCCTTCAAATATATCCATGACCTCACATTAGCTAAATGTAGAAATATAGGCAAATATGTATAACATGTATCCAGTTCTGACATACGTATAATATTGTATATATGCAGGTGCTGAGCAACGCGGCGTACAAGAGCGTGGAGCACCGGGTGACGGTGAGCGCGGCGGAGGAGCGGCTGTCGCTGGCTTTCTTCTACAACCCGCGGAGCGACTTGCCGGTGGCGCCCATGCCGGAGCTGGGTCCGCCGCTCTACCCGGAGATGACCTTCGACGAGTACCGCGCCCACATCCGGCGCCGGGGTCTCAGCGGAAAAGCGCAGCTCCAGGCTCTGCAGACCGCCGCCAGGAGCGCCAGAGCCGCTTCCTGACACTCGTAGCTAGCTAGCTAGCCCCGCGCGCGGCCGGTCTCCTCGATCCAGGGCCAGCATATGCTATCACTCCATATATACGGAGTATATGCGTTAATTAGATGATGACCGGCACGCAACACATACATATCTGCGCGCATACACGTTAATTCCTTCTAATAAATATATACGTACAAAACAGAAATAATATGCTAACTTGATCGGTTCTACTCTATATATATGATGCATATATTGAGACTAGCAAATTAATATAATGCTCATTTCGATCGCTATCATATACTACTACTTGATCATCTATGGTTTTAATTTTCCGAGAATGCTTTGATTATCTTTCGGACGTAAAATAGCAGCTTTTCACTCGAATATTATGACGATCTCTGGATAGATGTGCCATGTGTGGGAGCGTTGATAGACATGGACGCTAATCGCTGCTGGCGGTAGCACTCGAAAGACCCAAATATCTCGATTTCAACACAAAGGCCCAACGTGGTCCATAAGTGACATTGTTCATATAAATTTATTTATTTTTATTGTTTTATCTTTTTGCCATGGCATACCTAAGGAATTAAAAAAATCAGGTACCACCCTGTCCACCCTGGATCCAACACTAACTAATTAAAAATACTCTCACAAATACTCAATCCGACTCATAAAAAGTATCGTTCATTTTGTACTAAATTATTACAAAATTTGTATTAAGTGGGCGATATTTTTTATGAATCGGAGGGAGTATGAAATACTGACTCTGCAAACTAGGTACTTATAAATGGCATGATAAATCCAGCATGCATGTAGCCTAAATCGAATGCAAATCGAAGCATGGCAGGCCATGAGCACCATACCGTGGTCACATGGACGTGTGTTTTGGTTTGCCTGCACAATTTTGGCAATCAGGACCGCCTGAGTACGTCAGGCCGGCTAGCTAATCGAAGCGGCTCCAGACTAGATCCATAGATTCAGTCATTCAGATGTTTGTTTCTTTGCCTCTGGTGAGCCAAGCACCAAGAGATGGTGTGTGATTCGTTGCAAAACACCTGTGAAGCAGGGAGGAAAGATGCAGCACGAATGACGACCCACATGCATGTATGGTTTTTGCATGCAGCTGATCAATCTTGGAGCAATGTATGGTGGGGAGTTGGTGACCCTGGTCCCCTGGACGGCACATACGGCGCGGAAAAGAATCACTAGCTACAAGAGAAAGTTTAATTTCTCGGCCGTTGTTTGTTTCCGGATATGCCGATACGGCCACGCGCACCGGCTTTCCCTGTTGTAGTAGAGGTGGGGCGGAGCCGCGGTCGCGAAGGGGAGCGAAAGAGAAGCGCACGTACGTTTTGTTTGGGTTTGTGATTCACATTTCGGTGCTTTTAGCAATTTCAAAAATATTTTTTCTGTTTACACATGAAGCTGAAAAGCACCTTGCGGACGTGTTTTTGATGCTTCTATCTGAGAAACATGTCTGAAGGTACTTCTCAGTTTCATGTGTAAACGGAAGAAGTGTTTTTGAAATTGCTAGAAGTACCAAAAGCTGAAACAGAAATCCAAACAAACATAAACATGGCCCACCCGCCGTGCGCACTGGGGTGCTTGTTTATGAGAGTTGGAGGGTTGTTGTTAGCAGGAGTATAATATTTGTGTTGAATAGTAGTACATGCGAAATGAGACCGGCAACCTATCGTCGTTCTTGTGCCGTATGGTATCGGCGCTGTCGTACGTCGTCGGTGGGTCAGGTGTCCGGAGGCCATATACACATCTCAGCCGCGCGCGTCACTGGCGCTGACTGAGACGGTGACGTTTTGGTGCAGGTGCAATGCGTGCTTGATGGGCAACGACAGCCAGCCGGCGGTGCAAGGTCTTGTGTTGCAGGTTGCGGCCGTAAGTGTGTGGGTATGTATTCCATCTCCATGGTGAACATATATAGGTAACCTTTTGAATCGTGTACCACTATCAAAGTCCAAAGGATACAAGATAGTACGTTCTATGGCAACCCCGATTGCCTCCCAGGAATTGGTGTTTGACCTTTTGCAGTGGGGACTCCTTCACGTGGGCGGGCGCGTGTGTGGTTGCCTGGTTGGTGGTGTGTGTTAAGATTAAATTAGCATGTGATCAATTAGGATTAATTGTTAGTTAATTAGCAAATAAGACAGTTAATTAGCAACTGCCCATAACTGTACAATCTCTCGCTTGTTTCCTGAGCGGGTGCCTGTACCCAATTTTTGGGACGTCTGTGAATGTACAGACGATTCTTCCCTTCGTATAAATATAGCATTAATCAATGGAATCAACAGACGATTATTCATTCACAATTATTCTCAATACGTTATCATCACGCTAGACTCTAAACATAAACACCAGAGCAAGAAAAGAGAAGAACAATAAAAGTATGGCGATTTACGATCTGTCCCCGATCTTCACTGATCTCCTCGAGTTCCTGGACCAAGGAGCACGTCGTCAGCGACGACTTACCGTGACCGTCACCGTTGGACCCCACGTCGCCGTTTTGGTCGACATGAAGGACCTCGGATGCCGGCGCCAATCGCTGCTCCAGTCAAAGCCATGTCGTCCCCTCCACCAGGATGGTGTGTCAAGTCCATGGTTTTGGACCATGCCCATGATGCTCAACCCTCTGGGATCCGCCGTCACCGACACCAACAGCAGGAGAGGCTTGGCTCGCGGCCGGTCCGTCTTCTCCGTCTCCCGCCTTGGTTCATGGTTTTCCTTATCTTATTGTGCATTTATTTTTCTGTTTTCTCGATAAGATCGAAGGGAGTTCCCCGGTCCCTGCATTCATTCCCCCGCTTATTATATTTAATTGATCAAGGCAATTTTGTCTTCGTGCTGAAAAACCCCCAGCTATATATGCAGATAAGCGATCCGAAAAGAAAAACGAGCAAAGACGTAGAAGGTGCCGAGCCGCCCGCGCAGCAATCATACCACGCATGATTAGAAGGGATCACATACGAAAGTCCGACAAATATTGATGTTAAGGTACATGATGGACCTCTGACCTCCTCTTACTTGCCCAAATCAGGCACGTGGGTAACAGAGACGTCTGAGTCTGCTCCTGTCAAATTCAGCTTTCCTTTTCCTTTTCCCGTATCATTGTTTTATCTGTCTTTTCTATTCTCTTGTCGTTGTCAGACCAACCAGGAGTGTTCGCTCCCTATTTGAAGTATTCGAGTTTGGGTGGTGAGAAATCGCCTTTGACAGATTAACATGTAATATAATTGCACGTGTAAATCAATTGATGGTCCATGCTCTCGACTGCAAAGCTAAACTATTGGCTAAGCACCACCCTTTTGATTTTGACTGAATTGATCACACTTCCCGTCGCGGTTTTGCTATTTCGTACGCGTTCAGATAAGTACCTTACGAACTCTGTTTCCGGCTAATCAGCAAATGCCTCTTCAATTTTCTTCTTGGAACCAACTAGACATCACATGAGCAACCAACTGTAACATGACCGTGCGATGGGACCCCAGCACGGTCAGCCCAAACATGCGGTGCCAAACTGCATTGACATCATACTCATCTTCATTTTATTTTATTTTTGGAAAATACTATTAAATTCGAAATTGCCGACAGCTAGCCTGGTGCTAAATGTATGAAACGTTGCTTACGAAAAGTTTCTCCTGCGAACCTAGTGTTCTCTCTGTCCAACAAAAGATGTTTCAAGTTTGTCAAAATTTAGATGTATTTAGACATGACTTAGTGTATAGACGCATTCAAATTTAGTCAAAGTTGAGACCTCCTTTGTTGGACGGAGAAAATACTAATGCCCACGGTAGTCCATGTGTTCGGGCATATATTTTCTTTTGAGGGATTGTCCGGGCATATATAGATGTCATGATGTACAAGAAGCTCTTGATCTCACCAAACTTTGGTCTCGCTCCAAAGAGCATTTTAGCAAAATGAAACTAGCACAACTTTTCTCTTTAGCACCAAAATTAAATTAGAGAGTCAACAGATACAAACTTTGCCAAAATTTAGACATGCATTGTACTTTTGCCTTCCTGTGGGCAGTGGCAGGCCCAGGATTCCTAGGATGAGTGTTCAAATTTGCAAAGACATGTTTTGATGTAAAACGAAAGTTCACATACGAAGAAAATTAAAGTACAAAATATTTATACTCAATGTCAGATAATTTAGAATTTTCACAGAAGGGCAGCAATAGATCTGGTTGCCGCCATTAAGTGGAAATATCAGTCTTTTACTCCTTGAAATTATGAAAAAAAAATTGAATTTTCCATGACTAATTTGTTGAATTTGCACAGATTATGTTCAAACTATTTCTTTTCAATCGATATGATCACTTACAGAGGCACCGTTAAGTTCAGTAAACCAGCCGGGTCCAATACACAGACTAACTGTAATGTTTTATTTAGAAGAAAAAAAAAACAGAATAAGAACAAGCAGTTTTTTTTTGCGGGTAAGAACGAGTAGTTTTTAGGCATGAGTAGGAAAAGAAATCATTGTACTAGTACGAGGAACTTATGGAGTACTTTCTCCATTTTACAAAGGTTTGCGTATTTTATTTTGTTAAGTCAATACTTTGAACAAAAATTACACTATTAATATTAACCTATATCATACAAAATCATGATTATTAGAAAGAACTTTTAAAGACGAATCTATTGATATAAATTTCATGTATGTAAAAACACTTATTAATAGAGTTATCATTGGCCTTGTCTTAACAAGACAAAATATGCCAGTGAAATGGAGGGAGTAGTTTGCAAAACAAAAAAATTGCATATGGTTTTAAACGATGCTGTAGACTATGTATTGTTTATGTTTCTTTAGGTGAACAAGACTCTCGTGTTTCTTTTTGAACAGAAAAAATCAAACTCGGTCAGGCCTGATGCAAGCCCAACAGAAATTCAGAAGTCTTATATATAACTCAGGAACCTTGGCATGCCAATAACCTGACTTTATAAGTTTATATCCCAGAAGCCCAGATACTCCGTTCCAAATTCCATGTCCTCCTGTCAAAACATTCCATGGCCTCTTTGATTTAAATTTTGTATGAATTTCATAGCAGTTGCGCTCGGTGTAAATGCTCTTTGGCTGTGTTAATATTGGTGCTAAAAACTACACGCCCTATATAAAAAAAGGAGAGAGTAGGTCGGAGGGACCGGATTTGTTTAACCGCAGTAACCAAAAAGCCCTGAGCATTTACCGAGCGTTTTTTCCTACAAAATTGCATATATGTATCAAAATTGATACTCCCTCCGATTCATAATAAGTGTTTGAGATTTAGTACAACTTTGTACTAAAATCTGAGACACTTATTATGGATCGGAGGAGGGAGTATGTAATTCCACAATTACAACCATAGTGTAGAATTCGAGGGTCTTAGGATTTGTGGCTTGATTAAGTTAAAATTTTCTAACAAATGGGATTTTTTGGGGTCTAGCAATCAAAACCCCAAAACCCCAGGATTCAACATGACATGACACTCAATTACTTTTTTTCTTCTCTATTTCTGAAATCCTGCGTGTCAAAGATGCACTCGGTGTCCTGCAACAGGAAACCGTCCTGCAGAAAAAAAAAACTACTCGATGATTGATTTGATTATGTTATCCATCGTGCCAATGTAACGTAATCCATAGTCGGCCGAAGGGCAGAGATGCATGCTGAAACTGAATTGGAACTTTGCAACTACTGATCTATCATACAATACTCTACTCAAGCAAAACAAATTAACCAAATCAAAAGGCCGAGCGAAAACTGGATGGAGAAGCTTGGAGCAGCGCGCGGGCGTGGCTCCGTGGGCCATTGCGTCCAGGACTGCAGTTTGTCACTTTACCACCTGCAGCAGCAGCAGGATCTGGAGGAAGATGTAGGATACTCCCCCGATGGTGGCGTAGCGGAGCTTGCTCTCCCCCTCCTCGTCCGGGAAGTCTCCGTCGACGGACTTGCTGAACCCCCCGGCGAGCCACCCCACGTTCTTGTACCCGTCGTCGTGCAGCATCCTCACCGCTATCAGCGACCTTGAATCAATCAAAAACCCAGCAACAACAAGCTTTATCCACAGGAATGCGACTAACATTAACTCTGCTTATCACTGCAGGCTGCAGCAGAGCGAACAGACTACGGCATAGTACGATGTTTATTGCACTTGCCTGAGGCCTTCGCCGCAAGCGACGAGCAGCTTGGCGTCCTTCCCGGCGACGGCGGCGGCGACGTCGTCGAGGAAGCGGTCGTTCATCTTGGTGAAGGACTGCCCGGTCCAGAGCCCGATGTAGCCCAGGTGGACCCACTTCTTGAGCAGCGTCACGGGGCCCATGTCGTCGTCGGCCACGAACAGCGGCACGTGGGCCGAGCCCCGGACGGCGGCCCGCCCGTGCTCCCAGGCCGGCCGGACGTCCAGCAGCCGGAACCCCTCGGCGCCCATCACCCCCGCAGCTTCCCTGGGCCGGACGGGCCTCACTTTGCCCGAACGCACCAGCTCCTCCGCCCCTCCGGCCCACGACGTCGCCTGCGCCCTCACGCGGGAGCGAGAGACGACGCCTGAGGAGAAGCAGGCGGCCGCCGCGGTCGCCGCAGCACCCATCGCCATGGCTAGCTTGGCTTGGTTCAGACAGGGCTCGGCCGCTTGGCTCGTCGTCCCCCTGCGCGCATACGTTTCCAGGTGCCTTATCCGGATGATTTTCTAGGTTCAATCAGCGCCGTTGACAAAGTATGGTTCATGCATTCCTAGTCGCACGATTCCTCTGAACGGATCAGGAGGAGGCGGCAAGACTGAGACTCAAAACCTTTTGCGGTTCTTCTATCCGTCAAAATTTCTTACATCTGCGAGAAATCAATCTAATCTAGCTACCAAACTGACATCATATCACACGCATGATATGATAACATACAACATACGTGTCTGCCAAGACAGGAATACAGGATAGGTTGGCTGGCTGGCTAGACGAACTCGAAGCTCACGAGGAGTCTGACGCTCTTGAACTTCATCCCCATGTGGTCGAAGAGCGGCATAGCGCGGATCCCCGGCCGCAGCTCCGACACCGGCAGCACGGACTGCCCGCCGAAGTCGTCCTCGTTCACGTCGTACTCGTGCACCTCCACGCGGAGCAGTGCGATCTCCGGGACGGTCAGCGGGAATGTGAACTCCTCCTCCCACACCGGCACCCAGCTATCCTCCACGGCCCTCGTCTTCCTCATCACAGAGTCCAACGGAACTCCGGCGATGCCCACCTGCTCGGTGTGGATTGTGGAGTGAAAAGCAGTCAGCGACACACACCTCAGGCTTGGTGCCATTGTGTTTAAGATTATTCGTGTTGGCATTTTCCCTGCACATGATTTTCAGTGGTTCGTACTGGTTATACCTTTGCATAGAAATCTGGAGGGGAATAGGAATCAAAATGTGTCTGCTTAAAGTCGTTCTGCCAACCATCGCCCATGTACACTTTGACCTGAGAACCAGTATTCCGAGTGAACCCATTTCTGAATTTCAGATAGGAAAAGGGAAGGAAGGAATCGTAATGTACCTTCAGCGTTGTCTTCACAGGTAGGTCTGCGTTCGGGTCGAAAACCTTTCCATCTGGACAAGTTTGCATCAAGAAATCTGGTTTTTTCACATAGCCGCAGCCACCATTGGCTTTGTAAAACCCATGCATCAACCAAAGGGCTCTTCCATAGCCCTGCAGAAAAAAAAATAACAGGCTCAATATTAGTGACAACTGAAGAGCACACGGTAGGGAACATAGGACACGTGTAGCAGACGTATACACCGTAATGCAATTAATCAAGGCAATTCATGTCTTGTAACCGATAATTTGGAAACATTAGGAGTTCAATCACACTAGAATATATTGCTAAAATCACAAGTGTACCTGCATATTGAATGCCACCATTTGAGCCCCATGCACCCAGCCAAGAAACGGATTGTAGTTGGATGAATTGAAGCGAGTCCCCTTTGGGTATATTCTCAGTAGATTTCTTTGTGTGAAGCTGCTTGTAACAAACAGGATGAGCACTTAAGTACATATGGATACTTCAGTGTTCTGATGCACAGAAAGGCAATACTACAACTTTGTTTCTCCCCCAACGTTCTGAGCAATTCAACAAATAGTTTTACTAAACGAACCTCACTATGTTGGGACCATGACGTGCGGCCACTTTTGCAAGTTCTTGCTCACTCAAACTGAGGCGCCTAACCTTTTCTGGGTCACTTTTTAAGGCGTCAACTAGAGAACCCTTTGGTTTTCCTGCCTTGATAGTAATAAGGTGTTTATACTCTAGGGGTGCATGTTGGCGCATTTTCTGCTCGTCATCTTCATCCACATCTCTTTCACGGTATAATAGATCCTCCTGATTCTGATAAAGGACCATTTAGTAAAATCTCGACTGATCTTTTGGGCAAAAAAGAAGTACAGATGTTTTGCATGACTTTAAAACAAGTACCTTGTCAGCATTTTGCATCTCATCCTGAATATCAGGGACTTCTATACCCCATGCTGATTGTTCATTTTCTCCTTTTTTAAATTGTGGCTGGATGTCTCTCTCTTTCATAGTACCACCCTTTGCTTCAAGATACTCCTTTGGGGGTTTCGTTGAGAGAATGACACGCCCCTTTAGTGCTTCCGGTGAAGGAAATTCTTGAAGATGTTTTGATTCAGGATAGTACAGGATATCTCCAAATACTTCGAGGACCATCTAAACAGAATTCAGAACTGGACACGAGACAATCATCTGCACTGAAGTACTAATCGCACAAAGAAAATAAAATTACCTTAGCTACTTTTGCTTGAAGATCAGATGTAAGGTGGTCTTCTAATGTTATAATAACAGGATAGGGAGATGCGACAAAGGCATATTCTTTGATGGATGTCAAGCATTTGATAAGTGATACTGGGGCAGTCAGTGTCCTACCAAGATTCAGAGAAATGGAATCAAGTCATAGCATATGGAATGACCTCGTTATCTTGAAACAAATTGGTGTTGTCAAAAATCTCTTCAAGGAAGGATTTTGTAATGTGTGTACCTTCCATGAAGAATATCAATGTCATCTTTCGAAGAATTGGGCCACATGTCTAGTTCAATTACACGGACACCTATTTGCAGCGCCTTGATGATGGGAATGTCACTACAGTCACTGCTAAGTTGATTGCCAGTAAGATATGAGTTATGTCCAGTGTATATGAAATAGTGGGACAATGGTGCACTCATGTCGTGATGGACCTGTCAACACAGGATTTACAGTCAAATAACATCTCAAATTACATAGCACATGCTAAGTTACATAGCAAAAAAAAATCAAGGTGAAGCTTGTCATGCTAGCCGCAGCAGATAGTTGAGAAAAAGAAATAATGGTCAACAGAAAGTTCAGATAAAAGTGGTCATCAGGGCTATATGGAAATTCAGCATAAGAAACAAGAGCTATATGGAAATTCAGTTATTATTACTTCTGTGAGGAAAGAAATTCAGTTAGGTTTCACTAATTCAGTATATCACCTATCATCTAACACAACATTGGAACGGAAAGACATGACATATGCAGTTATGTTTTGAATACATATGCAGTTATGTTCAATGGCCTGATGCACCTGGATGCATCAAGTTTTTGCCACAAAAGCAACCACCGCCACATCCAGTGAACCAAGACTGATAGCGACAGTGGCTGGAATTATTCAAATGACATGCTGATTGCTACCTTGGGGTGGCGGATGGGAGGGTTGAGGTCCTCGGAGAAGAGGAAGTTGTGGAAGTCGTCGACGGTGAGGGACGGCTTCCCGAAACGCGGGGTGCGGGTGCGGCCCTGAAGGGCTCGGTCAATGATCCGCTCCGCCGCCTCCAGGTCGCCATCGCCGCCGCTGTCGCCGTCGGCGCCCCCCGTGGCGGCGAGGTAGCGGCGGAGCTCGTCGACGCCCATGTACGGCGCGCCGCTGGAGAAGCGGGAGAAGAGCGTGCGCACATCCTCCGGCGTGGACGCGTCGCTGAGCGCGAACCTGCGCGTGAAGAAGATGCAGCACTTGTACGTCCCCATCGCCGCCGCCTCTGCCTCGCCGCGCTCTTGCCTTGGCTCGCCCGCTTTTCTCTCTGCTCGTTTGCTCATCGGCGGAGACGCGTCGGGGTGGATGGCGCATGAGGAGAAATTTCCTTTTCCATTTTGGGATTTCTCGTTTCCGCATTGCGAGTTTTTAGGGCGATTCGCAGGTTGGGGGTGGAGGGAGAGGACAGGAGATGAGGAGGCGAGCTTGTAATGCCTTCTTTTTTTGGAAGAACAGGGGTCATACAAACTTCCTTATGAGAGATTGTTGCGATTTCAAAACTACAGCCAATACGAATGTTAAGTATCCCTGCGAGACATGAGGCCGATTTGACTGGCAACGGAAGTTTCAGATCAAATTCTGAGAGGATTTGTGGTTTGGACACTGCTTTCTTGACTGTTGTATATGATTGTCGGTGAGCACTAGTGCACTATATCCAGGAAGTTTGGGATGGCACAAATCTTGAACTTGACTGTTGATCATACTTCGATGCGAAACTGCAACATATTCAGTTTACTGATGATTCAGACTGTTCCATATGGATGAATCCTTCCGGCTCATATTCTGCGAAATCATTTTATGCCACAGCTTGATATAACTTGCAGACACAATATTGTCTTTCTATTTGAGTAAATTTCACGAAACCACAATTTTTGTTGCAGCTGTCTCACAAAACCACGGTTGTTTGTAATAGTTTCACAAAAACACAACTTTTGAGACAGCTGGTTTTATGATGGCATTGATTTGGTTTCCCCTCCGGTTTGAAATACCGCCTCCGACACGAATCGAAAAGTGAAGCGTTGAAGACCAGTTTGATCGTGGCGACAGGCGAGATCGTCATAGCTTTGGGGAAGAAGAAAAGATGATGCCTCGAGTTTCGTACGGACACGTGGCATCATCCCAAACGGGTCTGATCATATGATTTTGATGATTTTGTTCCGTGCGGCACAGCAGCACCACAGATACGACTACCGTCATCTTCGATCGGCACAAGCTGAAATTTCAAATCAACGTACAACTCACAAAACAAAACTAGTGCCACAGATAGACTGGGGAACGTCAAGCAAACTGGATCGTTACGCAAGTTCAAGACAAGCAAGCACGTCACCTTTTGCATGTACAACCAAGAAATAATACCCGCATACTAACTCCACGGAGCACTCAACAAGCAGAATCTTAGTAATTACTGATTTTACCCAGCCAAAAAGAACCACCAAAAGTAACTCCTTCAATTTTTAGAATCTTTTAAATTACCACATTCAATCACAAAAGGATAATTCACATGTCAATTTGAAATGTCAAAAAATACTAGGAGCAAATCAGAAACGAAAGAAGGCACCATGGCCCTAATACGACCGTGATCGTCGTGGTAAGTAAGCACGTTGAACAAGTTCACACAGATCACAAGTGTAATCTTTTGAAAATTGCTAGATCCCATCAACGCTTCAGCAGAATCTAATTACTTAATATTTTCACTGTCCTGATCTTGCCTTTCATTTCTTTACCAAGATCTGTACCAGGCCCCTACCATACCACATGAACTAAAGGATGAAAAGGAACAGATTGTTACAGCACATTTAACTGACTAGATCATCAATAGTTCTGCAACATCACACCAAAACCACTCAGTGGCTGATAAAAGGCAGTTCTACACTCCACAGGGCAAAAGAATTCTGGAACATGATCTGCATGGAAGGGAAGGAAGTAAGGAACACATGAATAATAAGCCAAGCCTGGTAAGCATACAAAAGTTACAACAATGAACAAATTGCAAACACAACATTGAGAAGAACAGAGAAAATACAGAATATCCATGCATACAAAAGAAACAAGCCACAGAGGTGTTCTGACAGGGTAATGTTGTATGCTTTACTGATCATGCAAATAATCATTCTGCTCAGTGTATCAGACAAGTGATAACTTTTACAAATTGTAACAACTTCTACTTGGGCTAAGATCCACATTGGACAAAACAAGCATTTGCATCTTTTAGCAAAAACAACACCAGACAATTTATCAGCAGCTTCCGTATCGGAACTACCAATTTAATCCTTAACACATGGACATATGGTTACATGGTGAGCTGAAGTTGCATAGAAGGTTTCCCATGGAGATTAAAAAGTACTCAAGAGCTGAAGGAGTGGAAATATACTGCAAAGCCACTTTAATCTATCATTCCGCAATTTAACATCACAATCCAGTTGTGAAGAATTTCTAGCTCCAAATGATACTTGCACATGATGTTCGCCAATGCATACACAAAAATTATCATTTACTCCCTCCATTCCATAATTCTTGTCGAAATATTACATGTATCTAAACGCTTTTTAGGAATAGATACAACCATTTTTGAGCAAATTTGAGACAAGAATTATGGAACGGAGGGAGTACATCAGAAATAAAAATATCAGAAGGTTGTACTGGTCTACTGGATATTGCCAGCAGCACATTACTTTCAAAGTTCCAACATCTGTGAAAATTATTTTCTGCCAGCATTGAATTTCCTAATTTTAAACAGTAAAACAACTTGTATGTGTTTCAAAAAAGAAAATGCTAACATTTGGAATCTAACTGACAAGACATAATGCAAATAAGAAATAAATAATTCTAAAGATCTCTCAACATCCATGATTGCAACCATTTTGGTTGTCCACTGTTTTCATGGGAGTATATTTCTATGCTCGGGCCCATGTTGGCTGTACACTGATGATACTGAGCGCTGATTCTTTGTCTAACAAAGTTTCAGTAGTTGCACAATTTAGAAGTTGTGTACAACTTGAGAAATAACTACTCCCTCTGTCCCATATTAAGTGACTTCCTATTACATGTATCTAGACGCTTTTTAGGCATAGATACATCCATATTTGAACAAATTTGAGTCACTTAATATGGGACGGAGGGAGTATTTCTCAATCGATTTAGAAATAGTGATCCCCTATTTTTATTCACATGTAGATTTCAGCAATGCTTTCTAATATCACTGGCCAGTCATTTATGGAATGTAAGGCAGCAAAGAAGAATTTCCCAACAAATTACAAACTTGGACAACAGAAAAAATTGAACACTGACCCAATAAACCAGTTAAAGTATCCCAGGGAAACAGGCAATAACCATCCAATCAGACGTTCTTTGCAGCTTATATAAAAGACAAAATAAAACAGACCCTCAACAAACAAATTTCTATGTGGGATCATCCACGATAAAGTGTAGCATCTGAAATTGATTCATGAACTACATGAATCATAATTACGTTGGCTACAGATTTGCTTTGCTAAAACAGACCCCTCAACAAACAAGTTATGTTCGCAATCATATCCCTGTTACTTCTGGAGTAGCATAACTAAATTGATAACAACAATATTTATGTAGATATCAATTAGCATGATCTAGGAAATTTATGCTAACATACCTTCCATACTATAAAACGGCATCAGAAGATCACAAGCAGCGAGAAGAGCATGTACACCAGCCAGCATGCGTAGGCAATGAGCCCCCTGTGCTCATCGCCGCTGGATGCAAGCTCTGCAAGCAGCCTGGTGCAGACCCTGGTCGACCACAGAACGAACGCCATGCCGACACCAAAGATGAGCCCACCGCCCCGCGGCAGGAAGAGGGAGACCGCGGAGAATATGACCATGGGGAGCATGCAGTATCCGACGAGGCTGACGCACCTGTAGAGGTCTAGATCGCCGCGGCGTCCACCGGAGAGCATGGAGAAGACGAAGTAGAGGAAGAGGGACGCGACGGTGACCCACCCGAGGACGATCCCGAAGTGGAACTTCCCAGCCAGGAGCTGGAAGAGGCCGAAGGAGAGGAGGAATAGGAAGGGGCCGGATAGGTCGGCGTCGGCGTGGAGAGACGGATCGGCGGAGCGGAGCGGGTGCAGGATCGAGAGCGTCTTCCGCCAGATCTGACGCGTATTGATGCCGAGCTCCTCAAGGAGCGGCGGCTCGTCCTCGAAGGAGGCGCCGTTGCCCATGCCGATGGGTCCGGTGAAGAGGGGCGGCGAGGAGGACGACGGAGCGGGGCCTATGTCGAAGGACATGAAGGGGAGGGGGTTGGCGGCGGAGGAGGTGGAGGGGCGTGGCGGCGCGAAGGCGGGTGGGGAAGCGCCGGTCCCGGGAATAGGATGGCGGCGGTGGGTCGGGGTGGAGGGATTGAAGACCACCGGCGGCACGGGGAAATCCTTCGCCATGGGGACGGCGAGGGTTCCAGAGATCTAAGTAGCTTGGAGATCGGGGAGTTGGGTTTTGGCCTCTGCGAGGAAGAGGACGGGGAGTCGGGGATTCGGGGCGTCCGACTACAGCGCGTTTCGTGGTTAAGCAAAGCGGGCAGGGCAGATGAATCGGCAGGTCAAGGATCCGTGTCAAAATCATCTTCCATCTAAGAAAAAATCTGCCACATGACGCTAAGTAACGGCAGCAAATCAGTTATTAAAGATGCCCTTAATATGAAACGGAGGGAGTAATCGATTTCAGAAACAAAACAACTAAGTTTATATGGCTACACCCATTGTAGTTTAGGCAATCCTAACAAGAAAAGGGGAGAAAAAGGCAATCCTAACAAGAAAAGGGGAGAAAAAGCAGTAGCGAACCATTACAATCATCTAGATGTGTTTGAGAAAATAAGAGAGAAGCCAAAAATGACGACGATAGTCTCCCATGTCAATGGAGATATGTAGTCAACATTCTTTGAAACTTTGCCTTTGGATTTGATTGGGTAACATTTCCTGTAAATTATATTGAAAACTTAACTAAAACCCTAAAAAATCATCATATTGCGTAGAATAAAAACAGTTACTATATATTTATATATTATATTTTAGGAAAAGTCGATCATTTGCCGTTCTATTAGAATAAGGATGCATGAAAAAATGAACTTATTTATCTTGCGCGCTATCAACTCTATACAATTGGACAATGTATTCGTATTTGCAATAGCAACAATGGCAAGAACAATGTCGATGGTCATGGTTGACTTATATTATCAATTCAACAAGCAACACGCATCTAACACAAGCAAGCAGGTCCAGCACAAAGGAAACAACCACATGGCACACCATCTAGCGGGTGCATAACAGGAGCAGTCGGTATGCAAGTACGAACAATGAAGGCAAAAAGAGGCAGCTGCTAGGCAGCCGTACAAACAACGATGGCCAAGAAACACATAACCTGTGACCAAGCATGTGAAACCAGAATAATTGACAAGCATGCCGCCCATTTCATCAGCATTGATGTAACGAAACAAAACAAAAGCGCAACCGATGCATGGATGTGGCAACGTATGATGACTGACAGAGAAGAAACGCTACATCGCTCGAATCATGGAGAGCCACGTGCATGCCATTGGGTTTCATTGTAGTAGTACATTAAACGGGCCAAGTGCTCATCACCAAACAAAAACGAGATGGTAGGGTGGTGGCCAGTATGATATCACATTGCTAGAGGTGCTAACCTTGGCATTTCCCTTGTCATCCATGTCGATGCCGTCGTCACTGAACATTTTGATGAAGTTGTTGTATGTGAGGACATTCCCCAAATCCTTATTGGCTCTCAGTGTTGAATCTCAAGGGACGCAGTTTCAGATGACTACTCTCCTGAACAACTATGCATGCAGTAGTTGGGATGTGGAAATCGAAAGGAGCGCAAAAAGATTGCAATGGTGACGGCTAGAGCGTGCTTGACAAGGACACAAATTATATTGCTTTCTTAGGACAGCTGTTGGTATCATTAACATAGCCACTCGGATAGGGAATAGGAGATTCGAAAATCGACTAACACAATAATTGGATCCATAATGCGTTTGTTGACTCTCATTATCCTGACCGGCAAAAATTCAAAATTGTGTAAGGTTACGACCATAGACTCGAAATAGAACTCGAACAAGCATGCAGAGTGTTGTCTATCCTTCTTGTGCTTAAGAGGGTCAAGCACACAAACCCTTACAGCTCATTCGGTTTGAAGGAATATTAAATTTACAAGATTTCAACCCTTATGATTTTTTTTCCGTGTAGCATTCGTTTCATAGGAACGGAGATGCTAGATTTCTATAGATTATATCCCAATTAGTCTAATTCCTAAGGATTCTAAGCATTAAGCGAGACCTACATGACATTCCTATCATCTACTTTTCCTATTCTTATGATTTCAAAATCATGTGAACCGAATAAGCTCTTATAAAATGGCACGATAGTTTCTCCCTTAGCAAGGTGGGACCAAATTTTGCGCTCTCACCACTCTACCTAATGGGTCTTTGAAAATTTTCATTAATTATATCCTAATTATATATATGGGCCAAGTCTAGATATTCAGCAACCCCCATTAGGCCTCTTTCGTTTGTGATAATCGATCCCCTCCGGGATTGAGAGGGATTGGAGGAAATTTGATCCAACATTTCATCAATTCCTCCCAATCCCCACCGGGACGTGAGTAACCAAACTGTCCCTTATTAGGATACTTTTGTTCCTATGCATTATTTGATATACTGGTATTTAGTGAAGATCGGCTAATGTTAAACATGTAAAACAAGAAACTGCCCACATCCACAACTACTAAAGAAATGGAATGCGGCTTGAATTATCAGTTTTGTGTATGAGTGTGCCTTTCAGGATTAGTCTTTTGGACCACATCTTCACTTATACAAGCCATAGAACATTATTAAGATAAACAAGCTGCACATGCATCTTCAACAAAGTGAGGTTGGCAAGGTAAATAGTGTGAGAGAAGCCTTGTGGTGTACCATTGATCCAGCATATATCTATCATGTCATAAAATTTCACAATAAAATTTAGTTTACACATTGAGTTGAAAAAAGACAATTTGTTGTTAATAGTATCCCAAAGAGAGAGGAAATGATGAAGGTACCATTCGTCGCAGAATTCCGACATTTTTATTGCTATTTACATGTTCGGATGGGATTTGCGTTCAAATTCTGTAGAATTAAAATAAAACAATCTATGTACACGATTTTTTTCTTCGGAATTTTATATAGCTTATGCGTAGTGCTGCAGTGAGTTGGTAGAACTAGAACTTCCCTCCCGATAGTGTTGCAGTTATGAAGATGCATATAATTGTGCAGCGTATCTGGCCCTTCATGGCTAGATAACCACCTCCAGAAATGGGCAGGTATTGTTGGTAGTTTCTGGGCAATTGCAAAATTTCCATGCACACACAGGATCGCCATGTTCAACAGTAATGTGAATAGAAGCCTAATCTTCTTTTTAATATCACAAAGTTTCCGATGCATCATCCTCACCAGCAAGTGCCACACAAGGATCCACCCTCATACCTCACCACAGCCTATTTACTATGCAAGTCTTGTAACAACCGATTAACCTTCTGGTGCTTGATACAAGACTAGTCACTCAAACAACACTGTTCGCTGTCAAGGACTGGGTAAAAACACACCTATTTACACGGTGTCGTTTATTTATCACTGCAGTGATAGACCACACGCGACAGAGACATATGTTCTGTTATTCAGCACTCTCCAGCAGAACAGGCACTATAGAACCCTAAGGTTGGTAAGGAACGCCGCACAGAAATCCAGGAAAAGAAGCTGTGGTCCAGTAACTCTCTGCATATCCAGCAGGTACTTGTCATCCCTGGTCTTGTAAAGCTGAAGAAAAGACCACCAAATTTATAGCCAAATAAGAAGCATATATAGTACAATACCTGAATTGTACCAGTACGAACAATACTACACTAGGTTAAAGATGTAAGACTATATCACCAACCAATGCTATGTACTCCGTAGTATTGAAATTTGAGAAGTTTGTTTGATAAAAATGCAATCAGTAGACAACTAGACAGTACTTGTCAGCAACAGCAGACACATGCAGCACATAATTATAGTTACTTACTGACAAATGACTTAAAAACACATGATTGAATGGAGCAGCAGATATATTAGTCAATCTTTGCTCCATCAACAAAGGTTATTTTATCTAAGAAACTGCGAAGATATTGAGTAGAAAATCCATTTTTCTGTTACTGGAAAAAGATAATGTAGTATCAGAAGCTAAAGTTGCATACCTGGATTTCGAACTTGACCACAGCAGGTAGCCTCCCATTTACATTGACGTTATCCATGATGGTAGAATCATCAGCAAAACTGTGGTTGGCATCTACCATATCACTGACCTGAGGAAATCCAGGGCACCACCTGCATTTCATGTTGTAATGTCCATTCTTCTTCCAGCAGACATTTAATTCTTGAAGCGCCTTTAGAACCTCAATCATTATCTCACGAGGGTGAGCTCGAGACTGTTGGATAAGTGATGCATTAACTCAATATCTGAATATCACGAAACAAAGCGAAGTAAAATGAATGATGTGCAAGACCTGAAGACCAAGAGCCCATTTTCTTTCAACAGGATAATATGGCCGCAAGCCACTGCCTTGAGAATCGCTACTTCCTGGGAGATAATTCCTGGTGCTTGAGCTTGCTGGTTCCGATGAAGTAAACTGATTAAAACTCCTATCCTGAAGAACCATCCATTCAGACAGTTAACAGTGCTTAAACCCTTAATGATTTAAATAAGTCCAGATGATGTAAATGTGGACTGACCATTGATTCTTGATAGTCTGCACCCAGATAACCACTAGTAGCTCGGAACCGATTGTCCAACAGTAAATAATATGCAACAGTCGCCTGGAAACATTGTGTAAAGTTAATTATGGAATAATTAAATATAACAGACTGCTGATTTTGTTTGCATATACCTCATTTTGGAGCCTATTGCAGAGTGATTCACACACATGGTCTTTTTCATATCCCAAGTTGACAACGTCTTGAAGAGTATCTTCATCAATCTTCAGAAATGGCCATATAAGAAAACATCATAACGTTGCCATGAAAGCAAGTACATCAGAGAGCTTGCTAGTAAAAGAACATCTAATAAATAATAGTGACCTTGCAAGGAAACTTAATGTGCTATTTCTATATGCCGTGAAGAAGCATGATGCTACTAAAAGTCTAAAACAAACTAATAGTACTAAGGAATGACTCCCTTCACTACATCCTATTACATGAAGTTTTGTGATCTTTGAGACACAAGTTTTAGCAATCGATTTCTGTAGTGTGATGTTAGCAACATCTCAAAATATAAGATTATACCCATCAAAGTATTTCTCATGAAAAATGTATCGATGCTAGTTTACATGTGACCCATTGAAGTTTTTGTACTACATAATAATGGGTAACATTTGAAAAGTTAGGCTATCCACATACACTAGTCACTTAAAATGTGAAATAGATCAAATACCATTTTGGCCTGTTGTGCTGTGTCTGGTGGAGGCACTGCCAAGTAGCGAGGAAGGCGATTCTGAAACCAATTATGCTCTCGGATTTCAGGAATTGTGATTCTCTTCATGGGATCAACAACAAGCATTCTTGGGATCAAATCCCTTGCCAGAGCAGATAAATGACTTGGAAGGATATAGATACCTCCCTGGAACACCAAATAAGGGGAATCAAATCTCCAGGAAAAAAAAATGGAGGTCCAACTAGTCTATG
Source organism: Brachypodium distachyon (assembly GCF_000005505.3). Classification (NCBI taxonomy): domain Eukaryota; kingdom Viridiplantae; phylum Streptophyta; class Magnoliopsida; order Poales; family Poaceae; genus Brachypodium; species Brachypodium distachyon. Next base: position 64,823,656 of record NC_016131.3, read on the forward strand.
TAAACATTTGTTGATTTCCAGAATAAAAAACCTACTCCTTGTAAGGTCCAACTTATTCTACATATGTGCTGTTTTACCTTTATCTTTTTGAACAGGTTCGGAATATTGTCATCATCAAATGGAAGACTACCACAAAGAAGTGCATAAAGGATCACTCCACAGCTCCAAACATCAACCTCAGGTCCAGCATATAATTTACCGGAGATAACCTGTATAGAAACACCCACCAAGTTATTAACACAGACCGTGCGTGTAGAGAAAGATCGACATAAAGACTCCAGGAATACAAATAAGACAATACCTCTGGAGCAGCATAATTTGGACTGCCACAGCTAGTCTTCAAAAAATGGCCATCATGCATGACATTACTCAAGCCAAAGTCAGCAAGTTTCACATTATATTTTGAATCGAGTAACAGGTTTTCTGGCTTCAGATCACGATGAACAACCATATTTCTGTGGCAGTATTCAACACCAGATATAATCTGTTCAAGAAATTGTTAGCCAAAACTAGTCAGACAAAAACCTTGAATATGCATTATTTTCAAATGACATGTTTGGCTTCAGAACAGATGAAATTTTCTCTCTATGTTAAAAACATAATTTGTTTCAAGTAGTGATACTAAGATAATCAAGGCATCAAGAAGACACAAATTTTATATTAAGACAATTGAGGCATCAAGAAGAAGACACCTAAAAGACAAAAGGCAATTACCGTGGTAAGCTTGCAACTCAGTGTGGTAATTTCAGGAAGTCAAAACTAGATAACAAATGCAAAACTGAGCAGATTATCAAATGCACACTTGCACAGTAACCACATGAGGAACATGGACAGCATGTCCATACATTTTGATCGATCAAACTAGACAGGGCAGCAAAGTCTATTATTGAGCACCTATTGTTGTGCCCAAAAAAAGTGTGTTTCTGGAAGTAAACAAATGAGCATAAAAGAAACACCTGCTGGAAGATTCGGCGAGCCTCATCTTCCTGTAACCTTCCTTTCTCAACAATGCAGTCAAATAGCTCACCATACTTGCAATACTCCATCACAACAAATATATCTGTAGGGGTGTAAATGACCTCATAAAGTCGGATGATATGGGGGTGGATGAACAACCTCAATATCTTGATTTCTCTCTTTGCTGTAAACAAGACATAATTGAACATAAGTGTTAGGCATTCAGCCTATAAAGAAATCCTAGCGGTTAATATTACCAACTCAAAGCAACAACAGAAGGTCAAATTTCTTCTTAATAAAAAATGATGGTAACCTCGAGTAAATGCAATATATCTCTACTAATACATTAGTTGGGAATCTGAAACACACTCAAAAAGTCTGTCCAGACCAGGAAGCAGATAACTCGAGATCTTGAGCAAGCAAAAGATCGTAGACATATTCAGAAAATAATGCGGTCCATTTGTACCAAGAGGCATACCTTTCTCTTCCATTTCCATAGTTCTCATTTGACGACGGTTTAGGATCTTTATAGCAACTTTGTGTCCTGTATGCTTATGCTCTGCGATCTTCACTTTTCCAAATGTGCCAATACCTAATGTTCTGCCCAGATTGTAGTTCTTTAAGGCTTCAGAATGCCCACCTCCTCTAGCGTTTCCATCCATTGTCACTAGAGCATTATAGAACAAGAAAAGGATGCATTTATTCAGTGGACAGTTTTATAGTTCAGGTACAAGATTTGACACGATGCTTTGAGCTCGTGAAAAATATGCCTCCAGACGAGTTACGCTGAAGAATTCGATCATGAACGAACGAATAATATGGAATATTTACAGTATCTCACTGTCATCCATGCAATTTTGGAAGTACCAACATCAAAAAGGATACCTGTCTAGATCACACCACATAATTATTCCGTTAAGACTTTATTGCAAAAATCAACTGCCACTAGGCTTTCCAGTTCTTGTCAAATAAAATGATATAAAATTCTTGAGAAATGACCCTTCATGTCTAACTTGTCGAGTGATAGGGTGCAATTAAAGTAACAAAAGTTGAATGTACTAGGATATGCCACGAGTAATCCAAATTGAGTGGTGGCAGAAGTATATTCCCCGGGTTCCGTAAATACCATTTCCGACCATCCTTTCCTCTTTAAACTAAATCCTTAACGTAATCCATCGCTCTCGATCTCGAACTGATTCTTGCTCAGGACCTTCCTCCTACCCAAAACTACTCTTGGAATTAACTCCTCATAGCCGCACAACTTTGAGACTCGGTAAGCTCATTACATCTAATCCACTGTGGATGTGCAGGTGCTGTAGGTAGGATATTTGCAGTGGATGTTGTGACTGAGAAGTAAGTCTATTTTGCCCGACAAAAACAGATCTGTGAGGAGTTTGCCAAAGGTTTATCATTCTAGAAACAGTTTCAAGTATATCCGCATCATCATTCTCTGCTTGGATTATTTCTGCAAATCTAAAGCACGGACATTAAGGAACGGCTGAATTCAAAACATCTCGAATCAAATTATCTCTTCTTTGAGAGCTTCAAAGTAAAATGAGTGGCTGGACAAAGTAGACCACTATGGACGTTAATGGGGCAAGAGCAGTTCAAAGGTCAATGAAGTGGGTGACGTGCCAAATAGGGACAAACCCATGTTCTAAAACAGGTGTGGTTCAGTGAGGCGATCTGCAACCAACACAGATTGTTGTCTCAAGTAGTTTGATCACGGTCTCTTACCATAAAAAGGCCGCGTGTGCAGCAGCAGCAGCGACTTGGAAGACCTTTCGTGATCAGTATCAGCGCTGGGATGAATGGTTGGGTTAACAAACAACCATCAGGTTTGTACTTTGGATGCTCCTGGTGCAAAGCGACAGATAATACACGGAATCCTAGTGGGGTTAACATGCACGCTTTCTTTTAAAGGCATCCAATTAAAGCAAGTGAGCTGAAACGCCACAGGGATTATTTTTTTCGAACGAGGCTACTCCCCTTTCCGTTACTTGCATAACAGAAATACAAAGTACTGAGTTACAGCACAAGGATACGGGAAGGAGGAGAAGCGAGCTTGAGCGGTAAACCCCCTATCCTTGCCCGTTTTGGAATAGGCGCGAAAAGCTGTTATCACAAATTAAAAATTTAAACTACCATCAACAGAATAGGCACCCACAAACACAGTGCACCCAAAAGGGGGCCAAACATAACGGACAGGATTACAGCAAGCAAAATCAGCCATCCAGATTGAAGCACACCATAGCCCGCGAAGTATATGTATACCACAGGGATGAATAAATGGCAGGTTATAGCGTGTGTAATACAAAAAAAGTAGTGTTTACATAAATACAGTGCTGCATAAAAATTAAACATTAAGCTAGCTCAGCCCTACCACATGAATCTGCTAGCATCTCCTAAGACAGGGGCCACGCCTGATAACTCGGCTCACATGAATCAGAAGGGATCGTGTGAGTATCAGGATCCGAATCAGAATCCCTAACCCTGTTAGATATTTCCATCCATACATTAATTTCGGGGAAAGTGAGACCGACCGACCGATCAATCAATCAAGGTTTACCTGCCGACAGGAAGTGAGTGTTAGTCTGGATGGATCTGAGATAAACATCTCCCTTGGACGGAAGGAACAGGAGGGGGCAACTTCTTCCTGCTGATTAGGTGTTGCGCCGCCGACTAATAACAACTAAATCCCCCACTTCATCGACGCAGACAAGACCATGGATAGAATCACCTCGTTCTCCTAACCAAACGCGGCAAGCAGCTCTCTAAAATTCAGGGCTCACGCGAACCATCTCATGGGCTCCCTCCCAAGCCGCGCGCTCGCTGCCATGAGCTACCCAAACAACAAGCATCGGCGCAGCAAACAAGCGTACGGTAACCAAAGCGGGGGAAATCGAAGAGATCGGAAGGGCGGTTGCCTTACCTACCAGCCAGTCGCCGGGGTCAACCGCGCGGGGGAGTGGAGGAGGAAGACGAGAGCACCCAGTCGGACTCGAGAGAGGTTTTGGGGTTGGTTGCTCCGGAGGCTTTAGAAGCGCTTTAGTTTAAGGCGAGCGGCCGGGGGGATGAGCGGCGTTATTACCGGAGGAGGCGAGGGGAGATGATGAGCGTCACGCCGGGCTTGCGTGTCGACCCGCTCGCGCGCCGCTTGCTTTGGCTCCGCTTCGTTTTGCTTTTGCTTGCGAGAGCATTTGGCTCCTCGTGTCATCATTCATCCTCCTCCGTTTTGTCGCTTCCCCCGTCCGTTTCTTTCCGTTTCCGCTTCATCTCTCTCCCCGTCGTTTTTCTTCCTTCTTTCTTTCGCAAAATTTTTCGCGTGTGTTCCTCCGTCGTGTCGTCCTCGTCGTCGATTACGTGCGCCTTTGTCTTGTACGGTGTACGATGGGCGGCAGAGAGAGGGGGTAATTTGCTGGCGTGGCGTGGCGGGCCGGGCCGCTTTCTGGTCGCCGGGATCGGGTGCCACGAACATAGTAAGGACGGTGCTGGTGACGGGGCGCTGATGCCGTGCGGCGTTGGAAGTTGGACGTTTTACGTGCGCGACGACGGCGACGCTAGATTTGGGTGTGCGCGTGCTCCATTGATTTCGTCCCGATTTCTTAGGGTATTTTCCCCCTGGGTTTTTAACGCTGGCCTGCAAATGTGTCCCTGACGTAGGAGTAGCACGTGTTTCCTTGGCTTGTTACGTTCGCGTGGCAAGCTAGCCAGCTACTACTGGTGAGGCTGGTGACCGTCCGGTCGCTCGAGAGGCTGTGGGCTTGGCCTTGGCCGCCAGCTTGGGCCCCCGTGTTCGTTCCCTGATATGGTTAGCCCGTACAGGCTGGCATAGTGGCATGGCTGTTTTCTTGGCAGATGATGGCCAGCGTTGTTGTCCACTAAGCCGAGGTTTCGAGACGTTGAATGCGATGGGTGTCCTGTCTTCAGGCGCTGTATCACGACTTCACAAGTAGTACTTCCGCTCATGCTGAGGCCCGCGAGGCCGCGAAGCTTTTTTTAGAAACTCAGATGGGCTGGCAAATAGTAGGGCAAAATTTGACACAAAATTCTGTTTTGGTCTTTGAAAAAATACATTATTGGGCCATGTAGTGATGTCATGTCACGTTATTGTAGATTCTACCCCAAATTTGCCTATCTGTGCAGTATTGCAAAACCCTAGGCACAAAAGCCCATTTCAAATATGCGGATCCTTTCGGAATATTCCGCACATTGCGCGCTCTGCATGTCTGTTTTGAGGTTCCAGCTTTGCATTTTTCTTTCCTCCTTAAAGTTAACATCACATTTTCCTTCAAAGAAAGAGTTAACGTCAAACTGTTGTCCTGGTAAAACCTAAAGTACAACGGTAATTTCCATGCCCCTCGGTCTTGTAGCTAACGCGCCAATCTGTTCTACTCCAATATATGGTGTTTTTCTTAGAGCAACTATCAGGAGTTCTATTCTACCTATTCATTAAGGAAACAGGGCCGTAAACCTCCAGACTCCAGTATGGGGTTGAAGAAGGACCGAGTGGGAACGTCTGCTCTTTCACTGAAAGGTGATCCGTTTGGCAACAGAAGCAACGGATCAAATATAAGAAGTCTCCCACTATATCGACGGGCCGGTTTCATGCACAATTAAAATTGGTCCGTCTCTATCAATCATGGTCGTCCACGATTTACCTACGCATGCCAGCGACAACCGCGCCTGCAAGCGTCGCTGTTGACGTCTTCAGCAAATGAATGGCACCTATTTTCTACCCAAAACGTTAACCAGGAGCAGTCTAAAAGGAACAAGATCGTTAATAATCATATTCAATAGTAAATGTGAAGCCTACTAAAGTCTTGGGTGTCATCGCAAATATGCCTTGTAGCGGTGGGATGAGAAAACGGCAGGTCACTTCCATCAATCGACATGAATAATTTGGTGATACATCCGCATAGTATTCATAAAGTTGTAGGTACAAAGGTTTGATTGATTCCTTATCAACCAATAAGACCGCACCCTCATGCCATTATGCTAAGCAAGCATCCGGAATAGAAACCTGTCAAACCCACAAAGATCGTCCGAGAACGATGATCTTTGCTCACAAAAGCAAACCAACCTAAGCAGCATGTCATTGGAGATCCAAACTAATTGACATCATACACAGCACCCGTACAATTCAAACTAGCTAACATCATTGACTCCAGCTCCAGCACCTAATGGATCTGTAAAGAACGGGCATTAGCTCCAGTTGTTTCTGACAACAACATAAACATTAGCTGCCTGGTCAGCAAAAAGGTTCGTGACCGCGCAAACTTTGCACTTTACTTCAAAATGAAACCAGATTGAACTATTTTGGTCATTACTCCATTGGAGACAGATATAGGTGCACAGATTAGCACTAGATGCACTGTAAAAAGAAATCTGGAAGCTGAGCAGATAAGTGATGCGAGCCAGCAGCTAATGATATGTTTGACTAATCGATGTTGTACTAGTGTAAAATGAGTAGATTAGTACCACTAGTCTGCAACTACTGATATGTTCGACGAATCAATGTAGTACTCGCGTACAGAGGTTTGTGCTTGTAGTACTAGAATATTGTGATGGCAAGCAGGCAGCACTCAGGATAAGACAATGTTTAGACACGATTTCTTTGTGTGACGCTACCACATTTGATGCATGGATGAGCACATCAATGTAAGTATGAAGGCGTGAAGCTATGCTTAAATCCATTCTGTCATTACTTCAGCACTTCAGCTATTACCGTAGATAGTGAAAACATAATTTCCAGTTCATAAACGCACCTCATCAATGTCAGCATAGTCCCCATGCTCTTTCAATTTGAGCGGGTCAACTGTTTCAAAGGTAAAGCTCTCAGTCAGACCATAACTAATTTTAATGACTGTCAAAGGAAATGCTCTGTGTATGTTAAATTACCTGAAGCATGGCACATAGGTTCCCCCTTCTGAGTCACTTTGCTAGAATCAACAGCTCCAGCAGGAGAATTATTTTCCTTGTCAGAACAGACACCAGAGTGACCAGACGACATCCTCTTTGAAGACAAGCCTTTAGTGGAGGACTTCTTATAAGAAGGGCAACTAGATGTCAACCTCTTCACTGAGCAACTACCAAACAGGGACTTGTTATCAAAAGGGCTACCGGAAGATAAGCGCTTTGCAGATAAGCTCCGCGCAGGCGGGGAAAATTTATCTGAGGAGAGCCGTCTTTCAGATGATACCCGTGCTACTGGGGATACTTTCAGGCTCAATTTATCGATGGAGCAACGTGCTGACAACATTATTTCACTACCGTGAGGAACTTCCGCACCTTCATTCTTCGCCACATCAGAATGTTCTTGCAGTAGCTGGTCCACAATGACAGCCTCACAATCATCAAATTCAAAACTTCCTTCTAGTTTTCTCTCAAAGCTTGGTTGGTCCATCCCCTTCTCTCCCTGTTTGACAACATTGACTTCCCTCACATCAACACGATCACCGCCACAATCGCATTCCGAGCATTCATGTTCTAGTGTGGTAGCATCAAGCTTATTGCCAACTGTATTTGTAGTTATAAGTGTATCCACCTTCTCCGAACCATCAGTGTCAAACTTGGGCTGATTAACTAGCATGCCATGGGCAAGTAGGAGCTCATGGAATAAAGGGGTCAAAGTGCTAGCACTCTGATGGCGCACTGTGTAATTCCTGAGCTCACTTTGGATCCTGTGAAATGGCTGCCCGCAAAAATAAATAAATCATTTATTCAAAGGAACAGTCTTAGCACCTACTTGGATTAGTACTAGTCATGCAGTCAATGTGAGCTAAATATATAAGAAAAAAGAACAGGTGTCATGTTCATGCCTCCTAAGAATTGGCTATTCATGTACAAACGGTTAAAATGCGCCTAGAGTTGAAAACTTTGGTTTGACATCAAATAAAAAATGATGTGCGTTGGACTCTTACCTGAGCTTGACACTCAAATGCAAGGCGAAAGAATACAGCAGAGACACTGTGTTTGCCAACAGATTCGGCCAAACGGATCTGCGCCAGCCAGTATTCAGCGGACTCGAGCTGGTCAAGCGTACAACTGCTGCAATTCTGAGCGCTAAAGAACGGCGTTTCTGCAGCCACAACCTTCACTGGTTTCTTCTCCAGGGCTTTCACAGACACCATCGGCGTGTGCCCAACAGCGTCTTCGGCAGAAGCTTCGACCTTCTCTCTGCTTCTGGGTACCGCCACCACTGCCGCGTCATCCTGAAAGCTCACTCTCTGGCTCTTCTTCTTGGCCTGCGCCTTCAGATCCGGGCCTGGGCAAGCTTTCTTCAGGGGCTTTGCTGCAGGACGAGAAGTCCTAGGTGCCCTGATTGGGTTCGGCGGAGACAGCTTCAAAGACTTCTGCAGAGGTGGTGGCGACACCTTTGAAGACTTCTGCGGCGGCGGCGGTGACACCTTGGGGGCCTTCAGTGGAAGCGGGGGCGACAACTTTGAAGGCTTCAGCGGCGGTGGCGGGGGCTTGTCAGACAGGGAGTTGCTGCTCCGGACGGTGCCGAACGCGCGCCGTGGCCTAAAAAGAATCGACCACAGAAGGATTACACACAAATCTAGAGCAAAACGAAAAGGATTACAGACAAATCTAGAGCATCTAGAGACCCAAAGATCCTTACCTTGGCTGGGGAGCGGTCCCCGCAGAGACGACGTTGCCGGTCGGCGACTTATTGGCCATCTTCCCGCGTGCGGTGGCGATCGACTTGGGCTTCGGCGCCGCCATCTTTGCCGGCGCGGCAACCGACCGCCGCTTCGCTGCACATGTCGCGGAATTAAATCCACGGAACCGAGAGGTAGGATTCCGATCTCGACAGCAAGAGTCCCTGGTTTCTTACCTCGGAAGGGAGTGGGGTGGGGATCCATGGTTGCGGGAGGGGGAGATCGAGGGGCGGGCAGCCTCTGGTGGAGAAGGAAATGGAGGAGATGCGGAAGAGCAGGTGGTGTTGGATTGAAGGAACTGGCGGATATGAGTTGCCGTTGGGAATGAGTTCGAAATATTTTGAACTGGCTTCCCATGATCGGGCGGGCTGGAGTTTCACTGGGCTGGCAGTTAGTTGGGCTTTAAGACGAGAGGGACCCCCGGACTCAACAAAAGAAAAAGGCACGAACTGGATTTTCGGCCCCGCTTTTTCTTAACCTAGCAGCCGCCGTCCTCTGAAGATTCTCGTTACCCTCGCCTCTGGCCGCCGTCCTGGCGCTGCGAGATGGGGGGAACCTTGATTTCTTTTAAGAGTATACGGAAGTATTCGTTCATATCAATTGTTTGGTTTTGATCGGTAACATGATGGCGGAAGTTGCGATGCCGTTTCGAATAAAGGTTTTCTGGTTTTTCCTCTGCTGTCGGGTGCCTCAACGGGCGTTGTCGCGGAGTCAGAGAGTTTTACTCACCATAGGTACAGTGTATCCGATCTTACAGATTTTGGGTTTGTGTACTCGCAGATCCGTTTATACGTGCCTATTGAGTTTTTGTCGGTGTGCCATACTGCTTTTCTTGGTTTTATCTTTTGGAATTTTGGAATCCTTCTGTGCCGTTCTGGTGAAGATCTTGCAGTTCGACGACCTGTACCTTTAGGTGATCATCCCCGGCCCAAGTACATTCAATGCTTACGACTTCTCATCTTTTTGGATGAGCGACTCAAGGAGCTTTCTTAACCTTCGAAGGTAGTCAAGTTCGTGCAGGGATATGAGTGGCTATGTTGCCGCTTCAGTCTGATTGCAGTCTACATGTTGAAGCCTTGGCAGTATTTCATGTTGCAAATATTGATTCCACGAAGAAGATGTTATTAAGAGATTTCATTGTAGTTCTTAATATAAGAATTACCTTGTAATTTCTAGGATTCATGATCCAATGCATCGTACCTGTAATGGTTTTCAAGTTTGAATAAAGTTACAGGTTATTCTAAAAAAACTAAAAAAAAACATGTGTGCCATCTGGCATGCCCCAAGGAAGGTGATCCATGAAAATCTTTATCAGAGCCTGATCTCCACATTCACCTTTGTGGAGCGCTTCCTCCAGGACTTGTCGCCGACGGGACCTTCGGCTGCTCTGTCACCGCGGGTGAAGCCGGTGGTGTCATGGTGGATCCCTCCACTGAATGATTCTATCAAGATTAACGTCGACGCGGCGGTGGCAAAGACGGTTGGGCTCGGTGTTGTAGCCGCAATTGCTCGAGACGCTGCATGTGTTTTCCTGGGAGCGTCGGCTGTTACTTCACGCGGCATCTCTGACCCGGCCACGTTGGAAGCTTTGGCTTCCGGGAAGCTCTGGCGCTGTTAGCGGATCTTGGTGTCCGTCGCTTGGTGATCGGTTCCGGTTGCTTGGAGGTTGTTACGGCTATCAATGGTCGGACTTTAGGTCCTTTTGTTCAGATTAATAGAGAGATCCGGTATGTCTCTAAGAGTTTTAGTGCGTGTGTTTTTCGTCACGAGAGTAGAAGCTCCAATATGGATGCTCATAAGTTAGCTAGAAGTTCCTCATCGCTTGATGTTGGACGTCGTGTGTGGTTTTCACATCCGCCGGGTGGTCTTTGTGTACCTAGCCAGGTTGTTCCTTAAATAAAGCAATCTGTTTGCCCTAAAAAACAAAACAAAAAGGCTGGCCCCTAAAAAAATGCTGAACAAAGGCATTTCGCTAAAAACAAAATCTGAATAAATGCATTGTTCTAATAAAAAACTGAATAAAAGAATTTACGGTGTTTTTGGATGGTACCAAAAGTAGCCGTGGCAAATTATACTTTCCTCGTTTCGTTCTAAAATTTTTGGTCTGCCATAAAAAGATGGCGGCATACCCGGTGAAAACACCTTTACGGTTAAAAGTCCATCGAAAAATGTTCAAAAATACATGTGTTAGAGAAATGATGTTTTATATATGTGTAAAATTTCAAGTCCAAACTCAATTGTGCTTGGTAGCCAAAAACAAATTCAGCATGAAGAATGAACCTTCACTGTTTGTCACTACTCATTTGTACATTTTTTTTGTTGAAACGTTTATCCATGGTTTTGATTGAGTTTGCACCGAAGGAAGGTTTTCACCGGATACCCGCCTTTTTAGAGACGTCATTTATAAGTAACAAAGTACTCCATCCGTTCCATAATTCTTGTCTCAAATTTGTCAAAAAATGAATGTATCTATTCCTAAAAAGCGTCTAGATACATGAAATATTTCGACAAGAATTATAGAACGGAGGACTATATACTAAGGTGTGTTTGGTTGGAGACCTGAAGACCATGCCTGACAAAAAGTGCTGCCTGAAAGTAGCCTGTGAATTTATCTTTTTTGGCCTGGCCAGGCACACAACAAAATTGTTGTTTGGTTGACATCTTTTGCCTGAGCAAAAACTAGTAGAGAATAGTGAAGTAGTCAGCTCAGGCACACTCCGTTTATAAAAGCCAGAGCTCAGGCGCACGAATTTGGTCGCCTGAATCAGGCAGCTGCCAGGTCAGCAAGCAAACAGCTCACAGGCAATTATCAGGGAGGGTCCCGGCCAGGCATATTTGCACCAGGGTAGCAACCAAACATGCTCTAAATACGGGAACGCTAGGCGTCGGCCAGCCGATCCGGGGCAAATATCGGCCTCCTTTCAGGCCGTACGATTGGAATGCCCGTATCCATTGGATCTTGCACCAAGGAATTGAGTCTGTTTCCCTCATCCTCCTCTTCTTCCATCGTCTCTTCCGCATGGAAGAATTAATTCCCCTCCTCGCCTCCTTGTTCCTCACGGTGTCACGCCGGCGGCCCTTGCAGCAACGCCGGCGGGAAGACAGCCTTCGCTTGCAGCACAGCGTCGCTGCTTGCAGCGGCGCCCCTTGTCGGTTGCAGCATCGTCGCCTCGCCCTTCAGCCCTTGCAGTACGCGGCCATCGCTTGCAGCATCCCCGGCGGCCCTGTCCTCGCAGCATCGCGGCACAACGGTTGCAGCATCATCGCCTCGCCCTTGGAGCACCGGCGGCCATAGACTCGCAGCACCGTGGCACAACGGTCGAAGCATCGTAGTCTCGCCCTTGTAGCACCGGCGGTCATCGCTTGTAGCATCAGTCGCAACACCGCCGCTTCCCCTGCAGCACCGGTGGCCATGGCCAGTGGCCACCACCAGCTTGTTGTAGGTTATAGCACTGCGCTTGCAGCGGGTCGTGTCTCCACTTGCAGCAGCGGTGCCCTGCTCGGCCAGCGTGCGGCGACGGCGATGGATTTGCTTGAGCTTGGAGCTAGAAGGTGGTGGAAGTGTGGAGCTTGAGCTTGGAGGCGGAGGCACCCATGGGGATGGAGCGCATGGAGAGGGGAAAACGAGCGGTTGGGTGCACCGTGCACATGACTCGCGTGAGGATGGAGACGCTCCGCTGCGGAAAAGAGGCGCTCGCCAGATCTTTCGTGGCTGAGACATAAGCGTACGATTGGTTTGGATCCAACGGCCGTGCGCCCGGGCGACACTGCGCGTGAAATCAGTCGGGCGGAATACATCATTTCCGTACTTAATAACACATGATTTATTCATCTAAGTGTGTTAGTAATAACAAGATTGATGGATCTAAATATTGGGTAAAGTTTGGTTTTATCTATTCAGTTTAAATTTTATATCCAAAAATCATGGCCAAGATATCCATGTTGAATCAGCACCGAATTGCTCTGTTCTTTTTCTCCCTCGAGCTGCGGCTTTGTTATTATTCTCCCTCGAGCTGCGGCTTCTTCTAAGGAATCTGTCTCGTTTGATTCATACAACACTCATAAACACACATGCGGACACACACCTCTCCTAGTACAGTTTCAGTTTCATAACCAAAATATCCTTCCAGTTTCAATTTCACGAACATAAATCATACCATAACAACTCCGAGGGCACAGAGCACATGCGGACACACACACCTCCCCTAGTGCAGTTTCAGTTTCATAACCAAAATACCCTTCCAGTTTCAATTTCACGAACACAAATCATACCATAACAACTCCGAGGGCACAGAGCACTCTTATGCACCCATGCAGGTTGATGGAGTAGTAACCTGACTCGTTTTGCCACATAGCATAACGAAGCCCCGGACGCCCGACGCTCGACGCGCGAGGTAATCAAGGGAGGAAAGGATCCGAAGACTGCTGGTGTTGTGCGAGGTACGTCGACACCTCGACGCAGGCGTTGGCGGAGACGTCGGGGTAGTAGGCGAGAGACGCCAAGTAGGTGCTCACTGCGACGACGTACACGTCCGCTAAGAAGGCGATGCGGCCGGTCCGGCAGGAGATAAGCTTCGCCGTTTGCGCTCCTCGCCGGCAGAGGAAGATTAAATATAAGTCATCCGAGACTTTTTTTTGGAATCCTTGATCATGGAGAAATAAGAAGTAAATGGAAGTCTTTGTGGTAGCCTCCATGATGAACCAACGAAGAAGAGTAAAATATGTTTGCTCGGGTCGTCTGAGCAGGAGCAAAACAAGCGATGACGGGAGGGGAACAAATTTGGGGTCGCTTATATAGTAGCAACGTCTGGTAGCGGTATTGAAGATATATATGAAAAATGATAACTTGCACTTCAATTTATAAATTCAATTTGTGAATCTTTGCAAATTCACATACAGAGTTACAATCAGTAAAACAAACAAATGCAAATTTTGAACGCTAACCAAGATCTTATGGAGCATAAAATGTCATTCACAAGCTCTATTGCAAGGTCAAATAATTTTCAACGTTTAGTTTTGAGATCTCGTGAAATTTGTTATTTTTACAGTTCACATAATATTGTACAATTACATCATGATACTCCATCCGTCCGGGTTTGTAAGGCCTGCACGTGTATCTTGGTCATCGATTTGATCAACTAAATATGTATTACATGGCACAAAAAATATACCATTACATTCATCATCGAATGAACTTTTCAGTGATATTGTTTTTTGGTTATATAACTTATATCTTGTTATAAGGTGGTTGTAGTGGTACACCCATGGGAGGGGAGAGCACCCATATTGAGTACAATACCGTTGGATTAGTGCGAAGTGTCAACCATCTAAATCTTACACCTACAAATATCTATTCTTTAGAATAACAAGTTTCTTAATTCTAGAGAATTCTCACTCATGAAGCTTACTCTATGATCTTCCATGCAACCTCTCAAGCTTTCTAAAAGCAATCAAGGAGAAATTAAAACATGTCGATACGTGAGTTCTTGTTGAGAAGAATCCATGGGTGGAACTCATTCACAATTTGGACGCTTGGTTAAAAATTAATTGCAATTTGAACCTTACGTATTAGAGGACGAAGAAAAAACTCCCATTAGTATATACATATTCTCCTCGTAGATTCTTGCCAGCCCGAGAACTCTTTGGTCAAAATATTGGCAAGCTAAATTGGTGCCTTGATTTGATAAGGCTACAAGGACATGAACCAAATAGACCCTTACGCTGTTATGCACATCTTTCTACTTGCTATGTAGTACTCCTGCGTGTTCACATAAAGTTTCCTCGACAGAGAAAATGCAGAAAACAATTCTCTTGATATTTTATTTTTACACGATAACAAATTCTCTCTAGAAGAGTGATGACTATTATATCTAAAAAAAGTGGTGATAATGAGCAGATGTAAAAGTATTTTATGATAATAGGAGCTGATTCAAGGAACACAAACATTGCATTAAGGAGTTTGGACTGTAAGCGATTTAAGATACAATAAAGTTCAGGTGAACCTCCAGTAGGGCATATCGCATTCTAACACTAAATTAGTTCGAGATATGCTGGTGATCGTTACAATGTAACACCAGCAACTGGGCCAGTCATGATCTATCCCCTTCCGAGTACACACAACAACAGGTCTCCAGCTGACAAGCAGGCAGCTGTTCAGCTCTCCATGTCCGAATCAAGAACGGACAGGATGTTCAAGGCAGAAGAGCCAATATGGGTTCCCCTGACAATACCACCATAGCCAACATTTATTTGGTGGCACAGAAGCAAAATGGCATCCCACAGTGCTGTTCTTCCCTGGAAGGAGAAAATGGAAGTGCACAACATTAGTACTTTTGTACTTAATACAATGCATAATAAAAATTCTTGAGTTTGGTAAAAACAATTGGAATTTTTATGAAGCCAAGTATGTAAGAATTCACAAATTGTGACAGGTTTAGTCATGAATTAACAAAACTAGAAGCAAAGGTGAACTTGCTCTAGTAAATCTAGTTGACATGCACACGCAAATGCACACAAAACAAGAATAGTAAATCTAATTCACTTGTACCTTTTATGCAACTTTGTAATGTTAAGCTAGCATAAAATGGTAATATTAGTCAGAGATGAAGCTCATCATTGCGTTGGTAATATTTAGGCGTGTGTTGTTATCATATATACTCTGGGTTAAAATTATTAGGCTGATGCATGCCATTAATTTGTGCCCATGAATCACCATGTTCACAGCAAAAGCCAGACAAGGGGTGGAAAGACCTATGCTTGCCTGTCCGGCACAGCAGATCATCTATTCGCAGTCACTTTTAACACGAAAATTATCTCAGGTCATCCGCCAAAATGCACCACATATCCCACTCACAACCTTTTGGGTCTGCTTCTTGTAAATCCTTTAACTTCCTCTGTTATTTTCACGAGAACTTTAACATCCTATCTTATGTGTATTGTAAAAAATTTATGCGTTTCAGAAATCTTAGAATTCATGTTCAATTATTATATTTGACAGAGAAGCAAAAGAAACAGTGACTATATGTGGAACTAAAATGATTGAATCACCTGAAGAGAAAATTGCAGCTTCTTGTCCCAGTATAGGGCAAATATTGGAGGACTCTGCTTGCCCACGGCCAGTACAAGAGCCCCTGGGTGAATTACTGCTGGGACACCAGATATCAAAGCAACATACTTCTCCGGAAACCTCTCTTTTGATGGAAGGACTCCTAGAAATAAGGGATTTTTGCTAGACTGGGCACCAGAGTAGGAGGTAGGATCAACATGAAGCATCCACTTTGGATGTTCAAGGAAAGCAGCAAACAAGTACAAAAGGAAGTGTGAGTCAGTAGGCAGCTCGCTGGTCCACTTTTTCTCGGATTTACCATAGCCATCTCTGTAACCCATGTAATCATAATTCTTCAAGCATGTTCCTTCAGCAAGTTCTGCATCGCAATGTAAGTATGTCAGTTACAGCAACATTCATCCCAGTGTTATACTCACTCTATTTTGTGTTTGCAGGGCTAAGCGTACCATGCAACTAAAGTCTACAGTTTGGATTTTTCATATAAAATGGTGAACGCAAGATGTCACCTTGAACTCTGTGAACAGTGTAATCAGCACGTACACTACTCTGTGGCAGCAAGCCTTTTATCAGCTCTCCCTTCATCAGAGCATTAAGCCTCTGGTGCTCTGTAATTGCATCAATACATGCTTGAATAGCTGGAAGGAGGGGGTTTGATTGTGGCTGTTGTGGACTACCAAAAGGTTGGGCTGCATAGAGAAAATAAAGTCAGGAAACATATGCGAAACTTAATGAGTAAACCAACTTTAGCCACACCACAGAGGCCTTGCTGCGCAAGTTGATGGAGACATATGAACACACAAGACTACAGCAGGAAAGTGCAAACAACACCAGCAGCTCACCAGCGGGAGCATTACGAGAATGGAGAAGTGCACCACGTAATTGATTAAGAACACCATCCTCATCTACCGTCACAGTTGGCTGCCAATCTTTAGTCCCACCAAGTGGCGATAAGCTAAGTGGTGTTGTTGTGCTTGGCAGATCACTTCCAACTTGGCTAACAGTAACTGAAGCCCCAATGCTAGCTGTTGTTTTCTTAACCTGAAACAGAGGGCAATAACAACGTAAATGGTGGCTACTGAAACTGGACAGAAAGTATAGGTTGCTGTAAAAAAATGCCAATCAATGAGCACCTGGATATGACTTGATTTAATTTTTTGGACAAGCGGGTTCACCAGAACTGAAGAAAACCACTGCCTGAGATTGTTTCGCCACTGCTCGATCTCAGGGTATACTCCCAGATTCTCAAAGGCATCCACTGCCTGCTCTAAGGTCATCGGAGGTGGAAGTTCACCCTCACCCTTTTTTGGCGGCGTGCTGTACTTCTGATGGGAGCCAGGAGACATCCTCACAGGCCTCAAAGGTGTGCTCCGTGCAGCACCAGAATTGGTGGTTGATGTGGTAACTGAGACAGGGCTAGCGATGCCAAAGCCTGTAATGGTTGCTGGGGGTGTCGCAGTTTTACTCGCTGAATCTGTGAGATTATCAATATTTTCATCCAAGCCAGCCAAGAACTGGTCCAACATCGCCTCCGTCTGTATGCCCTTGGCGCTGCCTGAGCTTTTCCTCGACCATGGAGTTGAAGGGGAAGAAACAGGCTTCTGTAGTGGAGTGGAAGGCGACATTTGTAATGATGCGGTCAATCTCTCGCCACCTGGGCTCAAATGGCTGGAACCAATCCTGGGTTGCACCCGAGACGGTGTGTAGCTGAACGAAGATCTCCTGATAGGAACAATCGGCTCTGAGGGTGTTGATGGCTTTGCCTTGGGAGGCTTTTTGGTTTGCTCATTCATGCCAGCTCCTTCTGAACCTGTGGTCTTTAAGCCAAGAAGGCCCAGTTGGCGTTCAGACAACGCAACCTTGTCCTCCTTGGCCAATGCCTTCTTCCCATTGTATAGCATCAGTGCCCTGAAGAACGCCGATAGTGTCAAAAGTGCTACAAGTCCCAGCGCTCCCTCCACCAACCTAACAACAAACACTGAAAGACCACAACAAGTTAAATTTTGCAGCCACCTCTGGCACAACCAAAAATCATTGTAATCAAGTATACTCCCTCCATACCATAATTCTTGTCGAAATATTTTTAGGAATAGATACATCCATTTTTGGGCAAATTTGAGACAAGAATTATGGAACGGGGGGAGTAATAAACAACGAAACATCTTCAAAGGGACCTAAAAGGGCATGAAAAGATCGTTTAAAAAAAAAGGGGCATGAAAAGATGGCATTCTTGCAAACACCATCTGTGCTAAGCAACCAGATTAGCCAAGCTTGGCATTTCTACAAGCACCTAATGAGCGAACAAGCACAAAACACCCAACTCAACACGTAGAACTTACGGGCTGCAGCGATAGATACACCCGCGCGGCCGGCGACCTTGAAAAGCTGCCCCTCCCTGGGATAACAGCGAAACAATGAAAACACGCACATTGTTATGATCTGGGGTTTAGGGTTTAGATAAAGGAGACGGGGGAGGAGAGTGGGGGCGTAGATTTAGGCTTACCGGGACGAGAGGGCCATGAGGGAGGAGGCCGAGACTACGGGGGAGAGCGCGAGGAGGAGTAGGACCGGGAGGGAAGGGCGGACGCTGCGGGAGGCGAGCGCGCGGGTGAGAGATGGGTTCTGGTACACCGAGAACTTGTCCCGCGCCTTGCCGCCGCCGCCGCCGCCCGGCGAGCCACCGTGCCGGAACTCCATTGCTGCGGGTGTTGCCGTCGCCTTGGGCGGCCTGATGGGATGCGCGGCGCAGGTGGAAGGGGTGCGGCGACACCGAGCGAGCTGTTTGAAATTGGAGCTACTGCGTTCAAATTCGGGGGAAGGCAATTGGAATCGACATTGGGGCACCGGATACGAGGTCGTGCCAGAAACTCGTCGAAAACATGGGCCCTCGCATACTTTTTACACCTCCGATTGTTTTGTATTGTACACAAAAGTTGTATTTCCGGATTATACTAGGGCATCCATAGAAGTAGAGTAGTGTTGGCTGTTATTGGATTCATAGATCGGGAAAAATTCGTGATTCTTAAAAATTCTATTACTCACTCTAATCCATGATAAATGTCGAGGAATACTAAAAAGCAATCAAAGACTAAAAAAATATAAATACAACAAAGGCTCTTTTGTTAAATTACGTTCTACTTAACTATTTCACTTAGTACACATTTTCTATGCTGTGGTTTGATGAATTTATACTCTCTCTTTTTACACACAGCGATGTCATGGGGTTACAGGATTTCCATTATCACTCTCTTGTAAACTATATTGATTTCCTTGGCATCGCCATATTTATATTTATAATTCACTCAGTTTTGCAACACAATAGTGCTAATCGATTGTCATGCCACGTTTCGAGAAGATTGATTTGATCTTCAATATCTTTATGTTTGACTTTTTCAAAAAATTAGGTAATTTTTTTAATGGAAAATCTACACCGTGAAACATCAGGAGTGGATGCTCGGACGCTCCACTTGTATCGAAGGAGCCAAGGAGGGAGGAGGGGAAAAAGAGGGATTACTTGTAGGTCGTACAATGATGCTACCTGGACATTCCTTTCCCTCCTTTGAGGCCAACAGATAAATAGAGTGTAAATGTGTAATGATGGTTTTCTCATTTATGACGGATGTATGATGAAGGAACTGGCATCGGCATCAACACATACAATGTCAAATTTGCGGTGGGCGACAAGACGTGGAGAAAAGAAATCGAAAGAGAAGAAAACAAATATGTGAGCCGAGAAAACAAGGACAAGACATCTAGAAAATGCGGAGAGAGCGACTAAAGAAGAAATTGCAAGCAGGGACAGAGACATGCCCTGGGCAGCCTGGGGGCATAAGGCTTTTTTTTGTTCCGTACTAACTTTGATGATTTGACCTGGGTCTTCTTTTTTTTTAGAACACCTGGGTCTTGCTTGGTAATTTTATTGATCTGAAGTAATGGTCATGGGCTTGACGAAATCCTGCCTCCGGCCCTGGCTGCAAGAGAAGAAAAAGAAGATGAGCATTCGTGCGAGAGGCTTAGGGTGTGTTCGGCAACCCACCAGCTTCCCAGAAATCCTTCGATCATGCTTCTCGTTGCCGCTCCTGCGTCTGATCGAGAGCCAGAAACGTTCGGCATAGCTTCTCGTTTGAACTGGGCTAGAAGTCCATTACCCAGCTAGCCCAGTCGGCCAGATCAGGAGAACAGCCCAGTCGGCCAGATCGGGAGAGGCCCAGCCAAACAGATCGGGAGAGATGCCCATGGCGGGCTGCTGCAAGTACGCGAGGTCGGGTGGACGGAGGGGCGGATGACGCCGGGTCGATGCAGGGGCGGAGGGAGAACGGGGAAGAGGAGGACCGCCGGCTGCTGCTTGTCGGTATGGTGGTCCGTCCGTCGGCTGCTGCTTCCGTGTGGGCCGCATCGGAGGAGAGGCGGCGGCGGGGTTGCTACCGGATGCGCGGACGGAGGCGGGGAAGGCCACCGAAGGAGGGCACGGAGGCCGAAGGAGGGGCGGCGCCGGGGTGGCTACCGGAGGCGGCTAGGGCTCCCGCATCGCCGCATCGGGACTTCGGGAATGGGGGCAGGCAGTGCGATGCAAGTTGGGAAAGAGAACTGGGCTGGGCTGGATCGGGAAATAGAAGGACAGGGAGAGAAATCAGAGGGTAGCCGAACCGTTTTTCACTTGGCGGTGGCATATCCTCCGTAATTTTGGCCTGCTCCGCGTTTTCCATTTCCGAGAATCTCCAAAAGAGGTGCTCCGAGTTTTGTGAAGGGAATTGGGCTAGCTTCTTGGAACTAGCTTCCTGATTTTTTGTGTTCGGTGCTGCTCCAGTACGGATTTACGAGAAGCTGGAAACTGGTGGGTTGTCAAACATACCCTTAAACAACACGTAGAAATGCGGAGCGGATCCCACGTATAACCCATTTCTATACCGACGTCTGAACTTTTGAAGTAAAATTTTGAGTGCAGATTTTAAACTAGCGAATCAACGGACAAACGGGGTTCATCTAGTTTCCGTGCCGACACCCGCCAGAATTAACTCCATCGAAGCTATTTTTCGTCAGCAAATGAAAGAGCATTCCCCTCAAAAAGAAAAGAATCGCTTAGAATGGCTCCTCGTCGAGCTCAATGCGTCAATCTGAACCATCAGATTGATGAGTTGCTCTAACCTTTCTCCTTAATCCCCACGCGTTCAGCCTTCCAGGCCTCGCTTCTTCTGGCACGTCCTCCACGCTCCGCGACACCCACGTCTTCTCGCCCCTCCCCTCAAACGCGCAAGGCGCAGATCCCCGCATACCCTCCGCAATCGCCGGAGAAGAGAACTCCGCCGGCGGAGCTATGTCTGGGGAGGGGGACTTCCAGGAGATGGCGGCATCGGTGCCGCCGGCGCTCAAGGCCATCACGCTCACCCACGTCCGGTACCACCGGGGCGACAAGGTCGGCCTCTTCCTCGCGTGGGTCTCCCTCATCCCCGTCTTCATCAGCCTCGGCGGATTCATCTCCCACTTCCTCTTCCGTCGCGACCTCCAGGGAATCTGCTTCGCCGCGGGGCTCCTCGTCTCCCAGTTCCTCAACGAGCTCATCAAGCACTCCGTCGCGCAGTCCCGCCCGGCCTCGTGCGAGCTGCTCGAGACCTGCGACTCCCACGGCTGGCCCTCCAGCCACGCGCAGTACACCTTCTTCTTCGCTACCTACCTCTCGCTCCTCGTGCTCCGGCGGTCCCCGGCGAGCCGTGTGATGGCCTCCTTGTCATGGCCGCTCGCGTTCCTCACCATGCTGTCCAGGGTGTACCTCGGATACCACACCGTCCCGCAGGTAAGAGCCCCTGAAATTCGGATCCGATCTGATGGGACGGTGATAGAGAATTGAGTTTTAATCGACGCACTTTTATGCAATGTTTTTGTTTCTACGGGCGAATTAATTTAGGGTATCTTTGGAATGCAGGAATTGATAAACACAACAATAGAGAAAAACGTGTTAAATCCTACTCTAGATGATTTGTAAACAAATGAAAATACAATAGAAACCATTTGGTTGCACCAGATGTAAAACAAAGGTTAGGTGCATGCCATAGTTGCAAAGAACAAAAAATGACGAAAAGGTCTAACTTGTTCTCCTATGGAATTGGGGTGGATGGAAGCTACCCATAGGATTTTTTCTGGTCTTATTCTTTTCCATCAACTAGCACGTTGTCCTGCGCAAAACATCTTTACACATCTTCAGGTTTTTGTGGCTCACAAAATAATGTAATCCTATATTATTCAAAAACATCAAAACAATGATTGGTGTGTGTCATTTGTATGTGATATTAGATCAACATGAGAAATTAAAGCTCGGATCGCAGTAGGCCGGTTGGCCTTCTACAAGAGTAGATATGTTGTGTTTGACGTGATATTAGAGTAATACACTCAAATGAAGTTCGGATCGTGAGCATGATTGATCTTTAGAAAGCAGAACTAATCAAACCTAGTAAAGCTATAAAAGTAGAATTAACCAATCCCACTACACCTAGAAGTACATCGTGTTCTGAACATGAGATAATTCCTTTTTGTATGGGGTTTAAGATCGCAATCTACTGAAGTTTAGAATGGGAGCTGGCTGGTTGATCATTTACATTAGACTAATTGATTGTTTGAGGTGATATTAGTACTCCCTCTGATCCATAATAAGTGTCTTGGACTTACTACAAAGTTGTAACTTTGTACTGAGTCCAAGACAACTTTGTAGTAAGTCCAAGACACTTATTATGGATCAGAGGGAGTATGTGTCTGGAAATTAAGTTCAGATTGATCACCTGACTAACGCAGGTCTCTATCTGAGACGGTATGGGCACAGATATTATAGTTCACATACTGAAGGTCAATCGGTTATTTGCACTGATAGGTCGTGCATGGTCGTGTGTACACCAAGCTATATTTGTAGGTAGGATTCTTATGATAATAAATCATACTGTGAAATTAAAGTTTTATGTGATTATCATTGATATTTGGATTAAAGTTTAGATCATGAGCTAGTCTATTTACTTTGTAGCAATATTTAATTAGCAAGTATTTGGTTTGCTAGCTAGTCATTTACTCATACAGGAAGTTAATTAGCAGGCAGAGTTAAAATTTGGGTTGTTATGTAGATATATAATTCTTTAAATACCCGTTAATAACTCATTCTTGTAAAAATATAGATTATGACGAACGGAGCTGAGTCTACTAATATTCTCGTGACTCGTGAAGAACAATAACGAAAAATAAAGCTGAGAGATCGTAATATATTGATTGTTTAACATAAAGTATGTTACGTTTGATACCGTAAAAACAAATATTGGCTTACCTCTAGCCATAACATGCCCATGTGGGCCTTCAACAACTTTGATGTTTCATTGCAAGCCCATCAAATATATTCCCTTGTTAAATTTTGACCGTTAAATATAAGATCTAATGGTCTAGATAATTTGTATGATGTGGATCAACTTGGTGCTTCCCCTCAGGAACCCCCTCATTAAATCTTGACCGTTAAATATAAGATCTAATGGTTTAAATAATTTGGATGATGTGCACCAACGTGGTACTTCCTCTCGGTACTTATACTTTTAGTATATAATAAATCGGTATCTATAGGAAATTTGAATTCTCCATGGATTGAAAATCCTAGAAAATTCCTTAGATAACCCTTCCTGGAAGGGGCCATAAGAATAGCTCCTGGTTGTAATTCTCCCAAGTTCTTAAAGAAATTTTCTCAAGTCTTAGATCTGTTGTTTAAATGAATTATATGTAATTAAGACATCTTCAATGTTTATTAGCGATTAATTGAATTATGACGAACCCAAATTTCATATAAATATATAATTTTACATGGTAACAAACTTGCAGAACTGTCTGTAGGAATTTGCCACCTTTTAATATTCGTCTTCAATAACAAAGTTGTCAGCATTTACCTCAATAAGAAAGTTTTTTCTTATTTGTCAGCATTTATATGAATATCAAAGTTCTTCCATATCCGATGTTTGTAGTACAGCTATGTCTTCGAGCTGTTGTGTATGTTTAATAACGCTCGTCTATTGGATCTATCTGTTTGCGTATGACTATGAATCTCAGTTTCCCCGTCGAACAATTACACTTGGTAGACCTCTTCTTTGACCAGTTTGTGTGCTCTGGTTAACGATATCCTTCTTTAGTAAAGTTGGTGTGTCCATGGACACCTAGTTGTTTGAAAGATGCCTTTTATTTTTTTTAATTTTTTAGGCAATATATCGTGACTGTCATTGAAATCTGAAAGAAGTTCCAATGTGATGAGTGAATTAGGTTTTCGCTGGAGCAGTAGTGGGCCTTGTATTTGGTGCTATCTGGTACTGGATTGCCAATACCATTCTTGCCGAATACTTCCCAATGATTGAAGAGAGCACAATTGGAAGGTGGTTGTATATCAAGGATACTTCACATATTGCAAATGTGCTCAAGTTTGAGTACGATAATGCAAGGGCAGCAAGGAAAAAAGTTGCTACT
Source organism: Brachypodium distachyon (assembly GCF_000005505.3). Taxonomy (NCBI): domain Eukaryota; kingdom Viridiplantae; phylum Streptophyta; class Magnoliopsida; order Poales; family Poaceae; genus Brachypodium; species Brachypodium distachyon. Next base: position 64,847,812 of record NC_016131.3, read on the forward strand.
GATTGAGCATGTAAGTCACAGCGTATCTAATATCCATTTTGCTCAAACATGAATCATTTCTTCCATCTCAAAATTAGAAATGCTAATCCACCAGTCAATTAAATGATTTGCCGTTCATTCAATGTTTTTTTATATTTAATGGAAATTAGTTGTGAGTGGACTAGCTTGATGTTGTCACTCTATGTTCCTCTTTATAAATTTCACCATAGGGGCCTCCCATACCGTTTTTGAAAGAAAAAGAAATTGATGTTGTTCCTGGCATGATCGAGAATACAACTATACTATAAGCTATCATCATCTGGTCAACTTCACATCACTTTATCATTCTATTGTAACTTATGTCATACAAATAACAAGAGGCAACTAAGTTTGGCTCATATGGAAAGTAGCGCACTATAAACTCGTGTAAGGAACGATTCACCTTTTTATGGTTTATCATCTTGATTTAATTATTTTCAAGGAAGGATTTTTACCATCTTCATGATCTACAACATTCATCAGCATTTGGCAATAGCCTTTTTTTCCTGTCAAAATCAGCTTGCCTCGAACTTTTTTTGCCAGGAGACAAAATCACCTGGCCTAACTGTCTTGTCAATGCAGGTTCTGCTTTTGGATTGTATATGATCTCAGGGGTTATAAGAACTTGCACGGCATATATTTGCTTCGCTGATGCTGCGCACGGACGCCTGACCTGTGCTCCTGGCTACAACTTTATTACTAGAAGAGATGCCCATTGGAGTTGTGACATTTTGTTTCCTGTCCATGTGGCATTATTATTTCTAGCCCAGAACTTGTTCTATTATAATAGTTTTTTGATGAGTTGTTTTTGTTTACATTTGAAAAATGACCACAGTGAAGTAGTATACCTGAATTCATGTGTCTAGGTTCACCGGTTCTTTTGTAGTTGTATGACGACTGAAGTACATCTGCACCACATTGTGTTGAAACGTGAAGAGTACATAAAATGGGGTATTTTGTTTTTACATGGGCATAAACGTTAGGTGTGCATAAATTTTCATAGTTGACAAAAGGTTTTAGCTTTTTAAGGAGAATAAGAATGCACGCCCCGGATCTTTTGAACTAAAACAACGACAATAATTTATGATCGGAAGAAATAGTGTCAAATTATTATTACATGGTCTCCCTGGCCTGGAATAAAGACGATAGTAAGGAGCATGCATATCTTGATTTCTTACGACAAGGAAAACAACAAGCAGTGCAAACCTCGCTTAACACAAAACGTTGATCAGTTCACGAACAATGCACACAATCGATTGTTTGAAAAATATTGATCTTCTATAATCCAACAACACTACAAGGAAGGAACAGTCGAGGTTGATTCCATGCTAGGTAAGACCGGAAGCAGCTTAAGCTCGCAGTTGGTACTGATTAGGGCGTGTACAATAGGATGACATCAGTCTTTTTTTAGCGATGCCACATAAGATAAAATCTGACATGGAAGAAAGAGAAATGAAGAAAAGACACAAACCTTCTCTTAATTAAGAGATGATCTCTTCACAAGAATGATAAGGTAAAAATAAGACAATTTTCCCATTGTACTAGATTTTGCTTTTTTTAGCATTTATGTTGTTAATTTTATTCATCTAAACATTAATTTTAAGATATGACACTAAGAGATAACCCATTGTACAACATGTTTTGTTGTTTTTTCTAAATGACGTAAAACATTTAAGATAAGACAGTCTTATCAACCATTGTACGTGCCCATGCAATCTCAAAATGCTCTTTGTACTCAGAAAACAAAGCAGGCTCCGACATCTTCCACCAGATAAGCCTCAAGCTACGGGACACTTGGGTCAATAGTCGTAGTTGGATGTGTGATACAGGTCCGGAGCTCCCACAAAATCACAAGCAAAACGGAATAAAAGTATCACATCTATCCGTTTCTCTCTCTGGCTTCTGAAATCTCGGTAATCTGTAGCAGAGGCGGGTAGTAGCACCAGCGGTACGCGACACAAAGCACACAAACACTATCACTCTGGCTCTGGACTTGCATTAAGATCTATAACCATGGCCTCAGGAACACTCAGAGAAGGGCCTTGTTTCCTTTCTTCTTGTAGTGATCGGCACAGGGACTCAAGCTTGTCCCTTTGATTCTTACATTTATCTAGTTCCTTCTTCATTAGCTCACGCTGCAGACATGCCCAGAACAGGTTCCAAGTTAGTATAACGTTATCGACTTGCACAAGGTTCTCCTAGTATGCAGGTGAAGATAAATGAAACTGCATAACCCATAAATTTGAAGGTGATTCCATACATGGTGAAGGCGATGAACGCGAGCTACTAAAAGCAGGCAAATAGCATTATAAAAAGGAATCAGGCAGGTCCACTTATATAAATTATGTGGTCTCAGGGCACCTTACTTTTGAATGTTTCAATTCGTTAATAAAACGTATGCATTACCTCCTCAATGAGCTTCACAAGAGCAATATCTGAATTCTCACATTTGCTCTTCAGGGCTCCATTCTGCTTCTTAATTTCTTTTATCATTGTCGTCATCTGATGCAAAAGATAACAAAATACATTTTAGTTACGTAGATGAAGAATTAATAAGAACAAAGGTACAAAGCAGATACAATGATACTGATTTCGCATGAATACAAATTAGTCGTAGGACACCTGTGCCATCTCCTTCTTATAAATTTCAAAGGCTTCAGTGCTTTGCGATAGGGCATCCTGAAATGGAAAACTTCGCATTCACACACCCATAATACACCATCAAAATGTATAAACTACTTGCAAAAAATTGCATGTTCATCTACTGGGGGAAATCCACCATTAATAATACACTGACTGAAGAGATGGAATTAAGACTTAAAGAGAAGGATCTTATATGCAAAAGTACCTCAAACTGCTCAAATTTTTTACCATCAGCAGCTACCTGTTGCCGCAGGTTCTTCTCAGTAACGCCAAGCTGAGAAACTTGCTCAGCATACAACACCATTTGGGCATGTTCTTGAGCTGCTTTTGCTTGATATTGTTGAATTTTCAGTTTAGCAAGCTCAAGTTCCAGTGTCTTTTCGTTCAACTGCATATATGACGAGCAATGAGAAACAGCAGCTTACACAAAGTACAACAAACAACACATAAATCATGGTTGTGACCATATCGGAGATACTCGTGGATCAAAAAATTATTACAGGATGTATGCAGCTACCTGATGAGAATATTTCTGCTCAATGACACTATATTGACCAGAAAGGTCTTTGAGTTTACCTCTCAGCCTACAAAATAACAACCATCAATGTACATTGAAAGACAGTTAGGATAAACTTAAATAAATTGGTAGTAAGTGAAGAAAAAATGTATCATCACAGATGTAATGGAGTTGCGAATATAAGTGGTTTCAATTAACGAAACTCTTAATACTGAAGATATTCCTAAGCTTGGTATTCTTACATATTGTTCTCTTCGAACTGAGCAATGATTGAATTTTTCTGCTCCTCAAGCTTGTCACCGACAGCCTATTAAATATCACAAATATAATGGTCAATAGTGTCTATAAACTACACCAGTATACATTCATTTTTCAGATTACTGTCATCTAATGTATATTGACCTTCATAGCATTGTCGAATTTCTCTTTCAGTCCCAACCGAAAACTGCACCCATCTGCTGACACCTTTTGACACTCTTCCTGAACGTAAAATCAAGAAGATAACTCAGTTCAATACAAGTGCAGAATACTCATTTCACAACTCAAAACTCTATGAACATACCTTTAACATTTTGTTTTGACGCTGAAACTCCCTACAAAGAGATTCTAATTTTTCTTTAACTGCAATTGCTGCAAGAGACCAAATGCAAATGATGCATGTCAGGTAGAAGGATTCTACAATTACCATGTGCACACAAGTGGAGAAAAACAAAATAACCAGGTATTTTAGTTACATTAATTACTCTTTTGGAGTTTTGGTTACACGAGAAGAGAACAGAACAAAGATACAAATTAATACTAATTCTCGATTAACATGAATAATACAGGATACAATTCCGACCAAACTAAGTACAGCTGTAGTGTGACAGTGAATCAATAATATTTAATTGAGGGTAGCCAATGGATTTATCGATTACATCTGACTGTTGGAAAAACAGGCATCTACATGGGATCATAATTTGACATGATAGAAACTTGCCTGCATCCCTTTCTTCTACCACTCTATGGTACCTTTGGGCAAGTTCCAACAACTCTCGGTCCTTCTCTAGCTTACTGCTTCGTTTTACGACCTTACGCTTTGGCTCGCCACTCATCTACAAAGTCATGGAGATCAATCCCATTTAGCAAACACTAATCTTCTTACCAACACCAATACGGCACTCAGAGACAAGTCTAAACCATATGCATCTCAGCATTAGCAACCTTTTGATTGACCTGAGATTCAGCTGGCTCCACCATGAAGCTGTCCTTTAGTGATTCTTTAGCATCTGTAAAAGGAGCACCAAAACAAGCAGACATAAACAAGACTCCATGCCATGGAAGAGCGCACTTAAGTTAGTTGTAACAGAGATGATTGATGTAAAAAATACACAACATCAGATCAGGAATTTGGCAGTCAGAGAGGGAGAGAGAGGGAGAGGGGAGGGAGATCACCTCCTATGTCTGCGGCGGGTTCCTGCTGCCCAAGAGCGCTCTCCGGCTCCAAAGCGGCTTTCACAGAGAGGCTCTGCAGGGCATCGGCGGCGGCGGCGAGGCTAGAGGGAGTGCCTAGGGTTTCCTCGCCATTGGCGACGGTGGCGGTCTCGTGATCGGGGCCGAGAGCAGGATGCGCGGAATCGCGGGCCGCTGGCGCGGAGGAGAGAGGCGGGGTCTGGTCGGCAGAGGAGCTCTCGACGAAGCCATCGGGAAGCGCGTCGGCCTCCGGGAGACCCGTCGCCGGCGAGCCTTCCATTGGGGGCGTTGCTTGTTGAGACTTGAGAGAGAGCCCCCCCTTTTTTTTTTTCTGTTTCGTCTAGCTTTGGGAGGTTGAGACTTGGATGCTTGGATTGGACTGTCTCTCTGACGTACTCTACTGTAATCAAAATCTGACTTGCCATCCATTTTCAGAAATAGAGCTATCGCAGTATTGAGCTGCCGAATTTCAAGCTGGTTTGGGAATACATCGTAGATGCATGGAGATGGGGTTAAAAACTAACAACATGACATGCGTACACTTTTGTCGCAGCGAAGGATGAAATGGCTTTCGCCATATACAACGCAACACAAATACAACAAATTACTCCTTATGATTTGGCTTTGTGCATCTTCAAGGCAGAGATAGCAGTTCACATTCTTCCTTTTTCATGAAAAAAAAGGGTTCATCTTAGTTTTTCGGCAGAAGCGTACAATGACCATTTAAACTCAACAATGGCGTACCATGTTTGTATCCTCCACTACGCTAGCCACGCAAAACCTCAGACAGACACTGAGCTACACGCCTGGTCGCCTACACCTCATATGCTGGTATGCCGTATGCACTCTACTACCATCTACTGAAGAGTCTCTAGCTAGTTTGCATTGGCCTCCATCTCCATGGGCTTGCAAAACATGGGGTATACCGGTATACAGATAGACCCTGTGAACTCTGCCTGATTGCCCCTCTTTACAAATATTTTCATACGAAAATTTATGAGCTCAACTATCAACTTGCTTAGCGCACCGTTCCTCTCGAGTCTGTAGGATTCGTGGCAGAGGAGCTGTGATTTTCACCATCTGCAAAGCCGACCACAGAAACGTAAGAAGTGGAGTAACTAAAATGATGTCAGTTGATACACAGCATCAAAAGTTGCTTTGATCTGGATATCTCTTTAATTTGAGTGCTAGGCTTCAAATCCCCTCTGCACATTCGCGTGTACTTTCAATCATTTATAATTCTAATTTATGAAGAAATATAGTTTGATTTCTTATTTTCTTATACAACTGTAACAATTATAACATATATGTGATTAATCTGAACCGTTGTGAGCTTAATCCACCAATTAAGCAGTATATCTATACCTTTTTTTCTCTATTAATATGGGGATAATTTATTTTCTAGAAAATGTAAAGGTGTTGTGCCTTGAAGCTTGATGCACAAATCAAATGAAAGATTGTTTGCACATGCCACACACCTAAGATTAGGCAACCCCCGTACATAGGGTTGCAAATGGGCTCCCATTTAAGTCCCACTTCCAGTTCATTTGGTATTTGCTAGTTCAAAATCTTGGCTCAAATCTGAACTGAAATTAAAAAATGAACTAGAAGTGGGACTTAAGTGGGATCCCACTTGCAACCCTACTCGTACACCCCAATAATCATGTCTTGATCGCCAATGAATCACGTAATCTGACTCATTTCTCATTCAGTATATCGTATCTGACTATGAATTAATTGGTGGTGGCATGGCCACGTGAGAATGCAGCGTTAGCAACAGGAATGAGCGGGAAAACTATTGATATTACATGAATCGCTTTTTGAGGTCATAAGCTATTGCACATGTCAGATAGAGAATGATACCCAAGTTTAGAAGGATTCACTTATCATTACCTTCTCTGTACTTGGATGACAAAGGACCAGCCAATGCGCATGTAAGTGATACCCACAGTCTCCAGGAACAGGCTGTAAAGGTCTCTCATAACCTCTAAAAAAAGGTTAGTAACATTAGTCAAACTAGTACAAGAATGGGGGGAAATCATGTATGGAGGTATCTCAGCAGGGATGAAAGATGAAATAAATACCCGTCATATGCAAAAGAAACATCAGGACAACTATGTTCCAGGTCAGCAAATTTAGGCTGCCCACCAATACCATAGAGAGGGTCATCTGATGAATGAATAAGAAAGAGAGAAATCGTAAGTGTCTGAAGTTTGCATTTATGTTAAATTTTAATGAAATTGGGGTCTGTCAGGCCTTTATTAAGAAGAAAAAGACTTTGCTTATGATAGGAAAAAACACACCGATGCAAGCCTTCATGACAAGAGCTTAAGTTCTATTATGGCCATCTTACAAACTTACCAACAAGAGGGTGTCCAATGTACCCAAGGTGTATCCGAATTTGGTGGGGCCGTCCTGAATGAATTTCGACCTGCACCAATCAAGGAAAAGAAAGATTGGCATACATAAAGAAAATGTTAATTTACTATTATACACGTGAGCAATCCAGATGGAGGGGACGCTGTCCATGTCTAAATGATTGTAACATAAGCATCATACCTGGACCAACGTTTGATTTTCGTGTGCAAGTCTCTCTAGAACACACACTTTACTCACTGCCTGCTTCCCTAAGAAGGAATATTGCAAAGATAAAATTACAGAATAAATTAGTCTTAGAAACTCATTCATGACCAGTAGAATTGTAGTACCTGAGGAACATGCCACATAAAGTCCCTCTGAAACTCCGGGATAATGAACTAATCCTATGGGTTGAGTAACCACGTCCTACAGGTGCATAGAAAAGAATTGTACCATAAATATTTTATTCACAAGATTGTATAGCCCCTGAATATCAATTTGAATTTGACACTGAATAGAGAAAGATATCATAATAGTGCAATCCATAGATGTGAGGGGTGAAAAGGCAGTACCTCATCATTTTCAAGTATCCCAGTTACTAACGCTCGATAGAATTTTGAAACTTTCCGTTCTCTGCTATCCTCTGTTTCATCCCTATAAATTGCATTGATCAGTTAAGAAAGACTGGGTGGTACTAACGGTAGAGTACCTTTTCAAATCCGAAAGAGAAAATCGTACACCTTTTGTTTCCAGCATTTATAGTGCCTTCTGCAAAATAAGATGCAAGTCGAACTTTGGCAAGCTTTGTCTTGGCACAAAGTAGTAGACCTAAGATCAAATGCGCAGGTCATCAGAAACCTGAAGACACTGAATGTCGCAACGTGCAGCAGCAGCAGCAAACATTATTTTTTTCTGTGAGTCTAATTTTTTTTACCAAAAATAGTCGGAGAGTCAGGCTTCATTGCAGAGCTCTTTGTTATATTATGGTTAAAAACGCTGTTTGTTATACCTGTGAACAACCCCTATTGCCTCTTGTTTATAGTATAAAAAACTTGATTGGTACTTTTTTCTGAGAAAATAGGGTTTGTTCATAAAAGATACCGTCATGTCATCTTGGAGCATATGAAAGTAATTGCAGTAATGCCAGCTGATTACCTATGAGACAGAGTCTCTTGATATGGCTGAACCAAACAAAAACAAAACAAACCTGATGTGCCCCTTCCTAATCGATGAACAGGTACAGGATGTGATTGCACATTTTTTCTCTTCGAGCAGCTTGATAGGGGCATCTTCCACTCTTTCCATTGAAGTTGTGCTAGAACAGTACGCTGCTGGAAGAGTCCTTTAGGCAGAACTTGCAAACCGGAAGGCTTATTAAGGGCGACCTGACGAAATCTTCTTGAGCTCATTTATAGTTATGATTCCAAATGTATATTTATGTGTTACTACTAATTTTAACAGACATGCATAGGAACAAATGGAGCTTCATACTTACTGAAAGTAACTATCGTAACAATAATGGACAGTCATGAAATGGAAAACAAACACGTGGTTTGCAAAAATTAGATGAGCGCGGCTAAATTCTGATGGTTCTGCAATTTAACAAGAATATCAGGTTCATACTATGTCATCATCTTCATAAAGCACTTGAAGCATATGTGGTGCAAGTGGCTCCTGCCATGCGAGGCGATGATATACTAATTTAGAACCTTCCCTGAAAAACAAGAGCCACATCAGATACATGTCATATTTTCATGAATTTGTTTCAAATATATGCGGCAAATAGAAGAAGAAAAGTACCTGAGAATCATTTCTGGGTCAATAACAACTTGACCATCAACTGTTATCTGCAAATAAAATCTCAAAGTCTTCATTTATATTCCATCACACACATGCATTTTTTTTCTCAAACGTTTGAACTTTGGAAATCTACAACTTGACCATCAACTGTACTAAATCCCTGACACTTATTATGGATCGGAGGGAGTACAACATATCAGACAAATCTTTGTATGCACGCATTGGAATGTACGATAGCTCAAAAGGGTGAAGGGGAAAAATATCAACACGAAGGATCCGTAAGCCTCTGAGCTAGCAACTCGTACCAACAGTATATCAACTAATTGCAAAATTAAGTAAATAAATAAATATTATTAGTTCATACGCAGATCTTATTATGCCAGCCCCACTGTGATACACGACACTAAAAATGGGTAAAAACAGAACGAGAAATTAACTACTTGATGTTGCATACTCTACCTGGCCATTACGAATCCTATGAATCCACCTGCAGAGGAGAATACAATCACCATCAAATCAAAACAGCACTCCAGCCTCCAGACTGATCAAATCCCAGTAGAAAAAGGAAAAGGAAACCACTAGAAACCATTCGATGGCGGAGATTAGGAAGTGGGCGTGGCCCTTAGCTACATACCCTGGCAATGGCGCAGAACTCTTGTAGTTGTCAGAGTAGAACTCGATCAAGGTGGTGCTGGTGTCCGCAGCTGCTCGCATGTCAAGAAATCAGAGGAAGTAACAAAACCAGGAAGAGCGGGAGGGAGCCGGGAGGGGAGGCTGACCAGGACCAGCGCAACGGAACGTGTCGGTGTAGGAGAGGCCTTCGTTGAGCTCTGGCCATGGCTTCCCGAAGGAGTAGATCGCCTGCGACAGTGGAGCTTCTCCGGCGGCGGCGGCCATCGTGTCGCGCCGTCGGGTGAAAAGAACTTCTTCAAGACTACGATTACCTGTTAGTCCACTAGGTTTTTGGGATTTTTTATGATATCCCTCAGTTGATGTGCATTTTGATCTGCATTATATAAGTACAGTAAGTTGACATCTCCATACTTTAGCGCATATTTTCAAATATGCATAGGCTTTTTTAACACTTTTTTTCTTATTCCCTTTTCCACAAAATGTTAAATACTTTTTACATCTCTACTTCGATTCGGACGAGTGTACACTGAACAAGCAAAAATGAAAACAGAGACAACTTGGGAAACAATGTCACCGTCCTGAGTACAATTTTTGCCGATCCAATTAAGATCGAACATCTGATCCATACACCAAATGTCAAACTTTCAAATTTCAAGTTTAGGAGGATTTAACTTCCCCCCATTTTTTCTAGTGTTCTGCCAACAATTGGTCGTGATATATATCTCGATTCGCTTACAGGAACAAATGTATACATATTGAATGGTCAGCTGCCAGCCTGCCAGAGCACTCAGTTTAAAATTTATTGGTCCGTTTTGGGAGCGAAATTGGATGAAAAATCTCAAGGTAGACATACATATACTTCTCCACGGCTGTCCCAGTGTCACTACAAACAATGATTCCTACAGTTCAAGATCCTCAACCTAATTCTCTGCAGCTGGTGGCCACAAAGCAGAGTTCTGAAAATAATGTCTTCTCGGTCTCATTGACATTTGGACAGCATTCAACATAACTCATGGACAAAAAGATGGACTGCTTCACTTATTTTCATTTGGTTTCGGAATTCTCTTGTAGTCGTAGTTGTTTATGTCCACCTTCTGCTGCAAAGCCTATAATATAAGGAGTGGGAGCTCATCAGTCAGACCAATCATGAAAATAAATAAATCAAAAACCTCATTTCTTTCACATATGAACACAACATGACCTTCAGTTCATCCTCTAGTGAGAGCTTCTTAGGCTTATAGGCCCCTTCCACCGGTCCTGTTCGGCTTAGAGCCTTTGTTGTCTCTACAACCTCCCATTCCATATCCTCCTTTTCCCTCGTTACTTCTTTGCTGCAAAATACAAATGAACTAGCACAATCAAATATGTGGAACAAAATGATGCCTAGATACAATTAGATAGACTGATTTTGGCCAGTGCAGAAAGACGAATGACTACCTTCCCTGTATAAGATGAGCTAGACCCACTGCACCAAACACTGTCAAAGAAATGAGTGGCAAACCATATCGAACAAATGGATGTTTTCGTCCCCATCGTCTGAATTGTGAGGCTTGTTGAGCAACATTAGCAGCTGGTTCTATTTTCTGAGTTGTATTCATGATGGAAATTGACCTTGCTGTAACTGCCAAAGAAATAGTAAGTTAAGATGAGATGAATAGCTTATGATGTATTAGGAAGAATATGTTCCTGCATGGTTAGGATGTTCTAGAGTAAAATGGTTTATGCTCATTCATATTGTCAGACAAAATGTTGAATACAGTTCATCATGTTTCCATTAAATTAAGATTCAGTTATACCAAGTGTAGATTTCATTGACAGCACCAAATTATTCACAGCACTCAACAAGCACCTAATTGTTCAGATAACTCAATTAAACCTTGCATGTCCCAGACAGGCAGACCGTGAAAGACAGCAGGGAAGACAAAGTTGTAGCAACTAGCAACACTATATCATGAAATGAAAAATAGAACATCGACAGTTTTAGTCAAATTTCACAACAATGAGTCAACAACTGACTGCATGGTGTCCATGGAGAGTCATCTAGGTGTGAATGTCAAGTAAATATTTATGTTTGACCTAACTACAATGACAACCACAAAATGCAATAGCATATACCATAATGTAATACTTCCTCCGGCCGGAATTACTTGTCACTGATTTAGTACTAAGTCTGGGACAAGTAATATGGGTCAGAGAGAGTAGCAAATTACCTATATTCAGTTTTTCACATTTCAGCTCCATGGAGAAAAACAAATTTACACTACACTAGCTAAGAGCATCTTCAACGCGGCGCTTAAACACCGACGCCAGGATCAAAATCCCATCCAAAATACGTTTGCTAGCGGCATTTCCAGGTTATGCAACGCTGCCAAAATAATCGCCGGGCGCTTTATGAGTTTTTGGCTTGCAACATGAATCGGAGGGTAGTTTAGGAGATATTGTAGTTTAGCGCCTGGAACTAGCACCCAGCGCTGGAAGATAAACCGCTTAGCTGAAGACGGACAAGCACGTACAGCAAGGCCAGCAGCGCCACAGAGCGATCCTTCTCCGACCTGGACATGGACCCTGACGCGCCGAAAGCACACCACGGCCGTGGCCCTTGACGCGGCAGGTTGCAAGTTTCAGGAGAAACAGAGGGGAACAGAGAGTTTACAGAGGGCAGCTCCGAGAGAGAGAGAGAGCAGCAGCAGCAGCAGCAAGAGAAACGGTGATGGCGAGACGCTACGCCTGGCTGCGCCACACAAAGGCTGACAGCGGAACAAGGCAACGGCGCCCAAGGTCGCGTGGCGGCGACGCGATTCGAGTTCGACAGAGCAGAAGGGGACGGCGCGAGGGGAAAGAGGAGTTTTTTTTTATCAAAACGGGCTGCCCCCCGGTTTCATTAATGGAAACCATAGTGTTTTTACATAATTTAGGATAAACAAAGAACAGACATCAGGGCTCTACCCCATACAGGCAAACAGCACCAGATGCCCACAATACACTTGGGATTCAGTACATGAAAAATCAGAAAATCCTGTAGCATTTCATAGCCGCCACAGAGAAAAAACAGCAGCATCGATACCATCAGCTGCCTATGCCATCAGTCTTCGAGTAACTGGCGCCCATCCCTGCAACTGACGGAAGATCGCAGCCGTGACTCGCCACAGTTGACGCGAACACCGGAGCAGCACCTCCTGAGCACCGGATTTCTGGACTGACCCGCTGCCAACCATCATTGTCACCCATGCCGTCACAGCGCGCCGCGACCAGCACCATGAGCGAGGCCAAATGTCGAACAGGTGACGGGCACGACGGAGTTGGTGGACGGGCCCATAGCTGCAACCGGAGACAGGGGTACGCCGCTGCGGAGGGTCGCAGAAGGAGCGCCCTGAGTCGCCGCTGCCATAGCCAAGTGGGCTGCAGCCACCGGATTTGCAGGGGCCAAGGTGGATGGGGTGAGGAGGGGCTCTCCATCTGGCTCGGGAAGGAACCAGAGAGGAAGAGGGCGAGGGAAGGAGGGGTGGGGGGAGCGGAGGCCGCCGGAGTAGACTGGCACCGGTGGACGCCGGCGCCGGAGTAACGGCGGCGGCGGAGGAACCCTAGCCGTCTAATCCCATCGCGAGAGCGGCCCCCAGCCCCCTTCTCCGTTCGCCGAGGGGAAAGAGGAGTTAGAGGAGTCCCGAGAGAGAGAGAGAGAGGGGGGGGGGGGGGGCGCACCGGATAGGGGAAGATCCGCTGCCACCGGTCTTGAAGCTTCCGTCGCCGCCGCCGGACTTCAGGCCGCCGCCATGGAGCGCTCACGGTGGGGCATGGCTTCGGTTCTTTTGGCACAAACGGACTCCAGCGGGAAGAACATTTTGTCCGTTTGGGCCAAACGGACTCAGCCCGGTTTGTTTGGTCCTCTGTTTCAGCTTTTAGAACTTTTAGTAATTTCAAAAACACTTCTCCCGTCAAAGCAGGTCCGGAGGTGTTTCTCAGCTTCATGTGTAAACGAGAAAAGTGTTTTTGAGATTGCTAGAAGCACCAAAAGCTGAAGCAGAAGTCCAAACAAACAGGGCCTCACCAATCCGCTTTTTGTCAGGACGCGACCCATTTGGTCATTCTGACCCAAATCTGCTTCAGGGAGAGGGTCTTTTGCACTCATCTCGTCCGCACTTTGCTCATTTTTCCTCCGTTGACCCACATGTTTATGAGTAATAAAGTACTTCCTCAGTCCAACAAAAGATGTCTCAAGTTTTTCAAAATTTGAATGTATTTAGACATGACTTAGTGTATAGGTGCATTTAAAAGTCAAAGCTGAGACATTTTTTGTTGGACGGAGGGAGTAGATTAAATGGGTGGCCAAAAGGAGACCAAAACGGACACAAAATAGGTCTCTTCGCTGGAATTGGCCTGATACGAGACAGGGAGGTCAAAGGACGAAGAGACGTACCCCTTCGGCCTCCCCTTCATTTCACCTTCGGTGCCGCGTTCGGCCGTAGAATTCTTTGCATGGAGGATTGAGATGGATCGAAGAAAAATTGATCCGCAATTCTATCATTTTCTTTCTCGACCGGGAAGGCCCCACTGGTTGGAAAGCAAACAGCATCTGTGTCGTTGTGGGCAGTCGGTCTGGTTCTTCGGGTTTGTAAGAATCTATGCAAATCAATCTATACAAATCCACGTCACTTATTTCAGAACGGAAGAAGTACTTTAATTCCGTCTTCAGTCAAAGCAGAACTGATGGACGAGAGTAGATGCACTGGCGGAAGAGAAGGAAAAGTATTTCAGGACGGAGGAAGTACTTCAGTTCCGTCTTCAGTCAAAGACAGAACTGATGGACGAGAGTAGATGCACTGGTGGAAGAGAAGGAAAGGCACCGGCGGCCACAGTTGTGTTAACTCACAAGTTCTAATTTGTCACACATAGGCGGAGGACGATGAGGTATTTACAGCTTGTCATTCCGCATCATCGCCGCCTCTGCATCCACGCCGTGGTGTGTGTCTGACACGCCCCTGCACGCCGCCTCCACAATCACCGACTTCGCGCACTCCTCCATCATCGTCACCTCTGTCTCCGTGCTCGTCAGCACCCGTGCGGCCACCACCAGGAACAAGCACGAGCAGACCACCGACCGTCTCTCTCATAGTTGCCAAGAACCCGGATCGCTCGGATCGAGTAACGGGGTCGCGGGTCGGGGGTCGCTACCCCTGGGGCAAACTGAAGAAGAACTACCTTGGTGTATCGACCCCAAATTGGGTCGATCGACCCCGGGTCACGGGACACGGCACCGACCCGCGTTCCCGGCTTCTATGGTCTCTCTGAAGTCTGAAGCCCATTTCAGGACGGGGGATGGAACAACCACATTTCAGGACGGGTAAAGAACAACAATAGAGATGGAGGGAGACGCGAAGGAGAAAATGGTTCTACAAAACCATAGCGGAGGTCAACCACGGTCAGACCCACCTACGTGGCACTTTTTTTTAATCAAACAAACAGCGACTTCAGGATAAATAGTCAATTTCCTCCTACTTCTGCATAGCTGAGAGAGCAATACAACCATCCATTCCATTACACCACACAGGAGGCCGATGTGCAAAGTATGTATTGCAAGGGCGTTGCATTATCGAAGGTCAATCAAATCTCAATATTGAGCTATACTAGAAGCGCACCAAGGAGGTGATTGTGCAGATTTTTAGGACTTCTTTGTACATTATAGTGAACTAGCCCATTTAGTGCAGCCTCCGTTCCAGACTCCAGAGCTTCTTTGCTTTACTCGCGCCTTACAAGCAGCAGCTCAGCCCCGCCTGTTGTCAGCATTCTTCGCCAGCGGCAAAGAAAAGCCTATCTTTCTGTGAGATCTGTGTTAAAAGTCGTATCTGTACTGATGATCATGAAGCTGAATGTGATCAGGCCAAGCACTCTGATGTGTCTTGCTCCTGTTCTGCGAATTCCTCAGATGCTGTTGTTTCTTCAGCGAATTCTGGGGCCACTTCACCTGATTCCTGTACAGGACTGATAGGGCCCTGGGGAATGCCGAACAGGGTGGAGAATATCTGCCTATGGCATTCATCGCAGAAACAGAAGTACGAGAAGTGGCCTTCATCAAGAAGTTTGTGTACAGTAGCTCCTGGAACCATCCTACGGACATATTCAGTCACTGATGGCGGCACCACCCGGTCATCCATTCCCTGCCAAGATAAATAAATAGGGATTCATCAAGAAGTGCTTCAGTCAGCCCTCAGCAGCATGGGGATGCAACATAGTCTGAGGAAAAATATGATTCATCATGTAATATACAGAGTACAGCAGTTCATTCGTCAAGCAATGTAAGAACAAACCGCAGTAATTATGTAGTGTAACAGTGCAAATTTATATGATTGTATCAATCATGTTGCCAGTTTGGGATTCATTTTTAGTACATATGTAGACCTTGAATTTTCTAAATTATGCAATACAATGCCATTTCCACTATAACCAACTACAAATGCAACCTCTTCAATGTGTTGTTACAACTCATTTTTTTAAACAACTTTAACTACCTAAGTTGTTCTACAAGGGTGCTGATGAAAGCAGCTGGACATTTAAATGAAGGGAAGGTGTGTTGTTACGTGCAGTGCAGTCCATTAGGATCATGAAGATGTTGCATCAAGAAGGAGAAAGCATATCCGCAACATTGCTATGGCCGGCTGCATAAGTTTACCCGAATCCCTGAAGTCCAGTTCGGGTCTCTCCCTTGAATAGCTATTCTAGATCTATTCCTCCCTCAATAGATGTACTACTTCATCTAATGCTGCTCTATTTCAAGCCATCGTCACCCAACCTCCCTCCAACTAACGTTTACCTCGTAGTGCACTAGCGCACATGACACAACTAGAATATGTTTCCTTCTATTTCTACCAACCACAAGCCACTCCTATTCAATTATCATGAACTAAGGTTCGAGTACCTATGACAACGCATGAATATGCCTAATCAATATGAAATCATCAATCATTTCTAGCGAACAGACTACAAACCTGCCATATGTGTATTGGGCCAAGAAATCCCACCCACTCTCGTTCAGCCTGACTGAACAGAGACTTGATCAATTCAAACAATCCCTGATCCTCTTTCTTCTGCATCTGAATGTCAGACAAGCTGAAACCCCAGTCAGATACTTGCATCACAGCTTCCTCTACGAATGGTTTCGCGTCTCCCTGGCGCACGGACTCTGCGACATCCTTCTCCCAGAATGCATTGAACATAGCACCTTCCAGTAAAGCTTTGTCCTGAGTAATACACAAAAGATTAGCATTGGCATGAAAAAAGGTCAATGCTCAAGCTTGGAAAGTCCATAGTAGTTTCAGGCTTTCTCAAGGAATAACATAGGCCTCATGATTCTCAAGTTCACATAATACATCATTGAAGCAATCAGTTACTACTTACTAGCACTATAATGCAACAAAACAATGGTGTGGATGTTGATGTCCTTTTGGGGACTGATACTGCAATTATGGCAGTGCAGGGACAAAATAACAAGGGATCCCAAATAACAAACACTGGGGTTGAATCAGAGCGAATCGCAGTGCCGGCATGGCATACCAAAACCAATCACAGTATTATATAAATGACAGTTCACTCAAGAGCTCAAGCCTCCGCAGGCTGTATCTATACAATGTGAAACAACAGACAAACTAGTCTATTAGCATTTGGGTCTACACATTGGGTAGATCAAATCACTCATCACTGAAATTGAGACACGATTTATTTCTTTAAACATGATTTTTTTAATCAAGATCTGAAGTTTATTTTCCTAGCTACAACGCATTACCAACACTTTTGTATCATTGTATTCGTCTGAGGTAAAGATAGCCTGCTACAAATCCTGCATCTGGTTTACCTATACTGAACATGTGCAGGGAAAGTACAGAAAATGATGGTATATGATGGCACCAGTTCCCATCTTTCCAAAACAGATAGATAGCATTGGCACCTGAGGATTGTACATAACAATGATAACAGCATACCTTCTTTCCTAATGACAGTGACAACCAACTCTCAGGTTGTCCTTGCTTTCCAGAAAGGAAGCTTCGGAGATAAAAGAGGCGTAATAGTGATGGAAACCTCCGAGCTAAAATGTGCATTAGTTTCCGTTTAGTTGACCATCTGTCCCATGTTTTACGTTTCTCATCCTTGGTCATCTTGGAGTCATATGGATTTGCCATGGGGGCAAACATTGCTGCACCTGGATTTAGGGCAATACGTCACACATGAGCATTCAGCCATGAGTAAATATGCAACATTATGTTCTTGTAATATACACCTAAAAATGATTTTGACTGAATAGAACAACATCTTAATATGAAAACAGTGATAAACATGGAAGTAAAAACAGCTATTACTATGTCTTGACCCAATTAAGGTTCCAGCTCAGGAACATGTGTAAGGTTCTCTCAATTAGAAGAATCAAAATGATGAAAAAACATGACTTTTCCTCTGAAGACAAATTCAGAGGATGTTTGGTCATCTTATTCAATAACCACTACATTCTTATCAAATCAAAAAGTTGCAAATTTACTTTAAGTGTATCTGAAATACTGCTTATTCTCATAGGTTGTGTCAGTGACAAACTTACCTAAATGCAAGCTAATAAGCTATGGTCAACACTAAGTGACAAGCATAAGAAAAATATGGTGTTGATTTCAGATAGTCACAAGCATAAAAACAGCTTTACAGTGGTATCAGCATTGCAACTAATTTATCATAGTAAGGGAGGATAACATATAAAACGGGGCAATTATAAATAGAGTATTCCAAAAGAACATAGCAAAGCATCTGGGGTAGGATACCTGCAACTCGGTCAGGAATGTAACGAAGAGCGCTCCAAGCATGCATGCCACCTCCAGAATAGCCTACAACCCAGAACTTGTCCGCGACCCCGAGGGCATCAGCCAAATGAAGCATATCTAATGCAGAAGAATTGAGATTTCGCCCTGGATGAGGATCACTTTCACCAAAACCAGGAAGATCATAGGTCACAAGGCGGGCCCCAAATTCCTCTAGAAGAGATGTGTTGATTCCAGGGATTCCTGCATAGGAAAGAACAGGGTACATCAAATATGCAGCATCGAAATGCCAGTACAATAGTCCAGAAACAAGTAACAGTTATTCTGACCTGCTAGCCTTGATGAAAGAAAGGAATGAGGAGCAATCAGTGAAAATCTTGCCCTTTCAGCTGAAACTCCTTTTTCTTCATAAGCCAGATGTCGTCCATCAGGAAGTTGAAATCTTTTAGCATTTGGCGGGCTTATGTATAGTTTCCTCAGTTGCTCTACTGGTGTTTCATCGCCAGTTCCAGCTCCTAATACTGCATTAGAACTAATGTCACTAACAAATCAATCAGAGTAGGAGTAGTGCATTTGTTCCTACATTTACAGACTATTTTACTGGTGAATGAAACACTTCATACAAGAGACTTCTTCCCGTGTCTGGTGCAATGACACAGCAAATTTGATATATAAGCATTTACAATGGCATTTTCTGGATGTATACTTTACAACGTTTTTCCTCACCCATAAGCCCCTGGAGGGCCATGCAGCTACGAGGATAAGAAGAGTTAGAAAAACGGATGAATTGTCTAACGAGGAATTGAACAACACCTGCCACTTAGCAAGCAAGAAGCTTTATGTTCACAACGATAATAGAATGCTATAGTAACCCATTAGATATTAATCATAGAGTCCATATAACCAAATAAACAACTATGTTGACTCAATAGTAAAACAATGGACTGCCCACAACATTATCCAATATGTTGACTCGGCAGATCTAACAGAATTTCAAAATACATTGATTCATCATTTAAGAGAAAGTTACAGTCGTGCCATATACAATTGGAGATGAAGGTCAGCATAGAGCCAACCCAAAGAGACAACCTATATTCAGGACTTGGCTGTGGCACATAGGTACGCAGCCAGATTAGAAACCATGGTTGCATTGATGTCCCATCAACGAATGTTTGCCCAGGCACACTAGGCATGGATCCCACATTTCAACCTTTTGTCGCCAACATTCAGAACAACAAAAGAGGCGCATAGAAAGAGGGGGACTGATTTCGAAAACCGAAGCAAACCCTCGCAAAAGAAAGCACCGCATGCTTCGCGTTTAATCAGTTAGATCCATCCCCACAAATCAACAAATACAACGCGTAACGCGCATGTCATGATGCGCAACGACAGGACCAACACTATACGCTTAGCCGGAGGCAGAGAGAGACGTGCACGCGAGGTGCTGAGGCAGAGAAGAGCGGTGGATGAGAGATCAGCGGCGCTTACCGAGGAGCGCAACGAACGCGACGGCGGCAACGACGAGCCAGCACCTCACGGGGTCGCGGTCCTCCGGGAGGTACTCGTTCATGAAGCTGAGGCGCTTCCCCGCGGCCGCTGCAGGCCTCCGCAGCCGCCGCGCGAGCTCGCTGTCCTCGGCGCCGGCGAGGCTCTGCGCGGCGACGTCCCACACCCCGAGCCCCAGCTCCCGCAGCATCTCCGCCGTCGACTCCGCGAACCCCCTCGCCTGCTGCGCCCACCCTTCCTCCACCTTCCCCTCCTCCTCCTCCTCCCCGTACCACCTGCCCCCAACCGCCGCCCGATTCACCCCCGCCGGCGCCGGCGCCGCATCCACGCCGACGCCGGGGAGGCGCACGCCGGTGTCGCCCACGAGCGTGGCCAGCTCCTCGTGCCACGTCATCGTCTTCGCCGCCGCCATCTCGCCGCCACGACGCCGATCACTTCGGGTGGTACGTGCCTCTGTGTGCGTTTGGTGGGTGTAAGAGAAATTCCGCAGCGAGGAGTGGTGAGACACTGAGACGGAGAGAGGAGGAGAGGGGGTTGAAGTTGAAACGAGGGAGAACTGGGAACTGTATCGCTGGTGAGCGGGTCCCACTGGGGTGGGGGTGTGCATTTCGGTGGATTTTGTGGTGGGTTGTTCTGGGGTTGCTTTCATCTCCTCAGGCATCCACAGATCGGGGCCGTTGGATATGAGAGTCGAACGGCAACTGCTATTAATGGGCGGTTGGATTGCCATAGAATGGCCTATGGGTACCCTCTCGTTTGTACCAACAAATGTTTAGCATCCTATTTGGCTAAATGCTAAACATAAGTTTGGTGTGGATATCTGCAGTAGAACTTCGCCTGGACGCTACATAACACCTGATCCCTCCGATCCTAAGCTATTGTCGAAATATTACATTTATCTAGACGTTTTTTAAGAATAGATACATCCATATTTGGGCAAATTTGAGTCAAGAATTTAGGATCAGAGAGAGTATTTTTTTTGTATGTGTTATTTTTTGGGAAACTTTTATCACTGAGCAACAACAATAAATTCGTTAGAAAATCACTTCCTTCCATTTGTGCCTTGAACCGTTTTGATGCTGCGGTTTATGGCTATTTAACGTATGCTGAAGGCGTTTTCATGCTGTCAAAAAAAAAACGTGGCAAAGAAAAATGATATACGCACTAAAATTTACATTACGTAGTTTTGTTTTGCATGACCACATTGGTAAGCATAGAAGCATTGATAATGATGTCACGAAGAATGATGCAACAACTTCTTTTACTTGTTTGTATCCTTCATTTTGCCTTTCGTGGGGATATTGAAAAGTTGAAATTCTTGTCTGTAACTACAACTAATTGACTTGTGAGACTACACCAAGTAAAAAAGCGGTGTTACCCTTTACAAGCAAGCATAATCACATTTTTTGTCGCCGTACTTTGTGGTCCTTGCTTGTGTTTGTGAAACGTAAACTAATGCACTTTTGCGTGTTTTGTGCTCTATCTCGGGCGCCGAAAGCGTCGGGATGGACGCGTGGATGGAGCTATATCTCGGTGGGCGCCGAAAGCCTCGGGATGGACGCCTGGGCGGAGCTGTATGTCGGTGGGCGCCGAAAGCCTCGGGATGGACGCGTGGGCGGAGCTGTATCTCGATGGGCGCCGAAAGCGTCGAGAAGCACGTGTGGGCGGAGCTCTATCGGTGGGCGCCGAAAGCGTCGAGGTGCACGTGTGGGCGGGGCTCTATCTCGGTGGGCATCGAACGCGTTAGGATGGGGGCGTGGGTATATCTCTTTCTCGGTTAGCGCCAAAAACAGCGGTTGAACGCGAGCGTAGATATCTATCTCGGTGGGCGCCAAAAGCGCTCTATGGACATGTGGGCCGAACTCTACTCCATTGTCTACTTTGAGGGCTTGAATGTAATTTCAGTTTTTATAGCCTTGCTAATCATTTGTGTTGCAATAACCTCAATATTTTAATAATTAATAAGGACCTTTAAAAAAAGACATGGGTTTCCAACCACACTATTTCAGTTCATCAAAAATTAGGGATTTAAAAAATATAAAACAGGCGATCAAAGCCATTGAATTTGTATCCACCCATCAAACAAACTGTGCAAGGACAGTTTGCTTTCCTTGTGCTCTAGGATGGATCGTCATCTTGGCCAAGGCTTAAAAAAGGAATAAAAGAATGGATGGATCTAGCTCAACGGAAACGGCGGCACAAGCCGACGCACGGAGCGGACGGTCGCAGCGGCTGGACTGGGCTGGCCGCGGCGGAGACCCGAGACCGACCGCCGTGTGGCCCAATGATCGTCCCTCCCTCGGCCCCAGTCCCCAGATATGTTCTCCACCCATCCCCCAACTGGGGCCCACCAAGTACCCCGGCAAC
The DNA here is from genome assembly GCF_000005505.3 of Brachypodium distachyon. NCBI lineage: Eukaryota > Viridiplantae > Streptophyta > Magnoliopsida > Poales > Poaceae > Brachypodium > Brachypodium distachyon. The sequence goes on from NC_016131.3 coordinate 64,869,895, forward strand.
AGCATGGGCCACAGTTTATTCCTCCGTACAGAGGATCCTCCGAGCCACCCACGCGCGCGTACCGGTTACGCTTCGGGCAGGTGGTGTGTGCGCCCACCGTCCGGCGGCCGTTCCCCCGCGCGGGATCTTCTGCGCCCGCGCGCACAGCGAAGCGAGCAGGCCCGTCGTGTGGAAATGCGACGCCGCGTTCCTGGATCTCGGATTGGACCGTGGGGTCTGTGCCGGCCTGCCGGGCGGTTTGCCCCTTTGCTGCGGTTTGGGCAACTTTTTGCTTTGGAGTAAGAGATTTATTCGTGTGAATTCAATAAATATGGAGTAGTACAAGGGAGATGTCGTTTCAGCCAATGAGGCGGTGCCGCGGTGGCACATCGACCGTTAGCAGCAACGGTATTATTACTGCGTGGCCCCCGGCCGAGTTGATTGCTCGTCCTGCTCGGGTGAACGTGGCTCAGGTGGCAGAATCCGTGGAGGCGCGCGTGTGGGTTAATCGGCCGACGGCCGGGCTGAGCACTTATTCCGATTAAATTCTCATTAAGTACTACCGTAATTGTCATAGAACGGCAACGGTAAAACAATATAATCATCCACTATTCCTACACATTCCTAGATTGAGAATATCATGTTCCTCTTTTTTCGTATTCGTACGTATACAGCATAAATGCAAGATGAAGGCGAGGAATCTCGATCGATTAACAAAAAAGAAGATAGCAAATACACCGATTATCTACCCGTGTGGAGGAGGAGATGACTCATGAGTTGGGCTCTTTTTTCAGATGTATACGAGCCGGGTTCTTAATTTGGAGGGAAAAGGTCGGATTAATTAGTTATACCATATCCATCGGACACATCCATCATCTAGGATAAGAGATGACGTGTAAAGATTAACAACCACCTCGGCTAACCAACGGGATATATAGAACGTGGCCGTGCGTTGGATGGTTGACAAAAGCCAGGAGATGCATCATGGGACATGCTCATGTGCCGTGCCGGGCAGCTAAAGGGGCCAAGACGATTCTTCCATGATCTTCTGGCGCTTGGACCTTGCGCTTTGACAGCGAACGCTGAGTTTGCATGTGCTCTGCGTCCCCGAACTAACCCATGCATGCTGCTGCCATGCGTCGTTTTGCCGTGGATGGTCCCGTAGATTATAGTCTATCTTAATTAAAACGTACAGCCATGCAAAAGTAAGCGGCGGTGACATCGTATTTCCTGAACTGAACATTTCATGGTTCCCAAATTTGTTCACTTCCCTTACCACCGGTTCCAGCTTAGCTCACTTAATTAATTAATCCTAACTAGAGGAGGGATGTTTTAGGGATGTGGGTCGATGGAAGAAGCCATAGAGTCATAGACTCAGCCGAGTCTCGTCCGCGGCATGGTTCCGGCGACGTCGCTGCAGATTCTTGATTAGGGCCGCAGAGTGTTGGAGATTGGACAGACATGTTGCGGTAGCCTCTTGTCCTTTTCTTTTCGAGGGAGGCTAGGTGTGTGATAGTTGGGCCTTGTTGCATTGCCCAGGTTAGATCAACATGAGTTTGTTTTTGTATTGTTTTATTTTTATCTCCGTGTTTCGATTTGATCGGTTTCGAAGACCGGGAAACCGAGGCAAAATAAAACATGGACCGTATCGCAAAATCCGAATTCACTGCGAATACGTTTTTATTTTATTTTTGGTTCGGGTTTAGTTTTTTTTTTTTTGAGAATCTGGTTTTCGGTGGCCACCCCAATTACTGGGCCACAGCCTGCCACGAATAAGGGCAGGGCCGTAAACCAACACGCCAAAACCCACGTCAGTGTGCCCGGCCCATCCAAGTACTTCGTCGACCCACCCCACTCGCGAACCCACCTGTCTGGCTGTCTCATCCTCCCCCTCCGCCGCCGTCCTCCGATCGAGCCATGGATCCGGCTCTTCGCCGCCGCTCCCGCCTCCCTATCCACATGCTGGTATTGGTCGTCGCCGTTCTCGTGGTCCTCGCCGCGCGATCCGGCGCCGAGGTCATCACCCTCACCGAAGAGACCTTCACCGACAAGGTACTCCTCATCTTCTAGATGAGCTACTTCTTCAAACCACACTGGGCGAACCAAAACTGGAGTACTGTTTTTTGTAGATGTGATACTACTTGCAAAGCATAACAGGCGAACTGAAACTACTATTTTATCGACTTAGTATTTGGTTGCTGAGATGTACTACTGAACAGGCGGTTCTTAGTTACTGACCTGCAGTTGTTATGCCAGATTCGTAAGCGATTTAGCTTCATGCGTGCTTCAGTGCCAATCCCACTCTGGGCTGGCTTTATTGAACGAGATAGATCGCCACTATTGGGGGTGTTAATTGTTTCCAATGATTTTCCGGATTTAGATGTGGCACTCGAGCCCAACTGCTGTTTGCTTCTAGGGAATGAAATCCATTGTTTTGCTGGCTGGACTTTTAGTCAAACTAGAGCCAGTGCTTGCTATTGCTCCTAGCACTGTTCAGATGTAAGTTGCTTTCTTGCGATGCTCGCATACTGTTCTTGGTTAAGCCAGTTTGATCGTGACAAATTTGTCTCTTTTTTAGGTAAAGGAGAAGGACACCGTATGGTTTGTGCAATTCTGTGTCCCTTGGTGTAAACACTGGTAAGCTCTACATGTCTTAGTAGTGAGCTGGATATATATTTACAAACCGTAGAAATTTTTGTTATTTGGTGCTAAACAATGGTGTGTCATTCGCAGCAAGAGCCTAGGAACACTATGGGAGGACTTGGGGAAGGTTATCGAGGGTACGGATGAAATTGAAATTGGGAAAGTTGATTGTGGTGCAAGCAAACCAGTATGTTCAAAAGTGGACATTCATTCATACCCAACATTCAAGGTGTTTTATGATGGCGAAGAAGTTGCAAAATATAAAGGTAATCTTTCTTATGTACCTACTTTTGTTTGACAGGGACAACTTATTCTAGATACAATGCAACCATGTCTGAATATTTTGCACTCGGTTCAGAATCCATAAACCCCCTGCGGGCTTTGATTATTCAGAATACAAACGAAACTATGTCTGCATATGTTGCACTTACGGATTTGAGTTGCACTCGGTTCAGTTCCCTTGATAAAATTTAGACCATAGTGGTAATTAGAAATTTAGAATCCATAAATCCCCTGTGGGTTTTTAATATTTTATTATTCAGACTACCACATGGATCTAAAAGATTAAAACCTCTGCAAACTTGCACCAATACGTCCGAAAAAATATGCCATTTTAGGTGATTTAACCAATATATCAGCCATGACCAGGATATCAGCTTATTCAATAGTAGAGGCAGCAACATTGCATAACTAAACAAATAGCATGACAGGAAGACTATGTACTCCCTCCGTTCCATAATTCTTGTCGAAATCTTACATGTATCTAGACATCTTTTAGAAATAGATATATCCATTTTTGGACAAATTTGAGACAAGAATTATGGAACGGAGGGAGTATATCCTATTGTTCATATCTTGGTAAATTTTATGCTTCTATTGATAATGAAGGCCTGCTTATCTAAATATTTGATGAATATCTCAACATGTTTCTACTAGCTCAAAAGATCAAAATTTGCAACTTGTAATCGACTGTCTTGCTGCCAAAGCTGATTATATGTAACAGTTACAGTTGTTTCGCAATCTCATTTGTCATCTTCACTCAAAAGGTCAAGCATAAGCCTTAGGTAGCAGCAGGCCCGTATATCAGCAAGGGCAGAGTGGACGACGGAAGAGGGCCCCTAATTTTTTGGGGCCCCCAAAATTTCGTTAAGTACAAAAAAGTATATGTATTAATTAGGTGAAGATAGAATCAGTATAGCCCACCAAGCGCATGCAGCCTTTTCAAGCTCACGACTAATGGAAACTAACGCATATGATTGCTAATCGCTCTTCCTAATTTCCCTCCCCTAATCGCCTGCTAAATCTCTAACCTGATTTCTTCACGCACATTGGCCTATGCAACTCCCCCCAGCCTGAAAATCAATCTAGCGGACACCAATCTCTATTCTACTTCACCAGCGTTTTTTCCTAATTCCACTTTCGATCATTAGGATTGTCCAAACATGGGGCCTCAATTTATGTTTGGCACAGGGGCCTCCAAATTCTAGAGACGGCCCTGGGTAGCAGGAGCAGCACATATGGTAGATGTTGTCATGTTCTATCAGTTTGTTATCTGCTTGCAATTTATTAAGGTCATGTATTCAGTATATTCAAGCAATATGAAACCGATATATCTCTCCCAAGGTTCATCTTCTCAGCTATGATCTAAACCCATACCCAACCAAGTTGATGCCACAAGGCCTTCTCCCAGTGCTTTTAAAACTGCTGTTTATACTTCGGTACATCACAGTCAATAGCTCTTCTCTTTGGATAGTATTTATTACCTATCATCTGTTGCCTTCTGCCGTGCTGAAAAATCAATTACGAAGACTCCTGATCCAACTCTATGATGCCATTGCAGGACCTAGGAACGTTGAGTCTCTCAAGAATTTTGTGTTAAATGAGGCTGAGAAAGCTGGGGAGGCGAGACTTCAAGACGAGCTTTAGGTGTTCATAGCACACTCATGCTGATAGACAATGATACTCCAGTCAAGCTTGTTAAAATAGTGCTCGACCTATCGATTTTCCTTTTGTTTTTAAGTTCGAGCTGTCATGTATTGCCTCCGGGGTTTGATGCTAACTTACAATGTTACCTAGTCAGATGCGAGAAGAAAATTGTTTGTATCATTAACATTTTGTACTCGATCAGAAGAGCCTGCACGACCCAAACGATTTTGTGGAAGCTACAAACAATTGAGAAAACAGGCATGAGGCATCATGTTTTGATTTTTATAAACATCACCACTGGATGCATCAGAACATAATAAAGTCTTGGCCGTCTACACATTGGTTGTTAATTCAATAATATTTGAACAAAGGTCTAAACTAAAATATACTCACAACAATCCTGATGACTAACAGCAATCTTATAAGAAATCGCTCGGAGTGGAACAGTAGATCCAATAAGTTTTTAATGAGCAAAAGAGACATGTAGATCGCAAACCAGCACTGATACCAGCGTTATAACAATGATTTTTAATAACACTCCATCCGATCCGTATTAATTGTCGAAATATTACATGTATCTAGTCATTTTTATAAATCAATATCTGAGCAATTTTGAGACAATTAATATGGATCTGAGGGAATAGTTGATTGCTGTAATCAACTATGGGACTGAGACAATTAATATGAAATGAGGGCAAATTTGAGACAAGAATGTTACAAAGTCAGCTGATTTTTTCTGCTAACTTAGAATGTTACAAAGTCAGCTGGTAGCAAAGTCAGCTCAGTTACAAATTCTGCTATGAATGTTACAGCTCAGTTACAGTTACAAATTCTGCTATGAATGTTACAAACTCAGTGTTTTTTTCTGCTAACTTAGAATGTTACAAAGTCAGCTGGTGCATACAGCAGAATCATAGAACATGCATTGCATCTCTGTGCTTTCTGACTCGATCAGAAGAACCTGCTCAACAGCTCGACCAAGACTTGTGAAAGCTACAAGGATAGAACATGGTTTGCATCTTGGAGCCCTTCGGTCTCCCAACATTTTGTAACCTTGGAGCCTTTCGGTCTCCGAACATTTTGTATCCTTGGCGCCTTTCGGACTCCCAACATTTTTGTATCCAGATGATACGAGATGTAACAATCATTGAATGCTAACCAGATTAGTATTGTGGTGAAACATACTCATAGCTTTCTGACAGCAACAACAGCCATAAAGCAACGCATAAAAGAATACGAGAACAGGAAGCGATTTAAATTGCACATAATTCGCACTGGTCTATAAAATAAAAACAGGAGAAACGTAGTGGTATGTAGTACCGAATCCACAGCGGACAAGCGCATAAATGTCAGTCTCACATTTAGAGAGCAAAGCATCAAAGCAAACGAGAAAAGGAATGTAAAAGAGCTCAGATTTTGCACTGGACTCGACAAAATGAAAAAGATATTAACAGAGCAAAGTACTAGCGGTATGGGTACTAAATTCCACAGCGGACAAGCGCATAAACATAAGTCTCACAATCATCCAGGTTTTGCCAAAAGCCGAAATAACACGACAGTACTCAAACGACACATCAACAGAGCAGACACTAAACTACTAGATATCTCAAAAGCGGACATGAATTGACCCAGGAAAACACCTAATTTCTTCTTGGCAGCAGCCTTGGTCACCTTGGCACCGGTTGGGTCCTTCTTCTCCACACCCTTGATGACACCAACAGCAACAGTTTGCCTCATGTCACGCACAGCAAAACGGCCAAGAGGAGGGTACTGTGCAAAGGTCTCGACAACCATGGGCTTGGTCAGAATCATCTTCACAATACCAGCATCACCGTTCTTCAGGAATTTGGGCTCCTTCTCCAGCTCATTGCCAGATCGTCTGTCAATCTTGGCCACCAGCTCGGCAAACTTGACAGCAATGTGGGAGGTGTGGCAGTCCAGCACCGGAGCGTAGCTGTTGCCAATCTGCCCAGGATGGTTCATGATGATAACCTGGGAGGTGAAGTTGGCAGCCTCCTTGGCAGGGTCATCCTTGGAGTTTGATGCCACAAACCCACACTTGAGATCTTTCACAGCAACATTCTTCACATTGAATCCAACATTGTCACCAGGAAGCACTTCCTGGAGAGCCTCCTGGTGCATCTTAACAGACTTGACCTCAGTGGTCAGACCAGTGGGGCCAAAGGTAACAATCATACCAGGCATCACACCAGTCTCAACACGTCCAACAGGTACAGTGCCGATATCACCAATCTTTTGAACGTCCTGAAGGGGCAGAAGAAGGGGCAGAAGAAGGGGCTTGTCTGAAGGCCTCTTGGGCTCATTGATCTGGTCAAGCGCCTCAAGCAAGGTTGGGCCCTTGTACCAGTCAAGGTTGGTGGACCTCTCAATCATGTTGTCACCCTCAAAACCAGAGATGGGGACAAATGGGACCTTGTCAGGGTTGTAGCCAACCTTCTTCAGGTAGGAAGAGACTTCCTTCACAATTTCATCATAACGCGCCTTGGAGTACTTGGGAGTGGTAGCATCCATCTAGAGCAGAACAAAGAAAGTATTCCATCAGCTAGAGCTGATAAACAAAGCATAAACAAGCATAGCTGATAAACATAGCTAAAACAAGGAGAAATTCTTCATGTGGCTTTAGATTCAAAAACACTAAATATAATTGTCAAAAAGAAAGTTGCATCCGTTAGCGATTTCACAAGCAAATTATTAAAGACAGTCAATATTAACAGATTATCATACAAGATGCACTTTTAACAATTACTAAATCTTCAGAAGTTAAAGTGTTATTGAAAGATATTGAATAGCGTAACTTCACTAGTAGGACAACCAAGGCCATTGCATAGCCCTGAAATTTCTAATACACCTGAAGACATATGGCAACATACTATGAACAGGTCAGTTAATCTAAAATAACTGCACATTAGGTATGTTAAAATTAAAACCTTGTTGCAGCATCAGATCATCTGCTTCACTCCAAGAGTGAAAGCAAGGAGGGCATGCTCACGGGTTTGGCCATCCTTGGAGATACCAGCCTCAAAACCACCAGTGGTGGAGTCAATGATAAGCACAGCACAGTCAGCCCGGGAGGTACCGGTGATCATGTTCTTGATGAAATCACGATGACTGTGCAGTAGTACTTGGTGGTCTTGAACTTCCAAAGGGCAATATCAATGGTGATACCTCTTTCACGCTCAGCCTTAAGCTTGTCAAGCACCCATGCGTACTTGAAAGACCTCTTGTTCATCTCAGCGGCTTCCTTCTCAAACCTCTCGATCACACGCTTGTCAATGCCTCCAAGCTTGTAGATCACATGGCCACTGGTCGTCGACTTGACAGAGTCGACATGGCCAGGGGTCACAATGTTGATGTGCGTCTTTCTCCTTGCCCATGGTTGATGGGCGGGCAAATAAGCTGAAACAAGGGGAAAAAGGGTAAGGCAAAACAGATGCGGGGTTCCTTATGAATACCATCAACTTAACAGGTTGCATCCTATCTATCTGCGAAGGTTAATACACAGTAACCATACGAAACATAAACTAGATGGCTTAACCATCTTAAAATATTCTATCAGACTGCAGGCCAGTGAGATCTGGGCAACACTACACACGAAAATGCTAGAACTATACAAGACATGAATAATAATGCTAGATCTATACAAGCCAGCAATTCCGTACATCACGAGGTACATCTACAAGACTGAAAACAAATTACCACCTCAGAAAGCAGATGGAGTAAAGGGTTGTCGTCAATTCCGCGACGACCGACAAATCCTATAGTACCGTATGAAATTAAGCCAACTTATAAGAGCTAGTTATAATTAGCGTAACAAAATTGAAGCATACACCGAAATATACAGATCGAGCAAATTGCATGATTTTAGACAAATCCTTCCAAGTACAGAAGAAATTATGCATCCGCGCAAACATCAACAAAAACTAACCCTGTCGCAGATTAAGGCTACTAATCAGAGACATGCGCGCAGATCTAAAGCCTCTATCAAACCATGAACAACAAAGAGAGGGAAACTGGATCGGTACTGACCTCGGAGTAGAAGTAACCGAGAGGAGGACGGCGGCGGCGCAGGAGGAGGGGTGGGAAGGGACTGAATGGAGGGGTTAGGTCGAGAGGAATGCCGCTTTATATTGGCAGCGATGGGCTCTAGGGTTCCTTCCTGGCCGCCTGATCCAAGTCTGATGGTTGTCGTTGTGGGAAATCTTGTCCTTTAGATTTCAATCGTACGAACCGTATATCTTAAATGGCACCAACGTGTTTCCAGACATTCCGCGGCCCGCATGTTCCGCGTCCTGGATTCCGGATCCGGTTACCGCCCAACCGGCTCTCGTATTCGAAGTGGATTAGTTTCCGTTTTCTTTGTGAATAAAAAAAACGCCGTCTCCCTAGAAAAAAAACGCCCTCTGCACGAGTGTTCTTTCAGCTTTCGACCATCGGGTTGGAAATTACGCGTGACCGGCTTAAATACCTGTTGATAGGGATAAAACAAATCAAATTTAAGCCCATACTCTTCCATATCATTATCTCAAGATGTGAAACGTTTTCTTTTTGACATAAAAGAAGGAGAAGGTGAGGAACATGCATCGGTATCACTGCCACCACTGATTGCCTTTTTTATATCACCGCGTTTTAACCGTGGTATTTGAGGATGGAATTTGGAATTCAGTTTTCAAATACTCCCCCGTCCAATATCATTTTTTTACTATTTTTTAATTTGGAGTTGCGTCCGTGGTAAGCTCGTGGGCTCGTCCTCCATCTTGGTCGTCCTCAATCAATACAATATATCACATGGATATATATATATATACACATACATATACATATACATATACACAGCACGCAGGCCATAAAATAATAAAACAACCATTTGGCTCATGCCGGTTGTCATAATTTACAAAAAAAGATCATCGCATACATCAATTTTGTAACACTGACCATATCACATCACATGCCCTGCAAAAACAAGTTAGACGCTTCTAATTTATTTTTGCATATTTTACGCGGTTTTGGTCTTTCGAGGAAAGAACCGTTCTTACCTACGAACATGAAACCACAACAGTGATAAACCAATTATTAGCAACCCGTTGTAGATTATATCTTAACTATAGTGTGAGAAACAGATACCCGCTAGCCACTTATGCAGAGCACGTTGCATGTCAAGCGTGGAACAAGTCTCATGTGCGAGGACATGTAAGGTCAGTCCGGGCCGCTTCAATCCCACTATGCCACTAAGATACAAAATACACGAAAGGATGCAATAACCTGATTATCAACGCCCACATCCATATGTGTTATACTCGTACAAAACAACTACGCATAGATCCGGCTCTGATACCACTGAAGGGTTCGTTGCATAGAAAACAAAACAATTCCTACGGTTGAAACCACAAACGGGCCAAGATCATATCTAGTAGATGAAAGTAACGGGTAAACCGTAGTCTTAGAAGGACTCACCCTCAAAGACCAAAAGCTTTGTTAACAAGAACGGTTCTCGTGGATGATGTAGACGATCACTTGCCAATCTCAAGATCGCGAAATGAGCGGTGCAAACGGGCAACGCTTCCGCACTAGGTCACACGTACGGCTCAACGACGACCTCTGATCCCTCGTTCCAGCGAGGCAGCGGAAGTAGTGGATCCACCGGGAACTCCAGCAGCACTACGACGTGGTGGTGGTGGTGGTGGTGGTGGAGAAACTATTTGAGCAGGGCTTCGCCTAAGCCATGGCTCGTGAGGTGGAGCAGCGGGAGGAAGGGAGCAAGAGGTGCAAATGAGTGTGTAAGGCAAAGCGGAGCACCACCCCTCTATATATAGGAGTGGAAGGGCAGCAGCCCAAGGGGTGCCCCCACCTCTCCACTCTTCATGTGAGTGGACACTCCACTCAAACTCAAAGGTCCCCATAATGGGTGTAAAACTCCACTCAAAATGAAAAGGATTTTCTCCCATAAATGAATAACACATTTTTAATTCTTTTAAAATCCTATAGGGGTAGAAATGCTACATTAAAAAAATAAGCTCTTGCTGTATTAGGAATTGAAAGTAAGTCAACTCCTTCCTCTTAGAGCAACTTGTCGCAGTTGTGACTACTCTTTCTATTTGAATTGAATGTCAGCGAATCACTTGTTTAACTAATGTGACTAGTCTTGGCTGCAGGTTTTTTCTTTCTATAGAGAAGTGACTGGGCTAGAGATGCTTATTAAAGGTTTGCTTGGTGGCTTCCTTGCTTGGCAGGCTTTCCTTGTTGATTGGCTTGGTCTGCTAGTTCCCGGAAATAACTTCCTCTAAGTCTTAAATAGCAGAACCTACTCTTCTTCAAAGAATGCAGCATACCTAAGAAATGATTTCTCTAACGAGTAAAATCTGAAATAAGGAAATGCGCGGATCGCTTCTTCTACCTTTCTCTTGTTCGCATTTCCTGCTTACTATTGAAAGAAAAGCTGTTACTGCTGCATATCCCCTTTTTCCTCTAATTCGAGCGAGTAAAGGCGCAGCTTCCTCATCTTTGCTTTAGAGTTTGAGGCTTTCTAATATAGAATTGGATTTAATCAACAAACATTAACACTTATCCCCTTGAACTATTCCGATATCCCGAAACAATTTCGGTGCTCTTCGAAAACAATCGCCGCGCTGTCCAATCTTTTCTCCGGTGTTCCGTATCCACTCAAAAGCGTCGATGAACCTTAAATGTGTCACTCTACGGTTCGTGAATGATGTGGACATGATCGAAACATATCTATGATCAATAATCATCAGTGGGATCTGGAGACCGTAATGACTCCCACTCACTCAACGATGAAACTCGCGTGAACCATAAACGTCGTAACCAATTCCTTTTGTCTCACGATATTTTACTTGTCCGAGATCTGATCATCGGTATCAACTATACCTAGTTCGATCTCGTTACCGACAAGTACTCTTTACTCGTTCCGTGATATGACATCCTAAGGTTTGGTCTTATCCTAATCCAAGCTAGAGTCACGTTCCTACAGGCAACACAATGCTCTGATACCATCTGAAGCGACCGCCCCCGGGTAGGGTTCGATCTCTATGCTCATAGTGCTAGTCCCTGGATCGACTCACTAGCACACATAGTTTCATGATGCAATACCAGATACAAAGGTCAAGTAAATTTATTACATCGTCATCGTCGATGAGCCGTCCTCGACACCGTTGGCATAACATGTGTGCGTGTCTCGTTCCTCTTTTCCCCCCTCTCCCTTCTGCATTGAAGCATCCTCGCCAAGTCTGCCCACCATGACCGTCACGACAAGCGGTGCGCTGTCCTGGGCACCCTTCGCATCCGAACGCGCCACAAAATCGGTGTGGTCCACCCCTCCTCACAGGCGGAGCCAGCTGGGTGGCCGGGTCCCTAACAAACAAACAAAAATACAAAAGACCAATCTTTATGCAAAAAATAGTCCATAAAAGCCCTGTTGGCCCGTCCTGAGTAAAAGTTCCAACTCAACCACTTCCCCCCGATCATGTTCTACATCTCCGACGGGAAGCTCTAGTCCTCTCCTCCCTGCGTCTCTTCCCCACCTCCTCCTCAAGAACATGATTCAACATTCGGCGCATCCAAACAAGAAATTGGAATCGACTAATCTAATAACTCCAAGTAGCAATATTTTGTACAACAAAACAATAGAATTGGTATTCTCTCCCGGTTCGATTCCAACTCAGAATACGAATATCCAAACGAAGCTTAGGAGTATATATTATAATCAGTCCTGTGACGTGGTTATGACTAACCACGTACTCGACTCGAGTATACCCGTTACGGCCCAGCTAGGGGCCCACAAAAAAGCCTACTACGATTCCAGGAGTCTACATGCCAAATCCCGCGACTCAAGATAATGAAGCTTAATTAGAGTATATCTCTTCATTGTAACTGACTTGGACTCTACCTAAGACCTGGGTTCCTACATATATAAAGGACCAGGAGGGGGAGCCAAGGAGACACCCAACTTAGCTAGAAGCCGTCGAGACACACTCGCCAGATCGAATCTGTGCATCTAGCCTCCGCGGCACCCTTTGTAATCGACTCATTAATATAGATCAGACAAGTAGGACGTAGGGGTATTACCTTTCGAGGGCCCTGAACCTGGGTAAATCGTGTTCCTTGTGTCCTTGTTAGCCGACGAGTTCGCCAACACATACACTCAAAATTTTTCCTAGATACAAGTCCACCAATATGGACATTGTCAAAGTCCCAACTTCGTCATCCCGATCTTCGCACTTCAATTGTACTACACGAGTGATGAGGCCATTGACATGTATGCCCTCCGTCTATGTAGACCACATGGTAGGGGGCCCTGACGTGGGTATGACCCACTAAGTCCTCTTCCTTAGTATACCCGTTGCAGCCCAGTACGAAGCCCACATGAAGGCCCATCACGATCTATGAAGATCGAGTGCCTAGAATTACGGTTCAAGATAAGGAATACGATCTAGGGTTCCCTTATTCTGTTGTAATCAATCCGGACTCTACACCCGAGACCTAGGCTCCTACATATAAAGGACTAGGAGGGGTAGACGGGAAGGACAAGCCATCTCATACGCACTCGCCAGATCCGGTCCACGCACCATAGCCTCATCGGCAACCTTTGTAATCATCCATCAATACAAACATCTAGAGCAGGAGTATGGGTATTACCTCCCGAAGGGTCCTGAGCTTGGGTAAATTCGTGTCCCCTTGACCTTGTTAGTCGACGAGATCGCCGGTACACACTCATGCTCTCAAATACACAAGACCTAAGCTAGGGCATTGCCGAGGTAGAACGTCGTTAGCCCCATGATTTCACACTTCAACCGTACTAAATGAATGACGGGACATTGACGTGTAAGCCCTCTGTTTGTGTAGACCACCATCTAATTGGCCCCATGGTGAAAAATTTGCTATTCTGAGGGGCATCCATGTCGGTGACGAGCGAGCGGAAGCGAAGAGTGTTGATATTCAAGCAAAAAATATTCCCTCATTTTTCACAAAGGCTGGCATATTTGGTTTCATGAAGACAAAGTTTTGGCCATTACTTTATTAATATGGTTTCGTAAGACATGAAATTTAAATCAATATATTGTGGTTACCTATCATATTAATAAATATAATATTGCTCAAAGGCTTGTCTTAACGAAACCAAATATGGCAACATTTATGAAAAAGAGGGTATGTTGCACGCATTTCTCGCCATTTTGTTAGGTGGAAGGGGCGAATGTGGATAACAGGTCAAGTCATGCGGGGCCAGCGAACCTTCCGCTCCTAGGGAGGCCTTTTCCGCTGGGGACATGGGCTTTCCGCGTTCTTAACTTTCTAGATGATACCTGTGATATTTTCTGGGTTTTCTGCAAATCTGTTTTTGACGTTGAGTTTATAAAGGATAAGTTTTGGCAATTTCATTGGGAAGGGATAAAAAAATGTGGTTATGTCTCTGACGCCTGATATTTAAGAAAAAGAATTAAATCTGAGTTTACGACTGAACACCTTGTATTTGTATTTGGACGGCATTCCACACTTATTTTTCCATATTTCTTTCTGAATATTAAAACACAAAACATATTCAATTGCTAAAAAAACGACTTGCCTCTGACTTACAATCAGACGACCGGAAATTATTCTTTTACCCCCGTAGCACCCTAGAGCGCGTCAGGGGAGTCAAAGTCGCCGATTGCCCACTGCCCCACTGCTCTGCCGCTCGCCAAATCCAGCGCACGCCCGGACGGCCGCGATGCACCCGCATGCCACGGGGGTCGAGAAGGCGGCCACGCCGTACGGGTCCTGGGAGTCACCGATCAGCGCCGCCGCCGTCTCCGCCGCCGGGAAGGCCGTTGAGGGGCTGGCCGTCGCCGGCGACGGCCGGCTCTTATGGGTCGAGACGCGTCCCGAGGAAGGAGGGTACGCGAAACAACCACCTACTTCTTCTCGCTGTTCCCCAAACCTTAGAACCCATCGTTCAAGCGTGCGGCGCTGAGGCATCCCTCCCTCTTCTCCAGGCGAGCGGTTCTTGTGAAGGAAGGGGCGGAGGCAAACGGCGGAAATTTTGATGTGACGCCGCAGGAGTTTGCGGTGCGGTCCCTGGCGCAGGAGTACGGCTGTGGCGCCTTCGCTGCGGAAGGCGATGTTGTTGTGTTCTCCAACTACAGCGACCAGCGCCTGTACAAGCAAACCATAGGAGGTTCTCACGGAGGAATCTTGCATTTAACTATGGACCACTCTTGCTTCTGTAGTGCTACGACTTATATCCATGGATAGGCGCACATTGCTGCTGCATCATACTACCGCATTTGGCACGTTACACATGTTTTTCAGTAGCATGTGTTAACCTCATGGCAGACACTCTTACTTCTGGCATTTCTTCACACAGTTAATGTTCCTCCATTTCAAATTCAAGCTAAATATGTTTGTTTTGTTAAATACTTGTGCATTTTGTTGGGATCCTTGTGCATGAGCATATAGTTTTGATTTTAATTTTTGAAATGTAACTTTAATTTGACTTGCGAAAAAATAATTCTGCATCCTTTTTATCTTATCCTGTGATTGTTTAAATGGGCACCATTGTACAACGCTTCTTCAAAATCTTAGGCAATTAATTAATGGTATCGTGTAATGGTGTTTCAAAACGTTTCCATTTTGCTGGCTTCAGATAACTCACCGCTACCTCTGACACCGGATTATGGTGGATCACTAGTCCGCTATGCGGATGGTGTCTTTGATCCTCACTTCAGTCGCTACATCACGATAATGGAAGGTTATTAGTATTCCACATACCACGTCAGTAGTGTTTTCTACATTCTTTTAAGAAGAACAAGCAATCCAATTTTACCGCAGATCACCGCCAGACGAGCTCAAATCCTATCATAACAATTGCTGCTGTGAGCACAGGAGCTGGAAATGTTAATGGTAAGGAGGACCAAGGACTACACATGTTTAACATTTTGTAGTATTATTATGATTCATATGTTGTTCTCAATTTTTGCCTTAGAACCAACTGTGCTGGTCAGTGGCAATGACTTTTACGCCTTTCCACGCATTGATCCTACTGAGAAACGTATGGCATGGATTGAATGGAGTGACCCAAACATGTCATGGGATAAAGCGCAACTATGGGTTGGATATTTCTCCGGAAAAGGGTAATCCTTTGGTTGCATGCCTTGTTTGTTTCAGATTATTTGCATGCCTTATTTGTTTCAGATTATTTGCATGCTTGTGTATTGAACTTTTTTTGGTTGAAAATGGATATTTACTCTACCAGCTGCTAAAATGCTGAAGTATACCTTTTTTTGCAATATACTGAAGGATGCTGTTAGATCCGTTATCACTATCTATTTTTAAATGACATGTGTTCATTATTGCCTAAAAATCTTCAGCACTACTCCACACATTGGGTCACTCTATACTTGTAGCAAGTTCATGGTAAATGCTTGTATTTTTAGATTATACTTAAATATATCCCTAAAAAAACATACAAATTCGTGGTCATTGTAGCATCAGGTATTCATATTTATTTTGCATTGTGCCAGACGATCAATTTGATTGGGTATTTGATTGTTTAGGGATGATTGTGTCTCTTGTTGCTTCAAGTATGAAATAAATGCTTTTTTTGTCTTCTAAGGTCTACAGATTCATTTCAGTGTTTATTATCTGCAGAGAGGTACAAAAACGTGTTTGTGTTGCTGGCGGAGACCCAATGTTAGTAGAATCTCCTACTGAACCCAAGTGGTCTTCAAAAGGTGTTTGCATCTTGGCATACTCTACTTTCATGTTCAAACTTATTCCACACTTGTCTCCTCATGAGTAGTTGACTTTTGGCATGTAAAAGTGTTCACTGGGACAAATTATCTTTCAAATCTAATTTAATTCAACCAGTTTCTCTTTAGGTGAGCTGTTCTTCATAACTGACCGACACAGTGGGTTTTGGAATATTTATAAATGGGTATGATCTTCTCTGGCTTGTTTATTGCTAGTCTGTTTTCTTTTGATCTCATTTTATTCCCAGGTTGTTAAACTATTTACTCATAGCATGGAGTAGCTGGTAGG
The DNA here is from genome assembly GCF_000005505.3 of Brachypodium distachyon. Taxonomy (NCBI): domain Eukaryota; kingdom Viridiplantae; phylum Streptophyta; class Magnoliopsida; order Poales; family Poaceae; genus Brachypodium; species Brachypodium distachyon. The sequence goes on from NC_016131.3 coordinate 64,886,491, forward strand.
GGATGACACCCTATTACCCCTGACATCTCCTATTGCTTTGTTACTTGCACCTGTCTTTTAAGTCTAATTTTTTGCTTTTAACAAATAACTATAGCTTTATACATTTGTATATATCTTCCAACAGAAACAATTCTGATAAACAATTTTATATATTATCAAATTGTTATTTTGGCAACCCCATTATGTAAACTGGTAGTAATATTGCATTAATAAGCTGAATCTGAATCTCTTTAACTAGGAGGGTGGTACCTAATTAATTAGGTTCTTCACACATACTTGCATTTGTTTGGGGAATTATGTGATTTGTTTTGGCTTTCCATTGTGACGTCTCTTTCATGACAGGATGAGCAGAGCAATGTGGTGGTGCAAGTGTACTCACTCGATGCTGAATTCTCAAAGCCAATGTGGATTTTTGGTGTCAGCTCCTATGCTTTCCTCGTGAGCGATGACATGAGTCCGAAAATAGTTTGCTGCTACAGGTTTGCCACAGTTTCTGGTATTGTCTGTATATTGATTGTTGTATGTGATTCAGAAAATTAAACCTACTCTTCTCTTATCCAGACAGAAAGGGAAGTCATATCTTGGGTTACTGGACCATGAATCGGGGTCTTTTTCCAAGCTCGACCTTCCCTTCTCTGCTGTAACTAACATAGTAAGTAGAAAACTTGATGAGTTACCTTAAGAACTAAAGTACAATATATTCCATTGTAAGGATAAAAAATCTTACTCCTTAAATATCTTAAATGATTATTTAGGTTTCTGGAGATGGATCCTTCTATGTTGAGGGTGCGTCTGCCAGTCTTCCAGTATCAATAGCAAAGGTTCATTTGACTACCTTATAGATTGGTTGTTCATACCAAATATCTACACTGAAATTCTCAATTGTTCAAACTAACTTCATCCTATATTTTTGCACCAGGTGACACTGAATGAAAAGAGGACAATGGCAACTGACTTCTCTATAATTTGGTCCTCCTCAGAGGATGTTACGAAATATACATCCTACTTTAGTTTGCCTGAATTTATGGAATACCCAACTGTAATCCCTGGCAAGCATGCTTATGCTTATTTCTACGCCCCATACAATCATGTTTTCCAAGGTTCATCAGATGAAAAACCTCCGTTGTTGGTCAGGACCCACGGTAATTAATTATATCAAATCTTGTCATTTTCTTGAAGGTACCAAAGGCATAGTACGGGCTTGTTCTGCAGAATACTTTATTCCTTGTTCTCTTTCTTTTTTGAATACACAAGGAAGATGCACTTGCATGCCACACACACGCGAGCGCGTCCTCTAATCACGCTCTAGGATAGCAATTGCTTATCTGCTAACTTACTGTTTACACTGTTTGTGTTCTTGTGATGATAAAAGGGCGTAAGATGGTCTTAACTAACTGTATTAACCAACTTAACAAATTACTAACGGCGGTGTTTGAAGAGTTGCTCAATGCCATGGGGAAGCATAACAACAGAATTGATAATATCTCTTGGCATTACTGCAATTCCGTAGGTGGACCTACAGATGAAGCACGTGGGGTTCTAGATCTTGGTGTGCAATACTGGACGAGCCGAGGATGGGCACTTGTTGATGTTAACTACGGCGGAAGTGCAGGTCTTTGTCTCTGTCTCGGTTAATCTATCTGATGAAGAATGTCCTGTGTTCTTTGTACTTGCACATCTGATGCATGGATAATTTAATGATTTCCATCCTCTTATTTACAAATACCATAATATGTTACTTTTAAAAAAGTGATAATAATTATTCTCTTGTTTTTCTTGAAGGCTATGGGAGAGAGTATCGAGAGAGGCTCTCAGGGCAATGGGGTATTGTTGATGTAAATGATTGCTGCAGTTGTGCCACATTTCTGGTATGGCTTGTTCATACTGACTGATCTTTCTTCATGTACATGCTATAATAATCACACTCAGAGCGTATAACAAGAAAAGATGAATTAATATGCTATTGTGATGCTGATTGTTAAGGTGGAAACTGGAAGAGTAGACGGGCAACGACTTTGTGTAACAGGAGAATCTGCTGGTGGATTCACAACTTTAGCTTGTCTTGCTTTCAGACAGACATTCAAGGCTGGTTCTTCGTTATATGGGGCAAGTTTCAAATCGCTATGTTTTCTATCTTTTGGCTGCAGCTTATTACCAGCTAAGAACTTATACGTATGATAAGCAGATTGCTGACTTGGCTTCATTAAGGAAAGGCATGCACAAGTTTGAGGCACACTATATTGACAACCTTGTGGGTAAGAAACTTTGTAGTAATCTTTACTGGGATTTCGAATTTGTTCATGATTTGATTAATAACATCACTGCACCTCCAATATTCCAGGAAATAAACAGGCTTACTTTGAGAGATCACCAATAAACTTCGTTGAAAGATTTACATGTCCAGTCATTTTGTTTCAAGGATTGGAAGACCCGGTAAAGCTTCGAATCCTTAAGTGTTTGCTGTCATCAGTGCAGTTTATTAGTGATATCGCATAGTTGTCTACATGATTAATAATAATTTAGATTATATGACTATTATTTTGATAAGATTATGTACTTATCAAAACATCAACTATTAGTTTGACAAGTCAATTTCAAACTATTAATCCAGACAATGAGTATGGAGTAAACAAAAATCTGCTAGGAGCAACTTGGCAGTCAGGCAGTGTGTCAGTTTTTTACATTCTTATCCTGTGAACTGTTAGGCTGTTCTTTTCTTCTTCTGCTATCTTTGCCAACTTACACTTCGATGATCTTCAGGTTGTATCACCAGATCAGGCGACAATAATACATAGGGCTATAAAAGACAAAGGTCTTCCTGTTGCTTTGGTTGAGTATGAAGGGGAACAGCATGGCTTTCGCAAGGTTAAAGACTATTCTCTCTTTCATATCTGGTTTTACCACAAGCACCTTCGATGTATATCACTTTGACCGTGAACAGTAAATATCAATACACTCACCCAACTTGATTGTTCTTTTGTTGAATTTATGAAGGCTGTCTTATTGCGGTTGAAAAAACTAGTGGGAATAAACTCTAGTTCTTGGTAGATGATAGGCTGATAGCTTATAGGCTCATAGCTGACATGCATTTCTTGGAGCAGGCCCAGAACATCAAGTTTACCTTGGAGCAGCAGATGATGTTCTTCGCAAGATTGGTGGGGCACTTCAAGGTGGCAGATGACATCACTCCAATTAAGATCGACAATTTTGATTAATGCTCATTTTAATCGTTTCTTAGGGCAGCAATATATACACTGACATCCATCAACTCTTCATCTGAGAAACTTTGTTGTGACTTGATACACCTCGCAGGTTGTAATATCACCCAACATGGGTCGACTTGTAATCTTCATCTGAGAAACTTTGTCGATTCTTTTCCACTTGTTTTTTCACCGCATACCATTTCATGGGTCGACTTGCATTTTATTTTGTATTTCTTCCTTTTGGTTGTGTGTATATTATTATGCAGAAGCGGAATGTTAAACTCTCTTTAGTTGTATCGGCTGCAACGAAAAGAATCAATAAAATACCCATTATCGAGGAAAAGGCTTAGCCAGGCGTTGCAGAGGATAGCCTACCAACGAACTCGTACAAATCACACAGTGTCAACCAACAGTAGCTTGAAAACGATAGCCATGAAAAAAGTTGCAAATTATAGCACAAACCCTGCACGACCACGTTAATGAACTCAATCCTCTTCATCAAAAGAAATAAACCTAAGTGACTACGTTACATAATGGTTGGTGTTCAAACGAGAGACATGCGTCGCTTCAGGGGACGCATGCTGATTACAGGTAGACTGTTGGAAGCTTCTCTTTTTGAAAAAAAAAAGGAGTTGTCTACTCCACTGCGTTTCTAGCTAGCCTGAAGGACCGGCTTAATTTAATTGAAATTTGTGCGTGATGGCGATGTGCCAACAGCAAGGAAGGTACTCGATCGGGACCCTTGTGTCTTAATGAATGGTTTCAGAAAACACCAGGAGCAGGGTCGTCCAGGTTTGTGTGTTTCTGAAGCATGTTTGTGCAATTGTCCCAAGCATGAAAGCTTTACAAACAGGATGACCTCGGGTAACTTCTGAACAAGCAGAGAGAGCATTCAGGCATTTGTCGGAAGTTTTAACCAGTTCTATTCACTGCAGTCCTGAGACAGTTCAAGGGGGTGTTATGTAATCACCTAAACCCACTTGAAAAAAGAAGAGAGGGGAGATTATACATATATAACAATTTTGGAAGAAAAAAGGTATAGTAAAAAAGGATGTGCATTTATGATCATATTGCCTGGGGGGATACAGGTTGATCCATCCCCTGTAAAGAAAACCAAAATTTTCAGTCTTCGCAGCTAGTACGAAAATCAACACCTTTGCCGGTGTGACCATGCATGTACAGTGTACGCTGCTCCTTCGGCTCAGGCATCCAAGCTCTGTTTATAGCTCTCCCTTCTACCTTCTCTTGTTACCCGGAGCTTGCCGCGAGGAAGCAGACGGCGTCTTGTCGACACGCCATACCATGATCTCCGAACAATCGGAAGGAATGCCCTTCACTTTGCTGTAATCTTCCAACACCACTTGCTGCACGAAGCCCATCGAGTCCTGAGAAACAATGATGCCCCAAAACATGCGTCAGTTCGGTCAAATTAAAGTGCATCGCAATTAAGCAAGCAAATCATAGGTTTGGCAATACAGGAGCAATGAAACACTGCACCAGAAACACGCGCGCCATCCCATGATTGATCATGGCAAGAGTGGCGCTTTAGTAGTTAGATTCAAGGCAGATCAAACAGTTAGCTGTAACCTAAAAGAAGCTCCTGTTTTCTAAAGAAGGTCGCCCAGGCCCAGGGTACGTACTACTACTGCTGTCCGCTGCAGTTGCTGACTTGCTGCTGTTGCTAACCACCAACAACAACACCAAGTGTGGCTTGCCTTGCACTGGAAACTCATCATGGCTGTACCAATCCTACTCAGCCACGGGGGCCACTCCTCCCACCAAATCAGCGCACCGCGCCGCACCCAGATTAAATTAAGATGAACCCCCGCGATTTCGCATTTTTGCAACGCCATTGCAGATTCTCTCGGATTCGATCTGTTTTGTCGATTGCTGCAGGGACTAGTACTGCACCGACAACCCGCACCACCAATTGACACCCACACGGAATTAACAATCTCCAGAAGAAATTAAACGGGGGACGAAGAATGGCTCCCCGATCTTTTCATTATGCGGAACGCGTGACAGGGATTTGACCGGGAAAGTCGGGACAGATGGGCCACGAGACGTACGTTCTCCTGCCTTCACACCCCCCTCTCTACCTGTGCCACATGCACCAACAGAGTAACGCTAGCTGACAGACAGGGGCAAAGAGACGCCGTTTTCATGGCGGAAACGCCTCCACTAGCTCTATTTCTAACCCCGGAACCTCGCGCCGCATCGCAAAAGGCCATATGAATGCTTGCTGTTCCGGTGAGTTTATATGCCGATCCAGGCCAGGGCCGGGCGAGGAGCTTATACTCCTGTAGCGCTAGTACTACTAGGACGATGCGTGCTGTAGTATGTAGCAGTTGGTGAGAAATGAAAGCTGAAGGGTTGACTGACCTGGGACTTGTCGGGCTCGGAGGTCGGGTAGCGGCCCCACCGCTCGGGGTCCCAGAGCACGGAGCTGTTGAAGGCGAAGCCGTGGACGTCGATCTCGGGCGACCTGGCCGTGCCCGTGCCGCCGGCGCTGCCGTTGCTGAAGTCCTTGGAGAACCAGCCGATGACCTTGGACGCGCTGCACGCGGGGCCCTGCACGACCACCTTCCGCTCGTTCTGCGACATTCTTGCCACCGGCCACGCGCCGAATGTGCTGCAGATAAACAAGAAAATTCTCGCGTCAGAGACTAGCGGAAGTACCCGGCATGCATATGCACGTATGTGTCTTGAAAAAGTTGCTCAGTCGAACTGCCAACCCATGTCACGTTGCCGCTACGGAAATGTACTCAATTAGCAAGTCGCTAAATAAGTATGCAGTGCTAATGAAGAATGGATTGATTCGCCCGGACCGAAATGGTGGTTTACAAATCACAGCATCGCGAATCAGAAGCATTAATTAATTCCTAGAAAAAAACTTAATTTGGGGGGTTCTCGTGATTGTGAGACGTCAATCTAGCCAAAATTACTCTATCTGGCTATCTGCCTTTGCTATAACAGCAGGAACCCCGTGCCGTGCACGTCCTTCCTCAACCAAAACCTGCAGGATGCGACTTGCAACGCGCGCGTCGGTTTCAGTCACACGTCGCGATTTCTTATCGCTTCCACGAGCCCGATTCGAAGGCCGGCGCATGCAACAACCGTGCAACGTTCGGCAGCAGCTATCTATCCCGTCAGGTCTCAGCCTCTCAGGACGCCATCCTTCGGGGTCCTAGAGAAAGGAAGGCACCCTCGTCACCCACACCGTTAGTTGAGGGGTGCCAATCATTTTGCCGACACATTTGGGCGTCTCCTACGAAACGCTCCCCCATCGTGATCAGCCAGAGGCCGGAACAAAGACTGTTACGTCGCGGCAGTAAACTAATAAGCACTCGAGGACGCAGGAAAGCAAGCAAGTGCGCAAAAGGCAAGCTGCTCCAGCCTGACTGATGAGCGTCTTTCGTCCCCGAGATCCGGAGTGGTAGTACTGGTACAGCGCAGGCCTGCGGGCTCCTGCCGGAGAAAAGAACGGGAGCATGCAGGGAGATAAAAACGACCCTTTTAATGGAGTGTATGATGCGGGGTGATGGGGAGAGTGGCCTCCTCACATGGCTCGCACAATTGGGGTCCGATTAAACTAAGCCCTGAGCCGGAGAGTAATCCAGGCGGTGCGTGAGCTGTGGTGCGGTGACGCCGGGAGCAACCTGACAAAGTTGCTTGCAACTAGCCCTGCCTGCCCGCTAGTCTGCTTTGGGCGCTAGCGTGTTAAGTCTGTTTACCGCGTGACCCAAAAGGATGGTCGAAGACGAAGGCAAGCTGTTTGTTTCTGTCTAAGCGGACGATCAATGCGGGGGAAAAAAGAAGACGTTTTCACTCTGCTAATTACTCTGTGTATCCGTTACCTGATCTGGCGGAGCTGGTCGAAGAAGCGGAGGTCGAAGACGTCGGCGAGGCCGGCGAAGTGGACGACGCCCGCGAGGCGGTGGCGCTCGATGTGCTCGAGCGCGGCGTTGCGCTGGTGGTGGCGCTCCTTGCCGGCGGCGGCCTCGGCGGCCGTGAAGTTGTCCTTGTACGTCAGGTGCCGGTACAGGAGCCCCGTGTCGCGCAGCAGCTTCGCCGTGGCCGGCACGTCAGGGGCCGCCTCCACCACGACCCACAGCACGGGCGGGGGAACCAGCCGCAGCGTGTGGGCCATCCTTGTCAGCACAGCCGCCCGCTCGCCGCTCGCCGTGGGGGTCGACTCCGTCGTCGTCACCACCACCAGCAGCGGCCGCGGGCCATCCGACGCCGCCTGGATTCCGACCGCACCGCCGCCCTGTGCTAGCAGGCTCCGGTTCATGGCTCCGACCGCGCCAGCGGAGTGCAGCGTCCGGACCACGTGGCTGCTCCCGACCCCGCCGGCGGCACCCCCGACGGGCACGGCAGAGGAGGACCGCCAGTCGGAGACGGACGAAGGGGCGAACCCCGTGAAGAAGCCCATGACGAAGCAGAGGCTGGAATGCAGCAGCGCCTTCTTCCACAGCTGGGAACCCCCGGACCCCTTCTTGGCCCTCCCGACGCCGACGCCGACGGCGTGATCCTGCAACGCGGCGGACCCCATGAAGACAGACACCGACGACGCCTCCCTGACGATAGCTGACGACGACGGCGGTCTCCCTCGGACGACTCTCGGGAGCAGCCTGCTCCTGGCGTCGCGTCGTGCCGTGTCGTAGCCGCTGCCTGCCTGCCTGACCGAGCGCGTGTGTCCTGGCTAGCGAAGTTAGGCAGCCCGTAGCACGCAGCGGGCGGGCGGTGCGGTGGTGAGTGAGGGGGGGCCGAATTCGGCAGTGGTGGTGGGTTTAAAAAGGGGCGCGAGGTGGCGGGCAACGGGACAAGAGAAGAGAGGTAGAAGACGAAGAAGCTGGCACGAGGAGCGGGCCGGGAGAAGAAAGACGAGCCTTTTTACGTTGTACTACTAGCTCTCCGACGGGCGGGACACACGGCAATCATTAGGCGGCGTGCTGACTGCTGCTGATGAGGGAGTTTTAACTTAGTGACGCGCTTTATGCAAATGCGCGCACTGCCCCAACTAACACCCCAAGTAAGCAGTTTCGTCGTAAAGGATACGTGTTTCTGGCCTGGCCTGCCGCGTCCGTGGGTGCCTTGGACGCCCTGATGCCTACGTGCGGAACTGCGCTCCAGCTAAGAGCAAAAATCGGTGGTGGTTAATCAAAATCAGCGTGCGCGAGTCCATATAATTCCATATATGGTTTTTCTTTTTTCTGCCTGAGAGATCAAGAGATGATAATCTGCCGAAATTGAAGTTGCCGGCAGCAGGTATGAAATCTTGGCTCTTTCTGCAGCAGAAATAAACTTGCCTCGATCGGTTGATCGATATCCGATGCTACGTACGCCTATGTCAGGTATTCATGCCTGCGTTCGTTTTTGCGTGTGTCGGTGGCAGAGTGATCGCGTCATTTTTTGTTTGTGGCAACTGACCGAGGGACGATGATCTAATTGGGGCTATAGAATCGATAAGATAAGCACCAGCGACCTCACTCGATCCCTACCTAAGGTGGTTGCCGATGTGGCCTTTCCGCTTTCTTGTTCGGTGATGGGTTCCAGTTGGTGTCATCATTTGACCGACCCCTCCCTCCCTCCCTCCCGCGCGCGTGGACAAACAACACGCTGCAGTATACGAATAATTACACGCTACCTGCGGTACTTTGTTCACGTGACAGCACAAAAATGGACTGCGGAGCGAAAGCATATATACGGTGTAAATTTTATAGGGCTCCCTTTTCCCCGATATGGAATTTTCAACATTTCTCTCTTTTTGATGCTCGTTGTGAACCGAACGTTCGCTCGTCACACTCGCACGTGGGCATTTTTTTTTCCGTGAACATCTCGTTGGCACTAAGTCCAAATCCAACAATCGCTTTTTGTGTGCCGTTTCTCTCAAGCTCGAATGAATGCCGGTTGGGGATGGGATGGGGGGCCTCTAGCTGCCGCACTCTCTCCATTCCTGTGTCTTGGTCTCTTGGACATGAAGCAAGACATTGGACATTTGGTTTGGGATGGGACCCCTCACCCCCTCCACCTAAACATTTTCCAGAACAAAAATAAAAGACAAATCGAACGAACAAAACACAAATTTTCGGTGAATTAATACGTGCTAGCTTGGTAGCCCCACCTGGCTGCACGGACCTGTGGGCGTCAATTCCTGTGAAGCACATGGAAACGACTCACCAAACCTAGCTCGTCCTATCGCACACGAAAAAACTGTACTACGGAGTGGTATTAAAAATTCGACCGCGTCGGCCATGCACACGTTAACAGAAACGTTTTCGTTCTCCTGCTGCAAGTATTTCCATTCTGTCGGTTGAAGCGAACTCTCGAGGAACCAGGCAAAGCAGCAGCAGCAGCGAGAATTTCAATTCAATCAACGAAGCCATGTATCCTACTTCTAATTGACTCGGGCGCGATTTCTTTAATTTCTCAAAGACCCTAACAAACAAAGGAAAAGAAAGAAGACAAAGCTAACCTTGCATTGCATACTAAATACTTAGTTCGGATTGGGATAGATGTATAGGGTATGAGCTGTTGTTTATGAGATTTCCTGCTGGTTCGGTGGCTCGATCGGTGCCCTCGTGGCTCATGCACCGACGGCTGGGCGCCCGTTTGTTGGTTGGGTCACAAGTTATCAACGACGACGTAAACACACGCAAATGCAGGTGTTCGAATTGAACCACAAGTACTTTCGTCTAATGCTAACCATCAGCATTCAGCCCTTTATGGAGCACGTAGTATTTCGCTTCTCCGCAGTTGCTGCTGCGCAAAACTTCGCCGATGTCATGCGAGAAGAACACACGGAATATGTACATCGATGGTCACTAATCGTTCACTGACGAGAGATACGTACTTACTGCGTCTAGAGGTGCAACATGTGATCCTCAGGGTACCCTTTGACATTATTTAGTTCAAACAAATAAACTACTCCCTCCGTTCTTAAATACCTGATGGCCAAAAATTTGCAGCTCTAGCTGCACCGTGTGAATCGATCGGCCATCTTGACTTTTGCAAGAGATTATGTGAACTGAGGCGAGGAGTTTGGCCGGCCGCAGACCTGCGGGCTGCGGTTGGAGCGTCGTTGGCCGTCAATTTAGCGAGTGTTTTGTCTGCATTGTGCCGTGGCGGGCGCGTGGTCGTACGTAATTGTTAAGCGCGAAAACTTTAAGCGTTCGGTGTCCCACGCTACGTTTTACCTACTGCTCCCCCGCTGTTTAGTGTACCCAACTGTCGGAAAGAATAGAATTGTTTGCTATACTCCGTAGTGGTATGGATCGATCTGGTCCAAAATCTCACTTATTTATCGGTATATATGTCTTATAAACCGGGAAATTAATAAAGTCATACGAAGCACAACTAAACTCACAATACTATAGATACCCACCCAGCCACCCTGACATGTGCAAATGATGTTCAACTCTAACAAACGGGGAGACACTTAAAGAACTTTTGAGAGAAAAAGATAGTACCGCTACTTTATTTAAAACCCCTCTTTCCTTTTGCTAAAAGATTGGTTAAGCATGGTGCAAACACCGGTCTCCCTGCAACAGCAGAATAATGTACTAGCTGAAAGTAAGCTATCTCCACTTGCAGCTGCTGAGCTTTAAATATTCTCCACTTGACTGTACCGAATGCACAACTACTAGGGAAGTAGGGAGTACAAAGGACCCGCAAATGTTAAATTTGCTCCGGATTTGAGCTTACGTGGGCTAGGCTTTTGTATGTGAAAGGGAGATTTGATCTGCTAGTTGCTTCGTCTGGACGGGCTGGTGCTGCATAGGACCGATGGGCCATGGTTAGCGGGCTGCAGTTTTTCAATGGGCCAAAAAGAAAAGGAGAGCTGATGGGTTTCTCTGAAGAAGAGAGGTCGTGCGTGAAGGAGAATGAACAATGCACACTCCAGGATCTTTTTTTTTACAGCAAAAAGCCTCTTTATTTAGCCGTGGTAACCAGTGTTACATCATTTAACAGAAGAGGGATTAACCGGGGGGAGGAGAGTGAGACCGAGTCCCAACCGGCGAGAACTTGGCCTGACGGGCAAGCTCATGAGCAACAGAGTTGGTGTTCCTACTACAGTGAGTGATCTGCGCATTGCCAAACTCCTTCAACAAAGCGAAGCATCCTTCAAAAATTGCATTAGCCGAGCTATAAACCCGCTCTCCCCTGTTCAGCGCTCAACAACCTCCAGGTTATCACAATTGATAATTATCCTCTGGCAGCCCTGAGAGATCGCGAGCTCCAGGCCTAACTGAACAGCCGTAACTTCAGCAGACACCACATCCGTCACCAGAGGAAGCCTGCCATTAGCAGCAACAATAAACTCCCCACTGGAGTCCCTGATAACAGCACCTATAGTTCCACTTAATTCATCCATAGAGAAGCTAGCGTCTACGTTAATTATGACAATCAGCTGGTGGTTTCAACCACATCTCTTCTTTTCTGATAGCACTAGGGAGACTAGCAATGCTGAAATTTTACACCAAACTCGAGATAGCAAAAACTGAACTCGTAATGCTGAGAGTTGGTTCATCATGAACTCGAGATAGCACACTCCAGGATGCATCTGAACTCGTAATGCTGAGAGTTGATGCCGCACATGTGTATGCATTCTCGGTACTTTCTCATGCAATTCGGCTCTGACTTTGACTTTTGCACCAAACATCTGGACCGTACAAATTGCACGTGGCGTCTTCTTGTTAACAGCACAACTAAGCTGACATTGTCCGTTTCAATCATCATAGCAGAGTAGTGGATCCCAGCCTTATCAGAGATGAACTCCACTGGTAGAAAAGGAAACGTCGATCGGCACACAGCACCATGGACCACCCGTTCATACAGAAGTCAACCTGAAAGAAGAAAAAATGTGTCACAACTACTCCAGCTTTCCAGTTTCCATTTTACTCGGTACTCCTATGTCCAGCAGGTGTACATGTTGCTCTGCTCCATCAGTGAAGCCACTTTCAGGGGGCGCCAGCTACCGAGCTAGATCGTGCTGTCGCATTCAGCAAATGTCCATGCATGGCAATAGTCTAGCAGGGGATGGGGTCTTTAAAGTGGAAGCAGATCTTGCCGTGTTTGATGCTTGTGCTCTGTTTGTTTGGGCTGTGGCTGTGGCTTGGCTGTGCTGTGAAACCTGCTGTGCTGGAAAAACGGCTGCGTTCAACATTGGTCGTTTGGCAACACAACGGTAGCTTTGAGCTGAGAGAATGTCTGAAATGCCCCTACGATAAATAGTAGTGTTGTAACTTGTTGATTCTATCCGTTTAAACGCTAATTTGAGTAGCAGTGAATGAATTAACATATCTGAGTAGTAACGAATAATTTAACATATATTAATAAATAAATATATTTTACTATGACATCGGATAAACCTGCTATGTCTACGTGCAAAGTAGCATTAAGCACATCTTGCACATAATCACACACGCATATCAGTAGCTTAGATGCACAGGGGCACATACACACACTTACACACCACGCAACACATGCACCCGTCCACGCACGCACACAACAGAAGACAGCACGTAGACATAGCAGGAAGCACGCCGGCGCACGCATGCACACATGGGATGGCGACGAAGGTGGGCGGTGGAGGTCTAGCAGGTCGGGTGCTGAAGCTCGACTGCTCAACGGGTCGCACGTACTGGAGAAAGCCAGGAGCCCAGCGGCACAGCGAGGAGGGCAAGCGCGGCGAGGTGAGGGCAGGCGAGCTCACTGCAGCGCTGGGGAGAGTCAGCGCGACGTCTCCCGGCGGGATGTCAGGCAGCGGCGGCAGAACAAGCTCGGTTGGGCTCTATTATGGGAAGAGATCAAAGGAAGAGAGAGAAATAACAGTTTGGGTATTTTGACTCGGCGGTGGCAGTTTGGCTGCTATTTTCACGAAGTATCCGGTAGCCGGACGCGTAGATTATCAAAAGCTGCGGAAGTACCTTCTACACGTACTTTTATCCATATAACTAAAAGCATCTTCGGGCTTTGGTCAAAGAGTCTGTCCAAATCTTTATTTGTTTGGACTTCAGCTTTTTTCCGTGAAAAGCTGATCTAAAAGCCGAAACAAACGGAGCCTTAGACAGATAGAGTTGTTTTTTTAGATGATCAGGGGCTCGCCCCCCGATCCCAACTTTTTTCATTGAGACCCATTGTGGGGCCAAAATCGCAGCTGTAGCATAACAAGTTTGTGTCGCAAAAGATCAAAAGCTATTTCCTCGCTAAACCTATCTTTCTAGCAAAAGCAGCTATGGAGTTCATTAAGGACGACGTCGGCGAATTCAGCGAGCCTCGCAGGATCGAGGAAGATCTTGGGAGCATCGCCATCTTCTTCTTCTTCATGGGGGACGGCTGCGGAGAGGAGCCACCAGCGTCCAGTGGGGAGGTCGGGCTCAGGAGGGGCGCCTGGCGAGCATCCACGCGCAGAGGAGACTGGTGCGTGTCGGAGATCTTCAACTCGGCGTAGTCTCCAAGGAGCGTGTTGTCAGGCCTTGACGCCAGCGAGCAGACTCTACCTCTAGTAGAGCTGAAAGCCGCTAGCGCCAGCCCAAGAGAGGGGGTGCCTTCAGCACCGAGCGGAGGAGGGAGCAGAAACCCTCGACCTGTTCCAAAACCTCCAGCTTGCAGATAATCTTCCATTTCTAGAGTGTTCGGAGGATAAGCCACCACAATTGGTTAGAGCTTATCCAAACAGCATTATCAGAAATAAAGCTATTTCTAAATTTTCAGATACACCAAAGAATAGCAACACATATAGAATTCAAAGCTCCATGCTTCTTGTGAGAAATCCATAATCTGGCAATGGATTCTAGATCAGCCCCCAGCTGTTTATGAAATGGAGGGAAACTGTTTGCCAAATAATTTTAGCAACTACACATTCAAAAAAGAGATGTTGAACAGTTTCATTTTCAGCACAGAAAACACAGCTCTCTGGTTTCTCTATATGTCTTTTCTTCAGGTTATCTTTGGTCATAATCTTATTATGGGAGACCAGCCACAGAAAAACCTGAACTCTGGGTGGTACAGGGATTGACCAAAGAGAGAGCTAGAAGAATACTGACCTGAAGCAGTGTACTGCTAGATAAGAGAATCTGTGTCCTCTCTAAGCATTATGCTACAAGCAATCTGTTTTAAGGCATACCAAGATTCCATCATGGTTCGGGAAAAGGTTCTTCTAAAAGTAAGTTTCAGATTTTGTCCATCCCAAACGTCAGCAATGATGGCATTACATTCATTGCAGATAATATAAAAAGGCCAAAACTGTACTGCAAGAGAAGAGGTACCAAATCAAGTATCTTCCCAGAACTTGATTTTGGTTCCATCTCTAACAACCCACCTATAGCCAAATCTGGCAGCTTTGGTGGCCCACATCACTCCTTTCCAGAAGTACTGTGAGACACCATAAGTTTTGCTACAAAAGATATTGGGAGTGGTCCCATATTTGTTATCAACTATTGTTCTCCAGATCTTTCCTTCACTAGAGATGTATCTTTTGACCCATAAAGTTAGGAGGAAAAGGTTAAGATTCTGGAGATCAGGGACACCTGGTCCACCAAACACCTTTTTCATACTAACTAGTGACCAGTTGGCCAGGTGGAGCTTCCTGTGCCCCTCAAAATCATTCCAGAGGCAGTGAGCCATTTGGGTGTTTATCAGGTGCAGGGCCCACTTGGAGAATTTAAAGAAGCAAGTAAATGGGTATGCTAGCTAGACAGGATTTGATCAATACCAGTCTGCTTGCATAAGAAGTTTGCCTGCATAAGAAAAAAGTTTTCCTCTCCAGCCAGCAATCCTCTTAATGATCTTATCTACTAGAGGTTGTAGATAGATAGACTTGTTTTCGTTGCCAGCGGCAACTGTTCATGTATTCACGAGGGCACCAATGCACTATTTTTTACTTCCTTCGTTCCATAACTCTTGTCGAAATATTACATGTATTTAGACACTTTTTACGAATAGATACATCTAGTTTTGAGCAAATTTGAGACAAGAATTATGAAACGGAGCGAGTATTTATTTTCTCACTAGGTCAGTCAATCCACAAGCTCGTCCATATGAAAGCTAGGCGTTGCAATGAAACCAGTTTATTCTCGATTAGGTAGATCAGGTCTCAAGCAACTTAGGATTGACAATACTCGCCACACAATAGCTTGGACTGATGATACTCTGAGTCCACTTCTTCAGACTCAGTGGGCAGAAGTACCATTGTGCTTACTCCTGTAGCCTCTGAAAGTTATAGTCTTACTTAACTCTTGTTTTTGCCAGGTTTTGAATAGTTGGAAGTTATTACCATTGTGCCTTTTCTTCATCATTTGCAGTCTCCAAACAAGTCAAATCAGTGCAAACTTTCAATACAACAACTGAGTGAAAACCTAGGAACATTTTGACACAGTTTGTCATACTGAATTACAACTTCTAAAAGGATCTTCCACAATGTACAACTGTATACTAAATTCCCGACACTTATTATGGATTGGAGGGAGTAGTAAAAAGTGAAGGTCAAATGTGTTGTAAGGCAGTGACTAGAAATCAGGTCGCTTTGTGAACTGAGCCTAGCCTCATGTCGTCTGGTTATTTGTGGTGAAATCAGCCCACTCAGGTTCAAGTCCCAGACTTGACGTGGGTGTCACGTTTCTCTGGATTATTACAAAATTTAACCGGCGCTATTCTTATAGTCTGTGCTCCGTACGTCTTTTTTGCTGAACCATACATCTTTTTCCTACCTTGGTATATGGCATGCAGTTCTGTATGTTTCAAAAAAAGAAATACTGAATAACACCCTCCACGTGTTCCAGCATTTTGGCAAGTAATAAGATGGCACTACCTAATTGGATAAAACCATAGTTATAGAGATCCAAACCAGCCAATTTAGAAAGAGGGGGAGTGTAAAATGGACATTCGAGCCTATCCAATATTATCCTAATCCCGTATATAAGATACTCCCTTCATTTTACAAAGGTTGGCGTATTTTGTTTCGTTAAGACAAGACTTTGACCGATGAAAACTTCGTTGAAATGTATTTTTTCATACATGAAATTTATATCGATGCATTCGTCTTTAAAAGTTCTTTCTAATGATCATGGTTTCGTAACATATAAATTACATATTGATAGAGTAATTTTTGTTCAAAAACTTGTCTTAACGAAACAAAATACGCGAACCTTTGTACAAAGGAGGGAGTATTGTATTACTAACATTAAGTGGTTTAGGATTGAGAAAGTATCCAATAAAAAAAATCCAAGGATGAGCCTTTGGATTTCCTAGCCGGCCGATTATCCAACTCTCACCTGCTGCCATCCGAGTTTTGATAGAATTTTATTACACATGGATATTATCTTTCTTTGTAGAGTAAAATACATCAATAGTTCATAAATTTGGAGTGAATAAACTGATTAGACCACGAACTCAAAAAACGGACAGATAAACCATAAATTCGGATTTGTGATATAGTTTAGTCCAAATGGGAAGGCTAAGAGTGGACACGTGGCCGCCACGTCAGACTAAGCTAGGTTTTCTCAGAGTTTTTTCTGTTGCAAAAAACAACCATCTTATATTTTGAAACAGACGGAGTAAAATATAAGTCAGCGTTACTACTTAACGGTTGTTTCGCAAAGGTATAAATTACTGCAAATGGAGAATGGAAGCTACTGGTGTGGTGTAGTGTACTGCGCCTACAAATGCCTAACTGGCTAGCAAATGCATGACCCCTTCAAGACCACGAGGCAATTTAAAAAACGGCAAACTATGTTGACTAGTTGTACTTTTGCTTGTACTGGGCTACCTAACTGCGCCCTCGCCTGTCATGTGCTTGGAAAATGGTCTCCTTCTTTGAACATACAATGATGGAAAACTAACCCTGTCTTATATAACTAACTAAATTCCTGTTCTTTTTCCAGGAACAATGCTGCAAATTCAGAATGATTTGATACGTGGTTTGGAAGATACCGGAAAAATGGTCACGAAGCTCCACATCTGACAAAAGTGGAAGATGCAGAGAAGTCCATGTCGGTCAACAGCATCTCTAGATAGTAGAAAAGTCCTCCCGACCGTTTGACTCGATGACGCTGCCTTTTGCATGCCATGAAGACTTTTGATATGGAATATCTCCAGCAAAATCGGAGCCTTGTACATGCACGCGAGAAATGCATTAATTGCAGAGGTGAACTCCTCGATCGGTAATCAAATCATACTCGTCCGTAACATAACATATTAAGTGATTTAAGTTTGTCCAAATATGAATGTATCTATGACTAAAAAACGTTAAATAAATATAACAAAAAATTATTTAATATGAGACGGAGGAAGTAATCTACTGTAGTTTCGTGGTGATCACGGCAGACCAGCTGCCAAGCACATCCTCTCTTTTGGGTCAGTTCCAGCGTGAGCCGTCAGGTTAGACCTGGGTGGCTAGAGTAGTATATTTGAGAGATATTGTTTTTAGCTTTGCACTTCAAGGAACACTAGAGATATGTACCACAGTACCAGCAAGAAGATAATCCGCACGGTCAAATGAGAAGAGTCATTGCAAATGCTTGGTTTTTAAGACATAGATATATTCATATTTGAACAAATTTGAGTCACTTAATATGGGACGGAGGAAGTAGTTAATTAAGCACATTTTTTGGAAAGATTTGACGGCTGACGACCTTGTCTCTGCTCTGCCCTGTTTATGACATATACTCCTCGCGCTTCAGTCTTGGATGGGCGGGAAAGCGGCTAAGACAAGCCGGTGAACGTTCTCTAAATAATTTTTCCGAAATTAACTAAGCAGCATGTCGATTACAAGTTGTCACCATCCATTCTAGCCTTCCAAAACCTGCCAAACTTGGCCCAGCAAGAACTCTGGTGCGTACGTTCTCCAGTTACCAGCAAAACAGTAACTGATTTGCTGTCAAGTAGTACGAAGAAATTTGTTTTCCTAGCTACGTTCCACAAAGACGTCGTCCCGCTCTCGCCATATCTCCACGTACCGCGCGCGTCCGGCATCCTCTATATATATCCCGATGTATACTCGCTCCGTCTCAATCAGGAAGTTTAACTCACATCCATCGATCTCGCCGCCGCCGCGTCTAAACTCTCCTCCTCACTGCTCCTTAACCCCCGGTTGGCCGGCCGGTACGGTTACGTACATGTATTAAACATCGGTCATGGAGTACAGCAACGAGGCCACGAACACGGCGGCGCCGCGAAGGCCTTCCATGTCGCCGCCGTCGTCGAGGCCGGTGTCGTCGTCATGCTCGCCGCCGCCCCCTGCAGTGTTCCCGCTGGCGTCGTCGTCGCCGACCGTGGTGCTGAGCCCGTGCGCGGCGTGCAAGCTGCTCCGCCGCCGCTGCGCCGACGGCTGCATGCTCGCGCCCTACTTCCCCCCGACGGACCCCGCCAAGTTCACCACCGCCCACCGCGTCTTCGGCGCCAGCAACATCATCAAGCTCCTCCAGGTACTACTTAATTTCCCATTACACGCTCCCAAAATACACGCTACTAGAATTACTAAATGTGCTGATGAATGATGATGCGATTGTGAATCTCAGGAATTGCCGGAGAGCGCGCGGGCGGACGCGGTGAGCAGCATGGTGTACGAGGCGGAGGCGCGGCTGCGGGACCCGGTGTACGGGTGCGCGGGGGCGGTGTGCCGGCTGCAGGAGGAGGCCAACGACCTCAAGGTGCGCCTGGCGCGCGCGCAGGCCGATCTCCTCAGCGTCCAGGCGCAGCACGCCAACCTCCTCGCCCTCGTCTGCGTCGAGCTTGCCCGCTATCAGCAGCCGCATCCGTCGCCGCCTCCACTCGTCGACGACGGCCTGGATCACGGCGCGATGTACCAGTCACTCTATGATTCGGACCTCGACCTGGCGGCGTGGGAAGAGACCCGGCTCTGGACCTGATCGATCACCGTAGCATGCCGGCTTGCCGGTCGGCCAGTTTACGAGCTAGTAGTACTGGCATGGAGTTATAGTACTTAGACTAGTTACGCTCGTCGGAGGTACGATATATATGTCGATATTTTACCACCCGAGTGACACTCGTGTGGTCTCGTGTCCGCCCATGTGCAACCGTCACGATTACGCGGTACACGGCAGATACTCCTATATATAGGATACAACATATGTTCTTGAATTCAATTCAAATATTGTGATAGACATACATGCATGCATCATTCAGTTCCGGTACACACGAAATGTTGACGAATTAATATATTGGTACCTCCAGAACGTATAATATCAGCTGGGTTAATTAATCAGCTGGCCATTGCTGAGCCTGAGTTTTTGCTATCGCCAAACGAAACGATTGGTCCAACAATGCTACGATACCAGCCTAACACTCGACTACCGTACGGTACTACAAGTACTGGTGCCTGGTGGTCGGCGGCTCAAATGTAAGTACGTACGTACCAAACTCGAACGAACGTTTCAGTTGCGAGCTTAGAAAATCAACACACGCGCGCACATATAAGAACTGAAAAAGTCACCCACGATGCGGTCGAAGAGAGAGTATGTGACTGAATAACAACTCGTTGTTTTGTGTGGAACGTCCGAGCGTGTGCAACATCCCACCTGACAGGTGTAAAACCACTCGGCACGCGCGTGAAACGATGCTCCCGTGCTGCCATGCATGAATGGACGGGACTCACCATCACAGCGGACGGAGCCCAAAAGAGACCAAAAGCAGGCTGCCGAACTCTATCTCCAATCTCTACCTGGACCGTCTTAATTAACTAGCGGTTTTATACCAAGTCTCTGCTCTGATCGTTTCGCGGTCATCGTCGTCGGCTATTTTTTGAACTAACAGTTAGTAGGTTGTAATTTATTGGGAGTGACTATTTTTTGGTCGACTATTTATCCATCCAATCAAGATTTTCTCATCATTTATATTCGGATGAGTTTCACACGAATCTCAGTGATTGAATCGGACGTTTGTTAGCATCGATTTAGAAATAATTATTTTTCGGTCGCTTTACAAAATAGCAAAACCGTAATTTCTTTGTGTATGCTTTGCTGTCATCGTTTACTACTCCTACTTACAGTACAGTATAGCTAGTAGCCTGCTGGTGTAGAATTAGCGTGCATGGGTTGTCCAAATCATGCCGCATGGATCCAAACATCTCTTGGCTCCGCATGCAGAATGTCTAATGCAGACCCCACAAACGTCCAGACTTGTTCCCTACCTGTTGGAATTTTGATGGCAGGCGATGGCTGATAGAGTATTGATTGACGAGGCGAAAGAGTAACCATATATTTTATTCGTCCCGTGTCGTTTTTCTACGGCTCTTGCTAATTCTCATATGTCCGAATCTTTTTATGATCTCTCTCTCTCTCTTCTGATGATGCTCTGGCCTTTGGTCTAACCGGTGCAGCCTCGCAACAAGTCCTCAATGGCAGGTACGGTAGGGGGGCCATGTTGTATCATCTACCGAGAATGTTGGAATCGTCCTTGTATATGTCCTCTTTTATTTTCCATCCTACCCTGTAAATTGCTGGTTTTGCCTCGTTTCGACAAAATGTTTGGTGTGGTGGCTGATTTTTGGCCGCCGTAATCCCCTTAAAAGAGACGGAGGGAGTATAATATTTGAAGATGCAACTTGACAGAGAGAAAGACTATCACAAGAGTTTGCAAGAAGTTATACTCCATGTTACAGTTTTTATGAAATTTAGAAAATGTGCATATCCTAACAAATCTCTTTCAGCAATACTGCAGGCCAAACAGTAACCTGTAATTTTTCTCACAGGAACGGATTTTCTCCATTCCTTTTCTCTAAAATTTCCCTTCTTGCGGTGTATCTTGTGCGGTTAAAACACCTAACGTTTCTTTGCATGTGTCCAGTCCTACTAGTACCTATCCAACACGTGTGAGCGACGTCGGCATGGTCTATTTTGCGTGTCTTCTATCATGGATGCACAAAGAGAAAAGTTCATTTTTTTTCATCTCTCATCTATTGTTAAAGTGTAGGTTTCATTTTTTTTAGTGCGAACTTCAGTCCTCAACTGCTACTAATTAATACAATAATTACCCGGTTTTAGGAGTGGCGGGATGAAGTTCACAAAAAAAGAAAAATTAAGGGACGAAACATGATAGAATGGCGGGACGAAAAATACATTTATCTCGCTCACAGAGACGGGATGAGTCTCAATATCCCTCTATGACCGACCTTGTTATGGTATACCCGCATCCAACTTCTCTCGCTCGATCTGATAAGCTGCTTGTTTTTTTTCTTTTGTCAAAGATAAATCATCTTATCTCTATTACTAATTTACCAGTAAAATCAGAAGTCATAAAAAATTTCATCCAACCGACTAAATCCAACGTCTCGTATTCTTCCAACAACTAGCATGGTGTCCCAGTTTAAGGATCCGCGGCGATCTCATCTGCCACCAACCACACCGGCCAAGCCGCCGATCCCTGCCTCCTCCATCCACTGCTCAGGTGACGGGAGGGGGTGGGGACCCCGGTGCTTCGGCTCCCGCCTGTAGTTAGTGTTTTTCTTGGGGTGTTGCTTCCATGGAGGAGACGACGCCGCGTCGGAATAATTTGCCTCTGCTTTTCCTCCATCTTGGCGTCGCTTCAACCGGTGGCGTCGAGGGGCAGGTAGCCCGGTCGTCTCGCCGATCTCTGGATTCGGTGAGATTCGTGTCTGGTGGTTGTCGGTCGGCACTCTCACGGGTGGCGATCATGTCGTCTGTTGTTGTTGTGTTTGCTTCCTTGCAATTGGACGAGTGGATGATGGTAGGCGATGGTGTTCCTCTTCTTCAACTGCGTCGGATGAAGTTGATGGCGTCAAGTTCTGGTGACCACAGGGAAGATCCTCGGCCGACGTGCCACAAAGTTTCGGTCTCGTCGCTTGCGGCGACCCTGTTCATCGGCTCATAAAGCATCCTTGTATGCGATGGTGCTCTCACAGATCTGGGTTTGACAGCTGTTCGCCTCTTTTTGTGGCGCCGCCGGCAACAGACGCTGGTGGACAACGTTTCAGCGAGACACAAGTTACTTTGTGCAAAGTTGCTTGATAAGCATGTTTGTGCCATGCCGTGACCATATGTGTAATCTCTGCAAGTGGATTGTCTAATGAAATATATGGTTACTTCAAAAAAAAAACTAGCACGGTGTCCCGCGCAATTGCGCGGAAAACATCTCTACATGTCGTATCCGGTGAAAACTCCATAAAAATAATGTGTAAAATTTTCAAAAAAATCCTATAAAAAATCCACATGTTGGAGGTGTGGTGCTCTACAAACGTGGGAAATTTCAAGTTGAAAATGAAATACATTTGGAAGAAATTAAAAAGAAAAATATACAAACGAATAGTGTCATAACTGAAGGCCCATTATTCATGCTGAATTTGTTTTTTTCGCTGTTAACAAATGCAATTGAGTTTGGACTTGAAATTTTACACACATGTAAAACATCATTTGTCTAACATATGATTATTTTTGGAGAATTTTTTGATCTTTTTCCGATGAATTTTCAAAGCTTTCACTATAGAGGTGGTTTTCACTAGATATTTTTCCTAACTACTTTGGCTCACATATATACTACTCCCTTCGATCTATAATAAGTGTCTCAGCTTTAGTATAACTTTGTACCGTACTAAGTTAGTAGAAAATTTAGACACTTATTATGGATCGGAGGAAGTATTACTATATTATTTCAAAAAACATCAAGTCAGTAATAGAAAGAGAAGATAGGTTGTTCGTGAGATGGAGCGCACATGCATGTATACATGTTCTGCTCCATCTGTATGTAGCCTCATCACCCTATGTTTCCACACGTATTGCCACAGAAAGAAAGAAAATCCACGCAAATTTTCGATCGATGGATTGCAATATTGATCTAGGTATTCATCGCAAAACAAATATTGCTCTAGGTAAGAAAATCCAATCTAGTGGCCACTGTTAATATACAGATGGTGCCTAAATATCCATCTGTATATAGCTTCAGAGCCCTATGTTTTCATGCGTGTTGCGATAGAAAGAAAGATTATCCAGGCAAAATTTCGATCGATGGATTGCAACATTGATCTACGTACATAAGAAAATCCATTCTAGTGGTCATTGTTAATATACAGATGGTGCCTAAATATCCATCTGTATATAGCTTCAGAACCCTATGTTTCCACGCATGCTGCGATAGAAAGAAAGAAAATCCACGCAAAATTTTGATCGGTGGATTGCAACATTGATCTAGGTAAGAAAATCCAATATAGTGGCTGCTGTTACACGGATGGTGCGTAAATAAAGTTTTTTCTGACAAATTTTCAATTTTTTTCAGATGAGTTTGTTTTTAACTTCTGAATTTTTGATGAAATACTTTCTATTTTTCTTAAGAACTTTCAATTTTGTTTGATGGGATTCCATATTTTACTTTCAGTTTTTTTTAAAAAGTTTTACTTTCAAATTTTTGGCGACATACTTTTTTTTTCTTGCTTTCACAAATTTAAATGGACTTTTTTTTTCTTTTTCCGAAAAGAGGAATGCCCCGGCCTCTGCATCAATTGATGCACACGGCCAAATTTATTACGAAGTTTGCAGTCATAGTACAGTTCAAGCATCACACAAAGTGAAAGTAAAAATCAGCCAGCGGAAAAGCAAGAAAATGGACTATATCGTGTTGTAGCAGGCTGGCCTGCTTTGATTTCAACCTCTTTCTAAAATAATTGTTGTTCTTCTTGCCTTTTGGGGCTTCCGGTGGACTGATTCCAGCCATCCACGTCCACCTGGATCGGCCACGTCTAGAAACTTAAAACAGTTTATGATCAACTCCGCTCAAGCCAAATCGGTACGTTAAAATAGTTTTGAGATATACCTTCTCCGTTCAGTAAAAAATGTCTGAGATATATCTTCTCCGTCCAGTAAAAAATGTCTCAAGTTTTTAAATATTTAGATGTGTCTAGACATGACTTAGTGTATAGATGCATTCAAATTTAGTTAAAGTTGTGACGTCCTTTGTTGGATGGAGAGACATCTAAGAGACGGGTTTTTATGCTAGAGATACTCTTATACGTCGATCTATTATGCCCTAAAAGAAGACATCGGTCTACGGAGTATTAACTAAGCCGAAAAGAATTGCTCACTTAATCAAGAAAAGAAACGTATCGTAGACTCGTAGCTGCTCAGCACGGGGTAGACCTCATCGATAACCGCTTCCGAAACCGGCGACCTCCACTTCGCAATGAACGGTCAGAGCCTCAGAGGAGGTCCAGAGGGTCGAGGGCTGAGATCCAGGGCACGGCATGCCCTGCGCCCCAATATCTACCATTCATTCAAATCGGACGGTCAGCAGCAGGCAGCGAATTTTTTTCTTTCTTTTTAGCAGAAGAGGCAGCGATTCACCATGCTGGTTGACTCCTTGCTCTGTCATCTTCTTCACGGGGCCGCAGACTCTGTCATCTCCTTCACTGGGCCGCCCTGCCTCTGACAAGCGCGCCAAGTCGCACAAGGCAGCCACTGAGGGACGGACAATACGCCGTTGACATTCTATTTCCACCCAAATCCTGAAGATTGACAGACCCTGCTCTCTTCGGTTTTTGCTCCCCACGGCCAGCTCACTTTAGTCTATGATTTTTTGGAGCTGGGCAGTTCGGACGGCAAGCATAGCGTCCCAGGGAAGATTCCGATATAAAATTAAAAGAAACAAAGCGAACAAGTAACCGAAAGAAAAGACCATGTTTAAAGAGTAACAAGCAAGAAAAAACAAACATCACCCACCTGTATGCTACCGAATATTCGTTTATTGATGTCCTTCGCGCCCACCTTAGAAAAGAATATTGTCAGATACCAGATGCTCGTCTGATGATTTCATCCTTCCTGTGCCCTCCTGGCTAACAGTAAATTCACGAAACTATCAATGAACAAAACTGGACGACATGTAGGCAAACCAAACCCTTTACCTCCTGGGCTTGGCTTCCTGGCCAAGCGTTTTTCCAGGGCTGTTGGCACGCGGCACAGGAATGCAAAGGGGTGGGCACAATTGCAGTGGCGGCCAGGCAGATGCCAGCATCTCCTTCTCCAGAAGTTGCAAGATACGTTACATAAAGGCAAACCCTGACGTATGTAAATTACTCACCTCACGAACCCTGGTGATTGTGATTGACACCACTTTGTGGGGAACTTTTGCAAATTTGCCCTTCTCAAACCTCGATTTGCATTTCAAAGATAACATCATCATCTTTTTTTTTAACAAGGACCCCTCTCCGTCAGCCCTCAGGGGGGATATCATCTCGCAATATACTAGTAGATGCCGACACCTTTTGCAATCGTGAGATTTCCCAATTGACAGAGGGCATAAGTGGAAAATGTATAAACAGCAATTTGAAGTTGTTCCAGAATCCTTCATTGCCTTCTTGCGAAACGGGCAAAAGGCTCTTCCTCCTTCCAGTTTCAAAAGGAAATCCAAACACGAAACTCAGCAAGACATCGAGCTTGGCCATCTCGATTCTATTTCAGCCATGGTTCAGATCAAGGAATTGTATCCTTCTACGATCACCTATATGTTCTTGGAATATCACTTTTATGTGCATGATTTTCCTTCTTTTATCATCTCTCTTGTTAACTCATTGTTCCGCGTGAAATTGGCACCTTGACTTCGATCCTGCGCGAATGAAGCCGAATCGTCATGCCTATGTCGATGGAGGAGGTATGGAGAATCGACAAGAAAATTCAGTAGGTTTTGTGTTCTTTTTTCTTGAGATAGTAACTTTGCTGATCAAGATCGATTATTACGCTGCAGTATGAAATTGGGCTCAGCTACACCATCATGAAGATGGAGCAGCAGAATACAAACGGCAAGGAGGGCGTAGAGGTGCTGCAGCAGGCCCCGTTTGAGGATGAGGAACTCGGTGAGGGCCAATTAACTTCGAAAGTTTATCATTTGCAAAGGTTCGTATGTATAAACTTGAAGTCATCTTGTTTTGTTTTGTTTAAGTGGGCTTCACGACTTCATAAATTGTTTCGGAAAGAAGAAAAACATGCCTATTAAAATCCATTCCAATCTTGTGAATATTTCTAGACATCCCCTGACAATAATAAGCCTGTCATGGTAATCATTCATGGGAGGCTAGAGCAAAGCTAAGTACATAATTGGCAAATTAGCATTTAGCAGTAATAAGGATTAAGAAGTATATATGTTGCAATCAGGACATTGTGAAATAGATATAGGTTTAGTTAAACTATGTGCATGAAAATTATAAATTAGAGAAAGATATTTCCTTCCCAGCAAACACTTGTAGTGCAAAAAATTGAAGGCGAAACTATATGCAGCAAAATTCCATCTTGGATGAAGGGCTTCGCGTCCACGAGTGCTCTCGCCGTGCACGAGGACTCCTGGTGTGCGTATCCAAAGAGCAGAACAGGTCCGCACAGAATCTTTGTGTACCAAATGTCAGACATATTTTAGCTACATTGCACGACGAACATTCTTGCTAAACTGTGTCCATTTGTATGTTCCTCCCATCTCCATGGTTGCCGTGGATGTTGCTCTGAACCTCATCAGTGATCAAGGTACCACGGAGCAGAGAAATCTTATGTTCTTAGAACCCAACACCCCTTTAGTTCATTCAGTACTTCCAGACTAACTTCATTCTTCGTGATGATGCAGTGCCCGCTTTTCAGCAAGTGTTCACTCACCATTGACACCGTGATTAGACCTGACAACGGCTGTTCTGACAATGTAAGCACATCCACTCGTCTCGTCCCCATGTTTAAGACTTTCAGACAAAACGAAAATATTAGTACTAAGGAGATCGAGTGCGTTACAACCAGGCGCATAATCTGACCAGTCAGCAACTAGCTGCAAGAGAGGTCGAGATCATCGACATCGCATCGGTATCACGGGACTACTGGAGCAAAGTGATCACTGCTCCGAAGGTCGACCTCACAACCTTTAAGTCCCAACTCACGAACCGAGGCCCTCTTCTGAAGGGGTGGATGGTAATGCAGATGTCTTAATCCCCCTTCCCCAGCACATATATACTTCAGATCAGAGGACCGTCAGATGCTCTTACTGTTAGATTTTGACATGTTCGCATGTTTTATGCGCATGGGATTCGAACTGGTTCAGGATTCTTGCCATCCCGTGATGACGACATACAAGCTGGTGACCATGGATGCTCCCATCTGGGGCTTGGGCGAGCGGCTCGAAGACTGCATCATCGCTGTACGTAGGCTCTGACCAGTCTTAAACTCTGAATTTGGCATGATATTACTTCAGAACATGAGAGCTAAGGTGGTTGCAGGGGGAGAGGGCGCTGTTCCTGGCGTGCCACCGGCTGTGCTTCGCGTGGGTGGACGAGTGGCACGGCATGACCATGGAGCAGATCCGGGACATGGAGAGGCACAACGACCTACTCCTCAAAAAGGTCAGCACGTCGGTCGGATGACTAGCTTGAACTCTTGATTCTTGAAGCTTCGATCTTATCGAGGAGTTTAGCACTTGTCGTTCGCGTTGGCTTCTGAATCCTGATCCGTGGCACGTCGCTGCAGACACTGAAGAAGGCTGCGTTGGCCGGGAGCAAGCACGAGGGCAAGAGGAAGTCTCTCAAAGACGAGATCGCAGTGGTCGGGAGCTGCACGTAGCGCTGTATGCTGCTTTGCTGGTTCCTGTGAAAGATGGCCCATTAATTTGTCCCCGGTGGCTCAATTGGGCGCAACATGGCCGAAGCAAATTCAGATTCGGTGCGTCAATTACGGCTAAATTAACACTGTACAGTACTGTACATATATGTCGTTTCAGAAACAGTGTACATAAACATGCGTGCGTCCGCTGAAGATGCTGCGGATATGGTGTCCCAAGGCGTCCATGCCCTGCCAGTGCGTGTGGTTCTCAACGTTAAATATTGGAGATGAAATGATGCTTCAGATGCTCGATTAGTCCCACTTAAAAGGAAGAGTTTTTCTTCTTCTTATCCGTGCCCATACGTGTGCGTGCAGCGTGCCTTGGTGCAGCAGCTCTATTCGATTGGAACTGGTGAATTGTTTTTGACGGCAGTCGGCACAAGGACCAAGTAACGATTAACGAACGTCACAGTTCGCGTCCGCTCCCCCATCCCCACCCGGCCGCACCCGCCCTGATCAAGTTATGTTTCCTTTCACAAAACGAGCGATTAGGTACTAATGGATTGGAGCGTTGTTGGGCGAGGAGCTCGGGGGCCTCTGTTGGGCTAGAAGCAGAGCTCAGCCTGCTAGGCCACTAACCTTTCAGGCGTTTTTCTCTTTTTCATTCTTAATTAATATTTGGGCCTGTACTTCTCCTAACACTCCCTAACCTATATCTGGGTCTCTGGATTGGCCGGGCCTTGGGCCGGCGTCCCTCTTGCATACAAACTCAACACAATCTTGGGCCTGTACAGAAACTCAACACAATCTTTGTCTTAATTTTTTTAAGGTTCAATACAATCCATGTCTCTTATCTGTCATCTTCTTTTCGCTCAAAAAAAATAAAATCTGTCATCTTCTGGATAGTCAAAACATGTAGAAGCCGTGACATCCAACTTATGTGATTTTAACTATTATATCTGTCATCTTCAGGACGGTACGTTTTTTGTATCACATACTCGAAACGACCGCTCGATTACTTTTATTTCCCATTCTGGGGAAGTGACTGCAAAACGTAACAAGTGACTACTCCCGCGGTCTCGTATTAAGTGATTTCAATTTATCCAAATATGAATGTATTTATGTCTAAAAAGGGTTTAGATAGATACATGTAATAAAAAATCACTTAATATGAGACGAATCTATCCCTAATAATAAAAGCAGGAAGGGTTCCTTCGTCGTCGTCCGCCGTGCATCAATTTCCGTGCATGTTTTGATTTTCCGTGTCTTCTTACACTCCATCGAACCTTCCTTTTCCTGTTTCCACAGCGCTGCCTTCTCGGGCCGCCGCCGCCGACTCAACTGCCCGCGCAGCACCTCCCTGCGGTGACCGCTCTCGATATGCGTCGGCGCCGGATTAGATTATCGTGCAAGAGACGAGCAAAGGGGTCCAGGGCTGATCGGCGCTATCCACCGTTCCTCGTGCACTGCACCACCGCGTGCTCTGACGCCAGCCACGGCCGGCGGGTGGTGTGGACTGGGTGCCATGTCCGTGGCCGCGACTGCTAGCATCGGTCTCGAGATCATTTTGATTGAATGTCCAATTATATTGTTATGTTTTGTATAAACATGAATTTTCGTGTGCACGTGTTTAAGCGGCCGTGGCAACGCACGGACCTTGTAGTATGGAATGTAAAACAAGTACACCGCCTTTAAGGCTACACTGTTAAGAAAACAGAGTTTAAG
This sequence comes from Brachypodium distachyon, assembly GCF_000005505.3. Lineage (NCBI taxonomy): Eukaryota > Viridiplantae > Streptophyta > Magnoliopsida > Poales > Poaceae > Brachypodium > Brachypodium distachyon. Next base: position 64,915,949 of record NC_016131.3, read on the forward strand.
GCTATACTTTTAGGCAAAGAAGCAAAAACTAACAAATGGCAACTCCCGAAGATTAAATTCGGGTAAGCTACGAGTACAAACTCCGGGGTATCCTCCAAGTCACGGTGAGCTCGACGTCGACCACGGGAAGAAGAAAACGACGAGGCGACAGCTGTTGCGACTGCAAAAGGCGACCCAAAACAGCCAAAACGGGGCCACACAGACGTGTACGAATACAAGCAGGCCGGAACAAAAGAGACGGGCCACCAGCAGAGAAGGGAGCAGAGTTTTAAGTAGGGGCGAGGTTATAAAATCTTAATCCCCCGCAGTTCAGCATCCCGAATACGCACGCCACTCCCCGCACGAAATCTGCTACGTGGACTGCCACCGGCCAAGCCGCGTGCCGACATCGGGACACGTACCCCCCGCTCCAGATCGCATCGGAACGGTCACCCAGATCACCCAGACTTGTCTATATAAACCGGACGTGTACATTATCTGGAGATACATCGAATCAAACTGCAGTTCCAGGCGCTTCTTCAGTCCCAGAGAGTGAAAAAAAAGGAAAAGAAAGTGCGCCATGGCGTCGGCGACGTTCCTGGAGGTGATCCTCGCCATCATCCTGCCGCCCGTCGGCGTCTTCCTGCGATACGGCCTCGGGGTAAGTGTATTTCTTCGCTGCCCTTCGATTTTACGGGTTCCGTTGCGCCGTTTTGAGTCTCGTATCTGATTCTTTTGGTTACTGGTTTGCGTGCGATCGAGCAGGTGGAGTTCTGGATCTGTCTCCTGCTGACCATACTGGGGTACATCCCGGGGATCATCTACGCCGTCTATGTGCTGGTGGCTTAAGCAAGAAGAGCCTGCAGCTAGCAGGTCCGTCGATCGGCCTGTGATTGGCGAGGGGGTGTGTGCAAGAGCAGATGCTGCTGCGTTTTAGGGGTGTGATGTGTTGATCTGTATGCGCGTGTATGTATTGGGGGTATTGTGGATTGTGGCTGGTGATGAGTGTATTCCGGAGGGCTTTTGTGCGCTCGTCGGCTGCAGTGTATATGATCTTAGTGTTGGATGTTCATTCGTGCAAATGATCTTTTGGGACCAAAATCTTATGCATGATCACTAACAAATGAGACCATCTCCAATGCAAGAATTTTAGGATAGACGCTTCAACAGACCCACAAGTGCCCAAGCATCAGGCCATGTGTTGGAATTACTTGGTTTGGCTTTGTACCTTCACAATAATCCCTGTGTAGCACGAGGCAAAATTAGTTTAGCCTCTTGCTTATTGAGAGGGGATTAGACTCGATTTGTTCTTTACCTCTTCGGCTCTTTGCGTTCCTCCGCCGACAACGTCCCCGCCTAGTGGCTTCACAATGATCGCACTAGTACACGTGCGTTCCTCCAGCCAGCCGCCATCGTCCACGGCTCGTGGCTTCACAGTAATGAACAACATTGAACATGATGGCAAGACAAGTTGTTGAATAGCTCAATTTTCGCTAAGTCGCTAAAGCGATAAGCGAAAGAGAAAAGTATAATTTTGGCCATCAATTACTACATCCGTTCCTACCGGTCCCACACATCGCTACGGGTCCCACACATCGCTAGGTTAAGAACTAACGTAGCATGTTAATTATACCATTAGAAAATAGAGCATTTGAAATTTTTAATGATATAATTTTTTGATATAAAACTAATGTTACATTAATTAAATCTTCTGACCTAGGTATGCGTGGGCCCATAAACCGGAACGGAGGGAGTAGCAGTAAAGAGAAAAGTATAATTTTGACCATCAATTAGCAGTAAAGTTTAGAAATGGTTCTCAACTCAAATCTAAACCGGATTAGATGTTTTTGAGTGGTTTTGATTCCACGTGGCACGTTTTTCCTAAGAATTTGCTATGTCAAATGACATGATGCACAGTTGAGTGACCAAATCTATATAATTTCGAGTTCAGGGACCATTTGTGGTTGGAACTTAATGCAATTTGATGCGGTAAGTTCGGAGAAAAACCGCTCAACATGAAATCAAAACCGTTCAAAATCCGGAAAAGAGACTCAAAAGACTACATACTGCCAATCGAGTGACAAAATATGCGTTCTCTTAAAAAACTAAAATAACGAAGTACAAAACGCTTCAGGGAACAAATCTTGATGACTACGATGGATGTTAATGGACTTTGGTGATCATTTTTCCATATGTCGTCACTTTTACCTTCGGGGTGCCGCCCCTAAGGATACAAAAACCCAACAAAACTACTTGCGACACATTGGTGATTCACCTGAACCGGTGTCGAACCGTCGATAAAAAAGGAACCGAAAGACTGGTCAAGATTACAAGTCCTATAGCTTCTCTCTCTCTCTCTCTCTCTCTTTCTTTTTCTTTTGAGAGAATTTCATATTTGCCACTCAAATTTTGCGCATATGTCCAAATGACACTCGGAATTTTCTTGTTCCAAATTTGCCTAAGTTGACCATCAAATAAGAGATGAAGAGACAATTTTTACCCCTAGATAGCATGTTGATTTTTCCTTTACAACATGGCGCCTTACAACAAAATACTCCACCCGTCTCATTTTATTTGTTGCTTTAGATTTTTATTTTTCCCCTGTAATAAGTGTCGTATTGGGTAGTACTGATATCGGTTTTCGGAATTCATTCCCTACTGCCTAATTACTTTTTTTGACAGCACTGCTTAATTACTTTGTTCGGTGTGCATGCAGCCACCACCTGTAAGTGCATGCGATCCGGCGTGAAATGTGGGGCCCCAAGGGGCCAGGGCGTGAGATTACTTACAACAAAATCAACTCCTGTTTCAGCCGCACCAATAATCGGGTGCTTTGGTATTTGGACTAAATTTAAAACGAAAAAAAAATGAGGCGGATGGAGTATTTTGTTGAAAAGAAAAAAAATCAGCATACTCTCTGGAGGTAAAATTGACTTTTCAATTCTTACTTAACGGTCAACCATCGGTAGTGGCGTATTTGTACCCCATGCAATTTTGAGTGACAAATTTGAAACAAGAAAATTCTAAATGACATATGAGCAAAATTTGAATAGCAAACGTGAAATTCTCTCTTTTCTTTTTGAGGTGGTACGGCTTCTTTCTCTCGGGAAGGTAGGTTTAGCAAACGCTCTCTTCTGACCTCAGAGATAAGTTCAAATTGGGCCGGCCTATTTTCAGTCTAGCGGGCTAACTCACGCTAAGGGGCGCCTGATTCTGGGAAGGGTCGGGCTTGTACGCGTTGGCTGGCCAGGCCAGGCTTACCTGTGCTGAAATTTCTAATTTAAGTAGGGTTGGGCCTTTGCGGCTGATTGTTCAGTGAAACTAGCAGAGCCTAAAAGGCTTCTTAATCCTAGCCCACTACTAATGTTACCACTTATGTCTTCAGTTTATTCCCCTCAAAAAAAAACCTTATGTCTTCAGTTGGATACTGCCATACTGGGCGCACGCGCACCAGACACCAAACAACCATTTGAAGGGCTAGATTTCAGTGAGCTTGGATCGTTGTTCTAAAAAATAAACTGAGATTGCTTTCGGTTTACTGGGGGCTGTCAGTGTCAGATACTTAGACCAGAGGTCCACCGTGTGCTTAGTCAGCAATAAATAACGGAGTATAGCAGGCAATTAGAACTTATCTATTGACCGACGACCAAGGTGCCGAAAGTGTTCGTTGCTTCTTTTTGGGGTCGTGCAAGAAAAGGTTTTCTGTGCAACTCATAGCCCCATTCCCTTCCGGAAAAGGGAAGAAACCCCTGGCACATACATGACCTGATTCGGAAAACAGCTAAAAAGATCGATGAGCTTCCCGTGCATGCACGCCCTGGTGACTGCTGAGCTAGCCAGCCAGCGGATCCGACCTTTTCCAGCCATCGCTGTAATGCACGCACTGGTGTCTGTCTATCTGAGGCGCCGCGTCATGCATACTGAATTACCGATGCGAGCCTAGATATCTGAAAAAAGGTCGAATTTTCCGCAGCACGGAGTTCTCGGGCTACAGTCTGATTGCCATCCAACGTATACTGTACTTCATGTGGACTACACTAGCTAAGCTGTCTACAAAAACAAATACGTGAGCTCGAGGTTTGCAGTCCCAGCGTTGCTGACTGCGTGACACATGCATATACGGCTCCGTGCAAATCTAACGCCGAATCGATCTGCTGGCTCATCATGACACCCACAAACGCCGGTCGGTGATCAAACTGGTATATATATACGCAAGTGGTGATAAAACTGGCGCAAAAAACTCGGGCCGACAGACAACTAGCTAGCCCCAGTTGCTCATTTCTCTTGCAAGCTCCAGATCGAGGCACATATAAGCTCCGGCATGAACATGTCAACGTGCAGCTAGATAGCACTTGCGTTAATCTTGCATATTAATTTCATCATGTGCTACTAGAAAAGCGGGCATCGATCCGTGCATATATGTACTGGGGCGGGAACGTGGCGGGATGTATAGTTGCATTGGTGGGAGGCCTCAAAACGAGATGCTTATACGAGCCATAACCCCCAAACGGCCAAACGTGATGTTGGTTGCATGCATGAATCCCATGATTAATTCTACACACACGCGCGAAGCCAAGTCGGTCGACATGCACGGCACGCGGAGGGAATTACGGAGAGAATCGACGCGGGGAGACGACAGACAGATCGTCGACTGCCCACCAGCAGTCTGATCCTCCCTTTCAATTATGCCTGCCGGCCAGCTCGCTCACACATGTACACCACCTCACCTGGTGATGGGTTTAACTGATTAAGAAAGATAGATGAGCAATTGAGCAGAATGCTGTGTCGTGTGCCCCTTGGCCGCGTGCACCAATGATCCCTCCGGCCATCCCTTCCTCGTCAAGTTTTCTCTGCAACTCGCACCGTACACTGGCTGAAATAACGCTGCACGCATGATTCAATTAGGCAGATGCACCTGCCAATATAGTGTTCAGTTTGGAACTACTGAACTAGTACTTTGAGATATAGATCCCCTTCTAGAATGTTCCAGAAGTATTGTCATTCATGTATAAACTGCAGGTTTTGCAGGGTTTTCCCCCCATCTATGTTCGTGTAGAGAGAAGATCGAAGCTGCAGCAGCAGCGGGTGTGTGTCCCATGCGAATTAATAAAGGGCACACAAAAGTTTCCCCAAATTACAACATGCATGGGCCATCAGCTGCCTATCTAATCTGATCGATCTGGAAAAACAAAGCCAGCGCTGCCTTTGGAACCCATCTGATGATGATTACGGCATTACGGTGCTGTTCTCTCGCTCGCTCGTTGCTTTACATTTGAGCCAGACAGACAGCTCACGCCTCTGATCTTACAGCTAACTCCCAGCCCAGCCTTGTCCCTTTGCGGGTCTCCCCCCCCCCTCCGGTCCAGTCAAACCTAAGCTCACTTTCTCGATCCCTCTCTCCTGATATCCTCCCATCCTCTACAGTGCAGTGCTGCACTGGAGAGTAGTTACAGTTGTCCACGTTGCGGGCACCAGGCACTGGCAGGAAGAGAAGAAACAACGGGAGGAGAGGAAAGGAGAGATTCCCGTTGATCTGGACCGGGGACTGGAACATGTGCTTGCCCCCGCCCCGGCCACTTGTTTGCGGTGCTCGGACGGGACGGGTGAATTTTCCGGGGCGGTTTACTCGTGTGGATCGCCCGATCGGACGATCGGGATCTTGCCTCCGAGCTGCAGGGCAGTGAAAAATACGGAGTAGATAGCTAGTACACTCTGCTGCAATACACTGGTGCAAAAAGCGCTGCCGGCATTCCTGCACTGGCCCATGCCGCCATGCGGTAACGGAACTAAGTAGGCTTGCTATTTTAGGATCCTAGCTAGCTAGGTGCTAGTAGTATTATTGGATTGTTCGCAACCGAAAAAGACATTGGGTTTGGTGACTGATCCATGTTCTCAACTTGATACTACTGCTCTGGTTGGTAGACCGTGCGTAACTGTATCCGCACCAGATTAATTTGATGGCAAAAAGTGCGCGCCTTTTTCTTAAATATACCGGGCATGATCAGGTGTTTGGATTTGGATATACTCCACTGCTGGTAGTATAGTAATTAGCAAAAACTATGCTGAACTTCCTTCCGTGAAAAAAAAACTATGTTAACAGAATAACAGCGATAATCAGAAGCAACAAGTGCGTCCGTACCACACGCAGGTCTGTAGAAATGTACGTACCGCATCATCCAAACGTTTTTAATAGTAGTACGATGTAACTCTTCTCTAGACAGTATTCAACGTACTGCTAGCACCACATTTGTTTTGTGAGCAATTCGAGATTCAGAGAATATCTGCATGATCCCTTGACAATTTGTCGGTTCTTAGACCTGGGCTAGTTAAATTGGATCTTAGTCATAAATCCTTGAAGTAATGATGTCAGATGCGAAAACTTGTCGGGTTGCAAACACCAGCTAGATGGCTTGCTTCAAACAACCGATTAAGTAACCGAGAGCAAGAAGTGACAAATTGTAGCAGCCGCTCTGTAAAAACAACATGCACCCTATTCGGCATAAATAACACGCCCGTGTTTTTACTGTTTACAGCGTACCTGAGAGTATTTACACGGTTGTTCGAATGATGAGCCAGCACAACCAAAAAAAAAAAACAATTCGCTAGTATAGTATATCTGACGTGGTCTCACGTGAGGAGTACTTGTCAGGCTTGAAGACACACACGTATCTTGTCCGCACGCCCAGTTGGCAAGTCTAGCTATCCATGAAACCCATGGTGCATGTCGTCGTCAGAAGTCACGACCCGGTTAAGCCTTTGAGGTTGTCCAAACTCCAAAGCGGCACTATCCGAGGAATATAACGGCGACGGCAACGGGGAAAGTCCAGGCTAGGCAGTGCGCGCAGTTGTCCTGCGGGGACATGATGATGTCTCACGAGAAGGAGAATGCCGGCCACTGATCGGCCGATCAGTGGTTTGGCCGGCAGTAGTACTACACAAGTGGCAAACCGGCGCGCCATGGATCCACCTACCCTCCCGCGGCCGGGCGCACGCTGTTTTCGGGGCCCTTTCTCGCGTGCGATTCGGGACCGCACCAGCCCGTGCATCGATCGATCTCAGCTGGGTGCGTCCTAGGGCCCCCGAGTCTTCGGTGGCTGTTTGGTTTGAGCACACAATTGTCTTGTTAAATATGTGGTTGCTAAAATATTAGTTGAGGATTTGATTGTCCATAATTTGGTCAATTTTGGCCAAAAAAATAAACTAGAGTTGGTAGTTGGTAGTGGAAAATTGACTTGCCAAAAAATTGTCTTTGATCCAAACAAGAACCAAATCTTGATCAACGACCAAAACTTTGGTAGGACATGATTTTGCCACCATCCAAACATACCTTGTATATTGGTCGTCAGGAACACTCGACCACGCCAACGCAATATGGTCGATTCGAGATCGCATCCGTGCATTATGATGCATCTTTGGGGGATCAGTTGCCCATGCTACTCTTTATGACGCAAAGCCAAGGGATGAAGTGAACGGCAGTCCAAAAAAATAAAAAAAGCGAAGGGAGGAACAAATTAAGGGCACAGCTGGCCAAAGGCGCTAGGCCATCATGCTAGCTAGGACGACCTTTGTTGACGTACCTACGTACGTATACGTGTACATGGTAGCAATTTGTGCGTTCTTAATTGGGCAAGACAAATGGAGTAGACGTACTTCTTACATATGCCGGCTGTGTTGCCAGTAACTTCTAGTTATACGCATGTGTGCACAAGCCGTCGCGCGAGCTAGAGCCACTTATATATCATCGCATGACTAGGGAATTTGTGCTTGCATGGCACTCAATTTTTCGACGAATTAGCAGGAGCACTGTTACTCAAAAAGAAAAGCCCCCAAGCAATCCTAGTTACTCCCGAAATACTCTCTTAATAGGGTTGAAATTGGCAACACTCAACCGCCAACGTCGGGAAATATCTGATATTCTCAAAGATTTTTGGATTTCTTTCCTTCCAGATGCACTCAACTGTACGAGGTTTTACTACAAATAAATTAAATTCTTCCTTTGTCACGGCCAAGACCATCTTTTTCATTTGGGAAATGATTTAGTCTCACCAACGGATCAAAACGTAATTTGAACAAATAAACTTGGTGAAATTTGCCTGGACCGGTTAATTTTAGCATCTGACTGTCTTTCGGTGTCAATATGAGCAAAACAATCAAAATATGACTATATGTGATCTAGTTTTGAAGGTATCACGAAGACAAAACAAAAGGTGAAATCATATCTTAAATAACGAGTTTACAATTTGAGATTTAATTATTTAAAACATTCATTTTTTTTAAGAATTTGATAACGGTCCGTTGTTTCATCCATTCTGCGTTCGTCAAACAAGCTAAAACAATACATGCTAAAAATACTGGAGTAGTCAATTTTCTCTGACGAGTGGACCTATCTAATATGCCCCACATACCTTTACCTGCTCCGATCGATCTGACGATGCGATGCGGGGTCGCGAGCTAAGATTAAATTTAGCAGACTCACTTGTTAGGCATTTGTGTTCAGATTTGCTATTTCTATGTTCCTCAAGCACTCGACCAAGTTACACATTATCAAGCAAACCTTACCGTTGCACAAATTTAATGTGCAACATCATAACCAATCAATAGTTCAGTTCGAAGAGAAAAAAGTCTTCTTCAAAAAAACAACCAACCAATTGTTAGATACAGAAACAATGCTTCGGATCGTCAACAGAAGTCGATAGAGAAGATACAATTAAAGCTCCGTCTGTATACACTAACTAACTAATTGGTGTCTGACGATGTTTTCCTTTTAGCTCTGTATACACTAACTAACTAATTGGTGTCTGACGATGTTTTCCTTTTAGCTCTGTATACACTAACTAACTAATTGGTGTCTGACGATGTTTAGTGAATTCCATTTTTTACCCTCTCTTTGAAACTTTTTGACACAATCTACCCCATTTAAGGAAATTTCCAATGTTGTAATATAATAAATTCCTTACATGGGCCGGGCCGTAATCCTACGTGGCGACGACTAAATCAACAAATCGCAAAGACCGGTCAATTTGCCAACAAGGTATAGCCATGCCAACTAGTCACCGGTCAAAGGAGTCAACAAGTCAAAATCTCTCATGCCATGGTCAAAGAAGAAGAGAAGTTTGAGTAGTGGCCAAGAAAGGTATAGAGATGAGCTTACCACTTTTCCCTCACTTTCCCTCTCCCTCAAGGATAGCCATGGTTTTTTATTATGAACCACTAAGCTATAAATACCAGTCATGGGGACATGCATCATTCACTCTCCATTGGAATAAAATCAAAGAGGTGAGGGCTAGAGCAACCTAAGGCGCCCGCTCTTGAGTGCTCGGGTCGAGCCTAGTCTCGACTCGACCTCGGGGACGCGACTTGGGAAGTCTAGTTTCGAGGTTTCGGGCGTCCAGTACGACCCCGACTCGAAGTAGAGGGATCGGGTTAGAGTCTCGAGGGTATCTCAAGCTCGCTCATTGGGAAGACAAGTTCGGCCCAAGTCCGAGGCGGCCCCTAGAGATCTCTCGCCATAGGTGATTTGGGAAGATGAATTCGGCCCAAACACTTGGCTAATGACCCCCTCGAAGCCTCTCCTAACATAGGACTAAGTCGTACCCGCAGGGTCGACCGAACCTATTCAAAAAATATCGACGTGTCAACTTGTCCCAAGTGTACGGCGACCTTCGCTATAAGCCCGGCGTACACCCCCTACGTATTATTCTCGCATTTGTGCCATCGAGCATTGGCACCCCGTACTCCTGTTGTTTTCTAGAACAACAACAGTGGCGCCGACCGTGGGAAACCCTCGCCGCAATTGAAGATTTAATGGCACCGACGAAGCCTACTTCGTCGGGTGTCCAACTTGCCGCGAAATCTACACGGTTACAAACGAAGAAAGCAAGCGCCTCGGGGGCTCCCGAGGAAAGAGAAATTCTCACCAATCCGGACGCCGCCGCAAGCATGGGCGCCACGACGGAGGTCGTGGCTGCACCCCCGCTCCCAGCCGTCCCCGAAGGAGCCGAAGCACTCGGAACCGTCGTAGGCGGTCCTTCGGTCCTCACCGTCGTGGTGGCAAGGATCGGCGAGCTACCCGCGGTTACCGCCCCCGCAAGGGACGCGGAACTCGGTATGCCTTGTTCAATGGGCTTCGCGCCGCCTTCCCTGCAACCGGTAGTAACCTTGCCCTCGGAGCCTACGAGGGGAAACAATGTGGCATCAGGAGGATCCGCGCCGGAAACCCAAGGAGTCCCGGCTTACGACCCCTCCAACCCGGGACTACCTCCATTGGCGCTCGCTGCGATCGCCCATGGAGCTCCTTGGTACCACCCATATTGGGGACTTCCGTCGCACGGTGCTCTCCAAGTCGCACACACTCCAAACCAGCCTCGCTTTGCGAGTGCCCCGCAAGTGCCCCTTGCTCCCCCCGCCGGGGCCGAACAAGGTGGCAACGAAGCTCCGCCTCAAGGTGTGCCCCGCGGAGAACGAGATCCCAGCGTGCACGGAAACGAGCACGGGGCGGAGTCCGGAGCCCTTGCCGGGGGTGAAAGAAATCCTCACCGACACTCCGACCCTCCAAGAAGATGCCGAGATCCCTCTCCGAGTGATCCTTCTAGCGATGTGAGCGACCCCGAAGGAGGATCTCGTCGCCGAAAAAACCAGAAGGGCCGACCATCTTGTAACCCGCTCACACGGGAGATCCAAGACGCGGCTTTCCCTCCAAGATTCAAGCCGTCGGCGATACGGCCATACAACGGAGAGTTCAACCTCTTCAATTCCTGGACGTCTATTCCACCGCCATACGAGCATCGAGTGGAGGCCCCACCGAGATGTGCAACATTTTCCCACTCGCGCTCACCAGGATGGCGCAAACTTGGTTTTATAACCCGCGGAAAAATTCCGTGCGTTCGTGGGAGCGCCTCCAGGAGGTCTTCATCGCCAACTTCCAAGGAAATTTCAAGGAACCCGTGCAAGCTCACGAACTTTACGCCGTGAAACAAAGGCCGGGAGAGTCTTTCCAAAGCTTCTTCCATCGCTTTGCGAAGGTCCGAAGCCAAATCGCCAACCCACCGTCGACGACCATGATCGACGCTTACATGCAAGGACTTCTCCAAGGAGAAGTGAATCGCGCTCTAAATCGAAACCCGCCAAAGACGACCAAAGAGCTCTACCGGATCTTGCAAGAATACGCTTGGGGCGAAGATGGAGACATCGCCAAGAAGGACACACGACGTGGCACGCCCGAAGGGACTCCTGCATCGGATCAGCCCTAGGCATCCACACCATCTACCAAGAGGAAGAGGAGGCGAGGCAAGAGGGCGCTCGGTGATAAAGCTCGAAAGATCTTCGCCGTCGAAGGGGAAAACTCGTCCCAAAAGACTTGGCAGCCCAAGAAGCCTCCTCGCCCCGCCGAGGGAGGCGCCGGGAGATGCCTCATCCACAACTCGGCAAGCCACAGCACCAAAGAGTGCAATACCCTCATCGCAGCTCGTAAAGAGTTCCAAGCACGAATGCAGGCCTGACGCAAGGATGAGAAGGCGTCCGAGGCCCCGCGCCCCGCCAACGTCATCCTTGCCGACCCTGCGCCCAAGTAAGAGAACCTCCCGTTTCAAGAACCCGCTCACCATATCGGGGTGATACTCGGGGGCTCCGCCACAGGCGAGGGTCAAAGAGGCAACGCAAGGAGTATGCGCGCGAAGTCAACGTCGTTGGAACTTGCACTCCAACACCACCACCCGAGTGGGCAAGTGTACCAATTTCCTTCACCGAGGAAGACGCTAAGGGGATATGCTTCCCACACGACGATGCCCTCTTCGTGACGGCCATCGTCTCAAATTGCGAGCTCAAGAAAATACTTGTGGATGGCGGAAGGTCCACTGACATCTTGTACCCGAGCACGCTAAAAAAGCTGATGGAGCCACAGGGAGGATACAAGAATGGTTCCTTGCAACCGTCGCTTTACCCCCTAACCGGCTTCGTCCCAGGCAAGTCCATCTAGCCGCTCGGCCAAATTGAGCTCCTCACGAGCTTCGGAGATGCCACTAATCATCGGACCAAGCTCGTGTGCTTCGACGTGGTGGACATGGAGGCCTCCTTCAACGCCATCCTTGGCAGGACGACCCTGAACCGCCTCTGCGCTACCGTCCACCACAACTTCCTATGCATGAAGATCCCGGGCCCAAAAGGCGTGATCACGGTCCGTGGCGAGCAATCCTCTGATAGGAAGACGCTATATCGCCACGAGACTAAGTGCACCGAGAAGGGAGAAGCGTCCAAATGCGTCCACATGCTCTCAAGCACAGGGGAGTCCAAGACCGATCACCCGGAACGCTACATCCCTAAGCCCCTTCCCAAGGGAGAGCTTAAGGAGATACGCGTCTCCGACAACAACGCCACGCGCATCGTGAAGATCGGAGCCGACCTCTCGATCGAACTCGAGAAGAAGCTCATCGACCTGCTCCGGGAGAACTCCGACCTTTTCGCTTGGTCTCCCTCTAACATGGGAGGAGTCTCACGCAACGTCATGGAGCATCGACTCGCCGTAAGGCCCGACAAGGCGCCCGTGAAGCAGAAACTCCAAAAACTCTTCACGGAGCGAAGCGAGGTCATCAAGCAAGAAATTGCGAAGCTCTCCGAGGCCGGACTCATCCGAAAAGTTTGGCACCCCGAGTGGTTGGCCAATCCGGTCTTGGTGAAGAAAGCAAACGCAAGTGGCGGATGTGTGTCGACTTCACCGACCTGAACAAGGCATGCCCCAAGGACGACTACCCTCTCCCGTGGATCGACCAGCTAGTCGACTCCACAACGGGATGCGAGAGGTTAAGCTTCTTGGACGCCTATTCAGGCTATCACCAAGTCCACATGGGAAGACCGGCTTCATCACTCCCATTGGCACCTTCTGCTATCGCAGAATGCCTTTTGGTTTGAGGAACGCCGGTGCGACCCTCCAACGCCTCGTCAGCCTTATCCTCAAAGGGCAATTGGGGAGAATTGCCAAAGGGGCAACGGAACTAGCTCCCTTCTCGCTGGAGCTTACCACGAGAACGGCTATAAAATCTCAGGTCCTCGCTGACTTCGTGGCCGAGTGGCATGCGCCGCAAGCCCCGCCCGAAGAGACGTCGCCCAGGGCCGGGCCCCCTGAACCACATTGGATAATGAGGTTCGACGGTGCCAAGCGCCTCAACGGTGCTGGACTGGAGTTGTACTCATCAGCCCCGAAGGGAAGATCCTGGAGTACACCGCCCACCTCCACATCAACGCAACCAACAACATGGCGGAGTACGAAGCACTCCTTCTCGGACTCCGGTTGGCTAAGGCCATGGGTGTTCGACGCCTTCTCATCCAAGGTGACTCCCAGCTGGTGATAAACCAAATGGACAAGTCATATCAATGCCTTGATGAAAGGATGAAGAAGTATATTGAAGAAGTTCGCAAGGTGGAACGGTACTTCCTGGGCATGGAGGCACGACGCATCTCACGAGAAGAAAATCACCTTGCCGACAGATTGGCCCGAACGGCCGGTTCCAAGGAACCTCTGCCACTCGGCACATTCTTCAAGGTGATCCGCGCCCCATCCATAGGAGAAGAAGCCGATGACTCCGACGAAACTTCAAAGACCAGTATGGTCATCGACAATCCACCCTCTTGGATGACGCCAATTATCCGCGTATTGAAAGGAGAGGTGGATGAGGAGGCGGGAGGCCCAAGCGCCAAAACTTTGCTTGCAAAAGCAAAGATGTACGTCCTCCTCGACGGCATCCTTTACAAGAAGGGTGCGGCCGCGCTACTCAAATGCATAACCCCCAACAAGGGGGCTGAGCTCATCCAGGAGATCCACTTCGGAGTATGCGGCCATCATCTTGCGCCAAGAGCCACCGCGGTGAAGGCTTTACGACAGGGATTTTATTGGCCCACCATGGTGCAAGACGCAATCACAATATTACGAAGATGCGAAGCTTGCCAAAAAATGGCTAACTCAATTCACGCGCCGGTGACGACCCTGAAGAATATCCCAATAACTTGGCCATTTGCACGCTGGGGAATGGACCTTCTCGGGCCTTTCCCTGCATGCATCGGGGGCTAACTTCTCCAAAGGGATAGAAGCTGCGCCACTCGGCAAGATCACGTCACAGGCCATCCAAAATTTTTTCTGGGAAAACATCATATGTCGATATGGTGTCCCACGAGAGCTAACCGTGGACAACGGCAAGCAGTTCGACTGTGCAGAATTCATTAAATTCTGCGAATGCCTCGAGATCAAGCTGCAATTCACATCCGTGGCCTACCCCAAGAGCAACGGCGCATGCGAGAGAGCTAATGGACTAATCCTCCAAGGGCTCCGCCGATGGGTAGAACACACGGCCCGCAAGGCAAGAAGAGCATGGGGGGATGAACTCGCCAGCGTGGTTTGGAGCATACGCACCTCCGTAAGCCGTTCCACGGGCCGAACACCATTCTGTTTGGTGTATGGCGCCGAAGCAGTTCTTCCCGCCGAGGTAGAGTTCCGCTCACCTCGGGTCGAAAGACTCCAAGAAGCTACTCCACTTGCCTTCATAAAAAATGAAGAGCATCACAACACGGCCGTCGATCTTGTGGAAGAACCTCGTGACAAAGCCCTCATGAGGCACACCATCTACGAGCAGAGCGCCGCACGCTTCTACAACACGAGGGTGCGAGAACGAGCTTTCTCCCAAGGAGACCTCGTGCTGAAAAAGAACGTCGACCCAAAACTCCAGCGCAAACTCGATCCTAAATGGGAAGGACCATACCGCATCGCCACGGTATTGGGCAATGGTGCATACAACCTCGAGAACATGGAGGGGAAAAACCTCGTCCATGCCTGAAACGGCGACAAACTCCGACGTTTCTACGCCTAAGGAGGAACCTCAAGGTCGACCCTCGCCACTCCCGAAAGAAGACTATCAGCGCCCAACCGGCCACTTCCCTACGAAACTTCAGGGGATCGTAGGTGCCAACGAGGCCACGTCTATATAAGGCTTGTAAGTGCCCATCGGGCCATACCTTAAGACAAGCAAGCGAGGGATCAATAAAAATGAGTCTTTGATAAAAAAGTGACACGAGACACTCATACGGCCCACCGTCGTAAAGGGAACCCCGTCGAGTAGCAATGTCACGAAGGGACGATCCCCAAAACCGAGTTGCTGCCCTAGTGCCGCTCACCAAGGGACACCGAAGGGCCTACGTTGGCTCAGGCATCACCTGAAAATGTCTTCGGACATAAGTCGCCACCAGCGACCCGTTCCTTGGTGGATCCTAGCGTGCCTCGAGGCCATCCGCCAAGTAGAACCAAGTCCCCCGAGGGCCGGAAGCTCCTTAAAAGGCATTTAAGGAGAACCGCAAATAAGCGAGTTATGCATGAGCTTACTTACCTCGGAGAAACATGCTACCCGCGGGCGAGACGTCGCGCACGAGCTTGCATGATAGTAACCGAGTTAAGGCTCCATAATAATCGCGGGAAAGCATAGCTTCCTGAAGTCCGAAGAGGAGAAATTCCGCATGAATTTCCCCGAACGGCAGGTTGAAATGTCCGGATCACTACCGGCATATCGATAGCGACCCCACAAGGGTACAAGGACTCATGGCTCGTAACCATGGCCTAAGGCACCGAAGCCAAGTCGTATAGCAACAGCGACAGCAATTGATTACGCAAAAGTGTGATCATAGCGAACGATCACAAGTTGTATAAACTGAGGAAATATAATACTTCACCAAGAAGGAAATATAGTACTCCAAAGAACACATGTTGATCCAAGTTAACATTTCCGATAATGTTGACTACATGGTGAAAACATAAGAAAATACATGCCGAGCTAAGTTGACATTACCGACAATGTTGACTACATAGCAAAGCACGAAACACATCAAAAAAGCTGCCTTACAACCTCTATGTCTAAGCCTAGAACATGCAAGTCATGAGGCTATGTCATAAGTGGATATGCAACGTCGCATAAGTAAGCAGCTGAGGTACCTTGTCGCCTCAAAAGGCAACAAGACTCAAGCCCCACCGTCGCTCTCCTGAAGAGCGGGCTCAAGGCAACGCACGAAGCGTCGAGCCAAAGCGCGAAGAGGAGCTCCCTGGTCCGCCAGAAACTTCTTCGCCCCATGAGTCATCTCACCCTTAAGTCCACTCGTCCCGGCACTGCCGTACAGGACAGTCGCGACTGCCAACGAAACAAGTCGAGCACCCGTACTCAGAAGGCACCTCTTCACGGCCGGCTGAAGGAACTCCACCTGTGAAGTAAGCACCCTACTCGTCTCGTCCGTCGTACGACACGGGGGAAGATCCGGTTGAGGGGAGCCCTTCAAGCAGAGTATCATCTCTCGAACCTCTGAAGCCTGGGTGAGCAGGAGCGAGACCACCTTGAGGGAGGCGACCTCCGCTCGAGCGTGCTCCACGTTGAGGCTGGCCACCACCAAGTCCTCCTCGGCACGACGGGTCTTCGCGATCGCATCCTTCTGGCCCTCCTCGGCAAGGTGAGCCCTCGCCTCCATGGCCGCAAGCTCCGCCGACACCCAAGAAAGCTCAGTCTCGACAGCCTCCCGCCGCGCCCTCTCTGAGGCCAACTCACTCAGGGCAAGGGTGGCCTTCAAGGTCTCGGCGTCCAAGGCCGCCGAAAACACCTCAACCTGAGCCTTGAGAGCGGGAAGACTGCCCACGGCCTCAACCAAGCCTCTCACCAGGCAAAATAAGAGGAATCATGAGCGCTGACCGACAATATGGACCTAGCAAGAAAGTAGACGAGGAAAGCGGACTCACAAGCTCCAACGCTTCGAGCGGGTCTCTCACTCCTCCCTCGGTCCTCGGAAGCACCTCTCCCTCCTCCGGAATCGGGGGCTCGTCCTCGGGAGCGTCAGGCGCCGCAGGCCCCGTACCTGAAACAAGACAAGAGAACCCCGTGAGAATATTCCCGAAAAAGAATTAAAACACTCAACACATGCGCACTCACCGGTGGCAGGAAGCTCCTCGTCGACAGGCCCACGAGCCAAAGAGAACACCGGGACACCCGCGCCGCTGGCTTCCGAGGAGGTATCCACCACGAGCTGAAGCCCAGTCCTCTAGGCGAAAACCGCACGCTCGTGAGGCGACGGAGGCAGGATCTTCTCAATGTCGATATTCCCGGCTAGGTGCATGTCCATGGACTCTCGCAAGGGAGACCTCGACTCAGCCACGTCGGCTAGGTCAGGACAAGGAGCCTTCCTCTTGCGTGAACTCGGAGGACGAGGGATCTTGGGCATTAGGGCCGCCGGCACACCCAACCCAAGCACAAACTGAAGCTTCACCTTCCCACAAGCATCTCTAAGGTGAGAACCAACGTCGATCATCAATGGAGTCACAAGACGAGAGTACCGCTCGCCGGCCTTGATGAGCTTCCCGAACTTGGGATCCGGGCGCATCGGTACCGAGTTGTCGAAGCACGCCGCCACGACGTTGTGACATCCTCCCTCGCGAATGGTATCGACGTAGGCCCGATGCTCCACCGAGTTGTACGGCCCAACCATCTGGGAAGCCCACTCGGCCGCCTTCTCTCGGGAGAAAGCCTCCGAAAAACAAACACAAACACTAGCCGGGGTTAGTGTCAAGCAAACAAAAATACTTGAAGCAACAACTCAAGTGTCCCAAAACTCACGCTTAGCCGCATGGCGTGGGTGATGAAAAGCCAAGGGGATCCCCAACTCCGCCTGTGGTCGCGCCCTCATCATGAAGCGGCCTGCCATCACCATCTCCTCAAGAAGGTCGCGGAAGCTACGCTCCGAACGAGCCGACTTGATCCCGGCAAGCTCCCACTCCTCGACCAAGGACGTGCCCCTGGGACGGACGACATCCCGAAGCCCCCCAGGCCCAGAGTGTCGAGGGAGCCTACTGGAGTGACACAAGCTCGTCTTTGAAACATCGAGGAAGAACCACTGTGAGTCCCACCCGTTGAACAGATGTGCCGCGCTCTTCGCCGGCATCAGGGGGAACTCGTCGTGGAAGCCAGGACGGAGCCTCACGGCGACCGACCCAAAAGCACTCCAAGTGCTCTCGTCAGGGGTGCGACGCTCCTCCACGTGGACGGTGAACAGCAACAAGAACAACCTCATGGTCGGAGGCTCCCTCAAAGCGGTCTCGCAAAGCCACCTGAACACGTTCAGGCGCAGGATCGCCGAAGGAACCAACTGCGCGAACTCGATACCATAGGTATCCAAGAACTCCAGCCAGAACGGGTGAACAGGCAAGCACAGTCCGGCGTGGAACCAGCTGGTGAACACAACGATGTGCCCCCGACGCCTCTGCGACTCCAGTCAAAGCTCACCCTCGTCAGGAAGCGAGGCAAGGCCCTTGCAGAAGTAGCCCGCCTCCACAAGGTCCGACAAGTCCTTCTCGGTCGTCACCGACGCCGGAAGAATGTCGGGAACCCGTCCCGGCACGGCCAGAAACGGCTCAGGCCGAGGTCCCCTCTCCGGGCGGGTGACCTTCTTCGACCTCCGCGGCTTGCCTCTCGACATCCGCGCCTCGCCCCCGCTCCCGTGGGAAGCCTCCCTCTCGACGCTCTTGCCGGCGCCGGCGCGACGCTCCACGTCGGATCCCGCCATCTCGCGTACGAAAAGACACCAAAGGTTAGTACAAGTTGCAAAAATTCCTAAGGAAGCAACTAGGGAAAGTCCACGTCGCAAGGCCGTACACGACCACCGGTAAAATAAAATAAAAATGGGAAAAATCCCCTCGGAAACGGCCGGCTCCCCCCAACGGCCTCTCCGGCCCGATCCAGACCGGCGGCATGAGAACAAAGGGAGCCCAGCTCCCGCGAGGCCCACGGCCCACCAAACTTCGGAGCACCCCGGTGTGTAGGGGAATGGGCCCTAGGCCTTGCGCGCGTCCGATCGGCCCAAGGCGCGTAAAGAAGAAAGGGGGTCCGGCTCCCCCGAAAACCGTCCGAGGCCCACGGCCCAGCTACGATCCAGCCCCCCCCCCCCCAAAAAAAAAGAGAAGGAAGAACGCATGAGGCCAAGGCAGAAGCACGCAAGGTGCTCGGTCAAATGGCCGACGTCCCTGGCGTGCCCGCGCCCCGCTATGCCTAAGCCCGCATGCGACAAAATGCTTGCCCGCGCATTGTGCGGAGTGCGGCCACGACGCGCGGCGCGCGAGCTTGCGCCTTCCATGACCAACTCCGACGTCCCCTGCCGACGACACGCGGCCACGCCACGCGCGCGCACCAAGGACGCTCCCCACCAAGCAAACGCGGACGCCTCACGCGCAAGGGTGCCGCGCGTCGGCATAACGTCTCGACACCTCGTCGGCCGCGCCCACGGCGTACCGGATGAGCATCCCCAAGCCGCAAGCCTCGCCCACAAGCTGCTCGGTGAAACGACCGCGACCACTGCCGCCCCGTTCTACGTGGCTCGAAGTGCCCAATGTCGCGCCAACCAGGCCGGGGACGATTGCCCATGCTATGCTCACCTCGGCAGGGACAACGAAGCTCCTGGGCGCCGCCCCTCCTCGGCTCGAATTGCAAGCAACGCCGGCACCTCTCGAAGCGTCTTCGCCTGAAAATCAACCCCCACGAAGGCTCGATGATCTTCAACGTATCCCGGGAGATGGACGAACACCGAGAGCTGGCTAATTGCCCCAAAGGAGCCCCTAACGGCCACCGGTCTTGCCCCGTCCTTCGAGTGCCGCCGAACTCGTCTTCAGCGCCGGAAGGGAAGGAAGCAAGAGTGGGCATGAGCCTCGCCTCCGCCCCTTGGCTCCGTTTTTATACGCCAGCATCCCCCTCGACGTCCGGGTCCAGCCACCCGCGGGTCGACACGTCGCCGGCTGTGGGGCAGCCACTGTCCGAACACCAAGACAAAAACCAAGAGGGAAAGGCAAAAAGGAGCGCAGGGTAGAGGGCAGAGGTGGTCGGGTGGTCGCCCAAGACCAGTCCGTGCTGCCCCTGCGAAGCCCGTGGCCGCCGGCGTCATCCATGGTGACGGCGTCGTCGACAGAAGAGGAAAGGAGGATGGCCCTATTTTTGCCCCGTACGAAGGAAGAAGAAGAACCCCGGCCATCCGATCTAGGGATCCGACGCACCCGCGACCGTCCGATGCAGCCACTTAAACCGGCGAACCGGTATGCGGGCCGTCAAGGTTAAGTGGGCTACGGCCCAACATCACGCGGATTAAAAAAAAGGAGAGGCCTCTCGGGCCCGGACGGCCCGCGCGCTCGGGAAGCCCGTAAGGCCAAACACAACCCAAGAATTCGCCCGTGCACACTGGACGGCCCAAGGAGAAGACTCTTTGCATAAAAGCCCCCCTTGGCGGCTCGAGGATTTCGCGTCGGGACCCTCGGAAAGCCAGAAATTCACAAAATACCCCCTACAGCTTCGCTATCTTGCAAAAGGAGTCCCCAGATCTCGAAATTTTGCAAGAAAGGCCTTCATAGCCATGACTTATCAGAAGGAAGGTCCCGAAGAAAAATTCCCAAGAGCCCTTGGATGCGCCAAAAATCACAAAACCACAAGTTTTGTGTAAAAATCTCACCTAGGTCTATCTTCCTCCTCGAGGAAGGTTACCTAGCCGGTGGCTCCCCCAACGCAACGCCTCGAAGGTCTCAAGTCTACCGGGAAAACTTCCGAAACTAAAAGTATCTCACAAGGCAGCCCACCTAGGCCCGGTTTCCTCGTAAAACCTACCTAGACGGTGGCTCGTCCCAAGGAGAGTTATGATCCAGGTATCGGAAGAAGAATCTCAGCACGCCATCAACGTTGAAGTTGATCCGAAGGCATTCCCAATGCCTCCGGCTCAAGGGGGCTACTGTTGTAATATAATAAATTCCTTACATGGGCCGGGCCGTAATCCTACGTGGCGACGATCGAATCAACAAATTTCAAAGACCGGTCAATTTGCCAATAAGTCATAGACATGCCAACTAGATACCGGTCAAAGTAGTCAACAAGTCAAAGCCTCTAATGCCATGGTCAAAGGAGAAGAGGAGCTTCAGTAGGGGCCAAGAAAGGTGTAGGGATGAGTTTACCACTTTGCCCTCACTTTCCCTCTCCCTCAAGGGTAGTCATGGTCTTTTGTCATGGAACCCTAGGCTATAAATACCCCCTCATGGAGGCATGTATCATTCACTCTCCATTGGAATAAGATCAAAGGGGAGAGGGCTAGAGCAACCTAAGGAGCCCGCTCTCGAGTGCTTGGGTCGAGCCTAGTCTCGACTCGTCCTCGGGGACGCGACTTGGGAAACCTAGTTTTGAGGTTCTGGACCGTCTAGTACGACCCCGACTCAAAGTAGAGGGATCAGGTTAGAGTCTCGAGGGTATCCCAACCTCGCTACTTGGGAAGACAATTTCGGCCCAAGTCCGAGGCGGTCCCTAGAGATCTCTCGCCATAGGTGATTTGGGAAGACGAGTTCGGCCCAAACACTTGGCTAGTGACCCCCTCGAAGCCTCTCCTAACATAGGACTAAGTCGTACCCGCAGGGTCGACCGAACCTATTCAAAAAATATCGACGTGTCAACTTGTCCCAAGTGTACGGCGACCTTCGCTATAAAGCCGGCGTACACCCTCTACATATTATTCTCGCATTTGTGCCATCAAGCATTGGCACCCCGTACTCCTGTTGTTTTCTAGAACAACAACATCCAAAATTATACCCCATTTAACCAAACCTTTGCCACTAATTACCCCTTTTAATATTTTTCCCCAAATCTGACGTTTTCTGACGAGCAGGGACCACTTTGCAGGCCTACATGGCGTGCCATGCTGGCCTTCGGGGCCGAACCGGCCCGGTTCAGGTCAGGCGCGGCCTTCGGGGCCAAACCGGCCCAGTTCAGTTCGCGCGGTTCTGTCCGGTTAGGGTTTGACATGGGCTTCAGTGGGTTCTGCCCGGTTCTTTCTTTCTTTGTATCTCGCTCATAACTCTTTCTCCCTCGTCTCTGTCTGTCTCCCACGGGTTAGGGTTTAGGCTGCGGCGGCGGCGGCGGCGACGGAAGCAGGCGCGACCTGTCGGCGGAGAAAGCGGCCACCACGGGTGCTGAGCCGGGTTCGACTCGGTGTTTCTCCGGGCCTGCGCTCAGATGGTGCGGACGAAATCGCCGGCGAAACGGAAGGCAGTGGGAGTGGCGATTCCGAAGCTCCCCGTATATTCCAGGAATTGCAATTCTTCGTGGAAGGTATGTTCATCCGCCTCGTTTCCTTTCCGTTTCCATCTCCTTAACGTCTTTCATCTGTGATTTCATTGGTGATTTGGGCATATATTGTGGTCACAAAGATAGGACTGATGCGTATCATTGGATTTTGGGGTTTCTCAAATTTTATTCCTGCTGGTGCAGCATTTAATTTGTGGTGTGGTTAATGTACTTTTCATGTCAGGAAATTGTGAGCTCAAGCAAGTTCTCCCTTGTCAGTGGGTGCCGCTGGAAGGAACAGAGGAGAAGATGGATGCAATCGACACGGAACTGCTCACATTGGGCACTTTTGGATGCAATCCTGGAAGCATTTTGTGATGAAAATGTATGAAATGTATGCACTGTTGTACATGGGCTGATATGTTGTACCAAATTTTGCCTCAAATGCAATGAAAATATACGGGCTGATATATATGGTGAAGTGAATTTTGTATGGTTGCCAGAAAACCGAACTGGCACCTGACCTGAACCGGGCCGGTTCGGCCCGAAGGCCAGCGTGGCACGACACGTAGGCCTGAAAAATGGGCCCCGCTCGTCAGGAAACGTCAGATTTGGGGAAAAAAATATTAAAAGGGGTAATTAGTGGCAAAGTTTTGGTTAAATATGGTATAATTTTGGAAATTCTCTTAAATGGGATAGATTGTGTCAAAAAAATTCAAAGAGGGATAAAAAATGGAATTCACTCTTTAGCAAACGATAGTAGTAGCATGTACGATCACGTGCTAGCCAGGATGTCTTTCAGGTGTATCGTGTACGTTTTTATTTCTTTCTGAATTGTATACTTACATGCAACTGCGTGTATTCCCGCCCTGGTGCTTTATTGGCAGCTTGCTACACGGCTATACCGTCGTATAATACGAAGAAAGTTTAGGAAAAGGCTTCTTTTGAGAACCGGTGGTAAATTAAGTACGTGCCTCCTACTCCTAGTTAATTACCACTAGGTAAAAGATCACAGCAAGACAGTGCATGCGGATCACGTAGATGTAGCCAGACCAAGAAAAGGTGTGAGCACGTTGTGTGGAAAAAGGCAAACTGCAAAGCCAGCTGTTTCCGTCTTCTCTTACAGCTCTGCCGGGGCGTCCATCCGTTCTACTAATACGAGTGTACATGTACACATTCTGCCGTTAATGAATATACCAACTGGCACTGCAAGCAAAATGAAGTGCGCACAACGGCAATCATGGTGGTTTCTGACTTTCTGTGGGGGTGCCCCAGCATTGGCGTAAAATTATTTAACTGACGCATGGATTTCACCTAGCTAGATCGGCTCATTTCCACATAAATACACGAGGAAAATGGAGTATCTCGCGTCCAGATCTAGAGAGAAGGCATATGCATGCAGGACTTTTCTGTTTCGTTAGTAGAGTTGCAGAAGAGGTGACGTGAGTTTGGCTGGACACACTGACGACTCCAGGGCGGCAAAGGCCGAGAGGACAGAGGTGCCTGTGGCACGGCAGAGGAGCGCTGGACCAGTCCGACAGACGAGTAGTAGCGCTCCTGTTTCCGTTATCCAGCCAACCAAACCACCCACCCACCACCACTGTCCCTGCCCTCGGAATTATAAACTCCAGTGTGTATAAAACCCCCCACGGCAGCCTCCTCACCAATCGCCCCGTCGTGCATTTCCATTTCCGCGCGCGTCACGGTCTCTCGTTGCGTTGCGTCGTCGAGCCCGGCACGTACGTAGGCAGTAGCTGGCGCCGGCGGCGGCAGGGGAAAGAATGACGATGCTGGGGCAGCCCCCGGTGCCGGTTCAGGCGTTCGGGGACACGACGCTGACCAAGGTGTTCGTGGGCGGGCTGGCGTGGGAGACCCACAAGGACACCCTCCGCGAGCACTTTGAGCGCTTCGGCGACATCCTCGAGGCCGTCATCATCTCCGACAAGCTCACCGGCCGCTCCAAGGGCTACGGCTTCGTCAGTTCCTTTCCCCGTCTCCGCCCTTTCATTAGCTCCTTTGTTTTGCCATTCTTCTGTTCTGACGCGTTTTGCCACGGTTTAATTTGGATGCAGGTGACGTTCAAGGAGGCGGATGCGGCGAAGAAGGCGTGCGAGGACGGCACCCCGGTCATCAACGGCCGCCGCGCCAACTGCAACCTGGCTTCCCTGGGCGCCAAGCCGCGGACCCAGCAGCAGCAGCCGCACCTCCTCCGCCCCTCGCCGCCCGCCACCCCGGCGCCGCACATGCCCGCCGCCCCTCATCACGGCCACCACCACCACCAGCAGCCCGCGCCAGGTGCACACGCAAAATCAACTCTTTTAATTACGTTACACAGGCACACAGCTGGCTAGCTGGTTACTGCTGTAACGTGCGTACTGACTGGAGACCAAATGTGCATCTTCTTTAGCGCGTCGCGCGCGGTAAAATTAACTAACTACCGAAACTGCTCCTATGTAGCAGCAGCCATCGTGGCCGGGTCCAGGGGCATGTCGCCGGTGCCGTGGTACTACCACCCCTCCACGACGCCTCCTCCGCCGCCGCCGCCGCCCCAGGCGCCGGCGCACTACGGCCACGGCGCTCATCCCCAGCACCAGTACCACGGCGTCCTCCCCTTCTATCCCGCCGCCACCAACTACGGGTACGCACGTTAATTCTTCCCACCAAACACAAAGTGTGTGGCCGGCCGGGGCCGGGCGAATTCGCTGTGTACGAGGATCAATTCGTGTCCGGCCTCCGGCGGCGGCGGCCGATCGATCGAGTGCGACCGGCGCGCGATCGAGGCGGCGTGGTCCGTTGGCGTTTTGGGACCAGGACCAGGCAGCGTGTGGCGTGGGCACATGCGTGGCTTGTAGTAGCACGCGACGCGACAAGGGGGAGCAACAGCACAGGCTGGACCTCCGGCCAGCTGCCAGCTGCCTCGTCGTGCCCTCACGTGCCCACGTGCCGCCCTGCACGGCAGCAGGGGAAAGAAGGAAAAAAAAAGGATCACAGAGAGGAAAAGGAAAATAAAAATAATGTACACTCCCGTAGTAGTTAATTACCGGATCTGGCTTTCTCTACGGGGTCATTATTACTGGCTAGCGGTTACAGCTATTTGTGGTGATTGATTGATTCATTGACCGATTAAAACTTTGCCCTGTGTATTCAGGTACTCCCCGAACTACGTCGCTGACTTGAGCTACAACGCGGTAAACCATCGTCACATCTTGCATTTTCTTTCTCACGCATCGAAATGTTACCATCTCAAAAAAAAAAAAAATCTTCCATACACCGAGAACTAACAAGCGTGCGTTGCGTGCGACATTGGAGCAGAAGCTAGGCCAAACGGCAGCGGCGCCTGGAGCGGCCGGGTCCTACATGCAGGGGCACTTCCCCTACCCAGCGGCGGCGGCAGCGCAGGGCGGCATGCTCGCGCCCAACGCCATGATGCCCGTGTACCCATACTACCAGTATCACTATCACGGAGCGCAGGGGCTCGGCGTCCCGGCCGCGCACTTCTTCCCGCCGGTCTCCGCCGCCGCCGTCCCCACCGTCCCCGCCATCATCTCAAAGCCCACCGTCATGGTCC
Source organism: Brachypodium distachyon (assembly GCF_000005505.3). Lineage (NCBI taxonomy): Eukaryota > Viridiplantae > Streptophyta > Magnoliopsida > Poales > Poaceae > Brachypodium > Brachypodium distachyon. The sequence continues at coordinate 64,941,584 of NC_016131.3, forward strand.
CTCCCAAAGGTATGGCTTCTCTCCAAGAGCCCGATCGAGCTGTAACGACTAGCCGTAGTGTATAGTCACGTTCCTAAATACTTGTGCCTGTTTTAGTGACGGAGGGAGTAGCTGTACACATAGCAGTAGCAGGTCTTGAACTCTTGATAGCCAACATCAATACGAACAGCTTTGCATGTCTGCAAGATCCAAACTAACTCGAGGCCGTACATGTACCGCAGTGGAGCAGGTGGCGGGGTGCAGCTGAACTCACGGCGACGACGGCTCGAGGAAATTAAAATGGGGGGCCAAAATTAAGGTGCTCGATCCATCTGCCTGGTGTTAACAAAGCACAAGAAGGGGCTCGTCCAATTGCGGGACTAGCCTGCCTGCCGCCTATTACATTCGTTCAATTGCCTCTCTCTAACTCGTGCGCCCGATGGAGGGGGCGCACGCCCAGCAAAAAAGTCTGTAACAAAGATTCAATTCGTCTCTCGTTTACCGACGTATTTCCAACGGTAAACCCTTCTTGCAATTGTCTGTAGTCCAAAATCGCTGCATGGGACAGTGAACCTCAATAAATTCGTCGTACGTCATTCTCTTGCGCTGATCCCCGTGAAAATCTGTTGCTCGCTAATTAAACAGCCTACATATTGTGTTAGTGGTGTGTCTGCTGTGAAGACATAACTTTGAGAGGGGTCATCTGAGTAAAAATCTATCAGATGTCCAGAAATCACAGGTTGTCACTCATTCTTCTCGCTAAATCTTGAGCTAATCGGCTAATACAAAATCAGCAACTGCTGGCAGCGTGTTCTAAAATGTAGTTATACTAAACGATGTTAGAATGATCCTCCACATTTGCTCCGTTGTGCTAAAATTGCAATGCTTATCGGAGCAAACAGGGAGGAGAAAATCGAAAATTGACTAACTATGTTTGGTCCAAAATATTGCCGTGCAGATTTGTCGCAATGGCAAATAGATGCTCAGTCGAGGGAATTTCATATGTACCATCCAGGATTGCCTGGATGCTCAAATACCAATCAAGATTTCCGGCTTCCATATGCGTTATACTTAAATTTTGCACGGCATACAAGTAATATTATCAATTCACCTTCATTGACCTTGTACAAGACCTGAAATATGGCCAATATTTTTTCATATTGACCCATATACCCATGGTCTACTAGGTTAGAAGAAAACAAGAAGGCCTAATCAAAACAGATAGCTTGTGGCAAAATCGTCTTTCCATCAGCAACTTGACGGTTAAATGATGTTAGTGGTGAAATTGGAAACAATGCCAAATTTTACTGGTATATTTGGAAGCTGGAAATTTCAAGTGGTATTTGAGTATTCTGGCATTCTAGAGCGTAAATCTGGAATTCCCTCTACTCAAATCGCATGTGTCAGACACGGTCCGAGACAAGCTCGCGCAACTATATGCTCAAACATGATTACATGAACATATTACCGTAGTCTATTTTAGCACACATAGTTGTGCAGGGATTCACCAACTTTCAAACAGGAACGTATCATTATACTGTAGCTTATTTAACCGTACCATTTGGGAATTCCAAGTGCGGTATGTAAATCAGAGAAGTCCTGAGGCGGGCCAAGCTCAACTTGACATGCACCGCGAAGTTCCAGCAACAACCTCAACAAAAACGTGCTACTCCGTACATAGAGAGTTTTAAATTAAAATTACTGCAGATAATTCAAAGATGAAAACTACCATAGCCCAGGATTTCTAGTAGCGGTAGGCGCTTCACTAGTGCGCGCGTCCACATGGGCGAGGCGAGCTGGGAGGTGGTTCTGGCTTGACCGAAACCCCAAATCCGGCGACGGGCAACCCAAACACAGGATCGATCCCCTCGCCATGAGCCTGCTACCTCTGTCCTGCTCATCCGGCCGGGCGACTCCAAGTTCACCGGGCACCAAACGTTGCACCATCAAAAGCTTCATCCTCAATTAAGTATTTTTGCTTTAAAATGAATGATGCATCAGGCACCAACATTGATTTGTGCAAGTTGAAGACAGCAGCAGTAAATATATTTTTCGTAGAGAATGATTTGATAAGGCAAGTCAAGGTAGAAGAGAACAATCACCAGCAGTGAACCTTTGTGTGACTAAGTCACAAAAAAGAAATGTGCGTGACTAAATTCAGTGTCATAATATATTAGGAGGCTCCGGAGGAAAGTTTGGTACAGTACAGGCAATCTTCAGAAGAAAGAGAATTGGAGGGTCATGAACTTACAATGACCGATGAATAACGGAAAACAATTTCCAAGAACTAAACGTATTAACCAATGCTGGCAATGTGAGCCACAACCCACAATTCTCTAAACACAAAAAATTATATTCTATTGATCATCTCCATTAGTTAAACAAAATGCCTCTCAGATCCAAGGGAAAACTACATGTATTATTGGACTTCTCTGTCCTTGCTATCCAATAAGGTTCCAAACAGCGCAGGATCTGTTGCAATCGCCCGACGTAGTTCCCCATCATATATAAGCTCTGGGCACCGACTGGACTGACAAAGGACGGCCATATGTACGGTTTTCTGGGGCGCGCTCAGGGTTTGCTACGCTTTTTGGATTCACTGTAAAGAATAACACCTATAACTGTGAGAGTGTAACCGAGCATTCCGGTTACAGATACAGGATTCTTGAATATCAGAATTGAGACGACAACTGCCACAGCACCTTTTGCATTCCCAAGGACCTGGAAAAAAACATGGATATGTTAAACCTTTAAACCAGAAATGCCAATCGGTTGCTGAAAACAAGGATCAAACTCCTACTTATGGAACAAACAAAGACAACCTGATTTACAAAAACTCGACACATGGTTCACACCAAGTGATATGCATTAGAAAACGGTCAGGATAGAGCAGTTCTGAAATTTTTTGTGCTTAGAAGATGCAGATGAAGTGATCAAATACCTACCCCACATTTTCAACATCATAGAGCCAATACAAATTCCACAGGGCACTTCTCCAACTGGATTATCAGGTGGGTTGCTGACCACAGCCACACTGATACCAGTTCAACAGAATAGCAAGGTAAATAACAAAACAATCATTTAGTTTGATAGACACGTAGGTTGCTTCAGGTGCATGCATGCAAGCATGCTACAGTTACTTATGGCTATCGCCAAATTACTTGTCACGCATCCAATATTGAATGCAGGCAGCATAATTTATCCTTATCACTAAGTTATTTTTAGTGATCCTATCTACTCAACTTGGCAATGGGAACAATATCTCACATAACAAAAAAGGCAGCAGTTAGCATATTTGTAGGCTCAGTAACTCATTGGGGTTCAACCAGTTGAGAACATTAAACAAAAGATGATGCAGTGTCATGAACTGATTATGGATTGGAGTCATAATATTTCTGAACCAAGTCTAAAACTTCTTACACACATTACTACACTTACACTATGCTTACAGTAATGTTATGGGTCTTGATCCAAAACGAGATAATTTGGGTAGGTAAAGGTCTAAAGACCGGGATAGGGACTCACCCTCAGCAATCTGGCGACAGGGCTCATCCTTGAACTAGAGATACTCAGTTGAACTAGAGAGGCTCTGGGTCTTACAAAACTTCAGTTCAACTATATATATGACGGTTGACTTGATCAACAAGTTGGTTCTTGATTCAAACTCAAGACTAAACTTTTTAGTTCAACTGAAGTATTCTCAATTAAATTCGGACCCTTGCAAATAGACCAATCGTACCAAACAAGCATAAGTATTATTTGATTTACTGATTTTCTTAACTTTCCTAGCTCTAACATAATCTATCCAGTGTGCGTATTTGCCACTGCCTGGTGCACCCATGACCATAACAAGTAACATACGCACAAGAAAAAATTTAACAGCGAGAAAGCATGACATACCTGTAGAGTCAATGCACTAGTATGTTTGGTCACCAAGAAATTGGTCAAATTGACAAAATATGCCAAGCAAGAGTTGAACAACAGCAACCAAACAATGGTGAAATCCTTTTTGGCCAGTTCGATTGTAACGCCAACAACATTATCCTCCATAAAGAGAGTAGCAGGAAGTAAGAGAATAACAGCAATTGGAGCCATGTACAAGAGCAGATTCATAGAGTTAAGCTTCTCCCTGGAAGATAGCAGAATATTCAAGTCAAAAATTACCTCAAAAAGAAAATATCTAGAAATATATAGAGAATGTGTGACCGAAACAAATGCAAAGACCAACTGATTACCCCTCTGATGACAGAAGGATTCCTTGCAAAACTGTCTTCAGTGCCCTTGCAGCAGTGGCTCCAATGCACATGATGAATCCAAACAGATGAAAGCTAGGCTCGCCCTGTAAATTTGATGTGCGTGATCCATATTAGTTGATGAGAAAACAGGAAAATCCTAGGACATCTCTTAGAATGCAAGAACCAGCAGTTTGCAAACTTGATAAGCTACATGTAAGCCCCCATAATTTTACTAGATGTAGTATGCTATTCACTGTCCCACAGTTCGCTGACCTAGGACATTGCATTGCAAAGGGGTAATCTTAATGATGGTTAACACCATGGTCTCATGGAAGCATAACAAATCTATCATGTCAAGATTATCGATGCTCTATATCATGAGCATGTCTCTTGTCAATCAAAAATAAGTTTTTTTTGCCATCTCCAATACTAAGATACTTATATCAACCAATAAGTTGGGAAACAAATAAATGGCAGCTTTTCCTAGTACTATACTCCCTCGGTTCCATAATTTTTGTCTCAAATTTGCCCAAAAATGGATGTATCTATTCCTAAAAAGTGTCTATATACATGTAATATTTCGACAAGAATTATGGAACGGAGGGAGAACACAACAAAAGGACGACTTGGACTTTTTTGTTTGCTGGAGTTTTTCTGCATAACAAATAGATTGCAGACAATCAACCAACCGGATTAATCTGCAGCTAATCAAAGAGCTGTTGAAAGATGACTAGACACGAGGTCTAAATTTGCCAAACTCATCATCCCCAAAATCATAGCCATATCAGGCAGCTCAAGAGAGCAACAAACCATTTTACTTAATTCTATAATTAGACACTATGAGTACGACAGATCCTCCTCAGTTAGATCTCAATCTCAGTGCTCCTGAATCCCAAGCTCCAAACCCGAATTCCCCTCAAATGTCAGATCCAACCCCAACACAACCAGATCTATCGAAAACAAGCGGTGGAGAGGAAACATGTAACCACTTACGCCGCTGGCGATGACAACGCCGGTGACGACTGGGACGAGGGTGAGGTACGTGATCCACGACTCGCGCTTGACGGTCATGATGTAGGCGAATACGGCGGTGAAGAACGGGGTGGTGGCGCCGACGGCCTGGTTGAAGGACACGGGCAGGTACCGGAGCGAGACGTTGCCGGACACGACGGAGCCGCAGAAGACGAGGCTGAGCGCGGAGATCTTGGCGAGCTGGACGCGCGAGCGCACGAGCTGCATGGGCACGATGCGGAGCCAGGCGATGGCGGCGTAGGAGAGGAGCGCGCAGGCGGACATGTGGCACATGGTGAGGAAGATTGGGTACTTGAAGCCGTAGTTGCTGAGGAGGTACTTGTTGAGCAGGAGCACGCCGATGTTGGAGGAGTACCAGGCGGTGACGAGCCCCACCGTGAAGAACCGCCCGTTGGCCGCAGCTCCCGCGCCGCCCGGCGACGGCGAGGCGCCGCCCTTCGCCGTCATCGCGGCTGGTCGCGGCCGCGAGCGGGGGCGGATCTGAGGGAGGGGGAGGTGGCCGGTGGTGGGAATGGAGGGGGGTTGGGCTGGGTCGCGGTTGAATTGGTGGTGGGTTTGGGCTCGGAGCAGAGGCGTGTGAGCTTGTGTTTATGGGAGGAGACGCCTCCGTCGGTGGATGGAGCGACAACGCTGACAGATTTCCGCCTCCACCCCTTTCCCTTGTGCCGTGCGCTCTATCTCTATGGACGCTAGTTTCCTTTTGTTTACTGTTCCAGTATTGTTACCCCGTATATTATGTACTGTAAAAAAATCCTGTATAATATTGATTTATTGACTGTTGCAGTTTTTAGACGAATTAATGATTATTGCAGTTTTTAGACGATCTATTTATCTGAGGGAGGGGAATACTAAATCACTGCTATTATGAGTAGTTTGGCTTTTTGGGTTGATGGGTCTCCAAAGGGCAATGGGTTTTTTGTTTTTTCAAATGCACGTCAATTGTTAACTTGGGTAAAGTATAATTTAAAAACTTATTAACTATGTTTTTTTTTTGGAAAAAACACTATTGCCAACATAGAGATTGATGGTCGGTGACAACAATTGGCATCCCAATTATACATGCTAAATCTTGAGATTCACCCGAACATAACGGGAAAAAATAATGGTTAGTAGCATTATCACAATAGCAAAGGTTTGAACTTTTTTAAACAGGGCAAAATACTTGACAATTTCATTAACTAGAAGATTAACAGACAAAACAAAAGCTTTCTCTCATCGTGTCAAAGAATTCAAGCTCACCCCTACTCTTGTTTCCAACCCTAACTATTTGTTGTTGCACGCTGCTAGATTATTATTTTCAACAATGACCATGGCAACAAAGGTAGACATCTGTTGGAACCACCCTGCAACGTGCTTAGTCCAAATTTCCTTAGGAGACAAACATGACCGAAGAAGCAAGGACTTCTCTACAAGTTCTTCGCTCATGGATTACGCCTATCCACCAAACCTTAACTAAAGCAGCGTTGCCAAAGTTTGTGACATAAATCATGGGGCCGAGCCACAACTTCACATTTGTCCAAATTCTATTGACAACGGCCTCTTCTAGAGATGCGTGGGGTCTTTTGCAGCAAGATGGGATCCATCGGCGACAATAGCGGTGGCTCCAACGACTGGTGATAGAGAGAGAAAAAAAGGTTAGGGTTCCCACCGGTGTCAATGGTGAATAGGGTCAAATTCAACCATTGTCATGTCACAGTATCGTTGCGACAAACCAATTGCCACTATCACATCACTAACATACGCCCGTCAGCAAAAGTCGGATGTACCGGCCAAATCCTGGTAGTCCACAAACTACTAACAAGTCAACCTCTTTTAGTGGCAGAATCTTATGAATTTTGTCGGGCAGTTACCTTAACGGCCCCCTTGTCACTGTTAGAGGTGATTTGTGTTGTTGACGGCCACCCATAGTTATGTCAATGGTCAATGATCAAAGGTGCCTGCGTTTTAAATTATGTTTTGCTATTACAGCTGGTAAGGACATCCCCATCAAGTGGTTACTAAATCCATTACTTAGATAATAGATAATATCTCAATTTACCAATAGTAACAAATCCTCCTATAAGTTATCACTAAGACTCGTTGCTGAGGTAAAAGAATAATACATTTGTGTGAAATGATGGAGCCCACATGATTGCCTTTAGTAACAAGGATGTCTCTCCAATAGACTAAAGGAATCTCTTTGCTTAGCAGGATTTCAAAAACATATGAATAGAAAGATTTAGCAATACAATGGCATGCCATGTTGAATATTAAAGGAATCCAAACACATGAATATGCAATAGTTGATTGCACCACAGGAAAAATACACAAACCTTTACGAAGAATTGTGTGCTAGCCATAATTGTCATAGGAACAAAGTAAATTTTCCGTGAAAATTTTCTTTGAAATTGCATGCAAAGTAGTTCATAAGAAACATGCGTATGGTTTTAAATCGTGAGAACTAAACGAGCCTTATAGGATAAATTATTTATTAATACTCCATTTCTTAAAAGAGGGCATATTAGTTTTCATTAAGACAAGATTTTGACCATAAATTACTATATTAAGATGTGATTTATATGACATGAAATTAGTATCGTTTAGATTCGTAACAAAAGTATTTTATAATACTTGTGGTTTCATATCTTACCAGCCACATATTAATAGAGTAATTCTTAGTCAAATCATTGTCTTAATGAAAGCTATTATGCCATTTTTCAAGGAACGGATGGAGTAGAATCCTATAAAATTTCTTTGAATCAAAGAGTCACTAAAAGGTTGCTATTTACTCCGTCCAACAAAAGATATTTCAACTTTGACTAAATTTGAATGCATCTATATACTAAGTCATGTCTAGATATATTCAAATTTTGACAAACTTGAAACATTTTTTGTTGGACGGAGGGAGTACGGATAACGGTTTGTTTCCATCTCATTCTTTTGTCCCCTCCACGTCGTCCAAATGATGACTTGTCATGTTTTAGCAACAGCAATGCAGACTATTGGAGCAAAATTCACCGTAGTTCAAGACAGCAACCTTTAGATCAAGGCGTCAGAGGTTAGGCAGGAAGGGATCCCCAGTACGCAACAACGACCGTAAATTTGGCCGCAGCGCATCTGCGTATCAGAACGAGTACATGATCACCGGCTTCCCACTCGTTTTTTTTTTGTTTTTTTTTTGGAACCAGCTCCCCCAGTAAAACCCATTCATTACCAATGACCAATCACGGTTTGCCCTCGACGTCCGCGGCAGTAGCGGAGTGATTGCCTGCCTAATTCCCGGACTCTGCAGTGTGCAGACCCGGTCGCTCGACGGAGAGAGAGCGGATGCGTATGGTCAAGTATGGACGGGGGAACGCGACAGATCGGTTTGGTCTAGAGCAAACAAAACCGCTGATCCTTTCGTGCACCAACCGGTCGCGCTGGTTGGCGACACGGGAGTTGGTTTCTCACACGCCATTAGGAGGAAGTCAGCGAGATGGTTCCTTGCTCCTGCCCCTAACAACGGCAGTTCATGCTTAATGCCAGCACAAGGAACTACTGATAAGCAATAGGAGTATGATTTTCAAGTAAGTATGTAATGACTTTACTTATGTCTAAAGTGACAGTTTTTAAGAACCCAGAAAGGATAAGCAGGTGGAATCGGTAAAAGACACGACGAGCGGAACGGTCTAGGCTGTACATCACGTGACTGATTGGCACTGGGCAGCAGAAAAAGGGATGAAGCCACGTCGGCAAAGGGCGGGTGGCATATTCTGATCGCGCACCGTTTGGGAGGAATCGTTTAGATGCGATGCAGCTTTGCTGCTAAACCGATCCACCAAAACCAAGAGACTAGAGCGAGGTGAGAAACTATGCTTGAACCGTACGTGACTACGTTCTGTGTGACTGTGCGTTCTACCGGGAATGAAAAGTGTGATGATGGCTAAAATCGTACGCCAATGAGACTTCACTCAAAGTTGTTCGGCCCATGTGTACCAGTGTGTGCAACCGAGTCATTGACCAGATGACCAGGTGTTGCTGATCCCAACTCCCTTTCTCCATCTAACGAAACTAGTAGGAGTACACTCCTTTCTCCACAGGATTCCTTTTGTTCGATCGAATGCCAGTTCCTATTGTCTCCTGACATATTTAACCATGAATTACACGTCACCGGTGCAGACACGAGCGCCAAGCATACAGCCATCAAGAGATTGCCAGTTCAGTAGTTGTTGCCTATTCTTTGACCACATTGACAGAGAGAAAACAAGAATCATATGGCCAAGAGCACATGCTAGATCTAGGAAGCCCAGTTGTAAAATGGTACTAGAGGAGCACATGCCCGGGCGGCTGGAATGTTTCGCCCAGCGCAGAACAATGCCTGCACAGGATGATACTATTCGCCTAAATATCATCTCCACCGATACCTGTCATGCTCGTAGTGGACTAGTACTGCGGAGTATTAATACAGTCAACTGCTCAGTTATCACCCAATGAGGTCACTCTTCATTGACGAGGCGTGCCTGTTTTCTTTGTTCAAACTTCATTGACATACCAATCAGCCAATCTGTCAGCCATCATGGAAACCAAGAAAGACTCTGCAAGGCAGAAAGCTCAGTAAGACTCGCGGGCAGTTTCCCATCGAGGCGTAGTGTCGATTTGTAACAAGATAACCGTTTGTGGTGTCTTTCTATCACAGATGGGCCTAAAATTCCGTTTGTGATTTGTTATCCGAGAAAATTGGTTTGTGATGTCCTCTTTACCACGGCCAGTGGGTTAAAAACATCCCTTCAATGACTTACCATAGAAAGCTCATCAATGACGGAACATCAATGGTTTGTGATGTTATCTGAAGACAGTTATCACGTTATACAGTTTTGATGTTCCGTCATTGATGAGCTTTCTATGGTAAGTGTGTGTTTACCACCTCATAGAAGTTTTCAGGTTTTTGATAGGTTGTATGCCTGGTTTGGGCCATGCTCACTCAACACGAAAAGGCCTCTCTCAGCCAAGCTTGGTAAGGAGCAACAATTAACAACGGAGCGAATTGCTCAGGTGTTAATACTACAACAAATAGCTTACAAGCCTGTTAGGCACCACAATGACTGAACGGTTTGACCAGTCCCTAAAGGCAAAAAAAAAGAAAAAGAAAACAACTCCTCCGCATATATCCAACACCTACAAGCATTCAACACTTTGTTGAGCTCTATCTGTATCTGAACATGACTAGTTTGCTCTCATATAACTGGATGTAAAAGAAGGTTAAGCTTACAGAACACAAGCTACAGGATACATGATATCCCCATGTCCCATGGGACCATTGAGTAGAAAGCAAAAACCACACTATGCAGCTTGTCGATCTGATGTAGCACAAGTTGACTTGGTGTTGCTGACTTTTCAACTGGCTGCAGGATTACCCGCCCATAATGATTCATCCTTTCTAATCCTGGGTTTCAGACATTTCAAATTTAGTATCCTTTGCAAAACACTATCAACGGAGTACTTAATATGGGAAACTAACGGGCATTCCAGTACAACTTTGCATGATCTCAGTTCTCAAGTTGCAGTTGCAGCAAACCTTTTTTTTTGTCTTAGCAGATGACAAACCATAAGCTGCGTTATTCAGTTTTTGTTTCTCAATAGCTACTCGACTATCATGAAGGTCACCAGATTACTTTCTTGTTTAAAAGAAGTAATTTCTGAATTCTTTGCTAATACCCCAGAAAGCCTGCACTAAAAATGCCACTACAACTTTGAATGCTCTCAAGTTACCACTAACTTTTTTGGTCTAGCTATAAAGTCTGTCTCTTAGCTTTTGTTTCTTAATAGCTACACTATCATAAAGGTCACTAGATTACTTGTTTCAGAGAAGTAATTCCTGAATTCTTCAAACCCAGAAAGCCTGCATTCAAAATGCAATGTGCTGTCTCTTCCCTCTTTTAAGTGCAAGTCTTCTCTTGAACTTTATGGGAAGATCTATATAAATCCTCAGACCTTTTCTGCTAATCTACCAATGATATTATCCAACACTGCCTCCAATGTCCAGTCCCAACAGCAAAAGTGCATGAAGTTATGCCAATGGGAAAAATCATCCAAGTTGATACGCATAAGACCATATGCTTGTTTAATCAAATTTTACACTCGCATAGGGCAAATCAAATTTCAGAACTCCATTCTCCAGTTCCTCTCTAATTTCATTTATGAAAAGAAAATTTTCCTATTTAACAAGATCTTATTTGGGAATTTTGAAGAAGTTCCGGCACAGCCAAACGTAAAGATTCAAAGACCATGCGATTGCGGTATATTTTTTTTCTTTCCCAAATCACCTTATTTTCACTTTGTCGAGCTCCACAATGCAGTTCAGTATTCTAGTTCTACACTTCTACACAACCTGAACAAGCCCAGGGGCATACCAGCTGTCAAATTCCTACATTTTATGAGTCAGTCGGCCTAAACCCTACCCAGATTGGCCCTGCAGTCTGCAGAGTTGCATGTTTCTGATTTTTTTACACCAAGAAAAGCTGTACTTTCCTTGTACTGTTATACAAACCATAGCTACCAAAAGATTGGTGTTTATTTATGTTCAAAGAAAAAGGCACACATATATAATGATCACTCACTAGGATCTGATTTGCAGTAGGTATTTGCTATTCAGGCTTCGCTCACATCTGTAGGATAGCTCCCCAGGACTCTTAAAAAGGTTGCAAACTCCTGTAAAAAAGCAACATGAGTCACTGTTCGCTTGACACCGGATCAAACAACCAAGAAAGATCACCTTCAAATTTCCAAGAGCATTCTGAGTTTTTGGATCGGCCATCGATGCGTCGAGGTCAACATAAAATAGGTAGTCGAAGTACCTGGTTCAGCCAATGATCAGATGGGCTAAGAACTGGATGTTCACATGTTTTTTAGGACTGCATGAAACAAAGTTGAACTATGGAGGTCATAGGGTTGTTATCTAACTTGATGGGTGTGGAGAAGGTATCATCAGCTATACGGAAAGGCCTTTTCTTGTGCGGGCGGCTTTCTATCTGCACGTCCATTTAAAAGGTAAGACACACTGCTAGTGAATTATTTGTGCAAAAACAAACAAGTGACAAAGCAAAGCTGTTTAATATACCTTGGTGAGATTGATTTCCCTCAGTGCAAAAACTGCAAGTGCCTTGAAGAGCTGCCCAGGTCCTTCTTCAAGTGAAAACACTATGCTAGTCTGAAAATCAAATGGTCATACGGCAAATCAATTGGACTTGTTCCCCCCTTGGGAACTGGAGGGAAGATGAAAGAGAGTTCCGAATGTAATTTTGTACCTTGAATGGTTTATCAGTACGAGGTATAATAGGTTCTCGAGCAAGCATCATAAAACGGGTGACATTGACTTTTTCGTCCTAAGGAAAGAGGTGGACCAATGTTGAGGATAAAGAACACCACAATATCCCGATTTAGCATGAAATCAGATACCTGAATATTTTCAGCAAGAATATCCAGTCCATAAAGTTCAGCAGCTAATGAACTGGCAATAGCACCGGTATCTTGGAGCATTTGTTCTGCGACAAACTATGAAAGAAGCACATGATTAATCACAAAAAAATGACTTGATGAGTTACTTGAAATCGATCTTTTATAAAATTGACATAGAATTGCTCAAAAAGATTGAACGAAATATATATCCATTAAATGATGTATTCCAGGGAGAAGTATCATTCTACCTTTGCTGCACCAGCAGTGTCATCAACAGCTTGTCTATGTTCAATTCCCAACTCTGTCAATGTATGCTCACATTGCGCAAGAGCCTAAGAATTAAAAATGTGCTCACATGGTTATTAACTTATTACACGCAAATTTGGAAATATTAAGACCACATTATCCAAGAGGTTTACCTGGGGATGACTCATGGCACTGCTTAGGTTTCCAATCTTCACGCCACGATTGGCTAACAAGCAATGCCGAACTGCAAGGCGAACCTCTCCAACTATGTGCAACCCATGCCGAAGTAAAAGGTCATAGTTCCGATGTATGCTACCACCCAATGTATTCTCAAGTGGCAGCACAGCCCTATCAACTATCCAGTTTTCAACAGCCTGATAAAGGACCAGAAGACATCAAAACTTTGTCATGTTTATTTGCTTGTGTGTTACAAAGTACAAACACCATTCCTAGGAGGAAGTATTTGAGGAAGAAAACTATCTTTAATGTGACATTCAGAATCGGGGGTTCTCATTTTTGGACTTTGTTAAGCTTCTGTACAAGGGTTTTTGGTAATGGTAGGAGAACAAGGTTTTTGGAAGATGAGTGTGTTGGTGGAAAACCTGTTGCCAATCAGTTTCCTATGCTGTACGGCCTTGAGCCAGGACATCTCTGTGGCCAAGATAATGCAGGAAAGCCCGGGGGCTCTAAGATTTAGGAGAATCTTCGTAGGGGAAACTCTTGACAGTGGAATTTGTTGAAATGGTATGTCAGGATGTCAAACTGCCTGGCATGAAAGATAAACTGTTTTGGAAGTTAGATGGAAAAGGTTTTTTTTTTCAGTTAGCTCGAAGCTTAGAGCTTTCAACATGCAGCAACTCCCGTATCAGTTCAAACTTTGGCGTGTTAAGCTTCCCCTTGAAATTAAAAATTTCCTTTGGTTTGTTCATAGACATAGCATTCTGACCAAGGATGTTCTAAAGAAAAGGGGAAGGGAGGCAGGAGGTGAAAATTGAAAACTGTGCTTTTTGCTGAAGCAAAGAGACACAAGATCATCTGTTTTTTACCTGTTCATCGGCAAGATACGCATACAGAGTTATTAAATGCAGTTTTGGTTTTCCTTGTATCCTTGGGAATGCTCAAGAGTTACTGGATAACTGGTTGAGTAATTTTACCAAGGCTGAGAGATCATGCACAATCATTGGTATTGCTGCTGTTTTCTGGATCCTATGGAAAACAAGAAACAATACCTTGTTTTCGTAACATTTTACCACATGATCCCACTGCAGTAAAGTACACTATCTGTTGAACCATTGAATTCTGGTCAGGTCTTCAGACAGACACAAGACACTCCTCCTAGGTTACGCGACGGCTATGGCGAGTAATGGCCGAAACCTTCAATCGAGCATGGCATGGGCGCCAATTACTCTCCAGATTGAAGCTGATGGTTGAGGGATAGTGTTCCAAATGTGTGATTCTGTGACGATGAGTTCGAGCAAGCCGACTTCCTGTGTTTGCCCCAGAGTTTTCATCTCTAATTGTTGTAGTGTCAATGTCTGTGTTTCTCCGGCATCCACACCAGTGTATGGTGGAGCTGGCGCTCGGTGTTGCTCGTTTAGTTGGTGATTTTTGAACCTGTTGTGTTAAGCCAGACTTAACTCATGTAGTGTGTTTGTGGTTTGAAATCGGAGGGCCGTGGCCCCTCTGTTATATTAAAAAAAGGTACAATCACTACGAATATGTATTACCAATATGGAATGCAAGTAATATATTTGCAATACAAAAGTCACGAACTATAATGTCCAGAAGATAACAGAGAAACAAAACAAGACATTCTCGAAGGAAAGAAATAAACTCCTGTCCCCAAAAAAACTAGTTTATAAGAAGATTTGTTGCTATAATACTCTTCTGTTTCCCCTAAATGATTTCATTTTGGGCATAGGAAAAATAAAGCTTCCAAAGCTTTTACTACCAATATCTTTAAATACTTTAACTAAATACTTGGAAATCGTAAGTATAAATTTGTCTCAAAAAGACAAAGTATTTTTGCAATATGCAATTTGGATTCTATAGATATTACTGCAAATATAAACTAACGGTCGATGTTGTGTTTTGGACCATGCCAATGTCAAAAGCAACAGCTTTTAGGGAACTGGAGTGAGTAACTTATTTGAGAGCTAACAGTTAAGAAGTCCCCTGTTTAATAGCTTATTCCCACAACTCACATACCAGATAAAATTAAGCATTTTATATAAAAAACTATTATGGACAACTGATATGTGCCTGTGCCTGTGCCTGTGCCAGTGACAGTTCTTTCGAGAAAGGAGTATTTCTCTGAGTAATACTGGCATGTTGGATCTAAATATAGTAAAATGGAACGATAGCACACCCAACTCAGTCTGCAAATTCCAAAATCCTGAACAGATGTCATATAGCAAAGTAAACTTTTCCACACGCAAAAAAAAAACTTTTTCATTTAGATGTACATTAACCGAAATCTCATCAAACGAATAAGAAATGTACCTCTGTCACCAACAAAATCATATAATCCCTCCGTCCAACAAAGGATGTCTCAACTTTGACTAAATTTGAATGCATCTATACACTAAGTCATGTCTAGATACATTCAAATTTTGAGAAACTTGAGACATCCTTTGTTGGACGGAGGGAGTACAGTATAAAACAAACAGACTAGAAAATGCCCTAAAGGGAATCCCACTACGACACCTGAAATGCAGTATCGAAGTGCTCGCAGGGCACGGTCTGGCAATTGGGATATGCCTTCTTCGCCGCCGCCTCGCTGTACGCTCCAGGGAAGCCCTGGGTAATCACCAAAACAAAACTCCCATCAGATTTTCCACGAAAAGCGCAGGGAATGATACGGAATGAAACTGAATGACCACAGGCGTTTCGTCAAGCACCTGGTAGGCCACCTTGAGGCCCTCCCCGCTCGTCTCCATAAGGTCCGCATTCGTGAGCGGCCCTAATAACCCCGACACAGAATGACAGAACCACCACACACCCACGACAAAACCACCGAGTGATTAACAATTTTTCCCCACAAAACAAAACAAAAAACGAGCTGAAATCGGCTAAAAATGCGTCGCCGCTCGACTTACTTGGCAGCCCGTGGGGATCGCGGTACACGGGGACAGGGGAGTCCGCGACAGGTATAGGCGGGGCCCGGAGGCCTTTGAGGTCCGCGGACCCTACGCCGTCCGCCACGGTCGGCCGGGGCCGCGAGGCAGAAGGGAGTGGGGCGGAGTTGGAGTTAGTGGCGCTGCTGCATTTGAGGGAGTGGCGAGGTGACGGGGAGGGAGAGGACGAAGAGGGGGAGGCGACGGCGCCGGAGGCGGAGCGGGTTCGGGCGGGGAAGAAGGAGAGCCGGGGGCAAGTCATGGAGGCCATAGCCGCCCGGCGCGCTCGCTAAGCTGCTACGCAGCAGGTAGAGAAGACGAGAAGCGGAAAAAGGGAAATTCGCCCACGGGTTTCCCAGACTACCAGACGTGACACGAGATTTGTTTTGAGGGGTGGAAAGTGGAACACCGATGCACACGGGCGTGGCCACGTGAGATTGGAGAGCCGACAATTGAAGAATGTACGCATCCTTCTTATGTTTTTTTTTATAAACACAGTAGTTTTCTGATCGTGGGTACGGAGATAAGATCATCAAGTTCGATGAATTGGGCAGATTTCTGTTAGAATTTGGAAGAGAAAATTAGCTAGAACCGTCACAATCGGGGCAACTGTCTAGAAAAACCACATTTTTATATTATTTTTTGTAAATTACCACCACTTTCGGAGCAACGAGTACTCCCGCGCACTGATCCGCTGGAGGGCGGCGGCGCGGCCGAACAGCTCGCCGGAGGCGAGCCCTCGTGGCGGCGGCGAACAGCGCTAGGCGCGGGCAGGCTTTGGGGCGGCAAATCGACTACGGAGAGAGGGAGAAGGAGGAGGCGCTCACCACGAGAAGAATAGTGGGCTTGGGCAGAGCAGCCGCTGTCGGTGGAGACTCGGCGACGGCGGGGGTCGCTACGGCTCGAAGGAGCTCCCCGGAGAGGAGGCATGGGATCTGCAATGTTGTGGCAGTCCTCGGCGGCTTGGCACGGAGTCAGGGAAGGCACGGGAGGAGCGACGTGCATCACGACGGCGCTTCTGCCGGAGGCGGAGAAGAAGATGGTCGCGCGGGGCCACAGCGTCGTGGCAATCCCGCGTGTACTTCGCGTCCGGCGCGGCGATGCTGGCGCTGCTGCCGCGCTCGCCGGCCACGGTGGACGCCTAGGCCAGCATGGAGCCACCGTGGACCTGACATGTGGGCCCCACTGTCAGTTTTTCCATCAAAATGGGATCAACCAGCGGATCAGTGCGCGGGAGTACTCGCTGCCCCGAAAGTGATGGGCCCAAGCCTAATCCCTAATTAAATTCGGTAAAATCTAAAAATTTCATGTATAAAGTGAATCCGATGAGCGTAAATAGTCTCGTGTTGCAAGCAAAGAGAGAGGAAAACCAATCGTATAATAGACGTTGACTCTCTCCACTAGAAAAAGACCATATGGGTTCTCCACCCGTTCTCCTCCTTCACCGTCACCCGCACGCGTCCTTCGCGTTCGTAAATCGAACCTGGGTGGGACAGGTAATTATTATCTCCTGAAGCAATACGTGTGTCATAAGTATGATATATTTAGAGTTGTTTCGGGTTTCCTCACCCAAACTGGCATTTGCCCACATGGCCATATAACGAAGTGACCATGTCTCTCGAAACGAAACACATAAAACCGAGCCTAGGGTTTTACCTCTTCTCGACGTTGCGTCGCCATCATAATCAACCTTGCTTCGAACGCCGGTGTGCACCGACGAACAGGAGAGCAGGTCTTCGAAATCTTCCGCTCTTGCATGTTTGTTGGTTACTGCCAGGGACGGATTTAGGGGCCCCCCTAACAAATTAGCGATCCTTTTGTGATTACCGTATTTGAGCTAGTTTTAAGCCTTTTCGCCCCGGATCTTGGCCCATTATTCTCTGAAGCCCATCAATGAAAAGGCAGCCCAACGGCCCCCCCCCCACCCCCCCCAAATGACAAAAAATTGACAACACCCTTTAAGAAAATTTGGAAGACTCACTAACAGGATTTCACGCTTTTTCTAACGTCATCGCTTGGGTACGCTCTTTTCTAGAGGTAGGATCTATTCGCTTCCTGCCGTATTAAATCATTATGTATCTTTATTTTTTATAATGGCGGCACTCTTTTCGTCCTCTCACCGAGATTACATATTTCTTAGGAATTTAATTGTCTTGGTTATCGTACATTCTGCGTAAGACATATACTCCCTCCATCCGTTTTTCTAGGCTGAAATTTGCTACTCCATACTAAGACAGTCTGTTCATTGATTTGGAGCAGCTGCATGCCAGCTTCATTTGTTTGTTTATGAGCATGCCGTTGTGGGTCCGCATGAGAAGTACGCATATTAATATCGGACTGCATGGTCGGCCATTTTCCTTTGTAGCAAACAAATCAGCCGCGTACACAAAATTTTCAGAAATTCATCGCCTTGGGACTATTTCTTGAAGTGATTGTACTCTGTTGTGGTAATATATTTAGGTATAAAATCTTTCCCATTGCCCCGAAAAAAATATCGTACTGCACATAAAGAAATGTGTGCCTACTAAAGACGGACAGAGAAAGAGTATATCATAATGTTGACTAGTTGTTCGGTTGTTTTATACTAGTATCTTGCAATATCTTGTCATTACCATCATCTAATTTTATTTTCAGATTTTTTATTTGCGGATAGTAGCGTTGTCGATGCCAAGCAAATCATCCTCCCAGGGCCTCGAGCCCTCGATGTTGCGCGCGGTTAGCGGTGAGCGTAATCCACGGTACTCGTGGGGATACATGAAAGTAATGCACTAGATTGGCGTTTGACAAATCTGTGGGGATAGCTAAAATTTCATTTTCTCGACAATACACGAATTCAAGAACAACTTATATGTGCACGTGTGTAGTACGAATACTCGATGTCTATCCATATATCTGAATCTACTAACTAGAACATAACCGGAGTCCGGAGGGCAAAACAGTCTATCATACCTGAATCATGGTGCTTTGTACTAGCAGATTAGTGAGTTCAGCTCGCAATCACAACCTTGGTTTCTAAGCCTCCATCGGTGCCTCGTTCCAATCGGCTGGGCAAATATAGTACTCCTGGGACATTTACCACCAGCGGTACACATCAATTAGTTAGCAGTCTTCGTCTATCTGGCCACTTTTAAGCGATAATTAACGGTCAAATTGCGGCACTGCCACATCCACTGCTGCTATACTAATCAGCATCGAGCCGCCTTGTCTCTCTATCCCGATCTAATCTCCGATGACGTTCGTGCTTACCCCGAGGATCGATACGTATATCCTCTTCGGCATCCATGGATCTCGTTCGAATCAGACACCCTTTTGACGGCTCGAATAGACAGTGAAAATGTTGTTTAATTTGTGGCTACTTTATTCCGGATACGATCCTGACGTCTTAATACTTGTCGGCAACAATTACGCAACTTGTAGTTCTTCCGAACTTAGAGAAGAAGCTTCCGTGGATTAGGAAGCATCGCAGGGGCGAAGCTTCACCGGTATCATAATTTTCAGGAGGAAATGGAGAATTATTTCCTAAAATACGGAAATGGAGAATTATGTTATGCTTCCACCGGCCGGGCATGGCATGTTAGACTTTAAAAATGAACAAGAGGACATCTTCGTTGACATCCAGCATAATTGCCCAGGAAATATTTTTAAGCACTTTTAGTTTTCTGGCTTACATAGATATGTATAATGGATTAATGGGTAGTTTTATTCTGGAACTTGTAGTACATTTCAACCTGTGTCTCACTTAAAGTAACCACTACTTAGATGTGTTATTCATCTATTCTCCACACTGGCCATTTGTTTCTTGGTATCCGTGTAGTACCTCTTGTTGAGGATGCTCTAAGGATTCTCCTCATGAGGGTGGGACATTCTGGTAATTCATACTTTTTCCGTAGAATGTTTCAACTTTTATTAAATTTGAATGCATTTATACATTAAGTTATGTCTAGATACATTCAAATTTTGACAAACTTGAGACATACTTTGTTGGACGGAGAGAGTATTAAAGAAAACATGACACTAACTATAAGAAAATGGGGCATAAAAAGTCTTTTGTCAGGTTTATGCGGCACTTGCTCTTGAGAGCACAAAAACAATATAGTCTCGCCGGAGCTCGTGGCCATTTGGATTTTCGGAAAACCTAGTCTCACTGAGGGGTGAATCTAGATGACTAGATGAGCAAACCACCCATGTCAGCTCCATTATGTTGGGTTTGTCTTCTGTACATCAACAGTGACCGGCACCAACTTACTCTTAATCTGCAAGTTTTTTATTGGATTTACCTGCACCCAGTGCCTACGGCGCGGCGTAGCCGAGAGGAGGACGTGATTCGACGGTCTTGCACGACCGCTCTTGATCGGGACGCAGGATCTCCAGCAGTCCTCCATGTTTCGAGCCGTCGGCTCGAGGACGCCAGACTTCCTTCCCAATCGGAGCGTTCTCTACGCTGTAGAAGGGGAAGAAAAACGCTAGAAATAAGAGCGAGTGGCCGGTCAAATGGCACCACGCCAAGCAGAATTTCCCAATACCGCGTCGGCTGCTACTCCATCCGCTCCGTCCACATCGCTCCCATGGAAATCCACGCCCGCGACGACCTCGACCACTGACAGCCTGACACGCTGGACCCCCGTGTACACACACACAGCCTCGCAAACACTTGCCAACCCCACCTGTCAGCTACACGGCTCTCGATCCAAACCCGTCGCGGTTGGTGCGTCCATCCAAGGGGAGCCGCCGCGGTCGTTTGACCGTTGAAACTGCCGGGGCCGTCCGATGCGCACGCTTCCTCCGTCGAGCCGTACGTCCCTACCCTTAATTCCCCGGGCAACACGGGCAAAATGAGAAGAGACCTGCATGTACAGTGTACAGACCCTCTCGTTCGCTTTCTCGTAACCTTCCTGGGCCGGAGACCGGGGGCGAGCCGCCCTTTTCTATTTATAATTCTCTCCGCTTCTCCCCCTTCATAAATCGGGGGCTCAGCATAAAGTCAATTGGGTGCGCGTGCTGCTTGTGATCGAGTTTGTTTTGAGCGGAGCGGAGAGGGCAGGAGGCAGGAGGGGATTTGTTTGGGGGATTTCCGGATTCGTGGTGTGTTTTGGGCGAGAGGGGATCGGAATGGACGGCGCTCCGGTGGCCGAGTTCCGGCCGACGATGACGCACGGCGGCAGGTTCCTCCTGTACAACATATTCGGCAACCAGTTCGAGATCACGGCCAAGTACCAGCCGCCCATCATGCCCATCGGCCGTGGCGCCTACGGGATCGTCTGGTACGTTTTGATCCTTGCTCGCCAGCATCAATCCCCTCCCTAAGTTGAAACTTGTTGATTGGTATCTTCTGGGGAAAGATACCAATCACCCCTTTCTTTACTGAGCACTGGTTCTGCAGTTGTTGAGCAAATATAGTTAATCTGCCAGTGCTGTTGTGGGTTGGTGTGGTGTTTAATTTTTGTCCCTGAAATTTTCCGTTTCTGATGTGCGTGCCGACAGCTCGGTGATGAACTTTGAGACCAGGGAGATGGTGGCAATCAAGAAGATCGCAAACGCGTTCGACAACAACATGGATGCCAAGCGCACGCTCCGGGAGATCAAGCTCCTCAGGCACCTCGACCACGAGAACGTAATTCTTCTCGTCTCTGACACCGGTCTTAATTGCGGCTTCAATTTCATAATAATTCGGCACTAACTGTTACGCCGCGCGCATGTGGACGAACACAAAAAACAGATCGTTGGCCTGAGAGACGTGATCCCGCCGGCGATCCCGCAGTCGTTCAACGACGTGTACATCGCCACGGAGCTCATGGACACGGACCTCCACCACATCATCCGCTCCAACCAGGAGCTCTCAGAAGAGCACTGCCAGGTAATTAAGGGACGGAACTAATATCAAGCGATGTGTGCTTTGATTTCAAAATGTTCCCGTTTACTAACTGGGGATCATATATATATTGGTGCGTTTGCAGTACTTTCTGTACCAGCTGCTGCGGGGGCTCAAGTACATCCACTCGGCGAACGTGATCCACCGGGACCTGAAGCCCAGCAACCTGCTGCTGAACGCCAACTGCGACCTCAAGATCTGCGACTTCGGCCTCGCGCGGCCGTCGTCGGAGAGCGACATGATGACGGAGTACGTGGTGACGCGGTGGTACAGGGCGCCCGAGCTGCTGCTCAACTCCACCGACTACTCCGCCGCCATCGACGTCTGGTCCGTCGGCTGCATCTTCATGGAGCTCATCAACCGGGCGCCGCTCTTCCCGGGGAGAGACCACATGCACCAGATGCGGCTCATCACCGAGGTCATCGGGACCCCGACCGACGACGACCTGGGGTTCATCCGGAACGAGGACGCCAGGAGGTACATGAGGCACCTGCCGCAGTTCCCCCGCCGCCCCTTCCCGGCCCAGTTCCCCCGGGTGCAGCCCGCCGCGCTCGACCTCATAGAGCGGATGCTCGCCTTCAATCCCCTCCAGAGGATCACAGGTACATACATACGCTCCTCCGTCTGCTTTACTTCTCCCTTTCTCGTGTAGTATAAATTTACTAGTACTATTAGTGCTGGTCAAAGCGCCGTGCTTTGCTGATTGACGAGTCTGGTCAGTGTTGTTGGTTAACATTACTATGCTGTTCGTTGGTGTTATAGACAGAGGCAAATCTGCTGCTGCCGCCACTTTCGACCCTATTTTAAGATTCCTGCGTGTGGACATGTGCTCTCTTTTTAGGCAAAACCATGTGTTCTCTCCACTAAATTTAGAGAAGATCTCTTGCGTATCTTATAAGGAGATATCCGCAGTTGACGACACCGTAGTGCGGTATAAACGCTCTCATGGAAGAACAAGTGCGTTTTCGGCAACAACTAAAAAAGGAACAGATCTGCTGCAGTCAGTCTAGAAATTGCTCTTGTGGATCCTTTACTAAAAAAGGAACAGTCTCATGTATCGGTTTCAGAAAGCAAGAGCTTTTAGACCTGCGACTCATGTGGATTCTTAACTGAAATTGCACTTCTTGTCATGCAGTGGAAGAAGCGCTGGAGCATCCGTACCTGGAGCGGCTGCACGACATCGCGGACGAGCCCATCTGCACGGACCCGTTCTCCTTCGACTTCGAGCAGCACCCTTTGACGGAAGACCAGATGAAGCAGCTGATATTCAACGAGGCCCTCGAACTGAACCCCAACTTCCGATACTAGATGATTCATCCTCTCCCCCAATAGTGCGATTTCAGTGTAAACATGCTTTGTAAATAGGAGCGAGATAGATCAAAGGAGGCCCGGTGAACCCAACACTGCATTTGTTTGTTTATTCCGTGTAAGTTGCTGCTGCTACTTTCAGACGTTTGATGTCCTCGGCTGTGCGAATAAAAATGCTTGGACTTCCGAGTATGGTTTGGGAGCACATCATCAATCTCTACTTATGGCTTTTGCCAAATGCATGCAGAATTTGCCTCGTTGCCAGATGCATCCAGGAGTATTTCACAGACTTTGCTACAAAGTGAACTGCAAGCGTACATAAACATTGAAATGTTATTCAAATTGTCTGAAATTTACACAAACCAAATGCAGGTGCTCTGGAAAATTTGGACAAAACTGTCAACCGCAAACGAGGAACGAATGGGGTCCTGTTTCCTGGTCTTGACTGGTTGCCTGCATTCCGAATCACGAGATGTGCAAGTGCTTTCATAAGCTCTTTCCCTGCACCCGGAATTCAGATCTACATTGTCTGCATCCCCATGAAGACGTGGTAACTTGACTGACTCCGTCACCACAGGACAGCGAACACAAGGCACCAACTGGTAGTCAAATGTCAACTTAATATGGGGAAAAAATCTGGTAGAACAGCTCTAACTGGCTAACTGCATCAGTAGCAACGATGCTCTGGCTACAAAACTGGTGGAAGGATGACATGCTTCTGAATCTCATTAGGAAACGAAGTGATTTAGATTAATATTGCTACTCCAGTTCATTAGAAGGAATTGAATGTAACAACAAACTAGCTCAATTTTCATACCAACACAAGGACTAACCAAACCACCAAAAGTTCCTTGCTCTAAATTCACATTCCCCATACTATTTAACACCAAATAACACAGTACTCTAAATTATGAAAAAGAGCGACTCAGTACTTTTGCATAACAGAGTCAAACTTGTTACCAAATAGGAGTAACATGGGATTCAAACTTACGAAGATGACTCAGTATTATTGCAGAACCACAGTGAGTCAGAGGATAATCCTAACAGAAGCAGTTTGGCAAAATCCAGTGCATTTCCTTAGTTCACACAGAATCTGCACAGGATACATGAAAAGCACTTCTGCATTTCCATCCTATTTGTCACCAAATAACAGCGAGTCAAACAATAAGCCCTTCCTAACTGTTACGGAGTACCAAATAACATGAGATTCAAACTTGTGAAGTTGACTCAGTACTATTGCAAAACCACAAGCACTACGGCATTCCATCATACTTGTCACCAAACAACATAGGGTTCAAACTTATGAAGATGTGCAAAACCAAAGTGAGTCAAATGATAATCCTGAAAGAAACGACCAGCTAAAGAGGCAAAATCAAGTGCATTTCAGAAGTTAAAACACGGATCATGCACAGAACACACTGAAAAGCACTACTGGATGTCACACCAATAGATCTGCGGCACAAGGCAACTGAATTCAGCTTAACAGCTCAGAAACCACTGACAGCGTACAAGGGATGCCCTCAGGCCAACAAACTTTATTACAGAGATGATTACTTAAGCAGTCTGCCGGTTCACAAGGACCCTAGACTAGAAGCAGAACAAGATCACTCTGATCGCACATAGTAGCAGCAGTACTACACCACTTAAGCTTCAGCATACCTGTAATGACAGTTCACAAGGACAGATGATTAGATACAGTCGAGCACTCGAGCTGATGAGAATACTACCAATGCGACAGCAACTCACCCCAGTTCGGACAGCCTGAGGTGTGCCTCCTTGTAGTCCTCAAAGAAAGCCTTCTCATCCTGCCACAATGAATATAAAAAAGTTTGTATAACTTTTACATATCTCTACAACCTGGTTTAGTAGATAGCAACAGGAGACATACAGCAGCATATTTCTCCACGAGAGGGCGGAAGACAGGGTCACTCAGCAGGGTTTTGTCACTAGGAAGCTGAAGAAGGCCCTCTTTGTCACCACTCAGAAGCTCCCTGTGAAAACGAGTACGTTAAAGACATCGAATCAGCAATAAATGGGATAATATGTTCTTAACTAGACATGGTTTAAGAAAAGAACAATAAAAACAGCCAGTTCAACCCACTTACGTGAAGTAAGTGTTGTCAAACTTCAAAGGTTCTCTAGTCCAGGGTCCCTCAAAGCCAGATCTCTCCTTGTGGCACCTTCCCTTAAAACCCAAGAAAATTTCATTAGTGCATCACGCAGCGATCAAAGTACATTACGGAAGCATATAAGAATAGGAAAACTAACCAGGGTGTGACCACCAGAGAGGGCAACAATATCCTGATCACTCAAGCCCATCTGTTTGCCGAACACTTGCCTTAGGTGGTCAGAACCTAGTAGAGGACAGTAAAGAAAGTCATCAGAGTGGAGCGAACAAAGCAATACTACAGCAGAGCTTTCTTATAACTTGAGCCATCAGGATAATGGAACAATATAGGCATCATCAAATGATGGAGCGAACAGAGCAATACTAGACATGGAAATAATTAATACTTCGTGAGAAGCAGAAGGCATTTCAACAATGCGGTACTATCAAGACACTATATGGAGCGAACATCAATTTTGCAGCATAAGTAGCAACCAAAGCAAGAATTCCTTTTCATTCCCTCATTCCCATATTAAGTGACTCAAATTCACCCAAATATGGATGTATCTATATCCAAAAGGTGTCTAGATACATGTAATATTTCATCACTTAATATGGGACTGAGGGAGTACATGGGTTCCACGCAGTTAGTAATAGTGATAAATATTTGTTACTAGTGAAAAATTGCAAGAAATATAGCATGGGTTAGAAAGATACCCTTGGTAGCATCAGGAAGGCGACCCTCAGGTGGGGGCTGAGGCTTGTCCTGGAAAAGGAATAGGATTGTAAGATGTTCTTGGGTAGACAAAAACAACGAAACAGATCAGGTGATAACTTCACATTCTGTTTAATTGCAAGAACACAAAAACAGAAATATTTGTAATTACTCCCTCCGATCCATAATAAGTGTGTCAGATTTTGTACTCGGCTAGTACAAAGTTGTACTAAGTGTGAGACACTTATTATGGATCGGAGGGAGTAGTTGCTAAGTTCTGGAATACAGTAATGAGCCAGGGAACTCTTATTAAGGCTACCCATGGAACCAACTTGTATCATGACAGATTAAATCAGTCTCAGATTAATTTGGATCGAAGTGGGAACCAGCAAGAACTAATATCATGACTGATTAAATCAACTTGCCACTGCTCCTATCACGGAGTAAAAATGCAATCAAAAGTAGTCACATTACAATTATTATGGTACATTAACCCAGTAATCCAACCCTTAAGGACGACAGTAAGCATGTCAAGTCCAAGCAACAAAAACGTTGCGGGCTTGCGGCCAACCAACACGAACAGTCCAGGACACAAACACCACTTAACATAAACCATACCTTATGATGATAAACACAAACTATTCTAAAATATTACAACCAGAAACCTCAGTCCTATTAAACTAAAAAAAGTCGCCGGCCAAAGACTAATGTAATCGCTTTTTCCAAGAGCAACCAACCCATAGACTAAAAGCACATCAGGACAAAGCCTTAAAACTCAGCATCACCAACCTATGCACAGTACCCCTGCGGAGTTAAATTCTCTAAAACCCTGAGACTACTTCAAGGTTGAGAAATCTCACCTCCCTCCCTGGGTGAAAGGGGATCTCAGGTCCACCGGACACCTCCACGGCGACAACTCCCGCAAGCTACACAGAGAAACAAAAACAGACGCAATTTTTTTTTCAGAAATCACGTCCATTCGACCAGATCGGGCCGTTCAACCAGATCTAACCGTATTCGGGTCGAACCTGGTAGAGATCGGCGTAAGAGATGGTGGGGATCTCCTCCTTGATAGGCTCGAGCATCCGCACCGCGATGTCCAGCCCCGCGTTGGCGGCGTGCGCCTGCTCGGCCGGTTTCTTCATCGTACCGAACGGGCCGCCGGTCTTCGACGACACGTCGAAGGTCCCAGCGGAGTGCCACCTGCGCGGCGATCTCAGATCAGACAACGGAAATCCCCCGCGACACGAGCGCGGACAGGAGAGGGAACTTACGCGAGGCGGAGCATGAGCGGGGCGCAGCTCTTCTCGGCGATGAGGGCGCGCAGCTTGCGCCTGGCCTTCTCGACGGCCTCCTGGTACTCAGCGCTCACGGTCGGGTAGGTCTTCGCCATGGCTGCTACTGGGAGGTAAAAGCTTCGGATCAGGCGGAGAGGGATGGAAGAACTGATGAAGACAGCAAGGCTTGTGGGGCGAATGGCAGCCACGCTCCCCCGGGGGTTTATATGCTGAGAAGGACGCCGCCGGTACAGGGGAGGGGAGAAGGGAAGCTTCTGCGAGGGCTCCCCCTGGCCGTCGATCCTGGGTTGGGCGATCGTGCGGTGGGAGCTGCGGTACATTTGGACGCGCGTGATAGGTACGCCAGTAGTAATGGCCCGTGGGCCAGTGCGGTAGGTAGGGGAATCGGTTCTTCTGTTTATACGATTTTGCCCCTGCTTTGCACGGAAAAGCGGAAGGCGGCGTAGGTGCTTTTGGTCATTTTCTGGAGGCCCCGCTATCGTAAACGGCGACGATTCACGGCTTCACGGGCTGGTGGGACACGTGGCTTGAGGTGACTGGTGGTGGCCCGACGGAAATGGATCAGCGTTAACGCCGGCCCGATATTATCGGCCTCGGTCAGTGTGCCTCTGGTCTGATCCTTTCCCTGCGTGCCTGACCCGCGTAGTTTACCGTCCTCCTTCCGTTCAGTTGGCGAACTCGGTCGAGGCGAACGACTGACAGTCGGTACACAGAACGTTTTGAGAGAGATCCGTTTCACATCCAGAGGTTTGATCAAATTTTTCATCTTCATTCAGCCATGCAGATGCCTCCTCATGGATCCGTTTCTCATTCTAAAGGTCTGACAGATTCTCGTCTCCTTACTCCTGCCAAAATCGTTAACAGTGTCACTTATTTTTCTTCTACTCCGTATTTCCTAAGGATGCCAAGGATGAATTGGTCAGGCGATCAGTTTAATTATCAGCGTCAGACAGGTTACATTCATGCTGGAACAGGCAAAGACTGCTTCCAAAAGAAAGAAAAAAGGAAATAGCCAAAGGCGCCGGACGTGAGTTGATGAAAAGGAGACTAGGGAAGACATTATAATCGAGTCTAAATTGAAAGAATTGAGAAGACATTATCGTGGCCGGTTTCATGCTGCAGGAACATGACACAATCTCCGCTTACCAGTCAATGCTTTTGATTTCTTTCGTGTTTGCCTTCGCACCGATCATTCGAATAGCCAACCCATTGCACGCTTTTTTTCAACCCATTGCACGCTGACGTTCTGAAAGATACTTTTCCAGATTTTGTCAGCCAGAGAGTCTAGAAACATAGTTTAGCAAAGGCGGGTGAGTGCGCAAGCTTTGCTCATAAGCTGCAGCTAGCACGTGTGCAGTAATTAACCCAGGACTAAGCACTGCTCCATCAATCAACCCAAAGTCTGGGCATCCCTCTTGTGGCTCGGAAGATAATGATAGAAAGCAGCGGAATCAAGGGGGAAAGACGCTGACCGTTGAGGCGAGCCGCCACGGCACCACCACGCGCGCTTGTCCGACCAGGCGAGGCATATCCGTCGTCGCGCCCGTCGGTGTGCAAGCATCTCCACCTACCGCCATCAAATTTAACAGCGCGACAAGGAGTAATGGCCGCCCGGCGGAGCATGGTGTGGAACCAGACGGGGACACGCCGATATTCTATCGCGCAATTCCGACGACGCTCGCGCGGCCTGACCCAGTTCTGCCCCCACCGGCCGGCGGCTAAAATATTTCTAGTTTTTCTTATCCGGTTACGTACTACTTTGATCGACGGCGTCACCAAACGGAATATGAGTATTTTGGGGGGCGTCTGTTTCTTTGCGAGAATTTGTGGAGTACTTTTTTGTACACACGAATCGCGACTGCTCAACATAAGCATATCACTGTCATGAACAAGGTCATGACCTTTGTTTGGGTTGGAATCATTCGACTTTATATTATTTTTTTTCGAATAATAATCATTCGACGTTATTACTACGCAGCATTATCAATGTATCATGCTATCCGATCTAATTGGTTAACCTATAGGTTTTTTATGCTCTCTCATAAGTACTCCAAAACTTACAAACATAGCATAGGAGTACTACGGAAGAGTTCAAGAGGGCACCTTACAAACATTCTTAAAAACGGGTTTCTTAAAGAGAAGCAGCTTGTTTTTTAGTTAGAGATAAATCGAAGTGCTTGGCCGTTATCTTAAGTGGGAGATTAGGATTGCATCAGATCTTAATACAAGGCTTTGATACGTTGACTGATACTCCTAAAATATAACATACCCTTTTGAAACAAACCGAGGCCTCAATCCATTAATTGAACTAGCTAAATGTCTGTGCTCTGGTACGAAATTAAGAATTTGTGTTATGCATGAGTTGTTTAAATATGTGTCGCTCATATTTTTTAAATTTCTGATAAATAAGAATTATGTCAAAATATTATTTTTGAAAAATACAATTACTCTTGAAAGTCATGAAAACCAATCAAGCATAGTCAAAAGATCATGATACGTATATAATGAGTGACAATTAGATGAGTATATAATGAGTGACAATTAGATGATTCTGTAGTTTTTAAGAGGTAGTGTTGTTGGAGTGAACTCGTGACCACCAACTCAAATTTTTACAAGTGTAAAGATAATAATAAAGTTGTCCAATTAATTGAAAAATAGACAAAAATCGTCACAACAGTATATGATGTTGTCAACATAACCGCATCACACACACTATTAGCTGGTCTGTCTGTTAACAAGCACTCGACACACAGAAGATCGTCATTGAAGTTGCATGGGTGTCATTGCAATCACGCACAACACAACCAAATTGGTGGATCCAACTTCACTACAAATGCCCGAAAGACAAGCCTCGGATGTGTCATTGTCATCAATGGTGCCTGAACCCGAATTGATCGGAACTGACCGGCCAGGGAAAAAATCGAGATTAATTTACTGCCGGACGCTAGGGCCCGTTGGTCAGAT
This sequence comes from Brachypodium distachyon, assembly GCF_000005505.3. NCBI lineage: Eukaryota > Viridiplantae > Streptophyta > Magnoliopsida > Poales > Poaceae > Brachypodium > Brachypodium distachyon. The sequence goes on from NC_016131.3 coordinate 64,971,869, forward strand.
TTGCGCACGTGATTGGGAAATTACGAGTTTTTTGTTACAGATTAGTAGAAAATGCGTGTTAAGTGAAATGTGGTTTTGCGATACTTATCTTTCGAAGATAGAGGTGCCTTGATATTTACTTTTCTTTTAGAGAAACTTCTGTATTTTTTTTAAAAAAACTGAACCCTTTGTACCTATTACCTCGGTTTCACTCTCATATTAGGGTGTTGCGTTTCTACGTGGAATCACCGTAAGTCCGTAACGCCTAGAAAAATTGGGCCGGAAGGTTACTAGTTTGTGAGCAAGGTCGAATTTCACTTATCTGGGAAGATGGGCCATCATGCTTCCTGGACGTCCGAATAACGTGAACTAGAACTGGGCTAGAATTATAAGCAACACTATGGTCCATCATGGTTCCTGGATGCCCGAATAGGGCAAACCAAAACTTGAAAACTGGGCCAGTATCTATTACAATATATTAAATTGGAATCGGTGGTGATGGGTGGACGCGTTGGTCGGTCAACTTCGTTAAAATTACAATCAATATGTCATTGTTTCTTATTTTCTTTCCTTCCCGTCTTATTCACGAATTCAGTAGCAGAAATTCTACGGTTTAGATTTACCGAAAGTTATCGTACGGTCCAAATTTGTTACAACATAATACGAACAGTTCTAAAATAAATCAATCTTTTTAGTATGAAATCCAAAATTCTTCGTATCCATCTCAGTATGGAAATCAATCCGAACCCAAACAAAAAATCTCGGTATCAATCTCAGTATGGAAATCAATCCAATCGAAAAATCAATGTCCAGACTTTACCTCCACCGGCTCGTGTTTGATACACTTTCCGTTGTTCCGTAGCATCGCACGGGTTCTTTTGCTAGTTCTAAGTAACACATGATAAATAGAATGGCAGGCCCAGAGTGTGGTGCAGTGCTGGGAGGAGATGAGAGCGATGACGTCAATAAAACGAGGAACGATCGCATACGCTCTCTCGTCGGGAGAAAACCCGTGTGAATGGGATCGAACCGTGAGTTCGTGAGGAGCCACGCATCGCTTTTGGATCACTTTGGTCAAGCAGTCCACCGGGAAGTGAAGAACGGATAACCCAGCGGGCAGCGGCGAACAAAAATGAGCAGCTGTGTCCACTTGTCCAGTACACGGGCACGCAGCTAGTAACTTAGCACCGAACCAACGTACTGCGCTTGGTGATCGATCGATCTATATTCTGCTGTGTAGTAACTTATCTGCAAGTATGAACTACTGGAAAATCTCATCCTATCAGTCGTTGATTGTTGTATCATATCATATGCATGTGACGTGATACGATGTCGTGTGAGATTATTTATGAAGAGCGTTTGGCGTTGCGTACAACGTCCACGTGAAGCCCCTCGCACGTACCAGTAGGCGGGCGCATCCAGGTAAAACCGTGTCATCAATCAGTATCAGACAAGCCATCCATGATATTCGAGACGGGGATAGGGTAGTTGCACACAAAAATGAAGGAGAGAAACAAATAAAGGGGAATCCCATGGTTTCAGATAAGATCGGCCTGAAAGCGACCATATCTCCGTGGATCTAATTAGCTGTTAGCCGAGGATCTATTACACGTGCCCACTCATAGTCGCTGGGCCGGATTCAGTTGGTTTCGATATCTCTTTTCCCCAAGAACTTCCTGATCCATTCATTGTTCTTGTTCGGACGAACATGCACAACAAAAAGGAAAGAAACAGACTAACAGAGAACGATGTCCTCTACATATTCGTGATGGCCGATATGTAAGCCCCAATGGCGAGGAAATTCCAATACCGAATCCATAAACACGGGCGGTGAAAACTGATCGAAAGAGAAGTCGAATCACTTATGGGTTTGTACGGCGAGAGAAGGCAACAGCAAACGAAAATTAGCTCGGTCGATGCAACGAAGAATTACAAGCTAGTACTACAGCACACAAGCAGACACAGACACCTCCATCGATCGATCCCCATTATTTTTTCTACACCACCAAGCGAGTCTCCAAGGTCTCCAACAATGAGACGACATCCCGCCCGTCAGTCCAGCGTAAGCACAAACTGACCATATTATATACGGAGTATATCTCCGTCGAAGGTACCGCAGCTACGACGCAGCATGCTCGAGCGAGCTAGCAGCAGCAGCCGCCGCCGCCGCCTCCGTTGTTGTCGCCGTTTCCTCCTCCCCAGCCACCGCCGTAGCCGTTTCCTCCTCCGCGGCGGCCGCCGCTGCCGCTGCCGCCGCCAGAGCTTGTGGAGGTCTTCTTGGTGTCTCCGGCGCCGGTCCAGTCGGAGATGATGGTCTTGATGATGTTGCCCCTCTTGGGGTTCCTGTTCCCGTCCGTCTTCTTCGTCTGTCCGTCGCCCTTCCCGTCCATGCCGCCGATCCCGAAACGCGCACCCTCGCACTCACGGAGAAGCTAGCACGCGAGCGCAGGCAAAGGGGAGTGAGTGTGTGACAGTGTGAGCTTGCCAGCTTTGGATGGGAGATAGCCTTATTATAGGCTTTGATGGCCTCCTAGAAAGCACTAGATTATTCTAGCAAGGTAACTAGCCCCGATCGATGACGACTAGTCGACGAGAGGTTTTGCACCAGCACCCCCAGCCGCCAAGGCCGCTGAGCCGCAGCGGTACTCCAGTAGCATTATTCCATAATGCAAGGGGGTTTATTAGCAAGTGCTGTTGTGGCCACTGAAACACTCCACTATCTGAGGCTCGAGTCGTGCGTGCGTATTGGATAGGACGGGACAAGTGGATCGAGTGTCTCGCCTCGGGCTTTCCGTCCCTCGGTTGAATCATCAGCAGACAAACCTTTTTTCCGCGAGGAACCAGAGAACCTTTATTTTAAAAAAGGAGTTCGCTTCCCCTCCTTGCTTTGTCGGTATGTTCAGCTTTGTGATAACTCACGTACCAAGCGTCATTTTCGTGACGTGGTGCCGCTTACGTCCCAAAACACCGTCACATGCTCGCACGCACACATAAACAGGGCGTGTATATAGTAGTACCTGAGCAGATATAGGCCTCGAACTATGTGACGGCCCGACAAAAACAAAATCCTGTTATTTTGTGAGCACGTTCTGTGAGTCGTGACCGGCCCTGCGTGGAGGAGTAACACGGAGATGATCTTCGTGACCCTCTGCGCAAAACAGCGAACGAAGAAACGTGATGCGCTTCTTCTTCTTCTGTCTCTGTGTGTGTGCACCTTCGTGATAAAAGCTGTTGTGGTCGGCATCCAGCGTAGTTTCCCCGATGAAATGATGAAATCTCTGTGGCGATGATCAGCTGTCTTCTCTCCTTTCATATATAGAATACGAGTATATATCAGTCGTTTGCATGATCCTAATCCGGTCGCCTCACGCCATTTTTTTAGTCTTGAACTGCCGGCCGGCCATTTTTTTTTTCTTAATCGTCGCTGTGTCACTCTCGTTGAAATCGGACATCCGCACGTGTCCACGAAGGACTTTCTCGTCCCAGGGTCCGGCTGTAGTGGGCCAGTGGATTGGAAATGTACGTACTGGAGGTCGTCACTCTAGTCGATTTTTTCCTCCCTTCGATCTCCAAATAGCTGCCTTGTGAAATTAAAATGAAGGGAAGCCTGCTAGAATTGATTAATGTGGCCACGCTGGGGCTTGCATTCATGCGGAGTATATTCGTGACCACTACGTTGGCTCCTACGTTCAATGAACATGTGCGAGTTTGATTCGACGGGCGACGGTGACGTGAAGATAATGGCACTCATCACCACTTGGGTTAAGAGTGTGCCAGAGCTACTACCAGGCAGCGGAGATGATCTAGGGCCAGGAGCAAGCACAGCTGGAATTTTAAGGGCAAAGGACCTCGACGGCTCGCCATCCGTGTGCCAAGAGGCTGGCACGTCAGCGGTTTCTGCTTGTACCATGTACGTGTCGGTCAAGCAAAACTGTGGGCGGGGTACGTACGTCGACCATGACGATTCGCGTTGTCGTGAAACTTTTCTTAGCTCTGAAGGCGCCAAGCCTGGGCCTACAAAATTAACAAATTAAGGGAACGAGCTGAAAAGGCGGGACCATGCATCTTTGGGCTTTGGATCGATGGCGACGCGACCTCGCGTCCTAGTAGTTCATTGTATCAGACCGTAACTCTATTTCCCCCCTCAACTCTATCTGTGAGCATGAACTGAAATGAACGGGCAAAGGCAAACGACAGACCGTCCTCTCGTCAGCTAACAGGGTGGTGCATGAACTTGGTGCTATGGGTACAAAGGAGTTTGTGTACCGCTGTGTTGATGGACAGGACCAGACCACGTACTGGAATTGGTTTGTCGCATTGTGTGTGTGTGTGTGTTTTTTTAAGAAAACAATCGGACTCCAGAGTTGAGAGAAGAAACGCCTTAATTGATTTCTACTGCAACATGGAATCCACCACGTGAACATAATATTTTCTTCACTCTGTCAGTCTGTCGCTGACTGCTGGCGGCTGGTGCTGTGGCGCATGTGCAGATTGCACTAGATATGATGTCCCAATCAAAACGATCATTTCTTTTTTCCAGATGCAGATTGATAAATAAGTCGTGCCAGTAATCTTCGACCTCTAGACGACGGCCAACGCACCCGGGCCACCAGATTCTTGGCACGTAAGCAGATTTGTCGATGACGCCGAGTAAGGGGGCCCAAGCTGACAAGCGTGGCCACGGACAGGTTCTAGGACAAGACTTCGCCAGCAAGCAGCGCCCGGTTGTAGCATCAAAATACACGCTGGCTAAATGCTGAGGTGTCGTCGCGTCATTGTGACATTGTCTGGCTGTGAATCCTTGACAAAAATCAGCGCGCCCGCAGAAGAATAAAAACAGAAGCCATTAAGATCTATTCCCTCCGTCTCAAAATAAACGACGTAGATTTGTATATCCACGTCACTTATTTTGAACTCTGCACAGCCCGTGGCAGAAGCTTACTCGTGCTGAAATACACACCACCACTCCCAACATTACAAACCAAAATTTCACCGCCATTTCGACGCTCGCACTAGTGCTGCTGTAAATTTGGCAGACTCCGCAAACTACGACAGAACCTCGTACGTTCAGTAAAAAAATGCATTTGGCATTCCATGATCACACACACCCCCTTCCGTCCGGCCGGTTCAAGAACCGAACCTGCATCAGTAGTTCAGTACTAATAACAATAACAGAGCCATCAGGAATTGGGATAGGAAACTTTCCAATTCTCGGTTGTTCTTTGGATCTTCTTTTTACAGAAAGACAGGGGTTTTCCCCATTCCCATTTTATTAGCTCGAGACCACATCATCCACAGTTCAGCACCTCAGAAAGTCAGAAGTAAAGCAAACAAACACACAGACCAGCAAAACATAGCTCTAGACTACTGTATTGCAAGACCAGCAAAAACAGCCGAAGCGGCAGATACGAAGACTACAGCTTCAGGCAGTCGCCAGAACCAGTTTCTTTGGACCTTCTTCCCTCTTTCAGGCTTCATCAACCCCCCGCCGGCACGACGCGGCTGCGACCGCCGCCGCCGCCGCCGCCGCCACCTGCGTTGGGGACGAAGCACCGGAAAAGGCTCGCGAATATGCTTGGCTTCACCTGCCCGCGCCTCGGCAGTGGTCGCCTCGCGTCGCCCTGCCGCTCCATTGGTACGGGTGCTGCTGTTGGCGCCTTCTTGCGCAGGAAGCTAAGCTGAGGCTGGAGACAAGATCGACCGTACGGGCGTACGGAGTAGTATCAGTATGTTCGTGCTTATCCGCGATGTGTGAGGAGTGATTACAGGCTTTGCCTGTTTTATTTGTAGCAGCAAACGCGCACTTGTGTGTGTGTGTGTGTGTGGTGGTGTGTGTGTGTGTGTGTGGGGTTGGGTTAAGAGTTTGAACTCTTTGATGTTTGCACCTTTCCGGAGATCGGTCTTCGATCGGCATCTTGGCACTTTCAACTTTTGTGTCTGAAACTTGGGACAGCACCGCACGCTAATGCTAGTATACTCCACTTCTACTGGTGTATTATCTTTCAGGTTGCATGACAGTCAGTCAGACACTGCGACATAGAGGGAAAGATTTATCTGACCAACGTATAGCAGCACAGATCACTGTAGCCGTTTTTTTTTGCTGTAGCAATTATTTTGTGCTCTAGCAATTAATCTAAAAAATGGATGTTCGAGATTGTGTGCGGTCAAGTTTCAGGTCCGTTCAACATGGCCCGCCTAGGTGCAGAACCTCCAGCCACACATTGCTCCGTGGGCAGCATCGTGCACCCAAACAAATAATTGGTTCTATTCTGAGCACAACACTAGGGCCGCCTTAACAGTGATCTTTGATTTCTAGCTAATGATGGTCCGTGCCTCTAAGAATTACTTCAACGTGCTCTCCCCTCTCCGCCTCTCCGGTGAGATCAGCGCAAAAGCGCCGCACGCCACGAAGAGCACGACTTGCGGCTGGCGCCCAAGTCGCCGATTATTTTCCTCTACATTTTTTAGCCGGGTTTGGCCAGTGGGACTAGAAAAGTGCCACCGCTTTCTCGGTTTCTGTTACTAGCAATTTTGTTTACAGATGATGTAAACGGCCGGGGCCCCGTAGAACACCACCACCAGATACAGCTTGCAGGAGAAGACTTGGCTGCGAAGCACCTCGATCCGCCTAGCATCACATCAGTACTGTACATGCATGCTGATGTGTCGTCGCCTCATTTGGGGAGCAGGGCAAATTGTGCGCTTGCGAGCAAATCAGCGCCTGTCGGAGAGAACAAAAACTGCCCCAACCTCGCAGTCGCAGCCAATTCTCAAGAACACGAGAAAGAAACACACGGCAGTGATTTTGCACTTTCGCCAACGTCAACGTAGACAATGTAGGAATACCGTACAAGTATCAGGAAGCAGAGAGCTTGTTCGATGATGAATCGATGTTTTTCTTCTTACTCTGCGAGCAAGGTGCAGAGAGCGAGTTTGCTCAATCAACGTTACCAAAATGTAATACTCTGCGACCAAGATGCAGAGATCTTATTCAAGTAAAGAAACCGGAGTACACAACAACACTACAGACCAGAAATCCACCACCAATTCACCCCCCCCCTAAATAGCAACGATATCAAATACCCAAAACTGACACTAAATTGCTGCTAGACGGAACTACAGACTCCAGTTGCCGGCGGAACGTCCAACAAGTAGTAGTACTCCCCACCAGCGTACCCAACCCCCAAAGCAACCACCCTCATTTTGTGTTCAAGAGATCAGCTTTCGGCCCGACAATCGGACCTGCAGCGATCTCCACTGGAACCGGAGAAACCCCAATTCTTGATTCTTCTTCAGACTTCAGATCTTCTTCCCTTCCCTCGGGCCGAGTTGGATCAACCACCGGGCCCGACACGGCGACCGCCGCCGCTGCCGCCGCCGCCGCTTCCCTTGGGCTTGCCTTCCTTCCGCTCGCCTTGGGGCGCCGCCCTGGGGACGAAGCACCCGAAGAGGCTCGCGAATATGCTCGCCTTCACCTGCCCGCGCCTCGGCAACGGCCGCCTCGAGTCCGCCTGGCGCTCCATTGTTCGCGGCGGCTGAGTGGCACCTTCTTGCTCAAGAAACTCTGCACCGCGGGAGAAACGCGAAGGCTGGAGACAGACAAGAGGGCAAGTCAAGTGTGCGATGGGTCTGTGTTTGTGTTTGTGTTTGTGTGTGAGATGGGAGAGGAGTGACACGAGGGCTTTGCCCTTTTATGCAGCTCTGGGGAAGAGTGGGGGCCAAGCTTCCTTGGGGTGCAAGCAGATCACTCTCCATCAAAGTTTGAACTCTTCTAGATTCTTTTGTGTAGCTCCCATTTTTCGGTCTCTGAAACTTGGGATTTTACTGTGCTGCTTATGTTTCAGACTGCATGACAGATACCAGCTGGCAAGCTTTCTGGATACGCTACCTTCGGATATGGATACCAAAACACAACAGCCTGGTAAAACCGCTGTTATCAGTTACTCCAGCCTCCAGCAAGCAAAGCCTGGCTAGAAAAACCAAGAACATTTGGTGTTTGGGTGGGCTCGTTGCAGAATTGATCTGAAAATTGCTGAATGAATTGTAGCGCTAACTGATCAGGTTCTAGGGTTCAACATTCCAGCTGGCCTGGTAATACCAAAGCATGTCATTATCTACCTGCCCATGGTGAGGGATACATAACTTAAGCATTAATCTACCCATGACCATGGCCTCCAGACATGGCACTGAGAAGAAAATACTGATTTTCTGGACCACATCTTCCAGCACTGTTCAGTACTTAAATTATGCAGGTCAGGTTCTCTTTGTTGGCCATGGACACAACAAGTGTCGAAACACAAGTATAAAATAAGTAAAATCTGCAGGTTAAGCTGTACAACGGTACATAATCAGCGAACTAAAATACAGCAGCAGATGGACAGAGATGTTACAAGATAACTATATGTACGTCCAGGGAGCTGTTGACTTGAATTCCACACTGAGCTTGCGACCACTGACCAATCTTATTCTGTTCACAAGGAAGAAAAGTCTTCGCTCTCAATATGGACAATTTTTCCATTCAGATTCATAGGTGTCTGAAATCCAAGACGATGAATGGGTAAGGAAAGGGATCAGGTAAAAAATATATTAGAGTAATAACCAATAACCTGTGCTATTTTCCAAATTTAAGCAACATGTATGAATCTTTTCTGTATGGAATTTCATTTACATTACATCTAAAGAGACCGAATTGTAGGAGCCCTGAACAATATACTCCGTATAATTTTTTTTTGCAGGAATGCTAAACTTACCAGTTTAGACGCTTACAAATGGCCACTTGCTCATTAGACAATAACTGCCACATCCCAGATGAGAGTGAAAACTTGTCGATCGTCCAAAGTCTAAAGGATGAAAATCCATTTTTTTGGAGGGAAAGATGAAGGCCTCTGTCTGACTTGTTCCAAGATGCTCAATAAAGATGCAACGACCAAGTCTTAAAGGACGAGATGAGATGGTCCTGATCATATTTATTTAGATTGCATATCATTCAAGGGTTTCACTGCAAGATCTAGTCACACTCTGTTATGGTGCCTCCAATGTAAGCGACAAAGGCTAGTTATTTAGGGGATAGGAAATATGGTTAGTTAAATTGCTTTACATCTAAGCACGATTCCCGCTTATCTAGTGCTTACTATTATATGAAACTAATGAACTGTCTTTTTGACTTGAATTTGGCTGTAATGAAAAACGTGCTTCTCATGGGTTCCATCAGGTTATACAAGATGCTTTGCACATGTCCACTTGCACAAGACCAACACTACAAACTACCCATCACTGAATAGTAAAATTAACATTAGATGATCGACAACTGAAGTCTCTGAGAAGAGAGAACTATGAAAAACTCACACCAGGAGCTTAGTTGAACATATTTTTGTACATGACCCAATATTTCTTGGTTATAGAGAAAGATTAAAGAGGACCGAATTGATACCCAAGTGAAGAAACCCAGTGAAATGAAAGGGGTGCTTTATTATGATCTATTAGAATGCAGTTGAAGCAATACAGAGCCATGCTATAGTTGGTATAGTAGTATAGTACAACTAAAAGTAAAATACAGACTTCAAATTAGAATATTCGTCCTACAGCTCACCTCCTATCTGTCACTTGAGCAGTTACTTGGCTGGCACAACCAGTGTATAGATTAGCAATGCCAAGACGATGATAATCGCCCCTACCAAGGTAAATGTTGGACTCGTCCACAGCATCAAGTTAGACTTCTCAGCTCTTTTGATTGGATCAACCTCTTCTGACAATGGATACTCGCTGCGCTGTGGATTCCAGGTCACATACTTGTTCGGTGAGAACTCGGAAAATAAGGTCTTCTTTCCTTTCTTCTTAAAGGTAGACCAAGCCTTGTCCCAGTCGGTGGATGATGTGTCACCTGACAAGTAACAGAGGGAAATGCTTTAACCTACAAATATATTTCGTCCGATACACTAGAAAAAAGAGAGCATGTTTTCACTTGTTGAACAGTACAATGTTTCTATCCCTTTTGGTTAAATCTACCCCCACTCACCCACGCGCCCACTGCTGATTTCCAGTTATATCAAATACAGGATCGCATATCAAATCAAGATGATTGCTCCGAATAATTCTTCAATCAAGGTATTATATGGTGTTCTGCTTGATATTTAGAGAGATTGAATGATATCAAGTCCACATGATTGTTGAAGAAATTCCTTTTTTAAGTGGCTTTGGGAGTCTGCTTATATCAAACACAGTATGCTCTGTTCGATACTATGCTTAGAAAGATTAAATCTTTATTTCACTCCTAAATTCCATCAATCCAATTGTACCGGATGTTCCATTGGTTTCTTTACTCTGGGATGCTGAACATCAATATAGGCACTCTTCTTTATAGAGAAGAGGGGAAGGACCTTCGTGTCCAGCAAACTTTTTTTCGAAAGTATCGTGCCTAGCAATCTGAGTGAGAGTTTTAACTGATGTTTATTTCTTTCTATTTATCGTGTGAATAACCTATTTACATACTGTTTCATCGATACATTTTATCAGAATGTTTATTGATATCTTATACAGAAGGATGCCACAGATCTGTTCCCCTACGAAATAATGTTGAATGAAAGAGCAGTCTGCTATATGTTCCTACATCATTTGGCCTTTGACACCAAAATAATACGTATCACAAGTTGCATATATTATCAATAACCTTCTATAACTTAACTTTTTTTTGAAAGATTCTATAACTTAACTTCGTATAATAGGATATACTTTTATCTATCTTCATGAAGTAACTTCAAAATCTACCACTCATTATCTGTCAAATAAAGTTAATGGACAAACAAAGGCAATAGCCAGTATTGGATAGTCAAAGATCAATAATCCTTTGTGCATATTTAAATCTAAGAAACAAACATTTCATGCTGTAGATTAGGCCTGTTCATAGCCGGTTTGACTGGTTTACAAGACAACTTGACCCAGCACGAAATCAGCGGTTTGTTGGTTTCTCACGGGTTGGCCCAAACGGTTTCCACAGGTTTCTCAGGTTGGAGAAAAACAGGGCAGACGCCACCTAAGAGCAGACGGTTTCTACGGGCCCACTGCAAGTTGTGGTTTCAGGCATCCATCTTCAGTCGGTACATTTCCAACAGAAAACAGCATACTTAACTAATCAATTCATCATGCAACAGAAACAAGTACAATTAATTAATCAATTCATCATGCATGCATCTCATGATCGATGTGGTTAGCACAGTGATGTGCTCAGCAGGCATGTTTCTCTTGTTTATTACTCCCTCCGATCCATATCAATTGTCTCAAATTTGCCCAAATATGGATGTATCTATGCCTAAAAAGCGTATAGATACATCTAATATTTCGACAATTAACATGGATCGGAGGGAGTAATTTCTTATCGATCTCAAACTGATGCACTTGCACAAGATAGTTCCCAATGGTGACACCTAGGGAGTGCAGTACCATTCTCGTTTACTGATGTCCCGGAGCTGGGTCATCGTCTACATATCCATCATCTCCTGTCCCTGCTTTAGTCTCCGACATTACCGACGTGGCCAGCAGGTTCCCTATGCGCATTGTCCTGCGGATTTTTTCCGTAAACCTCACCTTCCCATGGAGAAGTTTCTTAAGGCGCAGAGCAAGGTCATGGACCCACAGTACTCGGTCGCCTGGATAAGCCTTGTCACACTCGCGAGTTTGGCATGCTAGCGGTGCCGGGCGCTAAATCCCACGGGTTTGACATTTTAGGTCCGTGCCAACCCAATCTGTGCACAAACCACAAAGCCGGTTGGGTTTCATAGATAGAAAAGACAGCGCAAACTGAAATGTAAAATTTCATGAAAGCAAAAGACACTGTAATCAGGTCTTCCAACCAAAGCTCACGTTGGCATTGGTAACCGAATGTGAAGGAAGCAAACATTGCATTCTTCAAATCTTAGCACGTGACAGGAAGCATTCGAATTGTTCTGCACGATCCAGTAAGCAGATCCTATCTGACCGAGTAAATCCAACGATATGCTCGAGGGACACTAGAAGACAGTAAATTACCGCGAGACTAATCGCATCGCTCATTCAGTAATCAGTAGAGGCATTTCATCAAACATCTGGTAGCCAGACTGTTAGCTGATCATACCTTTATCGCTGCCGCCCTTGTCAGGGGAGCCTCGGGAGCAGCGAGGGGCGAGTGAGAGGGGAGGTCGCCGCGCCAAGAATTTCCCGGAAACCAGTAGTATCCCCATGGCACCACCTCCCCTTCAAGATTCTATAAATCAGGGCGGATTTTCTTACTCCTGATTATTTCCCCGCGCGGCGTCTCTGCTTCACCACGGTAGGGCTAGGCGAGGTCAGGAGGAGGAGGCGTGGCTGAGAGAGGGCTTGCCGTCCGCCTGGTTGCTTGCGTGGACGCAAGGAGGACGGCGACATGGTACTGCGGTGCTGGGCTACGTGTGGCTCTCCCAGCATGAGAGAACCGTCACGCCTTCGGTATCGGTGGACGGGCCGGGGAATGCAGACAAACCTGCTGCCGCCTGCTGATTTGTTCTTTTCCGGGGATTGTTCTCATTTTGATTGGAAACAAATCAGCCGAAAACTTCCTTAAAAAAGGTTTTTGTTATCGAGAAATCGTCTGCTTTTTGGTTAAAAATCAGTCGACATGTTTGGCCATCATATCCTAGTCCAACGAGAACAATTAAGAGATGAGATAATGAAGATGACCCTCAGATCTTAATCCAACGACTCTGAATCGGTTGAGATTTAATGCCTATTTCTTAAAAATCAGACGACTTAGAAATATCCACACCCATTAAAAAATTCAGTTCTGCCTATTAGATTTTAAATAAATCTACCCCTTATATATATAATAATAAAGGGAGGAAGGATTCCTTGGTTGTCGTCCGACGATCAATTTTGCAGTTTAGCCCTTCAGGTTTTGGTAATTCAACCCACCATGGACCGCCCTCTCCCTCTCTACCCGCGGACGTCGTCGTTTGTACATCTCTCTCTCTCGCACACGCCCACGCTTCGACCGACTGACGCACGAAAAAAACACCCACATACAGAAACAAAATAAAACAAATAATTATGTGCCCCCGATCCCAAACTCTCATGCCCATCCCGAAACTCTGATGCCCGTGGAGATGAAATCCACTGCCGCTGCCGACGGCCTTGGCTGCGTGGAGCCGGGATGGATTTAACAGATGGCTGCACCCGCCCGTCGCGTGTTGCGTCGTAGACCCGTGCCCGGCCGTCCCCTCCTCTGCACCTTCGCCCCCGCTTTGCCTACTCCGATTCGACGAGTGCCGGCACCCGTCTGCATCATGTGGTGCGCCGTAGACCCGCACCCAACCCCCGCCTCGCCCGGCCATCCCTTCATCTGCACCTCTGCCCCCACTTCGCCTGCTCCGATTCGACGAGCGCCGTTCCGGCCCTGCTCTGGGCAGAGGCAGAGGCAGAGGCAGAGGCAGCGCAACTGGAAAGGGACGACATCACACAAGGGCTACTGGGATTTACGCAAGAATTGACGGAATCTAGGAGGAGATTAGAGTACTCATCGGGATTTAGAAAACAAAGAAGATTTAGAAGGAGATGCCAGTATAAATCGGGAAGAAAAGCTGAGTTAGTGAGACGCTGCAGAGAGAAGTTTAGGTGGCAGAGGAAGAAGAGATCACCGAAAAAATGATACTTTGAATAATACCCACTGTTCCACCTGCAAACCTCGACCAAGATGACACGGCGAGGAAGAAGAGATCACCGAAAAAAATAACGCTTTGAATAATAACCATTGTTCCATTCATTTCGATTGAATATCAAATTATATTGTTGTCTTTTCTATAAATGTGACTTTTTGTTTGCATATGTTTAAAAGGCCGTGGCAACGCACGGGCAATGTACTAGTAGATAAAATAAAATGTGCAACCTCTAATCATTTAACGCATTTTATGAAAACCCTCTAGAGAATTTCATCTTGTTTTTCTCCTTCATAAGATGCCTTTTAGAAATCTAATGGTTGATAGTGAAAGTTTTCAAATTTTCACCGAATAAAGGTTTCATCTCATATGTCGCCTTTGATACTACCGCATCTTGTTTCCTTGCAATTGCCGATACTTAATCAAGATTTAAAAAAGAACCATGATATTCTATTTGGTTGGGACAATTAGAGAGAAGGAATGACAGTTGAAGGTGAGTCTTGTTAAATCACTTGTTTCGTTGGTGGGAATGAGAGTTTAGAAGAAATTGGGCATCACAAACTTCCACCATTTTAATAATTGAGGTAGTCGGGAAAAGATGTAAGAAATCAGAGGGAGTTGTTCACTAGAGATGATCCTAGGCATTCATCACAACTTATGGTATCCTTGCTAAGATAATCTCTCATGAACTCTTACCAACCAAAAAGCCTGTCTCCTTTTAGAATTTACATAAAATCTCCTTGGATATGACATGTGCCACGTCGCACGGGCCGAAAGGAAATCATGGCAATGAAACGGATCGGGCCGCCTGACATGGCATATGACTGGTGGGTCCCACCTGTCTAAAATACCATCGAACGGCCTAATATACACGATTTGGGTTCTTTGAGATAGGTTGCCCCAAAAGCTGTGGTTCTATGAGACTATTAGTGATAACTGTGGACCGGTAAACCCGTAGCCCCAAGAAGTGTGGTTTTGTGAAATTTACTTCTGTGATTTTGTTGATCAAATTGATTGTACGTCTTCTCTATCTCGTTCGGTGACCATTTTTATTTTGATTGATCTACATCGTTGGTTGCCTGTAGCAGTGGCTAGGTTCATGACCCTAAGTAAGCCTTTCAAGCGTCGTTGCCCCACTGCATATCTCGATATACATATGTTGCCTTTTGCGTTAGATCGTCGGTGCCACCTTTGAGTACATGCGCCACAACATTGAACGACTGATTGTTGCTACACCATTCCTTTAGGTCGCACCATCACTGATTGTCACATCATCATCCTAAATGCCGCAATGCCTCCTTAGGCGTCGCATCGTAGTCTAGTGCATCCATTTTTGTTATAATCAAAACGCCCCTCCCTAACTACGACTATCTCGGCATCGACAAAAGGGCTAGTACTGGATGAACGGCTCATCGACATTCACTCTAGTTTGAGCGTCCGCAAAGTAGCGGCGAACCCAGGTTTTCGACATTGGGTGGGGCAAAACGACCAAAGGGCATGAGGCGGCAATGTGAGCTGGCCGGCCGTCGCCACACAGCCTATGCTTGGCTGCGGCCGCTGATTGGCGAGGGGTAGAGACCGAGAGGGTTAGACGAAGAGTCACGGTCTCACGGACAGAAGAAGAACCGATTGCTTCGTATACTCGGGAGAAGATTAAATGATTGGAGGAGATGACGGTGTTGGGCTGGGGAGTGGTTTAGACTTTACTGGCCCAATCCGTAACTATTGCTAATGAGATGTGGTTTTTAAGAAAGTTTCGAAATTATTGGGTGGGGCATGCCCCACCCCAACACCCAACTGGGTCCGCCAATGCCGCAAAGCCCCCGCCTATGTGGGGCATGAAGAGTTTGTTGTGATCTGATATGATCTGTAAAACTTTCTCGTACATCATGCTTTACACTCTCGATATACACTTGCCTTTTAATCCCACATTGCTCACAACATTTTATTATCCACGTGGCTTGTTCGCCCTAGACACAGACATTTTTTTTTGGGATCAAATGTTGTTATCCATGTCTTTGTGACATTCTACGCACCACATAAGTTAACACTGACAAAACATGACCGCAACTTCTTTGTTACATGTTGGAATATAATCTCATATCGCTCACCACATTTTATTATCCACGTGTCTGTTCGCCATAGACACAACTTTTTTTTTGGTTAATTGGATCTATGCCACTCTCTATTTCACCAGTTGGAGATATGCCATTACAAAAACTTGACTTGGAGAAATGCCACTTTAACTTTCTTATACCTCTATCAATGCCATTTTGTCCATACCAGCACGTATATTGTCTAAATACGTATAGACATAGCTTTAAACGAACAGTTTTTTTCCCCAATCCCAATTCAAACAGTTCTATTCCTCTTATCCCCCCACGTGCTCCTCATATCCTGTCCCCAACTGTACTGCTGAACGTATACTGTCTAAATACGTAGAGACATAGGCATAGAATTTTTTGAAACTTTATGGTGCCTGGAAGACTCGAACGTACTGCTAAATGTTGTAAATAGGAGTATTATGGTAAATACTGTTGTAAACGCTGAAATACATGTATTTTATGAACAAGTATTGGTCTTAAGTGGACAAAATGACATTGATAGATGTATAGAAAAATTAGAGTAGCATTTCTCCAAATCAAGTTTTTGTAATGGCATATCTCCTGGTAAAATAGACATTGGCGTGGCATAGATCAATTAACTTTTTTTTATCAAATGTTGTTATCCACGTCTTTGTGCCGTCCTACGCACCACGCCACTACATAAGTTAACCTTGATAAAACATGACTGCAACTTCTTTGTTACATGTCGGATGGTTGCAACATGCATCCAACAATTTTCCAGTTACCAAAATACTGCGTTGGAGTATCCTACTCCGTACGTAAATTTCTGAAAATCTAACCAAACGCTTGTGTACACTGGAACCAGGCCTGACCGCCAGAGCCCTGTCCTGACTCCGGAGTGTGTTCTGTCCAAGCCAGGGACCGTCCGCCGTCGTGCACAGCACAGCTTCCTATCCGGACGAAAATATCCGCGCCACTCCATGAAAGCCCCACCGTCCAACTGACACTGCCTTGGCTTGGCTCCTCCATCTCCAATCCCCCTGCTCCTCCAGTCCTCGCCAGTCACCATGGGGATGGCTATGACCTCCTCCCCGCAGCCACCGCCCCCCTCGCGCCGCCGCCGCAGCCGCTTGCAGTCAGCAACCACCATTTCCGCCCCAAATGCCAACCCCAACCCCAAGGCCAAGGCCAAGGTCATCCCCGTCCTCTCCGACGTTGGCCGCTTGCAATCCGCAACATCCACTTCCACCCCCAATGGCAATCCTAACCCCAGCCTCAAGGCCAAGGTCCTCCCGCTGCTCTCCGACGTCGGCAGCAATCCCTCGGCCATCGAGTACTACTCCCGCGTCGCCTCCAACCTCGCGGGCGCTGGCCGCCTCGGCGACTTCCTCATCGCCGCCGAGGGCCTCCGCGCGGCCTCCGGGGACGCCGGCTTCGCGGCCCGCATCAGCTGGCGCGTCCTCTCGCGCGGCGTTGTCGTCGCGCTCGGTCAACACGGCCTCCCCCACGTGCTCGAGTTCCTCCGCGACGCCGATCGCATCGGCCTCCACGCCGCCGCAATGCTAGATGCTGATGCGTCCGACGCCGTCGCGGCTGCCTGCCGCCAACTGCTGGAAGAACGCATCATGACGGAGTTTGTGAAGGCCATCGAGGACCTAGCTAGTAATGTCGCCCTCAAACCTCGTTATGTTTCATCTTCTGTTCAGTTAATGCGTCTAGCTTAGTTGTGCATCACTTCAGTTCGGATTTGGGTCTCCAATGCAGCAGTAGTGCTCACCAAGCATCGCTTCTTTACCCTGTATTTACAATTGGGTTTGTGCGGATGCTGTAACTTCACAGTTACTGTTCGGTTCTGCTTTGATGCTAATTGATTTCTAGATGCTTTGATCCAGTTAATTGTTAATCTGTTATCGATTGCTCATGCAGTTCAGTTAATTTAGTAGAGTATGAAGTAATATGTACGGATCTGTGAATACATTTTTGTAGTGATTCAGATCATAAAATCAGCACCATGCACTGATCACTTTGATATGAGTAGTTAGCAGCTGTACTGTTCTACTACCTCCGTTCCATAATTCTTGTCGAAATATTACATGTATCTAGACGCTTTTTAGGAATAAATACATCCATATTTGGGCAAATTTGAGACAAGAATTATGGAACGGAGGGAGTATTTGGCAACTAATGGTCCACTAAATTACAGAGTTGTGGCTATTTTGATCATGATGTTAATGCTGTATACTGTGGTGTGATTTCTGTATGGCCTCCTGTTTGTTCAATATAACAATATCTTGCATATGAATGAGTGTACTAGTTTTTTTAGGGAGATTGTACTACTTGTTAGGGGTTCTTGGATCACAAGGATAAAAACACAGGAATTTAAATGCAAAACACAGAAAAAATGCTGGTGTTGTTATTTTGGATAGGATGAAGTAAAACACAAGCAAAATGCCTCATTCTTACACGAATGAATGTAAAAAAGAGGTTCGAGTGGATGTTGAGATTCGTTTAGAATTGGACATAGAATACCAATCCATAGATTTGGTACTAACAACATTCCTTTGATCCAAAGGACATTAAAATTTATAGAGAAAAAGATGCCAAGGATTGGAATCCTACAATCCAAAGAAGGCATTGATGTATAACCCTGCCATTCTAGTATTACTTCTGCACCGTGTTTCTTGACGAGTTTCATATACTTCTATATATTAGCTCATCTCTTGAAGTGCAATTTGTTGTAGTTAGCACTCACAGACCGCATGTTCAGAGTGCAGGAGGTTATTTTTTATGTATATGTTTAAGATATCCTTGTCAGTAACTTGGCTCCATTTCTTGTTCTTTCTGAACTTATAATGAGCTTGGCACCAACATAAGTTCCCTGACCTGCTCGGGTATAAACATGCTGTGACTCTTACTGCCTGTTGGTTGTGTATTCTCTAGCCACATGTTACCTGCAAGCACAATTTGATTTTTAATTTACAGATGGACTAGTACTCACTGTTCTGCTGATCACTCTGCCTAGTGCTTAACATTAATCATGTGTATTTTATATTTACTTATAGATTTCCGCTATCCATGCTTTGCACGATGATGGCTTGTGATGGTCATTTTAGTTTGAAGTTATCGTTGTTAAGTTTTGTTTTTGTTGTTTTCTTTTAGACTGTGGATTCTTTGTTAAAGGCATCGTGGATCCAATGGATGTACTGAAAATATTTGTCAAGAAGCGGGATCCAGATATGGCGATAAGGTGATCATACTCGTTATATATCTCTTCATTTTGTATTGGCGTTTACCAAGTAAATAAATATCGTGACCCATTTTTCATATAATTCAGTAATCAATTTGGAAACTGCTTTCCAGTGATCTGGAACTCTTTGGATGCATTATATTTCATACTCTTTTGGCTATCTTCATACCGTCTCATGCATTAGCTTCTGACATGTAGGTATGCACGTATCTTTCCACACTCCCAACTTCTACTCTGCAATACTATGGAAGCTTTTGGGAAGAGAAAGGAGTTGAAACATGCTCTAAAAGTCTTTGGAGCACTCAAGGACCAGTTGGGAGGTATCAATATGTTTGCATGCCGAAGTATCATCGATATATGTAGTCATTGTGGTTCTTCTGTGCAGGCTCGGATTATATTTGAGGTATGGACTAGTAACCACAGTTCACATTTATACCTGCATAGGGAAAAGTAGAAAAAATACATGAAGATCTATTTTAACACATTCCAGACCACTTTTGGGACTAGTAAACCGAAAGTGTTATTAGTTCCATAGTGATCCATAAATTTGGGAACTCCTAAATTGTTTAGAGCCCTACTATTTAGGAGGGTAAACCAGAATATTATGATACCTGTAAAATTCTGAACAAATTGTTCTCCCAAAATCTTTTCACTGTCTGTGGGCGGCAAACATCAGTTGTTCTTTAGAAGAAAAAAGATCTATGCTGATTCCTCAGAGTTGGGCCATAAAAAACCACATGCATAAGGCTTGCTGGTGTTTCCTTTGTTTCGTTTTATGTTCAGTTTTTCCCGGCTATTTGCCAGTACCAACAGAAGTGGTAACTATATAAAGGAAAAATATCTACAAATTAGCAGTATGCACCCAATAAAATGCTACCCTGTGCTCATCTTTTGTATACAGCTGCTATACGTTAGGTAGCCAGGCTCAGCCTTCACTCATATCTGTGTCTCATTCAGGGGCTGCTTGCTGAGAAGATTACTCCAAATACCCACGTCTTCAACAGCCTTATGAATGCAAATGCCCATAGTTTGAGCTACAATTTGTCGGTCTACAAGCATATGCAAGTAATGCATCTTCTACCCTATTGTTGCTGTTCATAGGTAGGCTATTTAGCTTCAAGTGAATTGATTCCATTGCATCATGATAAATCTTTTGTACTTTTTCCCACACAAAATCTGCTTTTCTGATGAAGGTTCTCAGATGCTAGTATATGCACACATTTTTTTTATCAGTATCTAGTTGTTCTTGCATGCCTGCCCAGGTTGTTTTGCATTATATTCACTTGAATGAGTGTATATCTGTTATGCATTTGGTTGTGCCTTTCATTTTTGAAATAACTGCACGCTTGCCATTACAAAGGTGTGCAGCTTGCCATTACATTATTACAAGGGAAATGAGGTCTTTATGCCACTGTTGGCCTCCCAGACTGCCCTTGTTCTTTGTTTCATCCTTTTTTGTAGTTCCTTGTTTTTTTTCCTTTTCTCTTATTAGAACTGGGTGAGCTGTTTTCTTCCGTCTGCTTCGTTGTCAGCGTCTTCACCTGTGAGATTGCCGCAGTCCACCACTGCTTGCCCAGCCATGCCCTTGGTACTTGGATAGCCTGCCCAGCTGATCGTAGGCCTACAGGAAGGGTTGGTGACATCGCGACTGAGGTGGAGCTCGGCCGCGTGGATACAGCTGTCTCTCCGAGCCGACACTGAAGCCCGAGCCACAGTGTCTTCATGGTTCCAGCGGCAGATGCACAGATGGGGCTGAGGTGAAGACAGTGGCATGTGTAGGCATGATGGGACTGAGCTCACCACTTTACCTCAAGCCATCATGGCATGGGACCAGCTCTGTGGTTCGCGTTGTCCATATGCCTGCATGACCTGTGTCCCCACAACCATTGCAGCTAGGGCCTTATAGTTGCAGGTACTGCTAAGACCATACAACCCAAGGTTGTCATAGTCAGGCTGTCCACCCCATCACAACTGGGGTGCACCAACTGTTTGATGGAATGCCTAATTGTTATGAATTTCTTGTTGAATTTTCTTTTTTAAGGGGTTAAAATGATCATTTGCGTGAATCAATTCTGTTGACTCATGTTGGAGTGGCAACTAGTAAATTGGGACATGTTGGGTGCACTAGCACCTGAAAGTGTCAGGTGTACTACTGGACTAGACACTCGGTTCATCATTTGATTAGTTTTGAATTTTTTTGAATTTTTTACCAACATTGATAGAAAGTACGTCTACCATGTCACAAAATTTCAGGCCAAAAATCGATCCACGGTTCAAGATACAAAAAGACAAATCTGGCTGTGATATATCAGGATACTTCAATGTAGATTTGAGTTTGGTACTGTTCGTGGCCTGATTTGTCTTTTTTGTTGACAAAGCTGTAGTTTGAATTTAGATTTCAAAAGTTTTCTCATGATAAATGTATATTATTTCTACATCATAATATCTTTTTTTTTAAGATTGTGACTTTTAGATGCCCTTTTTAGTGCACTAGTACACCTCGAAGGTGCTAGCGCACCCTATATCCCCCCCCCCCCTGTAAAAAAACCTTTTCAGTGCCAGAAAAATTTAGTGTAGCGTGTGCATTTATGGTGGATTAATGCAGCAACCAAATGCTCCACTTTACTCTATTTTTGCAGAAACTTGGTGTCTCCCCTGATTTAGCGTCATATAACATACTTCTGAAGACATGTTGCAATGCTAGAGAGTTCGACTCGGCACAAGAAATTTACGAAGAAATGAAGAAAAAGGAACAGAATGGCCTTTTAAAGCTAGACGTTTTTACATACAGTACGATGATGAAGGTATGAGGATGCTGTTTTTGTTGACAGGTACTTATGTTTTACCTTTTTATGGCTCCATAGTTCTTTTCTCTTTAAATTTCAGGTGTTTGCAGAGGCAAAAATGTGGAAGATGGCTTCCAACATCAAAGAGGATATGCGAGCAGTTGGTGCTCGTCTTAACCTAGTCACATGGTCATCATTAATCAATGCTTATGCAAATTCCGGTTTGGTTGATGGTGCCATAGAGATCCTTGAAGAGATGATAAGGGATGGTTGTCAACCTACTGCTCCATGCTTCAATATTATCCTTACTGCTTTGGTCAAGTCACGCCAATATGATAGAGCTTTCCGCTTGTTCTATAGCTGGAAGGAATCTGGAATCAGGATATCTCTATCTCTTGAGCAGAAAGGATGTCTTCCTGATAACTTTACATTCTGTAAAGAGCATCCGAGTAGCAATGGTGGCACTATCTTGGAGGTTCCGTTTAGGCCAACAGTTACAACCTATAACATTTTGATGATGGCCTGTGGTACTAATGATGAACGTGCAAGATCCATAATGAACGAAATGAGGCGAAATGGCCTTTGTCCTGACCGTATTAGCTGGTCCATTCTCATGGATATTTATGGAACATCTCAAAATAGGAATGGAGCTATTCAGGTTAGTCCCAAAGCTTTATGTTAATTTTTCTGTGCATGCTGCACACTATGTGCTGCTATGATATTTGGCCCCACACATACTGTCGTGGCCACTCATGAAATAAATATGATCTCATCCACTGCCTCCGCCCCTGATCTCATCATTATTCATTAGTCGAAGTACTTCACTCATTTGTGCAGACTGTGCCTCTTGTAGACTCAACAACTAATGAATTAAATAAATGTGCAATCTGCAAGATCTTGAACAATTTATTATCAGTCAATCATCAGACTTAAATTTTTCTGCAGTTCAGATGGCAAATAGTCCCTCCATCTACGATTGCAGTGTTCATAATGCTGCATCTCGCCCTCTTCAGTTTTTTTGTAGTTCAGATGGCAAATAGTCCTCTTTGATTACAACGTTCATAATACTGTATCTCCCCTAAATTGTTGCAGAAAATATTTCCTATCAATGTAGTTGACAAGTGTTATACCATTTTTATCTGGATAAGTAGAATGTGTTGCTTGCTTCCTTACTTGCTAAATGTGGATTAATATAATCTATTTTTTTTGGGTACAGGCACTCAGAAGAATGCAGCGTGTTGGAATAAAACTTAATGTCTCTGCATATACTGTAGCCATTAAGGTTGGTCATTAGGCAACGTAGTTCACTTGGTTAAGATTCAAGGCATTGCGTCATGTTTGTTATAAGTTTATAACTGCAGTAAGCTTATGCGGCAATTTCCTCCAGGCATGTGTAGAAAGCAAAGATTTGAATACGGCATTACACTTGTTTGAAGAAATGAAAGCACACCAACTGAAGCCCAATATGGTGAGTCTCTTTTTAAATTTGTAAGGTACAAAGCTTTGATTCTCCGCTCTACTTTTTTACAAGAAAACTATGACGCTCTACTTTATCGAATTGTTATTTTCAACCACGACTTAGTTAACACGCAGCATCTAGAGGCAAAGCCTCACACAAGGACTCAGGCTTTACTTTCGTGATCTAAATCATTAGTTCTTATCCAAAATACTGTAAGCGCTTCTATAGTTGATTGCTGAATTCTGATGACGCACCCACGGTATCTTTGCTAATTATTTCTTAAATGCTGAGTATGATTTTTTTCTCAAACACTGATGGCATGTTTGTTAATGTTAGTTTGTAGTATCATACTCCGTACGTCACACGGTTATAAATTCTGAGGATATAAATTCTGTTGGTTGTCTGCTTTTTAATTAACGTCCATTTTATTATTAGAGGATATTGAACATATGATTCATGGGCAAATTATGAGGAATTGTAAAGGTACATATGAGTTACTGAGATACAAATTCATTTTTCAGGTGACATACAGAACTCTCCTGACAGCACGTTGCAAATATGGATCATTACAGGAAATCCAGCAATGCTTGGCAATCTATCAGGAAATGAGAAAAGCAGGGTACGTGACTAGAATTTCTGTACTCTCTCTTGGGTATTCCTTTGCTTTTCTAATTTTCTTCTTCAGTTCTTCTAGATGGAGTAATTTCTACTTGTACGGGTGAATGCTCCCACTGTCCTAACCTTGAAATGTGCCTTGAGACCTATTGCAATGAATTTAGGCAGTGGGTATACACTATAGAGGTTCCAGTAGAGGCCTTTTCATTACATTTTTTACTTGAACACATGCCTAAGCGCATGTCATTTTGTATTAGAAGAAAGCATCAAGGGATGTGAGCCGTACAGCAAAGAACCAAACCGAAAAGAAAAGAAAGAGCAATGAAGAATGAAAGACAAAGGAAAAACAGAAGAACTGTACAGCCCTAGCCTACCTAAGTACCTTGATAATGTAAAGCCTTTCATTGCATACAAAAGAGATATTGGACACTACAAAATCCTTCAAGCTTCAAATTTATAATTTATAAATGCCAACAAATATCAACGTATGAGCAATCATTCGCTCAATTTTAGTTGGTAATCATTCGATCGTTCCATGGCAGGAAACATGCTGACAACCTGTTGGCTGATAGATAACAACATAGGGATTTATCATTATAGGTATTCTTTCTGGGTTAAGTTTGTTGGTTTACCCATGACAGGTATCAAGCATACGACTATTATCTCAAGGAATTGATAGTGGAATGGAGTGAAGGAGTTTTGTCTAGTGAAAGTGTAAATCGAGAGTTTTACCGTTTGGATCTAAAAGACAAGAGGGACAAATTCAACCTTTTTCTTGAGAAAGTGGCAAGATTTTTGCAGAAAGATGTTGATCAGAACCAAACTGTTGATATTCGTGGCCTTTCAAAGGTAACCTGAGACTGTCTCTAACTACTAATGTATGATACAATGCTATTCTTTTTTCGAGAATATGCGGAAGAGCTGCCTATCTTTGCATTAATAGAAGGGCAGACAGCCAGTCACAATCCACAGATCTAGCAATCTGTTGAAACTTGAAATGTCATTTTGCATCAACGTGATACATGATTTGCATGATAACATGTAACTCCAGTGACATAGTTTGAATTCTGTTGCACCTCCTTACAGAATCCATCCCTTAGTCATGCACTCAACTCTATATTTCACAGGTTGAAGCTCGCATTGTCGTTCTTTCAACTCTGCGCAAGATCAAAGAGAAGTGTCATCTAGGTAATCTTCAACTCTGTTGTTTTATCTGTTTGATTGTATTAGAATCAAAATATTTCTAGAATCAATATTGTAGTACCAAGATTCTAGCTAATGATACAACCTTTCTACTTTGTTCTTACTTTTGAGTAGGAAGAGCAGTCCAGGATGATTTGGTCATAATCACCGGTCATGAGAAGACATCATACACTCATGTCGAAACTACTGCTGTCGATGTCGAGCGTGCAATAATTGCTGTTTTGACGGATGAACTGGGTCTTGAAGTTTTTATTGGTCTTGAAAGCCGTCTTCCTCCTATTTCGTCCAAACTCAAAGCTTCCCCTCACGCTAGGAATGACTTAGAACAAGCATCTAAACATTTTGCTAGGAGACCACAGGGAATGATAAAAGTCACTACCAACTCACTGAATCATTGGTTGAAGAGGAAAGTTACGAGGGATGTACAGTGATATTTCCTTAGGGCATTCTTCATTTTGGTCAATTTATACCTGCAAGATGATTTTGAGATAGGATGATGTACATACAACAGGCTATTGCTAGGTTGCTCCTGATGTCCCCCGGGACCCAGCACAAGACGGTTTGAGAAGGAAAGATTTGTTGGCGGTCAATGTAGCCTGAAATGGCCCACGGTATATCTAGATACCTGAAAAAAAAGAAGTATATCTAGATACATGAAAAAAATTTGTGTTGTAAATTAGTTGTATCAGTTCTCTCATCCGGGCACCATACAGGTTTAAATTTTGAAGTGTTGATAATTGCTGTAATCGCCAATCTTCCACAGCAAACGACAGAACATGCTAACCCACACAAACTTGTGTTGGCTTACTAGCGACTCCCATACTGGCTGAAATATATACCTGTCTTATTGTACATCTTTCATCAACAGGTTTAGGCTATCTGGTAATCTGGCCAGGGCATGCTTTTGCATCAAACTTGTGTACAAATGCTGAGATGAACTACATACATTAGTTTAAATAGGATGCAAAAGGCATGATAGTTCTAAGCTCTACCATCCAATGTCCCAGATGGATACTTTCATCTAAATACAGGTCTCACAAGTTCTACTTTTTCAGCAGAAGAAAAAGAAACATATGATTTTCAAATACAGAAGTCATACAAAGGGATTGTCACACACGTTACAGTATGGTACGAATTAGGTATTCCTCTTGCATGCCAAATTGCTCCTAGAAGCTTTCGACCAAGCTTCCCCAGTGAGAAAATATCATCTACAATCGCAAACATGTTGTCAGCCCTACTAATCTCCCCCAGTAAAAGAATATCATCATCTGCAACCGGAAATATGATACTAGTTCTAGTAACATATTAGTATAATAGTATTTGTTAACTCATGCATCTTTGATTTAGCATTCTGGATTCTGTCTTGGTCTAATTGTCATGCTGAAGGATGCTTTTGTATACAAGTGCTAAGGTATAATAAAAACCATTAGTTCTCTCAGACAATGAATGTTCTCCACTTAAGTTGCATGAGGGACGTGTACTTGGTGAAATGCACTTTATCAGATTGCCATTAACCGCATTCATCCTTTAAAATGAAAGCAACGTAAGTACCTAACACATTAACAGAGCAACATGATGATAAAGCAAGAAAACGACCTATTTACCTGTCATCAAAGGATATCTCAAATCCAGTCCTCCTGTTGCAGCTTAAGTGGCAGATAGACCTCTGTCAGGTACTGGAACCCAAACGAGCTCAGAGCCTGAATTTCAGCCTTCTGCTTTGTTCGCAACATCGTCTCCAGCTCCTTCACCCACCCTTCATTCTGCTTCACAAAGTCCTCCTCTAACATCTCCTTCCCCACTTTCATATCGTGATCAGTCATCGGAAGCCGGCACTGCTCTGGTACCCTGTACTTGTCCAGGTCGCTTGGCCGCACACCGAGCCACTTGATATCAGGCGTAGTCAGATTGGCACTGTCATACGACATGTTTTTGGAGCCACACATGTAGACTGACAAGATCTTCAGACCATATGGATCAGAGTCCACCAATGCGAGCACCGGCAGTTTCAGCTCCACCTTAAGTCGCCGTAAGAACAACCGGGTGGCAACATCCGGCTGCCCCTTCGCTGTCAATATGATGCATGGGAAGCGGTTGTAGAACCTGTCCTCGGCGAGGCGCATGAAGGCAGCATCCTTCTCCACTAGCAAGATGAACAGAGCGTCGCTCTCAATGCCCGAGACCCTGTCAATGTTGGGAGGGATGGCCTTCCCGCCGACGCCCATTCGCGTGCAGTCGATCCTGTCGCCGTCATCAGCAAAGATGAGTCGGCCGACAACGACGCCCTTCTCGGAGGCAACGACATGGAGTGATGAGCGAGTGCATCCGAGCATGCAAGACACGTCATCGAGGACAGCGTCGGACTGGGATTGGTCGCCGAAGAGCTTGACGTCCGTGTAGAAGAGATCCCTCTTGGTGACGTGGATTCCCCTGCGCAGGACGGCGTGGACGAGGGAAAGGACGCGCGCCGTGACGGTGGCCTTGCGCGCGGTGCCGACGCTGGCGAAGGGCCTTGCGGACTCGCGGCGGAGGAGGACGATGCGGTCGAGTTCCGGGAGGTAGACCTGGTTGGTGGAGGTGCGGGAGGGGACAGAGAAGGAGAAGCCACGGCCTTCCAGGATGCTGCGCGCGACGGAGAGCACGAGGCGGTTGATGCGGGAGGTGACGGAGGTGATGTCCTGGTCCGCCACCACGATGTAGGATGAGTTGGCGGAGGTTGGGTCGTCGGCGGTGAGGGCTTTCGCCGCGGCGGAGGACGTGCCCGCGGGCTTGGATTTGGAGGAGGCGGAGGCGAGGGCGCGGAGGGAGGCGAGGATGGAGGCATCGGGGCGGAGCTTCGAGCGGAGGGATTCGGCGTAGGACGCGGCTGCCGAGGCGGCGCGCGGTCTCTTTGAGGTGGATCCCGCAGCGGCACCGCCGCGGCGCTTTCTCTCCGACATGCTGAGAGCTTCGAAGGAGGGAAACACGCGGAGAGGGCGCTACGGCGGAGGCGGCGGCCGGGCGGCGCGATTCGAACTCGAGTAGTCGAGTGTCGCTGAGGTTTTGGTTGGGGGCGAAGGGATGGAGAGTCACTACCCCCTATAGGCCGCGCGGTGGCCCACGACTCCACGAGGCCTAGGTTGGCTAATCTCTGGCCCAACACAATTGTCTCGTGCCTTTGCATTTTCTTTTCTCGATGTCAGGTTTCGCGTCTGGACTCTGAAGCAAGCATGCAGGCGAAAGCACAGCGAGCACACGCATCTTGTAAAAGAAAGAAGTCCATTTTTCACCCTCAAATGTGACCCTATCGCCGGATAACTCCCGAATTGCAAAACCGGTTATTTAGATCTCTGAATTCGCTAATACCAGATAAATCACCCCATTAGCGGTATTTGAGCTGACGTGGCACATTTGAGACGGTTTAGTGTGTGATTACGCAAAGTGGACCAATTTGTTGATTGCTGAGGTGGCACGGCGGTTAAATCGCCCGCGATTCCTTTCCTCTCCCGACCCCTTCGTCTTCTCTCGTTCTCTCCGTCGCTCCTTCACCAATCTGGCCGCCGCGGCAACGAATCTCGGCGGAGAGCTGCGCGCATGAGCAGGGGGCGGGGACGGTCATCGCATTCCCGCCATGGATAAAGGTCAGCGCAATTCAATCTCCCAGTCCGTATGGGTCTTCAACTGGGTAGGATTTTGCAGTTCATAGGGTTTGGGCGGACGGGGACGAAATTGAGGTCTGCTGGTCGTATCCTTCAATTTGTTGCATCGTTAGGCTCTGATGATTTCGACCCGCTGGACTATCTGTTGATTAGATATCGTATTTGCGGGAAGTTTGTGACGAGGCATGGGGTGATGACCTACGTGGGTGGGATAACTAGGTTGTACCACCTGGACAGGGACAAGCTTTGCTATCAGAAAATCATGGATTTTTTGAAGGATATGATCAGTGTTGAGCTAGACTGGTTAGATGACAGGAGGCAAGTCAAGATTTATTGCCTTTCCCCTGTTAAAGCAGTAGATGATGGACTATCATTGTTGTACGATGATGCCTCGGTACGTAGGATGGACAGTCAGATTACAGATGGTGGAGTTGCAGAGCTATTTGTTGAGCATTTTGAGTATGAATCTGATGAGAATGAGAATGAGAATCAGTCAGATGGTGACTGGGAGCCAGATAATCAACCTGGTGTTCTTCAACTTACAAGTTCAGATAATTCAGATGAGGAAGAAGCAGAGGAGCAAGCAGAAGAGGAGCAAGCAGTAGAGGAACCAATAGCAGAGGAGTCAGTTGGATTGGTAAACACAAGACTTGCTGAGACAAACTCCAAGCAGAAAGGAACTAAATTTCCACTGTTACCTGTTCAACCAGTTGGGACTGATTATGTGATATCTCTGTTATCTGATGCTCCCACAGAAACAACAATAGAAGATGGAATGGAAAAGCTGCTCATCTCACCCAGTAAAGAAGAGTTGGCTGGAAGGAGTACTCCAGAGGAAATTGGTGATGATGCTGAAAAGGAGTCATCAAATTCAAAAGACATGACTCCAAGTAAGAAGGATTTAGATGCTGAACTCAGGAGATTTAGGGAGATATATGGGTACAACAATCATCTTCTGCAATCCTCTTCTGCATCTCAGTTAACTGCATTTCAACATCAGCAGCCTCTGCCTTCAGCACTTCATTCTCCTTCCTCCATTTCAGACAAAAATCACGAAGATCCCCGATCAATTCTCGAAGAAATGTTGTTGTCGGAGGGTCATGGCAGACAAATAACTTGTAGCCCCCCAGAACCCTAAAGAAACAACAAAACATCATATTTACAGGGTAATGCAAAATTTCTGCTCACTGAATGCCTCAGTCAAGAGAACTTACCCGGCGGAAGGGGCATGTGTGGTATCTTCACCCTAGGTTAAGCACGCTCCACGAAATCCAACGGGGTGCCTTCAACCCGCAGTGGCAGATCACCGCCGACGAGTAATCCAGTGGCATCTCGCAGTATGGGATTGGCGATGATGAGACGGGAGCCCGCGAGCATGAAACCCTAGAGGACGACGACCTGCCGCGCTGCTCCATGGAGGACCTGCCGCGATGCTCCATCGACGACCCGCTGCGCTGCTCCATGGAGGACCCGCCGCGATGCTCCATCGATGACCCGCCGCGATTTCTAGGGTTTCCAGGTGGGGAATCGAGAACGATTTTGAATATGGCCAGCGGGAATCGAGAGGCACTTCGCAAAAAAAAAGGAATCGCGGGCGATTTAACCGCCGTGCCACCTCAGCAGTCAACAAATCGGTCCACTTTGCCTAATCACCCACTAAACCGCCTCAAATGTGCCACATCAGCTCAAATACCGCTAATGGGGGTGATTTATCTGGTATTAGCGAATTTAGTGATCTAAATAACCGGTTTTGCAATTCGGAGGGTTATCCGGCTATAGGGTCACATTTGAGGGTGAAAAATGGACTTCTTTCCTTGTAAAATGTACTCCTCCTTAGATTGTTATAATTCGTGTAGCAGGGTTACCAGGGTATATGATACAACGATGTACATGACTTGCTCCGAACGGGCAAAACTTTGTACATGCACACTACACAGGTGTAGTTGAGGCTTGGGGCTTGGGGTTTTACTAAAACCTGGAAGTGGCCAACTGGCCCTTTTTTTAACTTTACTTCACTACTAGTATACTGTAGTACTGTACTAGTATATCAGAACATGAGAGACTGGGGATACTACTGGGTTTATTCTTATTTCCAATCTGAGATTTAATCAACACTGTAGATCTAGGAACAACAAGCTCTCAAAATATCCTCCATTTCAGGGTCATCTCCAGCTTCTTTGTCCTGTTGAAGGATTAGGCGATGTAAACTTCAATCCTTAGCTCACTATCCAGCGGATGGTCGAACGGAAAGTGTTATTATGAGGATTGAGGGATACCAGGCTTGCTTACTGACCTTGTGAATGTAGGAGATATTGTTGATGCCTGGGCCTGCAACAACCAGTCCTCCTTGATACCTAAGGAATAGAGAATTATTCCTCAAACCGATCCACCACAGACCAATACTCGGAAGAGAACTACGAAGGCACCAATAGCCAAAGCAATGTCGGAAACATACCATCCGCCTTTTGTCCTGGTGTTCTTTTCGAATGACAGTTCCCAGTCTTGCCTGTAACCTTCCCTGTACAACTGTATAATCTTGAGACCCGCCTGCGACATTATAGACAATTATGTATTTGCCATGGAACAGAAACTACACAATTAGAAATTTGTCCAGTAGGAGTTACCGATGGAGTAAATGTTGAGAACAAGCCATTGGCAAATTCCAGAGCATGATATGATGAGTAATTTGGATCCGCATATACCTCTGCAATGCTTAGTGTCACATTTGCATTCAGAATAATTGAACAATTACCACAAATTTTCCACCCGATCCATATCAGTATGATTTACAGAGTCAATGCCAGGAAACTGAGGGATCCAAGTAATTTACATTTTGAAAAAGAATTCAAGAACTGGTAAGAAACCAAAATGTTTTGACAATATCTCATTTGTTTCCAAACAAAATGTAGAAGACTTAAGACCTGCACTTGCTCCAGAGGAATTGGAAAATGTAAAATTTGAGCATCAGGAGCAATCTGTTCACAAAGGTTCATAACAAAAGCTCCATAATCCATCCATGCATTGGTATCCACATCACATGGATAATTTCTCAAGTCCAAAAAAAGTTTGAATAACAAAGTTATATGTACTTTCAGAACCTATGAGGAAGTGCGGGACATGCTTTTAAGATGCTGATGTGTCACATTAAATTGTTTACTAGCTCCTTTTGATTTATGTATACTACAGGTATACACAGTTTACTTAGATATTTATTTAACATTTTATTTATGTCAACGTATATATGTGTTTGTTTCGTTGGCATACACTAGTCCATATGTGTTTGTTTCATTTGCATTTCATTGTTATTAGGCTTAAAAATCATACGGATGGATAAAGATGATTCAAGAAGATTACCTCCTTTGAATTTGGTTTGATCAGAAAATGCCTTTGCCTGGATCAAAAAATAAGCAATAAAATTTCATCAATCATTGGCATGCTAGATTATGTACAGCAGAAAAGAAGTCTGTCAAATAACTAACTACATTATCAACCACCGAAATACTGTGTCAGTATATGCAGCTTTTCTTTGCAAGTTGTACTGCACTATTACATCTCAAGGAACACGTTAGTTTGCCTTACAAAAGAAATAAATCCAACTTCGAAGAACTTACAACATCATTGGGCAATCTAAATCACAATCAAGACAAACGAAACAAACACATATAGACTAGTGTATGCCAACTTGTTCATGAACCAAGAAGAATCTAGATTAAGCTTGCATATCCCAATAAACTACACAATGATAGTAACATAATAATTGACGTTACTTCAGAAATAGGTGGACCACAATACCGCATCATACATCACTACATACTATTCTTTTTTTTAGGGAATCACTACATACTATCCTTACACAGTAGAGCAACGTACCTGTTCAACAGTACCTGGACCAATTAAAACAAGAGAAACTCCTGCAGCTTCCATGGCATCCTGGACATGGGTGGTAAGCCCAAAAATTAAGATCAGGTACATGGAAAATAATAGTTTATCAAAAGCTATACACTGGGTGTCTGGGTACGCAGAAGCTACAAAGACTAATGAAATTGAATGCATCTCTTTGAATTTCATTTCAACTAAATTAGAAATGCCTTGTGATAATGTGCGGACTGTGGAATGACCATTATGAAAGAAGAAATATCTCAACAGTCAGCACACATTCGGAAGATGTTATCGTTATCCATATCATTTGAAATGGGAAGATTCATTGTGTTAATTGCAAAGAAACATAATGCATCATTTTGAGCAATTGACCTTATTTCCTGTGTTCCACATTCACCGAGAATTAGAACAGAGTTGCAGAGTTAGGAACCAGGAATCGAATTAACCTGCTTAGCCGCAAGAAGGTCGGCCCTCTTCCGGCATAGCACGCAGCTGCAAACAACCAGCATCAGTCATCTCTGCCACCACCAATCACACAAGCTCGACAAACAATTCAGACAGAAACGGGAAATTCCACCCGAAATGGCGGGCGAACGCAACCACAGCCTTCCTGTCCTTCCACAGATCAACGACGGGCACCGCCTTCCCGCTCAGGTCGAACACCTCCACCCCCTGCAGCGACCTCGCGAGACCTTCCGCGGGCGCCGCAGCGGCCTCCGCGGCGCTCCCTGCCAATCGCACCCGAACATGTTATGAGTGGCTTCCGCAGAGCTGCACGGCATCATCGAAGCGACCATTCGGAGAGATTGAGGTGGTGGGATACCGATGGCTCCGGGCTTGGCGGCCGCAGCGGCAGGGAGGAGGCGGCGCGGCCGCTGCTGCTGGTTGAGGAAGGAGCCGCGCGGGCACATCGCGCCGCGGACGAGGCACGGGACGGTCGTGGCAGGGGTGTGAAGCGGTGCAGCCAGTCGCGGGCCGGCAGCCGCCGCGTGCGGCATGGCGAGCAGCGGGTGCGCGGGCATGGTAGTAGCCTGGTAGGGTCTCGACTCGATGACCAGCGGGCTGCGGGCGGTTATGCGGCTATCGCGGCGCCGAGGTGCTCTAGCCTTGGAAGAATAGTGCACGGCGTGTTGTTCTGCCCTGCGCCCCTGCGGCGCCCACGCACACCAGGTGTTCGCGTGGCCCGCACGTCAGAGACCGTTGGAAATAATAGTCCAGAATTCTCCACGTCACGTCTCGTTCTCTGTTAGCACGAGTCGGCGGCATGAGGGGCTTCCGCTCTGCGCTCTCTCGCGCGGCGGCGCGGACGCGGGCGGAGCTCCAGGGCACGCGCGGGCACGGCCGCCGCCTGTCGCACTCCGCCGCGGCGCCGGCGAGGCCTTCCTTCGGCATCGCCTTCGACATCGACGGGGTCATCCTGCGCGGCCGTAACCCTATCGGGGGCTCGCCGCAGGCCATCCGACGCCTCTACTCCGACGACGGTAATCCCGTGCTTCTCGGACTCCATAGCATTTCGTTGAATTAGCTTGTAGGGCATCAGAAGGGGAGTGTTTCGCCGTACTTGTGTAGGCAGTGATTGGTGATGGGTTCATGCTTGCAGCATTCATGGCTTTGCATCATTTCATCGAGCAGTTCTTGGGCATTAGGTTTGTTCTTGGCTTACTTTTTTTTGTACACTGCAAAATGCAATATCAGCATGCTTAACAATTTATCTTTAGATAATACAAGAGTATGAGTAAATCAACAATGTATGGTGCATATGTGGTTCTTAACACTAAAAGCTTCTGTCTTCTCCTCCACGAATAGCTTCACCAAAACCAGAGGCCATCCTCAGGCCAAGTCTGAATTTCCTGCTTCCCAGCTGTAGTTTCCAGTGAAGATAACCTCCCCTAAGGCTCCAATACCTTCTTTAAGAGTCACCTGAAGATCACCAGTCAAAAGAGGTCTCTTCCCTTAATGCTCCTTGACAATGTGGTTTTCAAACACGTCTTCTGTCCAGTGTCCAAAAAAAAAACCCCCTCTTCTGCTCAATCTTCATCTTCCTCTTTATTGAAGTAACCCTCAAGCACAAGGGCAACCAGTCTGTGCAAATGATGCAGCTCCGAAGACCTGAAGTGACTACACGTCCAATGTTGGAATCCAGCAGGATAACATATATTGCTTCTCCCTGCCTTCAGTCCTTTTTATTTGGGAGAGGACTGGTTTTCGCTATGCATTAGTATTGTACATTCATATCTCAGCGAACATAGTCAAAATTGCACCTTGCAAGAGCGGGAACATGAGGCCGTTTGGGTGCTTGGTCACCGCTGCCGCCGGCCAGGTCGAGCACATGTTTCACGCCATAATGCTGCAGCTTGCAGGCCATGCCCAGCCCGCTGCATTGCGCCCAAACCCTGACCCTATCTTCCTCTGCCGGTGCTGTTGCTGTCAGACCTGTTCACACCAGCACCACAAATCCAGGTAAAGACATCGTCCAAAATAACCAGAGGCCTACGAGGTTCATGACACTGAACCGGGGCAACCGGCTGAAACCCTCATGGGTCAAGAGGACTGGGCGGTGCGAGCAAGGGAGATCTGTGAGCACAGTAGACTACAGTGACTTCAGGAGTGAGGAGCAGAACGTACCACATTTTTTTCGTGTGGGGGGGTGGGGGCAGGGTGAAGCAATCTTGCGGGCAGGTATGGGGTGAGGAGCCTTTTGATCCGTTTGGAGCAATTTGATGGGTACGTGACATACGTCAACACGGGGGCATGCGGGGAAGGGAGGAGGTAACGTACCACGGACACAAGGACCAACTAGAAATTAAGGGATAGTTAAGATAAAGATGTGTTTAATTTGTTCTGGTGAAAATAATATCACTGAGCTTTGTCATGAAAAATAGTTTCATATTTCCTGGCATATTCATATGAAAGTAACGGTTAAAGGTGCATCATGGAGACTGCCATGACCAAACGTCACAAACAGAGGGAGTAATTTATTGCTGAACTCTTAGGTGACATAACATCTGTATGTGGTTTTAAAAATATAAACTCAAGAGAAACTATTCTGGCAAAATATCCCCTAGCATCTGGTGGTTAGTAGCTTGTGGATCATCATTCTATGCCACTTTTGCAGGTACCCCGAAGATTCCATTTCTGTTCTTAACCAACGGTGAGTAGTTTAATATGTACATAGCCATGCATGTATTCATTTACATTTGGGGCCGTTTGCTGTGCAAGCACCTCATTAATGCAATCGTGCAATCAAATTAGCGTTAACCATCCGATGTGTTGCCTGCGGCTACGATTCTCACGCGGAGATCCCACCTCCAGTTAATTTGCTCTTTGCGAAAAGCCCCTCCCACCGAGGCTTCCCTTTTGTGAAAACCCCCCTGCAGTCTATCTCCTCCATCTTCTTCTCCAGCCTGATCGTTTCTTTCCCAAACAGAACGACTTCTAGGTCGCGCTGGACGCGCCGCCGGCCGCCCGCCCGAGACGCTGGTTAAGGGCCACCAGGCTTTTGATCTCTTCTTCTCCAGAGAGAAGAGCTGGACGTCACGGCGACCTGTGCAGCCCTCCTCTGCCTATATTTTCCCGTTGCTCTCTCTCTCTCTCTCTCTGTCATGCAGAATATGTTCTAAAATAAGCCTTGGAATGATCTGAACTGACATGGTTCAGGTGACTAATCAGAGTTCATAACAAATTGTAGGAACTGAACACCAAGGAGTACTATGAGACTAGCTACAAGATTCTAAGTTCATGACACTTCTGACGTTTCTGAATGGCATGTCCTTCTTTTGTTTCAGTTAAAAAAGCACATCTCTTTCTCTGTACATATCAAAGAACAAATTTTCAGATTATCATTTTTGAACAAGCATTATAAATCAAAATTTTCACTATTTTGGCTTGTTGATGAACAGTATCAATACTTTCCGATCCATAGAACAGTACTTAAGAGGATCACGGTTCCTCTGGTGCTCTTGTTCCAAGGACAAATTCATTCTTAACAAAAAAACGACTACAACAAAACAATCTGAGTAGTGCTTTTTAACCACAGTGCTCAGTCGATTTGAGATTACAGTCTGAGTCAAATTAATACACAAATATGACAGAAACTGAAGTAAAAAATGAAACTAAGCAATCTCAGTTGACAAGTTGTTTTTTCGGACAATTACGACTGTCGTGACCAACTTCCTGGCAAGTCCTGCACTTCCTTCTCTTTTCCTGTCCACTTTCATTCTTTTTACCTGTGTCCCCATGTCCCTTTATTCTCTTGCTTCTTCCCTTAGTACAAATATCAGTTGGTGGGAGGACACCAACTTCAGTCGGAATGGTACAACCAATAAAATCCTCGTGTTCTTTTTGCCTGGTAATCGGTACAGCAGGAGCCAACTGAGATAGATGTACCTCCATATTGAGCAAATTAGTTGTGAGGAAGTCCATGCCTTCGTCAGAGTTCTTAGCCATTTGAATGAGAGCTTCAAACTTGTTGCTTGCATCTGAAATCTTTCTTCTCTTAGCTGCATCAATGGAATCGATTGGCTTCTCCGCAAGTAGGTTGCCTTCGCTATCATACACACAATCCCTGCAAAATATTTGTTCATGTCAGCCATTAGTTATGATAAAATACCACGTTTTCCCATATATGTATGTTACCTTTTGCAGTTTTTCTCCCATCTTTTGAGGACATAGTGGTTCGGCGGTTCATTACTGTCTTCAACTTTGGCACCCCTCAAGAAGCGTACAATATGGCGGCATGGGATTCCTAAAGACTCAAATAGCATGCAGGAACATTTCGCTACCATGGTTGAGGTGTTACAGCAGACTTCTCTGACCTTCTTGGAAGCATCGGTTATGGCCACAATTTTCACCCCGTCTACAAGTTCAGCACCCTGTACATCGCAATGCTCTCTAGCAGCAACTACCTCTTTTTGGAATTCATTGAACACCTCATGTGTGAATAGCTCACTGCCTTTCCTCTCTATTCCCCACGTTGTTAGAATCTGAGGCGTTGTATGCATGCTTGTGTTGTCAGCTATCAACTCCTCTTGCCGCTGACATTGTAAAGCTATGTCAAACCTAAGCCAAAACTCCACGAGTGCGAGCTTCCGACCAATAAAACGGTTGAAAAATGAATTAGCACTCTCTGACCTTGATGTCGTTCTAAGAACCCCTGCCAAGAATATGTCCATGAAGTAGGCTGGAATCCATGACTTGCGAATCTTGTACCTATTAGCCAACCACTCATTGTCCTCCAATTGAAAATCAGAAATCAAAGAATGCCATTTCGATTCAAATTCCTCGGCTGTTTCTGAACCCCATACACATGAGTTCACCCTCACCCAAAATAGGGGTTCCTCCCTTAAGTGAGGACCAATCTTTTCAGGAAGTTTTTTCATAATATGCCACATGCACAACCTGTGTTTGGTATTTGGAAGAACAACACTCATAGCCTCCCTCATGCTAGCATCCTCATCGGTTATGATAAGTCTAGGCTCTTTCCCTCCCATAGCTTTTAGGAAGGTCTCAAATAACCACTTGTAAGATGCAATTCTCTCATTTACTACGAACCCGGAACCAAAAAAAACAGATTGCATATGATGATCGACTCCGGTGAAAGGTGCAAAAATCATATTGTAGTGTTTCTTGGTGTATGTTGAATCAAAAGAAAGCACATCACCAAAATGACTATAGTTTTTCCTTGCAGTGGCATCTGCCCAAAAAACATGCAACATCCTACCATCTTCATCCACGTCATAGTCAAAGTAAAATGCTGGGTTGAGTTCCTTCATTCTACCCAGTTGGTCCACAAACATTTGAGCATCACAGTTGTTGATTTTATTTTTGAATTCACAATAGTAATTTTGTAGATCTCTCTTCGTGCATCCCACATTCTCAAAACCACCAGCACTGACATGAAGCAATCTAAATGCCTGCGAAGTACCTATGCTTGCTTTCTGGCATGAGTAAAGTGTGGTTTTGGCCTTCTCATTGACTCGACGGTTGGATCTGATTAGGTGATGCTTGCTAGGTGTCACCAGTCCATGATTGTGGTGCTCAACAAATGAAGCTATCTTGTACTTGTTATCACTGGTCTTCTTCACAAAAATGCGAGCATCACATCCACATCTAGATTCTTTCATCTTACGTTTTTTCTTACTTTTATCTTTTTTTGAGGGATCGACAGTCCTCTTTCCAGTATTCAAGGGATGAGTAGTATTTGTACCTTTTTCTGACTTATATCCTTGCCTTGCGCACAAAAAGCGCTTCCAAATAACTACATCCTCTACTAGCCTCCGCTGCCCATTACGGACTCCGAAACCAGCGTGATGTGCATATGACTTGTAAAAAGTTTCCACGGATTCAACATCATCAAATGTCATCCCGACCACTGGCTTCAGTTCATCATCACACTCGGGTACGAATGTTGAACACTGAACAACACAAAAGACAAGTTAATTAGTAGAGCATTGCATATCTATCTTAATTAAAAGCTAATTAAAATTATTACATGGATTGTAGTCAGTACAAACTCACACATATGGGTGTGCTTGTTTTCTTTTGGGTGTACTGAAACCATCGTTATTATTCAGTGAGGAGTCGATATGTGATTGATAATCACCAAAAGCATGTGCAGGCATGGTACTGCCGTTGCTAGCTTCCATAATCTGCAGGGCTGTTTTGACCATTAGCTTGTGCAGAAGGTATAATTCATAAGTGAATCAAATCTCACGGAGCCTGGTGGATATAGTCTCCACAACACTGATCTTGTGAGTTTGAATCACTATGCATGCATTGATCATTGTGTTGTTACCTGAGAGAGTATCGTAGATTGTTAATTGAGTTCTCCTACAGAGACGGGGCAGAGACAGGGACAGAAGATGGCAGCACAGGTTGCCATGACGTTCAGTGGCCCTTAACCGTGCAAGATATGCGCATCTCTTGCCGGCAGTGGATGCACGGACGAAACCAGCGTCTCGGGCGGGCGGCCGGCGGCGCGTCGAGCACGACCTAGAAGATCGTTCTTTTTGGGAAAGAAACGATCAGGCTAGAGAAGAAGATGGAGGAGATAGACTGCAGGGGGTTTTTCACAAAAGGGAAGCCTCGGTGGGAGGGGCTTTTCACAAAGAGCAAATTAACTGGAGGTGGGATCTCCGCGTGAGAATCGTAGCCGCAGGCAACACATCGGATGGTTAACGCTAATTTGATTGCACGATTGCATTAATGAGGTGATTGCACAGCAAACGGCCCCTTTACATTTTTACACCAATCTATCAATTCAAATCATGCTACCTCATCAATTCAATCATCTTGGACTTTTTGGCAGAACTTTTTTTCTTTTTATACATCATTTTGTGACATACTTCTTACTCCCTCCGATCCATAATAAGTGTCAGAGATTTAGTATAAAGTTAATACAAAGGTTTTATTATTTTTAAATGTAAAAAAGGATACTTTTACATTTTTTTCCCATTAGTTTTAATTAATTTTTAGATTCTATTTATGCATTTGTTTTAACACGGTTCCGCAGGGGGCATCATCTAGTAAAGATTAGAGTGCTGAAGTACTAATGCATTTGCTAGACTCGTGTGCTCTGATTAGACTAGAAAAATGTTGAGCTATCAGGATAATAAAGAGCGCTTTTGGTATATGAAGAATGGTTTGAATGTGTAATGTTGGGATAAACTTCCGCTTAACAGTATCGAACAGATAGTTTTTCATCCCTATCACATAGTCACCATAATTTTGGGTTTGAACTGTAAGGCACTATGGTGCTTACCACTTCTCAATTATATACTGAGTCTCTGTATCGATATTATTAAGATTTGTCGATTGGCAGGAGGTGGTGTCCCAGAGTATAAAAGAGCTCTGGAGCTAAGTGAGATTTTGGGAGTTGACATCTCTCCAGCACAGGTATTTCTATTATCGCCATGACACATTGCTTATGTACAGTCATACACACCAATTGACCTTTGACTAACAACTAATACAACAAAGATTATGGAAATTATTGCTTCTTTGCATGTTAATTTCTGTCTACGTGAGATGCAGGTTGTGCATGGACATTCTCCTTACAGAGAACTGGTGAAGCGGTATAGCATCAGAGCACAATAATACATAAGTAGTCTTTAAATTATGTCCTATAGATAATCTTGGTGATTTTCAACCAAGAATTTTTAATTTCTTGATGGACATGTCAGCACCTGAATGGAACACACCACCTTTTTCTGTTAGGACAGTTTCGAAGATGATCTCATTGTTGCTGTTGGAAAAGGAGAGCCTGCGGCTGTGATGGTTGAGTATGGATTTAGGTAATCATTGATTTTTGCTATCACATCTGTACGTGAAATTAGTTGCGTTTTTCTCAAGTATTGTCTGTTATGTGCAGAAAGGTTCTATCTATAGATGACTATTCATCATATTTTACAGACATTGACCCCCTAGCTCCATTCAAGAAATGGAAAGTGGGACAATCAAACTGTAAAACCTTGATGTCTGAGAAAGTGCACCCGGCATATGATGTTTATGCAGAGAGAGTTAAAGGTGTGTTTGTCGTTAGTGACCCTGTTGATTGGGGTAGAGATCTACAGGTAATCCCTTGCTATGTTTCATTAATGTAAAATCTTTTGGGGCCATGTTTTTTTCACTATTCCTGGAAATGGTAACTGCATGTTTTGTCGACACCCTCCTCTATAAACTTGTCTTCGACATGTCATACTTATGGTTTTTTATTTACATGGGAAAGGTACTTTGTGACATCTTGTCAACTGGTGGGCTTCCTGGAAATGGAAAAGGAGGCCAGCCTCCTTTGTATTTTGCGGCTGATGATCTTGAATATCAGGTATGAGGAGTTCTTATTTATAGCACACCATATTTCTGAACAGAGGGGGTATCAAATCTGACCTTCAGTTTGGTCTCATGATAGTAATCGGGGCATCTCAAACATTCTTTGTCCACCAATGCTCTCAAGGTTCAAGGTTTGCTACAAATTAATAGATGCATCAACTTAATTGCAGGCTTAGGGTCTTATTGGTGCTTGATACAAGTACAAGACTTCCAGTTTAATTTTCTAAATAACAAGTCTTGTGTAATTAGCCCCTTGATCTCAGTGGTAAAGGAAATGGATGTAAGGTTATTTGCATCCGTGTTTGTGTTGGGGACAGGGTTGCATAATAGAAGTACAGAGTTTCTACTTGCCTACGTACAAATACAACATAGCCGATTTATATTCAGTGGAGGCATTTACATAGGACGGGCATCTTGCTAATAGACCATGCATAGTGTTGTAGATTGTAGATAGGTTTCGGACACCTTTTGTGCCTAGATCTTAAAAAAAAAAAGAACTGAAGGAGAAAAAGGTACTCCCTCTAATCCTAAATTCTTGACTCAAATTTGCCCAAATATGGATGTATCTATTCTTAAAAGGCGTCTAGATACATGTAATATTTCGACAACAATTTAGGATCGGAGGGAGTAATTTATATTCAGTGGAGGCACGTACATAGGACATCTTTTTAGATGGTTTTAGAGTTCAAGATCGAAAAGTGAACTTTTCAGGTAGTTCAGGTTGAAAGTGGACTCTTTCCTGAACATACTTAAATTGTACTCCCTCCGATCCATAAAAAGTGTCGCCATTTTGTACTAAGTTAGTACAAGTTTTTAGGATTGGAGGGAGTATGTAGTTTGAAGGTAAGATAATAGTATAACGTGATGAAATTGATGCAGGTGGATATTCCCCTGAATGACATCCAGGCTCCATGCATGCATATATATGATGACTGTTAGCAACAATAATAAATTGCTTTGGCCTCCTATGGCAGGCTGCATTTCCTTCTGAGCGACTTGGGATGGGTGCCTTCAGGATAGCACTTGAAAGTATCTTCAATCAGTAAGCCATTATGTAAATAAACTGTATTTCTTAGCATAGGTATGTTAAATACTTATTTATATTATGTGCAGAGTTAGTGATCTTCCACTCAAGTATACATCTTATGGGAAGCCTAATCCATTTGTGTTCAAGAAAGCAGCCAACATACTAGAAAAACTTGCTATGGATATTTATCCAAACTCACAGCCAACAACGGATGTAAAAGACCATCAGTTCTCTACTATCTACATGATTGGTGATAATCCTAAAGTTGATATCTATGGAGTTTCGAAGGTTAGTCTATGTTATGATACCTCTGATTCATCCGATCACTGCCTGCAGAAGTTGACAGTGTTAGGAAATTGTGCAAATTATCAATATGTCCTTCAGAACTCGTATGACCTCAAAGTTGAACAGTTAGCAGGCAATTCTGGAGAGAGATGCTAACAATTGAGGAATTTACACTTTGCAGGCTGGCCCCCCTTGGTCATCGGTTCTTACTAGGACTGGTGTTTTTAGGGGAAAGGATAATGATCCAAATTTTCCTGCTGATTTGGTATGTTTTATTAGCGATGATTCTTTAGTTGGACCTTATGAATGTTTAGTCATCTGTAACAAATGTTTGCCAACAAAATGTATGTATATACCATAATAGTAGTTTCAGTCTTAAACCTGAATAACATAAGCAATTGCTCATGTTTCTGCACCTCGATGTCTTGTACAATTCATTTTTTCATCCTCTAGTAAATCAGCTCAAATAACTAGGGACTCGCTTTGGAGTTTGGTTCTCCAAACGGTTTAACTGTGCTAATCCTAGGCGACTTCTTTTGTATCGAGAATTCAGCCATTTCTCGTCCTTCTGTCACATGTCTCCCCTGTTTAGCCATTTGCTCAATGTTATTTGAGTTCGTGATTGTTTTTTCTTACAAATGATGAACAACAAATGCGTTCTTTTGGCAAATTATATATGTCACTCTTTTTCGGTTCCGTAGCACGGCACGGGTACTGTGGTAGTAACAGAAGAACTTGTAGTTGCTGTTGCAACATACAGTGCATTCATGTTTATTTACCATGTAAAGTGGAAGCACCACTTTCCACTTCCAGTTTATTTATTTGCTTGCTGTTTTAATTATACAGGTTTATGCCTTGCAGGTTGTTGATACTGTTGAAGATGCCATCAACTGTATTTTGGAAAAAGAATGCATACAGTGACATTGTTGCAAAGGGACCTGGGCACAAATGATCCCTTCATTGTTACTTTGCATGCTTGGTAGCACATTATGACGTTATCTAACTTGGAAGAACTGTGTCTTCCAAGAGTTCCATCTCTGATTTATTGTACTTCACGGGAAAGCTCTCGAGACATCAACACATTAGGAAAACTAAATCTGTTCCTAGAATCATGTGCAGTTATGCACCCATTATTCTAACAGTGCATTAATTTCTCAGAAGTAAAAAGTGTTGTCTAAATTATTGTGGATGCAAAAGATATTTTTTTTCTTGCAAAATGTGATCACAAGTGCACTAGAAAAAAAAGGCAATGTACATATCATTTACAGTTGA
This sequence comes from Brachypodium distachyon, assembly GCF_000005505.3. Lineage (NCBI taxonomy): Eukaryota > Viridiplantae > Streptophyta > Magnoliopsida > Poales > Poaceae > Brachypodium > Brachypodium distachyon. Next base: position 65,015,809 of record NC_016131.3, read on the forward strand.
GTTCTTCTTGGTTTACCTTTTTTTGTTTTCCTCATGTGTGCATATTTTTAATATTCCCTACTTATTCTATTACTCCGTATTTCTTTTTGAAAATGAGTGCATACTCTTAGGATCGTAAAATACCTTGGGTATGTTGATTAGACATGTTCAAACGTCTGAGCGGAGCAGGCCATCCGGGTCATTTCATCGAACAAAACATTATTTTGTTTTTATTGTTTGAAGAAAAAAATTGTTTAAGTTACTTTCAGAGTTAATTGTTGTATGTAATGATATTTTTAGTGAGAACTTCAAGGATTACACTAGGGTTTGTCCAATGGCAAATATCGCTGCTATCCATGGCAGGAAGCATTTGTGAGGGGATGGATATCGGGCTCCATTCATGCACTAAGCAGAACGTTTATTTTACGATAATGTTTTTATTGTTGGCTTTATTTCAATGATACCTTCTATTTCGGTTGGCTTTACCATTTAACCCTTGTCGATAATATGAAGTTAATAGTGAAGAATTATGAATTGAACATACCGTTTGCATAAACATTTTTTTAATTTCCGAAATTAACTTATATTCCAGTGACATCATCATTTTTGTCATGTTCTGCATCTATGCAGGCATCCAAGTCATGTAATTTCTTGAGACATGCAAGCTTGCACCAATCCATCACGGCACATCATCATTTTAGAACGTCATATGCTACAGCTGTACCGTAACAAGTGAGGCCTTAAGAAAAAACTTTTGTGGAACTTCAATTATAAGCCATTCAGTCAACCATTTGAGCGTTGGGTTTGGGCCGAGCTGACGCAAAATACAGGACCCAAGCTACTAGAGCTGCTCAAGTTTGCTCATATTTTTGCTCTATTTTTGCACGTGTGTGTATGCGTAATGCGTTCGGAAGAACTCTGAGATTCATAAATTTACGCCCAGGGGTCGTTTCAAGTGCGAAATAGAAGAAGAAAAACCGCACATACACTCTGTACTCACACAGAAGAGAGCATGTCCTTCAGAAAAAATGAAGAGAAGAGAGCATGCCTGGCATGTACTCGACTCGCAGTCGGCTACTCGGCTCATCAAACATTTCATTCAGTCCCACACATAATCCAATGGTTCACGTACACCGTGTCCACGGAAAAAGCTCATCTGTCTTCTCCAAAGATAAGCTCTTCCGCTCCCTCTATCTTCCTCGCCTCCAACCCAACCTCGCCCGCGCGCGTTCGGTCCGAAAATGGAGACCTCCTTCCTCCCGACGGCGCGGCCCCTCCCCGCGTTCCAAACCCTAGCCGCAGCCCCACGCTGCCCCCGCCCCCTGCGCCGCTCCACCATCCGCGCGGCCATCACCCGCGGGCGCAAGGAGGACACGGTCGCCGCCGTCCGCGAGCAGCTGGAGGGGTGCTACCTCCTGGCCGGCATCCGCTACGAGGGCCTCACGGTGAAGCAGTTCCAGGGCATCCGCGACGCGCTGCCGGAGTCGTGCCACCTCCTGGTGGCGAAGAACACGCTGGTGGGGAAGGCCATCGAGGGCACCCCCTGGGAGGCGCTCAAGCCGTGCATGAAGGGCATGAACGCCTGGCTCTTCGTCCACACCGAGGAGGTCCCCGCCGCGCTCAAGCCCTACAGAGCCTTCCAGAAGGAGGAGCGCGTCGAGGAGACCAACGACTTCATCGGGGCGGTGTTCGAGGGCAAGTACTACGAGCCCGGCGACTTCAAGTCGCTCGAGACAATGCCCAGCCGCGCCGAGGTCTACTCCAAGCTGCTCGGCGCGCTGAATGGGCCCGCTACCTCCCTCGTCACTACGCTGCAGGCGCCAGCCAGGGACGTCGTCGCCGTGCTCTCGGCCTACGTCCGCAAGCTCGAGGAGGAGGCCGGCGCCGCCTAGTGCCGGTCGTGAAATGGTTGTGGCTCCCATTCTCTCATCTCACTCTATGTTTGTACAATTCCTTGAACTTTTACTGCCTCCCATTTGAATTGAATCACAAGTTTTCCCCTTCACTATGTCGGGTGCCTGTGGGTATCCTCCTAGTTTAAGAATTGGACTGAGATTGGGATCTTGGAGGGAAGGATTGGACGATGAATATATTCGATATATAGTATGCTGATGATTATCTTGGAGTAAATATCACGAAACCATAACAATTGGGGTTTAAATTTCAGAAACCATAATATTTGATTTAGATATTTTTTGCTTAGCCACAACTATTGTTTTTTTCTTAAACTTAAGCCGAAATTATTGTGGTTTCTTATTTACTCATGAAAAACAATCGAAAGGTTTGGACCAAAAGGTTCTTCTTTGAGGGATGTCATCGAAATCAGCAACTTAACCGTGCTATGATTCTGAAGGTGGACAAATGTGAGTGGCCAGATAGTCCTTCAACATTTTGTTTTGTACATTAGCAGATGATCTTCATTGCTTCGTTGTCCATTGATAAATACAACTTGAAGGTTGAAGCATTCAGATTTGAAGCAGAGTTGGAAATTCTTCTGAAATAGATCCAGCAGTTTCCTGCCAATCACAAAATTATCATAAATCAATATTGTCTGAACATGCAGTTGGTCTCAAAATAACATGGCAAAATTGATGAGCACGAAAATATTTCTTTCTTGGATAGCGGCTGGCTGGCTACTTACCTGGTACTGGTAGTCATGGACTCATGGTAATATGGTATAGCGCAAGTTTCTTCTAGATAAGTGGAAGTTGTGGAAGTGGACCAAGTATGGAGATATCAGTGGCTCAGTGCCTTGTTTGATAAAGAAGATCCGAAGGGTTCTTCGGTATAGGGGAGAAAGCTTACTGGACTGCAAGATAACAAACCTTTATTTGTGTGCACAACATACATGCTGCAAGTCTCAGAGCTTGTGGTGGCATCAGAATTGTGTAGCTACTAGCTAGAGGTGAATTTCACTGTTGTGCAACTGCTTAACTTTTAATGGCTTGGAAGCTGCGTTGGAGACAACAATTCATTTGGGTGAAGTTCAAGCGAGAAATCTTCAGTTTGCTTGTCAGAACCTTTTGCCTTACATGCCCTCGTTCACTTTTGCTGCCTCCAGACAGATAAAAACTGCACTGCACATAGTTTTCCCATCATGGACGAATTGCCGTTGTCGCATTTGCAAATACACTTCAGTCTTTCCTTTATCAGATCTGAAATTATTTGTGAAGAATGACGCATTTATAGGTACTCAACGTCCCAACTCTGTTCGTACTGGTGATAAAGCTTGACAGTTCAAGCTTGCATTATATTGGGAACTCCAAAATGTGTTTTTTGATTTTCTCTGAGTAGTTGGGCTCATTGGAATCTGGGTCTATTTGGCCCATTAGCAGCTGACATGACAAGTAAAACTGTAAAACAGCCTTTTCCATTTCTTGTCATGGTTATGTGGAACTCTAGCTCCAATATGTGTGGTTTTGATATTTACTACATAAATTGAAGTAATTATCACATCATTTGGAATTCCAGATCTACTTGTTTCCTATGGATAAGGGGAAGATAAAACTGAAATAATGAAATGAAGAACAAACTAAGAAGCTTCAAATGGGTAAATATGTCAAAGTGCACTAAGAAAAGAAAATGATACAACACAGATGGGACATCAATCCAGCAGGATTTCATCCTACATTCGTAGGATTAGATGGCCATGGCGTACTCCTCCCCGTGAAGCCGAAAAGATATCCAGTGCTCCCATCCCTTAGGGTGCTAGCGTGCTCCCAACGCACAGTAGCACTCCTAAAATGTTTTCAATTTTTTTGAAATAAATTGAGTAGGTTCATAAGATATGTGTCTACCATGTCACAAAGTTTCAAATCCAAATTCATTATATGCATAGAGAAACAAAAAAGACAAATCCAGATGTGAGTAGGTCGCAAAAAGATAAAAACACAAAAGACAAAATTTCTGACACTATTCATGTTTGCATCTCTTTTTTGTTTCTCTCTGTGTATAATGAATTTGGAGTTGAAACTTTATGACATGATAGACACATATCTTATGAACCCACTCAATTTATTCTGAAATTTTTAAAAACTTTTTAGGGATGCTACCGTACGTTGCGAGCACGGTAGCACGCTAAGGGGTGGAAGCACTGGATATCTTCTCCCGTGAAGCCGATGTCTTCCTCTTCACATTTCCCTATTGTGTGTGTTTCATGGAGGCTTGACAAGAGGGGATGCGGAGGTAAGTTTTAGTGTTTTTCCTATGCCCAGAGGGGATTGCTACTGTACTTGCTAAAAAACTCTTTGTGGGCTGTCACCGGTAAAATGATGTATCATACTTTATCACTTTCCAAAAATGCCATGTATGTGTATTTTAATTTTTTTTGCCCAATAATCAATTCATCACCACGCAAAAAATCAAAATTTGCCCTTGTGGCATTTCATCCATGAGAAAATCTATTGGTCAAACAATCGCAATGCGTTCGTACGCACTAGACATTCAGTCGCCGTCAGATCTGCAGGCACGACACGGTGACTTAGGGTGCGTTTGTTTGGGCTCCTAGGAGCTGCTCCAACAGCTTCTGGGCTGTGGAAGTTGGACCCCAAACAAACATGTATTTCTGGACCAGCTTCTCAGATCCACTTCGTTGGAGCGCTCCGCGGAACTACACTAGCGACGAGAATCTGAGCTGTGAGTGCTTCTCCAAGCCGCTGCAGATTCCGAACTTCATCTTTACCGAAATACCCTCCCACCAAATTACATGCAACACCTGAAATGCCACAAAAAAAAACGGTTCGTTTCTGTTCTTCTCACTCCACCAAGACCCGACGGCATCAAACCCCGCTTTCCCCCAACCCGAGCAGAACAACGTCTTAGGCTAGGGTCCGCCGCCGCCACCTCGCTCTCCAGCAACCGGCGCCGCCACCCTCACCTCTCCCCTGGAATTCGGCGCCTACCATCTCTCCTTTCTCCCCTGCCGCTACAGGCGCCGCCGCCCTCCTCCGGCCGGTCCGGCCGACCCTGCTCCCCCAACTCCCTGCTCGCCTCCCCGAGCCCTCGTGGTCTGGCTGCCCCTGCTCCCCCCAACTTCCTGCTCCCGGCGCTGCCCTCTGAGCTGGTCTGCTAGATGACGCCCCGACCACGCTGCCCTGCTCCTCCTACCTCGAGGATTGATTGCAACTAGACTATCGTGGTGTTCTGCACTTCCGCTGCTTGATTGCAATTAGTATGGAGTAGCACTTTTGCCAACAGCTATCTATCGTGGTGTTGGCTCTGGACATAGTACATCTCTTGGTTGCAATTGGACTACAGAGATATATAAGTTGTATGCAGCGCTAATTTGCAATGCTTTGTTTCAAATGGCAATGCTTCTCTGTCTCTGCAAGCGAAGGCTGCACACACATTTTGAATTGAACATTGTAAAGATTGCAGCTATCCACAAGATGAAGGCAAAAAAAAGACGGTAAAACTGTCAAATAAGTGTATGCACCGTTCAAACTGTCAAATCCAGTAAAAAAATATTAGTCATCTGAAAAAAAAAGGTTTTAAGCACGTTGTTTACTGTTATGACGGTACAATCACCGCTAATACCAAATCTACAGAACTACAGGATCGTTTCAGCATATTTTAGTTGCAGCTGTAGCTGGACCAACCGCACAAACAAACAAGTATCAAACAACTCCAACCTTCCAGCTGCAACTGGTAGCCACAACTGATTCTGAAATCTGCAGCTGTGAAGCTGCAGCCCAAACAAACACAACCTTAAAACGGTGACTGCGGAGGCGGACGTGGCGCCACATGGCTGGAGGCTTGCGCTCAGAAGGATTACTTGAGTGACTGCTTGTCGTTATCTGTAATGTTGAAACTATTGGTGCTTTTGGCTACATTGCTTAGTTTCTGGACTGTAATAGGTTGTTCGTACACTATCGCTGTTTTCTTTCTGCTTTTGCTGAAAACCTTGTAGAATGTTGGTGGATTCTTTAATGAAAATCGGTGGGACGACCCACTGGGTGAAAAAAAAGAAGAAGGCACAGCGTTGAGCTTGGCAATGTATCGAGAAAAGGGGAAGCGTACTACGTGGTGGTGCAGTAGTGCACGATGGTGAGGCGATGAAGATGAGTGAATCGGGGTGAGCAGGAAGAACCCAAGGCAAGGTCCATGAACAAGGGGCGGTGCAACTTGTGCATAGGGGTTGTACATGCGTGGATCAGAAAAAACTCCCTTGACAATTAACCAACTTAGAAAAATAAAACAAAATCACTACTTTATCACACGAGTCACGGTGACTTCAGCCTTGTGTAGGTGTTGTTTGAGTGCATGCGTGTGTGTGGTTGTGCGTGCATTTACTTTGAATTATAAGAAAGGTGCACCCTGCTGATCTAAACATATATACTCCTATCATCTAACGAAGCCTACATCCTTGATGAAGCCCGATCGATCTCAGTCTAGCTCCCGCCTACGTGAGGAGCAGGGCGGCACACGGAGGAAGACCAAGGCGAGAAATATTCAGCCTTTGATCAAAAGTGATGCGACCCATTAGATTAGGACCCTCGGTTCTGACTTCTGACTTGTGAGGTTGCGTGCCAGGAAAATGGCACCGGATCTAGAACGCGCAGCCTGATTCTAAAGTCGCCATCCCCTCGATAACCTGTCCCCCGGAGCATCCCGTACCCGCCATGCCATTGCCCTCGCTCTCGGACACCAGGATACCAGCTGAGATTCTAAAGCGCGCGCGGCAGGGGCTTGCAAAGCTCGAGGGGCACGACACGCCGACGCCGCGAATACGCGAGACAAGCACCCCCGCTGCGCGCATGGGCTCATCTCGGCCTCAACCTCAAGCAAGCCTTCCGCTTCGCTCGGCGTCCGGCCGGCCGGCCGGAAAGCTAAAAGGGCAAGGGGGATCGATGCGAGATGCAAAGCTGGGGGAGCCAGAGAGCGCAACAGCACGCGCCGTCTGGGCGACAGCCAGACCGGGATAAGATAAAGCGGGAGGATATGTATGCCGTACTGCCTGCGCGCAGAATCGACCTGATGGCTCACCACGCCTGTACCTGGCGCCCCACGTCTAGCTGCGGCTGATAAACGGTACTTCTTCTGTTTCTAAATTTTTGTCTCTTCTGTTTCTAAATTTTTGTCTCTTCTGTTTCTAAATTTTTGTCTGTCGTTTTGTTAAAAAAAGATAGCGCTCCGCAATCGAAAAAAGGGCCTTGAGTACAGGATTGGCAAATGCAATTTTTTGTGCTGGCACATGATTGACAGAGTTAAAAGTTATTACTCAAAAGTGGCTTTCTATTACATATATCTAAACGTTTTTTAGTCACATATACATTCGTATTTGGACAAATTTGAGTCACTTAACATGGGACGGAGTAAGTACAACTTTATACTAAATCTCAGATGCTTCCATAAGGAAAAAAAGTGAGCCTTAAGGATAGCTTTACATTGTGGAGGTTGTCCACAAGCACAAAAGCTTAGAGCAACTCCAACGGGAAGCTCCAAATTTTATCCCAAAATGTCTTTTTTTTGTCATTTGGGGGAGCAAGTGGACATGTGTCCTTCTCGTGTCCCTCCTCATCACCAAACCACATCCCCCAAATTCCTCTTCCAAATTAGCTTTTCCTTCTCTTTATCCTTTCTCCTCTCCTTTTTATTTTTTCTTCTCCTTTTCCCATCTCTTGTTGTGCGGCCGGGCGGACAAAAGAGAGCACCGGACAATGTCCGAACACCTCTCCCAAATTTGGGACAAGTTTGGAAGATGTGTCCGGACAAACATGACATTTTGTCCGTTTAGGGGTGCCATTGGAAGATGATTTTGCGGGCAAAATGTCCATATCCCTCAAATAGGACATTTGGGATAGCTTTGGGGATGACATTGGAGATGCTCTTAAGGGCAACCCATAAGCTTGTGGGCAACCCATAAGCCAAAAAGTATTACTATTTAATAGTTAGAGTACACATGGAAGCCTATCACTTGCTACTTTTTCTTTCTTGTAGGCCCACCTTAAGGACAAGTTTAGTCACAAACATTGTGAAATTTTTAGATAACTACAAGACTAGTACATTGGTCCCACCTTATTGCAAATGTGACCTTATATATTGGTGATGCTCTTATGCATCGGAGAGAGTATCATATTTTAAAATAATGCCTCTGTTTTTAAATTAAGATGTTCTAACTTTGTTACAAGTCAACTTTTAAGAAAAATATTATAGAAAAATATTATTGTTTACGTTATAAATTAAGAATATTATAAAATATATATGATGATAGATTTAATAAGCTAGTTTGGGATTGTAAAAGATAATAGTATATTTTCTGTAGATTCAGTGGATTTAGGGTAAAACAAGAACATCTTATAGAAAAGTGGTGTATTAAATTACTACGCGCAGTAGCCATTCACTTGTTAATTGGGTCTGGTTGTTACTTGTTAGCCCACCATCTTAATTCGACTTTTTAAAGGACATGCATCGACCGGGTAGAAAGGTGGTGTGTGTTGCCATGATGGGTTCTCAGAATATATCTCGATCTCCGTTGGCCCTTTCGCTTTTACTGGAAAATCCTTGTGTTTTTCTTCATTACAAGTAAAAATATTCCTAATATTTTTCGCTTACAAAGAGTATACTGCTACTCTATAAGCTCACCATAAATAAGACTATCATCACAAAAAACAATCTTCTAGGTGTGCACTTTACTCTCTCCATTCTCATATTCATTTACATATACCAACAAAGCCTAAATGTGTCTTTAAATCGAAAGATTGTCGCATTTCTTTTTGAAACAAAGGTCCTCCATACACAATTTTTCTATAGAACTTTCAATTCTAAGTTTTCTCCCTTCAACTATCAGAACCATCGTAAAATAACATTTGAAAATTCGTGTTCGTATGGCTTCCTTTATGATTAAAGAAATCATGACATTTTTTTGGTGTACTCAGAAATCATGATATTCCAATTTACTGTACACTCAATCTACTCATGCGTCTTTTGAACTAGTGTTCGATACCAATGTTCCAAGAGGCCAGAGGTTGCATCATCCTTTAAAAAAAAAACCATGTTCGAAGAGGAAAGTTGCATACTAACCAGGTTTTTTACACTAATTATACTACACGGTTCACAAAGAACACCGGAGGCCTTCTAAAAAAAACACCGGAGGCTGCTGTCAGAAAATAAACACCCTGGATGCCTGCTTAAACGCTTTCTTTAAGGCCTGCTTAAACGCCGTTAAACAAGGCGCGCCGTTAAACAACGTCGTGACGATCTTTCCCGGCGGAGAGTGGGCCCCGCGCACTTAACGGGCCCGCCACTCCAGCCCCATCGCCCACCATACGGCCATACCTACCCGATCTGTGGGTCCGCGAGACTAGAGGCGTCCCCACCACGCAGCGACCCAGACGCGACCTAGCCCCACGCCTTGCTCCACGTGTCGGCAGGCCAGCGGCGCGACGGTGACCCCCCCGGGTAGACGCCGGGAGCGCGCGGCTTTAGATTTCGTCGGATCGCGGCTGGCAGTGGGACCCACCCCCCCATCCCCTCCCCACCTCCACTTGCTCCACGTCACGTTCGCCCCCGTTATCTATTTCCTCCCTCCGCTTCGTCGTTCAACACCACCGCTCTGCTTCTCTTTCTTCTCTGCTCTTTCGCTTCTCTCCTCCAGTTTTATCTCTTCTCTCCCCTTGGTCTCCTCGCGCGTTCTGGAAGCTTCCACGCCGGCTTTTACAGGCGGGTAAAAGCCCGCGCGGCCACGCCCATGCCGCTACCAACCGCCGCTTCCCCCGCCTCGAGAGCTCTAACGGTGCGCGCCCTCGCCTTCCGCCTGCCCGCTAAGAGCCCAACGTCTTTTAAGATTTGTTTTAGCTCATTTTGGGGGATCGGGAGGTCAAATCCGGCGGATCCCGCCCGCTCGCGGCAGAAATCTAGCCGGGGCGGAGCGGTGCGAGGTGCTCTGCTTAGTTGTGACTCCGTCGGGTTGAGCCTCGGTTGGAGTTTGACGTTCGTTTTACGGTTATCTGTGCGATTTTGTTGGAAGCCCGGGAGTTATGGACGCGGTTTTTATCTTAAGTTGAAGTCTATTTTTGCTAGTTTTTCAAGCTCCGGTAATTTTTCTGTAGTTCGTACCAATTTTGTACGGTATGCTAGACCCGTACCAAATTTCGTGCGGTATTCCTTAACAATATTTTTTAAGGTACGGGCGTCAAATTCTTACGACTTACGAGTTGTTTGGTCGATAATTCGAAGCATATCTCATCTTCATCGTGGATTCGCCCTTGATTCAGGTGTGTATTTGTTGCAGATTCCAGTAATTGGATGCACTATGCGCAATTCTGAATCCGGCGTAGGATATGCTCCAATATTCGTCAACTGTCTATAGTTGCAGAGGCCACTGTTGAATCTTTGAATTCAGTTGATGGTGGGTGCCTGTCAAGCTGCCACGGACGGGCCTTCTAGCTATGCTGTTAGGGGGATCGGGAATAGTGCCACAGAGAATGGTCATGCCCTGAAGGCAAAGGAGGAGAAGGAATGGAGGAGCGGTAATGACGAGGACTTGCCCAATGGGCACAGTGCGCCACCAGGTGCACAGCAAATTAACGAGCAGAAGGAGCAGCAAGGGCGGGTCATCCGATGGGAGAGGTTCCTGCCAGTGAAGACTCTCAGAGTCTTGTTGGTGGAGAACGATGATTGTACCCGTCAGGTGGTTGGTGCTCTGCTCCGTAAGTGCGGTTATGAAGGTATGCCCTGCAAATTGCTTTCTGGTCTCATACTTGGTTCTGTAGCTCTCTGTTGGAGAGTAAAGCGTTCCTGTAATTGTTTTTTCTTTCAATTCCAGCTTTGACTTATAATTGATCTGAACGAACACTGTGGCAACACTTATATCACAAAAATTATAGAAGAGGAAACTGGCATTGCTTGTTGTGAAAAGGTTTGCTTGTGCATCCTATAAAAGGAACTATGATTGCAATGCTACTTTCCTAATTGATCACAGCTCAAAAGTCACCATGATGCTAAGGCGTATTTAGAACATGACATTTGCATCCAATTTCCACCGTCAGCAATTAGTTGATCTGGCTTTCAGTTCTCCTTGAGAGGGAGAAGGCTGCATGGGCCTGGCCCCAATGGTAGAGCAGCCACTGTAATTGTTGATATGAATAGCAAATGAATGCATATGCAAGTATGCAACACATGGAGCTGGAAGACCATTAGTAGGCCAGATGAGGGCTTGGGATATTTGGTCATTTTATATGTTCTTGTGAATAGAATTTTGGGGGGAATTATCCGGTGCGTTGTATTTTCTTCTAAGAGAACACAAATTTGGAAATCAGCATCTATATTTTTCCTACACGACGCTGACCACAATTACTCCTGTCCGAATTCTCTTTGGATCTAGTGGACTAAGTAGTTGACGTTTGTTACCATGTTATCTATAGGTATTTTTTAATTTCATTTTTTTGGCAATAAAGAGGATTTTCAGGTCTAAACACTCAAACCCACAGCATCATGTTGCCATATACCAAGCCTTACCACTATGTCAAGTGAGTGCTTGTTTATAATGGCACTTGGTGCTATTTAAATCCAAATTAGAAGGGCAAAATAGACAGGTATGGACCTGCTCACAGGCATAAGATATGAAACCAATTACAGAACTGCCAAATCATTTTTTTTAAATTATGCCATAGTATTTTATTTGAATAAGATGTTTGGCAGCACAACTCCGCAGCCCTGCGAATCTATGTTGCTATATTCTGGAATGTTGCATAGAAGATCATACAGTCCCTTTTTTTTTTCGAGAAAACACAAAGCTTGTGTCTCGATGCATTAATAGGAAGAAGAGTTATGCACCAGCCCAAAAGAGGGCGAACAACCGAGGCTCTCAACACACTACGCGCCAGGGAGCCCTGGCAGGATCACCCCTAGGCGCACTGCCCCCACGTAAACCCAAAGCCTTGCCTCCGTCTTGATGGTCGAGAGAAGGCCCGCGATGCCTGAGAGAAAGCTTATTGAAGATAACCGTGTGTCGCTGCTTCCAGATCCACCAGGCGGTGTCCCTTTTCCGGTTTGGACTTTATTCACAGAGAGCTCTTGCTGCTTTTCTTTTTTGAATTTTGCCCAGGAACTGTTACTGACACAATTAGAAGAAGCGGAGGTGAGCACCAACACCGAGAAAAAGTCTCAAATAGCCAGCTGACATTTGGTCATGCTTCTAACTGAAGTCATCAAGGCAGTGCAACCAACCTCGTAGCGGAAAAAAAAGGCATCGCAACTGCAATGATTTAGTTAGGCTTGAATTTAACTTATATTCCCACTGTCGTGAGGCAACTGAAGCTAGAGATTTGCAAAGTTGAGCCTGGCTATTATCAAGTACTACCTCCGTTCCATAATTCTTGTCGAAATATTACATGTATCTAGACACTTTCTAGGAATAGATACATCCATTTTTGGGTAAATTTGAGACAAGAATTATGAAACGGAGGGAGTAGTTTCTTGCACTAAATTGGATAAATAATACACCCTTTTTAAAGTGGATTTCATGGATCTAACTAATGTAAATTGTATCCTAATGTGTTATCGTGTTTTCTGTACTATTTCCTACTCCCTACGTCCAACAAAAGATGTCTCAAGCTTGTCAAAATTTGGATGTATCTAGATGTGACTTAGTGTATAGATGCATTCAAATTTAGTCAAAGATGAGACATCCTTTGTTGGACGGGGGGAGTATTAGAATTATGTTTGCCTTTTATGTTCAACAGTTATCTACCAATATTGCTTTTATTTAAGACTCTCTCAGCTATGTTAGTCTATTTGATAGCATTACCTTTCCTTTATAGTTATCTCTGCCGAAAACGGATTACATGCATGGCAATATCTTGAAGATCTGCAAAACCGTATTGACCTTGTATTGACTGAGGTTGCGATGCCGTGTCTATCTGGCATCAGTCTGCTCAGTAAGATCATGAGTCACAAAATCTGCAAGGACATTCCTGTGATTAGTAAGTGGCTTTCCTGTTAAACCATACTGCTCTAGTAGACCAAAGCATTTTTTTACCTGGTTAATTTCTTAGTATAAATATCTGCAGCTGCTAAAGCTTATGTTGTTTCCATGCAGTGATGTCAAAGAATGACTCTATGGGTACAGTCTTTAAATGCTTGTCAAAGGGAGCTGTTGACTTTTTAGTGAAGCCTATACGAAAGAATGAGCTTAAAAACCTTTGGCAGCACATATGGAGGCGATGCCACAGTGTGAGTTGTTTGTTATTGTTCTAGCTTTCATGTTGTAAACCAAGTCCCCAAAGTCAAAAGGGCATAGTTGCTTTGACCTATTTCTTCATCTGGATTTCTTTTCTGATCACTCTGAAATTTTCCTCTTTGGAATCCAGTCCAGTGGAAGCGAAAGTGGCATCCATACACAAAAATGTTCCAAACCTAAGACTGGTGATGAATATGAGAACAACAGTGGCAGCAGTCATGATGATGACGACGGTGATGACAGTGATGACGACTTTAATGTTGGACTCAGTGCTAGGGATAGCAGCGATAATGGGAGTGGCACTCAAGTATGTTCTTTACTTCTTGAAAATGGAAAGTACTCATTACTCTTATGTGTGTAGTTATATATGAATATAGGATTATGATAAATACGAAATTAGGCTAGTAGTAGAATACTACTCAGAACAAAATGGTAGGCTCTTGCCGAATTAATAGGGGAGCCGATACGTCTTGCTAGTTAAAAAGCTCTGTTTTTACTACATGTTTTTTCTTGCGCACACTTGGTTCTTCCTAAAGATTCGGTCAATCAATCTACAGTGGGTATTTTGGACCTTTTGATCTAACTTCTAAACCTGAGTTCACCCTTTTAGAGCCAAGGATAACAAAATGATGGTAATTGTGCCAATGTATTTAAAAATGTATTCTCATGTCATCGATATATATGTATATATATTTTCAAATGCAGAGTTCGTGGACAAAGCGTGCTGTGGAGATTGACAGCCCGCAATCTATGTCTCCTGATCAACTAGCAGATTCATCACCTGATAGTACTTGTGCGCAAGTAATCCACCCCAAATCAGAGATAGGCAGCAATAGGTGGTTGCCAACTGAAAATAAAAGAAACAGTAATAATCAAAAAGAGAGTAATGGTATGCTCGATAACATCTGTTATAGAAAGACAACACACCTTTTTGCTGTACTACGTTAACCGATCACCACTTTTTTTCTGCAGGTGACTCCATGGGTAAATACTTAGAGATAGGCGCTCCTAGGAATTCAAGTCTAGGGTATCAATCTTCTCCAAATGAAGTGTCTGTTAATCCAATAGAAAAACAGCATGAGACTCTCATGCCCCAAAATAATTCAGAAAACGAAGTATTGACAGAAAGTGACGGTATAAACACACTGGACAAACCAGCTATTAAAACTGCTGACTTGATTAGCTCGATAGCCAGAAACACAAAAGCCAAACAGGCACCTAGAATCACTGATGCCCCTGATTGCTCCTCCAAGATGCCACATGGGAATGATATGAATAATGATTCTCTCGCTATCATGCCATCCCAAGAGTTGGGTTTGAATATATCGAAAACAACTGGATCTGCAACTGAAATTCATGAAGAACGAAATGTTCTGAAAAGATCAGATCTCTCGGCATTCACAAGGTGCAAAACATAATATCAGTGTCATTACTAAGTTCTGAACGCAGCAGTAAGTTGGGTGCTAACTGTCCTTTATTTTGCAAGGTACCATACATCCATGGTTTCTGATCAAGGTGGAGCAAGATTTCGGGGAAGCTGTTCACCTCAAGATAACAGTTCAGAGGCTGTGAAAACAGACTCCACCTTCAAGATGAAGTCAGATTCAGATGCTGCTCCAATAAAGCAGGGATCCAATGGCAGCAGCAACAACAATGACATGGGCTCAAGTACCAAGAATGCCATGACAACGCCTTCTGCTGACAGGGGACCGCTTTCACCATCAGCTATTAAATCTAACCATTATACGTCTGCATTCCATCCTGTGCAGTACCAAACATCACCACCGAATGTGTTAAGGAAGGACAAAGCTGAAGAAGAAACTGTCAATGTAGTGAAAGTGGACTACTCAAGAGAGGCACAGCAAAGCTCTGTGCAGCATCATCATCATGTCCATTATTACCTGCATGTTATGTCACAGCAACAGCCATCAATTGATCGTGCATCAGACGCTCGGTGTGGTCTGTCCAATGTATCTGATCCGCCTATTGAAGGTCATGCCGCAAACTATGGTGTGAACGGGAGCATCTCAGGCAGCCATAATGGAAGCAATGTACAGAATGAAAGTAGCACCGCTCCAAATGTTACAAGACCGAACATGGAGAGTGGCATCATGGACGAAAATGGGGCTGAAGGTGGCAATGGAAGTGGGAGCGGGCCGAGCGGAGGCAGTGGCAATGACATGTATCAGAATCAGCTCAGCCAACGAGAAGCTGCAGTGAACAAATTCAGACAAAAACGGAAAGAGAGGAACTTTGGAAAAAAGGTAACCTGTTTTCACTTGCAAGTCTTCTAAAGCTGGGAGTTCCAGAATTAGTACTGTATCAATTTCTTCAAGGACCCTTTCAGTTTGAGTCGGTATAGTAAGATGACCGGGAATGTTATCCGAATAGTTGGATGAAAACCAGAAGGTCCACAACCCAAAAAATTGCTTATGAATCTAGACTACTTGATTTAGAAAGAGAGAAAACCAAACTTATGTTAATTCCAAGCATGATAGGGCCTAACTTCTTTAAATGGAAATACCGTAGCAGCATGAGGTAAGGAACACTAACATGATACGCTCAACAAATTAATTCATAATATGTCTTGGAGAGTAAGATTTATCTGCAGCATTTTACAAAGAGTAAAATACACCACCAGTCCATGAACTCGGCAAAAATGAACACTTTAGTCCACGAACTCGGAAAACGCACACTTAAACCCCTAAACTGGAACTATTGTGTCACTTTAGTCCAAAACGGTTCGTCCAGACTTAAATACGCCATGTGGCCACCACGTCAGCTTCGGCCAGGACTGCGGGCAGCTACTCGATTTTCTCAGGATTTTTTTTGCAAAATCATCATGCCCGAGTCGCTCACAAGGGGCAAGGCGGCCTCGCCCAGACGGGGATCCTGACCCCTGAGAACTACGCCATTGCAGCCGTCGCCTCGCCTAAGGTTGTTATCAAGCCCGTAATGCTTAATTTTGACGAGAGGATGCCGGTGAAAGGGTGATCGAAGCCGACGTGGCGGGCACGTGGTGGGATTATCCCTCGCCGAATCGTTTTTGGACTAAAGTGACACAATAGTCCAGTTTACGGATTTAAGTGTGCGTTTTTCGAGTTCGTGGACTAAAGTGTTCATTTTTGCCGAGTTCATGGACTAATGGTGTATTTTACTCTTTTACAAAGTACCGATGCTACTTTTTCATTTAGTTGCAATATTTTACTAAATTCTGTATTGGCCTGGTACCTTCCTGATGGCATTGTCACGTATTTCCCAGGTGCTGTACCAAAGCAGGAAGAGGCTGGCTGAGCAGCGACCACGGGTTCGTGGGCAGTTCGTGAAACAATCTGGCCAAGAAGATCAGGCAGGTCAAGCAGCAGACAGATGACACGACCCTTCGAATGTGGCGTCTGCTTCCACACAGAATTACTTAGGTTGTTTGAGTCCCACATTATCATGCTCAACAAATAAAAGTATGTATGATTGTTTATTGTCTGTGGCCGATTCCAGGGGAACATTTATAATATGTGGGCTATGTGGCCTTTTGTTGACGTCGTTATGGTTTACGATCTTCAGTTCTCTTGGAGATATGCTTAGTCAAGAAGAGTCTTAAGAAGGAGCAAGCCTGCAGCGACATGGTTATACTTGATCGTGCATGTTGTTCGTGACAAGGTGATGTTTTGAAGTAAAAAAATACACTAATTTTTCTTATGTTTTGGTGTTACAGTTCTCTGTACTGTCTGGTTGTCTCAGTTCGAACAATTTTTTCCCAGGCCTCTGTTACAGTGTTGAGTACATCCTTTTTCCTGAATAACGACACAACAGTTGCCTAAAGAAAAGGGCACGAAGATATACTTCCTGAATTGAATCAAAACGTTTCCATAACATTCCTGAAAACAGGTTGACTTCACATACATTATACAAGATACGCATGGTCCAGTAACGGGGAAGGCCTCCTTGGTTAGAAGACTACTGTGGCTAAAATGACTAATGTCTGCTCCCTGGGTAAAAGAAGTCTGCGCCGTTCTCTTTCACTTTAAAATGGAAGTTCCAAACTTTCTGACCTTTTGCCGGCCTTTGCTCACTGAGCATCCCTTTGTTCACCACTGACAGCTGTTGGAATTTTTTTGAACACTTTAAAGATACACGTCGAGGGTAAAATGGAAGGTGCCAAGTGCCACCCTTCCGAATGAGATCAATGTTTGCTGGAGCAAATTTACGAGTGAAAAAGAACCTAACCTGCCCATGAACGTCAGCCGCTAAACCGGTGCTCAAAGGTGCCGCTTTAATCACAAGATCCGCGATATAGCGCAGCGGTAAAAGAAGCTCCACACCATCCTCACTTGAATAAATATCCTCATGAATAAGGACCACCAGCGAGCAGTTCTGCTAAGATACAAACGTGTAAGAATTTGAATAAAGATGAAGAAAAGATATAGACAGTGTTTGGTCAATCTAATTTTACCATCTCAGATGTAAGTGTGACACAGTAATGCAAAAAGTCCAAGACATCGTTCGCAGACCCACAGGCAGCAACTTCCAACAGTGAAATATCATCTATCATAACTGTGAACCGGGCAGCATTGCCTTCTGTTCTGTTTGCGTCCACCACTCTCTGAACGGCAAGGTACAGTTGAGCTAAACTATCAGCAATGGAACCTCCCCGTGTTGCACCTGAGTAAAGAAGCAAGCAAATCAGTGACTCCCAACTAGGCAGCAGTATTTGAAAAAAAGAAGGTATTCAAGTGACTGCTTGCCTGGGAATGCCTGCAAGTCAAAGAAATGAAGCCTCCCGCTCTTCCTATGCATGGATAAGTTGCACCCCTAGAAAGTTTCAAACATTCAAATCATGAAGTGCTGTGCATTTAAGGTAGAGCATGCACTCTGGTATGGTGCTCATGTCAGGGTCCAAGTGGTCCAAAACAGATATTAAATGCCTTTAAACGGTTAAACCAGCTCCAGTGCACCAGTATAATTTACTGAAATAAAGAAGTACTACCACATCTGGTGAATGAGCTATTGCTGCCCATTCATTCGAAACTGGCTTCCTGATTAAAAATTATAAAGTTCTGGCGCCAGACATCATGCATAAAACCAAGGATATCATGTTGTACGACTTATTTATTTGCAAACCATGCAGGCAAGCTGCATGCATTAAGATAGAAAAAGAGTGTCAAACAAGTCCAGTACAGGAAACAAAGAATACATCGATCAAAACTAAGGAAAAAGAAAAGATCAAATACAAAGGGGCTAGGAGGCAAGAGCTCACAGCTCACAGGTCCCTAGTGCCGTCATGAACGCAAAGCTCTCCTTTCGGCCTAATGTTGTCAATCAGCTTCTGGGTGGGGGTGGGGGGGGGGGGGGGGGCAAGGGAGGAGGACCAGCGGTTGACAAAAGAGGAGTCCGTGGGAGGTGGTCACAGGAACTGAAGTGAGTACCAACCGAGAGTCAAGCTCCACACAATGCCGCAAACGATGCAGCCGATGAAGTGGTCAGCGTCCTTGCTGTGAATTCCGCAGAAACAACAGCTAGCATTGTGAGGCCTGACGAGCGAGCCAGCCAGCAGTCCAAATCCTCTTCCAAACCAGCAGCCAAAGGAAGACCTTGCAGCGAAGCAGCGCTCAAGCGCGCCAGATCAGCACAAGGAAAATTGACGGTGGGCGCGAAGAAGGCCATGTAAGTGGATCCTGAAGAATAAACACCCGACTGCTCCCATGACCAAAATCAAACATCAGGGACATTAGGGGAAGAGTAAAGCGCCGAATAGCCTCCCAAAAGTCCAGCAATTGGATGAACACAGAGGTGGTTAGGGCCTTTTTAGTATCAAAAGGCAAATTGTTATCGGCGATCACATCCTGGACCATGCGGTGACCAAGAGCGGAAGGTGGGACGGTGACAAAGAGCTCAGACGCAATGTCCTCAACAGAGTAGTCACTGATCCATGTGTTGGGCCAAAAGAAGAGGCCTGTTACCAATTGAGACTTTTGCTCCAGCGTTAAAAATAGAGTGCCCGTTGTTGTCCGAAGGGATGCTCAAGTGACCCCAAGCCCTGACAGGGGATGCTTGTTGTAACCAAAGCCATCGAACATGCAGGCTACTCCGTGAGGTTGAGATCAAGAATACCAAGTCTTCCAACAGACTTAGGCCTGCAAACACATGACCAATTAACCAAACAATGCCTGCCATGAACGACCTCCGTGCACTTCCAAAGAAAAGCCTGACGAATTCTGTCAATCGTTCTAATGACCCATACCGGGGATCAATGGATATGAAAAGATAGGCAAAGCCAACAACACCGAGGCGGCCAAGACTAGTCTTCCTCCAAGGGACAGCATGCCCATTTTCCATAGGGCAAGTCTAGAGCAGATCTTGTCAAGAAGACTATTGAAGTCCTATGAGCGTTCACAGGCGCCAGGATAGGGTTACTTGGGCAGGAGAATGAGATGAGCGCAGTTGAGAAGGCGAAATTACTATCGCTGCAACAGAAGAAAATGATTGAAGGCTGCCGTAAAATCTTCCTTGATGACATGCCAGCATTTCTGATAAAAGGCAATGGTATAGCCATCCGGGCCGGGGGATTTCTCGTTCGGTATACACTTGATAGCAGAAAAAAAAATCCTCAGCCAAAAAGGGGGCTGAAGGTGAACCGGTCGCAAGAGAAAATTCTCGGACACAAACTCTTGAGGCCTTGTTTGGCACTAGAGTTTTTCTAGTGTTTCTACAGTTTTATCCCCTCCAAATACAAAAACACTAGTAACCCCAAATGAGTTGTTTGGTAGGAAGGGATTGCCGCGGATTATCCCTAGATTTTCCCCACAAAACACCTCATTTTTGTACCAATTAAAAACACTTCCCACACTAGTGTTTCATGGTGGAAGGGTTTTTTGAGAGTATTGGGTGAACACCGAATCCCCTCAAATACCCAATACACTAGTGACTAAAAAAATACACTAGTGCCAAACAAGGCCGGACGAATCCCAGCTCAAAAGGATACCTCCCATCCCCTCATTCCCAACGCAAGAGCAAACCCGTCCAGCACGGCCAGTGGCAGATCCACGTTGAGAGATGTGGGTTCAGATGAACCCACATAATTTATGAAATCACATTTAAACATAGTAATTCTTGTGAGAAAAATTATGAAATAATCAAAGTTTTTAAATGACTGCACTCACATATCCTTTGCTCTGGATCCGCCATTGCCGCCAAGAACATTGCATTAGACCAAGGCTAGAGATGACATCAAGTTTTCTCTCTTGGAGACGGTACGTTTGGTTTCAGCCCAAACTTGCCATACAACCGAGGCATGAGAAGAACCGACCACCTCCCGAACTGAACATCTACGTGCGCCAGCGTTAAGACCCGGCACATTCCAGCAAAGAAAATTTGAGTTGATTTAAATGTGTGATTCTGAGTTTCTAACAGTGTGAGACGGTGCTTAGGGCAAGGAGGCTAGTAGTAATAGTAAAGCACAGGACGTGTTCGAGGAAACGCGGGTGAGCCGTTGGGGGCGCTTACCATCTTTCGGAGGACGCGGTCGTAATGGAAGAAGGGCTGCGCGAGGGCGAGGAGCGCCGCGCCGCCGCCCCCGGCGAGCGCGCGCTTGAGGAGGAGGTGGAGAACGAACGCCGCGGGCGCCTCCACGCAGTCCTCCACCACCACCACGCGCGCACCGGAGCACATCGCCTCGCTCAGGAGGTCTCCCCCACCGCTCTCCTCCATCTGCGCTCCTTCTATCCTCACGGAAGCGCGACAGGCGGCGGCGGCGGCGACGGCCGGCAGGGGCGGGCTAAGATTGGGATTGAGTAAGGTTTAGGCAAGCGGTAAGCCACTAAGCCCACACCTTGCTGTCCTTGAAGGCGTATTAACAGAGCCCGAGCTCACCGTTCACGGAAGGCGTATTAATATAGAATACGCAAATTAACTTTGAAAGCGTACTTCAGGTTATCCGTATTCCCTAGCGTTTGTCTTGCAAGCAAACGGTCACGCGATGCGAGGGGTGAGGGCGGGGTATATAGACAAGTCACAACACAGGGAGCACCTGACGACCGCCTTCAGTTCCTTCCTCTAAACAAATCTTCCCCACAACACACAACCTTCTTGCGTTGTCGCTTTGTTCCAACTTGCAAAGCTCGCCTTTCCACTCCTCCTCCTCCTCCTCCTCCACCTCCGTCACGAGCGCAGGCGCCACCGCCCAGCCCAGCCCACCGCAGCCTGCCGGCCATGGGGTGCTGCTTCTCGTCGGAGAAGGGCGCTATGGGCGAGAGCAAGGAGCCCGCGGAGAAGACGTCTCAGATCGCGCCCGCCGCTTTGCCCTCATCCTCAGGCGGTATATGTGCAAAGCTTCTCCTTTCCGTTCTTTATTTCTTCTCGCCCCAGCTCCCGCTGAAGCCGGTGCGGCAATGCTTCTCTTTCTTGGCCGTTACTTTGCTTCCGCCTCTGCCGCCGCGGCGGTGGTTTGCTAGCTTGGTCCCGCCGCTCGAGGTAGTTTCTTGGTATTGTACGGTTGATCGAATTCGGTTGGTTTGTGACTTGTTGGTGGGTCCTTGGGGAGGGTTTCTTGGTTCTTGCACGAGCGATCGATCCCGTGGTTCTTGGATGGTGGGGTTCTTCTTTTTGTGGAGATGATGGTGGGGTTCTTGGTGTTTCTTAATTAATATCTGGCCGTGCTCTTCATGAAATATGTTGAGAATGGTACTCCCTTTCTTCCAAATCTACGAGGCCAGTACCGAATTTTATGCCAAAATTTGAACAATCATTAGTCAAATATTTTTTATACTCTGACGTACATGGGCGTGCGTGCCTTCTTGTTCAATTCCCACGGGTCGGAATGCCACCATGATTTCTCGTAATTTAGAATATTTTGCATGCAATCGTTTGATTCCTTGCACTATTGGGATTGGGATTTTCTTTAAGTTCATTTCTTGCCGATAGAGTAAGGAGGGATATGTGTGGGCATCTTATAAACCCGGAAGGAGGGAGTGCTAGATATACATGTCTATCTATTTATTGATTAGTAGGTGTATTTAATTGTTTATAAATAATTAGGGTCCATCTGTGCCCCACCCTCATGCATCTACATGAGGTCCAGTATGAAATATGCAAGTTTTTCTTTTCTTACATTTTCATAAAAAGAACTTAAGATTACATGGTTGCTTCAATATGCATATTAGAAATTAAATTGTTTTATTTCGTAGTATTGTTATTTTCTTTCTAAAAGGAACCTTTTTATTTCATACTTGGAATAATTCGGCTTCTTCTTTGTTAAACAATTTTCTGCCGAAAATACTGTCATTCTGGAAAATGGAATTGTTCAGGAATTTTCATGTGATAGCTGACAACTACACTGGTTTTGTTATTATTTCTACAGAGTCAGAGATGGCAATATTAGAGGTCAGTAAGGGACCCCATTGCCCATTGCTCACCTACGAGGAGCTGAATGTGGCCACAGAGGGCTTCAGACCGGATCATTTCCTAGGCGAGGGCGGGTTCGGAAGGGTTTATAAAGGTGTGGTAAATGGCACCAACCAGGTGGGTTCATGTGCTTCTGGGAAGTTCAATAGTTGCAAACGTGCAGTTATGTTCTACTATGTATTATACCCAGATGATATGTTGTTGCTAATGTATTACTCTCACGAACTACAGAGATCTTGAGTCGAATTGATGTGGTCAGTTCAAGAATGGATTGCTAGCTAATTTGCTACGAAAATGATGCTTATGAGAAGATGGTGCAGTGTTTGATTCACTTGTATGTATTCTAATTCTCAAACTGTGGCCTGGACAGGTGGCTATAAAGATTCTGAATCCTAAAGGAAAGCAAGGCAACAGGGAGTTCTGCATGGAAGTTCTGATATTGAGCAGGCTGGATCACCCAAATCTTGTGAAGCTTGTTGGTTACTGCATTGATGGTGATCAGAGGCTTTTAGTTTATGAATACATGCCTTTGGGTTCACTCGGAAGTCATCTCCATGGTATTGTACTAAAACCTACCATATATAGTTCCCTACTTCATTACGTTGTTGCTAAATATTAGAAGCTTGTGTAACAAGAATTATGTTTTGGTTTATCCAGATCTTTCCCCTGATCAGAAGCCTCTTGACTGGAATACAAGGATGAAGATACTTGCTGGGGCAGCTCAAGGCCTGCAGCATTTGCATGTTAAGGCTGACCCTCCCGTCATAAACCGTGATGTAAAATGCGAAAACATTTTGCTCGGAGAGGGATATCATCCAAAGCTGTCGG
This sequence comes from Brachypodium distachyon, assembly GCF_000005505.3. Lineage (NCBI taxonomy): Eukaryota > Viridiplantae > Streptophyta > Magnoliopsida > Poales > Poaceae > Brachypodium > Brachypodium distachyon. The sequence continues at coordinate 65,039,192 of NC_016131.3, forward strand.
ACTTTGGCTTGGCAAAGCTAGGTCCAACAGGTGATGATACTCATGTTTCAACTAGAGTAATGGGTACACCTGGATATTGTGCGCCAGAGTATCTTGCGAGTGGCCAACTGACTGTCAAGTCAGATATTTATAGCTTTGGTGTTGTTATGCTGGAGGTTATCACAGGAAGGAAGGCTATAGATTACTGTCGAAGTAGAGCTGAGCGTAATCTTGTTGAATGGGTAAGCAATGGTTTCTGCTTTAAAAAAATCTTCTCCTTAGTTTCTTGTCAAGGAGCAAATTATGCTACCTGGCATCTCTTTGGTGAGTATGGATTTCTATTTGCTTCCAACTTTGGTGACAGAATGGTGTTAAATTTTATTTACTTTATTTAGTAGTTTAAAATTACTGTAGACTTGTATCTCCTTTTGTTGCATTTAGTCTCATAGTTGCTGCTACAATATTCAGTTTGGTACTTCTCATAATTCCTCCTATGGAATCAGTGGTCACTACAAGTTGATATCAGAATTGAGAATTCCAGCTTTGGCAGTTTATTTTAACTCCCATATTCAGCCTATGCCAAAACAAGATTGACATATCTCAAGTACCCTTTTACAGAAAAAAAACATATCTCAAGTACTCTTCTCTAAAATGGAACAACTGATTAAAGTTTCACCTAGGTTCTCACTGTTCAAGTTTCTCTTTTTGCTCTAACTGCCGTGACCTTTGTTATTGTATAATCTCAGGCCACCCCTCTGATCAACAGAAAGGATTTCCAAAAATTGGCAGACCCAGCGCTCGGCGATCAATACAGCATGAAATCATTGTTCCGGGCCCTTACTGTAGCCCAATTGTGTGTCAATAGAACAGCCAGCCAGAGACCACAGATTACAGAAGTAGCTGAAGCTCTAGCTCAAATCTCACAATCGCGGTCCAAAAGTGTGCCGCGGTCAATCCACCTAAAGTAAGCAGCTCTCAGATCACCAACTTGGCAGAAGATAGCAGCTAAATCACAGGAAGTCCAGTGCAAACGAAAATAGTGTGTTTGGCAGGCCCTGCTTTTTGCTATGATGGTTACCGGGATCACGAACAGGCTGTACTCCCTCCCCATTGGATTGCTTAAGTTGCTGCAGGGGAAAAATTTGTTTGTAGATTACAGATAAACTTGTTTCCATGGCTGAATGCCCGAGGCTTAGTTTTGTGGTCTTTGACTCTTCGAGACATGACCTTCAGAGTTTAAAGATTCTTCCATGACGCTATGTGCATGCTTTCTTCAGTCTGCACCTAGTTTTTCTTATTGTTTTGCTTAGGTTGTAATTAACCAATTTTGTATCAATCTCTTTCTGTCCTAGTCCTAAAACCTCTAGGCCCCGTTCATTTGCAGCAATTCCTGCAGGTATCGGAGTGTGGATTGGGGAGGGAATGAACTAAAATTTTGTCGTTCCCCGTTGAACCGAACGGGCCCCTAGAGGGTGATATTTCCCAAGCATTTTCCCATATGCAATGTTTACTTCCGTTATATCTGGCATTTTTAGGCAGTCAGGGCGATTATCCAACTAGTCCTGACTTCATCTTATGTCAGGCAGCTGCACATATTGTGACTGGATGATAGAGCTGTGACAAATTACAAATGTAAACGTGCATACAGATTCAGGGGAGAAAATGGCATATTCGACTAAATTATGAATGAACATGTTGCAGACTTGCAGGTCATTGGTATCAAAAGAACAAACAAGACACTGAAAGATCATTTCCTTTACAGTGCTTTGCACAACTCTTCCAGAAGAGAGATAAATTGTGCTCTTCCCCAGTATAACTCTATGACACTGTCAAAAACTAACCTAAAAACAGAGTTTTTCGTGCGTATTGGGGTACTGTATTTTCTTTCTCCTAGCCCGAACACTAAATATTGACAATCTTAATGAAAACTAATCGGAGAAGAAAAATTACATGCATGCCTTGCATCGATCTGGACCTACTATGGTAATTTCATCAGACAACTGAACTCAATATGATACAAAGTACAACTTCACCAAAACTTCAAGAGAAACGCCGGTTGATCTTCCCATGGAAAAAAGGATGGCCTTTTTAAAAGATTACTCCTGGGATCAGGCAATTGAATCCTTTGTGGCCATCAAGATCCTTGTAGGAACCGACAATTTTCTACCTGATTCCTCAGGATTTTACCCTTCAGCTGTTTCATTGGAATTTGATTTTCCCTGATAAAAGCAATTCAGAATTAATGAATGAACAGCACCTCAACTTTCTATCATATTTATGGAACCACTGCGCTCAATCATGATTTCAATATAGTAATATAATAGACAAATATATTCTTGTAATTTTTCTTTTCCTTTTTCAAATATCACATAAAGAGGTTGGTCCTTCTGTATCCTAGAACATGAAACATTTTGTAAGATACCTTGCTCTTCTCTAGCCATCCAAGCCCTCTAGAAAGCAAACCCAATTTTCTGTTGGGTGTATCTTGATTGGGATCTTGGTTCGTCTTCCCAAGGTCTGCATGTGGTGATCTGCAGAGGTATCCAATAAATGAAATGTTGACATGTGAACATAGTCTTGCAGAGTGGCATGAAAACCAGTGGGAAATATCAGTAATATATGATTGGTACTAACAGCAATATCTAATGATAGAGAATGCAACAGTGAGAAAACAAAGAAACCAACTAAAGCACTAGCCAGTAGACATTAAGATATGATGCATTGAAAAGCAAATTGGCTGTGTTCGTTGCCCAGCGTAAAAATTACAAGTTTCTTTTGGGGCGAATATACTAGACAATATTAGGAGGGCGGAAGTTCAATGTGGTAATCGAAACATACTTTGGAGCAAATGTTTGGTTGGCTTTAACCTGCCCAGCCTGGTACTGCTTTGTAGCTTCCAACATAGTTTCTGCCATCACAGCTCTCTTCTCCATTTGAGAAAGTGCTGCTGTTGCTGCTTCATACTTCTCCTGCATATTCAAGGTATGAAAGTTTATGCATCTGCTCTTCTCCAACATTATAGGTTGTACAACTGAAATAAGTAGCGCTTCTGGCAAACAGCTTGAAAAAGTGGCTCCAAACCTGGAGCAAGTGGGCAGCATATTTTTGTTCAGCAGCATCTCGCTCAGCAGCTACGCGGGCATCTTCTGCCACTTTCTGCTCCTGCTCCATTCTTAATAAAATCTGCATGGGCAGGTAAGAAGGTGCGTGATTTTTGAACTGAGAAGACAGCACAAAGGACTTCAGAATTGAGGGTAATAGAACATAAAACCTAGGCACTAAGACAGCACCTGAAGCATTGCTTGCTCCTGTTCTTGCTTATCTGCAAAAATCTTTTGCAGTTCAGATACCTCTGCCTCCAATTTCTCGACCTGTGAATCAAGACAAGAATGGACACACCAAAACTTAAGCAAGCAGAAATAGGGGATTAAAGAACTAAAATTACACAATTACTAGGATAATATATTGTTACTTTTAGAACGATGTCTGAGACATAAAATTCAAGGAGCTAATTTTCAACCCGGAAAAGTACAAAGAGCTTGCATTGTCATAAAATGTGTTGTCTTAGTGGGGAAGAAGTGATCTATATAACATCAGTACCTTAGCACTCAACATACGCCTATTATCCTGCGTGACCATTTCCATTAAAGCAGTCTCCAACTCCTCGCTTCTGTGGATATAAAACAAGATTTATGTATTGATAGGACAAATAAGTAAAACGATACAAAATGAAGGTCATATGGTCCAAATTATGATAACCTAGATGAAAATATACGCGAATGTCAGGATTTATACCAATTCAAGATGCAACTTTTAACTTGAGACTTTGTAACGAAACCATGGACAGGAATCAAGAACTTCGGTCACAAAAGGTAAGTAGCTTGTGAGGAATCATGAAGACGTGAAGGAGAATACAATGCCCCTATCAATCATTCCTTTTCCATGTTACATTATTAATAGGAACATTATTAAGAAGTTGACAACTCGATACACTTGTTTATTCACTTCGAGAAATAAATCAACAAGATTTAATCCGACCCACAGGGGTCGAACACAGGTCGGCATGGAGATGGTACTGAGATCCAACACTGGGCAGTAAATGCTGCCCTAAAGTGGGCATAGATTGCTTGTCTTAAGAGGAGAAATAGAAACATAACAAAATTCACACGAACCTGAGTTCAGCTGATCTTTTCTCCTCAAGCAGTTTGCACAGCTCACCCTTTAGCCATGTGACCTGTGTGAACATTGCATGTATATAGAATTCATTATGTTAACATAACAAAAGTGTATCCATAATTCCAGATTCATAAAAGAAATCAGATCCACAGTAACATAAAAATAAAATTACATGGAAAAAGAACCATGAAGTTCTACAACAGGATCATCACAAAGAATATTGATGAATCACCAAATTTCAACCATCAGAATGAGCAATAAGTATGAATGCATATAAAATAAACACAATCCTTTTCCACTTCTTATAAAGAAATGATGATTTCATCCAGGAAGAAAAGAGAATTAAGTCAAAGAGGATTTCTGACCTGATCTTGAAGATCAAGGCCCTCATCCAACTCACTCTCTAACGCTGAACTACTAAGGAAGTTTTCCAGATTTGTTGAGCCAGAATCCCCATTCAGTTGCAAACCGTCTGCTCCTTCCTTGGAGTCAACTTGTGGGCACAGAGATGAGGGGTCATGTTTAAAGCTGTATAGTTTAGTTGCCAACCCCTTCTTATCTTTCCATGATTTACGGTCTTTTGATCTTTCCTCCATAGCAGCTATAATTTCGGGCCTGTGCTTTTTTCTTAGCTCCCGCAATCCCATTTCTTTGACTGACTGAAAACCCATACAAGCTGTCAATACAAGCTGGCTGCTGTCAAAGGTAGAGCCAGCAAGAGACTGCAGTAATGTAATTGCGTCTCCAGCATCCTTTGTGGTCACCAGGGCAGGCCCTAAAAATTAACATGAAAGATAATAGTGTTGGTTACACAGTTTGGTTAAAATGAATAAACATATTTTAAATCCACAAAAATATGGAGAAACTACCATATAAGTCTAGCAATGCAAGCGTTGTCCGGAACAGCATTGTACGATTCCCTTCAAAAAGGATCACATCCCAAACACGAAGAACTAAAGGAGAAAAGTTCCATTCAGACATAAGTAAACCATTATTTCATCGGAACATACAAAAATAAAAGGAAATATGGAACACATAAAAACCTAGTGTAGGTTTTTCAATATCCTAACAATTTCGATTAAAATGTTAAGTCCATTTAAGGGACTCCGCAAATAATCAGGTATCACAGCAGCGAACTAATGAAAATATTTTTACATTGTTATATCTTAATGAAAGCACCGAGATATTGTGTAAAACCTGACCACTTTCCCATGGAAGCATGTTGATGAAAATTGAAAGAAACCATGGTCCAGTCACCCATGTCACCTGAACTCCCAAGAAATCCGTATGTTTGGCTGAAAAGAGTTGCAACCAACATGAGTGCAAAATGATAGCCATCAAACCTCTCAACGAAATAAATTGTTGTGCCTTCATACAAATTTTAGCTAAGTCAGCTCCAGATTTGAATTGATCATGAGTGCACGAGCCAAGTTTGTAGTATAATACTGTGGATGTAAAAATACGCAGGTCCTCAGTAATATCATTGGAAGACATACCCAATTTGGGGAATCTTTCTCGTACAACCTCCTCAAGAACAAGCTGGTCAACCTGTGAATGGAGCTGCAATTATTTATATGTTCGCAGGGATGCAGAATATGTATGACAAACTCACCAAACTGTCTTTTTTTTCTCGAACATGACCCTAAGTGTGTGTCATTTTGAATAAATGAAAGCACCAAGATGACGCGAATCTTAAGAAATACGAAAACGCGAAAAACAGAAGACAACAAAGAGAGCCAAACGAAAAAAAACTGTAGACCTAGTCTACTCACCAAACATTCAAGAGTACCTGTGATTCAATCATTTCCTCAGTGTAGTAACCATCAAAGTACTCATCAATGATCCCCACCAGAGCCCTGAAATAAATAAAAAGAATGAAGAATCGGAGATAGCTTAGGATCTTGCACAATAAAAATAATGCTTAATTAGGTATGGTTTTCAAGAACAAGACACATAATGCGGTAATACCAGAATGCATTTTCTTCAGGCATGAACAATAAAAATAGTCCGGCAAAAAAGTTCATGGCCTGCAAGAAAATTTTAATATATAAGAGAAAAGGCACTATTGATATAGTGGCTGGAAAATATGAAGTACAGATGTTTCTAAACCAGATTAATGGTGCGAGGCATGTGGAAAACAAGATAAATGTAGCCTCAGTAATGAACTGGATATCTGACCATTTTCCTGACCTCATACCACTAGATAATGATAAAACAGTATAGTTCAAATTTGTGCTAGGCTTGATTCATCTAAACCATATATACTACTTCCAAAGTTCCGGTACGAATAAGAAGATAAAATGGAAAAATGTCTAGTTTGACATTACATGATACGGAGTATATTAAAATCATCCTTTCTCTTCTTTTATTTTTATTTTTATTTTTGAAAGACCATAAGTTACAAGCATGCAAGAAATGCTTAATTAGTACTACGTTTGGAAAGTGCTGAACTTTCATAGTTCATGATGAATCAGATAACATGAATCACCAAATGTTTACAGTAGTAGCTAACAAAGAGGCAGATCAAAATCCAAAAAATCTTCAATGGCTCTTTTTTTTTGCGGAGATCAATGGCCATTGACTTACCTGGCAGTATCCAACAGATGGATTATGCCTTGCGTATGCTGTTAATAACCGCCTCAAAGCATTTCTCCCATCCTCATCTAATGCAGGGTGTCCCGGAAATGTTCGAGGCAAATCCTGTAATGATAACAGACAAATCAAGTGTATAGAAACACTAGAACTTATTAACCAATGCATACTTCCTCTCAGTTCAAACTATTTCAAAGAACAACCTTCTCTATCTGTCCCTTCCACTTCTCAGGCTTGGGAAGCTTTTTCGGTGAACTTTTCTGTCCATTTGCCAGTTGGTCCTCGAGGTCCTTTTCATCCAATACCTCGGTCCTCTCATCAAGCAATTTCTTGTAGTACCCAGTAATTTTGCGAGCACCAACACCCACAAATGCTTGCCACATCTACAAGAAAACAAACCATATGTAAATGTAGGTATATCTCATATACGGCAGAGATACAAAAGCAAGATGTAGTTCTGGTAGCAGTTGCACCTCTCCTCTAAGAGCTATTGGCACGCCTCCACGAACCAAGCTCTCAAGTTCCTCCCTCCAAGGAAAATAAGACCCTTCATCGACTCCCTCAAAGGTAACATTCGTCGAATCACTAGATGCCCTGTCCTGTGATTGATCCAACTTTTTTGCATCATACGACTCCTCTGCCGGAACCCCTTCATGATTTTCTTCTACTGTCCGTTCTTCTTCAATTGAAGCAAGCTGTGTTGCAACCTTTCCACATGTGGTTTCTGCAGTATCATTTCTTTTCACCACCCGAGAGCTCATCATTTTTTCAATGACGCTGAGTGATGCCCTCATCCGCTTCCAGGACTCGACTTTCATGGGCTCCAATTCATCCAACAACCCCTTACCAAACGGGGTCTCTTCAAACTTTTCCAAGTTGTCGTTGTTCACTTCTCTCAATATTTTTGATCGTCCGTTTTGATCTTTAAATTCTTCTGAGCCCCCATTTACATCTTTTATTTGTTCCAAGCCCTCACTCATTTCCTTCAACTCTTCAGAGGCTTTGTTAAATTCTACAGAGTTGGCAGTACTATCCTCTTTCAGTTTTTCCGAGCTGCCAGACATATCTTTAAAATCTTCTGGACTGCCATTTGCTTCTCTGAATTCATTGTTGCCATCAACTTCCTCCACATCTTCCAATTTGGCATTCCTTTCTGCAGCCTCATCCTCTTCTTCTTCATTGCAATGTGCCCCTCTGTTACTGCTATCATCTTCCAGTTTTCCCGAGTTACCAGACACATCTTTCGAATCTTCTGGCACGCCATTTGGATCTCTGAATTCTTCATTGACGTCAACTTCCTTCAAACATTCTGATTTATTGCTCTTCTCTGCACCATCGGTTTCATGCTCTTCTTCTTCATCACCCTTTTCTGCGCTTTCAGCACCTCCTTCACCATCTCCGGCAGCAGCAGCATCTGTCGACGGCAAAATGCTGGCTGTGCTGGGCACATCCACAGACTCAGCCAACCTGTCCAAGAAGTCCTTCCATCTATGCGCTCTCTCATCCTCCTCCTCCTAGCAATCAATCCAAGCAAAAGATCAGAACTTTTCCACAGGCAGAAAAATATATGGAACATTTTGACTCTGGTAAATTACCTTGTATATCTTGGCATACTCACGGAAACGCTGCAGATGCTGTGGCCGCACTGCGAATCCATAAGTGTCCCTGCGCCAAACCTCACCACCATCAGACACAACGCCCAGAGGCAACAACTCCAACCACCGCATTATCTCACACGAATCCTGACCCAAATCCAATCTACAAACGACGACGATAACAATAACAGACGAGAAAACTAATGAGGGGGGAGGAGGCAGAGGAAAGGAAATGAGGCGCCATTTATGGGTTTTTACCGGGACTCGGGTTCCATGGGGATCAGCGCGCATTAAAGAAGAAGCGACAGGGCGACCTCGGCAGCGCACGCCATGGATTGACCAAAGCCATAAACCCTAGGCCGCCCGCACCCCGAGATCCACGCACATGGGAAGGAAAATGCAAGAAAAAATTGAGGGCGGGGCGTGGGCGTGGGCGTGGGCGTGGGGGTTGGGCGAAGAATCACGAATTGCAACGGATCGCGGTAAGATCGGCGGAGAGCTGCGCGCGCCCGTCGATCGCGACCCCCTCCACGCCCCCACGAGGCTCAGACGGAGAGGAATAGAAGAAGATGGATTCAGCGCAGATTGGGGGAAATGGAATGGGGAAAAAAAACTCATTTCCGCGTCGAGGCGAGAGCTCGGAGCACGTGGCGCGCGGCACGACGATGTCGCACGAGCGCCCGCCCTCGGCTTGGGCTCCTGGTGTATGGCTCTCTGTTGTTGTTGGTATTGCTTTGCTTTGCTGCAGGCTGCAGCTAGCTACTCACCTCTTGTGGTCGAAGTCGAAGAAGGCCCTGGTGGCGCCCATGCTCTCGGCGGCTGGCGCGCCCCGCGGTGGCCGGTCGGGGCGCAGCGCAGCGATCCGTCGTCTTCACCTGTGGACTTGTAAAGCGCCTCGCTGGGGAGGAGGAAGACGAGATTAGCGTGGTGGTGCCATTAGGAGATTAAAATCTGGCTGGGTTTGACCATGATTTCGAATGAAATCTCCGTGAAATGAAAGGGGAGAGGCCTTTTTTTAGCTGAAGCTTCTTAAACGATACGGTACTTGTCGCTGGTGCGCGGTTTGACCTCGTCGTTTTGGCGGTTTGGTAAGGAACGGGACACCATGTTTGGTGGTCCTTCGCAATGGCAAACGCGAATCACGAAAGAGTATCGAATCAACCTACGGCGGGAGATCCTCCTGGCTGTGGCTGGGTACGCGAATTTACGGCGGACGGCGGAGATAGCAAGCAAATCCGGTGGGTGTTGCCACTTGCCAGCGAGTAAACCTCTGTACCAACTGACTGAATTATATTGATCGGTCGCTTTTAAGGTTGGACGGAGGAGGACGTAGCATCTCAGCAGCTCCTGGCCATAGCGCGCCAGACATCTGGTTGGTCGGGTCCCCTTGTGTGTGTTCGTTTAAAGTTGCAGCACCACACGGGGACGGGGAGAGCGGTGGATCCCTGCAGGCGGAGCTTTCCGTTGCGGCCGAGGCCCGCCTGCAGCGCCTCGGCCCATCGAGTGCGGCCTTGGGCTTGACAAAGGTACGGCTGGGCTGGGCACGCGATGCGGCCTTTTTCTTTCATCCGCGACCGCAAGTCAGGCTACAAATGGGTCAGGGCGGGTTGACCCTGAAGCTGACCCTCTCGACCCTGCTGCAAATTCGAGGGCCAAGGGTCGACCCGCACCTCAAGCAACAGGGCTGATGGTGAACCTAACTGACCCTGCTGTCCGGCCGGCCGAAACACTGTGATCACAAGCTACAGGAATAATTCTGCTGCTGCTCTCCTTCTGCTCCCACCGGCACTTGTACCTACGATTGTTGTTCGTTGTCCGGCTGCTTCTCCCTCTCCTGTGTCCTTGGTCGAGTATGCCTGTCCATTTCTGACTTTTACTTATGATTTTTGACATCCAAACTGGAACTAGAATTGGAACTGGGTTAAATTCCATTTCCAAGTAATAGTTCCTCGCAAAACAAACACAGCACTTTGAATTGGAAGGAGGTTCCGGTTTATTTGAAGTTTGAATCATACTCTTATTCCATCTGCTGATTTCAGCTCCATGAACTAAACGGACCGTGAACTAGTCACCTACAGAACTCACAGCATTCAGCATCTTATTAGTGTGTCCCAAGAACCGAACACAGGGTGAGCTGAAAACAAGAGACATGCACACTAAATTCAACATTTAAATTACATGCTAGAAAAATAAGAGGTAGGTAAACAATATTCAACATTCATATTACAAGCTGAGATTTGTAGGACGATACAGCAGGCATTCATATCCTCTGCATTTTTTTTAGAACAAGGAGCTTGCTTAATGAAATCAACTGTCTACAAATGTTCGAAACATAAACAAGGCCCAGGTTTTCCTCAAGCAAAAGTAAGGACAGAAATTAACATAGACCAGGCCTCCAACCTGACTACCCGCAGATTACTCTCCTATTACAGGGCCCAAGCATAAACCAGGAAATCAACTGTCTACATATGTTTCTCTGCATTTAGATTGCAACATTCATCATTCAGAAATTTAACAGCCATGTTTCTCTGTATTACAAGCTGCATTCAACATCACATTACACAAGTCCTAGCTTCTTGTTTCTTTGCACAATCTAAGAAAATCTTCACATCTAGTCTCTCCTGCACAATTAAGAAGGCTGTTACGCAAAGCAGCTTGCGAACATGGAAAGGCTGCACAATTCAGAATATTTGAGAAGAAAAGATCACCAAAGGTATAGAACCACCATGCATGTTAGCACCTAATGGAATCACTGCTGGAACTACGGAACCTACTGAAACAACACTAATAAAATTGAAAGTTTGAAATATTGAAATTTCCAAACTATTGTCCACAGAGATATGAGTTCCCATGCATAACCGTAACCATGTTTCCTGAACTCCCAGTCAAAAGAAATAGTTTTAACAAAGGAACAAGGCTTTCTAAAAATTGGGATGTTGAAAAGATTTGCACAAAATTAGCTAGAACCTTTGTTAATTTGTAAATCAACTAAAACAATGGCAAACAAGCAGATGGCTTCAACTAAAAAAAAGGTCCAGCAGACGTGAGAGCCAAAGATATATAGTGTATACATCAACTCTTGCTTTGCCTAATACATATAGAAATGCTAGGTCCAGTAGGGAAAGGGAAGGAATCACCGTCATGGGAGGCCTGGCGCCGGCGGCGGGACCGCGGGATCTCGTTGCACTACCAGGAGGCTGAGGTGTCAGTGTCACACGCTGTTGCGGAGACGTGGCCGCCGGGGTCACGCGCCGCTGCAGGAGGCTGCCCGGCTTGCACCGCCCTCGACGGCCTGCGGCAGCGGTCGACTAGTCGGAGACGAGCACGAGGGGAATGGAGGTGGAAGAGGGACGCTCGTGTGGAGGCGATGCACGCGACGGCAGACGAGGGGGCAGCGTTGCCGGCGGCGAACGAGAGACAGGAGAGAGCACGAGGGTCGAACCTATGGGACCTCAGGGTTCAGATGGGTATTCTGGACTCGACCCATCAACTCGGTGGGCCAAAATTCCGGGTTAAATGGTACCAAAATGAGGGGCGGGTCGGCGGGTCAGAAGGCCGACCCGGCTCTTCTTGCAGGCCTAACCGCAAGCAGTTCGCTGAGAGGCCAAGTATGTTGGGACAGATTTTTCGAGACTATAAAGCGAATAAAGTGAAATAGAGCGAACATTAATTTATGGTTAAGTTATATTGCCATGTTAACATGTGTAGTAGCATCCTGCAAAAAAATATATATAGTAGCAAAATGCAAGTGATTTGCATTTGACAACACGTGTCACGTCTAAGTTTGTTCATCCCTTATCATCATTCTCCCTTTCCAATATCTATGCCCTGCCTCCGTGAAAAATGTGCACCGTATGCGTTCTACGATGTCTCACTCGATCAATTGCGTTTCGTCGCCTCACTCAGCCTCCTCATAATCGTTTCCCGTTAACGAAATTGCTTCACGTGCGACAATTGATCATCCGATCTTTGTAGGATAGCTAACATGACCGTGTGCAGTCCTTTAGCACTTGACTTGAACGGCGTGGTCTAAAATGTCGGACAAAAATTGGACGGAAATGGTCGTACCTGTAGCACCTCTGTTTGCCGGCCGCCGCCGCCCACATGACCTCTCAATGTCGGCCGAGGTTGGGGAAGAATGCAAATATCTTCAAAAGCTGAGAATTTGATTTTATAGTACTGAGTATATAAGTTATTTATTGGTCATTCTTAGTGACGTGGTGAACATGGCAACCACTCCAATTATTGGGCTCAATCTTTTTTCACGTCCTTCTCAACACAAAAGAAAAGCTTCTACTCTGCTAAAAAGAAAGGAAATCAGGTATACAATAAAAAAATATCTTTTGTGTCCGACTGAACAGTATGGCCCACGAGACATATCTCGCCAGAGTCCAGATCTAGATCCCCCGGGCGGCCCCATCCAAGCACCAAACTGGGGCCCATTCCGCCCGCTAGGATCCAGCCAGCTCAACAACCAAAATCCGACTCCATGCTCCCGGCTTTCCCGTCTCGTCGGCACACGCATCTTACTCCTCCTACGGATACTCCGTACGTACATACTACGTGCACCTCCCGTGACCTCTACTAGCCAGCCATCATCGGGCTCTACGTCGTCCGTCTCGCGTACGCCTCCCTCGCCTCTCCCACCTTTCCCCTCCCCTCCTCCCCCCAAACCCAAACCAATCAAATCAATCCGCTTCCGCCCCCCGACCCATGCCCTCGTCCATCGCCACCCACGCCTCCCTCCTCCTCAAAGCCGCCGCCGCCGCCGCCGCCGCATCGCCCGCGCACCACCTCCACCCGAAGCGCTTCTTCTCCCCCCGCGCGGCCCGGATCCCTTCGCCCCCAGCGCCGGTCGCCAGCCGCCGCTCGCCGCCGGCCGCCTCCTGCCGCTTGTTCCGGTGGCCGCCGGCCGCGAGGGGGCTCTGCTCCTCGCCGCATTCTGGCTCTGCGGCGGGTGGTGCTGAGGGGATGGGATCTGATGGGGCCGAGAGGAGGAGGCGGGTGGCGGCCGTGAACGGGGTGTCCAAGGAAGGCGCGCCGCAGCCTGTGCCGGTGCCGCCCAGGCTGCTCACGCTTCCCACCGTGCTCACCATTGGCCGCGTCGCTGCCGTGCCCTTCCTGATTAGCAGTAAGCGCCTACTAAGCTCACTTTTCAACTTAGTTTCTCGTCCAATACATGCTGGAGAAGATCGATGGGAGTTTGAGATTCACGTGCTGGTCCAGCATATTAGGATGGCCAGGGATGTCACTCAAATAAGCAGAAAAATATAGCTGTCGAAAGCGCTTCGGAATTGTAGGTGTTTTGTTGCGATCGAGGAAATAGTGTGCAGAGTGTCTTAGTTTCAGTGGTTCGCTGTGTTGTTTTTGTATCTCCAATTACTAAGCTCGTTCATGATGTGTATCCATTATCTAGCCTGACTAAATCTCAAGGAAATTAAAATCAGCACAAGAGGAGCGTTCAACCTGGAAAGGAAATTATCCCTTAATCATTGCAACTTGTACTACTGTAAACACGGTTTATAAGAGCAACGATCAACACAGTGCCTTTTTATTTAAACCTATTTATAAACTTTCTTTCTGATATATACTGCAACTTGTGTAGCATACATATTTCATAATTCTCAGTAGTTGACATGGAGCCTGAGCAACTACCCTTAATTCTCTCTTTTGTTTCCCCGTTCTGACCTAAGCTAGTCAAACTTGCCTCCTATTCCAGATTTCCAGTCATGCTAAATATAGTCTCCATTACGCAGAAACTTAAATAATCTGCAACTTGAAGCATGTCCTATCGCCAGTACAAACATGGAGAGTTATGGTATTCCAACAATTTTAGCAGATCATTGTATAGATAAGTAGTGTAAGGCTCAAAGCACTGATCAAAACGTGAGAAGTCTTTTTTGTTTCTTTACTTTAGCTGAAATTGACTATTTCGCAGCCCATGGCTTCATTAACGTGGCCACTATTTTTTTTTGTTACGATTGATTCATAATTTAATTTCATATACATGTGTATCTAGAGGAATTTATAAACTTTGCCTGTTTGTTTACCTGAGACCAAGTAGTGTGATTTCCTCACAAGAATCAACTGCTTAACATCCATGCAATTGGAGCTAATCAAATTACCTTGCCTCCAAGAGCAATCCTGCATTTTTCATCTATTCAGATGTTGTCTAACTAAGTAGGCTTTGAGCAACATGCTCTGGTTCTTCATCAAAATCATATTTCTTTTTTTTTGAAAGGCAAAAAAAAATTCATATTTCTGCTGATTAATCATCACCGGTGGTTGATATCAGATATGCATTTGTCTTTTGTTTGAATCTGTGCTTATGTTTGTGCTAATAATATTAGTTTAACTATAGAAGTATCCCCTTTTTGTATGGTTACGAACTTAGTTTCTGTATTGCTGCCAGCTTTCTACATGGACGGGCCTTGGGCAGCAACTGCCACAACTGGCATCTTCCTTGCTGCTGCAATCACTGATTGGCTAGATGGCTATATTGCTAGAAAGGTTTGTCACGAATTGGATACATAATATGCTGGACAGGGTTACTATTCCAGCCTTTTTACTCCCTTTATTGCTTTCTGACACAATTTACTGTACAGATGCAGCTAGGAACACCTTTTGGTGCATTTCTTGATCCTGTGGCGGACAAGGTTGCTTACTCTTCTGCCCAGATTTTCTTAAATTGTCCTTCTCACCATCTTGTGTTTGTTGGCTGTTATTTTCGAAAATGTGAGCTACTCTTGGGAATTAACTTTGTCACTGCCATTATCTGCTGTAGCTTATGGTAGCTGCGACACTAGTGTTGCTGTGTACCAAACCTTTGGAAACTTCACTGCTCAGCGATGGGCCATGGCTTATGACAGTTCCTTCCATTGCCATAATTGGGAGAGAGGTAATTACTTGGCCAATCTACATTATCATTTCCCAAAAACTAGTGGACAAATTTGGTTTATAATAAATCATTAGAATGATGTTTGTGGATTCTTTAAGTATATTGGCTTATGCTGATATAAGATACAGTATATGTTTTGTTCTGTTACAATGGTGACATCTTGCTTCTTATGGGAATGCAATATTCATGAATTAGGCATAGTTACCTGATTTTTATCTCCAATTTGGCTTGGCCATTAACCATGTGGTTGCAACTACTGATTAACTTTGTGATTGTAAACTTGTAATATAGGGTCTAGCTAGAGCACAGATGTAAGTGTGCAGGCATGCTTGTCTGGATGAAATAAAATTAAAAAGGTGCTCTTTGCCAACCACTACCATTTTGAATGGAGCATGGAGCCACTGCACATTGCTTCCTCAGTTAAATTGAGTAGCTCTCTTCATCAGTTAAGATCCTGCATTGAATAAAAACAAGCTCTTTTGATGCTTCAAGTGTTTTGAGAAACTAAGGATATCTAAGTTACTCTAAAAGGTAGGGTAAGTAAGTACCAGATGTGCTTGTCAACCTTCCAATTCTATGTGCTTCCTCTGATCCATAAAAAGTGTCGCCCACTTAGTACAAATTTTGTACTAACTTAGTACAAAATGGGCGACACTTTTTATGGATCGGAGGGAGTATGTGCGTTCCTCAAGAAACTTTAGTTCGTTTGGAATGGAGCCACTCCACTTTGCCTCTTCAATTAGATACAGTAGTTTATGATGGGCTTGTTTGAGACAGGGCTGGAGCTTGTATTGAATAAAGTAAACAAACCTTTATGCTTAAAGAGTTTTGGAAAGCTTGGAGTTATTTCTAATATGTAAGCTGCCCTAAAAGTGTGGTAAAAATACCATTTGATTTCAACCTTCCAATTCCGTGTGTGGTTCTAGGGAAGCTTTACTTTGCTTTTGTAGTTTGGCAGAAACATATATATCAATTTGCCAATTCAGGAAT
This sequence comes from Brachypodium distachyon, assembly GCF_000005505.3. Lineage (NCBI taxonomy): Eukaryota > Viridiplantae > Streptophyta > Magnoliopsida > Poales > Poaceae > Brachypodium > Brachypodium distachyon. The sequence goes on from NC_016131.3 coordinate 65,055,422, forward strand.
ATCTGCTGCTATCTGTTATGGGAGTTCCTATGCTTGACATGTGCTAATTTCTAACATATCTGTTACTGTAGATCACAATGTCAGCTGTGAGAGAGTGGGCTGCGTCTCAGAACAGCCAAGTTCTTGAGGTTCTTTCTGTTCTCTGTTACCCTTCCACCACCTTAATTAGAAGTTCAAGCACTGAATTTGTACTTCCTATAACAGGCTGTGGCAGTTAACAATTTAGGGAAGTGGAAGACAGCGACGCAAATGACAGCATTGACTCTACTCCTTGCCAGCAGAGACCCAAGGTACTTGCATTTTTTGGTCACCACCTTGTTATTCTTCATTTGCATGCTGATGCGGTTTATTTTCTGTTTGCAGTCTACCTGTACAAGGTGCTCTAGTTACTCCTGGTGTCGCATTGCTTTATGTATCCGCTGGACTTGCCATATGGTCCCTAGTGGTGTACATCAGAAAGATATGGCGGATACTTCTAAAATAGTGTTAGCACATAGTGTAATAGGAGAAACAGGATTCCATTCAAGGTCATGCAATTTTTTTGGAAGATTGTTGAGTTGATCAATGGGGCCTAGATCTTGTTGAGATCCTCGGTGACTTATGTCATTTGTGCTTGGCGGAGTAGCCGCCAAATTTGTGGAGCATGCGAGGATCTCTTTAGAAACAAAATATATAGAACGTAGCATGTTCGCAAGGTGATTACTTTTCCGAAATCTATTTTCGGGTCACCACAGATTCAGTGTTGGACACCGTGTGTAATGATGAGCTGCAAGACTGGAGATGACGCAGACGATTGTAACAGTATACAAACAAAGTTCAGGCCGTTTGTGCGTGTGGAGTTTCTGCCATTGTATTTTTACCCATATCATATGCCAGGGAGCACAAAATTATTCTTTCCATGTGTTCTACTCAGTTGGGTCGCTTTTCTAGTTTTGCATATACTGCACTCGGGTCGATCTTGCTCTGATACAATGAATGTAAACGATAATTTTAGTGAAAAAACAAACAAACCTGCTCCTGACCATCCAACTGTGCGTGTTTTATGCAACCGACGAAATACTGCGGGAATTATTTTGAAAATGGACAATTTTTCTGTCTTGGAAATTAGGTTTCTTCATAAAACATAGTTTTTGCAGGTGACGTCTTTTGGATGCTATACGGAAAAAGAAAACTACTCCCTTCGACCGGTATTACTTGTTTCAAATTTGTCCAAATACGGATGTATCTATGTGTAAAAAGCGTCTAGATACATGCAATATCTCGACAAGTAATTCCGACCGCAGTGAGTACAATAATTTACATATGTATAGACATGTACAAAGAGCAGGTCTAAGAGCATTCTAGCATATCTCTCGCATAATCTGCTCGTACAAGTCGTCGTTTAAGGTAGACAGAAAACATGTTTTACTGTATCGGGCTAGGAAGGAATAAATTTTTGCCTCACAATTATCTCTTATCTCAGTCAAAGGTACTTTGACTGAGATATTCTGCAATAAGACAGACAAAGTCACAGCTCACCCAAAGGAGAGTTCATTAAGAAGCAGCTGGAAAAATGTGTGGCTTAGTTTTCACATAAAAGATATTTGTGTAGTTAAATTATGTGAATTTATGACTTTGGCCTCAATTTACTTCCTCTTGAATTTGTCCTACCCTCTCCGTTCCACATTAAGTGCCGTAATATTTCATGTATCTGACACATTTTAGTATATGAATACGTCCATATTTAGACAAATTTGAATCACTTAATATGTGACGGAGGGAGTATTATTTTTTCGTTATGCTGCATAGAAGCTTACACACTCATGTAAGGCCATCCGATCACTCGTTCAACTTAAATCTCCTACTCCCTCTGTTTCATATTAAGTGACTCAAATTTATACAAATATGAATGTATCTATGTCTAAAAAATGTCTAGATACATGCAATAAAAAGT